>NC_141208.1:0-1200000 GCF_054491065.1 Syngnathus leptorhynchus
CTAACCCTAACCCTAACCCTAACCCTAACCCTAACCCTAACCCTAACCCTAACCCTAACCCTAACCCTAACCCTAACCCTAACCCTAACCCTAACCCTAACCCTAACCCTAACCCTAACCCTAACCCTAACCCTAACCCTAACCCTAACCCTAACCCTAACCCTAACCCTAACCCTAACCCTAACCCTAACCCTAACCCTAACCCTAACCCTAACCCTAACCCTAACCCTAACCCTAACCCTAACCCTAACCCTAACCCTAACCCTAACCCTAACCCTAACCCTAACCCTAACCCTAACCCTAACCCTAACCCTAACCCTAACCCTAACCCTAACCCTAACCCTAACCCTAACCCTAACCCTAACCCTAACCCTAACCCTAACCCTAACCCTAACCCTAACCCTAACCCTAACCCTAACCCTAACCCTAACCCTAACCCTAACCCTAACCCTAACCCTAACCCTAACCCTAACCCTAACCCTAACCCTAACCCTAACCCTAACCCTAACCCTAACCCTAACCCTAACCCTAACCCTAACCCTAACCCTAACCCTAACCCTAACCCTAACCCTAACCCTAACCCTAACCCTAACCCTAACCCTAACCCTAACCCTAACCCTAACCCTAACCCTAACCCTAACCCTAACCCTAACCCTAACCCTAACCCTAACCCTAACCCTAACCCTAACCCTAACCCTAACCCTAACCCTAACCCTAACCCTAACCCTAACCCTAACCCTAACCCTAACCCTAACCCTAACCCTAACCCTAACCCTAACCCTAACCCTAACCCTAACCCTAACCCTAACCCTAACCCTAACCCTAACCCTAACCCTAACCCTAACCCTAACCCTAACCCTAACCCTAACCCTAACCCTAACCCTAACCCTAACCCTAACCCTAACCCTAACCCTAACCCTAACCCTAACCCTAACCCTAACCCTAACCCTAACCCTAACCCTAACCCTAACCCTAACCCTAACCCTAACCCTAACCCTAACCCTAACCCTAACCCTAACCCTAACCCTAACCCTAACCCTAACCCTAACCCTAACCCTAACCCTAACCCTAACCCTAACCCTAACCCTAACCCTAACCCTAACCCTAACCCTAACCCTAACCCTAACCCTAACCCTAACCCTAACCCTAACCCTAACCCTAACCCTAACCCTAACCCTAACCCTAACCCTAACCCTAACCCTAACCCTAACCCTAACCCTAACCCTAACCCTAACCCTAACCCTAACCCTAACCCTAACCCTAACCCTAACCCTAACCCTAACCCTAACCCTAACCCTAACCCTAACCCTAACCCTAACCCTAACCCTAACCCTAACCCTAACCCTAACCCTAACCCTAACCCTAACCCTAACCCTAACCCTAACCCTAACCCTAACCCTAACCCTAACCCTAACCCTAACCCTAACCCTAACCCTAACCCTAACCCTAACCCTAACCCTAACCCTAACCCTAACCCTAACCCTAACCCTAACCCTAACCCTAACCCTAACCCTAACCCTAACCCTAACCCTAACCCTAACCCTAACCCTAACCCTAACCCTAACCCTAACCCTAACCCTAACCCTAACCCTAACCCTAACCCTAACCCTAACCCTAACCCTAACCCTAACCCTAACCCTAACCCTAACCCTAACCCTAACCCTAACCCTAACCCTAACCCTAACCCTAACCCTAACCCTAACCCTAACCCTAACCCTAACCCTAACCCTAACCCTAACCCTAACCCTAACCCTAACCCTAACCCTAACCCTAACCCTAACCCTAACCCTAACCCTAACCCTAACCCTAACCCTAACCCTAACCCTAACCCTAACCCTAACCCTAACCCTAACCCTAACCCTAACCCTAACCCTAACCCTAACCCTAACCCTAACCCTAACCCTAACCCTAACCCTAACCCTAACCCTAACCCTAACCCTAACCCTAACCCTAACCCTAACCCTAACCCTAACCCTAACCCTAACCCTAACCCTAACCCTAACCCTAACCCTAACCCTAACCCTAACCCTAACCCTAACCCTAACCCTAACCCTAACCCTAACCCTAACCCTAACCCTAACCCTAACCCTAACCCTAACCCTAACCCTAACCCTAACCCTAACCCTAACCCTAACCCTAACCCTAACCCTAACCCTAACCCTAACCCTAACCCTAACCCTAACCCTAACCCTAACCCTAACCCTAACCCTAACCCTAACCCTAACCCTAACCCTAACCCTAACCCTAACCCTAACCCTAACCCTAACCCTAACCCTAACCCTAACCCTAACCCTAACCCTAACCCTAACCCTAACCCTAACCCTAACCCTAACCCTAACCCTAACCCTAACCCTAACCCTAACCCTAACCCTAACCCTAACCCTAACCCTAACCCTAACCCTAACCCTAACCCTAACCCTAACCCTAACCCTAACCCTAACCCTAACCCTAACCCTAACCCTAACCCTAACCCTAACCCTAACCCTAACCCTAACCCTAACCCTAACCCTAACCCTAACCCTAACCCTAACCCTAACCCTAACCCTAACCCTAACCCTAACCCTAACCCTAACCCTAACCCTAACCCTAACCCTAACCCTAACCCTAACCCTAACCCTAACCCTAACCCTAACCCTAACCCTAACCCTAACCCTAACCCTAACCCTAACCCTAACCCTAACCCTAACCCTAACCCTAACCCTAACCCTAACCCTAACCCTAACCCTAACCCTAACCCTAACCCTAACCCTAACCCTAACCCTAACCCTAACCCTAACCCTAACCCTAACCCTAACCCTAACCCTAACCCTAACCCTAACCCTAACCCTAACCCTAACCCTAACCCTAACCCTAACCCTAACCCTAACCCTAACCCTAACCCTAACCCTAACCCTAACCCTAACCCTAACCCTAACCCTAACCCTAACCCTAACCCTAACCCTAACCCTAACCCTAACCCTAACCCTAACCCTAACCCTAACCCTAACCCTAACCCTAACCCTAACCCTAACCCTAACCCTAACCCTAACCCTAACCCTAACCCTAACCCTAACCCTAACCCTAACCCTAACCCTAACCCTAACCCTAACCCTAACCCTAACCCTAACCCTAACCCTAACCCTAACCCTAACCCTAACCCTAACCCTAACCCTAACCCTAACCCTAACCCTAACCCTAACCCTAACCCTAACCCTAACCCTAACCCTAACCCTAACCCTAACCCTAACCCTAACCCTAACCCTAACCCTAACCCTAACCCTAACCCTAACCCTAACCCTAACCCTAACCCTAACCCTAACCCTAACCCTAACCCTAACCCTAACCCTAACCCTAACCCTAACCCTAACCCTAACCCTAACCCTAACCCTAACCCTAACCCTAACCCTAACCCTAACCCTAACCCTAACCCTAACCCTAACCCTAACCCTAACCCTAACCCTAACCCTAACCCTAACCCTAACCCTAACCCTAACCCTAACCCTAACCCTAACCCTAACCCTAACCCTAACCCTAACCCTAACCCTAACCCTAACCCTAACCCTAACCCTAACCCTAACCCTAACCCTAACCCTAACCCTAACCCTAACCCTAACCCTAACCCTAACCCTAACCCTAACCCTAACCCTAACCCTAACCCTAACCCTAACCCTAACCCTAACCCTAACCCTAACCCTAACCCTAACCCTAACCCTAACCCTAACCCTAACCCTAACCCTAACCCTAACCCTAACCCTAACCCTAACCCTAACCCTAACCCTAACCCTAACCCTAACCCTAACCCTAACCCTAACCCTAACCCTAACCCTAACCCTAACCCTAACCCTAACCCTAACCCTAACCCTAACCCTAACCCTAACCCTAACCCTAACCCTAACCCTAACCCTAACCCTAACCCTAACCCTAACCCTAACCCTAACCCTAACCCTAACCCTAACCCTAACCCTAACCCTAACCCTAACCCTAACCCTAACCCTAACCCTAACCCTAACCCTAACCCTAACCCTAACCCTAACCCTAACCCTAACCCTAACCCTAACCCTAACCCTAACCCTAACCCTAACCCTAACCCTAACCCTAACCCTAACCCTAACCCTAACCCTAACCCTAACCCTAACCCTAACCCTAACCCTAACCCTAACCCTAACCCTAACCCTAACCCTAACCCTAACCCTAACCCTAACCCTAACCCTAACCCTAACCCTAACCCTAACCCTAACCCTAACCCTAACCCTAACCCTAACCCTAACCCTAACCCTAACCCTAACCCTAACCCTAACCCTAACCCTAACCCTAACCCTAACCCTAACCCTAACCCTAACCCTAACCCTAACCCTAACCCTAACCCTAACCCTAACCCTAACCCTAACCCTAACCCTAACCCTAACCCTAACCCTAACCCTAACCCTAACCCTAACCCTAACCCTAACCCTAACCCTAACCCTAACCCTAACCCTAACCCTAACCCTAACCCTAACCCTAACCCTAACCCTAACCCTAACCCTAACCCTAACCCTAACCCTAACCCTAACCCTAACCCTAACCCTAACCCTAACCCTAACCCTAACCCTAACCCTAACCCTAACCCTAACCCTAACCCTAACCCTAACCCTAACCCTAACCCTAACCCTAACCCTAACCCTAACCCTAACCCTAACCCTAACCCTAACCCTAACCCTAACCCTAACCCTAACCCTAACCCTAACCCTAACCCTAACCCTAACCCTAACCCTAACCCTAACCCTAACCCTAACCCTAACCCTAACCCTAACCCTAACCCTAACCCTAACCCTAACCCTAACCCTAACCCTAACCCTAACCCTAACCCTAACCCTAACCCTAACCCTAACCCTAACCCTAACCCTAACCCTAACCCTAACCCTAACCCTAACCCTAACCCTAACCCTAACCCTAACCCTAACCCTAACCCTAACCCTAACCCTAACCCTAACCCTAACCCTAACCCTAACCCTAACCCTAACCCTAACCCTAACCCTAACCCTAACCCTAACCCTAACCCTAACCCTAACCCTAACCCTAACCCTAACCCTAACCCTAACCCTAACCCTAACCCTAACCCTAACCCTAACCCTAACCCTAACCCTAACCCTAACCCTAACCCTAACCCTAACCCTAACCCTAACCCTAACCCTAACCCTAACCCTAACCCTAACCCTAACCCTAACCCTAACCCTAACCCTAACCCTAACCCTAACCCTAACCCTAACCCTAACCCTAACCCTAACCCTAACCCTAACCCTAACCCTAACCCTAACCCTAACCCTAACCCTAACCCTAACCCTAACCCTAACCCTAACCCTAACCCTAACCCTAACCCTAACCCTAACCCTAACCCTAACCCTAACCCTAACCCTAACCCTAACCCTAACCCTAACCCTAACCCTAACCCTAACCCTAACCCTAACCCTAACCCTAACCCTAACCCTAACCCTAACCCTAACCCTAACCCTAACCCTAACCCTAACCCTAACCCTAACCCTAACCCTAACCCTAACCCTAACCCTAACCCTAACCCTAACCCTAACCCTAACCCTAACCCTAACCCTAACCCTAACCCTAACCCTAACCCTAACCCTAACCCTAACCCTAACCCTAACCCTAACCCTAACCCTAACCCTAACCCTAACCCTAACCCTAACCCTAACCCTAACCCTAACCCTAACCCTAACCCTAACCCTAACCCTAACCCTAACCCTAACCCTAACCCTAACCCTAACCCTAACCCTAACCCTAACCCTAACCCTAACCCTAACCCTAACCCTAACCCTAACCCTAACCCTAACCCTAACCCTAACCCTAACCCTAACCCTAACCCTAACCCTAACCCTAACCCTAACCCTAACCCTAACCCTAACCCTAACCCTAACCCTAACCCTAACCCTAACCCTAACCCTAACCCTAACCCTAACCCTAACCCTAACCCTAACCCTAACCCTAACCCTAACCCTAACCCTAACCCTAACCCTAACCCTAACCCTAACCCTAACCCTAACCCTAACCCTAACCCTAACCCTAACCCTAACCCTAACCCTAACCCTAACCCTAACCCTAACCCTAACCCTAACCCTAACCCTAACCCTAACCCTAACCCTAACCCTAACCCTAACCCTAACCCTAACCCTAACCCTAACCCTAACCCTAACCCTAACCCTAACCCTAACCCTAACCCTAACCCTAACCCTAACCCTAACCCTAACCCTAACCCTAACCCTAACCCTAACCCTAACCCGCCAGCACCGGGTGCTGGGGGCAGGATGGGGTCTCGGGGGATGTGCCCGTGCATCTCCCCTCCCCTCCGCTAGGTGGGGGGGGTCTCTATCTCATAAACCTAACCCTAACCCTAACCCTAACCCTAACCCTAACCCTAACCCTAACCCTAACCCTAACCCTAACCCTAACCCTAACCCAAATTCCAACCGGGCAGGGTGTATAAAAGGACGCGCAAAGCTCAGTGCGTGGAGCGGGAGCGACGAGGAAACAACTCAGCAGCAGTTACCAAAAGTGGATTTACCTGACCCGTGGATTTGTTTGTTTGTGTGCCAGACCTGAGGAAGGCCCTAGCGGCCGAAACGTTGTCAGGGCACACAAATATTTTTGAAATCCGGTGTTATACAGTTCTGGATTTTTACTGCATTTTTTTGAAAAAAATTCCAATAAAAACAGGATTCACAAACAACCTTTTACTTTTTATTGCCAAGGACACTTCCAGAATGGACAGCGACTGGACGACAGTGTGGTATGGACGGCGACGCAAGCAGGCGCGCCAGCACCGGGTGCTGGGGGCGGGATGGGGTCTCGGGGGATGTGCCCGTGCATCTCCCCTCCCCTCCGCTAGGTGGGGGGGGGTCTCTATCTCATAAACCTAACCCTAACCCTAACCCTAACCCTAACCCTAACCCTAACCCTAACCCTAACCCTAACCCTAACCCTAACCCTAATGGACAACCTCAGCAAGCCATGTCGGTGGACGTTTTGAACCGCGGGACCTCCCTACTTGCCTGGGACACTTACCTCCAGTTGGGACCGAGCGACTGATCCTCGGACCGCGCCTACCTGTACAAGCAGTCAAAACCAACAAAGGTCTACCAATTGTCTCTTTGCATAGTTTACAGGGGCCCGCAATACCCTAACCCTAACCCTACCTGGATTTTTCAGTTACCTATAGTAAGTCAGATAAAAACCTAAGAAAATTAAAACAAAACTTTTTTTACAAAAAAATTGATAAATTTCGGAACACAGGAGGAACAATTATAGAAAAAATGAAAAATAAAAATAACAAAAAAATTTTTTACAAAAAAATTTTCTTACAAAAAGTATTATTAATGATAATAATAATAATTGTAATAATAATAATAATTATTATAGTAACACTGACATCTAGTAAAACAAAACAAATAAACCTTACTGAAACAATATTCAAGTTCATAATTTACAATTTCTACCGCAATTTAGCAGCGTTTTTTGGGCTAGAACCAGTTTTATTTTTAAGAAACCAAATAAACTCAAAAACGAAAACAAAAATTCAAAATTAGAAATTCCAACCGGGCAGGGTGTATAAAAGGACGCGCAAAGCTCAGTGCGTGGAGCGGGAGCGACGAGGAAACAACTCAGCAGCAGTTACCAAAAGTGGATTTACCTGACCCGTGGATTTGTTTGTTTGTGTGCCAGACCTGAGGAAGGCCCTAGCGGCCGAAACGTTGTCAGGGCACACAAATATTTTTGAAATCCGGTGTTATACAGTTCTGGATTTTTACTGCATTTTTTTGAAAAAAATTCCAATAAAAACAGGATTCACAAACAACCTTTTACTTTTTATTGCCAAGGACACTTCCAGAATGGACAGCGACTGGACGACAGTGTGGTATGGACGGCGACGCAAGCAGGCGCGCCAGCACCGGGTGCTGGGGGCGGGATGGGGTCTCGGGGGATGTGCCCGTGCATCTCCCCTCCCCTCCGCTAGGTGGGGGGGGGTCTCTATCTCATAAACCTAACCCTAACCCTAACCCTAACCCTAACCCTAACCCTAACCCTAACCCTAACCCTAACCCTAACCCTGACCCTAACCCTGACCCTGCTTCACTTCAGACACCCGGACGGTCACGGGAAGAGGATTACCCTACTCCTGCTCCAGGACGGGAACAGCAGCCAACCCCAACTGATGGCGCTAGGACATATTCCCTCCGACCGCGGAAGACAAAGGTTGGGACCGTCGGACCTGGCCGTGGGCAGCTGACCGGGGTATCCCTAACACGGGACTCCGCTGCGAGTGTTCGAGTCACTGTGCCAGGCCTGGCACCGGGAGGCCGGTCCTTGGTCCCCGTGGCTGTGACTGTCCCTAGCCCCAACCCTAACCCCAACCCTAACCCCAACCCTAACCCTAACCCTAATCCCAACCCTAACCCTAACCCTAACCCTAACCCCAACCCCAACCCTAACCCTAACCCAAACCCTAACCCTAACCCAAATCCCCACCCAGCCCATACTGAGCGCAATTTATTCGAGGGGCAGGACAAACATCCTCCAGCTTTCCGTAAGGCCTCCGACAAAACTCAAAAGACGTGCCGGCCTACGCTCACTCGGGGTCAATCACCACAGCTGTCGCCTGCTTACGACCGGGCCCTGGCCACTTTCTTGGAATGGTGTGCACCCGAGCGGGCGCCAGGGGATCCGCAATAGACGCACTTGCCAACAAAGACCTACCTCACAACAACGGCCGTCACGGACCCCGATTCCATTTCCAGTTTGTGTTCCACTGGGAACGTAACTTCCAAACGGGAGGCTCAATCCACCGGATTTTATTCGGACCCGTTTTCCTACCTTGGATACTTACCTCAAAATGGAGCCACGCCTCTGGTCTCTGGACCACGCCTACCTAAAGAACTTTGAAATGGACAACCTCAGCAAGCCATGTCGGTGGACGTTTTGAACCGCGGGACCTCCCTACTTGCCTGGGACACTTACCTCCAGTTGGGACCGAGCGACTGATCCTCGGACCGCGCCTACCTGTACAAGCAGTCAAAACCAACAAAGGTCTACCAATTGTCTCTTTGCATAGTTTACAGGGGCCCGCAATACCCTAACCCTAACCCTACCTGGATTTTTCAGTTACCTATAGTAAGTCAGATAAAAACCTAAGAAAATTAAAACAAAACTTTTTTTACAAAAAAAATTGATAAATTTAGGAACACAGGAGGAACAATTATAGAAAAAATGAAAAATAAAAATAACAAAGAAATTTTTTACAAAAAAAATTTCTTACAAAAAGTATTATTAATGATAATAATAATAATTGTAATAATAATAATAATTATTATAGTAACACTGACATCTAGTAAAACAAAACAAATAAACCTTACTGAAACAATATTCAAGTTCATAATTTACAATTTCAACCGCAATTTAGCAGCGTTTTTTGGGCTAGAACCAGTTTTATTTTTAAGAAACCAAATAAACTCAAAAACGAAAACAAAAATTCAAAATTAGAAATTCCAACCGGGCAGGGTGTATAAAAGGACGCGCAAAGCTCAGTGCGTGGAGCGGGAGCGACGAGGAAACAACTCAGCAGCAGTTACCAAAAGTGGATTTACCTGACCCGTGGATTTGTTTGTTTGTGTGCCAGACCTGAGGAAGGCCCTAGCGGCCGAAACGTTGTCAGGGCACACAAATATTTTTGAAAACCGGTGTTATACAGTTCTGGATTTTTACTGCATTTTTTTGAAAAAAATTCCAATAAAAACAGGATTCACAAACAACCTTTTACTTTTTATTGCCAAGGACACTTCCAGAATGGACAGCGACTGGACGACAGTGTGGTATGGACGGCGACGCAAGCAGGCGCGCCAGCACCGGGTGCTGGGGGCAGGATGGGGTCTCGGGGGATGTGCCCGTGCATCTCCCCTCCCCTCCGCTAGGTGGGGGGGGTCTCTATCTCATAAACCTAACCCTAACCCTAACCCTAACCCTAACCCTAACCCTAACCCTAACCCTAACCCTAACCCTAACCCTAATTCCAACCGGGCAGGGTGTATAAAAGGACGCGCAAAGCTCAGTGCGTGGAGCGGGAGCGACGAGGAAACAACTCAGCAGCAGTTACCAAAAGTGGATTTACCTGACCCGTGGATTTGTTTGTTTGTGTGCCAGACCTGAGGAAGGCCCTAGCGGCCGAAACGTTGTCAGGGCACACAAATATTTTTGAAAACCGGTGTTATACAGTTCTGGATTTTTACTGCATTTTTTTGAAAAAAATTCCAATAAAAACAGGATTCACAAACAACCTTTTACTTTTTATTGCCAAGGACACTTCCAGAATGGACAGCGACTGGACGACAGTGTGGTATGGACGGCGACGCAAGCAGGCGCGCCAGCACCGGGTGCTGGGGGCGGGATGGGGTCTCGGGGGATGTGCCCGTGCATCTCCCCTCCCCTCCGCTAGGTGGGGGGGGTCTCTATCTCATAACCCTAACCCTAACCCTAACCCTAACCCTAACCCTAACCCTAACCCTAACCCTAACCCTAACAAAAACCCTAACCCTAACCCTAACAAAAACCCTAACCCTAACCCTAACCCTAACCCTAACCCTAACCCTAACAAAAACCCTAACCCTAACCCTAACAAAAACCCTAACAAAAACCCTAACAAAAACCCTAACAAAAACCCTAACAAAAACCCTAAACCCTAACAAAAACCCTAAACCCTAACAAAAACCCTAACAAAAACCCTAACAAAAACCCTAACCCTAACAAAAACCCTAACAAAAACCCTAACCCTAACAAAAACCCTAACAAAAACCCTAACCCTAACAAAAACCCTAACCCTAACAAAAACCTTAGCACCTACACCTAGCCCAAAAAAATAGAGTATGATATCACAAAAAACAGAGTATGACATCACAAATGACAAACATCATCGCACTAAGGACATCTCATCACCCCACGTGATCTTAAAATAACTTGGCTAATGCATTGGTATATTAGATTTGCTGCAATTCCAATTTCACCAAAGGATGGTGACTAATCTTAACATGACACTTAATATTAAACACTATTTTGAATCATTTAATTAATACATTGGTCAAGTCATTTTAATTATGATTTTGTATCAATACTAGGTATAAACAGAAAATCTACGACACAAATTGGGCTATTTACTTTTTTAAAACGTTCTCTTTGTGTGTCTTAACATGTGAAGAAAATGACAAAGTAGACTTTGACTGGGACAAAATGAAGGTTTACTTGTTTGAACAGGAAAGGGATGACTGATTTAATTTATTTAAATCGATTTTGACATAACTGTTCTGAATTACACATTAAACACAACTTTGGATGTTGTGAATAAATGAATAAAGTCATTTAAATTATGATTTTGGACAAATACTAGGTATAAATACAAATTCTACTACACAAAATGGGCAGCGTTTACTTGTTTGAAAGGGAATGGGAAAAACTATGTATTTAAATCGATTTTGATGAGACCTGACATTTGGTTTCAACCAACATTCGCAGATACAACACAATGTGACGCACAGGATTAGGGCGTGTTAGGGTTGAGGGAAGGGGCCTCGTTTCAAACTTCTTGTTTGAAAAGGAGTGAGGAAAAAGTAAGACTTGTTTCATTTATTTAATGGGATAAAGTAAGTCTTAATTTATTTATTTCATCTATTTTTGTTCCCAGAAAACAAATGGATTTGCTGCGATTACAAATTTACAAGGTGAATGAAGGAATGAAGTCATTTAAATTATGATTTTGTATAAATACTAGGTATAGACACAAAAAGTCCTACACAAAATGGGCAAGCTTTACTTGTTTGAAAAGGAATGGGTATGAGTAAAACTAGTTTATTTTATTTAATGGGAACAAGTAATACTTATTCAATTTATTTCATTTTTTTGTTCCCAGGCAAAACTGGATGTGCTGCAATTCCATATTTCACCACATGGTGGTGCCAAATCTTAACTTGAGACCTGATGAGACATACGCTTGGTTAAATTGATAGAAGTTGGTCATATGAGTGAGTGGAGTAACATGAGATCTATTCTGAATTACACATAGCACACACAACTTTGGATCTTTTCAATGAATGCCTGAATGAATCTTATTTGTTCATTCAAATTATGTCTCTATAAATAGGTATAAACAGAAATTATTCTGCAAAGAATGGCCAGTTTACTAGTTTGAAAAGGAGTGGGAAGACTCATTTAATTGATTTAATAGGAACAAGTAAAACTTATTTAGTTTATTTCATCTATTTTTGTTCCCAGGCAAAATTGGATTTGCTGCCATTCCAAGTTTCCAAAGTGAATGAAGTCATTTAAATTATGATTTTGTATAAATATTAGATATAAACACAAAATCTACAGCACAAAATGAACAGGCTTTACTTGTTTGAAAATGAGTGGGAAGAAGTAAGAATTATTTCATTTGTTTAATGGAAAAATTGGGGTTGCTGCATGAATGAATGAATGAATGAATGAATGAATGAATGAATGAATGAATGAATGAATTCAAAGTCAGCTTTATTGTCAATTACTTCACATGCCAAGACACACTAAGAGATGAAAATTGCGTTACCCACTATCCCACGATGACAAGACATAACAAAACATCCAAAAAACAACACAAAAAGCAAAAACAAGATGGCACATACAATGAATAAACAAGAACAACAAATAATTATAAATAAATAAACAAATAAGAGGACAAAAATTGGAGCAAGTGTGCATACAGCAGACAGTCAGAATATAGTGCGCGGGTAGTGCAAGGCAGCCAACGCGGCCCAAAAGGTCAGGACTTTATGTAGCGGAGGGGGGAGAGTTCAGGATCCTAACAGCCTGGAGTACGAAGCTGTTGGCGAGTCTGGTAGTGCGGGAGCGCAAGCTCGACATCACAAATGACAAACATCATCTCACTAAGGACATCACACCACCCCACGTGCTCCTTTAAAATAACTTGGCCAATGCATTTGTCTAATAGATTTGCTGCAATTCCAAATTTCTCCAAAGGAGGGTGACGAATCTTAACATGAAAGCTAATAGGACATATTAAACACTTTTGAATGAATTACTTAATTTGTTTGTTGTTAAGTCATTTAAATAATGATTTTGGATAAATACTAGGTATAAACAAAATCTAAAGCACAAAATGGGCAGGCTTTACTTGTTTGAAAAGGAATGGGAAGAAGTAAGACTCGTTTAATTTATTTAATGGGAACTAGTAAGACTTATTTATTTTATCTGTTTGTTCCCAGGCAAAATTGGATGTGTTGCAATTCAAAATTTCACCACACGATGGTGCCAAATCTTAACTTGAGACCTGATAGGACATATTCAACACAGTTTGAATATGCTTTTGATTATTTTTAGGTAAACAGTTCTGCTTTACTTTGAGCATCATTTGAGCAGTCTGATAATCTACCAAATCTTTGAATTTAAGAATTTGTGATTTAAGAAATAGCTTATTACGTTCAAGGTAATCAGATTTGTTTATAATTCTAATGGCCTTCTTTTGAAAACTTCTGGATTACAACTTTGGATCTTTTCTTATATTACTTTGCAACAATGTACTCTGTGACAGATTAGGCAGTATAATCACATGTTAATTTAAGAGTGCCCACACTCAATTTAATTAGGGTTATGTGTTAAATCAATTACTTTTGGGTATTTATAAGAGGATGAAACAGTAATGTTATCCATATTTTGTGTGTAATGAAGATGGAAACGTGTGATATCAATGTAATGCGTTTGAGAACGGACACTAGGAGTTAATTGCAATACTGTTGGTGGATTGCGTGGGACCAAACACGGCCGTCTACAGCCAGACGAAGCTTTAATAGGTGGTGTTTAACATAAATGGAGGAAGAGAGGCTTGCTCACTTGAGACGTCTTCGCCGCCGACATCCAACCATTGTAGCTCCTGGTCAATGATGCGACTGATTTGTATTTTTATTCTTCTTGCAGTGGAAAACATACAGCCAACAGACACCGTGGAACCTACAGAAAGGAAATAAAACATTAACATTTAACATCAACCGACACAACGCAACGTGACTACGTTTCAGCTAGGGTTAGCTTCACAGTTACACATTACCATTGCACAGTGAACGCGAGCTGCATCGACAGCTTTAGTCAAACTACACAAAAGTAAATCTCTTTAAACAGAATGAGTTGTTTTTACCCTGTACGCTCTAGACCAGGGGTGGGCAATTATTTTTTCCATGGGGCCACATGAGAAACTGAAAATATTGTGGAGGGCCGGCCACAAGGCTGAACTCAATTTTTCATGTTATTAATTGCATTTCTTTATAAAAAGCAGTAAATAACATTATTTTTGACAAGCTGGTAAGAGTATATATCTTAATTAAGTCATAAAAAAGTGAGTTTTCCTTGCAAAAAATGTCATTTAGTCAATCAAATTTTCCCAAAACAATGGTAAACAAAATGTGAACGTTTTTTACTATCTGTGACATTTATCCAATAAACTTAGATGCAGGCAATCAGGTAATCAATATCTCTGAAGAAAAGCATGTAATTAAATAATTTAATCACTAAAACAACAACATCATAAAAACACACTAAACATGCAAATAAAAATAAACACACTACAATTTAAATCATGCGCAACTCAACCAGAAAAACATGCTTTAAAACTTCTACCTTCTTACATTTTTGAATTCTTTTTTCTTGTTCAGTGAGAGAAATCTAGTCTCTGCTGTGCATCGAAGTGAGGTTGCATGTCTGAGGTGGAGATGCGAAGCACAGCTTCCAATGTCCTGTGCTTCCAATGTCCGCGCCCTCTCAACATCAGTCACGTTGTTATATTTCTCCACGTGTTTCGGTAATGCCGACTCAAATTGTAAGTCTTTCAACACGGCGATCTGCTCCCCGCAAACTAAACACACGGCTTTACCTCCGACTTCAGTAAATAAATACTTAGCAGTCCAGTTTTTGTTGAAAACCCTGCATTCAGCATCTACCGTCTAGACGGTCCAGTTGCAAGCAGAAAATAAAGATATTTCTGTTCATCTTCATGTTTGTATCCGCGGATTTGAATCTTGGCGGGAGTTCCGCCTCTTCACGTCATTTCGCGGCACATGACTGCGATGTAATATGATCTAAAACTGTAAATTAGAGTTAAATAAAGTTATTTTTTAATCAACGCAATCATTTACAACCTTTGACCAGAAAGAATCGTCGAGATTCGGCGTATGTGGCAGGCAGCTGACGACAAATTCGACGTCCCCCCCACACACGCACACTCACTCGCTTTTCAGGGCTACAAAATTACTTATTTAAAAAAAAAGATAAAGAATTGTATTTACCGTGTACGCTCAAGACGGTCCAGTTGCAAGCAGAAAATAAAGATATTTCTATTGATAATCGTCATGTTTGTATCCGCGGATTTGAATCTTGGCGGGAGTTCCGCCTATTCACGTCATTTCGCGGCACATGACTGCGACGTAATATGATCTAAAACTGTAAATTAGTTAAATGAAGTTTTTTTTAATCAACGTAATGATTTACAACCTATGACCAGGAAGAATCGTCGAAATTCGGCGTCCGTGGCAGTCAGCAGACGACGAATTCGACGTCCACCCCCCCACACACGTACACTCACTCACTCGCTTTTGAGGGCTACAAAAGTACTTGTTTTAAAACACAGAGTTGTATTTACCGTGTACGCTCAAGACGGTCCAGTTGCAAGCAGAAAATAAAACATTTCTCTTGTTAATCGTCGTGTGACTAACCGCTCTGTGTCGCTTCGCGCTACAGCCTACTCCCCGTTGAAAGCCACGCCCACGGATTTGAATCTCAGCGGAAGTTCCGCCCATGACGTCATTTCCGCGGCACGTGACTGCGACGTCATATTATCTAAAACGGTAAATTGGAATTCAATAAAGTTTTTTTTTTAATCTACGCAATCATTTACAACCGTTGACCAGGAAAAGTCGAAATTCGGCGTCTGTGACAACAGTTGCGGCCATGTTCGCGTCACGACTGCGACTTCATATAGCAACCGCTATTTTATTTAGTAAACTTATTGTGTATACGGCACAATAGCTCAGTAGTCAGAACATCCGCCAAACATACATGATGATGCCGGATCGTTGTTAAGCCTAGTACTTTTTTTTGTCCCTTGTCTGTATGTATATACATTAATATTATTATCTTATTAAGAACATCTTATCTCAAGATTTATTCAGAACAGACAATTCTTTCTGGTTTTTGGTCCGGACCAAGTGTTGTTATATTTAGTCAACTTTAAGTACAACTCATCGACCTAATAGCGCACTACTCAGCGCGACCTATTCTCATGCGAGATGTTGCGCGTTCGAAGCCATTCTCTGCATTTTTTTTTTCATTATTCAAACGTTAGTCAGTTTGGTCAGGGGCCCAAAAACTAATTCGTATACTTAATGGCGCACTAGTTAGCACAACTGCCACTCGTGCATGATGTTACGGGTTCGAATCCAATGATCCACTTTTTTTCATTATTCAGACCAGACAAGTCTTTTACTCCGCTTGCTTGGTCCGAACCAAAAGCGCTGTTTTATTTAGTAAACTTGCGATATTGCTCTTTGACATAATAGCGCACAAATGAGCACATCTGACCCTCATGCAAGTCATAGCGGGTTCAGCGCTACAAAATTCTACAAAAAGTGCACAAATGTGCCAAAACTGGAAGTGAATCTCAAACAGTGGCTTTTCTTTCAGCTGCCAAGCGCATGTGCGGCACCGAGTGTAAGGAGGCGCATTTGCTCAATCAGGAGTCGGCACTCTGATCTGAACAGCAGTTCCGGCGCCCACTCCGCCAGGCCCACGGCTCTCATGTAGCCGGCCCGTACCCAGACGTCCCTGAGCGATTTCAAAGCCTCGACCCTCGCCTGCCAACAAGATGACATTCAGAGAGAACCGCACGCATGACGGCAACAAGTATGACAGGTGGCTTCATTTATAAACCACAGTCATACTTAAGCTCGAGCTGATGTTGGCGGCGGGTACGCGCACGTTCTCAAAGTGCACTTTAAAATGGCCCCCGTTAGCGTCTTTGAAAAAGGACTCTGAGATCTCCGCTTCATAGAAATCCCACTGTCGACATTTGTAACGTTGCAGAAATACTCAGCTAGCAGGCAGAAAGTTCACGTTTATACTGTGTATTCCCCCCCCCCCCCATTTTGACCTGGTCTCCCCCCCCATTTTTACCTGGTTGTGTAGCATGACTTTTTTTTGGGATGCAAAAAATGTGGCGGATATTAATGTTGGGAAACGCAGATCAAGTATACTGTGCAGTACATGCTGATGGATGATGAACATGTTCCTTTTGGTGATGACGTAACAATGAGAAAACCTTTGAACTTTTCTAAAAATCAATCAATAAATCAATAAAAAGCTTCATCCACCCCCACACACTGATAATCAGCCGCTTTGTTTATTTGCAGAAGTGACTGAAGGTCCAAAACACATCTGGCAATCTACGGCACGCGAGTCTTGTCTATTGTCACATTGCTGCACTGAGAGTTATCACTTTCCCAAATGTGCTCCTGAACACTGCCACTGTGCTCCAGAAACTCAACTTTGACAGTCAGCGGCGAGCATTTGTCCACTTTGCATTTAATGACCAGTGAGTCACTAGACTTGCGAAGAGTACAGCTGCTCAGGTCAGTCATCTCATCTTTGGGCAAAGGACACAGAAGCTCATCCCTGCCGATGGACGCCACCGGTCGCCTCCGCAGCGAGTTGGGACTTTCGCATAGCATTCTGTCCAGCATCTCAAAGTCCTGGTTGCTACTCAGCACTAATTCATGCAGATACCACATGTGGCAGTCACATTTCCAAGGGTTCCCATGTAGTCGCAACATGTGAGGGAGCGTAAAGTGGTCCAGGAAGCCCTGGGGGAGATTTTGCAGTTTGTTGTCAGACAGGTAGAGTTGCTGAATGAACTCCTGGTCCTGAAACAATTTGGAATCCAAGCTAATCAGCTGGTTATTATGAAGGTGGATCATTTTGATGCTTTTGAGCTCAGCGAAAATCCTCTCTGGTAATGACGTGAGACGGTTTTGGGAGAGATCCACATTCTCTAGTGAGGTGACATTGGTAAAAATGTCTTTGGGGAGGCTTGAAAGCTGATTGGATGACAAGAGAAGGTCAGTCAGGGATAGCAACGTGCTGAAAGAGGAGACTTCTGTCAGCCTGTTTCCTCTCAGGTCCAAATGTGTCAGATTTAAAGCCTCGCCTCCAAATACTCGGTGGTTGAAAGTTGTGAGGCGGTTTCCACGGAGGTTGAGCACCTTCAGTTCGGTCAACTCGGAAAAGATCTCATCAGCGAGTTCTGCTATTCGGTTCCCATCCAAGTGAAGTTCCATCAGCTGGCCAACGTGACGGAAAGTGTCTGAGGAAATATTGCTCACGTGGTTATTGCTCATTTTAAGAATCTGCAGCCGTGTCAAACCGGAAAAAGTCTCTCTTTCCACCTTCTGGATTTTGTTAAGAGATAAATCCAACACGTGTAGATTTGAAAGCTTCACAAACAATAAGGTGGGTAAATCTGATATGACGTTGGCTTTCAGCTGCAGGGTTTCTAAGTTTTCAAGAGCATGAAACATACCAGGAAGAACAGTCTGGAATCTGTTATAGTTGAGTTGCAACTTGGTCAGGTTTCCCTGCTTGGAGAAAGTCCCCAGAAACAAATGCTGCAGCCAGGGGTGGCCGCTGATCTCCAGTTCCTGAAGCTCAAGCAGTTTCTGAAAAGCCCGAGCGTGAATACTCTGCAGCGGATTGTTGAACAAGATAAGCTTGTTGAGTTGGGGACTGGCATCGAAGGAGGTGGGGAACAAGTACTGCACGGCTGATGTCATGATGATGACTTCCTTGGCCTCCCGGGATATGTTCCCGGGCACAGATGTCATGTGTTCATCGGCACACAAGACTCGGGCTGGTGTGAAACATTGGCATCGGTGTGGACAGTTGAAATGGGACAAGATGGCGGCTTTGGAACACACAAGCAATAGCAGGAACCAAGTAGGCCGCAGTCCTCTGTCCATTTTCCCCCTAGAGCGAGCGACGTATAGAAAGAAGGCTCTTAAACAAGTGGCAACGGTAATTGCAGAAACGTAGCTATTTGTGGAAAGTAATACTCTGTTAAGTAGAAGAAGCCATTCAAATTCTTTGTTGAACTCGACTTCAGTGTCAATAAAGTCCAGTGATATGGGGAGGAAATCCCCAAATTGGTTTTAATCCAGGACAGTACAGTTGCCGAATACATTTGAGTTCTATTTACCTTTGAGTACAATACGATTGCAATGAACCATATAGAACAAACTATCTTATTTTGACAGAGTAAGGTGTAGAATGTACAGAAAATAGTGGTGATGGTATAGTAGTGTGTGTGTGTGTGTGTGTGTGTGTGTGTGTGTGTGTGTGTGTGTGTGTGTGTGGGGTGGGGGGGGTTCCAAGTAAAGTACAGATACCTGTCTATTTAGTGTACTAAGAAAGCATTTGTGTTACTTCCCACCTCTGGGTTTGTAACATTTGTAAAAATGATGGCGCTATTCAACTCACCTTTGCTGCTGAAATCTTGGAGCATAGGAATGAAATCCCCCCCTGGATTCAGCAGCCAGCTGACTGAAAGGCAAATAGTACAATAAGTTACAAATTAGGCAAGAGCAAACCTTTGGTCGGTGGCCAGGCTGTCAGTCAGTTTCTTTGGCTCTCAATGAGAAATCATTTTGTCACCTCAATAAATTCAACAAATGAATGAAACAAAAATCATTCAACAAGTCTAGTAATTGTTTGCAGCCATATAAGTATTTCAATGTAACAACTATCATTATTACACATTTGCCATTTGATGTTGTGTAAATAAACAAATTGTTCTGCTTTTCCAACTTTTCCCCGCCGAAAGGGCTACCGAAAGAGCAACGACGTTGATTCAACTCCGCTTGTGGTGTTTATTTTCCAGCCACCGCATTTGCAGTAGCAAGCAGCAGTTTGCAATGGGAAGCAGCGGGTTATAGACCTGTCGACAAAACAAACACATAAAATGTACATTAACGTAGGGCTAGCTATTTTCTGTACATTACGACGGACATTCACGTGCAAGTATTTAGTTGTTGCTTAAATAAAGACAACAAATTCACAGTCATTATTGCATATACAAAATACCGATTCAAAAAAGAACAAACTACAGCAACCCAGCATGCAATGAGAGTACCCAGAATTCACTGCAACCAAGAAATGCTCAACGGCGCCACGTTTTGAACGTTTCAAAGATAAACAAACTCCTGGACTTGAAATATCGGATTAAAATTGTGTTGAAGCATGACCTGATAGGAAACATCAGTGGTAGATTATTCATAAAGACATCAAAGAATTTAAAAGACCTCAGCGGTGGCGCGTTGCTCTTAAGGCATGGGACGTGAGAGCGTGCTTGTTTGACACAGTTTCCGAGTTTTACACTGTGCTCATCCCCGCACCGATGCGCGTTACTTAAACTACACGTAACCGATCACTAATCCGCACGTTAATATCCAGGTAAAATCCTCCCACCTACCAGCTGTTTTGTGTTTCACGTAATTACCGTAGTCTCTGCTACCCATCACCAGTTGTATTAGCGCAGTGAGCGCAACACAAATAATAAAACAGACATGTATTATTATTACATTGTTATTATTATAACATTATTCCTCATTGTAGTTTTACAATACAATATAAAGAAAAACTGTGTTTTAGCAAAGGATGGTTTCGATCCATTGACCTCTGGGTTACGCCTATGCAAGGTTTCAGGTTCCAATCCCGGACCAATCCTCATTTTTCCCCCAACAACTGTTGGTAGTTTCTGACGCAATACAGCTCCTTCAGTTTTGTGCTACACTGAACTTTAGCCTGATAGATTGAACATTGATAGCTAGCTATTTGTACTGCTTATCATAGAATTACTGTCTCATGTAAACCTGGTATCTGGTCAGCTACTGGGATGCACTAGTAATACTGTTTCACGCGTCATTTGTAACACGTATCTATCACTTTAGTATGAAAAAGAAGGTGGGGTCTCAAAAAAAAAAAAGTGTATTTGCGTTGGCCGGGAATCGAACCCGGGTCAACTGCTTGGAAGGCAGCTATGCTCACCACTATACCACCAACGCTGTACGGTACCTCCCAGTTTAGTTTGATTTAAATCCTATTCCTGACAGATTAGTTCATCCCAGCGACGCATTAAAAACACACTCCAGAACGATGAGGTCCCTCTTTCTTTCGTTTTACCACAACAAAAACAACAAACCCTTTTATTCCACTCACGTCCCTACTCGTAGGAAGTCCTGCTACGCCCTCTGGTGGTCAACACGGCGCCGGAAGCCGGCACTTCCATCGATCATCCATCCATTTTCTATACTGCTTGTCCCCACGGTAAAACCTACAAATGAGATGATATTTATTCTAGGCGTATCATTGCAAATTCATTTGAATTGTAAAACACTGCATTGCATTGTCATATATTTTGCACATGTCCTATCATGAATAATATACGTGTGGAATGCATGGCTATTGGGAGGGACAACTTGATGGTTTCCCATCCAAACGTCAAAGGGACAAAAAACCGCCAACGAGAATAAAAATGCTGATGTCACAGTTTCACTTGATCGTTGTTATCAGCCTAAAATATGTTGCCTATTTTGACCATTCTTGCCATTGCCTCCTAAGCTGTAGTGAAAATGTCAAATGAGCTTGAATAAATCATGTCGTGTGCTTTCCGACTAACCGTGACCCAGTTGTAGAAAGAATTGGGCTATAGGGGCTTTGATGCTGCCCAACTGATGACTTATGCAGTGCATGGCCTCCTCTGCACAAGCCAGCGGATCAGACACAGCAACTGCACGAGTTATTGGAAGGAGCCTTGACAGGTGTGGCCTGGTCCAAAGACTAATGTCTTATTTTTAGTGTATCTGGCTTAAAGGCTCACTGTTCTCCGATGTTACGAGAAGGGACGCAGACAGTCGAGAGGGACGACGACTCGACGGAGCGAGCAAAATATTATTATTATTATTCGGCAATCGTACATCTGACTCTTCTGTGAAATGAAATGAACTAGACCGTGGTCTATAACACTAATGGTGGTCCAATCAACAAATAGAATCGGTGAGTCAGCAAATCATTTTCGTAGACGCTCATGTTGCCGACGAAATGAAATGTACCATCGTATCGTGTTTGTGACAATACGTTGCTCGACTAACAACTGTGTTTGTCGCAAATACGAGGACCGTCACAAACACGCACGGAGGAGCGGCTTTTGCATGTTTCTGGGTTCAAAGCCATTATACACACGACAGGGAGTAGCTTGCGGCCACTTTGGCTGTGGAGATTGAAAAGACGGGTTTCGTACGTCTCGGCTTGTCATTGAGTGCGTCTCCACCGCTCTGCGAATGAAACGCAAGACTCCAAAAAAGTGCATTTACACGTGGTTTGAAATCAACGTAAATGTGTGCGCGTGCAAACGGCGACGCAGCGTACGTCACTGTGACGTGTGTTCTTTCAACTATGTTAACCTTTGACTGATACAACAATTTGACAGTAGCAAAGGTCAGATGGTGAGTTCAGGAGTAGTTTAAAGAGCAGACTAAATCCAGATGTTGTTCTTCGCTGCACGCAGGGAAAAAACCCCTGAGAATTTCTCTACTCTTTCCTTTGTTAACATTGCCACGAGCGTTAGCAGTGTCACAAACGCTTGCTCGTGATCTAGCCCTTCAAAGGTGCAGAACATAGGCAAACAAACAAACAAACAAACAAACAAACAAACGCCATCTGATCGCCAGCCAGCAGAACGCTCAAATCATTCAATCTGAATTTACAATCCAAATGAGTCATCTCGTGCTGCCTTTGCCAAATCAATGCACAAACATTAACCCACAGATGAAGCAGCTATATTTTGAGGAGTTCTCCACTCCATCCTGTCTGAACGCTATTGTGTTCTTAGTGTTAAAAGGAAGCAGCAGCAGCAGCAGCAGCAGCAGCAGCAGCAGCAGCAGCAGCAGCAGCGTCGTCTGTGTTGGACCAGCAGCGGGGAAAGAAGTGAGATAGTGTCCATACACAGAAATCCAGCAGCAAGACAGGAAGAAACAGATGGTCTTCAACAAACATAGCACAGACACTGAAATTTCATCTGTCTTTCCTGCTACTTTGTGTGTGTACCCTTGGCTCAGTGCTTATTGCTTAGACGTATTCAAACACGTTATGCGTACTGGCTTCTCTGTTTTGGTTCAAGTGGAGCATGGACTGTCCCACCTCCTGACTGACTGACTGACTGACTGACTGACTGACTGACTGACTGACTGACTGACTGACTGAATGACTGACTGACTTTAAGGCCTCTCAGCTCATGATTTGAGGGCTCGTAGAAAGCAGCTCACATTAGGCAGTTCTATCTGCAGCAAGTTGCAAGCCTATGGAGGGCATGATAAAGGCGTTTGAAACTTTTCACCCTTCAAAGAACGACTTGCCTGCTAGTGGTCATGAAGGAGCGTTTCAGTAACGACTGAGCGGGTCAGGAAATATTCAAAAACACATAACGTAATGCCAGACGACATTGCTCCACTGTCTGCATTACCTAATCCCATCAAGCACCGCGGGGGGCGGGGACAGGGCTTGTTGTCGGAGCAACCCCCATGTCAGGAGATAGACCCCGCCCGGTGAATGCGCTCCAGCCAATCGGAACGCTTAGAAATGACATCATTGTTATTTTCAGGGGAGCTGCAGCTCAGAGGTGGATAAAGTTCGTCTCCACGTTGGAAGTGATCGAAAGTACTATCCCAAATCCGGCACTGGCTTTTCTGTTTAAGGAGGAGGATCAATCGAAAGAGGATTGTTTTGTCGGACATTTTACGGTTGGTGGCGGGGGAACGACGGTGTTTTTTTTGGGGTTTTTTTTTTTTTTTTTTTTTTTTTTTTTTAAACCGATGTTCGTGCGCTTGGCGAGAGAAAAGTTTTGTCGGGACACAAAGTTGTCAAGGGATTTGAACTTCAACAAAAGGCCGAGAGAAAGCAAGTCGTACGTCATCGGTGGACTGTTTTCAAGGTGGGACGCCCTCTTGTAAAGTGATCCAAAAAACTTCATGTCCGGGAAAATGGAAACGACATTCTACGACGACGCCGTGAACGCGTCCAACTCTCATCTCGACGGCGCGAGGGTACAGTACGGCTTCAACACAAAAGCCCTCAAACAATCCATGACTCTGAATCTAAACGAGCCCCGAAACTTCAAACCCCAGCTGGGCTCCAAGGCCCTGGACATCCTCACGTCGCCCGATGTGGGTCTGCTGAAGCTGGCCTCTCCGGAGCTGGAGCGGCTAATCATCCAGTCGTGCACGGGGCTGACGACCCCCACCCCGACCCAATTCGTCTGTCCCAAGAACATCACCGACGAGCAGGAGGGCTTTGCAGAGGGCTTCGCAAGGGCGCTGGCCGAGCTCCACTACCACCAGATGAGCGCAGCCCACCACCACCCCGAGGCGCCGCCGCCGCCGCAGACCACCGGCATGGCATCCGGCTCGGCCGCGTCCGACACCAGCGATAACGCTTACAGTTGCACGGTGCGCGCCCCGGACCCTCCGCAATACACCAACTTGGCCAATTTCAACCGAGCCGTGCTGGGCTCCAATGAGAGACCCCCACCCGCCGCCTGCTACTCGGCGCCCCCACCGGCTCCCCACGTGGTGGACCACCAAGCTCCGCACTCGAGGCTGCGTGCCCTGAAAGAGGAGCCGCAGACGGTGCCCGAGATGCCCGGCGAGACGCCGCCGCTCTCCCCCATCGACATGGAGAGCCAGGAGCGCATCAAGGCGGAGAGGAAGCGCATGAGAAACCGGGTAGCCGCGTCCAAGTGCCGCAAACGGAAGCTGGAGAGGATATCTCGTCTGGAGGACAGGGTGAAAAACCTCAAGAGCCAGCACACGGAGTTGGTGTCGTCTGCCAACATCCTGCGGGACGAGCTGGCTCTGCTCAAGCAAAAGGTCATGGACCACGTCAACAGTGGCTGTCAGCTCATCTTGACGCAGCAGCTCGAGGCTTTCTAGACTCCCGGCGGTGGTCGTGGGTGGCTGCTGCTGCCGCCGCCGCCGCCGCGTGTCGGGACATGTCCCGAGGGACCAAATTAGTCCGAGTGGACGCAAGTCCAAATGATCGTCAGCTCAGGCACTTTCTCCTTCCGGCTTTTCTGCAGACACGCTGATTTGTTACGATGAATGATGCAGAAGCTGGGCCAGCCACGCACGGACAAAGTACGACATCATACCTGTTACAAAGGTCACTTAAAAGGGCTTCGTCAGAGGCGTTTCGAGACTGACGTGACGTGGGAGCCTTTACCCAGCCGATATGATGTCAAGCAAGCAAGCCGCAATAAATAACACGTTAGATGCACTTGTACTACAGCAACACTAACACCATCTAACCTTTTACGCACTCAGGTGTGAATCGTTTACTGACTTTACCTGCCTTACTTACTCGTAATCCTCACATTGATGCAACTTTTGGGATACAGGTCAGGTGTAACTCGTGTTAGACGTCGAATGTTTGTACGCTGATTTGGAGCACTTCACCGTTGTACAGAAGACAAAATAAAACGTTGAACTCAACATTGCTTTCATGCCTTCTTACTAAGAAATCTTTCCTAGGACCGAGTGGGCCAAAACCGCACAGACTTGCTTATGTGGACATGGATATGCAAATTCGTGGGCAGAAAGGGAGTCGCTTGCGGTGCGGCGCGGTGACTTGGAAGTGAGGGCGCAAAGCCGCAAGCTGATTGGACCTCCGCGTACTGGAAGTGAGTCGCGACCTGCCATGTTTGGTAAGAGGCTGTTCGTCAGCATGGTGGGTGGGAAGTCTTCTGAGTCTTTTTCAGAACCACTCAGGTCTTCACTTACCAACTGTGCTTTGAATTCATTTACGTGAGGATGTGACCTCACTTCACAACCTTTTACGTAAAAGTCCTCAAAAATGATGTACTACGTACAAGGCAACACTATAGGATTTTTCTCAATTTCTTCATCAAGTGAATTCTGCCATGTTTATTACCTTTTATTATCTCTTCGGTGTGGAGAGAAAAAAAGTGGGGAACCTCGCCACCTTTTAAGAGGGATTTCCACCAATGGTAATAATAGATTTGGGTCATTTATGATACGAGCAAACGGCAAAACATTTACTGGTTAGATTTTTGGGTTCTCCCAAGATTACAGTTGAATCACAGGTGGCATCAAACGTCATCGCGTCTTAGGCTTCCCCAACAGTGATGTGCATTCTAGTTCTTTTAGGTGAACTGAATCTTTAGACATCATCTTTAGACAGAATCATCATTACAACATCCAGTGGAAACAACCCATACACATCAAACAATATAACCACACAACAACAACAACCCCCCATTATTATAAATAATAATAATTGGCTCGGGTAATTAACACACTTCTTTCTATAATACACCTGCACACTGATCGGTTGGCAACAGTCTCTCAACCGGTCATGAACGGGAAGTTGCGTCACTGACTCGTTCGTGAACGGGAAATTACGTCACCGACTGCTAAAGTCCCTCCTCCATCTATCGATCTATCGCTCGGTGCTGATTGGTCGTTCGCGAAGAAGCACCAGTGAGTGACAGACAGCATTGCCGCTATGCCATTGCCAGCAGACACACGTTATGGCGACATTGATGTTTTCATTTTGTATTTGTTGGCTTGTAGTTGATGGTGTTATTATATCGAATGTGTTTGTGTTTGAATAAAAGGTTGAAAGAAAACGTTATGCCGACATTTGTTAATTTTGGGGACACCAACTCGTATAACAACGTAAAACATATTGTCAGATGAAGCAGTTAACCAAATGGAGTCTGATTTCTATGTTTTGATTGGCGAATTTAGAAACAAGGAACAAAACACCAGACAAGTTATAACATAAATGTTTATTAAAATAATAATAATAATAAAAGTATATCTCAAACCAGCAATCTAATGTGAAACTGCGGTCAATATGTTGGCTAACAATATTTCGGCATATAACACGTTCACATACTGATCCGTTGATGCACGGGAAGGCAGTTCACCTACTCGTTCACTTTACTCGTTTGCGAACGGGAAAGTCAGGGTTCGTTCCCTGCCCAACCTCAGAGGAAGGTGCTAAAGTCTAAAAGGAAACACTTTCATCTTTGCAACAGAACAAAAATCTGCCAGCACCAGGCTGACACGCAGTGGCGTGGCGTGGCGTGGCCGCCGTCCATTTACTTTTGTTACACCGTGCTTCATCCAGCCTCGCTCGTCATTTGGACACGCCGCTTCCAGTTTAGCGTTATCCGTCTCAGCTGACCAGCACGACGCCGTCTTTGGCGGCTAGTCGCTGCCTGTGCACGCGGTCCTGCTCCAGTTCTTCGTGGCTGGGGTGCCAGAGCCGCGATAGGATGCGCTCCATATTCAGAGCGTACATGGTATGGGAGGACATCACCCCGCGGTGAACCTGGAGCAGACAAATATGAGCAAAGAAAAGTCATCCGTGGGCTTCTGCCTCTTCCAAAGCATTTGCAAGATGAGAATCATGTTCCTACACTGCCAATATTAGTAAACCACTTCAACAATGTCAAGTGTGCTTCCGAGAAGTTACGGTGGGTGCTGGTGCAGAGTCTGACCCGCAAGGCCTCCAGGAGGTCAAACATGGTGACGGGAGGGAGCGCCGTTTGGAGAGCGGCGGCAGAGCAGGCTAACAAGTGAACGGCTTGCTGCTCGGCCTGATCCGGCGAGATCTGCGGCGGCGGGCCGGTGGGGAGCGAAGCGCTCGGAAGAGGGCTGAAGGGGAGACATAACAGTGGTCTCCAATTCCAGCGTCGGACAAACTGCGACGCGGGGCGGGGGGGGTGTTAGGGTTAGGGGTGTCGTCGCTCCTACCGTTCGGTGACGCCGCGATAGGCCGCCAGGCTGTTCTTCAGATAAGGCTGCGGTGCGACGTCGCTGCCGAAGGCGTAAGGGAACTGGCCGTCCCGCAAGCGATACGTTTTCCTTCGGGAAATGACGGCGGTCAAAACGTCTTTCAAATGGTGCTGCAATCAAGCCGAGACACAAATCAGGCCAATGGAGCTGAAATGATTTCAATTCACACTCAGACACACTCGCCGTTGGATTGAGTCTTTTTCGACTCACCTCCACGGCGCAGGTCATCGCGCTGACCGCATCCTCCGTGATATTATCCAGGCCCAGCTCAAAAGCGGTCACCATCATGCGGGCCTCCAGTTGACCCCGTGTGGGCAACAGCAAAGTGTGGGCGCTCAGTCGGAGTTCCTCATCCTCGCCGAGCGCCTCCCGCGGGCTGAACGGCTGTGCCGCGCTCAGAGGGTTCTGAGGCTGGAAACGATGCTGAGAGACCAAACAGGACGCACGCATGCATACAGGTGAAACGAGGAACCCGATGCGATTATTCTGAAATGTCGACGACGCACACGTTCGTAACATTTGTTGGGGTGTAACCGAATGTGACACGCACGTCAAATTTCTGTCTCGAGGAACATTTCTTTTTTCCTTTAGGTTTGCCCGGTTTTGAAGCAGAGCCACTTTGCCATTGCAATTGCCCAGCGCCCTCTAGAGGAAAGATAAAATACACACATGTAAGTACATTACAGCCCATTTACATATTTGGCAAATATTATTTCATGAATACTGGTTGGTATAAACCGTGCGTTATACATAAGCGGATCGCAGCTGCAAAGTAACATGCTGCAGATAAATAAATGAACTAACCTGGAGTGGAGACAATGATCTGGCAGCGTGTCAGAATTGCCAGGAGGAAGTCATTATGAACATGGACTGCACAGAGCGAGAGAGAGAGAGAATAAAAAGGGAAAGAATTATTTTGGTTTGGAAAAAAATAAAGCAACGTTACTAATAATGTACAAACCATTTTCCTGTGCCAACAGGCGTCGTGCCTCAATATCAAACTCTTCCTTGCTTATCTTCTGCTTGAACCACAGTTTGAGGTTTGCCCAGTATCTGGACGGACAGAAAAGAATCAACACACACACACACACACACACATAACCTGCCACGACACGAAGAAAAAGTGTGTACGTATTGAGCACTTTTGGATTTTCCTGTACAGTGCAGTATATGATGTGTCGCAACAATACAGTAGCCACACAATGAAGCCACGCAGGATGAATAAAACATAACAGAAGCAACGCCACCGACGTCAGTGTGAAAGCTAGCCGCACGCACACACTTACACACACACACAGACACAGCTAAGAGGCTAAATGTATTCAAATCTCTCAAACAGCGCATGAGAACCTTCCCCTCACCACACGGAAAGGATCTACTCACTGTTTGACATTATCGCCAATTGCATCAGTTAAATTCTTCTTCGCGATTTCAAGCTCGCTAGCATGAGATGCCATAGCGTCCACCCGAGCGGAACACTTACGTCATCATCCAGCGACCTTTTCTGAATATCCAAAACTTTATTGCAAAATGTTTCCCATATTAAAGAGCGACCTTTACGACTTGGGGCGATTTGTATTTTTTCCCGAAGATACGAATTGCCATTCATGTCATTAAACAGTGTATGATGAAGTAAATCAAAGTTTGGAGATAAAATGCATATTGAGTCATTTATTTATTTATTTATTTATTTATTTATTTATTTATTTATTTATTTATAGTTACGTACTCCATTCAGAAATTAACTAATAATCGTAAGAATAATATTTTTTCTCTTATTATTTTTTTTCCAGCTACCAACAGCGCAGGTAACGTATCACATCCACTGTCTATTTTTACAGGAATGGTTTGAAGGTTTTTTTTCTCACCTCATGCCTGATGTACACAACTTAATACTCCATTCAGAAATTAACTGATAGTTGAAATAATTATGTTTTTTCTCTTCTTTATCATTTTCGGCTACCCTTACCCTCACCCCAGGTAACCTCTCACACTTATATTTTACGGAAGTGGTTTGAACCTTTCAGTCGACTGATAAGTAAATAGGAAAATGTCTTCCTTTAAAGTTGAAATAGACTCGCATCTCCCTCCCTTTGCGGCGTCGATAGTAAGTCAAGCTCACGGACTCGAAGTCTGACTGTCGGCAGCTTCCCCTTCAGAAATTCTGGAAGCTATTATTTTGAAAAGGCGTATCCTTTTTGACTCAGGGAGTCGCTGTTTCAGGCGCATCATTTAATCATTCCTCGGCGTCACTATCCTGGTGCTGCACATCATCCGAGAGGTAATAAATCTGCGTATGGCGTCATGACAAACGAACGCATCAGTCAACCCGCATTCTTATTAACAGCATCATTACCTTATTGGTTACTAAATACAGATGCAATTTTGATCTTATTATATTTTATTTTTTCATATATTTATTGTAACAACTGCCCCCCCCCCCCTCCCCAGACTTCTATTTTAGATTATTTACATGATGATATTTCGGACCGACTGGGCCAAATGGCTACCGGCTGCAACTATACAGCGCCACCTGCTGTACCAACAAGACAGTGTGGCGCATTGTATCGGTGATTTACTATCACTCAGTGAGTCAGCACGTGTGCGAGGGTGCAGCGCAGTGCGGATCATCATCATCACCAAATGGCTCAATTTCGAGGATTATTTGTTAAACTGGACCGGAATCGGGATGGTTTCATCTCGTTGTCGGAGCTGCACAGTGAAATGAGCTCGCACGGCATCTCGGTGGCAGATGCTAAGGTGCAGGTAAAGCTTCTACGGCTTGGATGATGCTGACATTATTTTCTTCAGCTCCGTTCGTTAACATGTGCTTACCACACACACACACACACACACACACACACACACACACACACACACACACACACACACACACACACACACACACACACACACACACACACACACACACACACACACTCACTCACTCACTCACTCACTCACTCACTCACTCACTCACTCACTCACTCACTCACTCACACATTCATATAGAATGTGATTAAGTCCTACGACAATGACAACAATGGCCAGTTGGATTACGACGAGTTTCTCAGCTACATGATGGACCGAGAGAGGAAATGGAAGATTTGCTTCGAACACCTGGACAAGAACAAGAGTGGTGAGTGACTCAATGTAAATGATTGAAATGAAATTTGAGGAACATTTTTAAACAGTAAATAAAATGGAAAATACACCCACGGGCCACAGCATTGCAGGTACACCTGCACCATCGAATGCAGCGGTCATCAATCAAAAGACTGTAAAACGTTGCATAACTTGAATCATGGAAAAAGTTGCACTTTTAAAGTCAGGCCACTGCAAACTTGCCCAGGTTCAAATAAAACTACCACATAATGCTGCAAAAGTTGAAAACGTTAGAACAAGAATTCAATTGCCTTGGTGCAAATGCTCCAAATGTTGAGCAGGTTTAAATAGGACTATAGCAATTTAGAATTAGAAATAACACGATGATGACCCCCGATACCTATGCAGGTTCAAATTAGACTTCAGTAGCCTAAATCCCGTAAAAGTTGCATCTTTGATAGATGTGCAGGTGTATTTACAACTGCTGTTGTCATACATCAACCAACAAATATTTCTTGTGCTATTTTGTGTGTCTTTTCTGATCAGGGCAGATTGACCAGGAGGACATCATCTGTTTATTTAAGGAGATAGGAGTGGTCATTTCAAAGGCCCATGCCAATAAGGTCATCCAAATGTAAGACCTTTTTGGCTCACTTCACAACTCTGGATGGAAAGTGGAACCTCCAAAGTGGAACACAAATGGAATGTTTTGTCAAATCAATGTCACCTAAACTATCATAGGCTTGTACGTATATTTCAGTTCACCCACTGGCGGAGCTAGGATGTTTTTCTTGTGGGTGCCAATGATATCTCAGGGGGTCTGCAAAATAACAACAACTCTGCTTTTATTGGTTTAGCAGCTATTCTCTCATTCTCTACTGCAACTACTAGGCACACTAACTAGCTAGCACATAGCTCGTGTAGCTACAAAGGGCCACTCTTATGTGCACCGACAATGTTGCGACACGACAGGATGGACACGGACGGCTCCATGACGGTGGACTGGGATGAGTTCCTGCAGCACGTCATCCTCAAACCGGTAGACGACATCGGCGAGCTGGTGTCGTCATGGAAACACAGTCTGGTGAGACTCCAATGAGCCCTCGGCTCGACCTGGCTCCAAAATCAGACAGAGGTAATGTACTTCCATAGCATTGTAACTGATGCATGTCAACGTCGGAGGTATTTGACGTGGGCGAGAGTCGAGCGCTGGCCATGGACTTTCCAGAAGAGAGTTCCGGCATCAGCGCATGGAGGAAATTTGTTTTGGGTGCCGGTTTGGCCGATGCCGTATCTCGGACGGCGACGGCCCCCATTGACCGCCTCAAGACTCAGTTGCAGGTCAGCACCTGATTCCATTCCATTTGCGTGTGTTTAACAAAGGGACTGTGGTGTGGAGCCCCAAAAGATTGCGTATGAAACACCTTTTTGTTCTCATTTGGCTTGTCTTTGTAGTTTTACGGATCCAAGGCCTTCTCTCGAGGCTTCCGTGAGCTTCGTGTCGGCGGCCTCCGTTCGATGTGGCAAGGCAATGCTGTCAACGTCCTTAAGGGAACGCCGCAGTCCACACTTCAGTGTCTCATCTACGCGCAGGTGAGTAATCGACGTCCTGAAGGGAACGCCGCAGTCCACACTTCAGTGTTTCAAGCATCAAGCTCCCAGAAGTATCTCCCCCCCCCCCCCCGTTTCTAGTAAACCTTTCTTGGTCTGAATTCAGATGAAGGGATCTGTGCGGGGCAGAAGTGAAAAGAGTCTGAGCGTGCAGCAGCGCTTCGGTTTGGGTTGCGTGTCCGGTGCTGTGGCTCACGCGGTCTTCTACCCTCTGGAGGTATAAAACGTAGACAAATAGGAAAGGAACCTTCTGCAGCTACGTGGGACTGCAAGCCCTTTTATGTCCCAACAGGTGTTGAAAGTGCGCCTCAACCTGCAGCGTGTGGACGCCTACCGTGGCTTGGTGTCTTGCGCCCGCTCTATCTACCAGAACGAGTCCTTGTCGTCGTTTTACAGAGGATTTAAGCCCAGCATCCTTTGCATGATCCCGTACGCTGGTGTGGAGTGTGCGGTCCATCAGGTAATGTGGTGTTATCGAGTGTGTCAAATAGGACTCCCAAGCTCTGTCTGGAAACGGCTTTGGCAACAGATTCTTCATTCACTAGTCTATCATGACCTGGGCCCAGAGCCACCCAGTCTACAGCAGCGACTCAAGGCTCTTCTTCTTCAGTTTTGTGGCCTTCGCATGCGGACAAATGAGCAGCTACCCTCTGGCGGTGATAAGAACGCAGCAACAGGCACAAGGTAGAGAGACGTCTCCTACGTCTACTGTCAAATTTGATCCCAGATGAGGGCTGTAGGATGACAGACTGAGACGGTATTCTTCAACTTGATTTGGGACAATTTCATCACCTGCTTTCTTATTTCGCAGCCGTCTACCTCGGCTCACGAGTCACTTCATCGGGGGTCCTGCTCGGACTCAAAGGTATATATGAAAGACACGGACTGCGCGGCTACTACAACGGAATGGGTGCCAGCTTTATCCGAGCCATTCCATGCGCCCTCATGAACTTAACCTTATGCAGACTGTTTGAAAACCTCTTTTGTTCCACGGGCACATGAGGTTTGGTAGGGGCCTTGAAGCGTGTGTCGCGCAAAAATAATGATGTGAAATTTGTCAGTGTTCCAAGCAATAAAAAAAGTGCCATTCTTGCTCAGATCAATGGACGGTCTGACTCGTGCACAACTAAGCGACTTGCCCAAATGTTGTTTAATGTTTGCCCACAAGTAAATGATTGTTGTTTAATGTGTGTTCAGTATCTGTAATGTAAGGTCATATAAAAGAATGTAAATGTCCGTCTTTCACTGTGTCCATCCATCCGTCCGTCCAGCCGCGTGACAAGCTCGCGCGCGCCAATTATCGCGAGACAAGCTCGTTTTCCCGAGATGCTTTTCGGTGCCCTCCCGCGTATGCAACCCGCCATCTTGTCGCGTCGAGGAAAAGAGACATAGCCTGCCTAAGATATGTCGGACTACAGCAGCGTGGCTCCCCCATCCAGCGGCGGCGGAATGAATGACGCTTATAAAGACGCTCTTCAGCGAGCACGTCAGGTGAGAAAAAGCCCGGCGTTCTTTCTACTTGAGCATAGTGTTGCTTTCGCTTCAGGAGTGTCAGGTATTGTGGTACTTCTTTCGCCTTTCTCTCGCGCTCCTTCTGGCCTGGCCTATCATCGAGCTACGCTAACGCGAGATGACTTATGCTAACATGACGCCACAATGGCTGGCGGTTACCGAAAATGAGAAATTGCTGTCACACCACTGAATTTGTTGTCCATATGTGGCTTCGTAAGTACGTAGGAAAGATGGATATGTGCAAATATTCGTGTAAAAGAAAGTCAAAACGTGCTAACACGGGCTTAAAAAGCATTCCTTTGTTGGTCCACACTTCCGGAGGCGAGTCAAGCTAAAGGCCGCGCGCGTGCGCGCCCTTCGAGATATAAAAGCGAAGTTCCAGGAGGAACACTCGTGACATTTATTTCTGTTCTTTTTTTTTTTTGAAAACAAAACACAATATATGTCTTTCAGATCGCAGCGAAAATTAGTAATGATGGCGTTGCAGCCCCTCCGACGAGCGATTTCAACTACGGAGGCCAGAAAAGGCCCCTGGAGGACGCTGGTGGGTATTTTCCCATGCCTAACCTGAATATCGGTCAGTGACTTAAATCGATTCCATCCCACTTTAGTGATTCATTGCTTGCTTGGTGTATGTTTTTGCTTTTAACTGAACTAACCAAGCATATGTGTTTTTAACTCGGTCAAATTTCACTCATTAATCCCAATGCATGATTTGCTACGTAAAGGTATGTTTGGTGTACTTAACAGTAATGTAATTTAGAATTTTCCACAACAGCCATGGCAGCAATGTGTTTTTTTTTTTTTGGGGGGGGGGGGGGGGGTGTCTACAAATCAAATGAATGTCAGAGGAAATGTTGAATGTAACCAAGGAAAGTATACAATACATAGAATTTTAACCTTTCAACCCATTTTTCAAATGTGAGACCAGTACTCCAGCTCACACATATGGACGGACCCCTTCAGTGTTTGTAATAAATAGTCATGGTTAGCTGGATTAGAAATTGATTAAAAATGGTCTGATTAGCCGTGTGCATCCTGGGTAATGTCATTTGATAGTTCCTGACTCCATAATGTTGAATGAATTCTTAAAGGGCAGTGGTGTTAAATTTTTATCAATTGCGTTTCCTATGTTATTTGAGTTCAAGTTCACAGAAGATTTTAAAGTTGTATTTGCCCTGAAAATCTCATCTGCTCAGTGCTGTCCAGTCATTTCCAGTAAGTTAGAGTGAAAGATAAGCTTGAGACAATTGTAATGATTGTTTTATCACATCGCCACAGACCAACCAGAGACGAAGAAGGTGGCAACCAATGATGGTGAGTCATCTGCACATGCAAGTGTGTTTGTATTCTGGTTGTAGCTCATCACTATTTGTTATTTTTCAGCCTTTTCTGCTATGGCAGCAATGGGCGGCCCCCCGAGGTGAGCTTAGTTAGCAGAGAGAAATAACAGGTTTTATTTTTCATAGATATAGATATATAGATATGATTTATTGATGGGGTATCTGTAGAATGTTCTGTTTCTAAAGTATTTGGAGCACTGAATCGAATGACATTAAACCATTGCATTGTGCTATTCCCTCACCACCTTCAGATCAATATCGGAGGAATTCAAGGTTCCCGACGGAATGGTTGGATTCAGTAAGTTCACTTGCCTGTGAAAATCTACTCCTGCAGTGAAATACACTGAGGCTTTGTCCTTTTGTGCAGTCATCGGCCGAGGTGGCGAACAAATCTCACGTCTGCAGCAGGAATCGGGATGCAAAATACAGATTGCCCCTGGTGAGTTAAGTTTTGAGTCAGAAGACGCGGTCGTGTTATTGCTTGCAGCGTTGAATTGAGCTTTCTATCCTCCAGACAGCGGAGGCTTGCCCGATAGGTCGGTGACGTTGACGGGAGGACCAGACGCCATTCAGTAAGTACTTTTCTTCCGCAAAGATCACATTGTTTTGTTTATTATGTCATCAGCAATAACGTGCGACCTGGTTGTCTTCTTCCCAATAGGACGGCAAAGAGGCTGCTCACAGAGATCGTTGAGAAGGGACGGCCGTCCCCGGCGTTCCACCACAGCGACGGTCCGGGCATGACGGTTCAGGAGATTATGGTCCCTGCCTCTAAAGCCGGCCTAGTCATTGGCAAGGGAGGCGAGACCATCAAGAGTCTACAGGTGAGCAAGCGCTCTGACTGTCTGATCGAGCTAAAGTTCACATGCATCGCAAGCTGACTTCTTGATTGCTTGATTGTTGCGGTGCAGGAAAGAGCCGGAGTAAAGATGGTCATGATTCAAGACGGCCCCCAAAACACAGGCGCCGACAAACCTCTACGTATTTCAGGAGAACCCTTTAAAGTTCAGGTAGGTTATAGTTTTTTTTTTTTTGCGTGTGTGTTATCTGGCTCGAGAATAGAGGTCTCGAAATTAGTTGCCGATCAAATCCAACATCTAGCCATTGTTTGATTTCAAATTGTCCAAGTCCTTTGAATAAAATTCACATTCTACAGCAAGCCAAAGAGATGGTGATGGAGTTGATCAGAGATCAGGGCTTCAGAGAGCAAAGGGGCGAGTACGGCTCCAGAATCGGAGGCGGCGGCGGTGGCGGCGGCGGCGGCGGCGGCAACGGCGGTGAGACATTAGATGTAAGTCAAGCCTTTCACTAAAAGGACAGGATTTTTCAAGCAAGCGGTGACCTCACCGTAGTGCGCTTTCCTTCTCGAGGTTCCGGTTCCCCGGTTTGCAGTTGGAATTGTGATCGGTAGAAGCGGAGAGATGATCAAAAAGATTCAGAGCGACACGGGGGTTAGGATCCAGTTTAAACCAGGTTGGTTAACACCACCGCCACAACCACTGCCTCGAATGCCTTTTTAGTAATGTTGGTCAATGATTACATCCCGTGCACCACGCTGACAAGCTGATGGATAACCCAAACCCATTTTTCTGAGACCTAAGGATGACATGAAGAGAAAATGAGTGAAATGAAAGTATCGTTTCTAATCTCCCTGCTCTTGCATTCTAGATGATGGTAGCGCACCAGACAGGATAGCACAGATCATGGGTCCTCCTGAGCAAGCGCAGCATGCAGCAGAGATCATCTCAGACTTGCTGAGGAGCGTCCAGGCCGGCGGGCCTCCGGGTCACGGCGGCGGCGGACGAGGCCGAGGACGCGGGCAGGGGAATTGGAACATGGGACCTCCGGGTGGGCTCCAGGAGTTCAGCTTCACCGTCCCGACCATGAAGACTGGCTTAATCATCGGAAAAGGTGAGATCACCCACCCTGGAGCACTCTGATTGGACCCAAATCATCGATAAATTGTCTTCCAGGTGGTGAGACTATCAAAGGAATCAGCCAACAGTCAGGGGCCAGGATTGAGCTGCAGAGGAATCCTCCTCCTCCTTCTGACCCCAATGTTAAGATGTTCACTGTCAGGGGATCGCCCCAGCAGATTGACTATGCCAGGCAGCTGGTAGAGGAGAAGATAGGGGTGAGTAAGGAATGGGAAGTTAGGTTTTCCCTCCACAGACCCAAGACCAATCTCACTTGCAAGACTTAAAACATTTGGTGGATGGATTTGGTCCCCAATGGCAACTGTTGAGAGATTGTGCAGGAATGGTATATTCCTTACGTTTCAGGGACCCGTCACACCAATGGGTGGCCCACACGGGCCCCCTGGTCCACATGGAGGTCCGGGCCCACATGGTCCTCCGGGACCCCCGGGACCCCCCGGTGCCCCCATGGGGCCGTACAACCCTGGGCCGTACAATCAAGGACCCCCGGGACCACAGTAAGTTCACAACTTGTTTTGATGCAAGCTTTGAAGTGCAACCGTTTTGTTAAAATCTCTTATTTTTGTCTTTGACTAGTGGTCCCCCAGCACCATACCAGCCTCAGGGGTGGGGCAACGGCTACCCACACTGGCAGCAAGGACAGCCTGATCCAAGTAAGAACCTGGTGGCAACATGGGCTTTTATGATGATCAATCCAATCTAAAAGTATTTTGTTTTTTTTCCCCACTATGGGTTCAGACAAAGCAGCTGCAGATGCTAATGCCGCAGCGTGGGCAGCGTACTATGCTCAGTATGGCCAGCAACCTCAGGCTCCCATGACGCCGTCCAGTGGTGCGCCAGGCACCACTCAGTCCAACGGTCAAGGTAATGTTCTCCCCTGCGGCGTCAGCTTGAAAGTGGAGTGACTAGGTTCACGTCATTAGTCTTTAGTTGGTTTTGGTAGACAGGAGACAAGTTCCCTCCCCCCCCGTATCCCCCCACCCCCCCTTTTTTTTTTTTTTTTTTTTTTTGGAATATCAAGGACAGGATAGAGTCCTCCAACATCTTTAGGTTGACAGCCCCGCGGAGGAGGAAGTCCTGCTCGGAATGATTGACGAATTACAAGTACCGTTTTTTTTAACAGGTGACCCACAGGCTGCAGGTCAGAGTGGACAGGCAGATTACACCAAGGCCTGGGAGGATTATTACAAGAAAATGGGTATATAAACGTAGTCTCAGTGTACACCTATTTGAACATACGTCAGTCTAAACAGCAACTGGGCTGTCAATAATACGCCTTTTTTGAACACCAGGTCTGGACATGTCAGTATTTCAGCCCCTCGTGGAGTGTATTTTTTTGATCGCACCTCCGCTCAGTTTGACCTTGAGCAGCCTGTGCTGTTTAGACTGCACCATTCTCAATGTCTCCTGGACTGAAGCACCCTTTCATGCCCTTAGAGCAGTCTTTTGTTTCCAAGATATATTTGTTGTTTTGGACGTGCTATGATTGTATTATTGCTTGACAAACTGTTTTTACGTGTGGGATGTTGCTTGAGTCCTGCTGCTGATAGGCAACTGCGCCCCACACTGACAAACGTCGTGTTCTTTCCACAGGTCAACAAAGTCAACAACCTCAGGACTACACTAAAGCCTGGGAGGAGTATTATAAGAAACAAGGTGAGTGCAACCCCCCCCCCCCCCCGACCTGTATGTTGGGTGGCTGTTCTCCTCACGCAGCACTCTGCAGTAGAGATGTTGTTCCACAGCCTCCCAAGACAAAAGCAAAAGGTTTCTGACCCCCACTCAGAGACATGGGTGGCGGGTTCGTTCCCCTTTTTACAAATAAAGCATGACTACGCTAGACGTAACCATTTATTCAGTCGACCAAGTATCTTATTCATTTAAAGGTGAATTACAATCACTGTGATTTCTAAGTTCCTTCGAGACTAGTTCCACTTAGACCTACTTTTCTTGTAATATCGCTGTGGCCGCACAAACGTTGTTCCCAGATACGACTGTATAAGCGATTGTTGACAGAATTTCGCCTGGGTACCTTTTATGTGGGCCAGTCAAATGTTATCACCTATCTGTAGCGTGTAACATTTTTTTTAATTAATGAAAGTTTCATACTTTATTTTTTATGAAAAAGAATTGGCCAAAAGTTTTGATTTTGTCAAAAAACAAAGTTAAGTCATGTACATTTGGACCGTTTCATCATAAATTGAGTTCCAAATGAAGTCACAAAGTTCTTCTTTTTTTGTGTTTTAATTTACAACCGTAGTGCCCTTTTGTTTAGTTGTGCCTCAAATCTCCCATGCTTCTTCCAGGTCAAGCGGCCCCTCAGGCGGCCGCACCAGCGGCCGCCGCGGCCCCCGCCACCCAGCCCGGCGGGCAGCCGGACTATAGCGCCGCTTGGGCCGAGTACTACCGGCAGCAGGCAGCTTACTACGGCACGGGGAACCCACAGACCATGGGAGCGGCACCACAAGCCCCTCAGGTACAATCCCCCCCCCCCCCCCCCTCCCCCCAAATCTCCCCCTTTTGAAGAACTGTGTGCACGGAATAGTCCAGTAGGGATTTCTAACCTCCCCTTGCTCCCACAGGCTTTACAGGGTTCCGGTGTGAGCAGCAGCAGCAGCGTTCTAACCTAATAAACCTTCCTCCCTGCACAGGATGTCTGCAGTATTTTTTCCCTGCTGTTAACATGCATTGTATCTTCTATGTATTTCTCCTGCACAGGGCCAGTAATGCGAAGTGGACATAACGTAAATGCTTCATTGTTGAACACAAAATCCTTTGTTAAATGTTTGGATGCAGACGCCTCGGTGAAGATCTTAAATTTCCTTGGTGTTTCACGTAGATGTCAAATGACCTGACGAGCACATCCTCTCTCCTCCATTTATATACACACTTGTGTTTTTCTTGTAAATGTTTTGTTTTTAGTGAGGCTACTCAACTCATTCCAGCCCTGTATCTCTACATTAAATGTGGTTAGAAGTCATGTTTGAACTGTAGACCTTACCATGTAAATCATCTCGGTTTTAAAAGGAAAAGCAATGCTTCTTGCCTGTTGTGTTTTTTGCAATAAAACAAACTGAAACCTCCTGTGTTGGTAAGTTGGGGCTCACCTAGTGAGGAGAAGAGGGCCGGCCGAATGTCACGTTAGCTACTAACTAGCGAGCCACCTGTGGGTTGACACAAAGCGATGACCTCCTGTTTCTCTCCAACTGTCTACAAGACGCTTGTTGATTTGACACTTGTTGATTTGACACGTTTGCTGCCATGCTTTCTTTCTTGATGACTTGAGCCAGACGACTTGTGCGCATTGTTGTTGTTGTTTGAAGTTGTCGAGCTAGTATGCCCATGTGATTGTTTTTATGCCTTGACGTGTAGACCCTTCCTCCTCCACAGGCGAGTGTAGAAAAGTGGTAAGCCAAGTTTTTTTTTTTTTTTTTTAATCCCCTCTCGGAAAGTGATTGCAAAGAAATGTTGCCTATTTTTTTATTAGTGTTCCCTTATTTTTCTTCCAGGACAGTCAGGTAAATTGTATGATGCCATTTTTTTCCGTCCTGCCCACCCATGTACAAAATGACCAAAGCAATGCAAAAAAAAGTCAATTTTTTTGTTTGCTCTTGTCACTGCTATTAGTGTCTTTTCCATTACGAGCTTTGAGCTCTGTTGGCTCGGGCATGGGGCGGCTAACGCAGTCCACATCCAAGTTGAGCCCTCCTATCCTGTAAGTACCCAAGCTGACAGCCTAATAATGCTTGCAAATGATGGATGATATTTTTTGTCCCATTTTGCCCTCCCTTTTGTCTTTGGGTAAGTATGCACTGTTGTGAAGCCAGGCGTAGACGCTTGACTGTTGAATACATTTTCTAGCACTTTCTGCGTCAAACACGTTAGTGCTGTTGATTCACCATTGGATACTTTTGCTCGGTTGTCGGTCGTCGACTTGTTCTTTTGAAATGCCCGCCCTTCTCTCACGGCCACTGATCAAAATGTACAGCGTAGCATGTTCTCATTTAGCCTTCTGTCGTGTTGCAAATGTCATATTTGAGCATGTCGTACTGAATTGTGGACTTGTCACATGAATATCGAGCCATTGATTTAACTGAGCACTGTGTGAAAAAGTTTTGGATTTGACGTGACCAGATCAGAAAGGAGAAATCGTATTGACTGCAAATATATAGTGCAATATATATATATACACACGTATATCTGATCTTTGCAGTGTTCCCCCCCAGACCTTACACCTTAGGTTCTGCTGCAGTAACTCAGGTAAGCAAAGCCTAAGGAACTAATAGTGAAATACAGTGGAACCCCCAAAGATTTATTATTTTACAGACGAATGTGGTTAGGCTGCAAAATGTCATACCTTAAAAGCAAACAGTCTGTGAGAGAGTGCAAATGTCACAACTCTTCTTCTCTGCCTTTGCGTTGGTGTGGGAAGTCGAAAGGCACCGGCGGGCCGTATTTTCAGTTGACATGTTTAGATTGTTTCTATAATTGTATTCAATGCCCGTTTCTGTAGTTTGACGATTTTAATTCAACCAGGTCTAATTGGCTCCATTCAACAGCTGAAAGAAATACAACGGAAAAGTTAGGCAATGTTTTTTGCTTTCAAGTATGCCAATAATTTAGAATAGATTAGGATGTTAGTTCTGTTCCTGACCAATGACCCCCCCCCCCCCCCTGCAAGAAAGTGACAGCAGCCCATTTCCTGAGAGAGGAATTTAACAGGAGGGTTAAAACTGTTTGATGCTGGAGCTCAATGACTTGTCAACTGTGTCTGTCATTTGGAGAATGACTCGTAAGTGAACCGACGCCAATTAGTTTGGCTTTGGAGGTTCCACTGTCTTGTTTGTCAATTTGACCACGTTTCCATCCATGCAAAGTAATGCTGACTGACCCTGTCCATGAATTCATGCTTAACTGAAAATCGACTCACTCGTATGACTGTGGATTCAAAAGTACAAAGTTGTTGCTTATGAGGAAATATTGCGTCTATGCATATTATGATAGGCCTTTACATATTTTTCCTGAATTCTCGTAGAGCTGCTGCACAAGGTTAGGGCAATTTTCTGAAGAAGAAAAAAAATGCTGACCAATGTTCTCTGGTGGTGTGTATTCTGTGGAAAGCGCAGTGCTGACGTACTCATTGAAACGCCTTCACTTCTCGCTCACAGTGTTGGAGGATGCTGCAAGCTTAGGCGCTAGAATCAGAGCCTGTGGTAGTTTCTGCCGAGCGTAGGCCGGCCGGGCAAGAGCTCCAGCGCTTAAGGTAAAAAAAAAAAAAGACCCAATTTAAAAAAGAAAAAAACGTCATGTCATATTTGTGGACTGCAAAAAGTGCAAGCTAGGCATGTTTTCTGTTCGGGTTGACTGTTTTGAATGCCGCCAAAGTGATTTGTTTTTAGTCGTCTGATGGTTGTCATTTATACAAAGTCGTCATGGTTGTTGCAATGAATGCGTTAGAAAGTTGGATGAGGACAGGAAGTGAACTTTGAACATGTCGTGTCATTGAAATGTCCCACTAAGGCTCTGTCTTTTTAAGGGGATGGGTGGCCGGGTGGGGGACAAGTTATTTAGCCAGGAGGAAGCCTTCTTAGAGGTAAATGTGCTGTACTATATGCTCACTTGTACTGTGATGTTCATTGATCATAATAAAAAGGTGTCACAAACAAATCTTATGAACTGGCTCATGAGATCAAATGACTTATTAGCATGAATTCGCTTGTAACTTTGAAGCAAAGACTACGTAGGTTCCAGAATATTTGTCAACAAATCACTAATGTCACTCGATGTTAGTCAGGACCTTTTATTTTGATTCGAATCTCCGGCGCATGAAGTAACACATTTGACCAGAAAGGACAGCTGGTGGATATTTGATGACTACCGCAGATCATAATGCCTTTAAGTCAATACGATGAATATCTCAAGTTGAATACAAGGAATTCCAGCCTTTAAAAATAGACAAAAGGTATGTGTGTGTGTGTGTGTGTGTCTATTAAAACAAATATTTCACTCAACATGCATATCATAAAAGACTTGTTTCTACTCCATTTGACTTAGTGTAAAGCCTCCAGTACAGATGACATGATGGGCAAAATACAGCAACCGCTCACAGCATGCGAGCCTCCGTGAAGCCAAGGGAGGCGGGAGGTGGGAGGCAGCTGTTGGGCCTACAGCAACCGCTCACAGCATGCGAGCCTCCGCGAAGCCAAGGGAGGCAGGAGGCAGCTGTCGGGCCGCAGCGAGTCAGTCTGTGCCCAGGTAAGCCAGCAGCAGTTGGGAGCGACGGTGGAGTAGGTGCAACATGTCCTCGGCCAGGCTGTCGGCGCTCGAGTAGCGAACCTTATCCAGGTCAAACACGTCCTTGAGGAAGTGCACCACCTGATCCTAAACCACAACAATCCATTATGAGGCAAATGGACTCAAGTGTGCCAGGTTTTCAACAAACACCGAGACTTACCTTGAAGAAGCAGCAAAAGTCGTGCAGGGGGCTTTTAGGGCCCAAGAAGCCCCACGCCAACACGGGACTGATCTGCTCACACAGTGTGTAGAAGCGGGCAATAAAGCCATCTGGAACCTGTGTTAGCCAAAGAAAAGCAAAAAGTATGGCTCGACTAGCAGCTGGAGTCGCATACAATGTCCAACGCCAACTAAAGCTGGCCAATCCCTAGGTTTGAGAATGCGCTCCAAAAACCGACTACATGTGCTGGTGGAAAGCGGCGAGAACATGCGCAGACCTTCATATGCTGCCTCTTCTGCTTCAGTACCGACCAGCAGCTTGACGCCACTGCCTAAAAACAAGACCAAAAGAAACGGAGTCACAACTTGCAGCGGTCTGCCATTTCTCTTCTGCCCGCACCGTCTCCTTGAAGGAGCTGTTGAGCCAGCGGTTGTTGACGACGTTCTGGATGGAGGCGGGCGGGTTCTCCAGGTCCTCGAAGGAGTCCATCAGGATGAAGTCTAGCACCACGTCATAGAAGTTGAGGTGCTTAACGCCCCGTGTGGCCAATTCTACTGCCGTGTCGTCCCAGTGCTCCGCTTGCTCCAAGAAGCACATCATCTCCTCAAACACTTCCTCAAACCTCTTTGGGCTCTGAAATCCACGGCGTGGCCAAATAAACCGCTGCAGATTGCTCACGGACAAGCACTTGAGAGGTCTGTCCGTCACTATCGCTGCGGTTCTTGTACCTTCTGCGCTTTGACGATGATGGACGACAAAATCTTCTTCCCGGCATCGGCCAGAAACAACCGAGTGGTTCTTTCACGCAGAATGAGCTGTAGACAAAAAGAATAATCGGAACCTCACCCTTGCGGCTTACTCGACAGATGGATCGGCGCCACCTACCTGACACGCCTGCCGCACGCAGTGCAACTTGGCGAGGAAATCCACGTCGCCGAGGCACTCCAACAGCTCCGTCCTGACCGATGTGGAGCCAAACCGGTTTCAGCATCTCGACCTGTTCCTGCGTCGGACGCGTTTGTTTACCGTAGCACCCTGCAGGAGATCTTGCCCTCCTCCGCCATCTCTAAGGCCTCCTCGTAGAAGGGATGATGAGTCAGCGTGTAGAAGCTCCTCAGCTCTCTGCGCTCTGACAACTACAAATGTGTGCGACTGAGACGGAATTTTTCACGATAGGAGTGTGATGTTAAATAAGGCTGTTAAATGCTGGATGCCGCTCATTCTGTTTCTTTGACAAGAGCCACCAAAACGAGCGAGCGAGCGCCTCGCCTTGCCGCCGCGTGAAATGTCACGGAGGTGCCTGGAATTTTCCTCACCTCGACTGCGGACACAAAAGAGTCGGTGGAGGCCATGCTCATGCTGTCTCTCGGACAGACGTCCTCCTGCTCCTCTCGAGACAAAATGCCTGACAGACGAGACAAAATGTTAACACGCTCATCCCCACAGTTAATAGTTTGGAATGACTAACCGCGGCTGCTGGCGTTGGACCAAGCCTCTGACGTGCCCCCCAGCATACCCTCCAACTCGCCCTGTAGTCGGTAAGCCTTCCGCAGCATTGACTTCAGCCTGTGGATAAACTCTGCACCCATAACATGCTGCAGCCAGGGAGGGAAAAAAAAAAAAAAAAGGACTGCACAATTGTACCTCCAAATGAGAAGAAACACTGCAAAAAGGTTGATGGACGGAAGACAAATGTAGACGCACGTACTTCGGCATTCTCCTCGACGACGGCGTCCGCCGCTCCAGTCTTGACTGAGATCAGGTCGTCATCCGCCTCCTTGCCCCTGAATGTCAACGCCTCTTCCCACCGCCGTAGCGCCTCTTCAAACAAATCCATACCTGCCACAGGACAGGGGGCACGGCACGCTGGCTCGCTAAGTCACAACAAAGTGCTATCCAAAAACACTTACCCATGAGGTAGAGGCTCTCGGGAGTGGCCGCCACACCGCAGATGTCGGCGTGGCCTAGTCTATCCCAGCAGCTGGACTCCAAGGCGCAGGTGCCGCTGCTGGATGTGTCCGCATTGGACGCTAGACTCTCAGAACGCTCCCTGGGGGCTGCGAGCGAGAAAGCCGACTTGTGGTTGAGGGAGACTGTCGTCTTCTGACCGTTGCTCTTGTCTGCGGGAAGATTGTCTCTTTATGCAACAAAGTGGAACTCAACCAAATGCTGCATCCGTGTGTTTGACTCTTTGTCCTGTTCAATAAGTCCCCCCACACTCTCGACAGGTCTATATTGCCTCACCATCCTCCGGCGCTGAGATGAACGACTGGACGCCGGCTTGATCCCATTGCGGCGAACCGGTCTTCTTGCGCCCTCGTCTCCTTTGGAAGCGGCGGGCCAGGAAGAACAGCGAGACAGCGCCGAAGGCCGCAGCGGCAAACAGCTTCTTGGTGCCCGTGCTCACCTGATGAACACACACAGGCGAGTGTCACGTCTCCATCTATTTAAGATCTAAAATGGACTTTCTATTCAAATTTGATTTGTAGAAGGAAAGTGACACACCAGAAAAGAAACAAAAACACATTTGGCAGCCATAAATAGACAAACCAAAGTGTAACTCTAATCCTACCCTGAACTCCAGCAAGTTCCGCTAACCCAAAAGTGGCCCTTGAGTTTGCGGTGATATCAGAGCAAGAAAAAGCTTTAGGATAAAAAAAAAAAAAAAAAAGAGAAAATGGATCAATCAACTTCCTGGTGTACCTGCACCTGGCCCACAGAGCCACACACAGCCAGCGGCAGGTGGATGACACGCAGGGCAGCGGCCTTGGCCGAAAGCTGGGAGTACTGCGTCATTGCGCCGCTCTAGCCATGACACCGGTGGCTGGTGCTCGTGCGGCTGTCGGAACTGCGTGGCGAGCGGAACATAACACCTCATTACACAACAGCCATTACAGTTGCAATAATATTGTTCATAGACTTACATATCAGACAAACGTTTTTCCCTATTTGAAAGAATCTATTTTCTGTACTGTTTGTCAGTGTGCATGGTGGACGGTACAAAATGAGACTTATGATTACCTGTGCATGCGATTTCTTCTTTTCCGCCTCCAGCAGCGCCAGGCGGGCTGGCGGGGTAAGAAAAAAAAAAAAAAAAAAAAAGAGTTCGTCCGGTCGATCGGATGACCTCCACAGGTCGAGCCGAGTAAAAAGGACTCCTGCTCGGCTAACGTCGTCAGCAGAAGCAGCAGCAGCAGCAGCAGCTAGCGCTAATTTATGTATCTATTCGGGGACTTAAAGCGCCCCTGCTCGGCTAAACGTGGTATTGCAAGTCCAAAGTGAAGGTGGTTTACAAATCTTTCAGCTCTTACATCATTCCAACATTGGTGGTAAATTAGCCTTAACTGCGGATTGTAATTCCAAAAGCGCGTGTCTTTTATGACTCAATTTGTTCACATTTATTGCGTGTACAGATGTAATAAAACTCTTATTTTTACTTGGCTTTTGCCATCCGAAAGTCACAGGGAAAAGCGCTATTAGTGCGTCAATCGCACCGAAAGAATCAGCCATTTTTTTGGAATAATTAGATTAATTTAAATGGGAATGTTTTCATACATGAGGACCAAAAATATGGTTTCCAATATAGACTTTCTCGCAGTTCTTGGACGAATTAACCTCACATAAGAGCTGGCCTTGCTTAAAATGAATAGTAACACATCATCCTTGTATAACATGTGCCATCATTACGTCACAACAACAAAGTCGTTTTTTTTTTTTTTTCTTCAAAATTATAGTCCTATTTCAAAGTGATAAAGGATTTTTAGATGAACCATTGGGAGAATGACGTGTTTTTATAAGTGAACAAGTTTCTCTCCTTGTCAAACTGTATTTGATACGTTCTAAAGATGATTGAATTTCCAGTTGCGTCTATATGAAGCCCTTTGGGTTTTCTCTTGCATTTTGCACATGGTTGGTATTTAATGCTATTCTATTTCTCTCCCGGTGTTCTTTCATGTTTACTTCTAGATGTACTGTTTTCTTCGATGCGAAAATGTATTGTTGTGACGTGATTGGTATCGTCCACCTTTTTGGCTAGATCCCCCTTGAAAATGAGACTTTGGGACAGTGGGTTTGAATTTATTTATTCATGTGTACTTGTTGGTATCGCCAAGACGAAGCTGTCTCAAGCGAATTAAGTCTTGTACCCGTCGCTTGTTCTTTGGCTGCGTGCATAGCGCGGTGGGTCGGTGTTGTACCAAAGTAGTTAGTTACCTACCTACCCCCGTGAAAATCAATCCGTCTCCCCTGCCGCGGGAGCGCGCGCGCGCGCGCGCGCGGGACGGAAACCGATACCCGGCCGGATGCCGTGCGGCGACAGCCAGCACCAGCGTGTTTACAACGCGGAAGAAGGGCGGAGCTTAGTAACTTTGCTCGCGCTTATGGCTCTCGACGGTGGACGATAGATAGGACGGCTATGACAAGCTTATGTCTCTTGAAAAGGAAATCGTAAGCCCGTATGAGGGTTCCATTTAGATCTTTTCATTAGTGGGACGCCTCGATCAATCGGCCGGCAACATGGTAAGTGAGCTCCACGCAGGCAGTATTTGCATCACCTGTTTGCACCTGTTGTCGCGCTGACCTGACCGGTTGTTAGCTGCAGAAAGCGCCTAACAACTTCATCTCCCCGAAAAAAAGAGCATTTCCTGATTGATTTATATCTTTTTCAAATTCACGCCCAAGTTGCTTTCTACTTTCAGTGAGGCTTTTTGTATGTTCAACGAACATTGACTCTTGAGATAGACACGCCAACCGTATTGCAGGAAAACAGGTTTGGTCACTGGCTTGATTTCCGCCTTCATTTGACTCTCAGTTGAAACGGATCTTCCCCCCCCCCCCCACTCCTTACCGACGTAGGAGACATACGTTTAAAATTGAAACTCAGATGTTGCAAAATCATTTTAGTCATAAAACAATAGTAATGTAAAAATAGATTGAATAGTACTTGAGCTATAGCCAATATTTTATCCACCTAATGTGGCTAAATATTGTAAAAGCTATAGTTAAAACAACTGTGATGCACTGCAGTTCAAGATAGTCCGAAAACTATACTTGGGTAAAAGTCCAATGTGGCAAAGGCAGAAAATGAAATGCTGCTCTCAAAGACAACACAATAGCTTAAGAGGTGATGTTACATTGTCCAAATTGATACAAATGCTCTGATACTACACGCCGATAGCACTTCATGCCATGTGGCCATGTGTTTAGGACACAAATGATATGACAACACGTGGAATTGATACCCTCTCTCAAGAAAAATCACTATTAATGGTAAATACACCTTCATATATGATCCCGAAACATGCTTAGATCCAGATGAATGAATGAATCCCCATACACATCACCAAATACAAATAATGTTCAAATGAACAGGGGAAATGGTGTGCGCAAAAATAACGTTCTGAAACGCCTCCGTTTTGCTTTATCATTCACGTTGTGCCCGCGGTGTTGCTCTCGTCAAAGTTTGGTGTCTGTTTGGACAGTCAAGTTATTCTTTAATGAGCCGTGGCGCCGCAGAACACACATTGCTCGAGTTAATGGTGTCCTCCGGTAAAGAGGACGCGTCTCTATTGGTTGGCCACTCTGACTTGTTGTCGTCGCTTTGCGTCCTCATTGTCAGATGCGCTTCCTGCTCCTCTTCAGTCGCCAGGGCAAGTTGCGCTTGCAGAGATGGTACACTCCCATGTCTGATCGTGAGAAGAAGAAGATCATCAGGGACATGACCACAGCTGTGTTGGCGAGGCAACCGCGTACCTGTAACTTCCTGCACTGGAAAGACCTGAAGATTATTTACAAAAGGTGCGTGCGTCGGGCTCTGCATTCTTTCTTACAAAGCTTTTGTCATCTTCTCAAAGATGCACTCCCTGAGTAGATCAAGTCTCCCTCCGACTGACTTACTCACCCGACCGACTCTGTCCCGCTTTCCCCCTTTTAGATACGCAAGCTTGTATTTCTGTTTGGCCATCGAGCACCAGGAGAATGAGCTGCTTGCTCTGGAGGTTATTCATCGCTACGTCGAGCTGCTGGACAGATACTTTGGCAATGTATTTTTTTTTTCTTGGCCTTCTTCAATTCATATTGAAGCAACAGTAGTTGTGTGAACGTTCAACACAGTTCTATTAACAATAAGGACAATTGTTCACTGGTTCTTTTGTCTCAAACAAGGTATTTTAGGTTGCATTACCTGACATGTTTCGCCGTGTACTTCCGCCTTCATCACCTTGTTTGAGATAAAAGAACCAGTGACAAGTGAAACAAAATGAACTTAGTACAACACTTGTTTAATCTGTCTTTAATCACCTCAGATTCTGGTTTTAAGAGTTACATTTCCCATTGAAGTTGATTACTGTATATTTGATGTACAGCAATTTCTTAGTCTTTGTACTTTGGTGCTCTCGCTATCATCTAATGTGCCACAAGGTGGCGCCAGGCCCTGTCTAAATATTAACTGGTGTCACAGAAGCGTTGTAGGGGGGTGTGAGCTTTTTATGTTGGGGTAGAGATGTTTAGTTTGGGTTGTTGAGAGGTTAGGAGAGTCTTTTTTTGCACGTCAAATCAACTGAAAGCCATCAATTTTGAAGGGCCAAGATTCCAATCAATGAAATTAGATAGTACAATTCATAGTATATTGAAGGATTAGTGTAGGCAATTATTCCCCCCCCAAAAAATCGAATTGTTTATTATCAAAAGCACATTTTGCATGAAAAGGTGTGTTAAGATGTGTGTGTGTGTGTTTGCAGTTCCAATGCCGATTGTATTATCTGACATCATGCCCGGCCTCTCCTCCCAGGTGTGCGAGCTCGACATAATCTTTAACTTTGAGAAGGCCTATTTTATCTTGGACGAGTTCCTCATGGGAGGCGAAATCCAGGAAACCTCCAAGCAGATTGTGAACCGCTCCATCGAAGCCTCGGACATGTTGCAGGAGGTGAGACGACGCCGAACAAAACAGAACAAAGCGCCACCGAGTGGCTCGCAACCCATGCGGGCGTGGCGCGAGTACCAAACGTCTTGTTTGCAACGTGCCACATCGTTAACGTCAGCAGCCACGAAGGCCACCTAATGAGACGCTGGGATTTTCAATGAACCCGATTTGATTCTCTCTCTCTCTCTCTCTCTCTCTCTCTGTAAAAGACTCGACACCATTTTGCTCACTGTTTAAAACGCACATAAGAGGCATTTACATGGACAGCAGTAACCTGATGCCTTGCGACGGAAGTCCTCAGTGTTGGGGTTTTTTGTTCTTATATGGCAGCGTCTAACTAACACTTTCCCCAAAGTGGCCACAAATGGAAAACCGCTGTCCATGTAAACATTGCCACAGACGCGCCAGGTGAAGGCAACACCGGTCACACACAGTCGCGGCTTGCAAGAACAACATGTCGGAATCTGCGGCGGACCGGCTTCAAATAGGTTCGGCCTACGCAAATGTACCGACGGACGAGTTTGTTTTGCGCAGTGTGTGCCCGGCTTTGGTCTGCGGGCCTCTCTCCAGGTGGCAACGGTTTATAAATGTCAAATGAAATGCTTGGGTCAACGTGTTTGGTAGATTAGGTCTTTGTTATAACATAGTTCCCTTTGAAAGCAGAAGGCCAAGTCAAGTCAAGTTTATTTATATAGCTCTAAATCGCAAGGCTTCAAAGGCTGCCAGCTAACACAAGGCGCAGGTGTGGCAGTGTTGTAACACTTGACCTCATGGATGTATGAACACAGCCGCACGTAGACGGATTCTTACCATCATTTTTCCTCTGTGAAGAATGGCTAGTGTTACTGCGGCTTGCTGAGCAATTATGACCACTTCTACCATGTACGACCTATATAGCTGTAGTTCTTTCTGTATTATACTGCCCCCAGGTGACCAGAAAGTGACTATTCCATTGAAGTAACAAAATGTGACAAATTGTTGAATTGTCTGCATTTAAAAATAATCATCCTAAAAAAAAAAAAAGGCTGCCACGGATTTGTGCAGTTCTTCTTGATTTTCTGCTACACCCCTCTATTCTTCGCCTCAACTATAAATGGCGTAACATTGTATTTTGAATACAGAAAGAAAGAAAGAAAGAAAGAAAGAAAGAGAGAAAGAAAGAAAGAAAAACTTCCAAGAAAGAATAGCTGTTAATCTTGGAGTCCAAATGAAAAGAATAAACAGGCAAAGATGATGAATATATGTATTTGTTGGTTTCTTGAACTATTAGATTGATTGATTTTGGGGAACCGGTTTATCTAATAAAGCCCACACGCACATTGTTAGAGCAAAAAACTACTCCACCAAACACTAACTTTCCTTACTAGGTTTTGCATTGAGCTCGCTGCAGCACGGGAAGCTGTCGTTTCGGCGTAGTTGTGTGATGGTGCGCTCCCTCGCTCGCTCGCTCGCTCGCGTCGCCAGTAGTCAGTGTGATGGTCCATTTTGATTAACAGTGGTGCTGCTGAGACTTGCTCATTTTCTGGATGTTTGCTGTGTGCGCTGCCTGTTTTTCCACCCTTGAGTGTGCATCGCTGTGGCTCTGCTCCCTCTCTCTTCTGTCTCTGCCTGCCTGCCTGCCTGCCTGCCTGTGTTGGTTAGCGGGCAGATTTGGCGCGGGAGGGGGCACGGGCGGCGTCGGTTTAGCCACGCTTCCCGTCATTCTCTCTTCGCGTGCTTCTCGCTAAGGGCCGGACTAACCCCTGAACTTGGAATTGATGCCCTTAGCCGTCAGCCGGCTCCCATTGATTGTGATCATTATCGCTTCAGGATGGCAGCAATGATTGGTATGAGGTGGAGCTGTTTGGACCTTGAATATGGACAGACAGGTTAGACGTTCCGCTTGTGTTAGTGACTGTGTGTCGGTGTTCTCTGCACCTTAATTCCAGGTGATGTGTAAACGTGTGCCTCTTCACCCTATCTATCACACAATTAAGCCTCCAGACATTTGGAAGGCGATTGATCCTCCGTGTGCTTTTCTGCTTTCTTCTTTTCTAGACGATGGAGGAGTATATGAGCAGGCCGGCATTTTGACACTGGAAAAAGGGGACAAAGTCAGCTCAGGACCTTAATATGCAAGCATAACAATTACTTACTTACTTACAAGCCTTTTTTTTTGGTTTTTTTTTGTACCGCCGCAAAAGGGTGGGAATATTTCATAGCTGGAGTGAACGCTATTAATGTCTTGCCATTTAAAATGAATGATTTCAGTCTATTTCATCAAAGCTATTTGAGTGACCAGGCAAAAAGCACATTCCCAAATGAAATGTTGATTAACTTTTGAATCCCTCTCATCTCAAATTGTGCCAGCACCGTCCTTTTGCTAGTGTGGAAATGAAATCTTTCTTGATAACAATTTGGACCTTCTAATTAAATGTGTATTTTGATAACATTCTTCTCATGTTTTTGTTTTGTTTTAAATGAGCAACGCAACTCGGCAAAAAGAAAAATAATACCGCTGATGCTTTATTCATCTGTGCTTCATCACACATTATCGAGCATGTACAAAATGGTTTAAAAATGAGCATATAGAGCACAACCGCCGGTAGGCCGACAACGCAGAGCTTTGCAGTATGAAAGCGATTGGAAGGCAGGCTGATATTTAGACTGGTAGATAACCATCCGTAATCACAATGACCACAACTTCACAACTTCACCCTCGTTCCGGTCGGCAACCCAAATGTTAGCAAAGTACTGGGATCTTCACATCTACTTAAATTGAACACATTTTGAAATCGAATGTCAAGTAGACACTTTCTGCAAACACAGTGTAAAACTTGAACAGTGTCACAAAACGTCATTAGAAACTCTTATTTGATATTTGTAGAGAATTTAGGAGTAATAGAAGTTACAAACCCTGTGATTTGAGTCTCCTATGATGTCATTATATTTCTATAACGACCTTGCAGCAAATAGGGACAAAAAAAATAATATATATATATATATATATATATATATATATGTGTATACTGTGTATATACTTGTTTTTTCTTTTCTTTTTTAATTAGGGCGATATCAGCTATGATTTGTACAAGAAAATTTGTAAACTAGATCACATCCACCATACAGAGAAAATTGAAATACTTGAATCATAGCGTTTACATTCCAGCCGCAGCTTTGTCACGGTGCTCTTCTCCTCCTCCTCCTCCTCCTTCTCCTCCCGAGGCCAGGGCCACGGCGGAGTTCTTGGCCTTCATCCCCTCCTCCGCTTCCTCCTCCTCGTCCTCCTTGCTCTGCACCTCAGCGGGCTTCTCCTCTTGGGCCTCCCGCTTGGCCACCGGTCTGCTAGCAGAGTCCGCCGCCTGGCTCAGGTAGTTCTTCACGGCCCTCTCGTACAGCTCGTAGGGGAAGCGGCCTTGGGTCTGAGCCCGGGTGTCCCGCTTGGCCATGCCGTCGGGTGGGTACTCGGTCAGGATTTTGGCCGCCAGATAGGTGGTCACCTCGTCCTCCACGTCGCCGCCGTCGTCGTCATCGGCCCGACGGCGAAAGGGCATTTTGTTGAGCTCGGACAAGAATAGATTCTCCCTCCGTCCGGCCGGGGGCGGGATTTTGACCGCATTTGGATCAGGGTGGGTCCCCGCTGGGATCCTATCCGCCGTAGTCTCGACGGGTCCGGGCATCACCGGATACTCGTTACTGATGGTCTCCACACCCACGATGTCCAAAAAGTCCTCTCTATCCATGTCCTCGGGGGTGGCGGTCTTGCTCTTCAGGGGCAGTCTTCGGCCAAAGTAGCGAACCTTGGGGGTTTGTCCGGTGGTGTATCGAGACGACGACGACGACGGGTTACGGCGGAGCTTGCGGAGCTCCTCCGTGAGCAGCGTGTCGATGAGGTCCTGCGGGGGGACGTGGAGCTTCAACGACAGCTCCAGAAGCTCTTTGACCGTACGGGCATCCACGAGGGAGGGACGGATGAGTCTCTTTCGTCGCTCCCCGGTCCGGTCCCTCTGCTGAGTCTGATCGCTCATCTCCAGAACTTTAAGTAAGTAGTAATCGACCAGCTTGGTGTCATCGTCGGCGGCGTCCTCCTGGTCCTGATCTGAGCGCCGCTGCACCTCCTCCCCGTCGTCTTCCTGATCCCCGAGGGCCCCGTCCGCTTCCTCGTGGCTCCCGTTGACTATCTCCTCGCTCTCCTCTCGTTCCTCCACGGGGACCCACTCCTCTCCGGGGGGGGCTCCGTCCTCATCGAGCTCCTCGTCCTCCTCGTCCCCAAAGACGTCTCTCTTCTGTCCTGCGGATATGGGCATCCTCTCCAGCTCCTCAAAGATGGAGCGAAGGTTGGCCAGGCTCTGAGGTGTGTACTTCTGGTCCAGATCCTCGGTAGCCCGCTTCGAGGCATCCGTGTTCTCCTCATCCTCAAACATCAACGGGTACTTCTTGTGGGGTCTGGGGTAGTTGCCGTAATCGGCCGGCGGGCTCTGCGCCGTTTCACTACCTTTGGTGCGGTGTCTGTGTAGGCGGCGGTCGTTCCCGGGAGTCGACGCAGGGCTGAGCTTCGCCTTATCCCGGAGGGACTCGAGTAAGGATCTCATCAGATGTTCGGCGGTGATGTCCTGGCGTTCGGCGGGAGCCTCATCGTCGCCCTCCTCCGCCTCCTCCTCCTCCCCCCCCCCTCCCTGTTGCTGGGAGGCGAGTTGAAGCAGCACCTTGAACTTTTCCACTTGGTCGTAGTCTGACGGCGCGGGTCCGGGGCGACCCCCGTTACGCTGCTTCAGGTTCTCGATGTACTGCAAAGCTTTGAGCAGATCGGAGCCGGCCGGCTGCCCTTGGTAGTGGCGGGGGAGAGACGCGGCCTGCACGCCGCATCGGTGGAGGAGGACGGCGAGCAGGACCAGGGCTGCCCCCGCGGGCAACTTGTGGTGGGAATGCAGCATATTAGAGGTAATTGGTCACCTGTCAACAGCAAAACAATCAATGCAGATGATTATCTATCTGTCCATCCATGCATATATTATTCCTATCCAGATGAGATAGAGGTGTTACTGTTCTAGTAGATTTCTTTTTAATATTTTGCTTTTGTTACTGTGCATGTTGCTATTTTTTTGGGAGGCGGGGGGAGTGCCAATTCTTACAAAATTCATCTTGCGAAACTAATCAGATGTGAAAGCAGAATTGAATATTAAAATGTGGTTTTCCCCCAGCAGATAGATAGATAGATAGATAGATAGATAGATAGATAGATAGAATACAAATACAATATGGATTGGGATTGTTAGATGGCTTACCAACATATTGTTGTTATATGATCTAATTGAATGTGATCGCAGTTGTCCTCATTTTCTTCCATTTTCCATGCTATTTGCACTGGAAGGGTTTGTTTCTATTCATCCATCGATCTATTGTGTATGACTCATGCCTCGTTTTGTGTGTGTGTGTGTGTGTGTGTGTGGGGGGGGGGCAAGTCGAGAGCTAATTGAACGACGGCGCAACAAAAAACCTTGCAAATCCATTTAAGATGTGCGAGATTTTTATTGCAATAATACACATAAAATGTCTGCCTACTTGAATGTAACGCAATTCGGGTAGCTTATGAGGTGGAATTGATCGGTGAAATGCGCGTCTTACCTTTGAAAATAACGCTCAGACAACAGCGGAGGTGTTGGGCATGTCCTCTTGCAGCTTTGTTGTCTTGTGTTGTGTGTGCAGCACTCGGACAGCTCCTCCGCATATATGAGCAGACACCTGACCACCGCGTCATCGCACGACGCACGCAAGAGCTGTGCTCCCACCCTCTTGAAAAATAAAATTATATATATATATATATATATATATATATATATATATATATATATATATATATATATATATATATATATATATATATATATATAAAATTCACGTTTTATGGCATGGCATTCAAAGCAGCTCGCTCGCAGCATTAAAAATAGCCCTCGACGCTGACTGTGCGAACAAAGGAGATATAGCCAAACGCATTTAGTAACGTAAAAATACGGCACAAGGAGTGCAGGAGAGTCAATGTTTTTTTGTTTGTTTTTCCTGTATAACAAAACAATCCGTTATTGATCCCTCGGATTCGTGTCAAGGCTAAGCAGCACAAAACGGATAGAAGAATATCACATGCATACAACGACCTTGTCGATAGATGGATACGGATCGATACGAATATGGAGGGATGGAGGGACGGATGGATGGAGGGTTGGGATGGGCCGAGGGACGGACGGACGGATGGATGGATGAAGCATTGATCAGTGTTCTTCAATATTAGTACCACTCTAATGCCTTCATCGTACTTTTATCATCTTTCTGCAAAGTTACATTTTCTTCTGTATGTCGGGGCTAGGGAGGAGTTAAAGCCTCCAGCAATGACTCACAGGCGCTGTCGCAGTTCAGCAGCCCCTCCCTCCTCTTCCTTCTTCTTCTTCTTCTTCTTCCTCCTCCTCCTCCTCCTCCTCCTTGAGATCAGCCAACCAAACGTTGATAAAGAGCCTCCGGTTGACTCTGGGCCAAAGCTGCGACACTCCCAACGTTGACAAGATGTCGACGCAGCGTGTCATGCCGTGCCGCCGGCCACACCGCATGTGGGGAGCGACAAGATTTATGGTGAGCCCTCCAACAGGCTTCAAAAGAGCACTTGTTTCCCTACATGTGACGGTGATCGAATCAAACGTACCTTGTGTCTCCTATGCAGAAACATTGATTGTCCTCAGTAGTTTGCAGATGAGCTGGAGCCTGATTCCCTCCTGCATTAAAAAAAAACCAAAAAAAAACCACACCCAAAAACTTTCAATGAAGAGCTCCACAAATACCATATAGCATATACCTCCTCACGTTTGTGTAAAAATGACTTTTGTGGTGCAACATAATTCCCTATGCACAGCTTGAGTAACTGCCTTTTACCGTCCCTTCCAAAATAACCCAACACAGCAACGTGGACACAACTAACTGCAAGTGACTACACTCCAAAGTGAAAATGAAAAATCTTTTTTTTTTTTTTTTTCTTTTAATCATTTTATTCATTGATCACGGCTCTTTTAAAGGCTGTTTTTTTTTTTTTTTAATGGCAATGCAGCTGCTTTTCCATTGCATTTGCATCTCCGTGGAGCCCGTTAGCACCCGGCAGAAAAGCCAAAGCCCTCTCTTGATCTGCTCCTTTCATCTTGGAAAAAACCCAAATCAAGGCTTCTTGTCATCAGCCACTTGTACTTTCTAGGATGAAGTACAAAAAAAGACTTTCCCTGTCCTTTTCCATAGCCACGATGTGGTCACACGCCTCTCTCGGCAGCAAACAAATCATTTCGCCGGCCATTAGCAGATTGCTGGATGATGCGTACGCAGGCGTGCAGTCATTGAAATGCTCAGATAGCCTATGATGCGGATGTGGTGTGACGGTGGTCAATATGAAAAGGATTCATTTACTTGCAAGACTGATAGCATGTGTTGTTTATGGTGGAGAAGAAGGTATAGTCTGGGTCCATGTCCAGAGTGCCGCTTTCGTCACTGTAATCAAACGTTAGTTGGAGTTAGTTAGTTGTTCAGGTTCCCGTAGCCACTGTCTTACTTGTCCGTCGTTGCTTGATGTAGGTCGAGTACTGTCCCTGAGCATGATGTTTGCGTTTTGCGTTGTTACCTCCATTCACTTCCAAATCCAATCCAGTTGATTTTTTATTGAGGATACTTATTTATTCCAGCTCAATACTCTCTCACCGTCAGTACCGTGGCCTCTTCTGGTGATCCGTTAAGCTTGACGTATAGCTCGGAATTTCTGCTCCGCGTACTCTGTATTATCTTCATTCATTCTTCTCAGGTTGACGTGCTTTCTTTGCAATGTCCGCGTTGGTCTTTGTCAAATGTTTGTTTGTGTAGATGTCTGTGCCTTTGAGCAACTTACCCTGTTTTAGAAGTGCTTCCTGTTGATACATTTCAGAATGACTGCCGGCTTGTCGTTACGGTTTCGTCTGGGCAGTGGATGACAGGCTTCAACCAACTTTTTCTTGGGTTGTCCCCCCCCCACCAAATGTGACAGCTGCGAGGAAGGGTGAAAATCACACCCTCACCTCTGAAGAATCTGGGTGAATTTTAACACGGGTTTGCCACGGGCTCCCTTGTAGATGTCATTTTTCTTATTGGCGTTTGCATCCGAAGCTCTCAACTCCTCATTGATGATACAAACATTGAACAGATGACAAAGTTGGCTTTTATTTTGGAAGAATGACTCATTGCAATATGAGTCACTGCCAGGAGAAGATGGGCTCTAACCCATTTGTCTTCATCACCCCGCACCCGAGGAGAAGAGGGGAGAATCTCCCCTCGTGGTTGTCATGGCACATCTTCTTTTCATTCCAGGTTTCCATGGCGACGGCGCTTCGCTGCCTTTCAATTGCCTCCACCTTTTGTTTCTTTGCACGCTTGCGTTTACCATCCTCTCCTCTAGCTAGCAGGCACCTCCTCTCCCGACAGAGTTGTGCCGCCGGCCGGAGGAGACGTCGTGTCAGGTGTCTCCGAATGGAGCTTTAATTGAGTGTGGATTTGGGGCAAATGAGGGCTTACATTTGTGTGGCTGCTCTGCGGGCATATCCTGTTTGAAAAGGCCACGTGTCACAAAAGCAGCGGGAGGAGTGAGCGGGCATATTTCTACATGAATGACATGGCCCCACCGGCTGGCTCCCTGTGCCCTTCACCGCTAATGGCCATCTTTTCCGTCAAAGAAGTTGGCTCGCTAATGAATGTTGAAGCATACGCATGCAAAATGAAGATGGCCACCTTTGAGCTAAAAAAAAAGGCGAGTTGTGATCGACTGCGAGCCTCAGATATATGATGTTATTTGAATTATTTAGCATTTCATTTCCTTTTTAACCGTTGGCTTTCATGAAACTCTTCCTTCGGTCTCTTCTGCATTTGATTCTATTACGGTATGTCAATGAACATGGATATGGATGTTAAAGGTCTGACTGCACACATTCTGGTGGTTCTTGATTGCTTCTTGTCACTTGAAATGTCTTCCATGCTGCTCCTTCACTCCACTCTTTTTCTTTCTTTTCACGGATGTGCGTCGGCGGGCGCAGCACTCCACAGTGCTCCGCCGGCTCAACCCTTTTAACAATAATGCAAACAGATGATGTTAGTGTCTGTGAAGGGCGAGGGGAGCGGAGGGAGGGGAGCGGAGGGGAGCGGAGCGGAGCGGTGTTCGGGCGTGTGACGCACACGCACTGACGTCATTGGAGCAGCACAGGCGGGCGCGCCATGCATTTGGGAGGAAGAAACAATGTCCCGTCAAGGGAGCATCATTAAATACATTCTATTTATAACAGCGAGTGAATGCACCTTAGTGTAGATTTGCATTTGAAGTGACATACTACATTCAGATCAAGTTTTGTCTGTACATCCACATTTTGACCTCTTGCGCAATATGACCGTCTGCTCCATGTGATTATTGTGGTACAGAAGTTATCTTTATCAATATGATGCACAGTGGCTATAAAAGGTCGACAGACCCCTGTGCTAATGCCGATTTTTTTGGGGGTGATGCGTGTGGGATCTGAGCCATGGTTTGATTTGGAGAGAATGCGTACAAATAAATGATCATCTAAGCGGGTCGTTGGGAATGAACCCATCGCAATTAAGCAGGGCTGAATCCAGTGATCCTAGTTAAGATGAAAAGTATTACGCCCACGGCCTTCATTTCACCTGCTCCATGACCTCCTTCTTTGCTTCCTCCCTTTCAGCGCCGGCTTTGCCCGCCGCTCCCCGTTGGCCGTGTGATGATGCGGCTGTCCTCCACCTTCCCCCCCTCCATCGATGCTATAAATAGCCGGCATCATCGGTGAGTCATCGGCCAGACATATGGGTCCCCCCCCCCCCACACACACACACACACACACGGTTCTCTCTAGCCGTCTCTTCATCCTTACTGCTCCCCCTTTGTATGTTGGCGTGAGCGTTTTGCACCTCGACACCGTGCCTGGCATGTTGCCGTCGCAGGGCACAGCCAAAGGTCACTTTGAAAGAAAACGAAAGGTGGAACAAGAGTTACTGCCATGCACCTGTATATTGTGTTACATGTGTTATTTTTCACCAGTGAAATGAATGGAAGTACCGCTATTGTTATAGGCAGCCATTTTAGTTTTGAGCCACGTTAGTCTTTTGGACACACATACTTATTAGTCGGAGTCACATTTTAGTCAGCTACGTATAGCAAATCTGATGTTCATTCACAATAATTGGACGAATTCCGTACTTGTGTTTGTAAAAAATATATAAACATAAAATGAACCACAAATATGACAATCTGTTTGGCCAAATGCTAACAACAAATGCTGTTATTGTGGTGTTCGACCCCGTTAAGCAGTGGCTATTTGAAGACAAATAATGCAGTAATACAGGTAGCTAGATAATCTAACAATGCTCGCAAGCATATATTCTTTATCCTCTGTGAAGAATAACCATGACCGCTACTTACCGAGCAGTCGTAACCATCTCCTTCATATAATATAACTTGAATTAATACCATTTGGAGGCACCTCTATTGACTATTTCCTTCCTACTTGTGTGTTCATTATGCTAATCATATGAAAACATATGAAGAAAGACCCACATCGGTAGGACAAGGACATTTTCTTTCTGCCTTGTTTAGCCCTGGTTAGTCACCTCTGCTCCCTGCTTTATTGGCACTTGTTACCTCCTAATCCTAGTTGATCCCCTCGCTGTGGGCGGTGCACCTCAACCATTCATTCAGGCTCCAGGATTTCATTAGTCTTTCTTCCAGCCGACAGCCACGCACGCACGCACGCACGCACGCACGCACGCACGCACGCACGCACGCACGCACGCACGCACGCACGCACGCACGCACGCACGCACGCACGCACGCACGCACGCACTCTGGTGGAGCTATCCTTGGGCAAAGTCCAATAAGGGCTCGCCGTGGAGTGTGCGCAGCGCTGCTGCGAGGGCCTCACGATAGACAATTTCCATCACATACATTGAGACTAAGCTTCAACGAAAGATCACCTATTGAATAGATTCTATGAAGCTGTGATTGAAGGACGTGTTCTATAAGCATCACACTCTCATCGCTCACTCACGCACACTCACACCATGGCCTTTGTTGCCATAGGAACACCAGTTTGGAGATGATCGCGATCCAAGCGGCCGATCGTACTTCTTGCTCGCCCGCCTCGGGAACAAAGAGCACACAACTTCGACACAAACCTTTTTATTTTGTTACATCACTTTCAAGGCCAAATCACAGAGGTAAGGAGAGACTTGCTTGAAATGAAGGACTAAATGAGACTTATTTGGGAATATATATATATATGTATGTATATATATATATCCTCCATTACTCCCTGAAAATTGGCCTATTGTGTTTTTTTTGGGCTATAGCAGTGACATTGCAAGATGGCGCAGAAAACAAAGCGGTCTAAAGGAATTACACCTGCATATCTATCTGACGCCATCATCCGGTGGAATGTTGGTGCCAATGAAACCAACTGTAGCCTGGGTTGTTAGAGATGCTTTATCCTAAATGAAACAACTTAGGAAAGGTCAAATGCGCTTGAAACGTTAGCTTTTGCAAGATTATAGTTGATATACGTTTGACCATTCTTCATTTTCTAAAATATACCCGGAGGAAACTAAGTTTGAAATGATAATAGAGGAAATTTCCTCTCTCTCTCTCTCTCTCTGTCTGTCTCTCTCCACAACCCAAGTGATATTCAACTGTCAGATGACTAATTGGGACGCAAAGAACGTACTGGACTTGTAATGTAACATTCGTGGGAGCCCTGAAGACAAGCTCACGTGTCGGAAGGCAACAAGAATGAACAAGCAAAAATATACAAGCACAATTTGCATTCCTGGGTGCTCAAATGACTCAAGTTCATTCCATCAAGCCAATACATTTGGGTTTGTGGGGGAGAAAGAAAGAAAGAAAGAAAGAAAGAAAGAAAGAAAAAAAGAAAAGACATCACTAAAAAGGTACAATCAATCATAATGTACATCATTTCAAATATGGAATGGACAGAATTGTTGACCAATGAACTAACTCATTGTTGATCATCACACCCATCCCCTCAAGTCTTCACATTAACGCTGCGACATCTGCTTTTCAGTGTCTCTCTACCATCCTCCACTTTACTCCTACGTCTTCCTATGTACGTTGTTCTACTAGACTACCTTTAGAACCCAAAAAAAGGGGGATTCAGTCTTTTCCAAATCTTCCCATATAATTGAGACAAAAACTGGAGAATAAATATTGCACAATCATTTGTATTATTTATATTCACAGGTAAAAAATACACAACAAAACCATGCCTGAGGAGCAAGTATACGCATGTCCTTATTTTTTTCTAGATAGTGGAAGGGAAGGCAAAGTAACTACAGTCTATTCCTTTGAAGACATCCGTTCCAATGCGACGCTTCACTGGAAACTTTGCCGGGTGATGGCAAGCTAACCGTCCGTGCCGCCAGTTTGTCCTGGCCAGACAAATATGAACAATCCAATAAGGCGCGCCACAACTAGAGGAATATCAATTGCCTGCAACCTGACAGCCAGCATTCTTAGAGAAACCTCACATAGTAAGTTCATTTCATCCCAACCAAGCGTATGGTGACTAGAATCGATATAAGAAGAGGCATCATGAGGAAAAGAACATAAAACGTTCCAAGATAACCAGACTCCCATTTGCCGCATCGAGACGAGAATAACAACTCGGGGTAAATTAGTCAGTCCCGACCCGACGACGCGCGTCAAGCCAAACGCGTGTACTTGAGCTCACCGCGACTTGACCGGGCACATATGTAACAAGCTAGCCACAACCTAACATCATGTCGAGTGTTTACGGAAATACACTCGTGCAGCCGTTCAATCCGGACGTTTGTAAACAAAAAGCATTGGTTGGGAGTGCACCAAAAACAAAACAAAAAAAAGTCAGAAATTAGCCGCGACCCGACGACCGGAAGGTCGTTTACAAAGCGGCCTTCGCATATTGGAGTAAACTGATAGCACGCAACGCAGGTGGGAAAAACAACACCAGGAAGGCCAGAGAGCAAAGTGGACAAAAGGCTCTCGACAAAATTAAGGTCAACAGATAAGGTCAAGATGAAATCCAATCAAAATGTTAAAAATAATGGTGAAATCGTGAATCATTTAAAAAAAAAAAAAAAAAAAGAATATAAAGACAACCCCTCAAGTAAACACATAAAAAACATTTGACTGATGGCTCATAGCTTTTCAACACTTTCTTCTCAAACACAAACATTTGCACATACCTTTTACTAGAAACATCCTATCCCCCCCCCATAAGCCAGCTATTTTACATTTGGAAGGGAAAAAAATGCACCAATGAAGTGAAATTTGGCCAAATTCCACATATTCTTTGTCAATCTATCCACGCCAGCAACACAAAGAAGAATGAAATGCACTTGGAGCCGACGGCTGAATGAATCCGCATATGTATCAAGGTTAGACGAGCGTATGTCAAAGAGGCAAATGCTATAACCGCTTGCTTTGCTGACACGCTTTTGCCTTTTTCCAAACCCAATCAATACTTGACTATTGTTTGCCTGGCTTTCTTTTTGTCCGGTGGGTGATGTGCAGTGAAATGTTCCCCATATCAAATATGTGCCTTCCAAAGCCAGACTCTTCTCACTCGGTGTCGTCGATTCTAAATACCTCATTAACCGTCGACAATTTCAGGGCAAGCGGATTGATTTGGCTTTTTGAAACGCTCGCTCACAAGCCATTGATTCTGCCACATTTCCCCCCTCCCTGGAGTACATTTTGGCCACCGCTGGCTGGTCTCGGGGGAGGGAGCGAGGACGTCACAGCGTACGTCCAAACCTGGTATTTGTTTCTCTTGGCCTGGGTTGCCACGGCAACTCCGAGGGCCAAACGCATCATTGGGAACTGGGCGAGTCGCTGCTCGGATAGAAGAGCCGGTCGAGATGGATGTTTTTTTCCCCCGCGTGTGATCAATAGCAAGGGTCGGTCTTGGCTCCCCGAAGTTGTCGTTTCAGGGGCGTCGGAGCCTCTCGTGTTAGTGCGTGTGCGTTGCGTGCGCGCGCGCCGGCCGGCTGTGTTATTTCCCTCCGTACATCCTCTCAATGTCTTCTTGGTAGTGCGTCTTGAGCTCTTTGCGTTTGAGTTTGAAAGCGTCTGTGACCAGGCCCGTCTCTGGCGTCCAGGCTTCGGCGCTCAGCCGCACCTTTTTGGGGATCTCGAAGCGCTCCAGTTTTGCTGTGCGAGGAACGGCAAAAAGGAATCGGTAAACACGATGCTTGGCTATTTTTGCGCTCAGACCAATTCCGAATTCAAGTTTTGATATAGCTCTTCTGACCGGTCACGAAAGAGGATGCGAAAAGCACCTACACGAGAGAGCGGCCTCAGTGAGGATGCGGAGCACTTCCTTCTCCATCTGTGGATTGTTGCAGATCTCCTCCCACGTGCCCCACGCCTGCAACCGCTCCGCTAGTGCCATCAGCAGTTTATGGTTGGGCACCACAAAACTGATAACGTATGACTGGTCACTGCAAAGCGACACAAAGAAGATTAGGAAGAAAAAAAAAAAAATCCACCTCTTTTGTCAAACCACTTTTACCTGTTGGCATAGGCACAAATGTTGTCGACCAGCGGGCAGTTCTTCAGAACAGCCTCCACTTTTCCCAAAGAGACGTACTCGCCAGCTTGTAGTTTGACCAAGTCTTTTTTGCGGTCTGTGGAGAGATAACAGGTCACTATCCTCAAAGCTCTTGCTTCTGTATTCTTCATTGCGTGCTTAAAGCGCAGATATAGCCCTGGTTGAAATTGACGGCGTCATTGTCCTTCGAAAAAGCCTACTTAGCTTCACGCTAACAAACAATTGAAAGCCCCGTAAGCGGGCGGTCGAAGCAGTTGTACAGTCATGCCTTGACTGTATGCCACTGCCCCCGGATGGCCAAATTGTGCACAGCAGAAAGAGCTGTAATGAATCAGGACGCGCGCGCAAACGCCTTTTGTTCTGTTCAATGATGTCAGGTTGTTCTAAGATGAGCCAAAGGCATTGGAAATTCCCACCAATGATCTTGAGGCATCCGTCATGGTCAAACTCCCCGATGTCTCCGGTGCAGAACCATCTCTGGCCTTTGGCGTCCACAAAAAAGTCCTCACGGTTCTTGGCTTGGTTTTTGTAGTAACCCATTGTCACGTTGGGGCCGCCGATCAAGATTTCCCCCCGTGGGTTGGGCTTATCCGTGCTGTAGTAGCCTCCTGGGGGTTGCATTTTTAGAAGCGGACAACCCGGCTTACTTTGATCCCAAAGTTGCCTCGCTTTGCCGGACTTACCCTCTTCCCAGTCCTTGAGCATCATTTCGGAGCAAACTAGAGGTGCGCCCACCCGTCCGGTGCTGTAGTCCCAAACTGCAGCAAAGAAAAGCGAAGCCAATTGATTTGATCGTGTCGACGGTGTTACAGTGTTTGCCTAGTTACCCTCGCTGATGGTGCCCGCTCCACAGGTCTCCGTGAGGCCGTAGCCTTGCCCCACAGGGCAGCACAGACAGATGTTCATGAAGCGCTGCGTGGCGGCCGACAGCGGGGCTCCGCCCGAGAGCAGCACGCGCGTGTTGCCGCCCAGCAGTGCCCGCACCCGCTTGAACACCAAGCTGAAAGAGAATAAACAGAGCAATATTGACCATAGGGTTGCTTCAAAGGTCATCGTGACCACCACCGCCCGCCTGCCTGCCTGCCTGCCTACCTACCTGTCACAGAGAGGCGTGCTGTAGCCTTTGGAGATCTGCTCCATCTTGTAGTTGTACGCCAGCACAAATAGCGTCTTTTGAAATCTGCTCATTCCCTCCACTTTTGTCATGACATTCTTATAAATACGGTCCATGATTTCCTGGCCGCGAGACAGAACTTTGTTAGTACTACCTTTCTACTTTGGGCACGTCCGGAACGCTCCGTTCCGAGACTCACCGGTACAGCGGCCATGAGTGTAGGTCTCAACATGCTGGTGTCGCCTTTGCTGCCCTTTTTGATTTTGGTGGACTGCAACGATCAAACAAGGCACGGACGGCGTCAACTGTCTCGACGCTTCCTGTGACATTTACGGGCGGCGGCGAGCAAACGTTTGCGACACCGACCTGGTCGGCGAGAGTCTGCGGGGAGGAATAGCCGATGCGACAGCCGTGAGAGACGCACACCAGCTCGGCGCTGAGCTCTAACACGTGGGCCAACGGCAGGTAGCCGATGTAGGTGTCCGTTTCACTGCCGACGCACAAAGGACAGCTTTCTTATCTTGCGCCTATTTCTGCAAGTGGTGCTTTTGGTCCGCAAGACCAAACTACCGGCATCTTATTTCGCAATACTCTGGCCGTTACCCCGGAGCCATTTAGCCGTGCGCATTAGACGCCACTAATTACACAGTCTCCATTTTCCATACTTGAGGTCGGGGATTCGTTCTGCCATCCCGGTGATGCCGGCGATGATGTTGCCGTGGGAGATGACCACACCCTTGGGGATGCCCGTAGAGCCGCTGGTGTACATGATGACGGCGATGTCCGACGACTGCGGCTGTCTGCGGTCGGTGGCCACTGTGCGCACCACCAGACGGCAAAGAGCTGAGCCATGCCATGCCATGCCATTTTGCCCACCTTGTCTCATTCAAATGAAAAATGGCTGTCGCGCGGTTGCTCACAGTTTTCAGGCCTGGATCCCATCTCTTTAACAGTGTCCATGCTGTGGACCATGACACCTCTGGGGACGTCCCGCCAGCCGGACGTTTTCTCGTCGACTACGATGACGTACCGCAGCCGCGGAATGTCGCACAATATCGCCTGGCAGGGAAAAATCCATCCTGAAGCCATTTGACAAGTTTCCAATCTTAAGTTCCAACCGGTACCTGGAGACGACTCCGCAGTAGGTCTTTACTGGTGATGATGTGCGTGACCTCGGTCTCGTTCAGACCGTGGGCAATGGCCGAGGGTCCCAGAGTGGCGTACAGTGTGACGACTAACCGATAGGGCGAAGAGAAAAACAAATTCACACGTCCACAGACTACTTGGACATTCCGGGGCACTCACGTGGGAAATTGTACATGAAGCAAGCTTGAGCGGCCACGATCCATTCGGCTCTGGTCTCGCAAAAGATGGCGATGTTGCACTGAGGTTTTTGGCCCAGCGCCGCCAGACCGCTTCCGAACATCTTGGCCGCCCGGTAGGTCTCGGCGTACGACAGCCAGTTGTAGTTTCCCAGTATGACCTGCACGGGACGGGTCACGTGATTAAAATCTGGCTTTTGTACAACTCATTCTGGAGACTTTTGAGGGTGACAATCTCAGTTCACTACAGTGCCCAATGCGGGTGGGGGGGGTTCCTTGCTGCTCTGGCACTGAGTGTCCCCAGCGCACAAAGCGCCTTTTGTTGGAAATACTCTTGTTTTGTTTACACGAACCTTGTGCTGCGATGGAAATAGTGGCTGACCACGGTGTGACGCATGGTCACCAACGTCAAGTCTCACAAGTCAAGGCTTCACTGTATGAATGTGGTCTCACCCACCTTTTTAAAGACCTTCCCGTTAGGTTGCAGCTCATCCTCCTCACTTAGCACTTCTCTGGTGCCCAGACAGTCCCGCTGGGGAAACCTTTTGGCTGCATATTCAAACACTTTATCTAGCGTGTCCACCCCAGGGTGAAACCACGCCGCCAGCTCCCGCTGGCTGTCGATGGCCCTGTACGGGCCGGCCGGGTGTCCGCTAATTGAGCGCGCTTTGATGCGGCGGGCCCGTTCCAAGTTGGATCCTGAGAGGAAGTACCAGGGTATGAAGGTGATCATAGAGTAGACCCAGACCATCGATCGGAAGACCTGCAGGAGCAGGGGGTTGATGTCCTCTTTCAGCTTCATCTTGAGTGTGGGGGAGGGAGTCACTTGCAAAAAGAAGCAGACCAGGAGATTAAAAAAAAAAAAAAAAACAGGTCTTGGCTGAACCTTTAGTGGGTGGGCTTGATTTCAGCGGGCGAGTCAACCCCGCCCCGACCTGCAACACGGAAAACGTGAACCTTAGAAAACGCAGCAAAAATCCAAACGCAGACAACTCCATACAGCCGATGGTAAAACAATCAATCCTTCCGTGCCTGATGCCCACCTTGGTCTATTCTTAGCATCTTCTCCCAGTCAGCAAAAGGCTGAAGTACATCAGTCTCCATTTTCTCATACGACCATTCAACAATGTCTGCAACTATATACTGTAGATAGAGATGGTCTATCTATCTATCTATCTATCTATCTATCTATCTATCTATCTATCTATCTATCTATCTATCTATCTATCTATCTATCTATCTATCTATCTATCTATACACACACACACACACTTAATGTGTGGGCTGCTGTTTCAGAAGGGTCCCTTCTCAAAGTTGATTTTGGTTTGCTCCCCTTAAAGACATTCAATGTGACTTAAAGTGGAAAAAAAGTCAGAATCCTGTCACCTCCCCCTTTTTGTTGTTGTTCACTAGCCCTCATCCTCTTCCGTAGACTTGACTTAAAAACGGAGATGTTACGATCACGTATCGATGACTTTGGCCTCAAGACCCACAGATTGAGAACATTCACAACGACAGACTGGTAGCAGATGTATTTAGATAAAGCCCATGTAAGGAAATTTGGTTTCAAACTACAAAACAAAGCGTCTAAAGAAACATGAGGCGTAATTGGAAGAGGGGGCAAAAAGCCGCCAAGATGGAAGCCTGCGACTAGCTTGGATATTTGCTGGCAAAAGAGGAAGCACTTTTGATAGATTTCCAATCACACCCTTGGCAGCAGTTCAAAAGAAGTTGAGTGCACACAACTGAATGGTTGTGGGGGTATTGTTTGGGGACAACGTGTGGTGTAGATGCCGAATGGCGCTTTAGCATCCCGGTTGCAAACCATCGGCAAGATTTGCAAAGCGGTTCATTCTCACCTCATCCGCTAGCGTCACACAGCTTCTGCCCGGATTTATTCAGGTACTCTTATCCTTTAGTGCGAAATTCCGACATTATGTCGAGACCGTACAAAAGCCTTGTGTGTTTGTCTTCAAGTCAGTATTTCAAGAACACCAGTGTAAAATTGGGTAAAATGGTACATTTTAGCATCAGCCAGGGGTTGCGTTCCCAGCCCGGAAGCGACTGGGTGACGTCGTAGCGTTTGGTGGCTCGTGATTGGAAGACTGTAGGTGGTGCGTGCTCGGGGGAGCGGAGACGTCAGTCGGGTTACTATCGGTCAATTTGTCAGAGACAAAAGCAGACAGAAACGGGTCGCCGCAGTTAATCAACCTACCTACTATAAAACAGAAATCGGTTTATATGAACAGCAATGAGCAAAACTAGTCGAAAGAAGCTATATTAGTCTTGATTAGTCATGATTTTGAGTGTCAGCAAAACTAAGCCATGTCTGCCATCTAGTGGCGCGGTGATATTTTATTGTATAAATATCGAATGTATCATAGGCCACCTGCGAATTCACATATTCGCTGATTTCGCCCCCATTAATTTTTTGTATTTACCTGATCCGCCACCCCCCACCCAAAAGAAACCTCCTGCCATTTTACATGGAAATCACACAATTAATTTTTGTAAATAAATAAATAAATAAATAAATGAATGAATGAATGAATGAATGAATGAATGAATGAATACATACATTTATTTATCTTTCGTATCGAAAAGGGCACTTTCATCCATCCACCCCTTGTAAAATGTGTGTCCAATCTGCTAATGACACTAAGATGCATCTAAAGAGTGACAGGAACTATATATCACCCCCTGCGCCTGTGTCTGTTTTTGGGTGACCTCTTCTTCCTGTTGTTCCTTGAGGAAACACCTTTGACTAAACTGACCTGTGTCATGCCCGGCTGATGATTTTTAGAAAGAGAGGAAAAAAAGCAGAGGCACCCAATAAGGCAACCTTGTTGTATGTGTTCCAATCAAAGCCAAACGGGTAACCTCCCAACTTGCCCCCTTGACGTCCAGTTGAACTTCCAGAAAGAGAGAGAAGGGTTAGGGAGGAGGGAGAATCTTGTGTGCTTGCTTGGGATTAGGGAACAAAAGGATCCCTCTCTGCCATCAAAGAGGATCGGCTCTTGACTCATCCATCCCCTGCTCTGGAGTGACGGCCGGAGGGAGGCGAGGCGGAGGAGGTCGATGGCGGCGGCGATGGCTGCACATTTCAAAGTAATCTCTAACTTTAAGCCCCGCGGTCCCCTATGAAACCAAGCTGGCGGGCCCAGACACTGTGTTGCCTCCTGTGGCTGGCTCCCTCCCTCCCTCCCTCCCTCCCTCCCTCCCAGTGGTAGGCTGGCTGCCACCCCTCCTTTTCTCTGCTGCTTTAGTCACGGCGGTGGCATTTAAGTGCTCTTACTCCCTGACTGCTTGACCAAACCAAGGGGTGCCTTTGAAAACCTGAAAGAGGTGGATTTTTTTTCCTTTGCGCTCCCGAGACTAGCGTCGCCTCTTAAAACAACAGCAAAGCTCAGATAAATGCCCACTGTGTTAGTTGGATTCCACTGATTCTTAATCCAAAAGGAGACATCATTGTGACTTGTGTTCTGGCCAATGTGGCTTTTATTGTTCTCACACTTGACAAGAATTTCCAACCAAATATTTACCATTCACTCCAATTTCATCTTTTGGGGGACCAATCTGAAACGTTCCAACTGTTCTTCTTATCTCTACAGTGTAAAAAAAAAAAATCACTTGATTCAAATTCTACTTTCCCCCCATAAAAATACCCACAATGTAGCATTTTTTGTCGCTTTATTGACTGCAAACAATGTGGCCCTCATCTCACCTGCTGCACAACTGGTTTTCTTTTTTTTTTTAGCTTTAGTGAATGTCTTTGTTTTTTCCCATTCCATTTCATCAGTTAAGACAACTTGACCGGCTACTGCCATGTGTGCACGCCACGGAGCAGGTCGTTAGTGGAGTTGATCTATTCTTGCAGGTTATATGATTCGGAAAACAAACTTGAGGCCGTGAGATGATTTTAAAAGCCCTGGGAGGTCATCTGCACGTTCTTTGTCTCACTGCTTTACAACACTACTTATTTTGACCCCCCCCCCCCCGAAAGTTATTTCTCTCATCTTGTGAAGGCGCACGTCCCCTCAGGGTCATTGGCTCGGAACCCCTCCCGCTGGGTCAGTCAGTCCACCGCGGGTGGTGGGGGTGGGGGAGTCAACCGTCGGTACAATAGCTCTTGTTGTACGAGTACATCAAGCTGGTCGCTTCTTGAGAAAGCAATGGATGACGTGATTTGTGTGAGACACAGGTGGCAACTGTACTCACACTTTGTACTTGAGTAGAAGTGCAGATAGTTGCGTGGAAAATGACGAGGTGGTTCCAATATGTTTTGGGGGCCTGGATATGGGTGGGTCAGATCCAAACCCTGTCCCGTTCACTCCAGCTACTGTACCGATGATACCTTGATAAACAACGTGGGCTTTTGGAAGCCCACAGTGGCTGGAGCAGCTCGAGGCAGGCACAAAGCGTGGACTCGGAACTCACAGCCGAACTAAACAGCGTTTTGATCCACTCGATGGATGATGTGAAATCCATTTCCAAATCTCTTACCCAATTTGTCATGTTTGCAGTAGATGCAACGAATGCCTGCGGCCATTTTGTTGCTCTTCTGCGATTCAGCACCACAACAGTGGACAGCGCCATCAAGTGTGTTTCCGTTAACACAGACAGGGTTCTCAAACGTTTCGGGTCAAGGCCATATTTCCCAAGGATCCGAAGTCTAACTAAATATAACCACCACGTGTTGCTTTATATGCCATAGGAATGAAAAAGTTGAAAGATTTTGGAAGAAAAAGTCATGACCCTATGACTAAGAACAATGTAATGCAATGAAAATGGAGACATAGAGTGGTGTCTTGAGGGACAAGTGAGTACGAGTTCTTTTTCTTTTTTTTGTTTCTCAAATGCAAGGTGTCATCCAACTGAATATGTAATAGCTAAGCAGCGCTCGCACTAAGAACTTATGTGAGTCAATTGAGATGCCATCGTGGTTATTTGAGTTATACCCAGTCTTTTTGTGATATTTATGTTGGGTCATATGCTGTGAGTTTTTCTCTTTTCTTTCAAATATGTGCCATGGTTAAATAAAAGGCTGGAAAAGACGGAATGGCGTTTTACGCATGGGGTGAATGTACGCCCTCGTGTGGCTCAATTGATCGCTGCAGTTGTCTTGCAGAACAGCATAAATTGAGGCAGCTCATTCCATGAAATAAACGGCAGTGAGAGATAGTGTCAGCGTTGTGTTGGGCTCATATTGACGAGCAGCCGCCCGCCACAATGTCATGACCAACTGCTAGATAACAATGTCAAATTATTTTGGACCCAAACCTTTCTAAAGATAAACATTTTCATTTTGGAGGTATCATATTCATTTTCTTATTATTTTTCTTGTTGAAAAACGGCTCCATCTTGCTGGGAACTGTTACGACTGATTTTATTGGACACTTTCATCAAAGAATAGACACAGCACCGTTATCATACATGGCATATTCTTCGATATTCCTCTCAATGTGTCAATCAAAATTGTGCATTTATTACCATTTGTAAACTTTTGATACCATTCTTGTATTGGATAGCACTAGATTGTGCTCATGGTCATAATTTGCGGGCAGTGTATTGAAGAAGCAAAAATCAATCACACTGTACTTAATCTGAACGATTGTAATATTGGATGAACTATTTCTTTCTTTCTTTTTTTTCTACAAAGGTGGGTGGCACACACGCAAACACGCGGGCACACGTCGCGTCAGCTGAAAAACAAGTAGATAAGAATCTAACCTCAGCGATTTCCCTCATGGGACCGACCGTAAGCTATTACCTGGCTGTTTCCGCTATTCAAGGTTCCCTGCATGACTACAGGCTGTGTGCTTGTACTGTGAACAAATTGTGCTCTTCTTCTCTTTCTTTCTTTCTTTCTTTCTTTCTTTCTTTCTTTCTTTCTTTCTTTCTTTCTTTCTTTCTTTCTTTCTTTCTTTTTTTCTTTCTTTCTTTCTTTCTTTCTTTCTTTCTTTCTTTCTTTCTTTCTTTCTTTCTTTCTTTCTTTCTTTCTTTCTTTCTTTCTTTCTTTCTTTCTTTCTTCCTTCCTTTTCCGACCAGCTCACCTGGCTTCACCTCCTTTTGTCATGGTAACGCCGCTCGGTTTGAGCTCCGGCCCTCGGCTATTGTGGGTCATATGTATTGGATCACATCAAACGCAGCTGAAAAACAGTCCTTCTTTCCGGATGTCCGTCGTAACGATAACACCCCGAGGTGAGTAATGGGATTTCCTCCTGAATGTAATGCATTCCCTTTCCTGACATTGCCCAAACCCCATTGGAGATGTCGCTTGATATAATCCAACAACAACAAGAACGTCATGTAAATTCATTTCGATATTTTCTGGACACACCCGTGTTTAAATGCCAGGTCTTTGTGATGTCAAAAAACAAACAAACAAACAAACAAACAAACAAACAAACAAACAAACAACACAATAAAATACTATACTATAATACTATACTATAAAAATCAAATGGCGTTTTTTTTCTCACATGTACTACTCCACAGTTAAGCAAAATAACATTTGAGCTTTTCCCCATACGCATAATGCTTGTTTTAGTCCAAGTGAATTCTTTTGGTGTAAGGCAGACAAGCGCAATGATGATCTAAATTTAAGCACGCTGAGCAGTACCATAAATGAGGGATTGATTCTCTCACTTGTCACTTTCCACGCCAAGATCCACATGCGGCATCTGAACTATCTTTGGGGAGATAGCAAATGACCAGTACTTCTTCGTGCACTTTGAAGGCCCCGAAAAGGCGTCTCGCGTTTAGTGAAGGCAACACACTGTTTCTTTTCAGGGACATTTTGTAGTTGATTTTTAATGCGTTTTGTCCACCGCCGCCACAGTACATTTCTGACTCGGCTTGCTCTGCTAATTGATTTGACACGCTGGATCCAATGTCCTTTTCATGATAGTCAAACTTTACTATGACTTTTATGGACATATAATGTTTCCACATGTTCTCTGTCCACACAAGGCCGTTTTTTTCTTCTTCTTTTTCTGGGGCGGCCCAAAAGCAAAATGCAATCCAAATATTGAACGTAATATGGGAAAAAGGACTGCAAAAAAAGAAAAACCTGACAATCTTTATTTGATGTGTTTTCTTGCTCGATTTGCTTATTCATCCATTCCCTCCCTTCAAAGCTATTTGATCAGTAGCCATATTGGAGAACATGTCCTAACAATGCGCTGGTTTGTCCTGCGGGGGTCACGACCAGTTATATCTCGGGGATGTCGGCCGCTCAGCCGCCTATTGTCTGGTTCCTTAGGGAGAAGAGGCCAAAAATGTATCGGTCTGTTAAACACGCCTAATTATCACGACTTGACAAGGCTTCAGTAAGTCAAATGATCCCTCATGTGCTTCTATGTGTCCCTAATGGAGCATTTGCACGGCTGTGTTACACTGCCGTGTGTCTACGCCACATGGCCATGCAGGTCCCATTGTTGCTGCAACTAGTTGGAGGTTGTTGTTTTTTTTTTATGGGGGGGGGTTGTGTGGTCTAAAAAAAGTAAAAAGCTACTCCCCAGATTTTAGTGCAATCATTGCATGGTGTTTTAGTTCATATTTCCATCTGAGCATTTGAATGTGACCATCACGGCACGGCTTTGTCAGGCCTTTACTGACAAACTGTCGTAACACGCAAATGTAATGCTGAATTAAGAGCAAAAGCAAATTGTAAAGATAATCCAAATAATAATAATAATAATAACGAGGGATACATTGACAAAAATTGAAAAATGTACAAAACGGGAAAAGAAATCAGACAAATGTATCCAAATTGAAAGAAAGTTGTACTGTTGTGATTTTCTTTTAACAATGTAACACAATATTAAAGAGGGGTGGATGGATGAATGTTGTCCATCTAGTTACTATCTTGGCAAGTGTAAGGATAGCCATGATTGTTTACGAGTGGAAGATAAGGAGAAAAAGACTGTCAGTACGGTTGCTTTGCTTTTCTCTCTACGCTTTTGTGTTTTTTCACACCACATTGCAGAGACTCTGTGAACAGGATATGACTGATATTTGCATTCCGTGTCACATTTCTCCCCCTAAATTGTTTTACATCAAATAATTGTATAAAAACCTAGCCCAACCAATGTTTTTCTAAAAACACAAATCTATCTTCGTCATAGCTGCATCAACCAGGGTCACCTGCAAAGGTTGAATTAAAAAAGCAACTGAAAACGTTCCAATTCTGAACACAGCGTACTGGAAATTCTGGATAAAACTAAATGTAAGCGCATTGTGTTGTAATGGAAAGCGAAGCATTTTCCAAACTGTAGTGCCCTTGTGAAAAAAAGAAAAAAACAACAATTGAATGTGGATTTTCGTGTGCTCACAAAACACCTTTGCAATCATATTTCTGTTTTAATGTATTTTAAATGTGTTCTTTAATATCTTAGTGAGTGTAGTCTGGGCTCCCTCTAGTGGTACACAAAAAAATGACCGCCCAAGTACTGTTTAGTTGTATTGAACTTCTTTGTACAAAAGTTTGCATCTCAATTAGGAACTGTTTTTTCTTTTAAAATGTGTCCTTTTGTGCAATGCATTTGAATGTAATGAATGAATTTATTGTGTTAACTTATCGTGTTCATGTTTAAACTGTGAATAATGTTACTTTGGTCTACAATCATATTTAGGCATACGACGCTCTTTCGTAAGAATACTTGAGCCTACTGTATTTAAAAAAAAGAATACAAAATAGAACCATTGATTTTGTTAATCTGTTGAATCCCTCGAGGGAAATTCAGTCAATCACCAGACAATGAGTGGATATGTTCTGAGCCTACGAGACAGCAATCAGGTCAATGCATTTGAAAAAGCTGTGAAAAAGTTACATGCGGCATAAACCTGTGACATCGCAGCCAGATGACCCTCGTGAGGTCAATCCACCCTCCAGAGGAGCTCACTCTGGGTCCAATCAGAACGCCCCGGAGCCTCTGGACGTCCGGAGCCGGAACCAATCAGCGGACTCGCCCGCGAATCAGAGGGGACAGCCACCACAGATAAAATGTTTGACTATCCTCCATCCTCCCAAAACATCCTCTCGGGACGACTTTCGAAGCTTGACCCGAACCCCCCACCAAATGATTCAAGTTCCCTTGTTAACGGCAGTTTTCAACCTGTTGAAGAGAGCGGGCAAGCCGTTGCACTTCTTTCGTTTTATTTTGGTGGGGTGGGCTGGGGGGATTAAAAACGAGCGGAGAGGTAGCACTTTGGAGCGAACTTTTTTCCTTTTTCGCTTTTCTTTTTTTTCTTTTTTTTTATCCTTGTTGTCGGTGCTGCCTGACAAAGTGTCAAGAGGCATGACAGCATTGGCAGGAGGCTTAACGAGAATGATGAGACCCGGTCCACACCAGAATTACGCACGGGGAGGCTACTCCCTTGAGGGTAAGTCAAATCGGAATAAATCATCATCTCTGAAAATAATCAATATTCATATCTAAATCATATAACTCTTTTCGGCTGATCTCCTTCGCTGACCTGTCCGTCTGCAGTGTCCACTCCTCTGGGCCAGGGTCGTGTCAACCAGCTCGGCGGCGTATTCATAAACGGCCGGCCTCTGCCCAACCACATCCGCCACAAGATCGTGGAAATGGCCCATCACGGGGTTCGGCCCTGCGTCATCTCCCGCCAGCTGAGGGTCTCCCACGGTTGCGTGTCCAAGATCTTGTGCCGCTACCAGGAGACTGGATCCATTCGGCCTGGAGCCATCGGAGGGAGCAAGCCAAAGGTTAGCGCCAAATTAGATTCCTTGTAGTTGTTGAAAAACTTTCTTCAAATGGGTGTTAACTTCATTTTAGGAGCACATTTAAACAACAACAACAACAACAACAAAAACCCGATAATAATGTATTCTTTCAGCGATCTTTCCCTAAACGGCATTTTTGAAAAAAGTCACGCGTTTGAAAAATGCTGCATAAAGAACGTGTTGCAATTGTTCATATATATTTCCCTTTTAATTATGATTCAATGTTTGTAGGAATAAGTCCCCCCAGAAATGGAAGCACGAATAGCACTTTCAAGACACGGTGGATAAAAAAAAGTGATTGTTTTTATTTTCCTTCTATTATATAGAATAGTTCAAATACGTCATAAAAAATAAGCATGTTTTGCACGTGAGCGCAAACGGCCTAAAATGTCTCTATAAAAAGTGATTATTATTCCTTGCTTTAGTATTAAAACAAGACATTGAAATAGCACGAAAAACGAACTTATATATATATATATATATATATATATATATATATATATATATATATATATATATATATATATATATATATATATATATATATATATATATATATATATATATATATATATTACGCGAAATACAAGCTCCAAGAAAAAAAAGCTGTATATAAAAAGTGATCCTTCTTATATTACAAGCAGTTTATAGGCAAGTAGCTAGTACTTTCGATTTACAGAAAGATACATATTTTATTTATTTATATTTATTTTTATGAAGTGCTGAATATAAAAAGTGATTGTTTGTTTGTTTGTTTCATTCCTTCCTCATAAAGCAAAGTGCTTCCCCAGAACTGGACAAGAAGATTGAAGAGTACAAAAGGGAAAACCCGGGAATGTTCAGCTGGGAAATTAGGGACAAGTTATTGAAAGATGGCATCTGTGACAGAAATAGCGTTCCTTCAGGTAAAAAAAAAAAAAAAAAAGAGAAAAATTCTCTGCAATTAATAGTTTGAGAACAGTCTTTCTGCTTTCGTAATGTTCTGATTCTTCCTTCAATGTTTTTTTTTCCTCCCCAAAAATGAAGTGAGCGCCATCAGTCGCGTCATGAGGTCCAAATTTGGCAGTTTGGGTGATGATGACGAGGAGGATGGTGACGAGGTGGTGAAGAGGGAGATGGAAGAGAACGAATCGAGGACTAAACACAGCATCGATGGTATCCTGGGTGATAGATGTAAGTCTATTTGTTTTTTTTTTGTCTTACATTCCTGTGAGTCTCCAGGCCCGCTTTCTTTCATACAAAAATGCACTGTAAATCCATTAAAACGCTCCTCCTTCGCGGCGAGAAAAAAAAAAAAAATCTACAACAAAGGTTGCGCAATTTTTAGGACGGATGATATTTCTCAGTCAAAGAAAGATTGGTTTTTAGAAGCATAAAAGTAAGGTTGGCTTGGATTTATGGAGTGGAGCTAATCGGCACCTGTTGACTTCAGACCTGTTGCATTATTGTCTTTTGGCTCGAGGAAATGGAGACTCAATGGAGTTAATGATTCATGACAACTGAGCTGTAAGATCGCGCGCGTTTACGCACAGACACGTCAACGAGCTAAATTCATTTTTTCCGAAATCGCATGGATGGATGGATGGATAGATAGATGTTTGTGTTATTTACTGAAAGTGATATAAACACCCAAACCGGTGATTCGCGCTTAATTTTGCGCTTTCAAATTGCGCATTCAGCGCTTTTGTCACGGCTCCGAGCGAGCGCAAGGAAACGTTGTCGTTGCGACTAGATTAAAACCCCAACCTTTTCTTCTTCTTCTTCTTCACTTTCATCTCCAACGAGAATTGACCCCCCCCGTTTTCTCTTCAAGCCTCGGGCGCTCACATTCACGCATTATCTGGTGGCAGCACTTGCCATCCCTAAACGTCTCCTAACAGCTCCTATTCAGAAATGAATTTGACTCCATTGTCAATAAGCAGTCTAAATAACATATTTATCTAAAACAAAAACGCTTTTGAAAATATTGTAGGTTCATTCAAATATCAATACAAATATAAAAACATCTGGATAATGACGCAGTGTACTTGTTCTCTAATGTACTTTATTGATCATCTAAGATCACATTTACCTTCGTTCAAGACTATTTGTTCTCTTATTTCCTAAATGTATTTTCTTGAGATAAAATCAAAAGCGCATGTCACAGCATAAACCCTCATATGTGGAAAATGACAAATAAGAATAAAGCGATCATTTGCGTTTCATCAAATCTGGAGAAAATATTCCAAATTCACAAAATATCGAAATAAATAATACTATTGCTTGTCAGCGTTTCTAATCCAATGTTGTAAAAATACTAATGCACGGGGGGTAAAAAAAAAAATCAAGTTAATATATGCTAATATGCTAAAAATGTTGTTTGTTGACGAACTCCTCGTATTTTCATCAAACGGGTGACATCCTACAAACAGCTCACATGCTTTCCTCTCATTCATATACAGAACTGCAGTAGATCTTTCTCGTGTCTCTTTGTGGAAGTAGTTGTTGTTTTTCCCTTTTATGGCTCCTTATTAGAATGTGAAAAGGCAGCTTTTGGGAGGGAGGGAGGGAGGGAGGGATGCGGGGACTCTGGAGGAGAGCGTCTTCTGGCCAAATATTGATGAAGTAGGTGTTTGCAGAGGCCATTGTCGCGGCGCTGAGAGGCCTGTTGCTCTCTGCCCCTTTCTCCTCCGGCGCCATTGTTGCCTTTCCTTAAGTGCTCACATCAAAGGTGACTGACTCATTTAGATTTATTTGTCTGGGAAAAGGACGGCAAAAAGCTTGGGGAGATGTGCCGGTCCGGTTTGCCCCGCCTGGGGCCTGCATGGCATTGGTAGAGCTGTTGTTTGTGTTTTAGATGTTACGCGTGGGCAGAATTTCAACTCCATTTAGCGCCTTTGAGCACAAAGCGCTGGAAGTCACTGTGATGTAACCTATTCAAGTTCATCCCTAAAGACATTTGGAGATAGTTGTGGAAAATGACTGGCAACTATGTAGCGCTAAATTACGGAGCTGTCGTGGGAGTTTCCCGTTTGCTCACGTGCTAGCCGGTGACTAGCGATGACCACGCGCTAGTACGTGAGACCATTTATACCCTGCTTTTAAAAACGTACAGATTTTGCCCAAACTTTTCTCTGCGGTGTGGCAAATATGGAAAGCATGTTTATTTTCACTTGACAGTGACTCAAAGTGATAGCATCCTCACTCCCGCTTACTACTGTTTGCATTTGAGCCTCATTGAACAAATTGAAGCCGGCCGAGAAAGACGAGTCGCCCGCCACTCTTGCAAAGATCCATTTATGGCAGCGGGGGAGGAAAAAGAAAAGCTCAGAAATGCAAACAGTCAAAGGGGTAACTTTTTCTTTTCAAGGGAGTCCTGCCGTGCCACGTTGAATGAGGCCCGCCCGCCCGCCCGCTTCTTTCAAACGTGCCATGGTGAACGCAGTCAACATGTAATAATTGCTCTCATTGAGGCGCATTCCAGCAATCCGCCGCCATTGCGCAGCCTCAATTGTGCGGAATCCGGCTTTGACAAAAACATGAAAGATGGCAGCGCTAAGGAGCCGAGCGGGACTTTGTTTGTGTAAATACGCCGACTCCCCGGCGCAAGCCAGGCCAAACCGTCATCCGATTGGAAAGCATCCAGCTGCCTTTTTCCAGGAGGGCCGCAACCTCCTTAAGGGGTGACGGTGTTTCCGCGGTGAATATGTTTGAATACGGGAACTTTAGCTAGACGGGAGGCCGGCGGAATGTCTCTTGTAACGGCTGCACTTCCGTTTTTGCTCTCAGGGCAATGATAATGGACAACTTTAGAATTGGACCTCACTTTCTGCGTTCATACGGCAGTTGTTGTTTTTGTGTCATTTTTCAGCGTTCATGTTTGCATCGTGAAATAGTATGTTGGACAAATTTCCAGCTTCACTTTGAGGATAGTTCTCGCTGTACGTGCTTCGAATACTTTGTCGTAAGGCCTGTCCGTGTACTGTATGTACGCAGAGTGATGGAATGTCTTCCCACTGTCCCTCCTTCTCTTAACGCTTTCATCGGAATGATTCTCAAGGCCCCCCTGAAAAAGAGAGAAAGCCAATCCACTCGAGCTGATCTGCAACTGAATGCGACTCTATGCTTCATTAAAGCCTCTTTCTCTGTTGGCGCCGCCATTGTGATCCTCCCAATATTAATTCAAAGGACAATTAATGAATTCAGGCCAACTTTGAAGTAATGGGCCGGCAGGCCGGCCGGGGTCTCGCCCTGTGCCGGCCCCTCTGAGCACTGATGTACTCTCCTCCGCATTCTCCCCGCTAACCCCAGAGACACCGTGAAGTGGCTGAAAGAGAAACTATGAGCAATGGAAGGTCAAGGAGAGGAGCCCCACTAGAAAAGAAGCTCTCTATTTGCAAGCAAAACTCTGTGATGGGGAGGATAAAGGAGCGGGAAGAGAAAAAAAGGGGTCGGGGGGCGAGGAGACTCTGCAAAGAGGAGCACAATGGGATAGTTAATTGACTCAAGCCAGACAGCGTTGTCAATCACTTAACTTTGTTTAGCCTCCCTCCCTCCCTCCCTCCCTTCCTTCTTTTTTCTTTCTGCCCCTTTTTATCATTGGGCAGGCACATTATGGACACGCCAGCAGCGCCGGATCCACGTTTTGAGTTTTGATTCAGTGGATGCTGAAAGTCGGCAGGCTCAAATCTATAAAAGCGCTGGTTGTTTCCATACACATGATGCGACTGTCAGGGAAAAGTGCAGGAATGCGAAGGTTGCTCGGAGGGTCAGCGATGAGGTGATCTTTGCGGCAAATGTACGCGAGAGCCGTGAAAAGGTCATAGGGCTAACCGAGGGTCACTTGACTGTTAAAACTATCAGGCCCCCCCCACGGAGGAGCTTAGAATAATGTTGAGGGAAAGGCGGACTACTGGCCGCGCCGCATGTCTCTTTTGAGCTAAATGAAGATCCAAATGGCTGACTGTGGCTTGTGCGCATGCACGGTGTAAGGAAAGGACTGAAAACAAAGCAAAAGTTGCACTGAGCAAACTGAGGACAGTGACTGAAATTTTAGGTTGGACCCACTTTGCTACTTGGTGATTGAATGAGCATTCGCTTTAGCTTGGTTCAACAACAAAATTGAATGAATGGGAGAATCTGAAATTTTAGGTTGGACCGACTGCTACTTTGTGATTGAATTAGCATCAGCTTTAGCTTGCTTCAATGACAACATTGACTGAGAGAATCTGAGTAAGTTGACATTTTGAAATCGATTTATAAATTCATTCTCAGCACGCAGTATTACACGTGTAAGACACGTGTATCATTAGTGTGAAGGCGAAGGCCTTCACACTATTGTTATTCTACTTTATTTTTCTTCTTATTATTATCCTACTTTATTCCTCCCACTTTTTTGACACTTAACTACTCCCACATGCTTTAACCGATTCACCCCATTCCAACTTTCACACGTTCCAAAAATTCACGGCATGACTGCTAGTTTCAATTGCTATTTCATGTACTCTGTAATGTAATGTCGCTTTTCAACAATTGCGGCCGGCCGGCCGGCCGGCCGGCTGGCTCTTCAGTGTCTTTGCCGTGACTAAAGAGGGGTTCGCCGCAGTTGGTTTCCATCTGCACACTATTTCTTAACTCATTCACTGCCATTGACGGCGGTAGACGTCAATTATCCATTCGAACTGGGCTGGCAGTCAATTCGTTCAAAGTGACATCGCCAGCAAGCGGCCCGTCATGCATATTTCAGTGTTTTTTTTCTTCTTCCCCCGATCACCGCGATCAAGGTTTGTTTTGACAAGACTGTTCCTCAAACTGTTCAAATAGACTCATGTACTCACCGTCTCATGACGTCACCACTTTGATGCGGTCGTTTCAGATGGTCTGCCTCAGGCAAATCCGAGCGAGTTGCCATCTGAATGGAACTGTTGCTGGGCTGGCCGCCGCTCGCTTTGTGCCTGTCCCGCCCGAGGGTGGAAGTACCACCGTCAAAGCGTCACCTGACCGCACCGCAAGTGGCACACACCGGGCACGCATAATGCCCATCGGTGGACTTTGTTCTTTCAATCTCGCATCACCCGCGAGCTCTTTGTAAAGTGCCAGCCGCCTTGGGGCTTATTCACTCCATCTTTTTATGTCCATCACCATCATCCCCCCCCCCTCCTCTTTCCCATGCAGGCAGCTGCGGGTTACTGCATGGGGGCTCTTTAGCAAGTCAAGTGAGCAGCCCACTCACTCCTATTTTTTTACCCCCCTTAACTGTTAACCCCAGCTGAGCCCGTAAGCTGTCAGTTAACTATTCTTTTCCTCCCATGCATCTGCTCGCCTGCCAATATTTGATTCGGGGCGCCGACCGGCACTATGAGCTGCGCTCTGAAAAGGGCCAGATCTACTTCCCTGGGCAAATAAGCAGTTCATTTGTCTCCTCTGCCCTTTGTTTTGCGTCGGCAACATGTCACAGACTCAATTACCTTCTCTATTAACAAGCCTTAGAGGAAGGGCAAGACAAGGCTGTAAAGCGGCCCATATGCTGGGCTTCTCTTTTCCTTGCCATCACTTGTCATTTGGCTCTCACTGTCCACCTTCCTTTCTGTAGCCGATTCATACCGGATGCTTGCTTGCTTGCTTTCCGAATATTCTGAACATAGAGTCCCTATTGCCATTGCATGGTGCACATCCAAAGGGAATTGCAGTACAACTTCCTGTCTGTGTTGTAGAAAGTAGTCCAAAAAACGTAAGATAAAAAGTATATTGAAACGACAATTGTGAATAGCAGTAAAGATGGACAATACGCTTTATATGTAGTACAAGAAGCAGAGTCAGTAATATTTGACGTACAAAATGTGCTCTTAACATTACATGATTGATAATACTTTTACATGCGTGAATAAAAGAGCCACTATCTTAATCTAACAAACAAAAGGGCATTCATTCATTCCTCCATTCCTCCATTCCTTCATTCGTTTATTCATTTGTGCGTCCGTCCATCCATCCATTCATTCATGTATTTATTTATTTGTGTATTGATCGATCGATGGATTGATTGATTTTTATTTATTTGCCAGTGCAATGGCTTCTCTTGGATAAAAATCTGCTGAACAAGAACTGAAATTCAGTTTGTACTTTTTTTCACATAAATCAAATCACTCCAAATGTTCTGCCCTCAATATATTAGGCCTACTCAACACCCAGTGTATGCGCAACCTACATGAGTATGCCACCTAGTGATATTACAACTTAAGAAGACAGGTTTATTTGTCATGATTTCTTATTTGTTGGACGTATCAATGCTACAGGTGCAGTTACAGGAATTGGATGGTCCTCAAATTAGCCTCAGGAGATAATCTCCCCCGGCCTGATCAGTGCTGAAGCGTCCCTGGCGGCTCAGAAGCGTAATCCGCCCGCTATATTGAGCCCCGACAACCCGCAATGGCGCTAACCTGTTGAATTCACCCGATACGAAACATGAGCCAACGTCTCCACGATCAATCCAGTTGTTGCATGCCTGTTATGAGCCCATTAACCCGCATCTTATAAATGTCTGTTTTACGGATCATTCTCCAGTAGCCCCAATTTCCGCCCCCGCCCGCAGTAATAATCTATCTTTCGATTAAGATTCTTGTCGGAGCCATAGCCAAACTGTGAGCCAGCGGCCGTGAAGTATTTTCAGCTCCCCAGAGCTTTAGCTCCGGCGTAAAATTTGATTTGGGTGTTTAAGTAAGGAGGGTGAGGGAGGCCTCCCTTTGTATGTTTAGTATCCTCTTCTGTTGCTTGTTATGGCGAATGTGTGGGAACAAATTCGCAACTGCGTGCGATCCAAAGTGGCCTCGTTCGGAAGGGAGGCGACGCAGCGGGGGGGGGGGGGGGGGGGGACCTCGGCACCCGTTCCCCCGCCATCTTCAGGTGCCACTGGCCTTCTCTCCCGTTTAGCTTCACCCCCTCCCCCCCAAAAGCCCATGCCCCTCAGGCAGGGGATGGAGGGGGTGCTCCCCTGCTGTGCCCCTCTGCATCCCCCAGTGGCCCTTTTTGGACCCCTTTGTGGCCCACCCTTCCACCCTTCACCCCCTCCCACTCACTCCCCTGCTGGGCAGGTGACAGGCCCCTGAATGTGGGCCCGGGCGTCCCTGATGGCTCCTACAGATGGAGCGTGGTAATCGGTCCAATAGAGGCCCGCCACAGGCTTTTCCCCGCGAAGATACAAAGGCTTGGCCACATCGCTTCCACAACATTTTTTTTTTTTTTTTAAATGACCGTGAGTGAGAGAGTAAGAGTGCCAAAGAAAGCGCAAAGTAGAGGATGACAAAAGCAACACTGTCATCCGCCATTAGGGTCCTCTCTTTTCCCTACTTTCCAATGCTAAAAATAAGGAACCAGAGGAAATGAAAAGGCAGCAAAGGAGGCAAGATCCACCCCCATTTTACACTTAGTTTGAATTACTTTATGAGCTTCCCTTCCCTCCTCCAGGAGTCCATTTTGTGCCATCCTTACTTCTCTGACTTTTGGTGCTAATTAAGGAACGTTGCAAATCACCACCAAAGCAATGGTCATGTTTAAAGAGTATCGAGCGATGCTTTCCCAAAGGCCGCATCAACAAACCACAGTCTCATAGTCCGGCAGTATTTGAGCATCGAGCCTGCCGCATACCACCGTGTCTCTCTTTTTTAATTTATGTAATTAACACGATTATTTTATTTAACAAAATAATTCAAATTCAAATAGAAAAAAACTTTTTTGGGGTTCATAAAATAAGAGAAAAATGAAAAAAACCTGAAACTACATTTTACATGTACAAACTAACAAAAGCAACAAAAAAAAAAAGTTTTCCTTCTTTGTGAATTCATTGAATGAGTCTTTGGGATTGCTCAACAGCAACAAATTTGCGTGTTTGTTATGGCTGGAACGACTCCCTACGGCGTGAAGTAACACGTGTCTTCATTTTTGATTCATATATGATAACATATTCTTAGCTTTAAGACTTTGGGCTCACACAATAATCCTATTGTTTGTTTTTTTTTTTTAGATAACGCCATTTTTTTAAATACACCCCCCCCCAAAATTAAAAACTAAAACGATTACTAAAACTCAAAAACTCATCAATAACTAAAATGAGACATTAAAAAAAACTAATCCTAAAAAACCCAAAAAAAACAAGACACCCTTCTCTGAAAGCAAATTAAAATGAACTAAAAAAACCCCAGATAAAAACAACAAACTCGAATGAATATTCCCAAAGTACTATTTCAGCTATGGTAATAAAGACCACCTCTCAGCATCTTCAGTTTCTTCTGACTTCCCAGGGCCCAAATCCGCGCCTAACGCCCGGTCAGACGCACACTAGCAACCGGCGCAAACATTTCCTGCTTGGCTCCGGAGGCAAGGGGAGATCTCCGCAAGCCCCCCCTCTCCATCGTCTACGTCCGACTCGGCACTTTTTAATTAAAGCTTTAAATCTGGCCGAGCGACCGGACCAAAGTGAGGAGTGAGACCGGGCGGGAAACAGACAAGCCTCTGCGCTGTGCCGGCGCTTGGGGTAACCTTGTCGCTTTTAGTTTTGCAAAGTCAAAAAGGTGCAGTGAACCCTCCTCATGAGCTTCAAGGGGTCCCTCCGGAGGGAGCGGCTTCTTTCTCTCTGTGTCGGTCGGACACATTGTGCCAGACAGTGCTCTCTGAGCCAAAGCCTGCAAAAGCTGAGACGTAGCAGATGCATGTTTGGGACTGAGAAAGAGAAGCGGGACCGACTGCATACGTGTAATTGGGGACAATAGCCGGCTGTCACGCTAGTTTGCCAAGCCTAATCATTATTTAATAGACGGGTCACCTCCTCCCACAAACAATGCAATAGCCTCCGTCCTTTAAGGCCTTCATTGATTCAAGTCTTCTGCCGAATTAGACCCCAAAAGCCGTCCGTCCCTCCCTCCCTCCCTCCGTCGCTCGCTCGCTCGCTCTCTCGGGCCTTCGACTGAACAAACAGATTAAGAAGCACCTGCGAGGGGCCGAGCACCCTCGACTCCGGTACCCTATGGCTAAGACCGGGAGAGACGCCGTGTCCCGGGGAACGGAAGCCCCGGTGAGATCTAGTCCTCTTTAATCCGTGTTCAAGCAATCTCCGGCTTTTGATCCCCTTAGGAACCGCCGAGGAGTTTAAAAGAAGCAGGGGAAGACAATTTAAAGCGGCTCCGTACCATGCGCCGCATTCACCGAAACCTTTTGTCTGGGATCTGGCTTTTGTGTGGCGGGCGGCTTAGCGCTCCTCCGTAGGACCCCTCCGGTAACACTTTATTTGTTTTCCAGCCAGTCACTCGGACGAGGGCTCCGACGTGGACTCTGAGCCGGGTCTGCCTCTCAAGAGGAAGCAGAGGCGCAGTCGGACCACCTTCACGGCGGAGCAGCTGGAGGAGCTGGAGCGGGCTTTCGAGCGCACGCACTATCCAGACATCTACACGCGGGAGGAACTCGCTCAGAGAGCTAAACTCACCGAGGCTCGTGTTCAGGTTAGCGCCCTCCGACAAAAAAAAAAATCCACTGTCAGGTGATGAGTGGCTCTGTCATGGATCATGCGGGTGTTAAACGCCGTTGGGATGTTGCCACGCATTCCAAGACGTGTTAAGACCTCAAGACCTCGACCCCGCATTAGTCGGGAAGGTGGCGGGGGGGGGGTTCCCCAGACGTGTAGAGACACACACACACACACACACACACACACACACACACACACACACACACACACACACACTGCATCCACTGTATGTGAGGACAGCTTCCTATTTTTGTCAGCGGCGATGTAAAGATCCCCAGAATACATCACGGCTCGTTCAGATGGTGTGCTGATACAAGCGTTAACAGCTGGAACGGCCCTCTGGCTTTATTTGAACCCGATGACTCGCCGCAGTACACAAAAGATGTCTGTGGTTTCACTGCACACTCCTCATATTAAGATCTCTATCACTTCGGGTTCTTGTAAGGCCTTTTTTTTTTTTTTTTTACGTAAAGTGCTGAAAAAGTCAACTTTTCTTTAGTGTGGTCAACAGATAAATCAGTGTTTCTCAAACTTTAGAGTCAAAGCAGCCACTTAGAAAACCCTATATCATATGTATATGTATATATAGGTATATATATTTTTATATGTAATTTTTTATTTGTTTTATTTTTATATTTATTTATTTGTTTGTCTACTTTCAGGTGTGGTTCAGCAACAGAAGAGCCCGATGGAGGAAGCAAGCAGGAGCCAATCAGCTGATGGCGTTCAATCACCTAATCCCTGGCGGTTTCCCTCCCTCGGCCATGTCGGGCCTGCAGCCCTATCAGCTGCCCGAAAGTCCCTATCCCGCAACTTCAATAGCCCAAGGTAAGGCTTTGATTGACAAGTTCATTTGATTAGGTACGGCTCCCAACTTGTACTGGAATTTTCCATTTTTGTTCTATTCTGTGCGTGTGAGTGAGTGAGTGAGTGAGTGAGTGACACTCACCGGCAACGTTTTTCTAATCCACTTGGATGGTTCTAAGCCGTGTTTCTTTTATCGCAAACAGCAACCGAACAGCCCGGCACGGTGCATCGACCGCAACCTCTGCCGCCCACGTCCGCGCACCAGAGCGGGCTCAGCTCCTCGTCCAGCGCTCAGGACGCAGGTTCGGCGTACTGCCTGTCGTCCGGACGTCACGGCTTCTCGGGATACTCGGACAGCTTCGCGGCCCCGACGGGACACGCCGGCGCCGTCAACCCCGCCGCCGTCGGCAACAGCCTCTCACCTCAGGTTGGATTCGGGCGCACGCATTATTTGCCAAAGACATTGATGGGGTCCTTGTCGGTGTTGAAAAAGGCCCGATTTCATTCATGTTCATCCAGACGGCTTGATGAATTTGCAAGGCGACAGATACGTGCGAGCGTGCATAAGTATGGCTTTGGCGGCTGACACAAATCAAAACTGAAAAGACAATTATGAGCGATTACACAGTCATCAGGCTCCATCAGTGGCTTCCTACCGGGCCCGAAGATGCTCTAACAGGCGGAAAACGAGCTTTTAGCCTCCACAAAGGGTGGTGGGGCCAAGACGCAATGCACGCTGGGTACTAATTCCCATGAGGGACAATCTCAACGTCCTGTCAGAAAGCAGATAAAAAAAAGGTGCCTGAGGCAAGCTTGCCCACCGACCTGAACGTATGAGTTTGGATGCAAACGTGAAAGGGTCTCTTTCGTTCGTAGGGCCGTCTAGCCTCCACTGTGAGGAGGCGATAGGTTTGAAATGAAAAAGCAGGCGTTGCCGCAAAATGACTTCTTGCCCAAGTCATTTGCCCTTGTTGAAAAGGTGTGCTAAATCTAGCACACTGTTGCTTTGCATCTGAATTTCTGTGAGACTTTAAGATCAATTCATACACTGGCGGGGGTCACAAAGCGAGCGGCACGTCAATAAAAAAAAAAAAGGCCAAAGGTTGGCCTACTGGCTGGTTTCAGCATGAACCTTTTAGCGGGCGGTGGCAAGACGGCGTGCCAGGAATGTCAGTCTGGAATTGCAATCACACGTTTGCTGAGTGTCTTAATTGAAGCGAATGAAGTAATCTATCCCGTTGTAACGCGGTGTGTAATTTATGCAAATGACTCACTTTGTTGGCTAATTTCTTTTAATTTGTATATTCATCGCAGCTGTTTGAGTGCATATAGCAACGCGGCATTTCGGATTAGGAAACAATTAATTTCCTGATTTGGGCTAAATAAGAGAGCGGGAGCCATTGCGTTCAATGACATTGAGAGTTAATGAAGACTTTTAGAACTTCACAACCTCGTTTTTTGGGGGGGAATGGCTCGTTTTCTGGGTTTTCAAAAAAGAATGGCTTTTTTTTCTCCACATTTGTTCAATTTGTCACACATATGACGATGTGTGAAAAAAACGGTCCCGCCTCTTAGGTAAAAGAAACCGCCGCACCCGAAGACAGATGGAGATTTTGGAGTTGTCGGTCAATTGTCAGGCACAGTTTGCAGATGGTATTTCTAATGTACTACTCTCAAGTCATAATGACTGCTTATCTGAACTGCAGCTTTGCGAGTTAGCCAGACCTCACAAACAATTATTATTATTATTATTTTTTTTTAAAAGAACCCAAAAAAGGGCAACAAAATGAATTTAGTACAACTTAGCCAGACTTGTCGCTACGTCCGTCAGATTCGCACGTTCCGTTAACTCCAGATATGGTCATATCAGGACCGAGTGGCTGATGCGGATGAGGTGGACTTTTGATGAAGGAGATAGTTGTCAGAGAAATTAGAGCGCGGTCGCTCGCTGTCTCCGCTTTAGCTGCGCAGTCTCTGGCATCCCTCTGCCGATCTGGCGCATACCGACGCGATCCGTTGTCATCGAGGAAGCCAGCCGCTGAGAACTAATCTCCGGAACAACCTTAAAACAGACACGCCATCACCGACCGCTGCCGTCGGAGAAACGCGTACTATTTCCCAACTCTGGCGGCCATTTTGGGAAGCCTCGGTTTCTGCATTAAACAGCCTCATATCGTTGTCGTTTATTATTTCTTCTGCTTTTGCATTCCAGGCCCTTACCTTTTCTTTTCATTGCACAGACTGTAGCACTTCCCCTGTAAGTCACCCCACGGCTTTTTTTTTTTTTTTAAAGACAATTCCATGACTGTTTCTCACGCAAACCTGTGCGCAGCTGTTCATGATGTATCACCATCAGACTGCAAAGGAAATATGCACACAAGTTGCACTGCTGGTTCGACACATTGGCGACGTCTCCCCGCCCCCCCCCCCCCACCCACACACACACACACACACCGCTACCCCTCGTTCCCACGTACCCTTTTGGCCTCTAGGCCTCACAAGGACACGGTGATTTTAGGGCATCAAGAGATTTTGAAAGAGGGCGTGTCTTTAAACAGACACACCAGTCTGAACGCAAACGTAAACATAAATTGAGGACACTTGAAAGTTGCAGAAATGGCCCATTTTTCTATTTGGTGGCCCAAATGTTGAACTAGATTCGACTAGAAACGCTTCGAAACGGAAAAGGTACTCCAAAAATCATGATTTTTGTTCTGACTTATTTCAGCGAGTATCTCATCGTTACGTTTGTCTCTAGTGGACAACGGCTTTCTCCACCATCGCTCTATTAATCTCTCTCTTCTATCGCCATCTTGCTCGCTATCTAATTGAAAACTGTTGAAACAGTTGAAAAACTGCAGGTTTTTCCAAGTCTGAGGGCAGTCAGGTATTTCCTGGCAGTCCACTTCCGGTGAAAACATTCTGCGGCCTCGTGCGTCAAACCCTAACCAATAGCCGTGGGCTCCCTTGTCCCCGAAGCGGAATAAAAAGAAACCATATGTATGAGGTTAGCCAGTGCGGTCTGACAATGAACAATGAGCGCGCCTCGGCTTCTCGGAGCCCACCTGAGTAGACTCCATTGAATGTCTTTTCTTCTGTCTTCTAATCCCCCTCCTGGCCTTTCTTCTGGCTCTCCCCTGCAGGTGATGGGCCTTTTGAACCCAGGCGGAGTACCTCATCAGCCTCAGAGTGACTTTGCTCTCTCCCCTCTGAGCGGAGGCTTAGAGCCCAACGCCGGCATGGCCGCCAGCTGTCACGGCTCTCAACGACTGGAGGCTTTACCGGGTCTAACCGGCATGCCCGCCCTGCCCAGCACTCAGTCTTACTGCCCGCCCTCCTACACGTCGCCAGCCTACGCCGTTGACCACCATCCGTCGTACCAATACGGGCAATACAGTCAGAGCAAGGTAGGCCGGCCCGAACGGCGGAATGGCAAAGAATGACAGAGACATTTGTATGAAAAGCAAAGCCATATTTCAATCTAATGAATGGGTTACAGGGTTAGGGTTATTTAATTAATTTAGGGTTTATTAATTCCATTAATTCTCATTACGCATTTAGTGTGCTTAATGAATGATGACGAATTTTATATTGGTAGTATTTTTCCATTTGGAAAAAATATACCATTTCGGGAGAATGACAGAAAACATAGAGAAAACTCTCACTAACATGTCAAAGTATGTTCTTGCTCCCTCTCGAAACATTTGAAATTCATACAAATGTGAAACTTCTATTGATCCATATAAACAGCATCCCATTTCTTTGAATACATTGAATACAGTCCATACGTCCTTTACGCACGTAAGCTGGTCTATTCATTTACGTATCTGCGGCTCCGTTGAGCAATTTGGGACTAACGTCAACCATGCTAATTGCGCCGACCCTTCTGATGAGTGACCCTCTCAAATGGGCTGGCCCTCCGCTAAGATTACATGTACGTACATACATCGTTGGCCCGGTTACCTCCGTTTACATTACGCTCATCAAACCAGCCGGGTAGTTTGATGCCGAGGCATTTCGGCTGCGGCGATGGCGGGGGTCGCTTCGCTTCGCTCGCTCGCTCGCTCGCTCGCTCGCTCCCTGTCCTTTCGTGAACCCCGGCGATGATGAGCTAGCCAGCCCGTCGGACTCGAGTGCGGCTCACCTATCCATGTAATGAGCCCCGTGTTGGCCTGACTCAAAGAAAGGAGCAGCTTACCAAAAAGTGTGTTTGACAGGAGGGAGGGGCTCGCGCGGCTCCTCGTGGGGGTACGTGGTGACCATCAGTGGCTACATCTTGATCTCATTAATTTAGCCCGTCCTGGGAGAGATGTTGGGCAGGAGAGACATATTTGTGAGGAAGGGGCTCTTTAACAGGGGGCGATTATGACCCTTGGCAGGCTCATATTGAAAACATGTGTCCAACAGGAGGTCAGATTTACTTATTGATCAACAAAGCAGAACTAGAGGGATCCAGGCGGAGGGTTAGCTTTGCTTTGCTTTGCTTTGCTTTGCTCTAGCAACCATCAAAGGGGGTCTCAAGAGATCCCCAAAGCTCTGTTTTGATAGGACGTTTATTGTTCAACCCAGGACCCGACTTTTCCATTCTCACCTGCTCTTAAACACTTTCCTTTGCTCCTTTCTCATCTTCAGGTGCCTTTTATTATTTAAAGCCACCTTCTCTTCAACACGGAGGCTTGCTTCCCTGCACTTCCGCTCGGACTTAGCCGGCGTCTCCTCTAGACCCCCAAGCGCCAACCACCCAAGGACCGCCACAGAGATGGCAAACAAAGGGTTGCATCGCCGCGATGCAGCGTGTCCTGATGGCTGGGCGGACGGACGGACGGGAATGATTAGAACCAAAGGTGCAGCAGCCTCTCCAGTTACCTCGTGCGTCTCGGGCAGGAAAAGCAGGATTGGTGGCGGGCGGGCGGGCGGGCGGGGGTATTTTTAATACATTCAAGATTCTCGACTTGATTCTTGCAACCTGTGGCGGACTTTAGCTGCATTTCCAACACAAAGGGTGGAGCCTGCCTGACATGTTGATTGGTCAGCAGGATAACCACACCTCTTTTTCCTTTTCTCTCTGGGACCAAGTTGAACGAGGATGAATGGATTTCTTTTCCTCCTCAAAAAGGCCAGATGTTCTTCTGGAGGCAGACAACCATTTACCCTGATGTGGTTTCTCCTTGAAGACGACCGGGGAAGAGCCACGGGTCGTGTGTGAAACGGGACGAAGAGACGGCCCGAAGAAAGTGCAATACCTTCATACCTCATAAGCGAACGCAGACCACACGTGCTCGAATGTGTCCTACAAGAATGATTTTTTTGTTTCCTCATTCGTGTGCGTGGCCAATCGGGGGAACGAACGGTTGACGAAAAGTGGAACTAAGCCAAAAAAATGGAAGAAAAAAAATGGTCAACAGGAGAACAAACACATTTGACACTTCTTTTGATTTGCATGTATTGAATTTATTTTGATCACGATTTTTGTTCCATTCCTTATTTATTTAGTTTTGTCAAGTGCTCTGCGTCTTTTGTCATGATGTCATCGCAAGTGCTTCAGTCTTAAAACCATGTTCATTGTTCATGTGTTGTTGTTGGTTTTTTTTTCTCAAATCACATTGTATCCTCTTTGTTTGGCTTCAAATGATTTAGTTTGAAGACTTTGTGTACAATACAGCAGCACTATTTACTATTTATAATAAAAAGAGGTCGTGACTCAGTGAGTATTTTAGATGCGCAGGCTTCCGTTTGAATTCGTTGCGCCGCTCCTCACGGAGTCCCCGTCCCGTCCACCGGGGACACTACGATTACCACCAGACAGACACGAACGAATCCATATCAGCACAACTCTTAGTAACGATATTTGAGTCCAAAAATGACAAAGGCGATTCTAGTGCTAAAAATGTCTCTTCTACAGTATTTATGGCAATGTGTCTGTGAACTGCACAACACCATCTCTTTGTGTGTCTTGACATGTGAAGAAATTGACAATGACGCAGACTTTGACTTTGGTGCACTAAATCAGGAATATCTCCTATTTCATAACCACTTCTTTGGACAAATTCCTGCTCTCGTGGGGCTCCTTTGCACCCCTTGATGACTAAAGCAGAGTTGCCGTAAATCACCCGGGCGCCCACTGGCCCACCGACGCTCTTGGACATCAGTCACTGACATGGGCCGCACAGGGTTCAGAGGTTAGAAAAAAGAATTAGCAACCTCCGCAAAAAGCTGCAAATATCACTGGTGAGTTTTTATCACTCCCACATTTTTTTTTCTTCTCATGTGGAGGATTGAGGGATCAGGTGCGCAGCTGTTAGCGTCATTCATTTGTCACTCTGCTAGTGTGGGAATACATACACGGAATGCGTTTGTTGTTTGAGGACATTTGGGGAAGCCAATGTGCTGTATTCATTTTGTACAATAAGATTGCCTTTATTAGTCCCACAATGAGAAGATTTGCCAATACTTTTGAACAAATGATATATATTTCATAACATAATAAATATTGAAATCAAAGATAGAGCTAAATATTATGTTGATTTATTTTCAAAGTAATCACATGTTCTGGATTTGATTTGATGCTTGCTCTTCATTCTATGAAATGGACTCGCACGCTACGCTGTTCTATCATGTTGTCTTAAATGTTGCCAACTCTGCATCCGTTGCAGCTTGGTCAACCTGGAAAGAGAATTGCCCGCATCTGTGGTCCCTGTTAAAGGCTTTTTGAGTTATTCCTTGCCCTCTTGGGGACTTCATATCAGGGCAAGTGCTTGATATTTGTCAACGGTGTGCCACATTTAGGCACGGATTTTGCCTAAAAGCTGCCAAACCCGTGTTGTCCAAATCTTAGTTTTCTTTCATTTCTCAGCACATCTTCATGACAAAATAAAAGCACAAGAGCACAAGAGCACAAGAGCACAAGAGCACAAGAGCACAAGAGCTCGCTCGCTCGCTCCCTCGCTCGCTCCCTCGCTCGCTCGCTCCCTCCCTCCCTCCCTCGCTCGCTCGCTCGCTCGCTCGCTCGCTCCCTCCCTCCCTCCCTCCCTCCCTCCGCGTGTAGTTTTCAAATGAATTGCTGATTCCAATTAGAATTGCACTTTATTCAGTGCCATTCTTTTTCTCTCCCACCTTAGTGATAAACCTTAATATACAATGACCCAAAAAGTGCACGAGGGAAGCTTTGAGATGGGGTGTCAGTCAAGCAGCAACACACTGGAGACAACTTAACCTTTGACCCCGGCCCTCTTTGAAATGGGTAGACTACTTGACCGGAGGTGACAACAATCCATGAGTCGGTGCGCCTTCCAAGCACTCAGATTGAAAGTGAAGTAAAGCGGACAAAGGGCTTGGAAAAGAAATGTTTCCAATGGGAAGGAAGAAAGGCAGCAAATGCTTTGAATCACAATGACAGAGTGGAATGTTGATTGTAGACTGGCATTTTTCTTTTTCTTTCTCCTTTTCCTCGGGAAGAATTGAAGCCGAAAAAGAATCAAAAGTAAGTCACGGGTCTTTTTAGTATGATGGGTTTCATAGGAAACGGAGTTTTATCCGTTTCTCTCGAGAAATGATCTGCAGAACTTGCAGTAATATTCATCTTTTTGTTGTTGTTGTTGTTGTTGTTGCAGAGGATAAGTTGTGAGTGCTGCAATATTGTCTTTCCACATGTGCTGTTCATGCTCAAATCGCTTCAAAGGTAAGAACACGTACAGATGCTATTGGCTCATCTATGGCGTTTCACCAATTGCGTTGGCTTTCGACTAAAAGCACAACGATGTCGTTGTTTTAACTCGCTCCCAATCGTTCAACTTTAAAACAAACTATCCTCGAATTTTATCGCGTCCAAATACTGAGAATGTATTGAACTATGTTTGGTTAGAAACTATGACCATTCATGCACAAAGCTACTATATACGAGCATGCGGGCTGTTTGAGAACCGCTGCTCCGAAGAGTGGATGGCTCGAATGTTTTGACAGTTACTGAGCCAAAGAAATGTCAGGAAATTTCACTTCAGCCAAGACCTGCAGATTATTTGACCCCCCCCAAAAAAAAAAATCTGTACTATAATTTCTTTTGCTTTACATCTAACAATCAGAAATGTCACGCGACTCGGCCGGCCTGCATCCAGACAGCTGCCTCTGATGATCACATAGAAGGGTGGAAACATGGAAAAGTGCGGGTCAACGGCAGGCTAGAATCTCCTCCGGTGAGGCCCAATCAGGATCAGTATCATACACGCAGGCACACACACACACACACACACACACACAGCGCTGGCTGGGAAGCAGCTAACCCTAACACAACTTGATGGTCGAATTTCAAAGTAGTTTTCATTTCACAGAACATGCCACTTTAGATGTAGTCTTAATGCAAAGTTGTTGTGGAAGTTTCTGAGACACAGGTCAATGGTGTTGCTGGTGCAGTTGGAAATGACAACCACAATACAATGATAAAGCGTATTGCCAGATTGATGTAAAAGTAGAAATCTTTTGGGGTTTTTTTGTATTCAATGTTGCGAGCACTCCGTGTACGCGCGTGCATGTCAGCATTGCTTCAAAGTCCTATACAATGACATCCCACTCTCAAATTGGCTCTAATTAAGACAAGAGAATGGCTATAGTCACCAGAGACTGGGCGACATTCCTTTACCGTTACATGGTAAGTGATCTTTGGTGAGCGGACGCACGGCTACAGGGCTGGCTGCTTCAACCTCGGTTGACCCCGCACGAGCTAAGTTTACAAAGTGGTGACGAAAGGCGAACCACAGTCTGCAGAATTAACTTCAATTGCACGGGAGGTGAGGCCGTGCACTTTAAAAGAGAACGCACGCTTCGAATTTGTGTCTGCGCGCGCACATACGGTTGTGAACAAAACTTGACATGCAGGTATAATTCAAATACGAATTGAAAGATTTGCTCGGACTTTTTAATAAGTCGACAAATCTAATTGTCGACCTGCAAAACAAAATGAGCAGTCACACCGGTTTGTATGAATGTGACAGGATTTGCAGTGCGAGCTGCTGTACAAACAACACCTTGTTAATTGTTGCTTCAATCACGACTCATTTGAGCAACATTCTTTTTTTTTTCCCAGAAAGTGCAAGTCTTATGGCCACCTCTGCCTGCCCAATATCCATCCGCTCGCTACTTTTAAGATTTGCCAAAGGCAAGAGGCATTGACACATGCTCTTTGTGCAATGAAATCAGCCAGGTCAAAGGTTTGTGAGGATGAACAGCGCTTGTTGTCTAATTTGAACTATCCGTGGCAATCCCTGCTTCCACTTCCTACGTGCTAATTGCCTCATCCTCTTTTAGAAGTGGAGGTCATCGTGTAAACAACCCCCAAAAATTCACTCTCTGATGCCAGAGTGGACCAAACATATCCTCCACTCACATTTAGGTCCTTTGAGAAAGTCAACATGCAAAGTCCATCGAATCATTTGTCATCGTTCGACAAAAAAAACGGCTGAACGAATAAGTCCTTTGTGCTGCATTCGCTACCCATGTGTGAATGGAGCGAGAGCGCACATTTGAAAGGAGAGACAAATTCCCAGCCAGAGGCGTAGAAGCCACTTTCTTAAAGCTAGCTGTCAGGCCAGCCTCCACCAATGCCTGGACATAAGTCGTTGGGATATCAAATCCGAATAATCAGAACAATGATTGACTCTTTTATTGTCAGGTTTACATGAGCGTACATTTATTGTCCATATTGACAGACTGGGACAGCGGGCATCTCCTCTTTGGCCCACGGTAGGTCAGGGTGTCGGCGTCTGCTCTGGGGTTACCGTTGCATTAAAGTCAACTTGGCAACCCGTGCAGAAAGTACTGGTTAGATTTAAGACGAACTGTGAGAAAGCAAGCATCCGTAATGAAGAGAGAGCAAGAATGTACATTTCGTTCGCATTTGCATGCACTTACTTGTCGGAGGACTTCCGTCACGTTCGTTCCCGGGGTGAAATCGACACGAGCTTTTATATGCGCATACACTGTTGGGAAATAGGAAGAAAAGATGTCATATAAACTTCACTTGGAAGACCCTGTATTTGTTGGGCGGGCGGGCGGGCGGGCCGCTCGCTCGCTCGCTCGCTCACTCACCTTGTCCCTGCTCGATTATGAAGCGGCACACGGATTGTAGCAGAGCCTCGCTCAGACTTGAAAGACCTTGAAAGTTGTCAATGGAGAATACAAACCGCTCAGACGGTTGGTCGGCGATAGCCTCCAGCTCGGTCAATCGGGTCAGTCCCACTCCGATACTGTAGAGGGTGACACCGTGTTGTCTGAGGCGCCTGGCGGGCTCCACCACATCGTCTAAGGATTGTCCGTCTGTAAGGACCACGGCGACCTGAGGCACCCCCTGGTTGGCTCGGCTTCCGCCGCTTTCCGTGAAGAACCGCGTCCGTATGAAATCCAAGGCCCTGCCTGTCATCGTGCCTCCCCTCCGAACGGGGTAATTGTTCAGTGCGGCTAACAGCGAGTCCTTGTCCTGGTGTTCATTCAATAGGAACTCTTGAAAAGGGTTGTTGGTGAATTGGGCCAAACCCACACGGACGTTGTTGGGACCGATGTCCAAACCGGACACCGAGGTTAGGAGAAAAGATCGGATCTCCTGGAGATTGTCAAGGGTGATGCTGCCAGAGCTGTCCGCCAAGAAGACCACATCAGCCACGCTGGCATTCTCACATTCTGGGAGCGGATTAAAAAAAAAGGGAGTCGCATTCAATTTGCATCCAGACATTTGTTTAGATTCGGCGCCTCAAATAGGTTACCTGTGATGTTGAGATCTGAAAAGTAAAACAAATACGCTGTTTATTCAATTTCATTTCCCAATGTACACTTTTACCATATCCGTGTGTTTTGTGTGTGTGTGGGGGGGGGTCGTGTGTGTGTGTGTTTGTGTGTGTGTGTGTGGGGGGGGGTCAATCAATCATTAAAACCATAGTGGCTACGGGTGGTCCCAATTGGGCACTTGCGTGTTTGAGCTTCCCTTGCAGATTATTTACCTGGGGTGATGACAGCTGGGAAACGAGTAAAGGAGAAATACACACGATTGATTCCATTTTCATTGATGAATGTAGTTTCACGTCATCTTTGCACTAGGTTGGTTACCTGGGGTAGTGGAAGCTGAAAATGAAATGCAAAAGACAAACATCACGAATTGCATTTTAATTTCAGAATGTACAGTATTCCCTTATCTATACATCAGGCATTTGGTGATTCAAACGACTGTGGCTGAGGGCACAATGCTGGTTAGCCGCTAGCCCATTGATGAACTTTTAATCGTGCTCCAACCGACGACAATATCAATATTATAGTATATACAAAACGCTAGTTTCCTTGTCTTGAAGCTCGGCTGAAGCTATTGCTCATATACTATTCTGCAGTAGCCACAACACTTTCCGTCTAAGTCCTTTGGGCATTCGCTTCTGACTTTTGGCTAGAAGCAATTTTGTACTTACTAATTGGGGTCACTGTTGAGAAAAAGAGGGAGGGGGAAGAGAGAGATTTTTGGTTGGACGTTAGTGTATTTGAACTTCCCTTGTAGATCATTTTTCTGGTGTACAATGTACAAAGTCGAAGTGGGGTAGCTTACCTGGGATGAGGGGAGGAGGAGCTTGAAAGTAAAGAAAGAGAAACGTGTTTGAGTTTCCCTTGTCGATATTTTTTCCCCCGGTGTACAATGTGCAAAGTAGACGTGTGGGAGCTTACTTGGGTTGCTGGTTGTAGTATCTTAAAAGTAAAGAAATGGAGAAACCTGCGTTTGAGCTTCCCTTATTCCCGTGACTTTTTTTCAGCGTGCAAAGTGTGGGAGCTTACCCGAGTTGTTGCTAGTAGTATCTTAAAAAGAAAGAATATGAATAAACGTGCTGGGGTTTTCCCCCCGGTGTACGATGTACAAAGTAGAGGTTTGAGGCTTACCCGGGCTGTCGGTCGTAGTATCTTAAAAGGAAAGAAATGGAGAAACATGCGGTTGAGCTTCCCTTATTCCCATGACTTTTTTTCAGTGTGGGAGCTTACCCGAGTTGTTGCTAGTAGTATCTGAAAAGGAAAGACTATGAATAAACGTGCTCGAGTTTTTCCCCCGGTGTACGATGTACAAAGTAGACTCTCAACAGCCCGGGCTTAAGAGTGGAAACTTCAAAGAAAAGAGGAAAAACCTTGCTTGTTCCATTTTCATTTAGGAATGCACATTGTTACCATATCTATCCATGAACTGGTGTCAGGCTGATGACGTGCTGAGAATCAGCATCTCTTTATTGTCGGTCGCAGCCACAACATCATTAGGGATGCGGGATCATTTACGGAGCGAAGAAAGTATCGGAGAAAAGGGATTTCATTTCCTGTCGATCCGCTCGCTCGCTCGCTCGCTAAAACAGGCCGATATTGAAAGGAGTCTCCAAAAAGAACATTTGTGGTCAATATCGAAAGCTTTTCTTTTTAACCGTACTTTTACTTGCCTTCGTCGCTAGATGGTACACCGTCGTCGACGTTGGATTACAGTCCAAATGAAAACCGAGCAAAACTGCAGTATTTGGTCGACACATGCGATCACCGTTATTTGCTAAGCACAACTTTTGACATCATACAATAACAAACATGTCACACTGCACTGAAGTCTTTCTATTAGTTTTAGAGTGAATGAAGGACTTCACAATTTGTAGAGAGGAGTCAGAGATTGGCGTTTTGTCCTAATCACAGAAGGCGCTTGCTTCTTACTTTGAAGCATCCTGATGCCCCGGCGCATGCCGCTTTTTCTTCGTCTTCGAACTCGTGACTTCTCCGTGTTGTCTTGCGTTAAGAAGAGCATAAAAAAAATGACATTAAAAATGCAGGTAGGCTGAAAACATTAGACATTGTGCAGATGATGCATCGAGTTTTCCATCCGAGACCTTTAGACGAGGGCTGCGACATAGCCATAAATATCTGCCGCGTCTGCGGAATGTTGTAGCTCGCTATTTTTTAGGACGGATTTGTGTCTCTAAACCAATAAGTATGATACGTTTGGAGGACACGAACACTGCCGCTTTCATGACTGGATCCTCATTAACGTGATCAGAGTCTGAAGCTTTGGGCATGGAGGGACTGTTTCATGCTATTTTGCCATCCAAAATACAAATGGATGTTAGCCAAACAAACTTGCTCTCAGAATAACGTAAAGTTTTCCAAGTGTTACTATTCGAAGTTACTTTCAAAACATAGCATGTCATATGGATGCATCTTGGAGGAATTGGAGTTTCTTTGTTGTTTTGAAATGAAGTGTTTGTGTGGCTTGCTTGCATTTCATGTGTTCCGCATCATTTAAATGAAAAAGTCAAGAGTGAGTGTGATTATTTTCTCACAGTCCGTTCGCCATTTCATAGATTCGCAGAAAGATCGGAGTTGCGAGCAAGCCTAAAAATCTGGATGAGGCAGTTGAAACTAAGAGTGACTGACTAAAGGTCTTTGCCGTTTTGTGTGTTGGGCCACACCTTACTGTAATCAGAGCTTTGACTTTTTTTTTTTAAATACAGACGCTAACATGTTCATATCGCACACTTTCAGTACTGATGATTTGAAATCGTTTTTTTTTTTGTTTTTTTTAATTGAGGGATTTCAATGGAAACAAATATTTTTGGATTTATATTATCCGATGATTAAAGTCATCTTTTAGTTACAGCCTACTTTAGACCTTCATGTGTGTGTATTTTACCTGCATCCATGGTATCTTAAAAGTAAACAAAAGAGAAAAACATGTCATTTATTCCAATTGACTTGATGAATGTACTGCTGATTTTGAAATCGTTTTTTTTTTTTATGGAGGGATTTAAGTGGAAAAAAAAAGGTTTTGATTTATATTATCCGATGAACCGATGATTAAAGTCATCTTTTAGTTACAGCCTACTTAAAACCTTTAAGTGTGTGTATTTTACCTGCATCCATGGTATCTTAAAAGTAAACAAAAGAGAAAAACATGTCATTTATTCCAATTGAATTGATGGATGTATTATGACTTTATTTAAACATCAGGCGATGATTTGGAGAAAAAGGTCAATAAGTGACGATGATAATGTGTGAAGTTGGAGTGGTTGAGCTTCCTTTCTAGATAACCTTTTCTAGCATACAATGTGCAAAATACATCTTTAGGAGGTTACCTGGGCTGGTTGTGGTGGTATTAGAAACCCCTTGAAAGTAAAGAAAAGAGAAGACAATGATGGCACTTTCCTAATAATGCAACCTTATACTGAAGTCAAATTGATTGATTGCTTCATCTAAAATGTTAAAGCATACTGAATTTCCCCCCCAAAAACTGCAATGGAGTCCTTGTGCAATGTACGTATATCTTGTAGAGTGATCCTTTCCAGAGTTTTGACCAAAATACAAATGCCGTGTGATGCGGTGAACGGCGTACATACGTACAAGGATGCAGTAGCGAATGTTACCTGTCACATCTTGAGTGATTTGCGCTGGGAAAAAGAAAACGATGACATTTACCTTATGACTTAATACACACAAATACAATGGTGAAGAGAGAGAGAGAGAGAGAAAAAAAAAAATGGTCATTTAAAAAAGAGGTCATTTTTGTATTTTGCCAGTTCCATGAAGTCAAACTCAAGTGCCAATTTGAGTCCGGGATGGATGTTTTGACCATTCACGTTCATTTTACTAGCAAATGTGAGCCTTCGTTTACTGTGATACATATCCAACGACAAAACAGTAACATTGTTGAATCCAAATTTGAAAGCTAACCTTTCAAACTATTTTGCGTGCATCGCTATTCCACAAAGTGAATTGGACTTGACTATAAAGTCCCGAAAATTCCAATAACCCACGTGCCTCTGCGTTGAAATGAAAATGGATTGAATCTTTCACCTGCGATTCAGAATCATGTAAGGCTTTCAATCAATGTCACAAGGACTCACCATTGATCAGCACTATACACCCCAACAGTAAAAAATACCATGCAAACAAATCCATCTCGGAGTGTGGCACCTCTTCTCTTACAAGATAAACAGCTTCGTGTATGAATGAGCTCTACCTTTTATTTCCTCGTGGTTTTATGTCTCCTAATTAGCAAACTTTCATTTCAGTTGGCGCACCCTCTACTTTTTATCGGTAGGAATCTTGTTGGGTTACCTGGACAAGGATGTTGTTTAGTGTAGTGTTGGCTCGTGAGTGAACGGTTCGTTCAAAAGAACGAATCTTTTCAGTGAACGAGAGTGAACGAATCACTTTCGAAAGGGATTCGTTACTTTTGTTCTATGTGTCCTCTCTGCAGCCATTGCAGTCTGGTCCTCCTGGAAGAGGGACCCTCACATCTGTGGTCTCTTCTCAAGGTTTCTCATTTCCCCTAGTTGGAGTTTTGAGTTTTTCCTTGCCCTCCTGAGAGTTTAAGATCAGGGGATGTTTGAGAATATTTGTCATTTTTCACATGTCCTGAGTGTTGTTAGTCACCTAAATTTTGAACAGAGGCTGTGATGTACCGAGGTCAAATTCCTTGTTTGGCACGCTCAAACACGGCGAATAAAAACTCTGGAATCTTGGTTTGAAATGTACTTTTATTATGATTATGATTATTTCAAGAAACATTGATGATAAAACTTGTCTGGTGGTTTCTTCCTTGTTTTAATATTCGCCAAATTAAAACATAAAAATCAGACATTTGGTTCACTGCTTTATATACGTATGTGTTTTACGATGTGATATGAGTTGGTGTGCCCCGAAATAACAAATGTCGGCACAACGGATTTTTTTTCTCAACCTTTTATTCAAACACAAACACGTTCGCTATAACACCATCAACTGCAATCCGACAAATACAAAATGAAAACATCAATGTCGGCATGTGTCGGTGTGTCGGTTGGCATAGCAGCAACGCTGTCTGTCACTCGCTCGTGAATCTTCGCGAACGAACCTGAAAATGGCGGTGTACCTAATAGAGTGTCCGAGTGACGTCACAGCTCAAACAGCCAACCAGAAAGTGGGGGTGAGGGCGGGTGTGGCACTTTTCACTTTCATTTAAGCTTTGACGGGGATTTTTCCCTCATGAAGTGGCCTGTGATTAGGTACACCTGAAAATGCCGGCGTACCTAATAGAGTGTCCGAGTGACGTTACAGCTCAAACAGCCAATCAGAAAGTGGGGGTGAGGGCGGGTGTGGCACCTTTCACTTTCATTTCAACTTTGACCATGATTTTTCCCTAATGAAGTGGCCTGTGATTAGGTACACCTGAAAATGGCGGTGTGCCTAATGGAGTGTCCGAGTGACGTCACAGATCAAACAGCCAATCAGAAAGTGGGGGTGAGGGCGGGTGTGGCACTTTTCACTTTCGTTTAAGCTCTGACCATGATTTTTCCCTCATGAAGTGGCCTGTTATCAGGAACACCTGAAAATGGCGGTGTACCTAATGGTTTTTGATGATTTGATTTGTAAAAAGATTTTTTTTTTTTAAAACGTGACCGCACTCGGACACTCCATTAGGTACGCCGGCATTTTCAGGTGTACCGAATCACAGGCCACTTCATTAGGGAAAAATCATGGTCAAAGCTTAAGTGAAAGTGAAAAGTGCCACACCCGCCCTCACCCCCACTTTCTGATTGGCTGGTTGATGTGACGTCACTTGGACACTCCATTAGGTACGCCGCCATTTTAAGGTGTCCCTAATAACAGGCCACTTCATTAGGGAAAAATCACGGTCAAATCTTAAGTGAAAGTGAAAAGTGCCACACCCGCCCTCACCCCCACTTTCTGATTGGCTGTTGGATTTGTGACGTCACACGGACACTCCATTAGGTACGCCGCCATTTTCAGGTGTACCTAATCACAGGCCACTTGATTAGGGAAAAATCATGGTCAAAATTTCAATGAAAGGGAAAAGTGCCACAGCCGCCCTCACCCCCACTTTCTGATTGGCCGTTTGATCTGTGTGGTTGAATTCCTCTATTCACTTAAGTGAACCTCATTTTTTTTTCAAGTCTTAACAGTAGTCTGGTTATGATTACGTGCAACATAATGCAACCAGTGCAACATCATCGGCTGGGCTGACAAAGTTCACACGAGTATACCTTCACATTCAAATCTACCTAAAAAATGAAGGAAGCTGCCATCTTACTCCGTACATGTCATTGACATCTGTAATTATCATAAATATCTTTCTCAGCTAATTCACAAAGTGAAACTATTTTTGCGGATGTCAGGTTAATGACGTCAGCAGTCGAGCCAGCCGCTTTGGCTTGATTCCATTGGCAGATAATGAGCACAAAGAAGTCGATGCTCTCGCACTGTAGAAACTATTTTATTGGCTTGATGACAATTTGACTCAGGAATGCTGATAATTGCACTCTTTCATTGTTTAAACACAAGCACACATCCATCATCATTGACAAACTGGAACAGTGAGCATGCGGCGGCGTTAGATGAGGGGCGGTGTCTCGTCTGTTGCGAGGGTTACCGTTGCATCAATTTGGCAATTGTCGTCGCAGAAACCACGAGTTGCATTTAAGATGAACTGTGAGGAAAGCATAGATCCGTAATGAGCGCAAGAACGTCTCCTGGTGTCTCATTTTGCATGCACTTACTTGTTGGAGGATTTCTGTCACGTTAGCTCCCCGGGTAAATTGAAGGCTGGCTTTTATATGCGCATACACTGTAGGGAAAAGTGATGATTATTTTGTCTTTAGTTGTACACTCACTACTTGTGCTTTTGAACAGGAATTTACTAGAACATCCCGACATTTTGTCATCATTTCACAAAAAGCAATAGTATTTGCTACATTCAGAAATGAGGAAAGTTATTTCCATTTTTTTTTTTTTTTTTTGGGGGGGAAAGTTCTTTGTAGCCCAAAAGGATACCAAAATGACAACGACAACATCATTCAAGTAATTTAGCCCGGAAGTGTAATAACGTCAAGACACTGCGAGGTCTGTGTTCCTTCCTACTGGAGCGCATTCTCACCGTACTTTAGTAATAGCAAGCATTCGTAGACGGCGATCTGCTGTCATCTAGCGGTGAAGACACAGCTGTGCCTTCTTTTTGTTTTTTTGTTTTTTGCGGGGAACAAGTAGATTAGTGTGTGTGCTTGTGTGGGTGAGATACCTGTTTGTCCACCTATGGGGTTATCATCTAGTAAAAACAAAAGACCAAAAATATATTCATATTAGTACCAGAAAAAGTATCTATAAGGGAAGCTCAAACACGCGTGCCCATTTGTTTCCATTCAAAATGATATCAAATCGTTTTTTCGCTCTTGCGACAGGCATGTAGATGTGTTTAGGGTGTCCTTGTAGATCAATTTGTAAAATACAACTGAAAAGTTCATCAAATCAAAATGTCATGATTGAAATAATTCTCCATTTTTGAAAGAACACTATGGATCAGGAATTTGGTGGGAAAAAAAACATGGCTGTGTCCGTATGATGTGTGGAAGCAATTGGACACTTCTATTTCAGGTGCACCAAATGTAAAATATATACATAGGTGTGAGAAGTCATTCTTTCCACGACTCATTTCTGGATGTACCGTTTTACGTTAGCTCTACATCAGGTATTAGGCGATTAAAAAGTTCAAACCACTGCTGTGAAATATACAGTAAGTGTGAGAGGTTACCTGGGATGGGGGTAGCTGAAAAAGATAAAGAAGTGAAAAGCATAATTAGTTCAACTATCAGTTAATTTCTGAATGGAGTATTAAGTTGTGTACATCAGGCATGAGGTGAGAAAAAACCCTTCAAAGCATCCCTGTAAAATTGGACAGTAGATGTGATACGTTACCTGCGCTGGTGGTAGCTGGAAAAAAATAAAAACAGAAAAATTCTCATTTCAATTATGAGTTAATTTCTGAATAGAGTATTACGTTATGTGTACATCAGACATTAGGTGAGAAAAAAACCCCTTCAAAGCATCCCTGTAAAATTGGACAGTAGATGTGATACGTTACCTGCGCTGGTGGTAGCTGGAAAAAAATAAAAACAGAAAAATTCTTATTTCTGAATGGAGTATTACGTTATGTGTACATCAGGTATTAGGCGATTAAAAAGTTCAAACCACTGCTGTGAAATATACAGTAAGTGTGAGAGGTTACCTGTGATGGGGGTAGCTGAAAAAGATAAAGAAGTGAAAAGCATAATTAGTTCAACTATCAGTTAATTTCTGAATGGAGTATTAAGTTGTGTACATCAGGCATGAGGTGAGAAAAAACCCTTCAAAGCATCCCTGTAAAATTGGACAGTAGATGTGATACGTTACCTGCGCTGGTGGTAGCTGGAAAAAAATAAAAACAGAAAAATTCTCATTTCAATTATGAGTTAATTTCTGAATAGAGTATTACGTTATGTGTACATCAGACATTAGGTGAGAAAAAAAACCCTTCAAAGCATTCCTGTAAAAATAGATAGCAGATGTGATACATTACCTGCGCTGATGGTAGCTGAAAAAAAAATGAAAAGAGAAAAATCATTCATTGTTATTATTTCCATTATTAGTTAATTTCTGAATGGAGTACTACGTTATGTGTACATCAGGCATTAGGTGAGGAAAAAAAACCCTTGAAACCATTCCTATAAAAATTGACAGTAGATGGGATACGTTACTTGAGCTGTTGGGAGCTGGAAAAAAATAAAAACAGAAAAATTATTATTTCTGAATGGAGTATTACGTTATGTGTACATCAGGTATTAGGCGATTAAAAAGTTCAAACCACTGCTGTGAAATATACAGTAAGTGTGAGAGGTTACCTGTGATGGGGGTAGCTGAAAAAGATAAAGAAGTGAAAAGCATAATTAGTTCAACTATCAGTTAATTTCTGAATGGAGTATTAAGTTGTGTACATCAGGCATGAGGTGAGAAAAAACCCTTCAAAGCATCCCTGTAAAATTGGACAGTAGATGTGATACGTTACCTGCGCTGGTGGTAGCTGGAAAAAAATAAAAACAGAAAAATTCTCATTTCAATTATGAGTTAATTTCTGAATAGAGTATTACGTTATGTGTACATCAGACATTAGGTGAGAAAAAAACCCCTTCAAAGCATTCCTGTAAAAATAGATAGCAGATGTGATACATTACCTGCGCTGATGGTAGCTGAAAAAAAAATGAAAAGAGAAAAATCATTCATTGTTATTATTTCCATTATTAGTTAATTTCTGAATGGAGTACTACGTTATGTGTACATCAGGCATTAGGTGAGGAAAAAAACCCCTTGAAACCATTCCTATAAAAATTGACAGTAGATGGGATACGTTACTTGAGCTGTTGGGAGCTGGAAAAAAATAAAAACAGAAAAATTATTATTTCTGAATGGAGTATTACGTTATGTGTACATCAGGTATTAGGCGATTAAAAAGTTCAAACCACTGCTGTGAAATATACAGTAAGTGTGAGAGGTTACCTGTGATGGGGGTAGCTGAAAAAGATAAAGAAGTGAAAAGCATAATTAGTTCAACTATCAGTTAATTTCTGAATGGAGTATTAAGTTGTGTACATCAGGCATGAGGTGAGAAAAAACCCTTCAAAGCATCCCTGTAAAATTGGACAGTAGATGTGATACGTTACCTGCGCTGGTGGTAGCTGGAAAAAAATAAAAACAGAAAAATTCTCATTTCAATTATGAGTTAATTTCTGAATAGAGTATTACGTTATGTGTACATCAGACATTAGGTGAGAAAAAAACCCCTTCAAAGCATTCCTGTAAAAATAGATAGCAGATGTGATACATTACCTGCGCTGATGGTAGCTGAAAAAAAAATGAAAAGAGAAAAATCATTCATTGTTATTATTTCCATTATTAGTTAATTTCTGAATGGAGTACTACGTTATGTGTACATCAGGCATTAGGTGAGGAAAAAAACCCCTTGAAACCATTCCTATAAAAATTGACAGTAGATGGGATACGTTACTTGAGCTGTTGGGAGCTGGAAAAAAATAAAAACAGAAAAATTATTATTTCTGAATGGAGTATTACGTTATGTGTACATCAGGTATTAGGCGATTAAAAAGTTCAAACCACTGCTGTGAAATATACAGTAAGTGTGAGAGGTTACCTGTGATGGGGGTAGCTGAAAAAGATAAAGAAGTGAAAAGCATAATTAGTTCAACTATCAGTTAATTTCTGAATGGAGTATTAAGTTGTGTACATCAGGCATGAGGTGAGAAAAAACCCTTCAAAGCATCCCTGTAAAATTGGACAGTAGATGTGATACGTTACCTGCGCTGGTGGTAGCTGGAAAAAAATAAAAACAGAAAAATTCTCATTTCAATTATGAGTTAATTTCTGAATAGAGTATTACGTTATGTGTACATCAGACATTAGGTGAGAAAAAAACCCCTTCAAAGCATTCCTGTAAAAATAGATAGCAGATGTGATACATTACCTGCGCTGATGGTAGCTGAAAAAAAAATGAAAAGAGAAAAATCATTCATTGTTATTATTTCCATTATTAGTTAATTTCTGAATGGAGTACTACGTTATGTGTACATCAGGCATTAGGTGAGGAAAAAAACCCCTTGAAACCATTCCTATAAAAATTGACAGTAGATGGGATACGTTACTTGAGCTGTTGGGAGCTGGAAAAAAATAAAAACAGAAAAATTATTATTTCTGAATGGAGTATTACGTTATGTGTACATCAGGTATTAGGCGATTAAAAAGTTCAAACCACTGCTGTGAAATATACAGTAAGTGTGAGAGGTTACCTGTGATGGGGGTAGCTGAAAAAGATAAAGAAGTGAAAAGCATAATTAGTTCAACTATCAGTTAATTTCTGAATGGAGTATTAAGTTGTGTACATCAGGCATGAGGTGAGAAAAAACCCTTCAAAGCATCCCTGTAAAATTGGACAGTAGATGTGATACGTTACCTGCGCTGGTGGTAGCTGGAAAAAAATAAAAACAGAAAAATTCTCATTTCAATTATGAGTTAATTTCTGAATAGAGTATTACGTTATGTGTACATCAGACATTAGGTGAGAAAAAAACCCCTTCAAAGCATTCCTGTAAAAATAGATAGCAGATGTGATACATTACCTGCGCTGATGGTAGCTGAAAAAAAAATGAAAAGAGAAAAATCATTCATTGTTATTATTTCCATTATTAGTTAATTTCTGAATGGAGTACTACGTTATGTGTACATCAGGCATTAGGTGAGGAAAAAAACCCCTTGAAACCATTCCTATAAAAATTGACAGTAGATGGGATACGTTACTTGAGCTGTTGGGAGCTGGAAAAAAATAAAAACAGAAAAATTATTATTTCTGAATGGAGTATTACGTTATGTGTACATCAGGTATTAGGCGATTAAAAAGTTCAAACCACTGCTGTGAAATATACAGTAAGTGTGAGAGGTTACCTGTGATGGGGGTAGCTGAAAAAGATAAAGAAGTGAAAAGCATAATTAGTTCAACTATCAGTTAATTTCTGAATGGAGTATTAAGTTGTGTACATCAGGCATGAGGTGAGAAAAAACCCTTCAAAGCATCCCTGTAAAATTGGACAGTAGATGTGATACGTTACCTGCGCTGGTGGTAGCTGGAAAAAAATAAAAACAGAAAAATTCTCATTTCAATTATGAGTTAATTTCTGAATAGAGTATTACGTTATGTGTACATCAGACATTAGGTGAGAAAAAAACCCCTTCAAAGCATTCCTGTAAAAATAGATAGCAGATGTGATACATTACCTGCGCTGATGGTAGCTGAAAAAAAAATGAAAAGAGAAAAATCATTCATTGTTATTATTTCCATTATTAGTTAATTTCTGAATGGAGTACTACGTTATGTGTACATCAGGCATTAGGTGAGGAAAAAAAACCCTTGAAACCATTCCTATAAAAATTGACAGTAGATGGGATACGTTACTTGAGCTGTTGGGAGCTGGAAAAAAATAAAAACAGAAAAATTATTATTTCTGAATGGAGTATTACGTTATGTGTACATCAGGTATTAGGCGATTAAAAAGTTCAAACCACTGCTGTGAAATATACAGTAAGTGTGAGAGGTTACCTGTGATGGGGGTAGCTGAAAAAGATAAAGAAGTGAAAAGCATAATTAGTTCAACTATCAGTTAATTTCTGAATGGAGTATTAAGTTGTGTACATCAGGCATGAGGTGAGAAAAAACCCTTCAAAGCATCCCTGTAAAATTGGACAGTAGATGTGATACGTTACCTGCGCTGGTGGTAGCTGGAAAAAAATAAAAACAGAAAAATTCTCATTTCAATTATGAGTTAATTTCTGAATAGAGTATTACGTTATGTGTACATCAGACATTAGGTGAGAAAAAAACCCCTTCAAAGCATTCCTGTAAAAATAGATAGCAGATGTGATACATTACCTGCGCTGATGGTAGCTGAAAAAAAAATGAAAAGAGAAAAATCATTCATTGTTATTATTTCCATTATTAGTTAATTTCTGAATGGAGTACTACGTTATGTGTACATCAGGCATTAGGTGAGGAAAAAAACCCCTTGAAACCATTCCTATAAAAATTGACAGTAGATGGGATACGTTACTTGAGCTGTTGGGAGCTGGAAAAAAATAAAAACAGAAAAATTATTATTTCTGAATGGAGTATTACGTTATGTGTACATCAGGTATTAGGCGATTAAAAAGTTCAAACCACTGCTGTGAAATATACAGTAAGTGTGAGAGGTTACCTGTGATGGGGGTAGCTGAAAAAGATAAAGAAGTGAAAAGCATAATTAGTTCAACTATCAGTTAATTTCTGAATGGAGTATTAAGTTGTGTACATCAGGCATGAGGTGAGAAAAAACCCTTCAAAGCATCCCTGTAAAATTGGACAGTAGATGTGATACGTTACCTGCGCTGGTGGTAGCTGGAAAAAAATAAAAACAGAAAAATTCTCATTTCAATTATGAGTTAATTTCTGAATAGAGTATTACGTTATGTGTACATCAGACATTAGGTGAGAAAAAAACCCCTTCAAAGCATTCCTGTAAAAATAGATAGCAGATGTGATACATTACCTGCGCTGATGGTAGCTGAAAAAAAAATGAAAAGAGAAAAATCATTCATTGTTATTATTTCCATTATTAGTTAATTTCTGAATGGAGTACTACGTTATGTGTACATCAGGCATTAGGTGAGGAAAAAAACCCCTTGAAACCATTCCTATAAAAATTGACAGTAGATGGGATACGTTACTTGAGCTGTTGGGAGCTGGAAAAAAATAAAAACAGAAAAATTATTATTTCTGAATGGAGTATTACGTTATGTGTACATCAGGTATTAGGCGATTAAAAAGTTCAAACCACTGCTGTGAAATATACAGTAAGTGTGAGAGGTTACCTGTGATGGGGGTAGCTGAAAAAGATAAAGAAGTGAAAAGCATAATTAGTTCAACTATCAGTTAATTTCTGAATGGAGTATTAAGTTGTGTACATCAGGCATGAGGTGAGAAAAAACCCTTCAAAGCATCCCTGTAAAATTGGACAGTAGATGTGATACGTTACCTGCGCTGGTGGTAGCTGGAAAAAAATAAAAACAGAAAAATTCTCATTTCAATTATGAGTTAATTTCTGAATAGAGTATTACGTTATGTGTACATCAGACATTAGGTGAGAAAAAAACCCCTTCAAAGCATTCCTGTAAAAATAGATAGCAGATGTGATACATTACCTGCGCTGATGGTAGCTGAAAAAAAAATGAAAAGAGAAAAATCATTCATTGTTATTATTTCCATTATTAGTTAATTTCTGAATGGAGTACTACGTTATGTGTACATCAGGCATTAGGTGAGGAAAAAAAACCCTTGAAACCATTCCTATAAAAATTGACAGTAGATGGGATACGTTACTTGAGCTGTTGGGAGCTGGAAAAAAATAAAAACAGAAAAATTATTATTTCTGAATGGAGTATTACGTTATGTGTACATCAGGTATTAGGCGATTAAAAAGTTCAAACCACTGCTGTGAAATATACAGTAAGTGTGAGAGGTTACCTGTGATGGGGGTAGCTGAAAAAGATAAAGAAGTGAAAAGCATAATTAGTTCAACTATCAGTTAATTTCTGAATGGAGTATTAAGTTGTGTACATCAGGCATGAGGTGAGAAAAAACCCTTCAAAGCATCCCTGTAAAATTGGACAGTAGATGTGATACGTTACCTGCGCTGGTGGTAGCTGGAAAAAAATAAAAACAGAAAAATTCTCATTTCAATTATGAGTTAATTTCTGAATAGAGTATTACGTTATGTGTACATCAGACATTAGGTGAGAAAAAAACCCCTTCAAAGCATTCCTGTAAAAATAGATAGCAGATGTGATACATTACCTGCGCTGATGGTAGCTGAAAAAAAAATGAAAAGAGAAAAATCATTCATTGTTATTATTTCCATTATTAGTTAATTTCTGAATGGAGTACTACGTTATGTGTACATCAGGCATTAGGTGAGGAAAAAAACCCCTTGAAACCATTCCTATAAAAATTGACAGTAGATGGGATACGTTACTTGAGCTGTTGGGAGCTGGAAAAAAATAAAAACAGAAAAATTATTATTTCTGAATGGAGTATTACGTTATGTGTACATCAGGTATTAGGCGATTAAAAAGTTCAAACCACTGCTGTGAAATATACAGTAAGTGTGAGAGGTTACCTGTGATGGGGGTAGCTGAAAAAGATAAAGAAGTGAAAAGCATAATTAGTTCAACTATCAGTTAATTTCTGAATGGAGTATTAAGTTGTGTACATCAGGCATGAGGTGAGAAAAAACCCTTCAAAGCATCCCTGTAAAATTGGACAGTAGATGTGATACGTTACCTGCGCTGGTGGTAGCTGGAAAAAAATAAAAACAGAAAAATTCTCATTTCAATTATGAGTTAATTTCTGAATAGAGTATTACGTTATGTGTACATCAGACATTAGGTGAGAAAAAAACCCCTTCAAAGCATTCCTGTAAAAATAGATAGCAGATGTGATACATTACCTGCGCTGATGGTAGCTGAAAAAAAAATGAAAAGAGAAAAATCATTCATTGTTATTATTTCCATTATTAGTTAATTTCTGAATGGAGTACTACGTTATGTGTACATCAGGCATGAGGTGAGAAAAAACCCTTGAAACCATTCCTATAAAAATTGACAGTAGATGGGATACGTTACTTGAGCTTTTGGGAGCTGGAAAAAAATAAAAACAGAAAAATTCTTATTTCAATTATGAGTTAATTTCTGAATGGAGTACTACGTTATGTGTACATCAGGCATTAGGTGAGATAAAAACCCTTCAAACCATTCTTGTAAAACTCGCTAGTAGATGTGATACCTTACCTGCGGTGTTGGTAGCTGAAAAAAAAAGAGGGGAAGATCTATAATTATTATTACTTCTATTATTAGTCAATTTTTGAATGGAGTACGACCTTATGTGTACGTCAGGCATTAGGTGAGAAAAAAAAAACCTTTAAACCATTCCTGTAAAAATGGACAGTAGGTGTGATAAGATACCTATGCTGATGGTAGCTGGAAAAAAAAAACAGAAAAATTATTATTTGGATGAATAATTTATTAAAATATAATAATATTATAATCAATCAATCAATCAATCAGTCAGTCAGTCAGTCAGTCAGTCAGTCAGTCAGTCAGTCAGTCAGTCAGTCAGTCAGTCCGTCCGTCCGTCCGTCCGTCCGTCCGCCCGCCCGCCCGTCCGTGAGTGTGTGTGTGTGGATTGCTGTCGGAGTTTACCTGTGCTTCCAGTTGCTGAAGATTAGAGGAGAAAAAAAGGAGTTATTTAGTTTTGGTGCGACACAACCGGCACTTGTGTGTTTTAGCTTCCCGTCCTAACTTTTCTGGTGTATATTATGTAAAGTACATAGTAGGTGTCAATAAGTACATTCAAAAGCTATGAAATAATATATGCATGCAATTTGGACACTTGATTTTGTTTTTCCCATTTAAAGTATTACCTTGGGTGGTATTGGTGGTGGAAGCTTGAAAGTAAAGAAAAACCGAGAACATGTTATTTATTCCATTGGAATTCACAAATGGACAAATTGACCTGACCTCTACGCTAGACAATTAGTGATTCTGAATTGCTTATCATATAACCTTTGGGTAGTTTTAACGTTGCTAGCCTCTAATTATTGCTCAAATGCGACCCCCCCCCCCCCCCCCCCCCATCAAAACAGGCTTTATTTAAGATCTTTAAACACATGTGATTCAAATTTTCTTTGAAGAAGTTTGGTCCTTGACTATTTGAGCTTCTCTTATAGATGATTTTTAGAGTATAGGTGTGGTATTTACGTGTTCGTCCGGTGGTAGTGGTCGAATCTTAAAAGTCAAAAGATCAACGTGTTATTTATTCCATTTGAGTTCTGAATGTACAGAATGACATTATTTACACATTAGCCATGGCACGACATTACATTCGGGAAAATAAAAAAAACATATACGGCAATGGGATCGTGTACGAGGATCGAGTAGTGGATGATACCTGATCCGATCTTTTGTGCTGGAAAAAATGAAAGAGAAAAGGATGCCATGTCACATTCAATCGGGGGAAAATACCACTGACAAATTGCTCGATGACACTCTGTTTCTTCTACTTGATGAATTTTTTGAGCCATGGATGCACAATTTGCCGTGGTCCCGAATCAGCGCTCTAAGAGCTGCGTGACCAGGCTGAAACTATATATATGGGAATAGATCAGGCCTGAGGAAAATGGTGTCAAACCATCCTCACCTCTTTTAATATAAGGAACATACAGGTATGCAAATGAACAAAAAAGTGACAAGAATTTCTATGTCAATCATAAATATGCATCATTATATACGGAATAAGTTCTCACCGTTGATCAGCCGCATCGACACCGATAGTAAGAAATAGCAAACAAACAGATTCATCTTTGACTATAGTGTCACTTCCTACGAGGAGGTCAACTTCTGTATTTCATTTCCTTGTTGTTTGATGTCGACTCGTTAGTTAGTTCAATCTCGGGAGACACACCCCTCTGCTTTTTATCGGTAGGAATCTTGTTTGGTCACTTGAAGAGGGAGCGAGGGAGGGAGGGAGGGAGGGAGGGAGGGAGGGAGGGAGGGAGCGAGCGAGGGAGGGAGGGAGGGAGCGAGGGAGGGAGGGAGGGAAGGCAGCTTGGGGTTAGTTGACTTTGAATGACCCCAGTGCGGCACCCGAGGGAGGACACATTCTCGTGTGCCATGGTCGCTTTTCAAATAAGGCTTTCAATTTATGAACAAAGCCCGAGTGTGTCATGTTTTCCAGACAAACAAACAAACAAAACAAAGTCAAACTAAACCACGAGTAGACTGCTAAAATGAGATATGCCATCGGGTGGCATTCTTTTGCGTGTTGCCTAGATACAAAAGGATCATTATTGTTGTCCCCCTGAACATTTCCTTAACAATCACTGCACCACAATAGGTACAAGGAAAATGACAAAAAAAGGATTGTGGAAAAAGGTGCACTGATGTCTAATGCCGTATAATCACATCACAATAAAAGAGATCACAAAGTAGTTTCCCTTCTAAGGAGATAGGAGGGTGCGTCAATATGGTATAGCAAGAGCCGAGTTGAATGAATTCAGGCAAGGTACAGACATGATCCGAAAACAAAGACGTGAATGACTATTCAGCATTTGCTTGATGTGAAGAAAATAAAAACGTATAACTTCCTGAGCAGTTTCCAATGGGCCGTTACTTTTCTCATCAATGACTCTGTCACACTCTCCAACTTTCTCCAAACTCTTGAAGCGTCTGGGCCAGCGTGCCGTCCGGCTTCATCCGGTCATTCAAGATTCGACCGTCAAAGTTTCCACACAGGCCCCCCAGCTTCCGTTTGTATGTCCGCGGTAGAGTTATTTCTGCGGGAACAAAGCAGTTGATTTGAGGGTTAGATACACATTTACAGTTGAGTCTGTCCTATCGTCTCTGAAATAGGTCCTTTTCTGCAAACAAATTGCCCAGACTGTTGAGCTCCTTCCTCATGACATCTTTTCAAACTTAAGTGTCTGAGAAGACGATTGGAGTTGAATTGAGGAAGTCATTATTTTGTGTATTGGAAGCACGGGACGACCCTTGATTTGTTTTCACGTGATGATAATAGCAAGATGACTTGACTTCACAGCAGAGAGAAATTGTGTATGGCAATCAACACCCATGAGGCAATTTGGTTACAGTGGCATGTAGTTGTCCAGAATATTCAGTCACAGCAAGTCCCGATATAAAGATTGTTGGTGTTTTAGAGAATTAAAAAAAAAAAAAAAAAAAAAACAGGAAAAAAAGAAACTCACCTGCGTCACTTTGACCATCAAACTTTACGGAAAGACCAAAGTCTGTTTTGAGATAAATGTGAGAGGAATTCTTGATCATCTTTAGACCAGGAGACGGTGAAACAGGTGTCTTTGCTCTCTGTCCATCCACCTATAGGAAAGCAGAAACAACTTTTGAACAATCAAATCTGGTCCATCAATTTAAAGGCCGTGGGAACTCACAAACAACTTCCCAAACTTCTTGAACTCCACGGTATGATTGTACACTTTCATTTTGAGGCTCTGCAATCCGTGGTGTCCTTCGTGCTCATTGCTTTCGTCGTCACCGTCATTGTCTTCGTCGCGGTCGTGGTCTTCTTCGCTACTATCATCATCATCATCGTCGGGTGTATTGATCCCCTCGATGTAAACATCCTGGATATTACTAGGCAAGTTTTTGGTTTGGACCAGCACGTACGAGTGTGCTCCCTCAAAGCCGTGCTTCATGTCGTCAAAGGTCCTGTAGCCGGAGTCTTCATTTATTGTACATTCATCGAAAGCTGTTGTGTGGCACAAAATGACAATTTGGAATTGATTAGCCATATAAAATGCGTGACCAGCTATGAGCTATTGAATAATACACAGTACTTGTTTTCTGGCAGTAATAATGTCCCTCTTTGTGTTGGAGGCAAACGGCATTTCTGTCACACTCTCCTTCGTCACAATCAACCTCCCCGCCGTCATCTTCCCGCTCACATCTACATTTCCGACCGCAGTGTTCGGTATACCAAACTTGGCCGAACTGCAAAGACAGAAACCCGACACGGTAACAGCAGCGGGCTTTCACTCAACTGATCCAAAGAAATTCTGGCTCGTCACTTACTTGGTATTTATTGCCATCTCTGTCCACGCATCCGCATTGTCGGATTGGCACACAGAGGCCGAATTTCAGTACATAGCCGTCATCACACACGCAACCCGGCTCACAAAGCCCACTTTCATTACAATGTGGCGGAGCGTTCAAAAATCTGCAGGTTGGACTGCAGGCTGGGATACATGTGCTGTAATGGCTGTTCTGCTTGCAGAAAGGTGTTGCTGAGAGAGAGAATGAGAACATCCTATAACCAATCAGTTATTGCTTCACTCGTCTCGGTGGGTTCTCCAGAATGTCTTTATTAGTGTAGTGTCGCATCATGTTGGCGGTCTCGTTTGTAGGTCGTTACAAGGTTTAAAGTCTCCCAATGAGTTCATACTTACTTGATTCGGGTGCAGTTGGGGGCTGTGGTAGAACAGTTGTCGCTGGTTGAGATTCATTCGGGTGTTGTGGTTTGATGGTCGTGGTTAACTGTGGTTCAGTTGTTGCATTAGGAGGCTGAGGTTCAAGGCTAGTTGTTGACTGAGGTCCAGCTGTTGCTGTCGGAGTCTCTGGTGTCACTGGTGTCGGCGGGTGTGGTTTAGTTGTCGGTTCATTGCTTTCTGTTGTTAGCGGTATGGGCTTAGCTGTGGACCCGGGGTATGTAACAGGTGCTGTCATTTCTTCAGTCGTCGGTTCAGGTCCCGGATCTTCCGTTTCTTCGTCTGCTGGGTGGTTGGTGGATGATGGGTGAACTACGGCGGTGGTCTGCGGTGGGATGGTAACTGTCGCACCAGACACCGATGTTATCGGGTGTGGTTTAGTTGTCGGTTCATTGCTTTCTGTTGTCAGCGGTATGGGCTTAGCTGTGGACCCGGGGTATGTAACGGGGTCTGTCATTTCTTCAGTCGTCGGTTCAGGTCCCGGATCTTCCGTTTCTTCGTCTGCTGGGTGGTTGGTGGATGATGGGTGAACTACGGCGGTGGTCTGCGGTGGGATGGTAACTGTCGCACCAGACACCGATGTTATCGGGTGTGGTTTAGTTGTCGGTTCATTGCTTTCTGTTGTTAGCGGTATGGGCTTAGCTGTGGACCCGGGGTATGTAATAGGTGCTGTCATTTCTTCAGTCGTCGGTTCAGGTCCCGGATCTTCCGTTCCTTCGTCTACTGGGTGGTTGGTGGATGATGGGTGAACTACGGCGGTGGTCTGCGGTTGGATGGTAACTGTCGCACCAGGCGTTTCTGGTGAGGCATTTGGAGTCGAAGGCTTGGTTGTTGTCTGTGTGTCAGTGACACTTATATCTGTTGTTGTTTGGATTGTAGACGTTAGTGTCGTCGACATGTTTCCTGTTGGAGGTTCAGCACCTTCTGTTGTAATCGAATGAGTTGTCATGGGTGCAGGGGGGGTAGTGTTAGACGAGTCTGCAAAACAAATCACTTTTGATGAGGTAGACTGGACATCTGGTACATTGACTGTCAGATGGAGTCAATGATTACCTGAACAGCGCCCACTGTATAGGGATATATCATCTATGGCCACATCTGACTGATCATTAGAACCTCGTCGACCCTCAAAAAGGAGCTATTTTAAAGAACACATTTGAATTCTCCTCTCAGTACTCGGCTGAAAATATGAGGGTGAAACATTATTCGATTTTCCCGACCTGAAAAGATCCAGTTGCGGTGAAGTCAACCCGGGCTAGATGCCACACATCCCCTTGATTGTTCCTGGTCCGACTAATAGCATAAGCCTCTTTGTCTTGCAGCAAATATACATGGAGGCCCATGGTGTCGGCCGAGCCGTACATATGGTACCAGAACTGCAGACATTGCGGACCAGAGGCAGAGCACTCTGAACTGATGAGGCGAGCTGTGTCTCCATACGATGCGCTGTCGGCTTCAATGTAAAGGTAGTGGCCGTCTGGATTCACGACACAAGGCTTTTGTCAGTTACCATCAAGGACATTATGACAAACGAAGCCCGTGCAACAAAACAAAACAACTCTGCATGAATCCTTTGTACAAGATTTGTTAAATAACACAGAGGAATGGCCCATTCCAACATACTTTGATCTCACGCTGTGTAAATGTAGTTGGTATTTAAAGATGATTCATCACTCATGACTCAGGAAAAGGAAACAAAATCTCCTTTGAACGACAAGGAAGTTGGTACTTGAAGGTGTGCTTCATATAAAACCTGTCCTTCTCATGCTGTCGTTATGAATAGCTTTCTAGTCTGGCAAAGTGTGCGGCATTAGTATGGGTGAGTCCGAGGTTTAATTACATCCTGTGGTGTGATCTGAAGAGGGCCCTGTCAGGAGTGTCGGGGTTGAGCCACTTTGTCTCGTCCAGTCAAATACGTCAGTAACGAGCTGATTCCAACGGCATAGGTCTTCCTCAAAATGACAAGTGATTTGGCACGCTGGAAGGTCAGAAATGTTACAAGATTGACAATCCATCGAGGGGAGAGACAAAGCTAACGTCCTAAATGGTGGCATGGCGAGCGCTGTACCTGACTGTAGTGGTCTGTTCTCCGCAGCTCCAGTAACAACGTCATTGATTGTTAAATGAGTTGTTACTTCAAGATCTATTGTGGCATTTGCCACAGGTGGCTGAGTTGAAACAGGGACTCGATCTGTAACATTCACTCCGGGAAGCTCTGTCACCTCAGGTAAAGGCGGTGTCACACTTGGAACAGCTGTGATGTTTCCATCAGGTTTGGGAGGTTGTGTTGTCATGGCACCACTTAGCTCTAAATGTCATGAGGCATACTGATCTTTGAACTAGGGAACACATTTGCACGATATGCTATTCTGTGCTGTCGGTCACACCTGAGCACTGTCCGTGATAAAGCATTATATCATCTATGGCAACATCCGATTCGTCAGTGGAGCCCCTGCGTCCCTCTATGACCATCTTAGATAGGAAAAACAACGTTTGACCTTTTGGTTATTTTTTTTTCTTTGCTTTTGAACCGTCTGTAATTTTAAGCAGACGAATGGTCAAATGGAAGCGACTGACCTGGAAAGCTCCCGCGACTTTCAAGTCCACCTGAGCCAAGTGCCACATATTTCCTTGATCATTCCTCTTCCGCCAAATGACATCAGCTTTTTTGTCCTGCACCAAATATAGACGGAGGCCCATAGTATCGGCCGAGCCGTACATATGGTACCAGAACTGCAGGCAATGAGGCCCGGAGGCGGAACATTCAGAACTGATGAGACGAGCTGTATCGCCATGTGACACGGCGCTGGCCTCAATGTAGAGGTAGTGACCATCTTAGAGAAGAGAAATCAAAGGGCCAGTTCTGTTCATAAGTTCACCTTAGTCTTTGATGCTTGGTGTGTCCACCGAGATCGTACCTCCCGTGTGGTCAGAGGAGGGGCCTGTCATTAGGGTGGGCGTAGAAGCGCTTTGCCTCGTCCAGTCAAAAGCATCTGTGATCATCTGTTTCCAGCTACAAACATTTCTATCAAAGCTGCAATTCAAGCTACAAGCTGCAAGGGAAGCAAAAGAAACAGGAGTTGCGACTCCATAAATACGGGCAACTTGAATGGCTGACTTAGGGCAATACTTCCTGGACCATCAAGTTGAGCTTTCTTTGAACAAACCTGGGACTGAAGGCAGGAGGAGGGCGTCTGTAATCAAAGGAGCTTCTGTTCCGCTTCCCAGACTACCTAAAGAAACACCTATGTAACATACTGGCATTTTCATTTCAACACCCCAAGACACATTTTCGTACGGATCGATAATTACTCGAGCAAGAGTGGAACTGGATGGAAATATCATCGATGGCCACATCCGACAGAGCGTCGGAACCTCGGATTCCCTCCGCGATGATCTGACGGGGTCAACGTACAACAATAACCAAAGCAAGACCAAGAAAATGCAAACAAAATCCATGAAATGGCCACGGCTAACCTGGAAAGGGCTGAAGACATTGATGTCAACATTTGCTGGATGCCATTCTTGCCCATGGTCGTTTGTCACGAACCAAATCTTGGTCGCTTTATTTCCTCGGAGCAGGTATACGTTAAGAGCCATGGCCGTAGCCGAGCCATACATATGGTACCAGAAGCGGAGGCAGACGGGGCCGCTGTAAAGGCATTCGGCGCTCAACAGACGAGCCGGATCTCCTTGTGCCACACTGTCGCCCTCAATGTACATATAGAATCCCTCTATCACACAGACAATCAGTCATGAAAAGTCAATCAAACCATGTACTTAGTATGTATGACATTAGGTCTCACCCCCCGTGGTGTGGTCGTGGTTTGGCCCGCTTCCGATTGTCGGAGTGGCACCGGCATATCTTGTCCAATCAAAGGTGTCCTGTACGAGTTGCTGCCACCCGCACAAATTTTCCTCAAAGTTGCAGTTTATGGGGCACACTATGGGGAAGGGAAAGAATTGTTAGCAACTCAGAGAATTCTATTTCTCAGTTTGAATATCCCCTAAATTGTATTTGCTGCAAAATGATTCATTGACTGAAATCTTTCATCTCTCTTACAAGCTGGATCTGGTGTTTGCGAGGAGGGACGAGTTGGAGTCGTTGGAGGATTTTCTGTGGTTTGGGCTTCTGCTGAAAAAGCCAAAATAAACAATTGCGCTTGTATCTCGGCCGCACCTGACTCACCACCACAGATGGAACCTGTCGCCCAATGGGGTAGCTCCACTCCTGCCACACGGCAAGCGACTGCGTAGGATTTAAGAGCTTCACACAAGGTGTGTTGGTTGCCACTTGTTGCGCAATAGTCACCAACACAACTATTGATATAGATGCTCGGGTGAACGCTATCATGGCAAGGTTGGAAGGCATCTCCAAGGATGGCAAAGCACTCATTGTAGGCCTCCTCCTCCTGGTTTCCACAGGGTTGAGGATCATTTGGGTGGGAAACACATCTTGGGAGGGAGAACGTATCGGTGGAAAATTGCCATTGATTATTACGAGGCATCTGTTAGCTTTATGTCCGTTGTATCAATAAAATAACTCACTCATTGTTGTGCGGTGCCCTCCAGCTATCAGCAAACTCAAACGCTCCTGTAGCATTTTGGCCACTTGGTTTTATGAAGTCATCATCCTGCTGGTCTGAGTAGGTACCACAAAGACCACACAGTTGGTATTTGTAGCTCTCATCGACTTGCAGGAAGAACCTGTTTTGCCCATCCATCACCATCCTTAGTCCAAAGGTTGTCTCTAAGACAACGTAGCTATTATTGTTGTAAACCCACACAGAACCGTAAGAAGCAGTACTGAAGTAAGGGAGTTCGGCATAGCTTTTATTCACCTAGAGAGAGAGAGAGAGAGAGAGGGAGAGGGAGAGGGAGAGGGAGAGGGAGAGGGAGAGGGAGAGGGAGAGGGAGAGGGAGAGAGAGAGAGAGAGAGAGAGAGAGAGAGAGAGACAGAGCTTACACATTTATGCGCCCTCGAGAATTGCAAAACCGTGACGACGAGGATCTTACTTACATAGACTTTGTTGCTCTCATTCAACGTGAGGTTGAAATTGTCCATTTGAAGTGTCACAGCGTCCAGTTTAGACCGGGTGAAGTTATGAAGGAGAGGATGCACGTTGTGACCGGTCACTGTGAAACGGACTGAGCTCTGGGCTCCACATGTGGTAGCCAGTATGTAACTGCATCCGCCTTGAAAGTCGTACGCCATCCCGTCAAAGGTGATATAGTGCGGATCACCGTACACGCTACAGGTGGCAGGCTTGCTGGGGAAGCATCCTTTGACTCCGGCTTCAACCTTACAAGCTTCATTTCTGGCGCATCGCAATTGAGTGCACCGGACACGATCGCCGGCCGTACATTGGCACTGCTGCAAACATTCTCCTTCCAAGACCATTTGTCCTCTCTGCGATCAAGCCATTTGTGACAATCACTAGTGGTCTGTATAATATAGCCATCGATCCATCTTACCTCATAGTGTTTTCCTTGACGCCAGCAGCCACAGTCCTCCGCCGGAACACATTTGCCCCCGCTGAGTTTGAAGCCCTCGTCGCACTCGCACCTTTCCTGGCAACGTCCGCACCGTCCCGCTCTATCCTGACTGGAGCAGACGTCTCCACATCCATTGGCGCACGAGTTGTAATGGCTGTTGTCACCACATGGCGGAGCTGTAAGACAGCCAGAGAGACCTGGTTCCTACTATTTGTTGCAAGGGATGTCAGAGAAATTGAAGCCACAAAGTCACCTACGGCACATTGTAGAATTCCACCATGAAGGCACAGTAACTCCAGCGTCGCTGCAGATCTCAGCATACATCTGCAATGCCTCACACAGCACCCGAGGGTCACCGTGAGTGGCGCACATTTTCTTCACACATCCCCTGAAGTAGCTTTCTGCTCCCAGAAAGGCTCGACATGCTGCAAACGGTCCCGTACTCGAGAGGAGGCCCCCGCACTTCAGCTCGTCGCCATACTGGGCTTCTTCGGCGGGGTCGCAGCGGTGAGGAACGAGAACCCTTTCACAGCCGTTAGCCGAACCGCCGTCAGGATTTCCCAAGTCATCTTCTCTGAGATGGTTAAAGTTGCCACATAATCCGCAGACCTTCTCGGAGTAAACGGACGGCAGCTTGACGTGCACGCCACCCGCATTGTGGTATGACACGGAAAGGCCGAAACTGGTTTCGAGTTCAACAGCGGCCGGGTTACTGGTGATTTTGACCGTGCTACTCCTGAGGATGAGTGGAAGAGTCCTCCAAATCCCGTTGACCTGAAGGACAGACAATATTCGTGCGATCTTCCTTTCTCATCATATGAAATGGCACAGAGATAAAGCAACTCGTGAATTCAAATGGGTTTTGGATCAAATTGCTACTCCAAGTATGACTTGGTTCAACTTGCAAAAAATACAATACCTCATACTAATTCAAGGATATGAGCTGAAAATGGTGTCGGCTGAAAATGACACCATTTTGATGGCTAAAACTCATCCAAAGTTTCAAAATCTGTCGTCATTTTCATCTTCAACTCACCACAACTCTTTGTGTCTGCCATTTCAGAAGAGACACTCTGTCATCCCCCACAGACACAGTGACCCGCTGCGCAGCCGGAACCGACGAATTGCCATCATGGCCACTGACTAGCGCCACACTAAAAGTGGACAAAGCCTCAGAGGAAGAAGAGCAGGTCTGTGCCAGAATGTAGTTGCAGGGGGCCGCCGTCAAGCGAAATGAAACTCCGTCTAAAGTGCTGCAGTCCGTGTTGCTGTGGACAGTACACATCCCAGCGTCTGGCGCCTCCCCGGGGCTTCCGATTGGAGCACCGATGCAGCTTTGACCCTCGGGACACCGAGAGGGAGCGCAGTAGAGCCGTCCGTCTGAGCAGAAGCAACGGGCGGACGGGTCTGTCCGTATCTCTTTGTTTGGATCACACTGGTGTCCTGCGGGAGATGAGAGCCAATAAGTGGAATTGTTAAGTAGAGGCGTGGAGCGCATTTGAATGAAATAGAAGAAGAGCTCCAAATAGATGACGCTGTAAAATGGACTTTTCCAGTCATACTGATCGCTACCTGCCAAAGAAGTACCAGACCAAAACTAGACAGTACTCACCGCACGAACCTCTCCTTACTCCGATGCGGTTAAATGTGACCCGAGTCTCCGAGGACACGGTTTCAAGAACAACCTCGTTGAAAGACAATTATTGACATGGACTTGCTTATTCACGTCAACATTTTCAGATCGATTCAGTCTCCTTCTTACCTTTGTCCCAGATTCAATGACCTTTAGTGGCACAAACACCAGTCGCCAAGAATCTTGTGCCAGGGCAGGCGAGGTCCAGATTTCCGCTCGACCAGTAGTGCTTTTGAGCAAAGCTCCAAGTTTGAAAGCATTGGTGGGGACCAAGTACCAGAACTCCAGACAGGCTTCGCCTTGATCCAGTGCATGACTTTCTATCGTCTCCACCGTTAGACTATCTGAAGGTGAAAATTAGCCAGTGAGATGCTTTTCGTTCGAAAGCAATGCGCGCCTTTTACGCTCGTGCGGACCGTCGCGTTAGTCTTTCCAATGGACAATAGGTGTGCTACAATGTTTGCCTAAGCCGTTTAGAGAAGGCGAGTTCGATCACGTTGACGACGGAAGAAAATCCACCCCTCCCTAGATTGTCGGTGTTGAAATAAAACAGGAGCACATCTGCTGTCATGTAAAATTCATTGAATGGAAGCTGTCTTTGATTGACTTTTTCCGAGCCTCTCCAGTCGTCCCAGAGAGAGCATGAAGTTGTAAAATATCAGTCTGGGTAATAAAATGGAACCGTGGAGCCACGACACAGCTGAATGGTAGCACCGGTTACAAATGAAACAAACGCTTGTGCATTGTTTACATGAGGACATAAATGATGAGGAAAAGCAAATACATTCTTCAGTCCAATGATCCCAGATGTGTCTTTCTTACTTGATCTTTGATGACTGGTTGTCCAATCGCACACTGCGTTGCTGCCGTGTTTGTCGAATGAACATTGTGTCAGATACTCTGTCAAAGAGTAGCAAAGCAGTTCTCAAATGCCATGTTCTGAAAAGCCACAGCAATGACGTCATACCTGAATCACTTCTCCAGTCAGGCAATTTGATGGATGAAATGTCATCATTTTCTGCCCTAACCAAAATATACGATACGAGGTTTTTGAGCAAAACACAACAGCTTCCGACGTTCAATCTATTACCTGCTGCACTGAGTCCCAGTGTGAGTTAGAAAGAGGAGAGTCGCCGTGACCAGCAAATGTGTGCAGAATCCTCCAAGCATGGCTGATCCCTTGACGCCAGCTCTTCTCTTGCTAATTCCTTGACAATCTTAAGATTGGAGTGACTTGATGAATCAATATGACCTTTCCACTGCCAGGACAAGTGGCTCACTTGTGTCACTCTACAAAGGCTGGAAAGCTTTTATAGCCTACCGCTGAAGCAGGTAACCAAAGTGGGTGGGTGGGTGGGCGGAGACGCCAGATAAAAAACAAAGGACTTCAGCAACATAGTTACAGGAAGTGGCAACAGATAAGGTCTGCATTTGACTGTTGCTAGGTCATAAAAAAGGGTCAATACAGGCTTTTGCCAAACAATTGTCCATTTCGTTTGCAAAAGAGTTCCTTCGTCAAATGGATGAATAGCTAATATTTGCCTTTGCATTGAAAACAAATGTAATTTTCCAACAGATTTTCTTTGTGCTCTTCTACTTTGCACTGCACACCACTGATAGATTTGAGGTTGAACTTGAATGAAATGAATGATTTTCAAATGAAACTTTCCAAATTTAGAGCGCGCCCAGTGTGACACACAGATAGACCGACTGACCTGCGAGATCTCCCCTTGTAGATGAGCGTGCGTGTGCCAATTAAGACCGCCTTACATGACAAAAAAGTCCTGGACATTTAGTGTATGGCCATTGTGCAAGTGCAGGTGGGAAGAGAGATAAGAGTTAACATTCCAGAAGCCCATCTGGAATGTGCCAACAGAGAGAGAGCAAACATTGGAAGTGTCCAGCTGAAGAGAAGGAAGGTCTTTGTTAGGCAGCTGTAAAATAGCCATCGGCGCTGTATACATCTCCACTATGAGTCGGCGGCTATGGTACTCTGACAGCACCCGAGCGCGTTTTGGGAAGGTGATGCAATCAATCTGCCCTTATCTAACGAGACAGCTGGCTGATTTCACGACAGATAACGCCGATTTCTCTTTGGGTGCCCGAGTCGCAAAAAAAAAAAAAAACCCGAGCCGAAAGACTTTGTCATGACAGACAAATGAAACTTGTCCGTCCGTCCGTCCGTCCATCCATCCATCCATCCATCCATCCATCCATCCATCCATCCATCCATCCATCCATCCATCCATCCATCCATCCATCCATCCATCCCACATTCTGATCGCTGGTGTCATTATGGTGTCAGGTATTCCCATACTTTTTCTGGACTCGGTTAATGTTCTGTCACATTCGGTTATTGATTTACTCTGCAATGCACTATTGCAGTGCGGCCATGACTCGATCAAATTGGAAAATTGTACAATCACTGACACGTACCGGTGGATTACCGGAAAGGCTTTGGAAAGCGTGACGTGCTCAATCGATAAACCTCTGATTTGGATGGGTGTCTCGCGTCGTAAGATTGGGCAACGCTTCTGACCATCAATCGACATATAGCGTATTCCAAAATGACCACGGTTTGTACACCAATCAAGCTATGTACTTAAAATCCATAAACCTGCAGCTGTTCCCACATCCTGCATTTGTCAAGCAAACAAAAAGGCAATTTGTTATCAAGCTCCCCCAATGAAGGCATATAAAAGTTACATCTGCATGGACTCTTTGTGCAACTTCAATATACTAATCTGTTAACTGTGAACGCCCTTGTTGGCTTTAGGTGGACTGAAAATGTTTAAAAAATGGAACCAAATGTAAATATGATACACTTGAAATATGGACTGAAAAGGTTTGAGGTGATTAAAACACGGAACCAAAAGTAAATAGGATTCTATAATACACTTGAACAACCAGTCATCAAAGTGACCAGTTGCCCATCCCTTCTCTGCGCCTAGCCGTCACCACCGCTTTGATCTATTAGGAGCAGGTCAAGGTCGCATTTCAGAGATACGTAGGGTGCGGATTGTCGCAGCTTTAGTGCTCTTCCTTTCATTGACAGACAGGAGTCAAACAAACACCTGCTCCTCATTCTCTATTCTTAGTTTTTGTCCAGAATTTTCAACGGGACGCAATTTATATGACGGAAATCAAAGACTCGCGATGTGATTGCAGAAACCTCTGTCACTACTTGATATTTTTCAGGAGCATTTGACAACAACCCTTTCCGGTACACGTTGAAGACAAAAAGAGATCCCAACACTCTTCTGTGTGTGTCCAACCCAGTGTTGCTTTTCACAGCACATCGGTCCCGCCCTACATGTCAGGCAGACTCGATCGATACTGTTAGCAAGCATCGATCGGTTAGTTGGTCTTTATTCCTCTGAAGTACAGGGAACATCACACGCCGTCTATTTTGCCTTTCCGAATGAGGACATATTAATTGAGTTTCTTTTTTTTCAACACCACCATAGGGCTTCTCCCTCTGAATTGGAAAACCTAGTGAACAATTCTGAACTTTATTTCACATGCCCTGAAGTCTGTTTGAAAGTTTATTCACCTCTGCCACCCTCTGGTGGTTTGTTTGACACACCAAATGTGCACTCCCTGCCTGATAAGCTTGTGGACCAGAAGGTGGCACTCTCTCTCCTTCTGAAAATGTCCCCAATGTCCCGAGCTTTTATATGTGATCATTCATGCATTCATTCCTATTCATCCAACCATTCCGACTCATCCATCCATCCATCCATCCATCCATTCATCCGTTCATTCGTCCATTCATATTCATCCATCCATTGGTATTCATCATCCATTGGTATTCATCCATCCATTGGTATTCATCATCCATTGGTATTCATTCATCCATTCCTATTCATCATCCATTGGTATTCATCCATCCATTCATATTCATCATCCATTGGTATTCATCCATCCATTCATATTCACCATCCATTCATATTCACCATCCATCCATCCATCCCTCCCTCCCTCCCTCCCTCCCTCCCTCCCTCCCTCCCTCCCTCCCTCCCTCCCTCCCTCCATCCATCCATCCATCCATCCATCCATCCATCCATCCATCCATCCATCCATCCATCCATCCATCCATCCATCTTCTGAGCCGCTTATTTTGGTACTGAAAAACATATACCAGTCATAGAATAGAGAGTATTTTTTTTCACCTGGATTTTCTGTGGCTGTCAGTTTGAATGGGCCATTCGCACCTTAGAAATAGATGAAAAGAATATGAATTTAATGATGATAATCTACTCTGTTAAACCAAGATAATTGTCATTTGCGCCGCGATAAGGAATTGGGTCCAGTGATTTTGCCACTGATGAGCTCCGTGCCCTGTTAGAATACTCGCTCGGGCAGACTGTGGCCCGGTGTACTATCTCCCCTAAATTAACTTCAAACTGCTCTCCATTACACGCTACCGTGAGATAGGCCATTTCACGACCTCATACGGCCTCCATCAGCGCCACTAGTTGTTTTCTTGTTTTCAACATCTCTCCATGTTCATAAAGAGGTGAGAGGATGAAGGTGGTCAAGGAAAAAGAGGGAACCTTCAAACATGACATAGTGGGTTTTCTTTTCTGAACCTTTAGAGTTTGGTGCCTTGGCTCAGTACAAGTTAGGAAACACACTCAAATCTTGAGTCCAAAATCCATTTTAGGACAATGGCTCCTTAGAACCGGACTTGCTTATTCCTCTTTTAGGACAATGCAGATGTATTGTCATCAGGTTACCCCAAAAAATAAATAAAAGGCTTTTCCATGGGTCCATCATTAGAATGGACTAGAATTGCTGGGCAATCAGTCAAATGGTTAGCAAGGGATCCCTAATCACACACGCTTGACTGCTCTTCTCTTTAAAGTCGCCGTCTGTTCATGCTAGGTGAGCCAAGGTCTTTCGAACGAGAGAGTTCTTTTTTTTTTTTTTCTTCCACGCCTAAATCCCAGCTGCCTGCTGTGACTAAAATCGGCGAGTATGGAAATGGTCGGTCTGAAACACACCAGACAAGCCTTTTATCGTCAAATAGAAACAAAGGTACGGCAAATATCTTCTCCTCGTCTTTTGATCGGTGGATTGAATGAAAACAAACTGCATCATAGCCTTTATTTTTCTTCTTCAGTACTATTGGTGGAGGTGATGACATCATCAGCTCTTAAACCAGAAATGTTACTTGACCTCCCAGAAGACAGAGGTCTCTTAATCATGCAAGTTGCATATGAGACGATGATGTCATCAAGGTGGAAAAGCACACCCTCTATTGGCTTCTTTTCATATTTTAGCTTTTGTTTCCTAAGCGCAGCAGTCAGTCAGTCAGTCAGTCAGTCAGTCAGTCAGTCAGTCAGTCAGTCAGTCAGTCAGTCAGTCAGTCAGTCGGTCAGTCAGTCAGTCAGTCAGTCACTCAGTCACTCAATCACTCAGTCTCATCGTCCTTCCAAGTCATCCCATCCAACGTACTCCGATGACCGCGGTGCGAGGCTCGGTATCTCGTCTCCGCCTGAATTCGTTTCAGTCACGCCGTCCGAGACCAGTTTGTGATGAGGTGCTGGTCTCCGGCCGAGCTATAGAAATCACATCCGCGCTGTTTTACTACACTGGCAAAGAGTGACAAATGGAACATAAGAGAGGTACAAAATAAAGAGTGAAGAGAAGTTCAGGAGCTTCAGGCAAAGTAAAGAGGTCGCCTGGCGAAAGCGCAGTGGAGCATGTAAGACCGATCAAAGCTCACGCGCGTATGCACGCAATTAGAGAAATGAAAAACGGAAGCCTCTGCTCTGGCAATTACTAACTGCTCTGCATATATTCTAAGAACGGTGAATTTGCCCAAGGTGCTCGGAAGAATAACTGGCTTCTTTGGCGCCATAACAAGGAACGAACGCTCAGTCAAGGCCGTACTTAATGTCTTTTATTAGATTGTTTGATGGTTATAGCTTAGAATTTTTTCTCATGCAGATATTTCCTGATTTCAAGACTCCCGATGCGATCGACAATGACGGAAAATCCCCAAAACACGGGAGCACTTGTTTCTTTGCCACATTGAGGAGGTTTAGATTTGGTGCAAGGTAGCTGTTATATTTCTGGGAGTAAAGAATGATAAAACATGAAAAAGGCCACATTCACCAATGAACATTTTCAGATAGAAAGAAATAGGATTATTATTACAAGCATACATATTACATTTTATTTCCGAATGGCCCGCCGCCGGCCCACCGCCGTCCAAGAAATTGAGAGCAATTTTAGGTGGTGTTTTTGGGCGCCAGCCATTACAATGTCTTTCTGAACGCTCGCCCAACAACTCGATCAAGTACTGATAAGTCTTGACTGAATCTTGTATTGACACACGGGAACAAGGAGCACGCCGACCGACATCTCGGGAGGACTCGGAACACGGACATAAAATGACCCCTCACCCATCTCCGAGTCGATAAACAATTTGCGCACTACAAAAGAACAACAGCCACCACCGAGCAGGAAAACATGCGTCCTTTTCAAATGTCAAATGAAACAAGCCTTTCCAAGGGTGCGCTGTTCGATTGATTTAAAGCAGGCTCATCATTTGACCACCAAGCTCAATTATGGGCTCCCTCCCTGCCTCCCTCCCTCCATATTGAATACGGACTAGCAGAAAAAGTCCCAGGGTTATTTAACAAGTTGGAGAGAAAAGGTTTGTAAATCTATTCCCGAGGCTCCTAAAAATACAAAGAGCGGGGGGGGGGGGGATCACACTGAATGGATTCGTGTTTTTACGTCATTTCGGAATAGTTGTTAGTCTTAGATGAAACTTGATGATGCAATCCTTATCCTGCGTGATGTGTTCTTCAGGCCTCAGTGGCTCCGTGATGAATCCTTATGGCCCGGTGGGCATCTGCTGGGCCAGCCTAATGAACTGGACCCATACACTGTCACCATCAGATTAATTAACAATGTTCAGGTACAAAATGAGCCAAATCAATAGGGAGAACGTGAGAAGCCAGGCCACGGACAAAGGATAATTCGACACTGTCGACAGGCCCGCGTGGTGTCAAGGTCAGTGGCAAGATGGGTGGCGGACAAAAGTAGTAAGCACCGGGAGCAAATGAATACATGAAAAAGAAAAAGTCACCAAGGACTCTGGCAGGTATTCCGCGTGCCTGCTGTTGTCGTCGTCGTCGTCTGCATATGAAATGGATGGAGACCCCTGACGTATGGTGACATCGGTCCTCTTCGTCTGCCATCCTCGTCTCCATCCCGCCAGATAGTATCTGCTGACGTATTTGCATCGATGCGTGTCGCTCGAAGCCGTTCTTGAGGGTAAGTGTCAGAGCTTAGTTTTTCTGTTTATTCAAAGTCTTCTATCGACATGCTCACGTTTGCCGTCTGAAGCGTCATAGCCAAGTGGATCCGGCTGTCTATTTCTGAGGCGCGCGGAAGCCCATTTTCTGTCTTTTGCCGACAGCCGTGATGTGTGCGGAGCCCTCGTTCCTCAGCTGGGAAATCAGCCTTAGTACGGCGCAGTCACAAACAATCAGCCCTCATTACCCACTGTGCGCTTTACTTTTCTATCCCATTTACCTACAACGTCTAGACGGCACGTGCCAATGTGTTTGTCTCGCAGTGTGTAATGTCTGATTTGGATTTTGTGTATGCAAGATAAATTGGAGTACTTCTCATTGAATTGCTGTTTGCCCGTATTACTTTGGATGTGGAGCCTGATTTAAAAGCTCTGCAGTCAGAGTTGTTGGTTTTACTTAGACCTTGTAAACCTTGCATTTTGAAAAGCAGACATGCTTTTATCTGCCTTTAAAGGGTGGCCCAGCAATGAGCACTCAACCAATTACGTTCTCTCTCGCCAGATGGAAATATCTCGCTGCTTTTTTTAAAACAATTTTTGCCTCAACTTTATTATAAATGTAAAGAACAAGACAATTTGCAACATCTGGATCATTTGCTTTCGCGGGCCACATTAAATGATGCGGTGGGCCTGATCTGGCCCCCAGGCCTTAAGTGGGAGTCCGACATTTGTTTGGAAACTAAATTTGTTTGCACATTGTGTTTTTGATCCATGAAAGCGTGCTGCTGTTAGGATGAGTCTTTCATCGTTTTCAATAGGTCCCATTTGCACGATTAAGCTTTCCTAAGGACGCGATGCTTCAGCGCTCATTAAAAGCAAATAACGGAGTGGTTTGCATTGACTCGCGCTACGGTATTTAGCAAACAAACTCAATAACTCTGCTGAGGAGTTTTGTGTTCATAACTTGCCCAAATATATTTGCAAACTCTGGAAGTTGTGCACTGATAACAGCCGAGAGGCAAATGCAAGTCCTTATTTTCTTCATTGTGTTGCCTGGCTTGAAAGCTTTTTCGCAGCGATTCTAGTGTACTTGACGAATCCATATTTGTTTTTTTCCACTTGTCAGAGCTTTAATGAAGGACAGTTGAGGCCACACAAATAAAGGCTTGGAAGTGAATTTCAATGCAGCAAGGTAAGAATTGTAAAAATCGAAAAATCTTCCATTAACCACTGCCGCATTCCGCTTGTTAATGAAAACCTAGAAGTGGGGTAGATTTTGTGGATGGCAAACAGTATAGAATGTTTTTTTTTTTTTTTTTTCATAAATATCCTGTTAAAGCGGAAAGCACATTCAGTAACGTAGCATGTTTTGAGACACGAGTGACTTCATGCATTATATCTCATAAATGATTATGAATGTTGCGTGATCACAGAAGGAATTGAACTTGTATCTCAAGGCACTGTGTGTGTGTGTGTCTGAAACACTTTTTTTTTCTTAGCACAGTGGCTGTTTTCTTGGGTTCTCTGAAAGCCAAACAACCAGCCCATTTACCCTGCAGGGCGTAATGTGTCAAGAAGAAAAAAAAAAGAAGAAGAAATATTTGACTATTGCATTTGAAAATGTTGCTTATTCCAAGAGACATGACAAAGCTCAGCAGGTAGGGACTCTCTCTCGTCTTCCCTCCAGATTGTCCGGCCGGCGTCAAGTGAGAGTTGCCAGCGCAGATTTAGCAATTGAAATGACCTCTGCTGCGTAGGATCGGCATGGAGGAAAACCTCGTTAACGGTTTTCATTTACCTCCTAGTTAGCCGGCCAGCCAGACTAAGCACATCTGCATTGGTTGACACAGTGCACTTACTGAGAGCGCAAGTGGAAGTGGCCTTGCAGTTGTGGTGGCACAAGAAGCAGCCAAGAGCTGCTTGCTGCTAAAAACATTTGGATCATCATTCAGAACTGAAGGTTCCATTTGCGGAGAATGTGTCCATTTGCCGCACGCTCGATTAACCGAATAAGTCAACGACGACGACGAGAGAGGATTTGTTCTCGGCTCAGCACACATTACGCCCGTTTCTCCAAATAACCCTCCTGAGGCTAAAATTGATTTGAGAACGCCAGAGGAATTGGGCGACGCACGCCGACGACTCTAGGAAATAATAAAGATGGAACGTACCGGTGTCTTTGTTGCATCAGAACAACTATTAAGTAGTCTTCCCGAGGTCTCATTCTGGATCGTTGGACTAAATCTGGACGATAGCAGTCTGCTTCGTGGAATGGACCAGGAGAGGATGAGGAATTTGTGGTCAATGTTCAAGCAATTGAACAGCAACATGCCTTTCAATCTTGTCTCAATCACTGCGCCATTCTTTCAAGACACTCGGCCATGTTCAATGTGGCATCGGTCATGGTTTATCACAAAAGGCCTGATCTTTTTTTGAAAGTCTCTGAACCTTCCCCCAGTGTTTGGTCTGGGTCATGCTTAGCCTTCAAAATAGTAGTCTCACCCTGACCGACCGAGCGTCTCTTCTTCAATTCCACTAAACGGAAAATTCTGCATCCTTGCACCACCATGAATAAAACATCACATCCTTCTTCCTTTCCTCCTATATTTTCTGCACTCTCTCCTGCTGCTCCGCTGGTTGACAGCTAAACACTGTGGCGGCTTGCACCCTAGCGATTTTCATCAAAATTGGACGCATCACACAATCTGTGTGTCTGTGGTCTTATATCCAACTGCAATGTAAGGCACAATTGGAAAGAAGAAATGGGAAGCTGAAATGATGTGATGCGTACAGAATTATTTCAAGGAAGCAAAAAAGAAGGTCACTTGGACGTACCGCCAGTGGTCTGGCAATCCTTAAGCACCTTCAGTTCTTGCAACAAAAATGGACCCGCCCCGTCGGCCCGTGACAATGAATACGTGGAAAGGGAGCCCCGTCGCTAAACGTACATACTGTGCTGTGCATGCGACTGGAAGGCTGGCTGCGCTAGCTGCAAAATGGCCCCACTCTGTGGCTGACTTTTTATTCCTGCCAACAACTTCTACTCCTGCTGGGTCCCCATCCTGCGTGTGGATGACGCGGCCAATTTCCATGCACGAGAAGAAGAGGCCAAGTTTGAAAGGAAGAAGTGGCCCCTATTTTGGAGTCAGGCGGACGGTTTGCTTCATTTGGTCAAGTATGTTCTCGGGACTGACCGCTAAAGCGCGCTAGTCACACAAAGGGAAGTAAAAAGAGACACTTTTTCTTTCAAATATCTATTTTGCCCCTTCTGATGCTCAGGGGAGGCCTCGACTTTTGTCAGCGTTCCCCGATTGTCATCGTCACTCTACCGGATCAATTAGACTACGGATGGGAGTTGAAAGCTGGTTCCGTTCCCTTGAAAACGGCTAAGCGATCGGCGGTATCGGAATTACTCAATGCTCGTCCCTTCTCCTCCCTAATAATGACAAGTTGTTTGTTTAGAAATCACCTTTGAGTTACGATAAGGTCGGGAACATCGCTTGAGCTTCACTTCACGTCTTCCATTTCCATTATTTGGTAAGATTGTCGCGGTTGCCTCACCTGGTTCAGTTCGTGGGATGGTCTGTTCCGTACGTATACGTGACCTTGACTATTGGCCTCGCCTACCTATCTGCAAGCTCCCCGTGGCCCCGAACAGTCGAAAGTGGATAAAGGTATCATCCGCTTGCAGGACACGATTGGAATATGTCAAACACAATGTCGTGTCGGTCTGGAGCGAGTACTCCAGCCGTTAGCGTCGACTATCTTTGCAGTTGGAAAGTCAAAGTCACACCTCGGAAATAGTACGGTGACCGGACAGTTGAGTCTGAATTGTATCGTCTGAATTTAGTGAAAGGAGTTGAGTTGAGCTGACTGAGATTGAGAATCAGTATAGCAGGTGGAGGATCATCTCTGCCCAGGTGGCTAAGAAAGCTCGTCTTACCCGGGTTTAGTTTGGCTTACGGTGCTGGGTGCATTTGTAGAATTGAAGGCTCAGTGTTTCAAATCTCTGATCAACCCTCAGATAGACTCACACTTAGCCATTGGCGCCAAAGGTTCCGTACCTTTTGACGTCGGAGAGAGAGAAAGCGGCTTTTAGATCTCTTTCTCTTGGGTAGGATACCGACCCAGTTGAACGTGTTTGCCGCAGATAGCGATCAAATCTTGAGACGCGCCGGGAGTGATGGGCAAGCGAGGAGACGTGATCAGATCTCGAAACACGGCCTATGCCGGGAGTGACGGGCAAGCGAGGAGACGTTCAGCTGACCACACGTGACACCATGAATCGGATAGAGCCTGGGTTTAGTCTGAGCATGTAGAGGATTTCAACTGGTAAATTCACCTCATTTCCACAAATATAGGATATGATATATTTGAAATATGCACACAAAACATCTACTTTTGGCAGATAGTTGAGTGTCTGTCAAATTAAACGCATATTCTGGATCATTTACATTGCGTAATACCTCCCTCTGAAAGACATCAGCTGTATGCACATTTGACTCATTGTTAATCATAAACATCCAGTTGAATAGCCAAAAGCTATACCTGTGGACAAAAGAACAAAAGTTAGCTGAAAAGTGACCCTCCCCTCCCCTGCCCTCCCCTCCGTAGGTAAAAGGAATTGATGGAAATAGTGCCCTAGCCATCGACACACTCATCACAGCATGTATTGTCGTATCAGCAGCTCATTGGTTCTATCGTTTCGCTGTGATTTACACCTAAAACAAAAGCTCAAAGTGGATTTCAGGAATGGTCAGGTAGAATGCATGCTGCTTAAATGCAATCTGCTGGATTTGTCGCTGTTCCAAAGCACCTCGAGCTTTATGGAAGCACAGTCGTTAGAGTATCCAAAGGTATATCCTATATTGTTTTCATAATACGTAGCACGTCAACATTAACGTAATAATCATGTACAAGTTACGCAAAAGTCATTTTACTGGGACTATTATTGAACAATCCTATCTTGTATTCTTCTTTTTTCCATTTTGGATGAGGGAGGCTGGAGCAAATTCATGCCACGTATATTCATTTCAATGGGCAAATGTGAAAATGGAGTGTTTTGAGTTCCAAGCACGGTCACGGAATAAATTCAACGGCTACCGAGCGCAAGCAAGGCCGCGTGTCTAATGAGTGAAACTAATTGACGTCTGACCCCGATACTCGCCCACTTGATTTGCTCTTTCTGCCACTTTGTTTTTCTTGTCTCAAAATACCAATCAATAGTCAATATAGACACTGCATATAGCCGCCATTTGGAGTTGATGGTGCTATTTCATGATAGCTGACACCGGTCTAAACAAAGCAAGCCTATTTCCCTGCCAACAGACAAACATAATGGTATCAGATAAAAGAGAGGCAGGAGGGAACATTGACTTTCACGTAATGGGGAATCACTAACTGGCGACCACTCCGTGTTTTTTTCTTTTCTCACGCCTTTCTGTCACGTTCATATCTTACCGCTCGCCATGATCTGTCAATTTCGGCTCCAATTATCTTACCGGTAATTATCTAGCTTAGTAATAGCCATCTTCTATTTGTCATCGATCCACTTTTAGATCCTGCTGTCAATTTTTTTTAGGTGGGTCGGGCGGGAGTGAGGTTGTTTTGTTGTTGGAACTGGGGGTTTTGTTTCATGAAATAAATAAATGATATCTGCGCAGTGGAGTGGAAAGCATAACGAATGGCAGTTGGAGAAAAGGCAATTTAGGGAGAAGTGCTCTGGCCTGCTGAAGGAGCAGAAAGTGGGGTTTTTTTTTCCTTTATGGTGAAGTATAACCAATGCATTACAAAACACATCTGCGGAGGTTTATTGAAAAAGCCGAGCATTATCATGGCCTACATGTTTGGGTTATAACAGTCACTTTCAGAAACTCTGACGGGAGAGGATTTGATCATTATTATCTTTGTGCGTCGGCATGCAGACATTGAAGAGCTGCGGGTGAACGATGGATCAAATCAGCTTTCAAATCATTACATAACCAAGGTGAAGATCTATTTCCCAACGCACAGCATGGGGCGGCCCGTCTACTGACACATGGCTTCTTGATTCACAGCATGCCATTTACAGTTCATATGTATTCCATGATGTAGTCATCAAAGAAAACGCCAAGATATTTAGCGACGAAGGCAGACGAAGGCAGAGACAAACAACCATCCGCACTGTGTGCCACTGGATGACGGCTCCCGAGTGGGTTCGTCATTGAACAGAAAAGTTGTAGAGATATTATCATGAATTTGCAAAGACATATTTATTCTCCTCTATCCATTCAAGAACCATTTTAAAATAGGAGGAGGATTTAAAAAAAACAAAAAAAGACGTTTTTGTAGTCGGCGTTTCCTAGCCTCGGTTGTCCATGCCAAATTCTATTCGCATTGTATCATTTTAAAATGATGTGACGGCTTGTTCGAATTGACAGGTCAGAACTCCCCAAATGTCCCCGCTTCACCTTTGCAGAGAGATACACCGAGTTCCCTGTACCATTCATTTGGCTCAATTGAATCCATCTGATGTAAGGCGTTGTTTGAAAAGCTGGCAGGGTGCTTCATAGAAAGCTGAATAAAGTTGTTACATTGTAGAAGAGCGAAGCCTGTAATTCTCCCCGTTATTCTTGGTTGTGGCAGTGCGGCTCCTTTGTGAAAAAGCAATATCGCGGGTATAATACGGCCCTGGATAAAGCCTGGCTCTCAGTTCAAGGGGAATGAATGACCGACACAGAGGCATTATCATATTAACACTCGGAGCTAGAGAGAATCTGCCCTTCACCGCAAAAAGTAGGTGAACGTCAGTCATGCGTGCGTGCGTGCGTGCAACACTGTGCTGCCATAGACCGGGGTGTTAGAAAAAAAATCAAATAAAATAGTTTTGCGCCGGAAGCTCCGCCTATCCATCCCACTCGGGAGCTGGGAAAATCAAAAACAAAAGGTTCAGCCAACTCAGGTTCATGATAACAAATACGTAGGGAGGGAGACGTTAGCAGATGTCGCTTTCCTGCTTTCCAAGGAGACATTAGCAGATGTCTCTTGCCATTGTTGTGGCTTAGTTCAACAGGTTTATTTGATGTCATTAGTTTTTGTAAAATTCTTGCTACCATTTTGCCCGTGTTATTAGGGGGGAAAGAATCATGAGCCTGGAATGAATGAATTCAACTTCTTTGATCAAATGGGAAAAAGAAATCATGAGCCTTGTATGAATGAATGAAACTTCTTTGATCAAATGAAAGGTTAGCTCGCATCCTGAAATCATAGCAATTGCACCATTTGTAAGTTCTGATAAACAAAATGAATGATCAATAGCTATCGCATCTTTCTAGGCTTCCTTCTTGTGCTGATGTCAGACTTTGAGCCTAACCGCGTTGTGTTTACATTTGCGCGAGATAGACTCTTGAAGCTCTGACACATCAAATATGAATTGTAATGGCGGCGTGTTGCACATCTGCTGTTTGCTAACTAGCGCAAGATGTGTGTAAAGATTAATGGAGATGCATTCTCGTATCAACGAGCCCAGGACGAACGAACGGACGGACGGGCAGACGGACAGATAAATATGCTGCAGGCAGGCGGGCGAGCGGGCGGTCAGGCAGGCGGGCAGGCGGGCAGGCGGGCAGGCGGGCAGGCGGCCAGGCAGGCAGGCAGGCAGGCAGGCAGGCAGGCAGGCAGGCAGGCAGGCAGGCAGGCAGGCAGGCAGGCAGGCAGCCACGCAGCCACGCAGCCACGCAGGAGACTTTGTATGTACGAGACAAATGAAAGTGTGAGCAACATTAAACATTCACCTTCCAGTGGATTGTGATCAGTCTGTCAAATACACGTGTAGAGAAATGCATCCCCACAGTATAGGTTACATGATAAACATTCAGTAAACACTTTCTGATGCATGTATTAGGATAATGCCATAGGTGCAAGAACAGCTTCATTTGAATATGTATAGAACTCCAGTTTGATATGTATTCGCCACTCACTGGCTGAGGATTTACCCAAGTGGAGAAAATCATTTGTGAGTAGAGAAGGCCCGTCATGTTTTGCATCATAAAATGAATCTCGGTCAGCTAGCTAGCTAGCTAGCTAGCTAGCTAGCTAGCTTTGTTATGTATTCAACCTTTGCTTGTTGTACTTGTTTATTTCTCATTCCTAGTCACCCTTAAAGAACGAGACTGTCTGGATTTGGCTTGGGTTTTTGTCAGAGGCAGCGGTGTGCAAAATTGCTCTTTGTTGTCCTTACCCTTTATTGATTATCCTTCAGGCACTTTTGACGGGGACTCTTTGAAGAATTCTGTAAACAGAATTCAAAAAGGGCTTGTGAGATTTCCTATTATGGGTGAAGTCTGTCAGTCTTGTCATAACTACTGACAGGGAAAGTGCAGGTCCAACGTTTGTTCCATAAAAAGCCAAAAGGACCTGCCTGATGTCTCGGCTCATTTTCTTCATAGCTTCGTGGTGGCACCGACCCCGATTCAAAACATGACTTCACCAAACGATATCATATCATTTGCTCGAATAAAGCTCGTTGACCAAAATGAACACGAGTACGTACGTGAGGCACAATGCGTGCGTTTTTCTAAAAAGCAATTGTTCTGCTCTCCATGGCAGTTTTGATAAAGAGGTGACTGGGCCTGGGTGACAGGACATTTTTTCCTTCCACTTGGTGTCACTTCAGAATTACCATTGGCTGAAAGCTGTCATGTGCCTGAGCTACGGTAGTCTGTTGGGGAAAAAAAAAAAAAAAAGTAACAACTCAAAACGCCCAAAGGCAATGGCATGGCTAAAAAGACGTGAGCCGCCGTGCTCACACTAGTGTCAACTTTGGGGCTGTAAAATATCATTCTGCCACCGGGCAGCGACTTTGAGCCCCCTAATTCAGGCAGAAACTCGACAGCAGACATTTGAACAGACACCGGAGAAAAACATTCAAGGTTATGGAGCATTATGTTTTTGTGCATTTGTTTTGTACAGAGGGGATGCAGGCATGGTGCTTTCTCACCAGGACAAAAAAAGTGCCGAGAAATTGGCACGCAGCGAGCACGGAGCAGCCAAAGGCCAGGGTGAGAACAAACAAACCCAGCCAGCCAGATGAAAAGGGGCGGGAAAAAGTACAGCTCAGAGTGCTGACACTGATAAATGGATTGCCTTTGTCATTCATATTTGACATCCATACTGTTCATTGCATGATTTACATTCCAATGAAAACAACTATGAACAAGCAAATACGTATGTGACATTTGCATATATAGACAAAAGAGATTTTGAATGAACAAACATTTGAGACTTCATCAGTTTCACACAAGATGGCCTTTTTGTGGTAAAAAGCCACACGCAATCAGCGCGCTTGCTTCATGAATGTTTTTGCAACTATTCCAAACACAGCAGAATTGTTGGAGACACACGCCAATGTTGTCACTACTTTGAATTATTCATTAAAAGCACGCAGTCTGTTTGCTGAGATAAGGCCAACCGACTCATTCGGATCATCCGCAGCCGTGCGAGCAGCGCGGCGCGCTCCATGCGCTCCCTTTTCTTGGAAACGACTTGAACTCAGATGGACTTGGCCTAATTCAATGAAAATGTCTGACATCTTCCGTTGGCTTTTTTCTACTCGTGCTTTGCCGGGTTGTCTGACTCGATTATTTAGCAATTACATTTTCCTTACTTGATCGAGGACTAGGGGCTGTTTCTTGCTCATGGGATTTGTTCTGATATGGAATTGATTTGCCTGCATAAAGTAGACAACAATTGTTCTGTTTATATCCATGTTTGCTTTTCTTCATTGATTTGTATCGTATCATATCGTATCTGATAATCACACGTAGGGTCCATTTGGAAGCTGGAAAGGCAAGAATCTGGCAAAAATGACGAATATCCATTGCTAATGCATCGAGTGACGCTCGAGCTTGAGCGCAGCTGGCGTGACAGGTGCAAGGTCCCGCATTACCCCCATTTGCCCATTTGTATTCATCTCGCCATAGCAGAGAGAAGGGTGTGTGCGGTTGTGTGCATGCAAGTGAATTTAAAAAAAAAAAAAGTAATCAATTAGGCTTTCAAGTCTCTCTCTCCCCCTCAGTCATTCGTCAGGACTGCGTCATGTCCAACAGAGGTCGCAGCTGGGTTTGAGGGCGAGGTGTTTACTAACGGCACATGATGAGCATGGACTGCTCGTGGAGCGGAAAGTCACGACGGGGAAGACGACGTGGTGTAAAGGGATAAAAGTAATACTTTTCAGAGTGAATGACAAGCACAAAGAACATCAGACCACGTTGTCCTTGGCAGCAGCCCAGCGTGGACTCTTCCTTTCCTTCTTTATCTCGGCCCCCGGGTGGCGGCCGGACACGAAGAAAAAAAAAAAAAAAAAAAGAGAAATAAAGCATCATCAAATACAAACGATACCCTCCGATGATGTCCGTTTTTGCGCTCGGGAAATTGTAGTCATTGAGAAGTGGTCAAGTCCTTGGGAGTCAGGGGATGAATGACCCAAAACAATCAGGGTCGTGATGAAGCCTGGACATGGGTCCGGCGACATGTAGCTGTCAGAGAGGCCAATGGAGCCTCCTGAGGCCACGCCCCGATTGAAATGAGGTAAGGTGAAGTGGTGCAAGATGGTGAGCGGAGGCCTGATTGATATGTATTGCTCTTGTTTTTAAATGACTCACACTGGTTACACACATTTCCGTCGCGCCGTGATCCCTGCTGGTGGAAGAAAACATGACCTCGGCCAATGCATGCTGGCTGCTTCATGTCTTGGCGCCTGATTTAGTCCAAATCCCAACTACCAGGCAGTAAACGGCTTGGTCACTCAAACAGATTGCATGCTCTGAGCGTATTGTGCGTAAATTTGTTTTCAAATAGCTAGCCAGTACTTTGCACAAAATCAAATTGAATGTGATGGGATTGAGTTATTGTGCAAGACAAACAAAGGTCGGGAATAGGAAAACCAATTCTTCAAGTCGACCTACCTGAGGAAAGTCAAATCTAAACGGGCTAACTAAAAACCTACATAGCACAGGAATAAAGTCGACCGGGGATTATACTGGTTTCATGTCTTGATTCATCAGCACTTTTCTTATTCTCGTGCTGAGTTGCTGCCTTTGAAGCCATATCACCTGGAAATGCCCTTTTTAATATCCTCGTTTTCAAATACATACAAAAGTGCCTTTGGCTTTTCCTGCAGCAGATCAATGAGATTTTAAATATATTTCAATTCAAAATGAAGCTGACTTGTTCTCAAAAATTCATGACCAAAGTTCCAATATTATTCTGATATGGACAATAATCGCAATCAATCGAAATGCCGAGCATTCGCCTATTAAAAGTTTGCTTTTGATGCTGTGGTGTTTGCGTCTGAGAGTTCCTCGATGAGAACAACTCATCTCCATTCTGAGGACTTTCTTATTTGTCCTGTAATGAGCCCGCGGGTAGCTGTTGTCTCCTACTGCGTGTTCTCAACTGATAGTTTCTTTTTGAAACACACCTCAGCAAGCCCCCGCAGTCGCAGTGCCTGGCCGCCTGCTATTGTGCGTCATTATTTGCCCTGACACTGACACAACTCGGACTTGTACAAGCTGTGTTCAGGAGTCATAACGTACTAAGTATACGTGTGCAAATGGCTTCCCGTTATGCTGATGTATTCTTTTCCCGAGGTGTTAAAAGATCCACCTGACGGACTCTCAGCGGGTGACCGCCGCCGATTCATCTCTCAGACTGCCCGTGCCGGGTTTACATTCAACCGCGTCGCAAATGGATTTCTCAAAAGGGCCTGGTTGGCTGGGGGTGAGAAAAGGCGGTGAACAATGAAAATGCTCTTCCCTGGGAACTACGTATCGCTGAGCTCCACAAAAAGAGAAAATCAGACATTTGTTTCTGAATATGGTGCACACTTTGCACACTGTAATTGCGATAATAGGGTTGAACTATTTTTTGGTTACCTCAAGGCTTTAAAAGCAAAAGCCATGCGCACTTGATGCAGCATGGAGCCATACTGTGGAGTCCATTTAATTAGGTGCTTCAGTGATAGATTTGTTTGGGATTCTTGCCATTAGGAAAGAACACAAAGGTATTTCTTATGTCCTTGTTACAAAGTGGCCATGGAGGGAGTAATTAACAACGGTGTGATGGTCCAATGAGCTTCCACGCTTGAACCTCATGAGAGAAATGAAATCTGCTGCTTCTCCGGTCGAAGTTTATCTTTGCGGAGGAGGCGGGGAGTTTATTGATTAAATCCCGCCGTTTCTGTCCAGCAGAAGAAATCCCAGTCGAGAATCTATGGAGCACTACTAGGCTTCCACGGTGCGGATTAAAACCTACGAGCAGCATTTGGTTTTGCAATTCATTGAAAGCACGAATGCCCATTTAGCTCACTAATACCTTTTTTTCCCCCCCGAGTATTGAATATAGTTCAACTTTTAACTCTCCATCATTCTCTGGATGCCGTGTTCAAAGATAAGGCTGATTAATCACAGATTTATTTGTTTTCGTTAGTGAACCTTTATTTATTCAAGTGAAGCAATGGAGAACAGATTCTCATTGGAGCAAAAAAAAAAAACAACAAAATCCATTCTACTTTTCCCCCAAAATTCTATTTGATTTGTTTCAGACCCTTATACCAATTTGCCATTGTTACTTTCAAATCTTTGTTTTTGGATCTTCTTCTGAGGCATAACTCTTGCTTGCAACAAGAAAATAAATCTATCAAGGTCCTTTTCATATGTCACTGAATTACTCATTAAGTCTGTCATTAATCACTTTGGCAATGACAGCTCATCCCAATTGCAAATGTTATGCTTAATTTGGCCCACTATCAAGCTTTATTATCATTGTGTACAAATAAGCTTGCCTTAACGCACCAGCCTTATCTTAAATAATACGCAGCAGTGAAAACTTCTTAAACAAGTGAGGACACATCATGGAATGACATTAGGCAATCAGCTAAATGTAAACGTCACTACTGAAGTGCTTGCTTGCAATGCTGCTTCGCAACTCCTGACAGACTGTGAACATTTTACTATGAAAATGAGAAAAAAGAAACTCTACGTATCATATGAATTCAAAAAGATTGAATTCCAAGCAATTATCAAATGATTCAATCGCGTTTTCCCCGCGGTAACGTCAGGCAAGGCGTGTTTCACGAAATATAAAGTAGCAAATGAGGTTGGAGGAAAACTATGACATCATTGCTATGTCGCCGGTAAAGGAGAAGAAAACAATTCTGTGTTTTGACACAACACACGGGAGGAAGTTTCAAATCTGGCTCTGAGTCGAAAGGTTTTCTCATCATAACCGCCTTTGATAGTATCATGAGAAGCCTTTATTTGACATGACAGTCATTTCTAGAGAATAGAAAGAAAGATGGTGTGTGTGTGTGTGTGTATGTGTGTGTGTGTGTGTGTGTGTGTGTGCGCACAAATCTAAATCTTATTGTTATAACACAGCTATCCATCAGATTTGACCGCCTTGTCACTGCAGGCGCTGTACCTGCAGCATCTTTCGCTACGACAGCGATGAGATGAATCCTCCGGAACCGGCAGCAAAAACACTTTTATCGGCCTTGTGTTGTTAGTATGGAATAAAGAAAAATATGCTATTCATATTTAGGTTTCATTGTCATATTGTACATTTTTTTTCTATTCTATTTCCCATGGAATCCAAAAAAGAGAATGACATTCAAACATTGCGTCGTCTTTTTGTTTCCACCGTCCCTTTCGTTTTCTAACCACAGCTAGACCTGGCCGCCGCCGCCGCCTCCTCGTCGCGCCACTAAATTTGGATTCCACTCGTGTCCTTGTGACAGCAATTTAGTATTTGAAAGCTTTTAAAAGAATCCTCTTCAAAGCAGCACAGGCGTGGAAAGAGGTACTAGAACAAATAGCAGATGGTGTCGAAACTCTGTGTTCGGTCACATCAGGGGGTGAAGCAAATGCTCATCTTTCATTAACGCTGAGTACAGTAGTTTGATGCCCCCAGAATAGGCTCAACATGCCTCCTCTTTTATGTAGCGTTCTGCGCTCAAGTGCAGACATCCGTATTTGTTTGAAAGAAAGAGCTCAGGAATGATACCAACAAGCAGGAAAAGGGAACATCAGAACCGCAGAGCTGATGATGTGCCGTGCGTTAGCTGGGCACAAATGAAGGGATGGACTATGAATACCTATCAGACCGCGCATCCGTTCATTAGCACGGCTAATCATTTTGGCTGCGGCTCCAACCGAAAGCACGCGGTTATTTTCGCCGGCCACCGTTAGCCGAGCAACTAACACATTGTTTCCATAATGCTGTGCACCCGGTATTCCATCCGTGTTAATATCTGGAATGCAATCAAGGGGTACCGCCAAATATGTCATTTCCACATACACAGTCGATTCTTTTGTATAAAACTAAAGCCGCGCACATTCAAAGTCACAGATGCTGTAATATAGTGTCGTCGAACATGAGGAGTGCAATCCCAAGTTGACAAAACTCAAAGTCACAGATACTGTAATATAGTGTGGAACATGAGGAGTGCAATCCCAAATTGACAAAAATTCACATTCTGAGGCACCGTGATGTGCTCACTCACATATGTTTGGCCACAAAAGCAGCAATGACACGCGGAACTCCTAAACATTGATACTGTACATGTAACCCTAACCCTGTTCTCTTACCACCCACAATGAGTGACTGGCTGGCTGCAGAGTAAGTGCCCCCCTCTTCCAAACTTTATTATCAGTCTTTTCTAAGCCGTCCACCTTGTCCTCTCATCAGCCTTCTCCTAATCCCTCTCTCCGATCCTCTCCGCCACTGTGTCGCCGGCCGAGCAGCGGGAGCTGCCGAAGAGGATTCAGAGGTCATTTTGTGAGTGCGGCTACTAATTAACAGAGATGGAATTCATCATTTCATTGGAGATGAAGCGAGAACACAGTTCAGATCTCGGCCACATCTCTGTGTATTTTGGGTGGTTTTTTTTCCTCAAATGCTAAAAAAAGCAACAAAAAAAAGCACTTCATTCTATTTCCATGGGCACGGACGGCTCTCCTTTCTGGTATTAAGGCTCGTTTCGATGGATGACTTTTAATACCACCCGAATCTATTCTTCACCATTATAGTTGATCGTTTCAATTCAAACTTAGTTCAAACAGATGAAAACTGGTTTTATATTCCTTCCTAATGTTTCCCTTTTAACGATACGCCATTGGTTTCACAGCTGTTTGATTTCAGCCATTTTGAGACATCACGGACTTGAAAACGCTCGTCGTCTGTTCAGAGGGATTGCTGCGTTGTAATGGAAATGCAAATCCCCGTGAAAGAGCTGAGCTGACGTGGCAAGCCAGACAAAGTCAGCACATTTCTATGGAAAAGCGGCTTATGAAACTCATCCATCCGTTCGTGGGTCAGAGTTGCTGCTTACCAATAGGGAGTTAACTTGGACACAAGTATTGGGGGACCTGCCATTATTCCTTCAGGAATTTAAAATGGAAGCTAAAGAGTACGGATTGACAGCTCCGTAAAGTCAGTTGCAAAACACGCAAGTCTATCCTCAAGTATAATATATATAGCAAGTTGACAAATGGATGACCTTTGGTTGTTTATTTCCGCTTGTAAATTGTCACCATTCGTTACAATTTCATTTCATGCATTATCATCACATCACTTGCCGAAATGGAAAACGGGACGAAGCAATTCTGCTTATCTCGTTCCTTCTTGATTAGTCATTGATGATTCAACTATCAAATTCAAAAAAAGAGCTGAGATTGCCCCACCCCACCCCACCCCACCCCACCCCACGAAATATGCTTGACCTGAGACAGCCTTGTTCTTGGCTATGGCTTCTACTTCTTTTTGCGTTTAATATATCCATACCTTTTTTATCATAAAAAAGACAGCACTCTGAGCATTCGTAGTGTTAGAATATTGCAGGCATTTTGACCTCGAATCCAATTTTGCGTCACGTGCATGCTACTTGAAGTGTAGCCTTGCCACTGATGAATGGCAAAAGATTGTTTGAGTTGTGCTCGTGGCGTTGAATTAAATACAGCCTTAGGTTGAATTTATTTCTGCCATAACCAGCGCATTTACAGCTGCAACATTATCCAGCCTAACGTAACCACTTGCCTTTGTGTTTAATTGGTTTTTGGAATAAATAATTTCCTTTTTGGACAGGGAATGACAGGCAAGTGAAAATAGTCAAGGCGGGCGTTGGCGTCTCATTACAGGTGATGATATTGCAACCGAGACAGATGCCATAGTTCTGCCGCTGCCAAGGAATCAATGACATGGCTGCCAGTTCAAATCACGCTCACAGCTGTCAGAAAAATGAAGTGTAGCTCAGCTTAGATATGAGACGGACGGACGGACGGACGGACGGATAGATTGTCTTAAAACGAAATGACACAACAATGGAATGACGGATCCATTGTGAAAATGTATTCACGTCTGTCTGAAAATGAAATACAGCACCTGGTGGGGAAGAAGAAAAAAAAAAAAAACTGCACGTTTTCCTCATCCAGTCCAGGTCATTGGGATGGATGCATTTTGCCTCTGCTCGCTGTGCTCCTGCACTCAGTCTGTTAATGTCAGCTCCCATCGGCCTCTGGCGTTCCCAGTCGAATTTCCATTGTCTTGACACAAGCGCTCACTCCCTGATAGGTCGTTCTCCTCTTCCGAGAAGTCCCCTTCAGCCACTCCAGCGCTGAAACTTACAAAAGCGGTAAGCAGTGGGTGTTTTGTCAATGACAAGCCTTTTCGTGGAATGGTCTAGACGAGCGCCAAAAGCGCCGCGCGTACGGACGGACGGATACACAATCGACGAAGCTCCGGAAACAAATACCAGTGACTGCTCGTGTGTACATTCACGCGGTATGCTCACACCGAGACTGGCCCGTGGCAAATTTCGAAGCAAAGTGATCAGGCCTGCGGGGCTCATCGACTGGCTCAGTGGCTCTTCGCACACCCTCGGTCGGGTTGGCCGCCGTGCTGACAGCTCCATTATAGAAAAGCAGGTGATTGCCTTCTATTCCGTCGTGTTCAGCGGGAGGAACCCGCCTGAGCTCCATTCCATTGGCTTTATGTCGCTTTTAATCCAAAACCAAATGCGAGGATGGATGGCTTCACCTTTTTAACGCTTTTCTAAAACTGGAGATTCAGGTTGAGTCAAGTCTAATCAGCGCCATACTCAATGAGAACAAGCATTCAAGACCAACATCAGCCCTTGGCTAGATTATTTACAGCTCTTCTGTAATTGAACTGGCAAGTCAGAAATGGACTCACTACCCAAGTTGACACGCGTACTTTAAGAATCACAAAATAGCAGAGAGCAGATATTGTTTGGGTCATACTATGGAATCGATTCGCCGAAATGAGTCACGGTAATAGGAATTTCATCATAACATGCAGCAGCAGTTGAAATGACTTACTGGCTCTGGTTAATTTCTGGCTAGGGAATTTCAACAAAGGAATTTCAGCCATGGTCACTTGGCACTTTCCATTTGAATGAATGGGAATTATCCCTGAAGTTCACTTGGTGAGGCCAATGATGAGGTAGGCACTCAGAAGTCATTATGCCAAATGTCAAACAGTTCACGCTTGCTAAGCGGAGTTTTGCAATCAAGGTCGGGGTGTCACAAAAGAAAAAATAGCAAGGACAAAGAGAGGAGGTGGATGTGTGCGTGTGTCTGTGCGTGTGTCTGTGTGTGTGCGTGCGTGTGTGCGTGTCCATTACGAGCGGCATTAGTAAAGAAATGTGAAATTCCACTCATCCATTTAGACTTGGAGGAATCCTTGAATCGAAAACATTCACTACTGTCATTCATTCATTCATTCTTCTCCTTTTGCGACATACCTGTCTTTGACTTCCAGCTCTCTCGTTGCATTGGGACGTTTCAGATCTTTTCATGAATGACTGACTACAAGAATAATCATTCCTGTTGAGATGCTAACATGAAAAGATTTGGATCATTTCAAGTCAAACAATGGCATTAAAATGATTCAAACAGTTGTCAATAATTTGATAATCCATTCAAATAATCACAAACGAGATTTTTATCACGTAAAAAATGGCATTAAAATGATTCAAATTGTTGTCAATTCATTTGATAAATGTCGATGAAAATAATCATTACCGTTGAGGCTAACATCAGAAGGTTTGGACAATTTGAAGTGGAAACAAAAAAGAGTTGTCCATTTCTTAATGGACGAAATGCGGATGAATTTTGACAAGTGTAATTGTGCCGACCTTTGATATCCGGGCAGTATGTTGGCCATAGCCCACGGCACTTTGGTCTCTCCAGTGTGCGAGCGCTGTGTTTACTTTGGATGACAGATGCAATCTTGACCTGTATCAGCCTCTCAGGTCAATCTATTTCTCATTACTCTATCCAAACAATGTCATGGTGCCCAACACACACACACACACACATCTATTTTTAGCAAATTAGCAGACAAAGCAAATATCTGTTCCCGCTTCTTCAAGCTACATGTGCTTCTATTTCACCCTCATCTTTTTACTTCTCATTTTTCTGCAGCCACTCGGTCTTTCTCACTTTGCCATTATTCGCTTTGCACGTATGATTTACTTTCTATTAGGGGATTAAAAATCAATTACGCAGGAAGCCATGCGTAGGTGTGATTATAGCCGAGCATGTCGGCGCCATTCATCACAGGAAGGACCACCCCGGACGGTCGGACGGACGGACGGACGCACACACGCACACACGCACACACGCACACACGCACACACGCACACACGCACACACACACACACACACACACACACACACACACACACACACACACACACACACACACACACACACACACACACACACACACACACACACTGAAACAGCCATCGATGAGTTTGAACTCAGTCTTAACTTTGGTACTTTGGAAACATCTCTCATTACAGAAAGAACAAATCCTCTCCTGATGTCTAAGTCAACTCAATGCATTACCTTCTATGTGTCGCAGGGAAATACTTAACATCCTTTCCAATTGATTCAAGCCAATTATGATGAATGATTTGCCACGACTCAAGTAACACAGTTAAGAGGCTTAACAGGATACACTTTAAACGGTCTCGGCAAGTACCAGTTCTGATTGACTTATAATCTTGCAACGTATCCCTTCGTTCATTATTATTCATCGTATATGAATCACTTTAATTGGCAATTCCAGAAATGATAGGCTCTGTAAGGGCACGGGAGCGGGTATGACCGAAAACAATCAATACAATCTTTTCATCTGTGTTGATTTAGGTGTCCTTCAGTTACCAAGCTGAGCCAATAAAACTCATAAAGGTGGTTCATTCCATTTGTAAAAAAACAAAAACATCACGGGCTATTAATATATTTGAAAGAGCTGGTGTATTGTCTAGACATTTTACTCTGTGAAGGTTTTCAAGGTCAGTCGTCAATGACACTTCAAAATGGAGACATTTTTCGGTCATTGGAATCAGTTTTGTAAAAAAGATAGAATTGGATTTTTTGGAAATGGAAGGTTCTGGACACTAAACATTCAACTGTAATTTAAAATATGATTTTGATGGTTATTAATATCATGACAAAAAAAAAAAAAATCCTGTCATCTTTTCCTACAATAGCCAAAAATGAAAACATATTTTGGATGGCATTTTATTCATATTATTATTATTATTATTTTTTTTTTTTAAATCGGTCCTCCAAAATGTATGGACAATACGGCTGCACGGGGTCAAATCTTGCCCATATCTATCAAATTCGATTTGATATTTTTATCATGATAGGGATAATGGTATCCACGTTCAATTTTGTGAAAAAATATACTCAATGCTGGGGATGACCAAGCATGCCTTTGTAAGCACCCTTGGACACAAGAGAGGAGGACTGAACTAAACTCCATCGGAGCAAACTCTTCTTGTGGCCGTGCCACTGAGCGGCGGCGTCATCCTCGTCTCTCTAAAGTAAGCAAAAGAAACATTTTTTTTTTTGCTTTTGTTTTCCCGCTTGGGTTCATATAGATCTGGCCCCAACTTTCTTGTTGAGAGCCAAAGCGAGAAGAATGTATCATGCTCTGCTCGCTTAATAATCTTCCATGTCCTGCTCCCTGAAGTCTTCTATAAATATTGTGTTGTCTGCCTGCCCTCTGGATGTTTTCCACTACATTCTTCTTTTCACACTTCACTCCTCTCTGTCTCAAAAGAAGTTTTTCAATATCGCTGCCTATACACATCAATTAAACTATATTCAGTAGCTATTATTGCTGCCTGCATAGTGCTACTTGGTAAAATATTGGTACTATGTATGTATATGATATTATCGCTGACAATTTAACATTGCTTAACACGGATGCCATGAATAGTGCTACGATGCTGTCCGACAAAAAAACATATGCTGTTCCTCCAACTGTAAAGATGTTTTATTTCAAAGTAAATATTTGAAAATCAGAAAAGACTGGACTTAAAACAAAAACTAAAGCCAACAGGTACACGCTAGTTAGACTCGCTACCGTGGCAGTTCCTCGGCTGTTCGAGCGGAAAATAAATAGCACGTATTTGCATACAGTCCTCCCAGAATACGCAATTTCTTTTTAGCATATCAGACCCACGGAGATTTAGCTTGTATCGTCTCAACTTTTCAGTGCCGAACAACAAATGTGTAGCATTTTTTGAAAGGCGCATCATTTACTGTGATAGATGCACACACAGCCCAGAAGCACAGTCAAGGTTTATGTATACAGTGTCTTCTTGTCTGATGCATAGAGACATTGCCCAGTTCTTCCGTGTCTGTCTGATTCTGGACTTTTGTCTGTTTACTTTGAATGCTTCAAAGATAATTTAGCTGGATTAGAGGAGCCATCTGTGGCTGCCATCCCAAATTGCTTTGGAGGTGGCTGTCTCAATAAATAGTGAGCAGGCTGTATAGCAGGCAGTGCAATGGAAAGGCACTAAGAGATTTGCTCGAAACCACAAAGCTTAATGCCCGCTCTTTACATCAATGACTTTCTCGATTCAAAGTGGTCACCGCCCCTCGTCATCCCCGGAGTCACCTTTGAGACTAAGATTCCATTTGGGTTATTTTTTCACTTTTGTGCGCAGATACACCATCGTGATGTATTCGATTGTTTTTGTTCTTTTCTTATCATGTGCTCGCTCTGGTGCGAGTCTGGGTTTATTTGGATGTTTTTGAAAAGCATTGAGTCAGTTTGAGACAGTCCTAGCCATCGGGCGAGGAAAGAAGAAGCACAAGACATGCCCAAGGTGAGCGTATTGATTTTTAAAAAGGCCGAATCTGGCGGGATTTGAAAAATATGCCGGCCGGGATGCGGGGGCTGTTCCTCTCCGACTCCAAGCACCAGCATAGACCTGCTGTGAACTGAAGACACTTGTATTTGGAGCCTTAAATTGACAACTGTACCTGTTCAGTCCAAAGCATGATATGACATTTGAACGGAGACCTTATTCAGCGGTGATAGCTTTAATTTTGGAGAAAATAATGTTTCATTTTTGGTACTGCGAAATGAATCTGTCCTTGCTTGTTCACGGCTTATTTTATTTGATTGGATTTTTTTTTTTTGGCATGGATTTTTACTCTAGCACCAAGGAATGCCTCGTTCGTTTCCCTGCGCATGAAGCAAAATCCCTTAAGGCTTGCTTGAAGAGGTTTGGCGTCTTTAGAATGAATCACAAAAGAGATAGTGAGCCGTAAGACTTTCGTTTAGGTCCGGGGCCAGTGGTGCTCCAAACCCTTTTCCCAGAAGAATAGCCACTGAGGAGAGGAGGAACCGACCGGTGCGCCAGCTGAGGCGGAAAACAATTTGTCCCTCCCGTCCGTCTTAGCTGAAATTAGATCTGGGAAGAAGCCAGGACCTGAGCGGCCATTTCCAGATTGTTTTACAACTGCTGCAAATATTCCGTTTGACAAATACTATCCATGTCTCTCCATTTTGGCATGCATACCAGAATGTGTTGACATTCTATTTCCATTTTTGTCACTCATGCTCAACTTTTTGGAACAGATCTGGCTGTACCGTTGGTGAACCTTGCTGAAAAACTTTGAGTCAGGGGATCTACAATCTGCTGACTGTGCATTCACCCAGGGACGGTCACATCTTTCAGACTCGTATATTTGACGGAGCGAGCATGCGCACAGCAACGCGGAGGCCGAAAAGCTGGTTGGGTCGGCGTATAGAATGCTCAAATAGATTGCATTTTTAGAAGCGACCTTGGGAATAAATTGAGACCCATTCCGCTATGGAAACATCAATATTGTAAGAGATCTTGCAAAGTAGATTTGTCTCATTTGAACACAAATGAACACTATGTTCTCAACGAAATCTTGTACTGTTAACATTTCAAATCAGCTTTGATGAGTCGTTTTAGCAGCCACTTGGTTTCAAGTGGAACGCCGTCGCCATGGTACTACCATATGAGCGGGCCTTCATTTCAAAAAGCCAACTCTGAGCCGTTCATAGTCTCACAATGTTGGTTTCAAAAGACACAAGGCGCACAAATGTTTATCGACGTTGTTAATGCAAAGAGCAGAAGAGGGAATGCTTTTGCACTTGAGCACCACAGTGACTCAAAAAGACTTTTTCACACGTTCATAAATGTTGAACTTATTGCTGCTGTGTTTTGACTCCAAGGTGCAGATGAAGGCTTTATTGTTCTTCACAGCAACCTTTACGGACCTCCGTTCCATTAAGATTTGCCCCTTAGACAGGTTTGCCTTCCTTCAATAGGCGTGTGACGCTTCTTCTACAGATTCACCGCTGCTGAACTTGACAAGTTGCTGACTGAAAAGCACCAAATCTTTCCTTGCTTGCCCTTCTTTGAGACTGAAAGGAAAATGGTGGATGGAGGGCAGGAAGCAGTTCAAGGTCGTGTTCCCATATGCTTGTGTCCACAAATGTTTCCAAATTGTGATTCGGGTCAAGTGAGGGACAGTTAATTGGACTTTGAAACGTGATGACCTACTGTACGGTGACGGGAATCCAAATTGATCTAAAGCTTGCTTTGCTTGAAAGCCAAAAATGTCATTCGTGCTGGCTTTCTATTCAACTGTCTGTTGAGAGTTGGGAAGGGAAAATACCATACTTTTGCGGCTTCTTCATTAAGCCCTGACTTCATAGAAAAGTTGTTCAATGAGAGCAAATCTTTAACTGTTATCCACACAGATATGCCAACCTCACAACAAACCTCTTCTTGACGGAAATATACAAGTTGTTCAACAAGAAAACAGAAGCAGGGTTCAGTGACAGCTTCCCTTGTATGTTTGTGCTGAAGTCGGAGTAGAAACCCCCCCCTCCCCCCCCAAAAAAAACACCAGCACCAAAAGCAATTTCTTTCCATTTTCCCCTTCATCCATTGTATTTTGCTACAAATAGAAACACTAGTCCAAGAGGCACTCGTCACTTCTAAACTCCAAACAATTTCAACCCCATTTTCCAAAAGGCATTTTGCGCTGATGTCCGAGTGCAATGTGAGAATTATTATAGCTCTTGTGGTGAAAACATCCCACAATCAATCAAAAAAAAAAAAAATAGCGTACCACCCATGTCCACTGACCAAACACTGTACAACAAGGTGGGATATGAAGCTTCATTCTGGTACCTTTAAATTGCACATGCATGACAGAACTTTATAGATGTACATTTCTCATAGTTGAAAATGGCAAAGTGACACATTTTCAAGCCATTCTTTACATATATACCGGCGGGCACTTTACCCCTGAATTTCTATTCAGTCAGCGTGAAGGGCAACGTTGCTTGACCTCGGTTTCGATGCATGCTAATTTATACAAATGTAAGCGTTCCTTACTTACTGATGCACAGTAGAAGGAGTTTGTTATAGCCTCTTCTTAGGAGGTAAGGTCCAAATCTCCCCCTCAATCCGATGAGAATGGCAAATGTGTCCCGATGGAACGGAAAGGCAGCTTTAAAGACTGAAATGAACCGGGCGCCTCTTCACTGAAATCCAAGTGTAGTTTGTGTAGGAATGGGAAGAACTAGAACGTCTTCACAAAATTTAGGCACGGTTCATGATGATGATTTTTGGATGGAAGGGCAAACATGACAGAGGTGAAAAATGTAGATATGCGGATCCCTCATCCAAGCTAATTCCTTGCCGTGCAAATTGACCAAAGTCTAGGTAATTGATTGGCATCGAGCCCGATGATCTGTCTTTGGTGATCGGAGGGTGCTTTGAGTACAATTTTGTTTGTTTGATATGAAAATGCAATATCAATGGGAGTATTTCACGCAGAGGACAAAAGTAAACGAATTACCACAACTAAGCAGCCAGCTGAACTGAATCCAATTATTATTCATTCCTTCTGCATCCCCACTGAATATGAATTAGCAGTGTTTCTAGCGTCTCGAGGTTAATGACATGAAGAGCTGTATACTTGATGACTAAGTGCTCTCGCAATCGAGCCCTTCGGGCATACGGTGCAATCGCTGGTAAGACGCATACCGAGTGTGTCTTGTGTCAGAAAGAAAAACAATGGCGATTCATCCAGAATTACTCGAGATAAATCCTTTTCCTTTCCTTAAATCCTTCTTCATTTCAAATGGTCCAAATCCTCAAAATGTCCGCTTCTCAACAGTAAATATGATTTCTGTAGTTCTCCATTCAAAACAGACTGATCGTTTTGGTGTTGAATCAAAATCGACACAGCAGACACAGAAACGACATCAGTCGCAGTAGTTTTCCAGCTAATTTTTGTTGTCAGCGCAGCACCGTTTTTTCCCTCTGGCAAAAAGGCCACTGACAAGTACCCAATAACTTTGAAACCACGGATGTCGCAAACATAGCGTAGCAGGTTGCCGCACTTAGTATGGACAAAATATTTGTGGACTGGTGTTTCATTTCAATCACACAAATCCCCCCCCCCCACCCACGCATGCACACACACACACTCAAAGCGTAACTCATTAGCATTACCTCTGTGGGCACACCATTTTATTCCCTTGATTGAAGAGCCTGTGCTTCGAGTAATATCTTTGACGGCTGACGTTTTACACAATCTCCATCCTTGACACATCCCGTTTGAACCAATAAGGTGCTTTTGTTTTCATTTGTTTCTCTTCTGCGTATAAAATGCGTGGCTGTTTTCGTGCGAGAACTCAAATTAAAAATGTAAGATGGGCACACACATTTAAATGATTCATAAGGCTGAAATCATGCATGTGCATTCAAAGATATTAATTGTGTGGTTGCTGATGTGGGCACGCTCCAGCTTTAGCTTTAATGATCCCAGAATTGCTTGCAAAACCCATTGCACACACACATACACACAGTTACTGTCTTGGTCAGCGGGGGCCAAACCCGCGGTTCCGCCAAACCCGCGGTTCCGTCAAACCCGCGGTTCCGCCAAACCCGCGGTTCCGCCAAACCCGCGGTTCCGCCAAACCCGCGGTTCCGCCAAACCCGCGGTTCCGCCAAACCCGCGGTTCCGCCAAACCCGCGGTTCCGCCAAACCCGCGGTTCCATATTCGTAGTGAGACTTTTTGATCATTAACGGACCATTTTTTGAACAGGAATGAAGGAATTTCTAACTAAATGTTAAACTCTTAGATCACATCCTTCGCATTGCTATGATAGGCTAATGTGATCTAGTGATTCCCATTCATTGACCTGCGAGATGTTATAAGATGTGGTATCCAATTTCTGTTCATAGATCTGATTACTATTTCTTTTCGACATCAAGTGATGAAAAGTTAGCCTGCTAGTCTCTGGTGATGCACTTTAAAAAAAAAAAAAAAAAATATTGATTGTGTTACTCTTCAATGTCCAGCCATGTCGTGTATATTTTGTATTGCACTACTTTTGTGTTTATTCTGAACCTATTTGGGTATCATAAAAAGTCCTAAAAATACCCCTACACGTTGATTGGATTAGGGGAGAAGAATTTGCGGCTAGCTATCCCCCCCGCCCCCCCTCTTCCGCATGATGCACCTGCAATCTGCCAAACTGCTGAAGCAATGTTATGGACGATGCCATTTCCATTCCCCAACACACCACGCCGTGCAGGTTGTTTGGCATTTCACAATCGGGGCTCTCGTGTTGCCTCGCACAAGGGTGCTTAGAGACGTCATCTCCTCGGAGCTAATTGCCGTGCCCTTCTCGTAACGAAACAAGCGCGGGAAGTAAATAACTAATGTGGCCCTTGGTTTGCTCATTAGCTGACTCCAAATTCCCCGCTTTGCAACTTTTCTCACCTCGCCGCGTCACTTGGTCTCACTTAAGTTCGGCGTGCTTCGTTGGTCTTTATATTCAAGTCACATTTCAGGGGTCAACCTGTCTCCTGGGTGGCCTGTTCACAAGTGAGAGTTTACTCTCAACATTGTATTCCTTCTGCATATCAAGTGAACAAGGCAAGTTAAGGCTTTTCACACATTGAACGCGTATTTAAGAAAAGTGCAGTTGTCCTGAACTATCATCACTTTTGCTTCGGTCAAAAGGTCATTGAAAACATTTTTTCCATCGGCGAAATCGAAAGAATCCACATTAAAGTACTTCACAATCCGAGATGTCTCGTTTGGAATTTTTGTCGATGACGTTTTTCAAAATGGCAGTCACATATTAACGCACACCGAAAATATTTCATAATGCTTTGCGTCATCCTTTTCTACACAGGCTTGAAGTTGGCAAACAAAGAAAATACGATTCAGCAAAATGAAACAGCAATCGATCTTTTCACGGCCAGCTGTTTTTCTTTTCAAAAAAGATTGCAAAAGGTCAGTAGCGCTCGGAAAGGCTATAAATCAATTCATTTTGAATGCATACATTGAATGGGTCACGCCTGGCGTGATGAAATGCACACAGACGCGAAGCCAAAATTGTCTCATGAGTGAAAAGCGGGACTTTGCGAGCGTCATCGGATGTCGGGAGATCATTTCCCGTCGGAGCTTCTGAGATCATTTCTTGCGTTCAGACGAGCTTTTGCCGTTGGTTGTGCCTGACAATCAAGAATGGAACGTTTCGCCGCGAATGCTGCAGAACCATCCGTCATCGAATGGGCATTCTCGGATAGAGACCCTAACCCTTTGCCCTCAAAGCTAAAGCAGATGTCCAGTTTGACTCTGCCCTCCAAGTTTGTTTTTGGAAAAGCACTAAGGACAGCGGCGACATTTGGACACCCTGATATTTATGCACATACTAATCAAGTGAAGTCACCAGGGCTATCTATCAAAATCAAGGATGCAGGAATGATTAGTTATGCCTGGCTGGGTTTGCTTAACATGCTCCATCTGCAGGCGGCGCAAAGGTATGGAATCAGCAGAGTTGGGGAAAGGGCCCTTGCACTGACAAGGTTAAGCTGATACAGATGCAGTCGAAACATGCCGTGGGCAAAGGTCACCGAGGCTCGGTCACTGGAAAGCAAAAACGGAGCAACGTAAAAGGTGCACACATCCAGAACAGTGGAAGGATTGACTTGGCTTCGCTTCACATGCCGATTCGATATTCCGACAGGAAGTACATTTTTCCGACTTGACGGAGCAGGTTGATAGAAAAGGTGAATTGAATTTAAAATTCAGCTGACTGTCATTGAAAGTCAGCATTTTAATGATGCCGGTTAGTCGACGAATCCGCCAATCTTTATTTCTTTGAGCAGTGACGAGTACACCTGGGTTTTTTTCCTTCTTCTCTACTTTGACGTACTGCTTCATTTCTTGACCTAACATCTACTCGGCTGTCATTTTTTTTTTTTAGGGCAAATGACACACGGGCTGACCACATACTGTGCACACTCACTGTGAAAGATGTCGCGTGTCTAAAAGCCTTTGCAGCTTTATACGATTTGCTTTATAGTAGTGCAACTGGCACACGAGATATTATAGTAGGATTACGAGGAGCGGTGTTGCGGGTTTCTTAGACTCCCGACTGTGAGGAAACCCGTGTTACCTGTCAGGGGAAGAATATTAGGATGTCTTCGCTATATCAGGCTGTGCCGTTCATATTTTATGACCCTGTCCGAGAAAGATGATGAATCATTTTGCCGACACGAAACCGTTGCTAATAACATGGTCGACGTGAATACAATTATGCAAGACGTACTGTTAAGTTGACAGCTGACTGGTCTACATTGTTGGTTTGCATGCAGACAACCCATTTTCCTTTTTCAATCCAATTTTAAATTGTCTCAGAGTTTTAGACTATTTGGAGGAAGTCCAGAACCAGGCTTGTCAGGCGCTCGGTGTTAGCGGCAAGCAAAACTCCCTGAAGGAATAAAGCTCAAAAAGCATGTCCGGACATGGTCTGGGCTCTTTTCCTGTCCCATTTAATGGCTCGGGTGTAGTTTTGATTTACGCTTTGTTTCTTAATGTGCATGTTGAAGGCGGCAGCGCACGTATCCAATTTACATCCCACCTTTGCTCTCATTTAAAAGATGCCCAAGACCAATGTTTGTTTCCCTCCGACACTGCCACGGCTGTGATTTAAATTGGGCTCATGGGAGGGAGGAGAAAGTCAAAAGTGTGTCACTGGAACCCTGCACCGAAGCCAAGCTTAAGTCAGCTGGGCTTTCCCAAACGGAAAGTAACACAGTGACGGACAGCCCGGCCCGATTTAACTCGCATCAATGCACAGCGTTCCTGAAACACCGCAGCAGCAGTTACTACTTGTCAGCAGCCGCCCGCAAAAAGCTAGGATGTTTCCAAGCTGGAACAACCGACTGTGAAGGCTATGCTAAAAGCTACGTGACCCAGCACCCAAAATGTGACCAAATATTGCATAGTCCAAAAAACATGACCAGTGGTATCGGAATGTCTTCATCACATCCCCGCAGCCGGATATATATATGGTCAAGCTCGGTTCGATTAGAATGATGAAAAACTTGGGTTGAATCAAGAATGCGAGTGCTTTTGCCGAGTTGACAACTTACCACAGCGGGGGAAGCCAATATTTAAACACAAGCACGGCAAAATGCATCCTCGCTCTGTTTGATCTTCAAGGCTGCTTGGTTCTGGCCTCATCAGTCTTTTAGGTTCAAGCTGGATTCTTTTTGTACGATTTCCCAGCTCACTTGGGTCATGCATGGCAGGAGGCTAAGAGCTGGCTTCTCTCATCCACGCCTGTGAAGGTGCCCCCGGAATGTATTTCTCCCGCTGTGCTGAGACACCTCTGAGCTTTATTTTCAAACACACCTTGCCGGCCAGTTTGTGCGTTTGGCAAAGATGAAGACAATGAAGAAGAGATGCTCAGCGCTAATACCAAGGGAAAGATGTCCACCCTTTAGAAGTATTGGATTGGTATTTGTAGCCACTTTGACTCAAATCCTGCCTCAAGGTCACCACAAGAGCACTCATCCTGTTCTGCCTCGCCAGAGTATTTGAATTTGTTCACGATCTCGGCCAAAGAAAAAAGTTTCGTTTCTTTTTGTTGCATACGAGCGTTTCATTTCAATATGAATAATAACGACAGAATATGTTTCGATCAATTTGCGACGGGAATTGAAATCAGGTTCCCCAGCCAATGAAATGCTCGGAATTGTTTTCTTGCCACATTCGCCACCTTTTTAGCCTTGTCCAAAATGATGACCTTGGTTCCGTGGGGACCGTCTGGCCTTTCTTCCTGTGACCGCTGCCGACACTTCCCTTATTGCCAATACCACGACGACCTAATCTGGCTAAAGTACAAACGTTGGCCTCGTTTACACAAACGGAACAAAAATGAAAGGTCTCAAGAACTCAAGTAAGGCAAAACTTTTCTTGTTGTTTAAACGACTGCAAAGCAATGGCTTATCGTCATCTCCCCTTTGCCGCGATTCTCCGAGACCTACGTCATACGAGATTGCAACTTGTCCTTCATAGACACGCGGACGACGTGTGCGTGAGGAAGGACAAGAAAGTCGATGAAGAGAAAAGGTAGATTCCTACAAGCAGCAGTATTAGGCCGTCCCGAATCTAGCGCCAACTGCCTAATCATCTGCCACGTCGTTACAAATGTGCTTCCTTTGTAAACTAGTCTGGGATAATTATACTGTGGCCATAGATGTCCTGCGTGATGTGTATTTTCTCGTTAAATCAGGGGCTCATTTCAGGCAGCGGGATTTGGATGAGCGACGCGCTCCGTGCCTTTCCGCCATTTCCCCGGTTTGCTTTTTGGAGTCTCTTAATCCCTTGGCAAACTGTGATGAGACTGCAACTCCCTGGGAGTGCTAACAGCACATCAATAAAACATCCAGTCCAGCTGCATCCATCGAAAGACTGCAAGCAAACACGCACGCGCTCACCCCGCCACCACTCTTAACACACACATGCATATAGCTCTTCTATTCTCTCGCTGACTCTGTGCTGTCACCGTCATAAAAGCTCGGCATTATTTATTCATGGCGGAGCCCAAATATGAGCTAAAGCTGTGCACTCTATGTATTTTCAAAAGGCTGCCGTATCATCATCGTCATCATCATCCCACAACAGAAGAGATTGCTCAGTCCAAAAGAAAAGTGACAAGTGTCGCCGCGGCTCGGGCTCTGACAGTAGATGCCTCCGTGTTTGCGTTTGGACCGAGGCGGAGGTTCGCCTTTCCTTTTGGAATGCTGGGAAAATGTCAAGTGTGCAAACATTCGGGGAGGAGATAAAGCTAGCACAATATTTGCTGTTTCAATAATACGATGACAGCTGATACTTGCGCTATTGATGATCAATAAAGGCTGGCATGCAGTGGCTATGCGAGCTCCTTCTTTTTCAACTCAATCCTCGATGCTGTCCACATGGAGTGTTTGAATCGGTTGTGGTATTCTAATGTGTGCTTATCACCGGGGGGTGGGGTGGGGTGGGGTGGGGGAAGAGCTGATGCACGCAAACGTCTCGGTTTGTCATTCCGCTTTGCAAGGAGGTCCGGGACATACGTAAATAAATCATAAAATACAGACGCTCGTTGAAGTGCAGTGGCAACCATCCGGGCTACGTCATTAATTGGAGCGCATACGGTGAGTTCATCTTTTGTCTTTCTCGGGAGGTTGATCATCTTCGGAGACTTTAATCAAGGCCAATTGGCTTCTTTTATTTACACGCAGAAACACCACTTGAAAGCCATCTGGCTTGCTTCTGTGAATTGGAGCCCAGGGTCAAAAATTAAACACAAGGACATTCTTCCAGAAAAGGAAACGTGGAATATTATGATTTGCTATTAGAAATCATCTTCAACGATTGAAATCATCCGTATGCAGTTTGGCCATCATGAAAGCATGAACTTGAGTCTTTTTGGTTTGTCACTTGTTAATACCGTTCTGGAAACATTACGGTTGAGTCAGGATTTGACTCTGGATCAAATGAGTTTATTGTCCTATGAATTCCTATTCGCTGCCGTGGACACTTGAAGTAAAATCCAATATATGAATAGATTTGTAAAACCTCTTATTGTTCAAGTGTTGGCCGTGAATACGATAATAAGCCTGTTCTTAGCCTAGGTCAAGCGATGGGGACTTTTAACCTTGGCTCACGTCACACGAAATGTCATTTTAACCCGCACGGCTCACATGTCCTTACAGAGTCGTCTTGGTATGGCTGCAAGCTGTGCCTCGAGGTTCTCGGCTTTGTGTTTTGTCAGGTTGTTTTTTTTGCCAACATTGCGTTGGAGACAGGATTTCGATCACGATTGTGTAGAGACGCACCTCCCTGCTTGAGACGTATTGCCTTAAGGGAGAACTCCGATAGAGGACGATGAGATGCATTTGACTCCAAGCTAGGGCGCGCACTTGGAGCTAATCAATAGTTGCTTTTTGCTTTAACACCTAGAGAAGGCAATAGAAGCGTTATAAAGGTAGAAGTGGAATCGTAGGCAGCAGACAGTTGCCTCCAAGGGTGGCAAGTGAAGACATCCGAGCTACCATGATGCTTTACTTCAAACATCCTTCCCAAAACAACTTGAAGAGCAAGAGCAAATATTATTCAAAACGCAGAGCTATGGATTTATTATATATATTTTTTTTCTTTTTTAACGGCCCGGGAGTTCCATTTGAATTATTTTTTATTTTCGGTGTCAGGAGAAATAAAAGCACAGTGTGACCAATTGAATGACTCGTCCATTCTGATTGTCAATGAACCAGAGCAATCCTAAAAGCCCAATAAGGCTGTGTAGACCATTCGGAGTCTGAATGCCTTTTATTGACACTTGTCAATATATATATATATTTATACTATATCATTTTTTTTTTCCTCTCTCTTTTCTGAATCTACCATCATCGTCACCGATTGTTTCATCGGAGCGACTAAATGAACAAATGTCCTTTTCTCCTTGTTGAAGGTGAAAGTCACATATTAGGTTCACTGGATTGCATCTCATCTATGGATCATCTTCTTTTCTTTCATGATATTTAATAGCTTGTTGCAAACAGCATGCAAATGAGCAATTACAGCCAGTCGTGCCTGAAGATGGGAGTGGAAATCAGGCTTGGCATAGCAACTTAGTACTAGTTGGCACTTGGTTGTGTACTCTGATTTTTTCTGTGTGTGTGTGCAATTTATCAAACCATAACCACCGTCCTGAACAATGACATCTTTTGTGCTTTGGAATTTGAAGTCCTGTTTTTCCAGCTGCAATGTGTTGGAAAATGTATTCCCATGAAAGCCACTGAAGAAAAAAGCTGAGGCACTATTAAAAAGGCTCCAAAGGCAGGATGTTGAATGTATGATTGATAATCTTGCTTTGTTTTTCCTGAGAAGTTTACAATGGGGTCATTTTAACCCCGGAACATACAGTGGAACCAAACCAAACCAAACCAAACCCAAATGAACGTGCACGAGGTCACGTGAGCGACTGTCATCAGACTTCAACTCGTATCTAAAGCAGTACCGTCTGAGGAAAAAAAATGCTCCTCTGGTGGTTTTCAACACATTTACCACTGCGACAAAGGGCCAATTGGCCAAATTGTCCACGATGGTATTAAATGAAATGAAAGGAGATGGCTCCGCCAGATTAGGTGTTGTCTTCCCTCGCCTCCGGCCACGTTGCAAGGTTCCTCCGATTTCTCGGCCCTCCGCGATAGAAACTCCTGTCAGCGATATTTCTGCTTTTCTCCTGAATTTCCGCCGCCCTAAATCCTTTTTGCCATTGACTTTGTGGTTGGTTCTCCATTTTCTTTCTCCATCTTTTATCTGAGCTGCATTTGCTGTCTGGGTTTCATAAGGAACAATGACGGAAAAAGGCAAATCTTGTGAGCAGAGGTGGCGGTAGCGAGCTAGCTAGCAGATTCAGAATTTGTGTTGGCTCTGGTTGAACAGTGGAATATAGATGTACACATGTACGTCCATGTCCTTTTTTAACAATAGCGAGGGTTTATATTTCAAATATGACCCTCAAGCACTTTATTGGCGACTCATGCAAGTAAACAATCATTTGGGATAGTTTCCTGTGTTTCCCCATGGAGAGCATCAAATTGGTTGGAGGCAAATGCGTTGCCGATTGTTGAAGTTAAATATTTAACCGAGTCCAATAGGGTGTAATTAGACAAAGGAATACGCATCCATCTGAGACATTAATCATGAACAGCTAGTAAATGGCAACGGGTCTGTGTTGATAAATGGTAATTTAATCCATCAATAAGTGATCAGTAGGGGAAAACTCAAACCTTTTTGTCTTTTATTTCCATTTGATATGAACGTGCCCTGTGATTGGCTGGTGACCAATCCAGCGTGTACTCCAAGTCACTTTGGCTCCAGCTCACCCTTGACCCCCATTAGGGTGACAGAAAATGGATGGAGAGATGATATTTTCACATAGGCGTGGTAAAAGCGCTACACTGCACTGACTGGAACGAAAAATGAGAAGTGGGACTGTTTATTGGAGGATTTGGAGTCTCTGTCACCATATGTGCATTCGACATTGTTTAAAGTAGGTGGAGGGAATTTACATTTAAATTGGGAAGTAGGGATAAGTCCGACACCAAAAGCTCGACTGGTGTTTATGATGTTTTTGGAGGTTTCAGAAAGCTTTTGGAAGAAATTGTTTGTCCCGCCCCCCTTCTGAAATAGAAAACACATGGAGGCAATTGTTTGCAAAGGTCCTCCCACTGATCAAACTCATTAAAGCTCCCTTTGGAACATGCATGACCGGCAAATTGCACATTAATGCCGAACTTGATTGCTTTTCTCGGTCAGTCTGAAACTTGACGATTGATTTTGGCTGTTGATCATAGCCGAGTTCTATTTGTCTCTCACGATATTGCGATCGGTCGAAGCACACAAAGACAGCGACAAAGCCTGCCGACCCTGAACCTTAGCCCACTCGCGCAAATACGTCGCATCGTCCCGTAAAATTGACATAAAAGCTAATGATTAAAAGCACAGTCGTCATGAATACAAAAGCTCAACTCAAGATTGTATAGATGAAAGCAGATCTTTTTCACCAATCTAGAGCTGATCCCGACTCAAATAAACAGCATTTTACTCCACAGAAGTCTTTGAAAAGATTTTCCACCACACCATACCAGAAGCAAAGACAAATATAGGCTAGCCAGCAAGTCTTTCCAAAGCAAAATGCATGGAGGTGGCGATAACGTCAAAGAAATGAACACTGACAGCGTTGACATTTTGCTCCAGTCTAATGATTACCCTTGCATCCCTTTGCCCCACCTAAATAAAGATAAATGATGGAGCTACTGTATGTCAGAAGACCGTCACTGTTGACTACAGCAAACATTTTCCAAAGAAGCAAATGAGACGTAGACAAAAGTGAAATCATAACGCTGTTGACTACCGCAAACATTTTCTAAAGAAGCAATTGAGACGTAGACAAAAGCGAAATTCAAACGCCGTTTCCTAAACCCGATACTTTCTTTTCATAGAGAGGTTCAGAACACAATTTTATCTGTTCATGTTTGGAATGGCTCACGATGGCAATGACACTCCAAAACGACCGTTGCAACGACAAGCAATAACCCTGAATGTCAACTCAAGCAGGGTAAGCATTCCAAGCTCCAAAAGTGAAACTATCTAACGACAAACATGTCAGCTGCGTTGCACCAAGTCAGCATCGACGATTGTGTGCCCGATGCAAGATCAAAAGGAAGATGCAACACGCGGAAAGAAAAACACAGCCATGACAAAATTGGAGTCATATCGTCGTCTCACCTGTACGCCGCGGGCTTCTAGTCATTGTGAAAGTCCTGCTGTGCTTTTCAGTCGTCATCAGCTTAGCCTTGTTCCCACTGTGCCTCGTTCCCATTTTGCTCTCACTGCTAACACTTTCAATTGGACATCCACTTTTTCTTTGGATTGTTTTACATGCTCAGTGGCCTAGTGGTAGAGTGTCCTCCCTGAGACTGGAAGGTCGTGGGTTCAAAGACTAGAAAAATGGGAGCCATTGCATTAAGGGTGGGAATTGGGGGGTTAGAGCATCAAAATGATTCCCGAGCGCAGTGACACGACACAATGGCTTCATATGAGCCTTGCTCCCGCTAAGCCATGGAACATGTGAGTGAGAATGCACTTACAGAAGAGCTCTAGTTGTCACCTGCCACTTATCAGGAAATCAGCCACACCTTTCACCTGCTTCTTAGCCTACTCAAAGTGGAGGTGTGTTAGACCGGCTGTTGGTCATTTCACAGATGTGCACAAGCCAGTGTATTTAGGAAGAAAAAAAAAAAAAGGGCGGTCTGCACCATTGTGGGCGCGAACACAGCCAAATTCAGTCATGTGGCCATCATCTGATCATTTCTTTCTTTCCGATTTGTAGATAGGGCTGAATGTTTCCGTTTTAATGATGCTTGCAAAAATGGTTCGAAAAGGTGGGTCTATTTTTGCAAAGTCCACCAGTCAGGTAGATGGGCCAAATAAGCCTAATGAGAGAGTGAAAGTGTGTTGCATTCTTTCACCTTTGATTTACTTATAATTACCAATGGATTTAGCTTCGGCGGATAAGCCAATCTCTTCAATTGGATTTCTGCAGAGTAGCTTTCCCTCAAGTTCGCCGTTCCTCGCAACTACCTTAGCACATTTTATTTTATTTTTTTTACATCCCTCCTCCTGAGCTGAAAACCCCCAACCGCACCCTTTGTCTCGTCTAAGATTAACATATCAGAATGTTCCTCGAGGGTGGAAAAAAAGAAAAGAGCAAATAATAGAGGGCAAAAACCCCCCAAAAAACAAGTTCGGGCTTTTGCCTTCACTTTCGATGTGGTTGTCACGGAAACAGCAGCACCCGGGCGGGGTGCTGGCGATAGGGCTTGACTGATGCGTCTCTCAAGCAAAGCGCTGCCCTCCGACTCAGTGCGTGAACACAAGCTGGGTCTGCGAGAGAGAGGAGGCGCGGCGCAGAGCAGACTATCGGCCCATTGGGAGACGCCCTGAAAAATGCCAAGTCCAGCTCGGCCCATAGTTTGGCAGCGTGCGAGCAATTAATAGGGCTATTGTACACCGATGAGCCGCGCTTCTTTATGATCCTCGTCCTCGCTTAGAATCTCAAGTCATTTGCTTTAGAGCAGATTGCTGAAGGCCGCCGGCTAAATGAAACAATGGCTCGAACCCTGCCCGCCATCTCTCTGTCTTTTGGGTCCTATTGTATGTAGGAATTGAATTGGACCAGTCAAGTTAGAGGAGGCCATTACTAGTTGAAGCTCTGAACATTCAAATGGAAACAATGAAATTCTGTACATTTTCCAGATGAATTGTCATTTATCATTCATTTTCATAAATCCGGGTTTTCCAAGTAGCCGTCCGTCCACGAACGATTCCTGACCAGATGTTAGGACGGCTCATGAATGACAGGAAAGAATGGAAAGCCACATCTGGACGCCCTTTTCCCTGGAGTGTTGTTTCGCTCTTGGAGCTCCGTGATCTCTGACCCAGGAAGTCTAATTAGCCAGCCTGCGTAAAATGCAGACGAGGAATGTACCCTTGGCGGCCTTTGAGCACAGTCAGAGTCAAGGTCTCCGGCATTGTCCGTCTTTCCATATTCGCATTGAAGCACGCGCTCTTCAAAACGGCTACCGGACCAGATTTTGAAAAGTCACTTTTTCCATTGTGTTTTGCGACTTTTGAAACCTTCCCATCTCATTTGCATCTACGCTCTCCATAGCAACGACACCCACCGCCTAACCTCATTTGAATCTCCCAATTTGAGAGAAGAGTTCAATCCAAAGTTTTTAAAGTTCACTTAAATTGTAATAACGTCATGACAGCACACACACACAGCAACTGAGACATTCCAGAACCTTTGCAGAATTAATAACCAAAGCGATTGACATTTCTCTGTTGTTCACGTTTGTAATAATATGCTTTCAAGTTAGGCATCATCATATAATGACAGACAGCTCAATAGCTGTCAGGATCGTGCGTGGAGGATAACATCTTTATTGTTTGTATGCTGACAGAGCCCTGTCTGACAATCAAAAAAAAAGTTGATTTGATTTGTGTGATTATTGGCTACAGCTATTCAATGTTTTTATTGGTGTCAAACGGCACACAATTCACTTTTGAAGTCTTTTATTCCACCTCATACGTGTCGAAGTAGTGTACGTTTCGCTTTCGAGTTTTGTGAGACGACGCGCATCGCTATTCAACGCAATTCATACGTATCAATAACCGGCCTTCTTCTGTTTGTTTTGCCAGTCGGCTTTTGATTTGTCACTCTGCTTTAAATATGAGCCAAGGTGAGACGGCCTATTTATGTCTAGGCCATTTGCGGCCGGCCCATTAGCGACGTGTAACGGTTCACTGGGGCTTCTGAACAAATGGCGCGACTGAAGAAAGAGTGAGTGACTCACGACGTATGGTTGGAAAGCCGCAGGAAATCAAAAGACTTCCGTTTGGGTCTGAACAAATACAAATAAATATTACTGGAAAAATCGAGCGCTTTGATATGTGACGAAGATCTAGAGGCTCTTGATTTTGCTGGCAAAAAAAAGGAAAGGGGGAGGAGCTGGATGAGTCATAGAACCATGTGATATTGGATTTCCATGGCCGTCCGCAAAAATCGCAGAAGGCTGGAAAGAGGCGTTATTGCGTGTTATCAATTGAATTGTGGAAATTCTGACAAGGCTTTTGATTGTCTTACGTTCCCTAGAAAGCACCTTTGCTTGGCTACTAGAATGAGGAGGCTTGACAGCACCGTATCAGGGCGAGAGCTCTGGCTGTGTTTAAAGCAGACTCCTCTGCGTCACTTAGTTTGTCAGTGGAATAAAGCCAGTTTTTTGACAGGACACTATGTATCATGGACTCCAGACGTTGGTCTCCTCTGGTCTTTTGTGTGCTATTCAAGCGTGTTCCGCTCTGTCTGTGACATGATTGTATACAAGCTGACTCCAATGAGAACATTGTGCGTCTGTCTCTCTGCTTTTCACTTTGAGCACGCATCGTCACTGGCTTTTTTCCCCCCCTTCTTTGCCTTGAATCTTTGGTACAGATAGAACACGAGAGTGAGAGAAAAGTCTCTCCTTTTGATTTGGAGACAGTGAATGGCCATTCACAACGGTGCTTTCTGCGGGACAATTAGACAAGGCCAAACAGTGTTGGGATGGATGGATGGATGGATGGATGGATGGATGGATGGATGGATGGATGGATGGATGGATGGATGGATGGATGGATGGATGGATGGATGGATGTGCTCTGAGGGACAATTGAGATGTACAAAGCACACGTGTGCTGATGTTGTTTGTGTGTTTGGACCGACAGATGCAAATGTTCTTTTTTTTCAATCCTACAAAAAGGCAGCATGACGCCTTCTCAGAATGCTCCTGGGTATATGTGAAGATCACGTTGCCTTGAGGTATTATTACTCTTTTCAACATTTGCTTTGCTTTTGTGCCATGGTGGAAACTTTGTGAAGACTTTTCATTCGGTCACGTGACTTTTCTCACTACTCTTTCATTACGTTCACGTGACGCAGGGATCAGGCGAGCGGCAGAGTAATAATCCTACCTATTTCCGCTAATGAGGCAGCGTATGATTGTAAGAGGATCAATTCAGTTCTTTCATATCGGCAGCTAATCGATCAGAATTGCGTACTCTCACGTACAAGGGGATTATTTCCGTCGTGATATACTATATGCTTGCTATCCTTCCTGCATTTGCTGAGATACAAGCCTTTAAAAATGGAGTGCATATGATGGTTCGTATTCGCCTTCTCATCCTTGCAATTTGCACCAGAAATGACGCCTTTCATTTGTGGAAGTGCCAAATGTAATAAAGGTAGCTCTTTGGTAGCTTGTCAGGGTGATGGGCGTCGAGTTGGGACCTAACAACCGTGCTTGACAACAAAACCATTCCAGAGATTTCAATTATCCGTCATTTAGGCTGCGGAAGGGAGGCAAGACCTGCTTGAAAGACACATTGAGAGCTCGTCCACCTGGCAGCTAAATGAGAAAGCCGAGATCATTTGCATTCTGTGCCCGAGCTGTTAACTTGTCATCGGGCGAGGCGAGCGTGACGATGGAGTGAAAATCAACATCTACAAGCTTCACTCTCGGGAGATGAAAACCAATTTATTATTATTATTATTATTTTTTTTAAAAAAACATCCATTATTGCCATGTTGGCCTTTTTATGCTCTTGTTTTTCACAGCGCTATTCCAAATGAATTTATTATTCATATTCACCCTGCTGTCTTGTTGGCAAACACTTGGAAAGTTTTACTCTTGTCATGAGAATGTCATGAAAGTTTTCTTTCCAAACAATTTGCGCAAATGTGACATTTTGGAATCTTAATCTGCTGGTGAAAGGAAACAAATGAACACCCTTTTATTACAACTGTCTACATAAGAAAATCGTCATTGTTTGAATCTTGAATAGACCAAAAGAAATTTGAATACATAGATATATATATATACTTGTATTATTATTTTAATTCTGCTGTGTGCCAGCTATCTGGCTGGTCAGTGAAATGCTGATGGAAGGAGTCAGCTCCTTTCTAATTACACAGAGTTATATTCTGGTTCCTTTCCTCCATATCTAAAGAGCTGGACAGATAAGGCTGTTCACTCAGAAAAGAAAGATCGTAGACACGGGGCTTAACAACATGGCATTCGTCAATACGTAGTGTCAGTGCTGCTTTGGTGTACACGAGTCCTCAGGAAGCTGGAACTTCTTGTTTCCAAACAGTGATGCGTTCCATTGTAACCTTAGTCAAAATGATGCGCTGGATTTAGAAAGAAGTTTATTCACAAACACAGCGCTGCAAGCCCCCCCGCAGTGTACCTCTGCCTACTTGCGATTTCTAGTGAGCTACCTGTGATCGACACATTGAAGTAAGGCAAACAACAAACACGCGTGCCAGTATTTTGAATTCATGCCTCCAACACAAGGGATAAATGGAACGGATACGCAAAAAGTCCTACATTCCGGAATGAAACACAATAAATAATAATGACCGTTCAATGTTTAGGAACAGATCCCGTGATACCCTCTGCTCCAAGTCTGACCTTAAAATGTCAATATTGAGTGTTATTAGAGGATATAGTGGGTCTGACTGAGATGCACATAACAATGCACGCACGCACACACATACAGAGATGATAAGGTGTAACCTGCTGTTATCATCAAAATGTCCACGATGGTTATCGAATGAGAGCGCGTCCGCTCAGCTCATTTCTCTTAGGCTGTCCAATTTTTCCGGCACGACTCTGCAGGCCACGATTTCCCAAAACCACGATAAGGATGTAATGTATTTAACTTTGCACTGCTACTATCTCGGAATACCCTTTCAGCTTTTGATCTTCACCCCAAACAACAATGTTGAATACAATTCTATCCTGTATGGGAACAAACAATTATGATCATAAAATAAACCCCAGAAATGGCTGGTCTATGCGAATCTTCTCCCCCCACCCCACCAAATAGTTTGGATTTTCAGAGTTCATTGTTGTCAAGATAGAAACACAAGAGGAAGTGAAATTCCAACAATAATGGCTTTGGTACTCACGAAATAAGCCTTAGCGTAAACATCGTCCAACTCTAATCACATGGCGAATCACATGGCAGGTGTCACATCACACCAACAAACATCCATCAGTATAGAGGAGCCGCCAATCTTAGCTCGGGCGCTGTGCGTTAATTGGCCCGACACGGGGGAGAAGCCGCTATCTGGTCAGCGGGCTGCAGATTGACATCGCTCGGACTCTCGGAGGACCCGACCCGGCAAAGCCGCAGCTCATCTACCGCCTCGTGGAAGTTTCTGCAGCACACGCATCGAATTAGAAACAACTTCAGGAGCTTTGTGCGCATGCATGATTAGACACGCAATTAAGAGTTTGTTTTGCGACGCCGTCTGCATCGCACTTGGCCTCAGGTGGTCCCCTTTTGAGGCCTGGCACTAACAACAAAAAAAGCAATCATCCGCAACGTGAGCAACAATGACAAAATAGCTGGGCGCTCGGCAAATGGGCAAATCAATATAAAAGCAGTATTAAGGCTCCTTGGAGCCTTTGAGCACATTGCATTTCTGCAGACGACGTAACATACCGACATTGTTGCTATCGGTCCAAAGTGTGATTGAAGAATCGAGCAAATGTAGAAGAAAACAATTCCTGCACTTTTACTTTGGGTTCAAACCAATGAAGTCAAAGTTTTCATTCTGAGCGCCTCGGACAGCAAGTCTCCGCTCCGCTGAACTATGTCGCCGTTCTCGTTTCGGACCGAGCTTGTAAACCTTTTAGTTCCTATTTCCTGTGACATGAAACATCTTGTATCCCCCGATCTGGAGAGAGAGCCGGTTGAAATGGAGCCTAATCCTAGCTGCCAGTTGGACCGGACAAACCGAGAAACGCGACACCAGTCAATCACCGGGAAGGCTCAACCCAATAAGGAATGTTTTGCTTTCATGGCGAGTCAATATAGTCTGCAACTTGAATGGCACAACCTTGAATCTTATTACATGGCTCAGCACCATGTTGCACTGCTTTAAATATGAAATGAAGGGGAAATCAGATCACTCAAGCCCCATTTTCCTGCCTAGCGCAAAATGCAGTCTAACCGTCCACGTCGGTGGTGGTTTTGTTCTTTTGGCATCCATGAAACATTTTCACATTGCTGACCTTTTTGGAATTCTCTATTGGAATTTCAAATGTATACAACTCAATCCCATGAAAATTCTGCACATTCATTTATTATTGATCAGCCCATCGACGTGCACCTAATACATAAATAAAATGTTAACACGTTCAAAACGTTCATCTGACAAGAAAAAAACATCCAAACTGTTGACGAACCCTCACATGAATTTGCTACCTTTGCCGACACTCGCAAATCCGTACGCTTCCAGATACGTATTCCGCGAATCTTTGTGGGAAACTGCATTCGTATTCACAAACGAATGTCTTTACGACCGGTTTATTTTCTCAGTTCTGCTAACAAACAATAAGCAAAAGCTCCTTGGCAGACATAATCCTTCCAATTCCAAAGAGAGAATATCATCATCATCATCATCATCATCATTTCTCTTCAGCACACTGCAGCAAAGCTTATTTCTATTCGTTGCCCCCTGAGTCCAATGTCAGAGGTCAGGCGTGGACTTATGATTGTTGTGACCACTGAGTACTATATGGAGTCGGAGTTAGGGTGCTAGGCATGTCTCACTCACCCTTCAGCTGTCGTAGAGCTTCCCCCTCTTGAGAGCGGGCTGGCCTCTGCTCAATGACAGCTGCTGGAGTTCAGAGGTCTCGCCCAGCACAGCTGCATGCAGCCTCTGGTTCACAGTCTCCTTGAGAATTCCATCATTTAGTGGAGGCTGAACAACTGCTGTTCATTCATATTACCATGTATACTACCCCCCCCACTCTCGCCACAGCATTGACAACACGAGCGAGACAAAAAAGCAGAGGAACTTGTGAAACTGATTGGCAAGGGAACCCAATAACAAAGCTTCGACCTGATCGGGACATAGTGAAACAAACATTGTCATGCTAGCTCGTACACTTTAAGCTACTTGGTATTTACGGGCCAAGTAAATACCGTAAATACGGTACCATAGTACTGCAATGGTTCCAAGTACTTGTCTGATAGAGAGTCGTGCGTTAGAGTGAGGCCTCTTCACCGTCGGATGTCGACGGAGGAGCCAGGTTTAGCCCGGGATGTGATGGAGAGTTTTCACCTGTATGTAGCACACATTTACTTCCGGCGTGTCTTTCAAAATCAAATGATCTTTTCCTGACTTTGCGGCATATTTTCCTCCAATGAAATCCACTGTGGTTTGAAATACAATAATGTGTACATATTGTATTTGAAATCTATTCATCCGATCATTTCAAGCGTGATGTTTTTTTTTCAGCATGCATCTCACACTCACCTACAATACAGAAGTGAGGCTCTTCAAATCAAGATAGAGGAGCAATCCCGCGCATGGAGGAGGGCGCTCGTTATAGCGTCGCACACTCGAGAAAGTGAGCCATCAGCCCGCGTGCCCTCGGTGGCTGACAGCGGCTGCGTTTCTTTGCCTTATGGGGGCGGCAGCGCTGGTGGAGATGCTAAGTGGAGAAGACAGTAGAAAGGGAAGCAGGCTTGAGAATAGGATGGAGACTTGCAAAGGGGAATCGCTTATCATTTGCCATTCCTCTATTCCTTTCATCACTTTTGATAATGCCGAGTAAAGGGAATTGGGAGTAGGTGTTGGGGAGGAGTCGGCTTTCTGATGTAGGTCTGATTCAAGTTTAGTATCTCGAAATGGAAGGTTAGAATGGAATTGGCTTCTCAGTAGAGTTCTTTTTTTATTTCGTTTCCACTTGGCTATCCATTTGTTTTTTGAGAGCCATTTTTCTCTAAAATGCTTTCTTTTAGTTTTCATGATTACATTTTTGGGAATGAATATTATTTGTTATTGTCGGTGGCGCACTCACAGTTAGGAGGGTGCCGGTTCGATTCCACCTCCGACCCTCCCTGCGTGGAGTTTGCATGTTCTCCCCGAGCCCGCGTGGGTTTCCTCCGGGCGCTCCGGTTTCCTCCCACATCCAAAAACATGCTCGGTAGGCCGGTTGAGCACTCCAAATTCCCCTTAGGTGTGAGTGCGAGTTCGGATGGTTGTTCGTCTCTGTGTGCCCTGCGATTGATAGGCTGGCAACCGGTTCAGGGTGCTCCCCGCCTACTGCCCGATGACCGCTGGGATAGGCTCCGGCACGCCCGCGACCCCCGTGTGGACAAAGCGGTACAGAAAATGGATGGATGTTATTGTTTGACCTTTCTTTTGTTGGTACAGAAACACTGGAATTGGCAGTAAACACATTTCAAAAAAACAAAATGCTCGTGTTAAAACAATTAAAAAGGACATTTTCACATCAGTTTTAGTCAGTTTTATAAAAAAAAAAGCTGTATTTTCAGTCATTTATCATTTTTCTAAAGCACAAGCACCATTTTCTTTGGCTAATGTTTTTTTCACCCAGTTTTTTCATTTCTTACCGTGTTACTGCAGGCAGGGCCTTGCTTTGCGACAAACATTTGAGCTCCGAGCAAGGAGACATGCCAGCGCTGTGACTAAAAACCTGCAATCAGGAACAAAAGAAATCCTTCATTTGACTGACATCACATTTGTCAGCGAAGCGTTCCAGTTCATTGTAATATCGCTTTGATACAATGGAGCTGAGAAAGCAAGAACTAGAAACTAACCATGATTGGTGCGTAAAAAAAAAAAAAAAAATCAGTGATAGCGCAGATTTTTTTTTGTGGCACACCCCAACTTATTTCTCCTGTCTCGTCGTTTAGTACAAGAAAGTGAAGAGCAACAGAGAGGCAGGGCTAAAGAGAGGGCATGGCTGTGTCTCTGCCCGAACAATGTCTTTTAGCTTCTCCACCGTCCCGGCATCGACTCTCCCCCGAGAGCCACTTGGTGTGTCCTCTTGAGGTACAGTTCGTTCGCAACACACATGCATGCGTGCGACACGAGCAGAAGTTCAGAAGCAACACATCCATGGGCACTGTGAGCTTGCATCCTAGTTAGATAGACCGTGTCAGAGTGACCCAAAAATGTCACAGAAGGCTTCCTGCTGTCGGTAATTAGATGAAAACCAAGCAATGGTTTTTATTTTACTCACCTCACTCACCAGAGAGAGGAACTTTTTTCCCCCCCAAAGACTGAAGGCTGTCATTTCAGATAGAAACGTCTGCTGGCTGCTGCACCTGTCTGCTGGCCTGATGGAAAATGGAATTGCCCTTTCAGCTTGCCGGCCTATTTCACCACCGGAACCTAAACCGTCACACCCATGACCCGGAGACGCCGTAATTAGTAGAAAGTCGCCCAGTCGTACAACCCGCATTCCCCTCGTTCGTTCAGAATCTCCTTCGAGAACCTGCCGAGAACCTTCCTATCGACCTTGCTCATGAGCTTCATGTCCAGACTTGTTTCTCATTCCTCAACTAGACTTGAACTTCTTCACTTGGGCAGTAGGAAGGTATGACCTGTCAATAATTTACTCTGACCTTTCTTCATTCGCGTTTCGTTTGGCGTCGATGCACTTCCGAGACGTAAACAACAAAAGTTTATAGCTTCTCACGGCATTCTGTCCCTGTTTGTCAGTCAAGGTCAATTTATGACGTTGATATTAAACGGACGTCAGCGATGGAGTGGGAAGCGTTTGACCTTTCTTTCTTTCTTTCTTTCTTTCTTTCTTTCTTTCTTTCTTTCTTTCTTTCTTTCTTTCTTTCTTTCTTTCTTTCTTTCTTTCTTTCTTTCTTTCTTTCTTTCTTTCTTTCTTTCTTTCTTTCTTTCTTTCTTTCTTTCTTTCTTTCTTTCTTTCTTTCTTTCTTTCTTTCTTTCTTTCTTCCTTCCTTCCTTCCTTCCTTCCTTCCTTCCTTCCTTCCTTCCTTCCTTCCTTCCTTCCTTCCTTCCTTCCTTCCTTCCTTCCTTCCTTCGCTGGCTATCCATCTGCCCATCTGTCTTTTGCCCCGTCTCGTTTCTTGAAGGGAGCCCTCTGCAGTGAACTCGCCTAATTAGGAAGACCTTGACATGCGGATTTCAGCCATTATTCCTCCTCATTTTGGTGGGAAAATATTTCATTGATTTTTTTTCCAGAAATCGAAGGCGGGTAGTGCTGAGAGTGGCTCTGTGCCGGATTACGCTCTGCGGGGGGTTTCGGGGAAGGGTGGGGCACTCGTGTGTGTGTGGGTGTAGGATGTCCTTTTTATAACCCCAATCCCTTTTCAACCTTTAGAAACCAAACCGCCCGAGGTGTTGGTGCCATCGCGCGTGCTGCAGCAGACATCTTATTTGATGCAAATCCCCATCTTGTGTTCCCGTAAAGACGGAGGAATGCATTTTGGTACCGATCATCCTTTAAGCCCGATTTCCCCCGCCAGAAATGGTGCCACAGTCTTTAAACAGGTTATTCCTAGCAGTACCCGTTGCTTTTGGCAATGATGTCATAATTATATCTGACGAACTCCGCGGAGATACAAACTCTCATTTGAGCCGGCCCAATATTCCTTTATGCACGAAAAGAGACGTTACCGTGCGCTACGTGACGTCTCGATTAAACAGCACTGCTCCAAACTCACTGCGGTCCATCAGTCATCAGACTTGGCTAATGAAGGAGGCAAATGCAAACTCTCAATCAGGGCAGGAGGAAGGATTTGGCAGAATGAGGGACAATGCGTCGCCAAGGCCAAATCCGGCTTTTAAAGCACAGAATGGAGTAGCCGAATCACTCCATTCAGGTCACTCACAGGTCAGGTCCTGTGCTGGTCAGTCACCGACTGTCCGGACGTAGCGCCGCCAGTTCGCATCATTAGCATGATTTACCCAGTGGATTAACCTTGACAGGTAGATGGATTCATGGACCAGTTCAGATTTGCATTCTACGTCACAATGGGAAGCAGGAAGGGCAAGAGTGGCAGAGGGTTGAGCCGTCCGTGATTATTGGGAAACGGAGGAGACAGAAAGGTCAGAGGCAGGCCAAGTCAGCGACGGCTGATCAATTCGAAGATGAGAGCGAAAGAACGATCCGGCAAAGAGCGCCGGAGGGCTGAATAGTGGCTGATTGCTGATTTCAAGCATCTGTGACCAGGTGAGCTGCCAATAAGGAGATGGGCGTGGCTCTCTATTGGATAGTCACTTGTTGTGCTTTGTTTCTCGCATCGCAGCGTAGAACGGTCTTTCTTCTGTGCCTTTAAGTTCACCCGCTGTCCTATGCTCAGTATTCTCTTGAAGTTCCCCACTCCCACACTTTTCCCCACGATGCACGGCTTTCTCTCGGACTCATTCGCCTTCACTGCGGGAGAAACCCCCGCTGCGCGCCAATCCCTTTCTCACAGGTGATTGCTCAGGGAATATTGATGAAGGCAAAGATTGGCTGAAGAAAAGTCACTTTTCAAACTTGCTGGTATGTGAAGGGGAGACACACGCGAGCGCACACGCGCAGACTGACTTTCCCAAGTCTAATTGTTGTGATTAGAGTGACGAACATGCCCAATTAAGCAGACGGAAGGAAGAAGGGGAGAATGCCATCGAGAACAGGACCACATCGATTGCAACACTATTGTGTTGCTTTTAGTGGATGGCTGCGAGTGCAATTAAACCGCTTCAATGAGTCTACTTGCGCCCCCCCTGACTCGAACCCCGCTAACCCTAATCCCACCAACTGTAGCCCTACTAATAATTAGCCCGGCAACCCTAACCCCACCAACCCGGGAGCCTTTAAGGTACCTTTTGCAAAATCCAAGGAGTGTCAGGAAGGTTCCAGGACTACTTTTACAAAAGATCAAATCCAAACTCCAATCTAACAGACATTTTTTTTGGTTTCTTTCTGCCATAAATGCTGGTGTGTGTGGTGGGCGGGTGAGCTTCCCAGGATGCCATTCCAGCTAGAAGCGCCACTGCTTTTGTTCATTCTATTGTAAGGATACCTCCCCAAAACCTAATACAGTCCATTTCCATTTTTCTTTTCGAAGGATATGACGCCTGAAGCGCAAAAAAAATGATGGACTTGGCTGAGATTTTCATCTTTGGATCTGCTTTCCATAGTGTTGATTTACGGTCAAACTGTGAAGAGCCAGTGACCGTTGTGTATCGAACATTTCGAACCATAGAACATTGGCTGTTTCCTGAATCAAGTTGGCGACGCCAAAAAGGAAACTCGGCGTCCTTTTTAGTTTTTGGCGCCGGTGTCCGCCTCCCACATTCTGACATCAATCATTTAGGAGTCAATAAACTGTTACGGTTGAGCGGGAAGAGTTGGGACACATCCTCTCGCTATCTTTCCCCTCACCTCATCAAGCGTGTCATTACTTGGGAACATGCTTGTGGGTCTGAAAGAAATCAACATGAAAAATCTACTCGTGGAAAATCAGCTTTATGAGGCCACACTTTTGGGAATGTAGAGTCGATGTTCTTAAAGGACTAACGTGTACCCTGATCTACCGTTTTCACGAGAAACAAAAGAAAATCTCATCGAGACGGTATATACGGACTATTATTTTCGTTTCAATTCTCACATTGACATTTTGGACACATATCAGAGATTAAGGCTGATATTTTCCGTATTATGAGTGATGGCTCCATTATTACCAGTGACGACTTGAAATGTTAAGCCGTCAGTTCTTTGTGAAAGTAAACATTAGACATCAAACATTGTGCTGATACGCTTGCTGCGAAATGACTGTAGTCCTGCCACCTCTGCTTTGATGATTAATTCACTGTTTCATGTTGATGTTCATCATAGTTGGGGGAAAAAACAAACAAAAAAAACAACCCAGACACATCAGACCATTAGGTGATGGACTTGTTTTGTCAAGGCGTTTATTATGTGCATTTTAGTACACGGGTTTTCTCAAAGTTACAGCTTACAAACTCTTGGACGTGTACTTTGTCACAATTTACAAGTGGCAGTTATACAGAAACTGACGAATAAAGAGAGACGTCTCATGCATACTATGTACCTGTGCCTGTATAAATGTCTGTACAGAATCAGGCAGGCACACACGCACGTAAACACGCTCTCATCCTCCTCGCGTACACAAATAAACAAATGTGGACGGGCTCATCCACTGCGTACCGGAGTATGGTGTGAGGTTGTGATTGGTTTTCTGGCAACCATCTAGAACGGCGAATGTAGCAAGCCTCTCTGGAGTCTGGAGGTTAAAAAAAAAAAAGGAGAAAGCTCCATTTTAGGGTGTGATTCAGGTCAACCTTGTCTCTGACTTGAAACGACAGGCGTGAAATCAGCAACTAAGAGGGTCACTTTCTAGTACTTTACAGCGTCTTAAAAAAAAAAAAAGAACGAGCTCTGGTCCCCCTCGGTGTGTCGTCAACGGTCTCCATATGGAAGGGTGCTCAGAGCGGGACGGCGACCCCGCCTCTGCATTCATCACCGCCGACCCAGAGTGTCATTTACGGTTTGATGCTGACAGAGACAAACAGACGATGCGGCCGAAATAGAATTATAGTGTTTGCATAATGAACCTCATCTCATTCCCAGACTCTCGTGTCTACAAAAGCAAACAGATGAGACTGAGCCCAAATGGAGTGCTAATGCATTCTAATTGAATCCCACTGCAGGTATTTATGCCAATCTTAAGCAGCATTTGGAAAACCTTCACTTTCTAATGTAGACTAGAAGCTTTGCAGGATTCAGGACTAATTTGCTTGTAATGATGGAAACATAAATAATAACAACAACAATAATAATAATATATTGTCAGGAACTCACCATGAATGTGGGGGCCGGCCAAAACAAGGAGGTGCCTTCCTTCCTGCGTTGTGGACGGGTGTACTTCTAACAAACACCAGGATTAAAAAGAGAAAACTGTACAAGTAAGTGCTCACTAGCAAGAGACAGCATGTGCACACCCACATTAAACATGATCTCCAATAAAATGAGTTATTTTTTTTTTTGTTTTTTTTTTTGAACTCCTACACAGCAATATTCATGTCGCTCTACAATACCAATACTGCACTTGTTTTTCGTTTTGTTTTTTGTTTTTTTTCAAAACATATCCATCCATCACGTAGAGTCAAGTTGTGACCCTGGAGCTAGACGATGTCCAATCCCAAAGTCCGTCCATGGGAAGCTACACGTCTCATGTGTCCGAGCAGTCTTTGCCAAAAACGCAAGCAGAGAGTCCTGTACGTACACATTCACGAGCATCGCCTTCAATATGAAGGTCTATTATGAAAGATATAATCATATTCAGCGACATATTTATATTATCTGAGCGTGGGCAAGGGCTCCGAGCCACCACTCTACAGGTAGTGTGAAATGCAAGAGTGCGCTATCTCGCTAGCGAGGTCAAAAGACGAAGAACGTAAGCTCAAAGATGACGTCGGTGCTTCTACTGTACATCCCTGTAACAACTGATTACTTTCATTTTTCTATCGCCGAAGTCTGGCCAGGTCAAGGCATCTTTCTTCATTGCACACGAGTGAGTTCAAAACATACAAATGAAAATCCCATGTTGTTCTTAAGAGTCCAGATGACAGAGATACTAAAAAGGGTCATTCAGACTAGCGCTGAGGAATTTGGTCAAAACCATAACGGCTTCCTCGTGTGTCAAGCGTGGACCCTGAACTCCTTTGTGTGGATTTCCTAAGTGTGGAAGTGTAGACCCTGGTCTCCTCGTGTGGATCAGATTAAGACGACAGTCTCGAGCCCGCCGCGGTCCGACGGATCGGGCGGGGGTCACCGGAGGACTCTCGAAGACGGCGGTCCTCTGAATGCTGCCCGCTCCGTGCCACGGCGCCCCCTGTGGTCATGCCGTAGCGGTGGGTGATTGTCTCATCTGAACCCTCATGGACTGAATGTTACTGAGGATCTTCTTTTGATGTCCGGCTAAGGTCACGCCGATTCGCAGCAAGTCTCTGGTAACATGGGGGCGGGGTGTTGGTGGTGGTTAGAATTAGGTTAGGGTTGGTTGGGCTGTTAGGGTTAGAACTTCATTCTTTTTTTAATCATTGCAATACAGAAAAGCTATGGACAGCTATTGGCAAGAAAACCACTTTTAATGAAAGCGTTGAGCTTTTAATCAACACTGACTCGTGTTGCTTCGACTAAAATGGCCTGAGGACACTTTTTTGGGGGGAATCTTGACAAATTGCAATATTTGGCTGGATTGGCGCCAGCGGTGCTGCAAAAAGTAATTGCCAATGAGTGCAAAGAATATTTGTATTTTTTCCGTGTGCGAATGCCAATTGAATGAAAGTCCGGGTGAATCATTCACTTTAAAGACGACACGCGTTACATATACATTTGAAATTGGAACCAGTGTCGCAGAGCAGATTGTGTTTGACTTTGGATTTCCCTCATCTTGTTGCAAAACGGAACTGCGTTCGTGACTTTGTGTTCCCTTTGAGTGCGTCTCATATTGGCGCGAGAGTTCTGTGCTAAAAATAGGCCCACTTGACTAGAGTGAGCTCTTGGAGTGTAAGTCGTGTGGGCGTCAAACTCACTCCGAGGTCATTTGAGCCACCAGCTGCAGGGAGGTGAAGCCTGAGTTGAGGAAGTTGTCTCTGTATTGGCTCATCTTGATGGCACTGAGCCAGTCTTCTACGGAGCTAAAGGTGTTGAAGTCGGGTATGGATCTGTCCAACAGTGGCTGAGAAGGCCTGCGGCGGCAGAAAAAACAGGAGTGTGAGTATTGTGATATTGTCTGTCTACACGTGATGCTCCACACTTGGTTTTCACCGCAACATCCACACCGTAGATGCTTCAACCAAAATTCAGCTGTGATGCAATCTACTGTAAGCTCAAGTCATGGACTCGTGTGGATAGCGTGGTAGATAAATACAAAGAGCATCTTTGTAAGGAACTGGATTTTTCTTCTCTACTTACACTGCGGGGATGTTGGCGACGGCTTTGAGGCTGGTGGGGTTACGGATCATTTTGTCCAGAGTGCTGACGATGTCTGCGAAGCGCGGCCGGACGTTGCGGTCCTTCTGCCAACAGTCCAGCATGAGCTGGTGCAGGGCGCTCGGGCAGTCCATAGGCGGCGGAAGACGGTAGTCCTGCTCGATGGCATTAATCACCTGGAGCACGCGCGTGTTAGGGACTTTTGATTTATCTGCTCTCATATTCAGCTCATCCACCTAACATACTGTACTTGTACTCCGGCTGTGATTGGAACTAATTGCACATCCTTCCCTCTTATCCCACCCAACATGGACACTGACATGTTAGATAAACTCCCCTAGAAATAAATGTCAAGTATTTTAAAAATGAGACTCAAAAACAACATGATGAATCTCAGTCTGGTTGCTGAGGCCCGACGATACCGACGTCGCTGATGGAACTTCACCACTCGGTACGCCGTTATGTTTTCGTCCGTGTTTTACTTTACTGTACAATTTATGTCTGCTGATATAATTTTCCATTAAAATGCATCGCTGTGAGATAAGGGCCTGGTGTGAAATTGAGTATTAAAGATACTATCATCCAAAAAAAAAGACGGCACACTGTACTCCGCCGCTGAGTCGAGCGCAACCTCAGCAGAATCTTGATAAATGATCCGTACTGAGTGTTGGGTGTTTATTTCTTTCCTGTGCGTGCGCGCGTGTTTGGAGAGGACAGCCGGACATGCTGAGTGATGCCAGTTGCCACCACTACGTTGCGGGTTGCCGTTTGCTGCTGGCCCACTGAGGCAGCATCTGTTGCATTGGAGCAGCATCCACTGAGGCCCGATGCAGAAAAAAAAATCTCACACTTTGGGGACAGTTCCAACCAGTTGGAGGACAAAGCAGCCCTCATAGAAGACGGCTCTCAAAAATCTCTCCGGGAAGTCAAGGGGGGAGAGAGAGCGGGAGTGAGATTCTCGCTCAAAGTCACAGTCAAGGACATCGTGAAAGATAATGTAAGATGGAGCATGATAAACTGTGTGATTGATGACCACTTATTATTTCTTGTGCTATCCTGCCAAGTACATATGAGGTGGAATTGACCATTACATTAGCATCATTCGTTATCCCTCAATGTAATGGTTGGAAATCATTATTTGATTACTTTTTATCCAATTTATATGTCTCTTTCTAACTATACATTCGAAGAAATAAATTCAGGAATATCACTTACATCCTGATTGGACATGTCCCAGTAGGGCCTCTCGCCAAATGACATCACTTCCCACATGACAATGCCGTAGCTCCACACGTCGCTGGCGGACGTGAACTTCCTGTACGCGATGGCCTCCGGCGCAGTCCACCTCACAGGGATCTTTCCACCCTAGGGAAAGAAACAAAAAAAGGAGAGAGAAAGGTTTCAGTCATCATTGCAATCTTCTCTGATAGCACTGAGCAGAGTCGACGTTTCAAGGCTCGGGCGAGTCCAAGTCGAGTCGGATCTCACGTCGCCATCTCGCCGGACTTCCCACCCTGTCGCCCTTCATCTAATCGGCGCATCAATTGTAAACTTACAGAAGATCCGTCCGTCAATTGTCTCGGTTCCCGACAGCGTTTGCCCTTCACGTGTCGATCAATGAGGTCGAAATTAAAGCCAGACGCAGGCGTCGGCTCTCGTCTACAATAATAGGTTGACTGCGTCCGCTTGTAATTGGACTACCTGAGCCTCCGGCAAAGCCATGCGTTCTCTTTTTGATTGAAAGTGACAGCTGCTTGTCCAATTTCCCAAATAGGCACGCAGAGGCATTGATAGTTTTGTGTAAACAGGCAGACTGTCAAGCTGCGTATCTTCAGCCCACCACTGGTTTAATAATGCCAATTAGCCCAACCTGAGAATTCGCAGATAAGCAAGCCACAGTTGGATACAGACAAACCGGCCCGAGCCAGGGGGGAGAGCTGAGGACGAATACACACAATAAACAGTCATCCCAAGGCTTTCCACGCACACTGAGGTGTTGAAAAGGTAGCGTTAGCGTAGCACATTGATTTCTGCAGTGTTTGACCTTTAAAGGGGCCTTCACCTGCAGACACGTTTAACATTTGACCCGGAATGAGCGGAATGTTGTCGGTGAAACGCCTACACGCTGAATTGCTAAGCCAACCAGCGCTCCAAGAAGTGCGCGCTCTTCACTTTAAGACAGTGAATGAAAGACTGAGAGGAAGGATCAATAGAGGAGTTAACATCAAGTGACTTCAATACCTTGGCCATCTCACTGTAGTTCTTATCACAACACCAATGTTCTCTTTCACAAAAATCCGGTTCAGTTTACCCCGTCCGTCTCAGGGGGCTTCGTGAAGCACTCGATGTTTTTCTGTTGACACAAGGTCTGTTTTAATTCCCATCGTCACTTTCCCTCCACCCAACTTTCCCTTGGAAACCAGCTGCACCTCAAACATTTGTAGGTCCATTCTGCAAAAGTGAGACAAATGATGTCGAGTCTCAAAAAGTCATGCTTTGCAGTACATCTGAAGTAAGCGTGAGTAAAAAGTAAGTAAATACACCAGTGAGCGGGATGGAGAGGCGCTTTCCGAGGACTGACAGCAGGATGAAGGACGGAGAGGGAAGGGAGACGTTGAGACGTTGACTTTCCAAGCCACCCGCGGGAAGCACAGTTGCAACTAAAAAGTAGTCGTAACCTGACAGCGTGTTGCTATATGGGCTATAGATTCTTGAAACATCTTCCAAAAAAATGTAAAATGCCACAAAAAAGCCACCCGGGCATTTATGTCGGAATTTTTTGGTTTTTTTTTTTAAATCAAGAGAAAAACTATGCGCTTCACACCGCGCCTCCCAAGGTTAATCTTTGCTAAAATGATTGACAGCCCAATAAACTCTGTTATTATACTTGAGAAAATGTCTTCCAGATGACCGCTATGTGGATTTGCTTTGATTTCTCAGCAGGAGAAACCAAATTCCCGATGATGAAAAGTACAACTTTTGGTATTTCGACCCCCCCGCCCCAGCCTTCACATCTCATTAGGAAGGTTGCCAGAATGAATATTTGTGTTACAAAATGAGATGGCAATATGGCCTTCCATCTATAGTGAGTTACATTTGTTAAAGCTACATAAGCGTCGACTGCTTGTTCTGAATGAGATCATCTTATTTGCCGGATCCGTCGAACGGAAGCTGTCCAGTCTAATTTGAGCGAGCGAGCGAGCGATTCTGTGCTCATCTCAGAGTGACCTTGGCCTGATCATGCGGGGGAAAAAAAGGCAAATTGTAAATGAATCGGATCAAAGTGGAGCGCTGTATTCATGGATCTGCTTTTTTAGCTTTAGAAGTAAAAGTCAATTCAAGTACATATTTCATTTGATCCAATTTTCTCCATTCACTCATTTAAAAGATTCATTTGTTGTTGCTATTTCTTTGTTACGATACGGTGCCATTTTTTGTTGGAATGACCAGAAAAATAATAGATTGGGTGATGTGAGGACTAAATGAAAAATCCAAGCAGCCATATGAATTCACCTTGCGTGATTTAGTGCAACACAAAGCCTTTGAATACATTGCGACAACAACGGATGGAGAATCAAGGTCTAACTTTATTCTGCCTCTGGCGCCGGGGGTGGGCATGTGTTCGGAAGGTAGCTAGAGCAGCATCGTTATTTTTATTTCCCCCATATTGTCTATGATGTGTGATTTGAAATGTTGAGTGGAGTAGTGTAGCTCACAGCAGGTAGAAATGTGAAGCCATTTCCCACGAGCAGCGCTTCCAACCTCTGTTTGGTCAGTCACTGCACATGTGGCGCATGCTTATCAGGAGGTGGGCGGACCATCGTGTGCATTCGTTTACAGCGGGTGCCCGTCACCCACGTGGCAGTTTGGACTCAGCCCGTGCTAAGAGCAGACGGCAATAACGGCCATTTGATTTGAATCCGCAACTCTTCTCACGCCTGCTCCAGACACTCAGTGTTGAATTGACGTGGCGGCATATTTTTAACCTCGCCCGTGCGTGTGCAAACAAAGGTTCCTTATCTGAACATGGAAAATAGCCTGAGGAGTCAGGACTTGTTGAATCTTAGGGGGAGAATGACTGACATGAAGGGAAACAAAACATTTTTTTCTTTACCTTCATATCTATGACCACAAATATACCTACATAAAATATGCAGGTTTTCACGCTTTCCACATCATCAGCCGAATCAAATGAAAGAAAACAGCTACGTACATCTACTGTAGATACACAGACAGATCACAACATCATGATAATGCTAGTAACGCTGCAACCATTCGAAGAATGTACGTTTGTTTTGTTGAAAATGATGAAATGGAGATAAGAGATTTTTTCACCATATAGGCTGTTGAATGGCCAATTTTTTTCTCCCTACTGTGTGTTGAAAGCAATTCATAGCCTGCACTACCTACCTGAATGCTTATGTCCAATGGCATAGCAGCTAACAATTAGCATCTATGTGGCAACGTCAACCGCTGACCAACAAACACAACCGCTGCTGCGACACATGTAGTAGACAGACCATATAGCAATAGTCACAGACACATTCTTTATCCTCTGCGAGGAGCGATAAATATTACTGCCGTACCGAGAAGCTGAGAGTGACGCTGAACCGACAGCAGTGACAAAAATGATTCAGTTGTTCAATTGGGCGGATGGGGGTTTGGAAATAATGAATTTGGAAGATTTTCATTTGAAACTCGGAGCATTGCCTCGGCATGAACCCGTGTCCGCATTAAACGCAACGACCGGCAGGTCCTCCTCACCGTACAACGAAGACTGTAAAGAAGAATTTGAAAAGCAGTGTCGCAAAAGAGGAAATTCATTTGCCGGGGGTCGATGCTAATGTAAGTCGCGGCGGCACGTTGGCGCAATTTAATTTCCCCCGGCCTTGTCGGCGGCAGCCTCGCTCGCTGATTGGTTTGCGACAGGTCGTAGCTGAGCGGGTCACGAAGGGAAGGGGACCGGGGATGGCTTAATTACGCCGTATGAGGCACAAACACCCCCTGAAGGTGCTTCGCACGTCCACCTTAAATACATTAGCCGACGAGGTTCTAATGAACTGTCTCGACAATGCGCAACGCTGTGCAGAAGTATCGGGTCACCCATCTCAAAGGTTTGCTGGGTGGGAATGAGGGAAAGCAATTTGGAACATGCACCAGGAGGATTACAAACATGTTGTGATACATTTTCCGGTGCTCAAAAAGGATAGTTTAAGAAATCCTCTTTTGAAGCTCCAGGCACTGACTCGCCGGGCTATTACCTGCGTGCTTTTGATCTCAGCTTTTTGCATGTGTCAAAATACATCACAAGGCAGTCCTGAAATAGTTTGCCTTTATAGCATACGCTATTAATATTCATATTTCTCCATAATATATACAGAATTACCACCCGAGTGCCCACATGCTGTATAATCAGAGAGTAAAGAATAGATGGTTTGCATGAACTGCAGAAAAGGTCAGAAAAGCATTCTTAGAAAGCGGTCATCCAAAACAAAAGGATGCCAGACAAGAAGCCGAAAAGTATTTCACAACCGTTATCACAAAAGTCATTTCAAATTGCGTGCTTTGAGCGAGGAAAAGGACAGGCGCTGGGTGGATGGACGAACGACGGGCTGCCGATAATGACAGGTGTGTGGTTAACGAAGGAGCCAAAGCCTCCCGCGATGCTCCCTGTAATAATCGACCATGAGTGAAAGGGAAGGCGCTAGGGAGGAAGAGATGGGAGCTGTCAGTTGGAGAGGGCGCCATGCCCTTTGGTTTCCCCGCACACTGGGCAAGTCAACGAGAGAGCGAGCTTCCCGGAGGAGCCTCGGCTCCACACTAATGAAGATGTGACAGAAGCCCGACCGTGGCCCGGCACAAAGACGAGCGGTGACGGGAGCCCCGGAAGAAGGTGGTGGAAAGCGGTCAGCCACACTCCAATTTGACCGACGTCACGTCACAATTAAGGAAGGTAATAGGAAACGCTGGACTCTAGCGGTTTGAGCGTACCCACCAACGAGCTGGTGTAGCTGGGATCGGAGGTGTCTTCCTGCAGGTAGCGCGACAGGCCGAAGTCCGACACTTTGCACACCAGGTTGCCGTTGACTAGAATGTTGCGCGCGGCCAAGTCTCGGTGCACGTAGTTCATCTCGGAGAGATATTTCATGCCGGCCGAGATCCCGCGCATCATTCCCACCAACTGGATCACTGTGAACTGACCGTCGTTTTGCTGCAAAACAGAGGGAGGGAGGGAGGGAGGGAAGGATGGGAGGGAGAGAGAGACAGAGAGAGACAGAGAGAGAGAGAGAGATTCATTCGGGCGAGGCTTTGCGTTTCGATTGGTGTCAAACGAAATGACCGAACGGACTGAAAATAGTTCACCTCAATCAGAATTTATGGCAAATCGGAAACCGAATGAGTTTGCAGGGAAGCCAAATTGTTTCTAGGTCACAAAAACGATTTAGAAAGGAGTTCTTTGGGTCTAAAAATGGCATTTTAACAGGGCTATGTCGACTTTTCACGGTGCATTTTGGTCGGACCGGCTTTTTAGTTTTTGGAAGCCATTATTTCATCACACCGTGAAATGACCTTGATTGAATAAGCAAATGCCGCCTACCTATTGGCAGGCTTACTTGTGTTGATGAAACAAAAGAGTTTTTTGCACGTGGCTCAATTCTGGATTGCTTCTCCTCCTTAAGCGTGCAAGCTCACTGCCCCTGTGTGAATGCTCTTTGAACGTAGGAACAAATACGAGGGCGAAACAGATCGATGGAAACACAAGTCGGAAGTGGCGGTTAGCAAAGCCAGCTTCAAAGAGCCCCTTAAAGCCCGCCTGAGATCAAAGTGGCGCAGAGCAGAGCAGAGCAGAGCTGGGAGATTGAAAGAGAAAAAAGGCGAGTTGAATTTTCATGACCTTCTTCATATAAAACACAGCGTCAGAAGGCCAATCATCGTTCCAGGCCGCAACAATGGATTATTTTTATTTTATTTTTTTCCAATGACCGAGGCCTGAAAGCGCGTTAGCGCATAGATTGGCCGACTACTGTATACATAAAGTCTGTCAAAGTTCCTAAATAATATGCAATCCATACGCAGGAAGTCGGGCGAGCGGGCGGGGCACGGCTGTCGATTTTGTGAGCCCAAAGTTCCCAAAGCAGACATTTCGTTTTCATCGGCACGGTCTCCGAGAAGCCTCTTTGATTCCATAATTGTTGAATTTCGACCGGCCATATTCTTGAATGACTCTACCGGTGATCAAATCATCCCTAAAAGTTGACGGCTTCTCATGACAGACTCGCTCACCCGGAGGAAGGAGTCGAGGGCCCCGTTCTCCATAAACTCCGTGACGATCATGACGGGTCGGCTTTTGGTGACGACTCCCTCCAGGCGGATGATGTTGGGGTGGTCAAACTGACCCATGATGGACGCCTCGGACAAGAAGTCCCGCCTCTGCTTCTCCACGTAGCCCGCCTTCAAGGTCTTGATGGCTACAAAGATCTCCCTCTTACTGGGCAGCTTCAGGCGCCCCTTGTATACTTCACCAAATTCACCTTGAAGAGAAAGTCGGTGTCAAGACAAAACAGTGTACTTGAGAACACATTACTTCCAACGATTCAAGAGTCATGTGGCTTGGACACGCGACTCAAGATACAAATTCAAAACCTTTGTGCCAAACATTTGAGTTATGAGCATCATCGACAGTAGATGTCCTGCAGGAGAGTCAATACAAATGTGATTCTTGAAAGCCATATTCCACGGTTCCAGCTGTGTCACTCCCTCTCACCTCGCTCGCCGAGAGGGACGATTTCAAAGGAGCTAAACTCATCATCGTCCTATTTTTAGCTCAGTAAAAGCGATCACGCCGTTTGAAGGCTATACGAGATGAAAGAAACACCTTTTATCACCGCGAACCCAAACTGCTTAAGTGATCGCTTGAAAACGACGACACCAAACGTGATTGCATCCTGACATTTATGGGGAGGGAGGAATAGTGAGACTAACTCTAATCGGAAAAGCACAGGGCATACGGGCCACGTCTCATTTCTAATGCAATTACAGTATTTCCCACGGTAGCCGGCCTATATTCAGCTCAGGTCCACGGGTCCCCCCGATTGGCTGGCTTTACAAGCCTGACTACCACAGAGATGTAAACATAACAATGCAACAGAGTGGGCCGTACCTGCGCCGATGACCTCCTCGATTTTCACCGTCGAGACATCAATCTCCTTGGCAAACTCGTGCACGGCTTCGTTGGGGTCTTCGTACGTGAAGGGGTCGATGTAGATCTTCATCCCTGGGGAGCCTGAGAAGTGGGTCGGGCGGCCCAGTGGTGAGGGGCAGTTAGACACGTCGGCTCGCAAAGAGAGTTCTAGAACGACCAAAGGCGCCCAGTGAGAAGAAAACCCCCGTTTTTTGGGTTCTTTTTCTCCATTTGGCTGATGTGTTTTGTGTTGATGGCCGACGAATGCAATCGACCCAAAGGTCGGAATTTCAATCACATCGTGACATTGATATTTCCCAATCCCTGCGAGCTTTTAACATTGATGTATGGTTCTCCTAAAGATAAATGAAAGGCTACTACTGGATGGGAGTGGTTATTATCTCACACAACTCACACATTAAGGAGGATGGGCTGGCTGGCTGGCGGGCGGGCTGGCGGGCTGGCGGGCTGGCAGGTCAAACAGGCACTTTAAGTTAAGATAACCAAATGTTGATTGGTCAAGTCTGAGGTCGCCAAGGGGAGGCAATCAGAGTGGAAAGCACTCGGTAAAAGAGCCATGCTCTTTTTTTCTGGGAGTGTCCCAAAAATGCTAAGGTTTAATGCAGTTTTGTTTGTGCAAGTTTTCTGGAAGTTTTCTACTTGACCCGTTGTGACTTGAGAAGCGCCACGCTATGAGGAAACCCACATAGCAGATGCAGCCATGGATGAGCGAGACATTCACACATTCAATGAAGACATCCATCTATTTTTTTCTGCGCTCTACCCCTTCCCTTCACCTCTTTAATAGTACTAGAAGCAATTTTGCCCTCAGCTTTTTCCTACAAGCTCATAAAGAGATAAAAACGGCTGCGCCATCATCACCTTGCCACTCTGCGATAGGCAGGCGCAGGTACCCGGACCTGCCTGCAAAAGGCAGATTCTCAGAGCGGGCACGGCTGGCTGCTGAAAAGCAATTGTCAACGCATTCACTACGAGCCGCTCCGAGATGGACACAAGCGTAAACAAGCAGATGTCAAATCATCATTTCTACAGTGGGCGCTGGAGAGCGGGGTAAAAAAAAAAAAAAAAAAAAAACTTTAGCGGGCACGATTGGAACGAAGCCGTGGAGTCAATTTGTGCCCTTTTCATTTGCATAACATGGAGTGTTAAGGAAAGGAATGAGGTCTGCTCTTGGAAGGATCAAGGTAGCTCACCTCCATCCCCACTTCAAGCCGAATCTGGTTACAACTTTAATTGCCTTGAGCCCTGTCTGTGTGAACCTAATTGCTCATTAGAGATTCCATTCAGATTAGATTCAAGGTAATCCATTAGAGGCCCGCTAGCTCGGCATTCCATCAAAAAGAAAAGAAAAGGAAAGAAATATAAGCTCTCGTTTATTGCCGTTGCCCAGCTGCAGAGGCACCGCTGGTATAGACTCCAAAGATGGACCTGGAGGATTCAAGAAACATATTGGCCCGCCCACAAGCTCATATTAAAGTACACCACACATGCATGCACGTCTTGGTGCACATATAAAAGCGGCCCATTATTTCCCAGTCCCACTTCATTTCCAACACCACTTTCATGTATTATTTAGAATCAAGCACTATGTAGCTCCCAGCACGGTGTTATCCCGACCCGGCCTTTTTTTTCCTTCAATATTTCACAAGTCCCTCATCGGAGTGTGTGTGAAGCAAATGTAACCGAAGCTCAAAGGTATTTTTACCCAGCCTTGAAAGCAAGGGGGGGTTAATGGCAGAGGTGGTCAATAACAAGGACGTGGCTTTTTCCAATGAGATGAACGAATGAAGTGCCCAAAATTGGACCGGTTCGAGAATTCTCCACTTCACTTCTTATCAATGCATTCACTTGAACGGGGCAATGAATTACAGTTACCTGCACTCCGCATTTTCTTTTCAGCACTAGCATCTCCGCTACTATTAGTTTGCCCTGCTCATTTAGTAAATGGCCCAAATGCATCAACAAATCAAGTGCACAACGGTCATGCCTAATTACTAGGAACAGAGTAATACAATTAATGGAGGAAACATTCTGCAGATTCTAATTTGAACTCAATGAACTCGGACTGGGTTGATATTACTTGAGTTACATTAATTGGATGGGTGGGTGGGTGGATGGATGGATGGACAGATGGATGGACGGATGGACAGCTTTTGGTTTTTTTCTTTTCAGCTGCATTGTTAAATTCTCAATACGCTTGACGCCTTGGATGAGGACACATCACTTACGTGTGTGTGTGTGTGTGTGTGTGTGTGTGTGTGTGTGTGTGTGTGTGTGTGGTAATGGCTGGCACATTTTTGGAAATTTCCCACAAAACAATTGATTTAGCGCCTCGCTCTTATTGTTGCACCGAATACTGTAATTACCAAACTGTCAGCCTCATCTTAGAGGAGCGTGAAAGACAACAATGCATTGTGGGATGGATGGATGGATGGATGGACGGACGGACGGACGGACGGACGGGTGGGGGGTCTGCATTGTGTGAAAGAAAGAGAGAAAAAAAAAAGAACGGGATCTCTTATCGGCAAATTGACGTATCTGATGATTGATGACTTTCATTCATCTACTACCGTTCAATTCACGCCATTTGGCTTTGGGTGGCGGCTTGGAGTCCTGCCTGTTGTAGCTGTGAGACAAAGTAGGCGCCGGACAAAGCGTCGTCCGTCCCCTCGAGTGAGCACCTTGCACACGCACGCAGCGAGCTCTCCGGTACAGAGGCTTTTTTTATTGGAAGCCCAAAACTGCTGGCTTTGTGTGTGTATCCTCCAGGCAGTGTCAAGGGAGTGCTTACTACACCGCGTACTCGGAGCCACGGTAAAGCCTCGAGAGATGACTGTCAGCGTCATCAAATTCCGAAGAGAAAAAAATAAAAATAAAGGAATTTTACAACAGCGCCTGCTTTCCACCATTCTACAAAATCCACCTGTGCATTGAACAATTTGTATGTCACTCACAATCAGCGTCTAAATATGCCATTTCAACACCTTTGAGCCATCCGACAAATAGATTTGACAAGCGTCCGTCTGGTGGACTTACCTCTTCCTGTACTGTAATGTTGCAGCTTGTCACTGTAGACCGCCTCCTTGGTGTAGGCCCTTTTCCTAACCCATCAGCGAGGAGACAAGAGAAGCAGACGGATGATGACTCCGTGACGAGCAAGAGTAGCTACTGCGCAAAAACAACGCCACTGGAAAACGGCATCACTGCCACGGCTCGGGGTGGAGGGGAAAGTCCGAGCAGGGGTGAATGAAGTTCATGAAAACGAGCTGGCTTTTAATGACCGGAGATCTCGATAGGAGCGCTTTGCTTTTCACGTCTCCTCTGCCGTGCCTTCAAAAGCAGTAAATGTGACTTTGGAATATCTAAAGCAAGGACGCCGCCTCAGCGATGCGACCGGCTAATACCGAATTAAATCATCTCGACCTCACTAACAAGGCAAAAGTTGGAACAGTTTAACCACACCGGAAAGGATTGCTTGCTTGCATTTCTGCGCCATAACAAGCTTTTTTGCATTTGTTTATGTAGTCAGCATATCCCAGGGACATGATTATCAATATGACTGGGGGCAAATATGGATTATGTTGTGAAAAAGAAAATGACATTATTGACAAAGCAAAGCCGTCAGTCGCCACCGTTATTTGGGATACGTTTCTCTTGTCACAAATCTACCGCTGCATTTTTTTCAACACCCGAGGGGAACGCGCTCGGTGCAGGAAAAACCGCATCGATAAAACAGAACGTGTTGGCTGGGATTTCATTACGGGAGGAAAAAGAAAATACGCAGAGGCCGCTTACCTGCTGCAGACGATGGAGATGGCGACCAGCGAAACGATGAAGACCACTCCTGCGGCAGCTGACCCGGCAATGAGAGGAAGTTGCTCCCTCAGCTCCGATTTGAAGTCATCTAAAATGCAAAAAGGAAATCAAATCCAAATAAAAGTGGCTTTGCGTTTCCTCATCATTCTCTATGAAGCATTGATGACTGTTAATGAGATGATTCATTCATTCATTCATATCATTATTTCCATTCATTAAGGTCATTAATTAAGCCCGGTCACGTGTCACGTATGCGGCTTATAAACCAAGTTGAGCTTTTAGACCCGTGTGCTCAGTCACATTTTATGACTTTGGCACAATGCTGCTTGACGAGAAATATGCAAGAACCCCAACAACAGCCTCACTTTAAGGGCCACGCTTGCTTTTCTCGTCAGAGTGGGTCCTTTGTGCGTGCGGGGTGGGGCGGGGCGGGGCGGGGCCGGGCCGGGCGGCTCGACCGGGTGTCTGACGGATAAAGAAAACATACAGATGTCTCATCTGAGAGGCGCCCACTGAAATCCGGCCAGCTTTGGCAACGCTGACTGACAGCTTGCGTTTGATAAACTGAGACCGAGCCACACAGAAAGCGAGCGAGCGAGGCGACGTGTGAGAGAAGAGAAAGGGACTGACAAGGGGGCCCCTCATCTTTCAGTATTGCTCTACCTGTTAAAGAAAGCACACTTTGGTTTCACAAGGTTTGTCCCAAAAAAGGTTTGTACCAACGGAAAATCGAAAAACTGTCAAGCCTCACACCCGCGGGCAACGACATGCGTTTGAAATGAATTTAGTAAAGTGACAGGTCGTGAATATTTAGGTTGAAAAGGGAAATACAGCTTTCCCATGGTGTTTAGTGTCGGAAGCAGTGACGGAGCTGGAAGGGGGTGTGGCACGGCACGACCGCACAATCCAACAAAAGCAAAAGGACGAGACGGAGGCAAAGCAGCAGGGTGGACGGAGCAGAGCTCGCCGCTAAGCGCTCTGACAAATATCGTGCGCTGGTGTCCGGCCAAGAAATAAAAAAAACAGCGAGCCTTTGTTTTGCGGGAACATTTCTGAGTGGGGGCACCAATGTGCCGCCACAGCACCTGTTGAGGTCATTCCATTTCACCATCATTGCAAGACAATTGACAAGATTCCCAAGGTGAAAACAGAAGTAAAGACAAATAACAGACAATTCCTTTTTGTCAGTGAATGTGCATTTGATGCTTCAAAAATAATACTTCTTTATTTCATGGTGTATTTTAGCCCTCACGATTATGATAATTAGGGCCTGAGCAATGTGGATTTTTTTTTTTTTTTAGGCTGATGCCAGATCAGATAATGGGCAGAATAAAATGAACTTGCCGATTAAAAAAAATAAATAAAACAATTCAAAAGCTAATGCACTAATTTAGGGATGCACAATCTATGCATGCTTTCATGGTATTACTATAAGCATCGTTACAATCTTGAATTTGGTGACGAATGCTGTTTATCTACTCGCTAAATATACTTTGATTATTCGTGCACAACTTGTGTCACACGTTTCTGGAGATCCTTAAAACTCTCCCTCTCTCTCTCCCTCTTATGGCCACCCCCCCCCCAAAATCTCATCAACTACTAATCACAGCACTCCAACGCTGGAATGGTTGGATGAAAAACCAATTAGCTTAGCATTGTGGATCAAGCACAGTTAGCTGCACAAACAAAACACATCCGACGTTCTACATAAAGTCTAAACACCCACACACACACACACTAGCATACATGCATAGTCACACACTCTTGAAGGGAATTAATTTTGCTGCGGAAACAGAAGTGCAATTGAACGCTATGCCCCACACCAATCTCAGCGACTAATAATACCGCAATAACAAATACCACGCGAGACGTCAAGTGTTGGTGTGAGTGAGTGAGTGAGTGAGTGAGTGAGTGAGTGAGTGAGTGAGTGAGCGACAGAGAGAGAGAGAGAGAGAGAGAGAGAGAGAGAGAGAGAGAGAGAGAGAGAGACAGAGAGACAGAGAGACAGAGAGAGAGAGCCATCTCTCCTGGCTTGTAGATCCTTACCATCTGTGAGGGTTTGGAAGCACATCTTGCTGCTGTATTTGCCAAAACCAGCAACGGTCCGTGCCCGCACCTGTACAACGTACACGGTGCCCGAACGCAGGGCTTCCACTCGTGCCGTGTTAGTTGGGCTCCGCAGGACTGTGGAGTTAATCTCTGCGTGGTCCTGAAAGCATAAATGTACACACAGAATACATTAGGGAGGAAAATGCAGTATAGAGAAGACAGAGGGGGGGACTCAAACAAGTCATTCCAGGAAAGGAACTGTAAAGGACCATTATGTGCTTTATTCATATAGTAACACACACACAGTGTACCGAGTGTATAGTGGCACAGAATTCACACTTTTACAGAACAGCTTTGCGCATTTGTCTGTTCAGATGTGCTTTCTAAGACACTTAATGCATCGCAATATGCTTAGTACGTTCCTGCATTGTTCACTGAGGTGGACTGGGAAACATTTATGCCCACATCTTTAATAGTGCTTCTTCACTAAGCAAGAAAAACAGATGGCAAGTCGTCGCAACACTAGGGCGACACCTGCGTGACGTAGTTTACATGTGATTGATAGGCAAGACATCTTAGGGCCAAATGAATATACGAATATGCTTTTATTTTGAAGGTCTGACTTTTGACAGGAAGGTACATCATTGTTGCCCCAATTCTTTTCCAAACGGACTTGGTGGCTTGTAAATAACAATAAAAGCTTGAATTGTCAAACGTGACTAAAGCTTGAATTGTGAAGTATGACTTGCTGCCTTTTTACATCTTAGGGCAGAAAATTCCAATGGTGAAAAACACCATCCAATTTACGAAAGATCAGGGAACATGTTTCAAAATGTCGCTCTGTTTTTGGGTGCCTGGATTGCATTCATTGAATTGACATTATTTCCTGTGGGAAAACTTTCTTTAGATTTCATGAGATTCTGTTCTGGTCAGACTTTCTGGAAGGGTATAATAAAATAAAAAACAAAACACCCCCCCCCCCCCCCCCCGTATTTTCCTCGCATGTCCAATAGTTGGTCTTGGGTTAGGTGCTAATATGCTGTGGGCCATCCGTAATTACTTAGGGCTGTCTATCACCTTCTCCGTACACAGAGTGAATATGACAGCCTGCAAATAAGAGCACAGCACACGGCAGACCGAGGCGGCGGGCTGGGGGCTGCCGATTGCTCGATGAAGACATGTTGACTGCTCAAAGGCTCTACAGGGGGGCGGGCGTTTGGACGTGTCAAAAAAACGGTGAAAACGTGCTTTCAAAATGTTAAAAGCTGCACTGTGTCTTAGAAAACAAGTACGACTTCAACGAAAACACACCAAACAAAATAGCTTCGAGATGAGGTCGGAAGTGATAAACAAGATGGACGGTTATTGAATGTCTTCGTTCTGCCGGTTGCTTTGCTGTTGTCATCAGAGTGAACACCTATTGCTTGGAAGAAGACAAATGTTTGGCTTCAAAGCTAGAGAACATTTTACATTCATTTCATTTGCTTCGTCCAATGAAATATACCCGGTTTAATCATTTCAGACTTTTTTTCCAGGGGGCGTCACAGCATCTGTTAACCAACCAATGAGCCTGATGCATCAAATCTATTCTTTGACCTGCACGAGCAACGGGAAAGCGGACAACATCCTCCTGAGTGAGGAGACACAGACACTTGGTGAGGTCAAGATTAGGGTTCCCACTCCCAACTCTGCAGCTCTTTGAGCCACATCTCCATCTGTTGAGTTTTTGGAGGAAGACAGGTGACCCGGCAGATGGCAAACATCCAACGGGGGAGCATCCCATGTGGGTGCACCAGCTTGGAAGGGCTCTTTCATGCTGCCAGTCAAATGGGGATTACACATAAAAAATGGCATAAGGTTCGGGTGATAGCCAAGAAGTTGCACCCCGGCGCTCCTTACTGCTGCTGACCAATGGGAGCGAGGACCGCACGCCACCCCACCCGAGCCGAGCCGAGCCGAGCCGAGCCCGCACTCACGACAAGGCACGCAATCGAGTGCCCGGACCAAAACTATTTTCCACAAACTGGCAAGAAAAGGCTTGCCTAAAACTGTGATCTTGATTTGAACAACTAATTACCCGGCATCTTGGAAAGGCATCAACGGATCGGCAGTGGTCACAATTGGAGACGATCCATTGGACTTACACTATTGTGGCTCAATTGTAATCCAATAGTTACACTTTTGTTTTGGCTCCGATAGTTTCACTTGGTTATTTTCCACCAGCCAAATCTGAATGCAACAAAGAACTTGCTTTGTCCTGTCTACTATTTGTATTTATTGAGCAAGAAACTATTGTCTACAAACCTGGAGTGGCAATGTAATGAACTTGGCGTGTGTGTGCGTGCGTGCGTGCGTGCGTGTCTTTGTGTGTGTGGGTGCGCGCGCGCGCGCGTGCGTGCGTTCTTTACCAAAACGCCAACCCCGCAAAATGGACAGCATGGCCACTTGGCGCAAAGACATGCATGGTGGGCTACCATGTGTCCTCCTCACAGGCTCACACATGGACACACAGACACACTCACACACGGGAAGGGGGTGGGTGCAGCGTACTGTACAAATTAGACCATTCAAAAACAGAGAAATATTTGATGGCAATCCCAAAAAAAAATACAAATACGGCGCACCCCAATTTGTTTTATATACCAATCCCTCCCACATTTCGACTTTATTTTTAAACACATGTATTTGAACATATCGCGAAAACACTTTTGGGTGCCTCGTAGAAACAGGGGTCGTTGTTGGGACGTCATTCAATCATTTAATAACAGGCACAAGAGTGCACGCGGCCGAATCACATGACATTTATATTAGGGTTGTGCGTCTTGCCACAAAAGGCTATTTGATACCATTTCCAGGGTACCATATGATTCAAGGATTTTCAAATGGAACCGTTGGATTCAGTTCACTTCAGTGGGACGAACGATTCTGTCGATTTTATTAACATGCACCAGCAACTTGCAAAAGCTCTTCAAGTTTGTTAGATTGAAGGAAACAAATCATCAGCAGCCCTGCCCTTAGCTCTCGGATTTTCAGCTTAAGCCTTAATAGAGGGCCTGACCCCTGCTGTAGCGTCATTTCCATCCTTCCCAAAAATCGCCAGTTGGGCACAATATTTGACTTTTTCTCCCTCTTCCACCTTTCATTTGCGCATTCACTGACAATGATGGACGTAGACACCTTTGTTTGTGAAAATATTAGCAAGCGCACGTGGATTCATTCCTACTTTCATTTGAAAGGCATCGATTTTGTAGCGCCTACTTGTTTTCCTCAAGCTCTCACAAAAGAAAAACAATCTCCAACACGGTTGTCGCCGTCCAAATTCACAACAATGAACGTGTGACAATGCGGTGTCACAGAAGCGGTTGGCATTGCAAGCTGAAAGCGAGATGGAATCTGCGGCAAGATGACTTTCAGCAGGGTTAAGGATGACTTGACTGTGCAAGGCATGCTGGGACAATCACACCCAAGCAGAAAAGTGGATTTCAGATTGGAGAGATGCATGAAACAGAAGCATAGGCTGTTTTTTGATTTTCATTTCTTAGACGACATCCCTTTACGATGATCTCGGATTCTTGAAACCGGTAACTTAGTAAACACGCGTCTCATATTTGCAGAGCACTTCTGGCTGAGACTGGACAGACAGCAAAGAATGTGGTTGGAGTGTGTTGACCTGAATTCTCACCGTGCAGTTAGTCATTCTGTCCTTAGTGATTTCCTAATTTGCGATTACGCCGTGCTCATCTCTTTGTGTGACGACGCGCTACGTAAACATCAATAGAATTAGCTTTCATTGATATTCATGAACTAATAGGAGGCTGTATAATTGTTATTTACATGACACTAAGCCGTCTGGAAGAGGAGCTTCCTCAAGTCCTTTGCCAACGGCATCCGTTTGATGAACAAAGCCAATGAAGGCGGCGTGGGTTTGTACTGGCTGACTGACTAAGCAATGACTCAGGAAAACCAAAGATTGGAGTGACACATATCGATCCTTAGCCCTTTGCTAAAATTTGTTTGAAAGAAATCATTCACGTGATCATTTATAGACTGTATGGATTTCAATCTATTATTTAGCAAGCGGATCATGAGGGAAGGCTCACCCAATGTCGTAAAAGGCAAAAGCGCATGACCGACACGGCGCCGCCGATCGATCGGTTTTAGGAGGACAAACAAGGGGCCGGAAAAAAAAAAGAAGCTTGAGCCTCTGATCTTTTGCTATCGTTATATCCAAGGCCTTGGGAAATGGCTACAGGTCAATATTGGAGCAGCTCGACGGGGTCGGGCTGGCGACTTAATAAAGCAGACGCATTGTGTGGGAGCAGACGGATCGATGTGATTCGCTCCTCAGATGCGGTGCATTTTCACCGCGGGGAGCGTCGGTGCGCCGAGAGCGCATTTGCTTCATCTGCGGCGGGCGGGGGACAATCCAAAACATTGGCAAGATTGTTGCTTCAATTATTGCTATGGAGCAAAAACATGGAATCAAACGGCAGAGGTGACAAAAGCAAGTCCAGTAAGCGAAAACCTTGCCGCAGTTTGGCTTTAGCCACAGGAGCTTCTAATGAAGGGGCAGGTAGACAAGCTAGATCCCGGAAGGTCATTTACCTACGTACCTACCTACCTACCTACCTACCTGCTGGTTGATTACAAGCACCTGTGACAACTGTGGCAAGGTTTCTGCTTACTGGACCTGGATTTGTCTTCGACGTTACGTGAGATACGCAACAATGGCTTTGACCGAGGGCGGATATGTACTATACGTATAAAAGGTCGGGCGGACAAAACATTTCCCAGTGACAACAAAGACTTGAAGGACAACTGAATTCCAATCGTATACCCTAACTTGACTGGAAATCACATCAGTTAATCAGTTAAAAGGCATGTCTTACCTTCTCATGGTAACGTAGCTCATAGTCCAGAATGATACCGTTGGGCTGTTCCGGTTGCGGCCACGACAATGTGAAGCTATTCATGGTGGAGCTGATCTGATGCATGATGGGAACAATGGAGGGCGCTGTAAGGGAACACACACACACACGCAAAGGTCTCTCTCTGGACTTTTCGTAAGCTCTGCCAACGATATACGACTCTTTAGAGGTCATTTAACCCAAGATGATCAGGAAGTACTGTAGACCTTTTGGGCAAACACTGTCTGATGCAATCGCTCTCCTTTAATTGTCCGGTAATCACACAGCCACAGAGTTTGGATTACGCTTTGGGGGCAGCATGCTTGCCAGCCGTTTCATTTGAGCCGCAAAACGGAGGTACTGGAAACGGGACAAGGAACTCATGATAACATCACCAATGAACGACAGAAGCTGCTAACTTTGTCAGTAGCTGCAGTGAGGATTCCCAGCCCAGCTTCAACAGACTGCCTCAATTAACCCAGGTAGTCTGCAATTTTCTGTTCATTCCAAAAATGTCCTTTACTTTTGTCAAGTCTTCTTTCATCAGTGCACTCCTCGGCCTTCGCTCGGGGACAGTGTTATTGGACGGGAAAGCAATCATCCAGATTGTGTGTGTTTTGAAAACTTTGAAAGTGTGTGCGTGTGTGTGTGTGTGTGTGTGTCTAACTTGTAATGCGAGTGCTAAGGTTACTTCAATAAAGAATGGGCCCAAAAAATGACTTGTCATCTTCAACCCAAGGGAAGTGTTTGTGGAGCCAAGACCAAGTGCCGTAGCTACGCCAGCCTAGAATGAATCACTCCATTTTTATCTCTCAGCAGACATTCACACGTGTGACATTTACAGAGTCGTCACCGCTGACAGAAGCCGAGTTCAATAACCGAGACCCCCCCCCCCCCACAGCTTGTGAAGGGGAAAAATACATTTCCCGGCTACTGATAAGTTTTGTTTTGCATCTATTTGTTGCGCTTCTACGTGATCTAGGCCCGATTGTCGGCTTTCTAAATGTCACGGACTTACCGAGAGAGGACGCAAGTCTTTGCGTTTATATATCACAGAATGTGACGATTTACAAAATGAAATGAAACTTTGGGGGATTTTAAATGGCTACCAGGAGCATAACACCAATGCGGCAATTCAAAGAGTAATACTACGTAAATCCAAACAAAGCAACTTGTATACACGGGAGTAGATCTGATTCAAAAACAAATTGCAGTGAGTTAAGTGTGTTGAAGAGATGACAAATCTCCACCCATCCACCCACCCCCATCTTCCGGCATAAAAAGCAGGTCCCCACAAGCGTGTGCTCTACATTTTACTGCCATCACTCACTTGGCTCTTGGCCTGCTCACCGCTGAGGACTCATCATTTCTCCACCCGGCCGGCCTCAACTTGCCATCTTTCTGAATAAGTCCTTCACTCAAAAGGCTGCAAATGGCATCCTTTTTCAATTTAATGTCCCTTTTTATCTATTTCCCGAGGAGTTGCTCCACTTCTTTTCCATCTCTTATTCGTACATTGCTCGCATTGAGCCATTCTACAGACTTAGTAGTGCTGTAAATGGAAAAAAGAAGAAGAAGAAGAAGAAAAGAAAAACTTGTGATTGATTTGGCATCTATGCTTTCAAAGCAAGCTTTATTTGAAAGATATGGCCTCTTCTATAGCTTTGGTAGTGGGTAAACATTTTCTAAACTGGAGGGCGATGCCGAAATGCAAACAAATATTTGATTTAGGTGCTATTTATCCCGTCGGGATTCCGTGGCATCCGCCACCCTCGGCAGAGAGTGTGAAGACCTCAGGCTGCTTCATGCTTCAGTGAGCAGGGTTCGTTAGGTAGGTAGGGCTCCCTGGGCCACATGATCAATGACTGACTCTTGTGAGAGCAAGCAGAGGTGCAGTGTACATGAAACCCCTGCGGTGGAAAGTAGCATTTTTGCACCCTTGCATTTTTTGGCAAACATGAAAATATGGAATGGGACGCCAATCAGGCTGGCTTCTCAGGGCCTGATTGGATTCCCCTTGAAGTTCTCCACATCTTGTCAAGTTACGACCACAAACATACATTTATTGGAATTTCATGTGATACAGCGAGTGGTATGTGGTTTGTACATGTACGAAAAATGAAATGATACGCACGCACACATTTTACAGTCTGTGAAAAGTATCCGAGCTTCTTGAATTGGAGTGATTGCGCTGGATTTGATGTGGGAGTCCTCCACCTCGCAATCATGTGCTAATTTGTCCGTCACATGACATCCCAACAAATCCATTTCAATTTGTGGTGTGGAAACAATTCAAGGAGTGTGAATCTAAAACCGGTAGACGATGATTATTGAGCATCAAAAGATTCATGTTTGCCTTTTAGATTGCTTAGTCAGTAGATTGTTTATTTATTGCTTCGCTCGTGTCTTTTCGAAAGATGATGTTAGTAGATTTCCTGAAAGGTGGTGACATTGGGGATGTGAGGATTCCACCTGACAAGGATTTGTTCCATTGAATTCAACTGATTTGGAACACGGTGTCAACTATGTTGTCCTTGTGTCCTACGTCGAGAAAAAAAAAAAAAGCCAATATGTCTGGACGAGGTTGGGTTTCAGCCTAATGACGCACCCCTGTCCTCTCCAAGTGTGTCCCCTGCTGACAGTGATGCTGACAATGATTGGTGACTGTGTCCTGCTCTCGTCTCCCGCCCCCTCCCATCCATTGTTACCCTGCTCTACTTTTATCTGGCCCAACTTGCTGCCCCTGGCTTTTAATACAGAGCTCGGCTCGCCATTAATCAAAGTCGGAGCCTCTCGGCGTCTGGCTCTGACAGAGGGAAGCGGAGAGAATGAAATGAAAAAGAGCTAACGTGTCGTGAAGAAAGAGTAAAGCGCTTAGATAATTGTCAAGCAAAGCCAAGAAAGGACATCATTCATTCCATCATTTTATGGTAAATCATACGATAATTGCTTCAAACCAGGGACGCACTGATGACGACACTGACGCTGTCAGCCGGGGTCTCACAAAAGTAGCTCGACCGACCCAAGGAGACATATAGTTCAGCTATGTGGACGCCATGTCAGCCATGTGGAGATAGGCCAATGCAAATTATGCTCTGCAAAATGGACGATTAACTCGGCGACAGCGCCTGCATCTTAAAGCCCAGACGCAGGATCTGCCCGACAAACACATTCCGAGCCCCGCCGGCTGCGGTCGAGGCAGCGACTCCTGTCGGAATGATGTGATCGAGTTTTAACCGGGACGAGCGGCGGGCGTTCGAAAGGCTCCTCACCGTCGACCCTAGTCCTCTAAAAAACAACAGCATCCAACGAGTGTTTAACGTGGCAGTCTGGAGTCAGCGTTTGAGAAGATCGCAACCTACAAAGGTGTCAGCAACTCTCATGTGGATCAGTGAGGCAGCAGAGGACTGGATCGACCACGTGACACATCATTGTCATATGACTGACAAGGAGTGGCTGCGACCCCGGCCATAAAATGAACGAAAAAGCTCGTGTTATATGTACGTGCGGCACATGCGGCCATGTTTTTCCACCGGCGGTGGAATGAAGTCCTAAATCAAACTATTGATCAGACCGTCCTCCCAGACACAGAATGGAATGGAGGGCGATTTTATTAGCCTCTGCAGACATTCGTACTACTACTTCCCTTAAACGCTCTTCTCGTGATGAATTCCTCTTTTCCTCTCCTGCCAACTTCCCACGCGTGCTCGTACTTTGCACTGACTTTATGGGTTCCTTACTTTCTACTTTTGCAATGATTTTCTCATGGACAGAAAGGACTGAGAATAAAACCTCACCCAGCTTTCATTTCATCCTAGGAACAGTCGATTTATCGTTCTCAATGATCTACGTACCTGATGAAGTTTAATGGAGTCATTTTGCATCTAAGGACTACAAACTCAAACTTCGGACAATGTCAAGGTACAGGTGGATTTCAAGGAGAACTTGGTACCTTGGTATTAAAAGTCAAGACTCTTTGGTCATGGGCCAACAATGAAATTCCCTCCCTCAAGCAGTCAGACTACGGATCTCGCAAATGATTCTGTCAAAGCTTTAAACTGGTAAGTCAACAAGAAGAAAATAGCGCCCGATCGTACAGAACTGCTCGTTAATCCGACCCTCGGGCCTCTGAGCAAAATTGAATGCACAACTCGGCTGCAGTCAGCAAAGGTGCCGTTAATCCACTTTGCAGTCTCAAGAACAACAATACACGCACGAACACCTCTGCGCTTGTACTCGCGACAGTGCTGGCACGGAAACAAGTCTTCCGAAAATTCAGACAGATTCTTATGTCCCATTGAAATGATGATCGTCTTCCACAACAATTCTGCATTGTCAACTTTCCTTTGTCTAGCAGGAACCGTACAATTACCTGGCAACAAAAAGCCACAGAGAGCAGGACGCACGCTCGGCAGATGACACTTCATTACCTCGACAGGACTCGATAATAGACGTCGCTACTGCTTCGTCTCCGTCTATCTGTCAAGCTTACTATTAGCCGCTGAAAGTGTTATTGACCACCTTGGTAATTCGGTCAGGTTTCTCTCATTTCACTTTTTGTTTGATTGTCTTCCCTCCAATTTGAATCGTTCTTGAATTCAGATTCAATTTTACGCCAATATAGTTGCTGAAACAAGTTGGATCGATGCATGCCAACCGGTAAAAACTGTCAAATGATTGACTCCTTTGATTACTTCATGGAAAGGTGACACGCACAATTTTAATGGACAGCGACGTGTGTGACAATGCGGGACAACAGGACAATGTGACAGTTACCAGGGCACTTGACACGCATATACGTAAGCTTTTCCATCACCTGACACGGCAACTATGACTCATCTTTCGCCTGACTTACCATGAAAGCCTTATAGATCTGTGTCTTTTCCAATTCATGTTTACGACCAGTCGAAGCATGAAAAGGCCCCGGCAGGAAAGGACATTCTCCACAGATGCGCAAAGAAAATGCAGAAAATATAGGCTGAAGGTCAATTGAAACGGTCGGCTGAGGTCCAAGCGGGCAGGCGGGCGGCCGGGCGGGCGGGCGGCCGGGCGGGCGGCCGGTCGTACACCGTCGTAGATCCGAGAGCAATCTTGCAATACAGCCTGAAACCATCAACTCTTTATCTTAATGTCTCCAGCAGGGTGGCTGACATGAGACGATTGAACCTACTCAGCTGTTATAGCAATGTGAACTGCTCGGTTCAACCTGCTAAAAATAGTCCTTGACAGTGTCAGTGGTTTCTTCAAAGACTTCAATGTCCCAGACTAATTTTGACATCTGGCAGACTACAGCGGCAGCAATTCCACAATGATGGAAAGGACGTTGAAGATTCACAGACAGCCAGAAACCTTTCTAAACCTTGCTACCATTGTTAAAAAACCAAGAACGAGTCGAATGCCTTCAGAAAAATGTACACTCTCGGGCTAACGCTGTCATTGGCTGGCTCTGGAAATCAAGCACAAAGGAAGGAATGAAAGGGCAAAAAGATCCCATTTCCAATCCTTTGTTTTGATTTGGGCACGTATCGTATTGTACTATGTCGGCAGCTACCGATTTGCTTCAAACCTCACGGTTGAGCTACGTAAAACCCTTTGGGCACCACAGCCAGCCGTCCTGGGACGCTCAAATGCAAAACAGTTCTCATGATTTTTACTTGTGCCCTGCGAGGGAAGGACACAGCTACGGGTGTTTCTAGAAGACGTATATTATAGTCAAGCCAAAGATGACATGGCTGCAGCCACTTACCGGCCTGGTTGGTGGTGATGTCTATGGACACGTGCTGCGACGGATAGGGACTCTTATTGCTGACGCCGTTGACCGCCTGAATCTCAAAAGTGTACAAGGTGTGCGCCAGCAGGTTGCTGATGAACACCTTGGTCTCGCTCAGACCCAGCTGACGAGGAACAAATTCCACATTGTCGTCACAGTGGGAGCAGGCGCGCCGGTCGGCCTGGCACTTTTTGCACAAGATGTTGTAAACCACGTCGCCCCGGCCGCCCGTCTCTCTGGGAGAATGCCACTCCAGGATCACGGAGGTCTCGTTCACGATGGATATGACGTTCCTTGGGCTGGATGGGACACCTTCAGAGACAAGTGTAAAACAAAGCCCCGTGATTTTTAGAGGGAGCAACTGAAATGTACAAGAACTGGTTGCAGTGGACACATTCTATTTGGTGCCATTTTTTTGCAATTGATAGCGTCATGTATTGTTGGCAAAGGACAGGACACTTTTTCTTCTTCCTCTTTCTTCAGCACAACTGGAATGCTAATTTATTCCCCTCACACCCAGAGGGATCATAAAGCGAAACGTTTGTGTCTATCAAACATTGGTTATTTAGCAAAACGCAGTGTTGCAGGGAGTATTCTTATCCATGTGAGATTCACGCTTCCATTCACTCCCCAGGAGGAAAAGCTCCAAAATGATATTCATGGAAAAAAAATCACACAACGATAAAACAAAGTGCTTTGCTCGAGTGGCGCATTCCCATCCAGCTGTTTGAAAAGGGGGCCCTGTTCACCGTCACCCAAATGGAGTGTTTTTTTAAGGGTTCAAATGACAGCGTCGATTCTTTGCGGGATGCCTGCCGGAGTCCCTCGAGACGCTCAGTGATATTGCAGAATCTCCATGTGGAAAACACATGTGACATGCCTGAGCTTGTGTGCTTGATAAACTCGAACCGCGTCATCCGTTTCAGGCCCCTAACCCCGTTGGCCGGCCGGCCGGCCGGCTCCAGCTGAGCTCCACATGTGCGGGCGGCAATGACATTGGAAATCAGATGCGACTGCTACTTATCCAGAGCATATTGGAGAGCATTAGGACAGCCAGCCCATGACACTCCCTTTTAATTGGCCAAAGGATTTCATTTGTAGAAAACGTTCCTTACAGCTCTCAGCTGGTCTTCATTTGTGCCGTGTCACTCGCAATTGTTTATGCTCAAAGACACACTTGGTCATTTCGTATCTAGTATTTCAGGGGAGGGGATAACATCGTATCCAGGCATGCTGTGTTCAAAAAGAGCTATTTCATTTCATGAACTGGTGCAACAGGCAAATTCAAATGCGAGTTTTTCTACAGGTTTACGACTGACAGGTAGCAGCTTGGAATGTGTGTTGTTGGTTATTTTTCTGCAAGGGCACTAAAAGTGTCTTACATAGAACATCAGAATGTGCATCATCTTAAGGCTTAAGTAGCGTAAAACCGATGAGCCGTGCCGTGCGCATACGTATATAAAGAGCTCCTGTGGCTTCTGCAAGGTAGGTAACGAGCTGCCCCCGTAGTGGAAAAGGATTTGACAGAGGCTGTAAAAGCCCAAAAGCTAGTTCCTTTCCCCGGACGCCCCTGTGTCGAAAATGAACCCCTTGTTAACCTTGTTTACTCATCCCGCCTTTAAAATGGCTGGGGGTTTGTTTTGGTGTTGTTGAAAAAGGCTTGAGGGAGCAACAGAAGGTCCCTGTGTGCCGATAGCGATCACAGCCAGAGTAGCCCAAAAGAGTGCTGAAGGCTTGTGTGGGTTGCTGAGAGCTCAAATAAAACACCTTATGAGGACTAATCATTTGTGCGTGGCTGAGAGACCGACATGGGGGCGTGGGTGACGGAAGGAGGGAGGGAGGGAGGGAGGGAGGGAGGGAGGGAGGGAGGGAGGGAGGGAGGGAGGGAGGGTGGATGGATGGATGGATGGATGGATGGATGGATGGATGGATGGATGGATGGATGGATAGCCAGATGAAAGCGTGACATGGGTGGATTGGGTGGGTGGATGGGTGGACGTATGAAATAGTGACTTCGTTGGATGGACAGTATTCAGTAACTTGGTCATTCGCCTTTCTTGTCACAATCCTCCCATGTTTTTTTTTTCTTTCTTTCCTTGCAACTTGCCGCTTCATTTCTGCTTCTATTCTCCCTTATGACCCAATCAGCACCCGTTCCGCTGCCTGACTCGCCTTGCTTACCACTCAGCTCGTCACACCTCCTCCGACTCACATAACGAGTAAAAAGAAAAATTCAATCGGCAAGCCCACGGAAATGTTTACCGATGACACCGTTCTCACATTTCCTCTTTTCCAAATAGACGCGTAGGGAATGCGGCTTATGTCTGACCTGGGCCAGCCATCAAAGTTAGTGGGCGTGTAGTGAGACACAATACTTTCCCGCTGCTACTGTTCACTTAGGCCTGGGGCTGAAGTCAGCAGAAGATGGCAGATTGGCTTGGTGAAGAGATGAGATAGTTTGGATTGGCCCTAGGGAAGTGAGTGGGAGCAAGGGGAGGGGCTGATGACATGCGGCTCCCTGCTGACAGAGCCAGGCGCTGGACTATCCATCAGCGAGCTAATCAGTGCGATCTGGAGCACACGGGGAGGGACCGAGCGACTCGGCTCCTCTGTAGCGCGGCTGCAAAAAGCGCACAAGCTGCCACAGAGGCGGCCTGATTTACGCTAGCTACGCTGCCGCTCTTATCAGGCTCGACTGCGTACGAGAGATTCTTACAAGGGTGATCTCGCTGCCTGCCCCTGCTGAGATCTAGGGAAGCCAGAACATCAAGCTAAGCATCTACTCGGTAGTCGGAGAAGCATTGGATATCAGCACATCCTTTTGCGCAAACTTAATGAACTGTCGTGTCTTCTTTTAGTGATCAGGGGAGCCGCATTTGATTGTTCCTTCAACCTGGGAACATTTTTGAAACAGAACACCAGGGGTCGGAAGTCAAATAGGAGAGCTGGGGTAACGAGCCAATAGATGAGCTCGGTCCCAGGGGCAACAGCTGTCCATGTGATTTGCGTGGCCCTGTCATGACCACCCTTCAGGTGCCTGAGCAGACAGATAAAGCAAGTCAAATCACTTCACTGCACCGCTTTGATAATAATAAGAGACAATTAAAGGAATGAAGTCATGCGGTCAAAAGGGGGGGGGGGGGGGGAAACGCCAGAGGCTAGCTGCTTTTAAAACACCAAACCAACTCAAGTGCAATAAACTCACTCCACTTGGGACCTCTTGGAAAGACAGAGGCCCCACCCCGGAGGTACGGGCAGATGGCGTGCTCGATGGAACAACCACTAATTCACCAGAGATGTGTTGTATGCCGTGCCGTGCCGTGCCGTGCCGTGCCAGACATGATGAGAGAAGCTCCATCGCCTAAAGGTGTGGCTCAATTCATCGGGGACTCGTTGCTAGAGCCAAGCAGACAGCTGTGCTGCTGTGGGGCTCTTCCACAGCCTTAAGGCATTTATTTTAAGCCATTAACAAAACATGCTTTTATGCCCATTAGATTCACTGGTAGATAGCAATTACAAAATGTCCCATTAGCCACGACTGTATCATAAAAAGTCCAAAATGCAACATTGGACTATTAGCCTGCTGTGAGAGGGAGCAGCAGAGAGGTAAATACCGTTTTTGCGCTCGGTTGGAATAGTACTCGCCACGTGTGGCAGCGGGATGTCTCGGCATACTGATTTTTTAAAATTATAATAAGTCAACTTTGATGCTGTGAGAGGCTTTATTGGATATCCAACTGATAAAGACAATGTCGCTGCGCGGCGTCTATCGAAGTAATTAGGGTTGGAAGGGTGAGGAGGGGGGGGGGGCAGCCGATAGACAGGAAAAGAAACAACAGCGATAACTAAAGCAAGAGCGACTTTTGGTGAGTGCCAAAACGTCTGTGACAGAAAAGCATTGCGATTGAATCAGAAAAGTTCAACTCCCCTGAGACCATTCATTTGGAAAAAAAAAAGCCCCGAAAAACAGAATTCTTGAGCTTCACCATAAATTAGATTGACATCGCATCAAAACTACTGGGATGTTGTCACTTTCTTGTGAGCACTTATTTGGCGTTACGTCACACTGATGTTAAAATAGATGCGCTGAGAAGCATTTGCCCTCTTGCAGCTGGCACACTTGTCAGAACATTTAGCGTCATGTCATTCTACTCACTAGTGCAGGGTCGGTCTGGCTGATCAGCATCACCGCGATAGTAACCGTTGCGACAGACGCAGATGGTGGCGGCCTCAGCAGTGGAGCGACTGTTGGGAGGGCACTGAAGACACAAACCAGGACCCTGCGTGGACTTGAAAGTCCCCGGCGGGCATGCTGGAAAAAGAGTAAGACTGGGTCAAGGTAAAGAAAAAAAAAAGGAAAAACAACTTGTAGATACAACTTTGTAGAGGCTCCATTTTCTGCCACACAAGATGTTATAGACGTCCGAATTCAATCAAAATGTATTATATATAAGTAAAAAAAAAAAAACAACAACACAATTTTGTTTAAAACCAACAATCATTTGGTAAACGATATGGCGAAAAATCCTATTTAGGTTCCCGTGAGCAAAGTAAGGTTTTTTCTATTGTCAAACAGAAAAACACACATTGCAGTCAAATCAAAAAGAAGGTTGAGACGTTCCTATTTCCAAGCCATCGAGTCAATGGCAACAAACGATGCCAAAAAGCAAAGTAAGGTAGTCACTGTTTCATCATCAGATTTGCATCGACACGCAGCAGTGACATTGCTTTGTTTGCCCAATGACTATTAGATGATGACTGGCCTCCCGCGGGACGAGCGTACTTTCCGCTGGCGGCCCGCCGTCAGTCAGCTGTGGTGGATTTCAACAAGGCATTAGCCCTTAATTCCAAAAGGCCACCGTGGAGGACAAAGATTATTGTGGATGATACGAGAGCTGGAATGGAGGCAATAACCTCATTTGTTTACCGTCACATCCCAGAAGAATGCAAAGCGGAGACGGGCGCTGCGCAGAAGGATTTACCGACTGTAATAACTGCGATAAATGTTTAGTCGCCTCATGAGCTGATGATGGAGGACTCAATGACGTTGCAATACCTCCGAAATGTCCTGATGAATATTTGACTGATCCTCCTGTTTGATGTATTTGCAACCCTGCGGTCTTGATCTTGGCACACAAACCTTTAATACCACTGGCCTGACTTGTGGTCACAAAACATTTCTCAAAGCGGGAGCCCCGCAACCACAAATGGCTTATGAAACAACCCGCGCTGAGCTGTGAGGCAGATTAAAGCAAGGAGCAAAACAAACTGACTGCATTGCTGCGATTGCAGCCCAACAGGAACACGAATCAGTGTGCGCATCGTCTCACAGGAAAGCAATAGAAACGTTTTTGCTCGTGTATCTATATACGTAATTAAAACCCATTTCACACGACGCAGCTCCTAATACAAGAATATTGAGCTTGAGACTGAAAATCGGCCGAGCTGCCGTCGCAATAGCATTGCTCCAGATAATCAAATGTAGATAGCTTGTTGTGTCGGTTTCATAGGCTCCAAATGCATGAAAACGTTGCATTCTTCTCAGCTTCCAAGGTGGTTTACAGGCCCACGCTAATGGATAAAGTCTCACCGTTCACAGAAGGAAGGCAGAAATACACAAAATTCACTTCACGTTCCCTTGAAATATGAACCAGTTCATGAACTTTCTGTCGTTGAACTTGTTCAGGTACAACTTTGAGCGTAACCATGGCTTGGCTGTGGTGTTAGCAACACTTCCTGAACACATCAACGTCGGCCGAGGAATTCTTAAAACGGGCTTTGTGAAAGTAAGTACCTTGAGGCAAATTTTTGGAAGCGGAAATACGGGCATATTCTCAATTAAATGCAATCTTTGGAATCTAGAGGATTGGGCAAAAAGTGTCGTAGACTCCTTTTCGATAGGCGTGACTTTTTGGCTAAAACTTGAGAGATTTCATTTGCGGCGCCTATGCTAGAGGGTGTTCTTACAGCTAAGGTCACAAAGAAGCTGAGGCCCATTCTCTGAGACAGAATATGCGCATGAATTGAATCCTAGGCTTGAATTCATTTCAGCGCTGATCACTGATCTGCTTCACAGAGCAAATCCATAGAGGTTCTAAATCAACAGCCCACGACAGTAATGCTTATTTTGCAGCAGAAAGGGCCAAGAGTTCTAGTCCCGTATGGACCGCTCACTCACCAGCTGCGTCGGCTCTCCGACGCAGGCAGGACGAGGACGGAACATGAGATCAACAAGCAATTAGTCTCCCCTGTGGTTGAATACGCCACGATTGAACTGGCTGCATCCGGAAACACAACATTCCTCTCTTTCAAGTGGGCTCCGCCAACACGCTCCTGCTTTCCTTTGTCTTATTTCACCGCTGCCCCCTCGCATATTTGTATCTGTCCCAGCGGTAAGGTATTGTTTTCTCTGCTCTTGTACCTTTTCCTTTCTTGTTGTTGTTTGGCTCTCCATTGATTGGCACCTTTGCATCCTTGTCAAGTTGACCCGACTTTTCACAATCAAGAGGGTTTGTACACAAGCAGGAACAAGTTGATTAGTTTTGGAGCCACAACCTAACGGCGATAACACCAGCCTGACCAGGTGTGATGTGTCACTGATATCTCAACCGTCAACCATTGCCACAACATCGACTCCAGATGCTAGGAGGCAGCTTGTTCCTTCACCTTTCCTACTCGACAATGATGTATTGGTTTGCCCATACGTACGTGTTCTACATAACAGCATTGGGTTCCGACAGCGGGCTTCCGTAATAGCTTATATGCCAAACCAGGTGTTGGGTTTCAGAGGTTGGACTGGGCCGTATTTTTGCCCAGCGTATAATGAAGTGCACAATGCGGGCCATGCATCATACACGGAGGCACTGTGTCACGTTGCCCGCGCGCCTTCACAATGTGCCGTACGGGCCGGTCCCAACAATTAGAATTAATTGGACACGTGGGATTTATAGGTCGAGCAGAATAAGAATTACATTTGGCTGTCATAGAAGAATAAGCGAGCGCATGGAGGATAAAATGAAAAATTGCACTCGAGAGTCGGGTTGGGGGGGGGGGGTGGCAGCCAGTGAAAAGGATTATGAACAAGATGGCTTTGGAAATGGCTTTCCTACTCAACCCAATCAAGGTTACAGGACACAGACTTCACCCTCGTCTGACTCGTTCCCGTGGCATAGCTTTAAAGTCGCTTAAAATACTCCCGGCTTATAACATTGGATGGATCACAGTCTTCAGCATAGACGTCCACAGACACTCACACGGACATGCTTATGACTAGGTTAAGACCCCAGTTGACACCTACTTGATTTTTTGGTACTTTGTCACTCGACGAGACAGCTCGAAAGCACAAAAAGGTGCATATGTCGTGAAGAATCATTATTTTGCAGTTTGGTCGTCAAAGAGGGGACGGCGGTTGGGTGGGTGGCGTGGTCTCCAGATATTCCTAAGCACAAGCGGTGGTAGAGCCCATTGATATTCAGTCTTCCTCTTCATCTGTCACCGCTCATTTTCCTACCACCATCCACGTAATGAGATGCGTCTCCAGCCCAGGTGTTCATTTTCTCTTCAAGGTCATCGAGCGGCACCGTGTTTCTTTGAGTCAAAGCCAGGTTTGAAACAAAGGCTTGTCAGAAACCATGCAAAATCCCCACAGGCTTTTTAAAGCAAGGCTACAAAGTGCCTTTAAATGGTGAGGTTCAACAAACGTCCAATGAATTGCTCACATGGGTCAACAGGGACCAATGAAGGACACCGAATGCTTCCAACTTGTCACGCAAGCCACCGCTACTTTGAGCGGTGACATCATTTGGCAAGTCTGGTCAGCGTCCGTCTCTTCTACCCTCCGTCGTCACCTCCTAATCTCTTAGAAAAGTAAGAAGGCAGGCCTGATAGATTTTATCGGGAATAAAAGGGTGATTGAAAGTAGTCCATCTTCTTTTCTGCAGAGGGGTTCCTCCCACAGACCACTCCCCCGATCGCTAATCATCCATCCGTTCCGGCAGTGTCACGGCCCCTCGTCCGCAGCCCAACATGCAACGGCAACAAACTCATTTTGTGCGTCAGTAATCCTCCCCAAACACAACTCAGTCCAAGATACCTGTCCTCCCAGCTTACAACTTGTAATATGGCAGTATCTAAAGCTGCAGAGACCCCTTGAGAACGTCAAGGTATCAACCAATTCGCCTTCAAACTGTGCCGAAGTGTATTTCTGGCTTTTCTGCGATCATAAAAGAGGCACTACATCAGAAGCACAAGACGGCAAACGAGAGTAAACGGGCAGACAAGAGGAAAGAAAGCCTCGATTACACTTATATTGACATATCGGTCGTTCGTTCGCCGACTGGAACAACCACGACAAAAACGACTGAATTCAATGAACACTCAACTGTTAAAGTCAAAGTCCCAATGATCGTCACACACACCTGCATTGAACCCATCCCCGTGTCATTTTGATCCATCCCTGGGGGAGAGGGGAGCGGCGAGCAGCAGCGGCGGTGCCGCGCTCGGGAATCATTTGGTGATCTAACCCCCCCCCCGAATTCCAACCCTTAATGCTGAGTGCCAAGCAGGGAAGCAATGGGTCCCATTTTTATAGTCTTTGGTATGACGCGGCCGGCTCAGTCCAGTCTCAGGGCGGACACTCTACCGCTAGGCCACTGAGCTGTGAGTTTCTATATGTTGGCATCAGCAGGCAGCAAGAACCCCATGGGCAGATGGTTGCCATGGTAACCTCACAGCCAGTATTCCTTTTGGCCCACACTATCTTTTTTGAAGAGGCAGGAGGCAATGACATGAGCAGCAGACCTAGACTAAAAGTACATTCAGGAGCTGTGTGAGTGTGTGTGTGTGTGTGTGTGTGTGTGTGTGTGTGTGTGTCTGCAGCACAAGCGTGATAACAATCAGGAGCAGTAAATAATCTCTTCGCTGTACACAGCCACATCACGACCCGGTGTTGAGTTGCTACTATCTGGCCCTGGCACACTGGATTAGGCCAATTTTATTTGCGGGGGTCACCAACGCAAGGCACGGAGCCTATCGTGCCGATAGAAGGTCGGCCAGACCAGAGAGAAGAGATTTTCAAAGCGTCTTTGGTATTCAGGGACACAACTCAGTTTGCTGGCTATAGCAGAAAGAATCTAAGTTGTATGTACAATTCAAAGAAATGGGACAAACGACGCGATCGATGATTTTTTTCTTGCATGGGAACTTATGACCTTTATCAGGAACCTGTAATTTGGTCTGCTTTTTAACAGTACCGGTGGCATATGATTTCCTTTTGATGTGAATTCTGCCAACATGCATATCGCACGTTGTGTTTCGCTCATATGAACAAACCACCGGCTGATCATTGAAATGTTTTGAGAGTAGCTGTCGTAAATCTTAAAAGCAGCTTCAACTAAGCATGTATGTAAGCGGCTCTGGGTTGAACACCTGCTAATGAGACCAATGAAGGAGAACGGGCAATTAAGCACAGCTAAACACAAGCAGAGAACAATGACACACACTGGGAAACAAAAGTCCCTTCACTGTTTACCAGCCGTAATTTGATTCCTAATTGAGCGTACACAAAAATATTCTGGCATCCACGGTGGGTGGTTGGTTGGTTGGGTGAGCGCTGCTTATTCTCGCCTCCGGTCATCACAGACAGTGTCACCATGGGAGACTTTTTCCATCAGCCAACATAACCCCGATGACATGTCTACCACCAATAAGCCATTTGTTAGCTGCCGCATGTGGTGATGCAATAAAAAACCCAAAACAAAAACATTTGCTATCGTGTTCAACTTCTGGGCATATGAGCCCATCAGACATTTCAATTTCAAACTGTAATCAAGCAGGATTGTACCTGCCAGTATATTTCAATTGCACTGAAGACAGATGTGTGTTGATGAAAAATTCCGTTCCATCTCATGACCGATGCCACCGGTTGGCACGCAACACACCTGCAACAGCAAGCCATCCAAAGGTGAACGGGAAGCGTGGCTTATCTATATTCATGTCATATTTGACATCAGAATGACCTCTTCATAACCTTATCAGAAAGCGCTAGCCTCCTCTGGAAAAACAGACGCACCGTAACATTTCGATGTGGTGCTGTGTGTCTGCGCGAGTGTGTGTGTGTGTGTATGTTTGTGTGTGTTCCACCATTACCCTACCTGTCCAAACCTTGACAGCACTGACCTTATCTGTCGGTTTCAGTCAATAAGCCTGAAGCTATGACACAGGGAGAGATACATTTGTTTTGTGTGATTGCATATGTCTTAAAAAAAAAAAAAAAACATTGGGAGATCTTCTTCCTACATCTTCATATTCGCTTGGACTGACGAAACACTCAGGTTGCAAATATTGATGGAGAACAAGTGACAGACAAATCTGTCGGTAAAAAAAAAGTAGATAAGGATAATAATAAATGTTGCGATGCTAAGCGATATCTCGCTCCACCACTTGCGACGTAATGACGTGTTCATTAATCACAAGTAACACGGTGGAAAATGTGACACCATTCTCTATGCTCCAAAGTGATTTTTAAGATCTTAATTGATGTCATTACAGCATCTTTCCAAGATTTAATGTGAATTCGCTATGGATTCATTTGATTATTCCATTAGTAGTTCGGTGGTGCCAAGTTTGTCTGATTTTAAAGGCCATGCAAAATGACATTTAGCAGATGATGCTCTTTGTATGTGTGTGTGTGTGTGTGTCACACTTTCAGCTCTTCTCATTAAGCCTCATGACATTGTGGACTTTTTGAAAGACATCAGCACCTTGTCCAGCTGAGAATTAGGGCAAACAACTTCATATGACCTACTGGGAACGCGGATTTGCTCGACAAATGGCAGACGGCCATTTAAAGACGAGGTTTACAAAGCTAGGACATGTTTGTGCGCGTGGGTGGCTGAGAGAGGGATATTTTTTCCTCATCAGTCAGGAAATCAAGCCACAAATAGGACTGCAGACATTTTGGATTAGCAGCAACCTCGCCCCCACCCACCCCTTTCCTCCAGATTGGCACCACCACAGAGGTCCCAGATTAAATGCCATACTCACTTTAGCACAGATGGCTTGGAAATAAATCATACAATCCCTACACAAGAAAAAGGCACACACGCACGTGCGCAGGTGCTATATACGTAACACGTTAGTTAGCGCAGCAAAAGACGAAAGCACCTGTGCGCTTGACTGCGTCTACTCTTTGTATTTCAATGACTGAATCAATGCTTTGAAATTGATTGTGGCTGAGCACGGGCCAAGAGATGTTCGTTCCCCCTGGCTTGCTGCCCTGGCCCGCTATTGATTAGATCTGAGAGCCAATTGCTTTCACACTGGATTTAGGGGTTCCGCGACAGTGCGCGAGGAGAGCGAACAAGAAGGAGCTAGAGAAACAGTGTTGGTAAGAAATGTGGCTTTTTACAAAAACTTCTTGCAACCAAAAATTGTCTAGGATTTGGTATGATGCGCTTTGGTCCATTTGAGAAAATCCATTCAACCGGCGGGAGTGCCAAACATATGAAAGAATTGGGACCTTCTCTTATGTTTACCGGCTAGCGTGATGTTAACCATGTCATGGGTTCACCACCCAATCACCTTCCCCTCTCCATACAACAACGTCCTTCTCTATGGAATAAGAAGGAGGGAACGGGGCTTAGAAGCCCCCCGATCTCAACCGAGGATGTGCCCTTTTGTCCGGCTAAGGCCCCTCTCTCAAATCATTTCCACAATTGGCGGGGGGGGGTGGGCTTCCAATCCGGTTTAAGAGTTTGTTCCGACGAGGGACCCCGCGGGCAGGAATGGCAGCCGGCGCGGTCGACGTGAACGAGGGTCACAAGAGGGCCCCTCGCCCAAACAGGGGCTATAGCATTAGTGGGGTAAAAGTTCCATGGAGCGCACATTGGGCTATTGTTCCACTCCTTCGGTGACTGCTCTCCTAGTTGGAGCAGAAGTAAAACAAAAGGAGCGGGGATGATGTCTGAGATTGTCTGCGAGACGCTTGCAGATTGAGAGCCTGGAGGGCGAACCTCCCTCGCAGGCGGGAATGTAAAGGCCTTTTTCCAAAGAAGATATGAAGGTTAAAAAGTGAAATTGAGTGTATGAGCACGTGCGCTTTTGTGTCCCTATCGCTCTGCCTCGGCTTCATTCCCCAAAGGGTCTTATTATGCTTGCTGTTGGCTCCGACACAAAAGCTGTACGGCCGTGCATGCAGCTTCCCCCAGAGAACATTGGAGACGCAGCAAATCCATTTGTTTGTCAGCTTTTGCCTGGATTGGCATCATCAGATATGATTCTCTTTGGAAAGCACGCCACGCCATTGTGCTCATGCAGACCGGCCTCTGCTTCTATAGTAACATTAAGATAGCATCTTTGCCGTTTCCGAGCGGAACTGTTTAGTATGAAGACGGAAACGGTCAGAAAAGAGTCTTTGACATTTTTTTTACCAGCCTCACTTTCGAATCAAACATTCGAGTCAGTTGATTCCCAAGCGTGCTGTGCTGCTGTTAGGGTACATCGGGATGCTGCTGGAAGTTTTCAAATGATATTCGATTGCTTTGAAAAAATGTATGTCTGTCTGTCTGTCTGTCTGTCTGTCTGTCTATCTATCTATGCCAGCGATGTATCTGGCCATGCAAAAGAATAAGAATGTCATTCGTCACCATTCATACATCCAAATATATATAACCGCAGAAAGCTGTGACTGTTAACTACCATGCTGCAAACCGAGTGAATTGAATTTTCACTTGGAAATTGCCACTAAATCGAATCTGTACGCCTTCATTAAATCCCTGACAAAATGTCACTCAGTTCCTCCTTTTAATGATACACGTCTGAGCCAGATAAGTTTGAGTCGGATAGAATATGTTAGTTTTATGAAATGATCTTCCATTCAAATTGAGCCTCACTTCATTGAAGCGTCTAAAGTGGGTTTGGCTCCTTGGTGTTGGATTTAATGAGTTAGCAGAACACGGAGGGATCAGATCACGCCTTGATTAGCTGTCAGTATCGTATTTGGACATTAAACTTCATTAAGGTCTTGTGCATTCCCCGGCACAAATTGCCAAACAGAGCTCATGTTTGAAAATGAGAAACTGGGCAACAGAACAGCTCTCAGTCTGGTCTTGTTTTAAACTGCTCACAGAAAAGAAAACGCAATGCATGCTACTCAGGGGAATAATAACGGTGAAGTCTGCTTCCGTTAATGCTGATGCTGTTTGGAAACAAACACATCGGGAAGCAGAAAATCGGCGCACGCAGAATTATTCAGTCGATGACACCAGGGCGACTGTCACATCGCACTTGGCATTAGGGCGCTCAACAAATCGGAGATCAATCATTTGGAGATGTGTCAACCCAAGGACACTTTTAGGCCTGTCACTCACGTCGACGTCCCTTCTTTTTGCTGCTGCGTTGAAACCGCATTCATTCATTCATTTTAGAGGCACAAAGGGAAGATGCAGATTACGGGAGTTGGCGAATTGACGGCTCATGACATCGTGCCGAGATATGAACGTGTCATTTCTAATGGTGGCGTAATCAACTCACGTCGAACTGTGATGTGGAATCGTGGCCAGCGTGTTTAGGATGGTGGATTAAAAGAGACCTGATATCTGAAATTTAGAAGCTCTTTTAAGAGAACATTTCAAGCTAGATCTGATCTCATTAGCCGTGCGTGCTATCGCTTTATCTGACTGTTGATCAGCTCTCGCTGCATTTAGCCCAGCAAATGTAACCAAAAAAAAAGGTATTGGACCGACGATAATTGCCATTTAATTCTAATTAGATCCTCAATCCAGGAGTTAAACAACACAACCTTGAGGTGCCCGCATTCATCTCTGTGCTGCTTACTTCTAAGAGCAAGAGGGGAAAGACAATTTCCTAGAACTTGAAATAGAATCATCAAACGAAACAAGTCTGGACGTTTGAGCAGTACAGCAAGTATCGATGGCGACCGCTAAGCAGAACGAGGGTTAACGAGGGAGGGTCTGGTGGAGATGATTCAGTTCCCATGTTGTGTCGGCCAAACCAGATCAAAAGACATTCTTTTCTTGTCTCTGTGAATCCAAAACATTCCGCGGTAACCTAATTCTTCAGAATCATGCTTAACTAACGGTCATGAAAGTCATTCGTTCTGGTTTAATTTGCGAAAGAAGAAGAAGGAAAACACACAACTATTCCTCATTGTTATTTAGGTGACGGGACACAGACATATATATATATATATATGCCCACCCCTTTTCCATCGTCTTTGGCGCATCCTTAATGATGCGGTCCTATCGCGAAAGCACAAAGGCGCCGATTTGATTGATGGAGGTCAGCGACAAAGTGAGAGGGTGATGCAGAGCCCCTGGTCGCGGTGGGCTTTTGTGTTAAGGCGATGAGGGCCGCATCGGCAAATTAAGCAGAGTCGCCGCCATCTGCCCAGCGTGAGGGCTCTTTTGTGTATCGCAGTGTCTCGCGTTGGGAGAGGAGAGGAAAGAAGGGCAGCCGAGGTAGAAAACAGAAGCCAGGCCGAGGGGTAAACTCAGAGACGGATTGGAGAAGCAGGCTTGCTTTTAAAGGGGAGCTAGTTTTTGACCAAAGTATTCCAACTGCAAAAGCGTTCAACCAACAGGTACCATGAAGACAATCCAAGTTGGAGCGTGTCTCTAGGATGACAAAAAGCACTGTATGCGGCCGCTACTTCTATTATGATGGGGACAAAAAATCTCTAGATTCCCCTCACATCATTAGCAGCTAGCGTTCCATGACTGTGGGAGCAGCGCATCTGTGTTTGGGGGCCATTACGCACACTCGCTTGGGTCCCCACCATTCAAAGAGATCTTTGTTTGGGTCACACCAGTGCTCTCTGCCTTCCCTCTATTCAAACTATTGACAGCCAAGGAAACAAGAAGTTTTCGCCTCTCTGCGGCAAATTAACGGGGGAAAACACTCGGTCGGCAAAGCGCCACGTCACCGAGGGCTTTGATGAGGATGAAAATGTCAGCCGTGTGCCGTGGCCTTTGCGAACACCAGAGCGCAAATGCATTGAAAAAATATGGGGGGGGGGGGGATATTTTCTCCTCGGTCGTATGGGTTCCCTGTGGGTGTTTCGGCTTCTTTGCGTTTTGCTTTCGCCGTTGTTTGTGAGACTTTATCCACAAAAAGGAGCAGCACTATCAAGAGTTAAGAGAGTTCATTCAGTGGTTAACATAAGCTCAGGAAGACAAAATTGGCCTCCTCCAAGGTGACTTAGTTGGTCCCAACACAGGATGCTTCTGTGCAAAGTCAACTCAGTGAAGTTGACAAGGCCAATTGGGCTGGAATTGGCTCTAATAGCTCAGTGGAACTTTGCAGGCCCCTTCAGCCAGGCAGGCAGGCAGGCAGGCAGGCAGGCAGGCAGGCAGGCAGCCAGGCAGGCAGCCAGGCAGGCAGCCAGGCAGGCAGCCAGGCAGGCAGCCACGCAGGCAGCCACGCAGGCAGGCTCCTTGCAATCAGGAAAGACATATTAAGAAGTCGTCTGAGGTTTGCTGGAGTGGACACAGTCAAAGCTGAACTTAAACAAAATACTTAGTTTGGTTAAAAGGCCCCATCACGCAAACACAAGGGCGGTGCTAATCTTTGGAAGAAGTATATGTGTTTATAGTATCTGAGAAAGTCTGCCTGGTGATGGCAGCCATTAGATAGAAGTAAGGTAGCCATGATAAATGGGCACTTAGCCCAGAGAAACACACTTGCTCAATGGGCTGTGAATCTCCTGCTGCCACTGTCAGCCGGCAGAATGTTAAATAAAGTTATTTGAATATTTGGAAAATGAATGTGCCAGCATGTCAAAAGCCCACTGGAGCCTAAGAGGGAGAGGAAATATATATGTACCTAAGTGTATTCCCATTGCTCTGTAGGCTTGTAACACAAAAAAAATGCATATGTATCGGGGATAAGGTATCGGACGCTCCGTGGCTTTCTTGTCAGATAGACTTCATTATTAAGAAAATAATGTCAGTCTATGGAAAGTGATAGAGTGAAAATGGATAGTAAAAATTGAAAAAAATAGAAAAACACGTGGATAGTCTGGTCAAATCTTCACCACTGCGTAGGGATGGCAAAGGCAGAAATCACATCTAGAAATGATGCAGACAAAAGAAGCCAAATTCAGAAAAATGACCCACAAACACGCACACAATGACATTTTGGATGTGGCCCCAGTCGATTTACCAGATCAAATTGCTTCCATAGCCAAAAGGGACAATGAGCGAAAGAAAAGGAGTGGGTGGACTGCCCAAATTGCTCTGGGTGAGAGCTGCTAATGAGGATGGCACGCTGGCATCATCGCGACTGAGCAACAACATGACACGGTCCCTCTGCCTGCCTCGCAGCAGGACACACGCACGCACGCACACGCACGCACGCACACACACACACACACACACACACACACACACACACACACACACACACACACACACACACACACACACACACACACACCTAACATGCAGACGCCATGATACCTGCCACTAGTTCAAAGATATAGACGAGCTAAAGTGCAATTAGCACTGCCTAATTTGACGTACGAGCTTAATTATGGCATGAATGGGTTCCACGAAAACCAATATGCATGCCCCACTTCAGGTGAATCTTTCTCTTCTCATTTGGGAGACAAGCAGAAATCGGAGCGAGTGAAACTTCACAGCGGGCCATGGACTTGCTGAAGGTGCTTAACAAAGGGCGGCGAGGGGATTAGTGGGAAAACACACAGTTCATCCATCTTGCTGAAAGATAACTCTTTTCATTGCAGGGCCTTCAGGGGCTCTGTATACACTGCACACAGCACAGCACAGCAAAGCACAGCACAGCAAAGCAAAGCAAAGCAAAGCAAAGCAAAGCAAAGCAAAGCAAAGCAAAGCAAAGCGTACACAGCGGTTGTGTGCGTGCGTGCATGCTTGCGCTGGCGGTGTTGACAGCGGTGGCCAAGCTGAGACACCAAGAGTCAAGACTCCCTCCCTCCCTCCCGCGTTCCAATCCCAATGCTTTTGATTCACGGGATCCATGAGAATAGAATATTGACATTTGGAATTCACAAGTGGAACAACAGACATACATACATACATTTAAGAGTATGACAGAGGATAAAATGCGAGTCCTGAACATTTGATGTGATCACAGCACAAAAGCATGATTAGAAACAAGTCTTGTCCCATTTCGGATAGTTTGCAACTATTTCTTCGATGCAGATTTTTTTTTTTTTCTCAATTTCTCTCGTAGCATCTGGTGTCTGTGTGCATATACTGATAGACCCTTTCTGAGGCATGATAATAATGACAATGTTGGGCTTAGGGAAATCTAACAAATTCTTTACTTGGCACTGAAATCACACAAAGAATACTTCCAGAGATTAAATCCCCTACTCTTGACAAAAACGCCTTCCCTGAAAGAAAGTCAAGTAAAATGAATTCATTCACATGCGATGGAATTCAGACAAGAAACTTTTCAATTGAAAGTCATTTCACAGAAGTGTGAACTTAGTGTGGGCGCAGCCGTACACACTTTGCTTTGTAGATTTTGCGTTGCTTTCATACGTATCTGACTATTGATCACAGCCAATGTGCATCAATCAATGTTATCAGAGCAGCACACACGCTCCAGCCCGGCGCCAGAGCCAGGCCAACCCGGAAGGCATCATACCATGAGCCAGGCGCCCGCAGCAAATATTTGTCCGTGTTTACGTATAAGTATGTAGCAGGACGGAGGGCGCTGGAATATGGAGCGGCGAAGGCTCGACAAAGTGAAACAGACAACTGACGGATCAGCCTCATCCTTATGTACATCCTTCGGAATCTTCTGTAAATCAGAATGAGGTTGAATAAAAAATAAATCAAAAACCTTTTTCCATCTGCAACGGAAGGTGCGCAGATGGATGGCGTTCGCAACAGATTGACAATCAACGCTAATGTGAGTTCGGAGAAGGCACGAGGTGAACGTGATCAAGGAAGCGGTACGGCCCATTATGCCAAGATGAACCAGTGAAAACAATCAATTCATTCTTTTTCCCTACCATACAGAAAAGCGGCGATGGCGAAAGCGTGCTTGTCGTTCCGAGGTATTCTCTTACAAAGACTGAAGCGTCATTAAGTACACAGGTACTATATGAGCAACATTTTCAGTCAATAACTCATTTGACGAAATTTGCAAAACCTGAAAAGTTCAAGCGGTCACTCAGCGTGACTTGTTTTCAAAGGCGAAAACGGTGACATTGTAGAAGACAAAACCATCTTCCGTGCCGCAATGCGACTCTTCCATCTCCCAATAGTCATACGAGCTCCTAATTAGCAAACAATACAAGTCAAACTGTCAATCATTACTACTTTTAATGTCAAAAAGAAGAGCCCAGACGGACGATACATTTCTCCCGCAAGCCTCCGACTACTTTTTCTGACAAAACCGGCTAGCGTGACTGCTTGAACGACGTTAAGAAAGCGAGATCAGAGGAAAGAAACAAAAGACGGCGTGTATGACTAATAAGCGTGAAAGTTCACAACCTCACGCAAGAAAGGATTCTTCCGACTTACCTCGGCACACGTTGCCATTGTCCGGTTCGAAGCCCGCCTTGCAAGTGCAGCTGCCGATGGGAACCATCCATTCCCCGTCGCCGTTACAATACAGCTTGATGGGAACATCCACTTCCTCCGAGTTGGAGATGCAAATCCCCCTGGCGATAACCAAGGAGGTGCTTTCGGCACCTGTCATGGTCTCCGGAAAGACGGCAAAGTTCTGGACCACGCTCGGGCACTTCTTATAAAACACCCGGACTGACAGCAGAGACATGCAGGCACCGTAATCCTGGAAGGCCAAATAGAAGCCGTTCTTGGAGAGCGGCCCGAAGCTGCGGACTTCCGTGTTGACCTTCATGAGCCGGCCTCCAAAGTCCACCTGCGAGAAGCTCTCATCGGCAGCGATGGTGTCTACCTTGAGGTAGGGCGCCTCCATCCAGAAAGCGGTTCCTTTGGTGGCAATGACGGCGTCTGATTCATAGTAGTAAAGGTTGAACGTCTCTTTGCAGGAGCCGGGAACGTTGGGGATGGAGCTGCAGTCGCGCACCGTGAAGCGGATCTCCACGTAGATGCGCTGCGCTCCCCTCCGATCGATGAAGGTGGTGAGGAGCCAGTTGTTCTGACTGGGCTCAAAGACGTTACACACCTGGTATGTCCTGATGGTGTTGAGGTTCTCGTCATAGCCACTCACCTCCTCCCACTGAGGAGAGAACACACACACACACACACACACACACACACACACACACACAGTGTTATTGTCAGCGGGCCAAAAGGCACTGAAGATTTGGCTTAAAAAAAGACTTTCATATTCCAATTTTAGGTTCAGATCCAAAATACAGACCACAGGCACAGAAGATTCGGCTTAAAAAGCTTTTCATAGTCACATTTTAGGTTCAGATCCAAAATCCCCCAAAATGAAAAACAGACCACAGGCACTGAAGGCCTGGCTTAAAAAGAGCTTTACATATTCCAATTTTAGGTTCAGAGCACAGGCTAGCTTGTTAGCTGTTCAAATCAAACCACCCAACTCATCTCGACTTTTTTGCACAACACTTTAACAACAACGGCAGCTCCATAAAACAAAACAGACAAGTAATCAAAACGAGACCCATACAATTTAATATAAGGAAATAAAATAATTTCTGTGGCTAAAAGAGCTCCCTCTTGCTTGACATCTGTTTCTTATTTGAAAGTCAATATTGATCCTGAGGCCAAACTCAAATTAACTATGGCTCCGTGCCAATGTTTTTGCTAATTAGTCAGTTATAATTGTGCCTTTTAACTTAAAGGATTGACTTCAGGCTTCCTGTTGTCTTCAATTATTAGAGAACAGCCTTGATAGGTTAGTGCGACTAAAGAAGAATTTTTTGGCGTGGAATGGAATTGTTTTGAGAAATACAGCCTCGCATTGGGGACACAGGTTTGAGCTTTTGGATTGTTTTGTTTTTGTCCTGTCGAAAATACACAAAATCATAACTATGAACAAACAAAACAAACGCTATTTGGATATGGTGCTTAACGGGGTGGCCACTCAGGTGGTGCATTATACAAGATGCTGCATAACAAATTCAAAATTAGGTTCTACTGAATTTCAATTAGACACACTACATGGCAGCATGGAAGACATTTGCATGCGTACAAAATCAAAGCGCAATGTCGGCCTTTTCCTTGCAGGTGTGACCCAGAAAGTACTATGTTGGACGAACAACAGCCGCTCCCTTGCTCTGAGTGCACCAAATCATGACGAAAATGCTTGCAAATCACAGAAACAAAAAGAGGCTGCTTGCTTTTCAAAAAATACATGCAGCTGTGTGAAAAAGGTGCCAAAGCGTTTTGAAATGATCAGGCAAATATATCTCAGTTGATCTTTATTTATTTATTTATTTATTTATTTATTTATTTATCTATCTATTTATTGATTCACTTATTGATTTATCTATTTGTGTGTTAGCTCACCAGTAGCAATAATCCTAACAGCCGGAGGCAAGGAGGAGTTCATGTGGTCTAGAGTGGAGCGAGCGGGCCTCCAACCAGTTCATGCCATTTTCCTGCCTGTGCAGTGTATCTCCCGGCGCGTCCCCCTTCTGACCTTTTCAAGCTTCAGTTTTCAAAGCGACCCCAATGGACTGCTCAAGACTTTCTCCAATCGGATTTTGCCAGCCAATATACAAACTCATAATGAAGGTGACTTGAAGAGAGCTGTGAGGGAATGGCTCAATACATTTAGGAACGTGCGAGGTTACCAAGGCGACCAGAACCGTCACTGTAAGCGGCAAACTTATTGAAGGACGCGCATTGCCAATGTGACAATGCCAGTGGGCGAAAGCGTACTTTGCCTTCTTCATATTGCGAAACCACCGACTGTCGTCACTCTTTGCAAACCGGCGTCGTAAATCCAACCCAAGAAAAACGAGAGATTCCAGCAATAGTGGAAAAAATGACAGCGTTGGCGTGATGAACGACTTGACACAAATCCAAGGGTGCAAAGGAAGCTTTTTTCTCTCCCAAGTGCAACTCCCTGTGAGCCCGGGGTCTTCTCAAGTCTTTCCCATTGCTCTCCTCTTCCGGTAATGACCATTCATCAGCGTTAGGGCGAGTTGTCCCTTTCGGCGCTGCCTGTTCATTAATATAACCGGCCTCGTCCCGCCCGGGCTCCTCTGCACCCGAGGAGGGAGTCTTCCCCGCCTCTCGTCTAGCCAAATGACCACCATCTTTCACGACGGCGAGGAACCCGAGGCGTCTGCGATAACGCCCGTCTCGAGTCTGTCCACAAACTCATTGGCCCATGAAATAATGAACGAGACAGATATTTGGTGTCCCCATTGTGTCAACAGACACCGATCGAATATTAGTCATCATTTCCAAAGTGGGTTCAAACTTTGTAATGGCCTTTCTTTTTCTTTCAATGGCTTTGTATATACAGCCGGCCGGGTCCAATATCTTACCTCATGAAGCAGGAGTTAATAATTCATGATTTAATACAAGATTTTTTGCACCTGGGTTCACAATCCCCTGACTTGCTTCAGAAAATAGATCACACGGCTCTGGACATTGACTTCTAACATCCTATGTGATCTTAAACGGAAGCACGGCTCCGGACATTGCCTTCTAACATCCTCTATGATCTTTTATGGAACCACCGCATAAAATGCAGCAGACGTGCTGCTATTTTCTTCCTCTTACCGTCTGTTTGTAACAGGGGACATTCTATATTCATTCACGATGGTCTTTGTCCTGTAACAATACGAGCATTGTATTTTGTTTTGATGATGAAATGCCAGAATGGTAAAAGCCCCCCCCCCCCCACACACACACACACACACACACTTTGACCACACAAACGCACCCACTCTAATAGCGTCGCTCCTGCCATCGATACAGAAGCCGCTCTGATTCTTTAAGTGCTTGTGTCATTACGGTTCTTCGGTTTGACGGACAGCCGTGAGTAGATGAAGGGGTTAATGTTTGGCTTAATGACCAGTCACACCCCGCCGGGCTACTGGCGATGGGAGGGGTGTAGCAAAGACAGAGTGATTGATCGAAGAAAAACATAAGTGCGGACAGAAATGAAAGGGATGTGTAATTTATTCAGGCTGATGAGTCCCTTTCCCCACAGCCCCAGACCGCTGCCGTCAAGCCATCGATACATTCCCTTCACGAAGGCCGCTCATCATATTGATTGTCTGTCATTACTTTGGAAGGCAAAAAACATTCTGAACAACACGTGCCGGTAATATTCCGACATGAGCTGGTAAGATTGTGTCGGAACCGCCCAGGTAGTAAGAAGCGTTTACAAGGTTGGAATGTTTGACTTATGTGAGACTAACTGCGCCAATGGCACGGATACTCGAGGGAGTCGCTCGCGCGCTTTGTGTTTTTCAAATTCGTCACCGCGAAGTGATACAGATTCAAGTTTGGAGATATTGATGCGGAATGGATGTTGAGCCTTAAAGCCTCTAAGATGGGCAAGGTCTTAACGAGACCAAAATGAGACTAGAAAATAAAAATGGAATCAGGTGTCACAAAGATTCAATCAATACATGTTCCTTGTCATCTCTTTCTACAAACTCATCACGGGGATAAATCACCATTAAATTATAGCGTACCTATTACGGCTATCTGACAGCTTCCAATAAGGGATTTTGGCTCCAGGGTACTTTGTCAATTCTCAACCAATCACAGTTTTCGCCACTATATCATCCTTATAAAAAGTTCCAGCGTTCCTTTAAATTTGTATTTTCATGTAAGTAATGGGAATTGTGTTGCTTGTTTATAATTGATTAATTTGAAGCCTATTGACATCTGAACTCTAATGAAAACAACAATAATAATAATAATAATAATAATAGAAAAGAAATCAAACAAAAACGTATACTTGTCGTTCGTAACGTCCGGTAGCAGATCTTACATATTTAGATACAAAGGGGCTTTTTTGGGTTTTATCTACTTGCTAATGTGAATGTGCAACATGATCCCCATTTGGACAAAGATGAGAAGCAGTTGAACACATTCCCACTGCCATATTTGTAAAGGCCAAGGTCCCTGGAGGGATGGCGATGAGGTATATGAGAAGCCAAACTGGGTCGGGATTGAACAGATACTCTTTGTGTTCACTGCTGACAAGAATCAGAAGTCAGAGAAGTGTTTCCTTCCAAATGTGCCAGAATAATGAGATTATTTGCATTTGAACCTGGAGGGTCATATGCTAGAAGTCCACAGAGCACTTTGAGCAATAGCTGGCTGCTTATGATAGCAAAGCGTCGCCTGCCTCATTGACTCACGTCGCCTCGCAAGCTTCCAGACATATGCTCATAGTCGTTTTGTAAGTGCGCGCACATTTTGCACAGCCCGGGCAGTAAAATATGCGGCGGCATGATCGCTATTATCGTTTGTGATCAGCTCCGTTATTAAACGAGACCTGCTGTCAGGCAAGAAGTTGCGTGGGAATGATTATTTAGCAGGGGCGTCGGAGGCCCGGTTCCGCCCGGCTGAGCGTGATGGATGGAAAGGGAACGGTGGTGTCTGAAAAATTCAAAGTCCCGCCAGATACCAGCCACTCCATAATGGCAGTCTTACACGTTGATGAGGCTCAGATTGAACTGTGGCCACTCGTCGCTGGGCGTTAGGACAAAAGTCACGTCAAATGTGCTTCTACTGCCCAGCCCAGATCAATATGTACATTTAGGTTCCAAACATCTGCCCCGACCACCATTTTACACTTCCTAATGAGTGGCCACCCATTCGGCAAACGGTTTTATGTTATGATTGAGTAACCCGAGATTTGACCCATGTTTTGGACCTTCAAATCAAAGCGCCCAAATGAAAGATAATGAAGGCTCTTTCTTTAGCTCATAACACATCACACAACTCATTGATAAATGATACTTATCTAATAGCCTAATGCAAGATTTAAAAACGGGTGCAAGAAGGTGCTTCCTCTCGTGCCATCTCCACTTTGGTGGTCTGTTGACTTGCTGCCCTCCAAATCTAAATCAAATCATCTTGTGACACGAAAAGGAATGTAAATGGCATGGATCCGTTCGACCCTCATATAAAAATGCACTTCAGTGGTGAAAATGGCACTCCATAATGTTTTACTTGGAACAGTTTTATACATTTATCCCAAATAGTTTCTACATGTTAATCACGCTGATAAAATCCCACAGGAAAGACATCAATATTTGATCGGGACGGAGTAGAGCAATGTGGAACGCAGTGTCGTTCGAGTCCCTCACGTCCCCCACTATATCGTGCTGGTAGGTATTGTACATACTGGTGGGCGTCTCCGTGAAAAATATTTGCAAATCTGTCCTTCACACAAATGTTGAAACAACAAAACTATACAGACATCCAAACAACGAAAGCCGCAAACGCACAACTTTCATCGGAGCTGGGGGCAATTTAATCACCAGTAAGGCCAAATAAAAGGCATCTCCCACTGGTCTGACAAGTTTGGTCTGGGTTCAATTTGAGAGAAGCCATGTGCTGCTCACGTCCAATTTCCATGTAACTTGAATGAAGAGATGAAGATGTACCAAAGCGTGACGTTGCATTTCCATTCTTCTCCATCCTAACTTGTTTTCAATCAGCCCATTCTTTCCTCCTATTTGGTGCTTTTAAACCACAGCCTGTCAGTGTATGAATAATTGAGGTGTACTGAGTATGGTCAGCAGATGGAGAGATGGCTGTTTTCAAGCCAGCTCTCAGTGGGCTGCAGGAAGTGCACGCCGCACCTGTCCAGTTAAAAGCCGCAGGTCCTTGGCTGGTACGCCGCAAAGGAGCAGCGACAGTCGTGCCCCATCCAGGGCGGGTGCGGGCATGCAAGACCAACCAACCAACCAACCAACCAACCAACCAACCAACCACATGTGGGCACATACTAATTGGAAACATGCCGACAGCAGATATCTGTTCTTTTTCTCCACCTGTTCTTCTGCACCTGCTACGAGCCAAGGCTTTCCCCAAAAACTCGGACTTATCTTCCCAGAGCACACGCCCCGTTTGGCTTTTCTTCCTGCCCTCCCTCCTCAGCACCCATCCAACTGCTCACTTGGCCGTCTCGTTATCGCACTCCACCGCGGGCCCTAACAAGCGCAACAACTGGCCCTGCTTTGGACACGCTCGAAAGCCTCCGTCGGAGCAGCCGCTGCCAAACCTTTGACCCTGTTACACCCCTCTAAGCCCCCGCCGTCCCAAAAGCACAAATCTGACTGTGACCTGCGAGTCACATGAGTTAACCCCGCCCGGCTTAGGTCCACACACACACACACACACACACATGAAGATGAAAGTCTGCAGGGCTGCCACAAGCGTTGACACAAAATTGATCTTCAGCACCCCCCTCCTCCCTCTGGGTTCTTCTAATCCCCCCTCCTCCCTACCCCTCTTTTCTCGCTCTCGTAGCGCCTTTCACTCCACACTCCCCCTTAATCCCCGCCTATCTCCTTCCGGATGAAAGCAACTCTAGTCGGTTCCCAATTTTATTTGAACCACTCGAGTAAGATGCAGAGAGGGGGGGGGGGGATTTCAGATGACAAACTTGCGTTTTTGTTTATGTGGTTGTCTGAAGGCCAAGTAGCTTTTATTTTCATCTGATTTCTTCGCTTTGCTTCACGGAGCTTTTGTGCTTTCTTCTACGGCATCTCCAGTGGGAATTTGTTACATGCAGATAGAAGGGTGTCTGCCTCACTGCTCGTAAAAAAAGCATCAAGTACACAATTTCTTTGTATCCAATAAAAGCTCTGAAGTGCATTTTCCCCCCTCAAACAGCCTTTTGTATAAATGAGTTCTATTACCAGGTTGTTTTATGATCTACTTTACTGATGGTAAGGCGGCAGTTTCTTGAAGCAAAAAAAAAAAAAAGAAAAAAAAAGTGAAAATTGCAATTGCCTGAAGTGCAGCAAAAACATTCATTCCCCAAAACCAAGCAAATTGAATCTCGCAGTTTTTTACTCTGGTATTGGATAAAAAATATGATTGAAAATAACTCATGGGAGCTTACTAACGAGAAAGATACCTACCATAATTTGAAACCCAAAGTGTTATTGAAAGGAAAATTACTCAACAATGTGTCCGTGTGTTTACACCACTGGAACTAGAGTGCAATGCTACTTGGGCAAAAAAAAAAAAAAAAAAAAAAACTCTGGTACATCCCATTATTGCTAAGGTACGATATGTCCCCAAAAGCTGAGTTCCGTAGCATAGCATAGCAACCTAAACTGGGACTTGAGGTTTACCCGACACTTAGCAACCGTACGGCTATTACCACATAAGAGAAGTGTATTTCCTATAAGCCATATACATTTATGTTATGCATTTTATGTTAATATACACTTACACACATAAAAGACATCCATTATTATCTTTAATGGACTGGCCCCTCCCTGTTGCATGTGGAGCGGAAAGGTTTTAAAAGCTCTTGAACTTGGGATGGGATGATAACTAAACAATGCCGATCGTGACTCAAGTTTGACGGCAATGCGGAGTGACATCATCGGGCACAGACAACGCGTAACACGAGTACTTAAGTCTTCACGTCACGGCTTACTTGTTCATACCCAGCCTACCATTCCCGGATCCAATTGTGCTTATGAGTTAGGGCCTTTACTGCATTTTCTAAGAGCAACGTAGGTTGAACCAGTAAGCGCTCCCTTGAGTTATTCCCTTGACTGCAGGTCTCTACTCGTCAGAAGGCTTACAACCAATACTTTAGACATTTTAGGTCGATGAAATAAAAGAAATGGCACTAAAGAAAAAAACAAGCACAGAGGCATGCCTTGACCGGACGGACCACAGTTACGCATGTTGAAGAACCATAAATGCGTAGTTCATACCGGTGTCTAATGCCTCACAAAGACCTAAAGATGTGGAAAATGTGCAAAACAGCCATCGGCTGCTGCTGCTGCTGCTGCTGCTGCTGCTGCTGCTGCTGCTGCTGCTGCTGCTGCTGCTGCTGCTGCTGCCCTTTTTGGTCATACGCAACACCACGAGTGGGTTGTGGAGCGTGGCGATGCGTGATTGAATCAAAGTAGCTCGAATGAGAGCTTAACAATTTCCACGCCATCGTACGAGTCGTTGGAAGAAAAGGAAGCGAAACGACTTGTCATTTCCGACTTCATTGGCACATCTTTCATGTGCATCAAATGAACGAGTTGAAAGTAGAAAAAAGTGAATTTCCATCCTTTCAGCTCTCACTTTCACCTTAATACCGCCACTTCCTTGCATAAACGTGCTAATACAGTATCATTACAGTGCCCATTTACTGGGACTTAGGCTCTGCGCTCTGGGACACATTATATCATTAAGTCATTAGGAGCCAGGATACGCCAAAATAATACCCATCATATGAGCTGCACTGGGCACTACTTTAGTCTAAAGTCTCACTCACCCTTGCCAGCCTTCTGGCTTTATTTGCCTGTCTGTGTTGCCTGGTCCTGAATCACATTTTGCATTCTGGGTTTGGGAAAAGAAACAGACAAAATGGACTCACCCCAGAGTTAGGATACGCCGTCCAGCCCAGTTCTGCTGTGGCCACTCGAGTGTCCATCAGAGTTTCTGTAGCCAGGAGAGAAAGAGAGAGAGAAAAAAGGTCAGGACTTAGAGCAAAAGAAGCTCTTCTCAATATCATTCAACTGAGATGAAGTGCATTCGGGGTCCCAGTGATCAATTGACACTGTCGTTCATGAACGGACGGAGAAGACTTTGATCCCTTGCAGCGATTCATCCATCTCTGCCAGACTTGGAGTAAGACTAAAGACTGCAAAATCATCTTTCCAGTCCACGTTCTCTCGGACTGCTCAGTTTAAAGGGTGCTCCATAAGTTGCTTTGTACAAAATGAAGGATTTGGGTCATGATTGATAAGAGGGACACCTCTGACTGATTCAAAAGTCGAATGAAGATTCCAAACATTGACAGAAGACAAGACAGCGCTACCTCAATTTGTGAATAATGACAGCTGGTTCAAGACGTGAAGATGCCAGACTGGGTCGTAGCCCTTGACAATGCTGGCCTCGAGCCTTTTCAATCTACAAAAAGAGATTGCGAGGAATCGGGACTTTTCTCAACAGTCCGACAGTGATGACTTCTGAACTGTTCTTCCTGGATGAAAGAATAGAAATTCTCAAAGGCATGCTCCGCAATGTTCTTCCCAACTTCCTACCTTTGCTAGCTTTGTAGAAAGTCGTTATTGTTCGACTTCATATGTGTCACAATTACAGGAAGTGACCCATCCCATCCCCTGACAGCCACAAAAATGTTTTCTGTCCAAAAAGAGCCACTAAAAGGGCCTACTAATCTTTAACAAGAAAGGAAGAATGTCTATCTGTTCTGTGAGCAACGCTGCAGAGAGAAAACGTAAGCGGTGTCAAATTGAAGAAAGAGTTGGAAACTGAAGCTTCCCTTTTGAACCCTTCCTCTGTGACACATAGTAGATAAATTAGACTTGCTACTCACAGGAAACAGTCACTGTATATATATATATATATATATATATATATATATATATATATATATATATATATATATATATATATATATATATATATATATATATATATATATATATATATATATATATATATATATATATATATAAAAATTCCCAATCCTCTCCATGTCGTTGACTCATATTTAAAATGATTGACAGATTGTTTTCTGGCCACCATTTTTTTTTTTTTTTTTTTTAAGTCGACCAGGAAACATATATTTCACTGATTCTACATCTCTTTCCCCCGAATCTGCTGTATTTGGAAACAAATAGGTGAAAGGAAATTGGAGGCGATCATCTGAGGGATGTCAGAGTGTTGCTGACTTGGACGTGATCCATTTCGCACAGCAAACAGTTGGCTAGCACCGCCCACACGTGTTGTTGATGAGGAAGATGAATTGCAAGCTGCACACTCTCAGCCTCTCATTCAAGGAGACGTTCCAAGTCTTTAGGCGCCCACCTTTTTACCTTCTCCGGTCTAGGAAGCGTGCCCCTGCAGATGTGGCTTTTTCAAATCATTCCAAATGGAGCTGTTGACGCCTGTCATCTTTACGTCAAGTGTTCTTGGTTTGAAAAAAAATATATAAAGCTATTACTACACCAATGATAGCAAGCGGCATCTTCCATCTCCACTTAGTAGGAAAAAATGTCTTCAGACATAAAACTGGGGTAAATCGGAGAAACAAATATATCACCCAATGTTCAGTGTGCGTCCTTGCTGACAGCTTTGTTCACGCCCACCTTCCATCGCCACTTTCCTTAAGAGGAGCAAGGCCTTGTCTCATTTGAACAGCGCCAGCCCTGCCACGCCTTGCTGGGGAGCTCGGATCCGAGCGTGAAAGCAGCCAATGTAGCGCGCCCCGCCAACACATTCTCCGGGGAAATCACAAGAGCTTTAGTCAAATCGCACAGGCTCCTGCTAGTCCATTCTCCCTTTTCTTTTAGAGACAGACGGATGGACGGATGGACGGACTGACGGACGGACGGATGGATGGATAGAAGCTCCGGATGGTGGTAAAGGTGCAGACCAAGGGGTCAAATAATCATGAGAGTGTCTTGTGACCGAATGTCTCCCTTTGACACCAGAAAGAGAGGAAATGGGGTCTGCTAAGTGGTTATTATCAAGCAGGCAGGGCTCTTACTCCTGTCAGCTGGCCTTTAGGGTTTGGCCAATGTCCCCTGTTAGCAGGAGAGCTTAATTATGAGTGCATTTCACAGTCAGGCTTATTTTTAAAAAAAACATTCATAGGTCATATCATTCGTGATTTTTGTTGTTGTTGTTGGCACAATCCAATTCTATGAAGTGTTTCATCGTGATCCGTTTGTTCACAGTAGGGATGGGCATTCCAATAAAAGTCATCAAATACTCCGAAAGAATTCTCTCGATAGTTTGGAAACGAAAAGCAATTGGACGAAACCATCGAGGGCTGGCTGATTCAGTCAAACGGTTCATCGATAATTGATCCTTTACTAAAATGCATGCGGTCAAATGTACGGCCTGAGCCCAGGAAGCCGAATCGGTCTCTCGCGTTCTCGCGCAAGTCCTTCCCAAAATGAGTGAGAGCCAACAAATGTGAGGCCCCTCAAGATTAGCAGCAGAATATCCCGCATTCTGCGGTGTCAGCTTTGACGGCAAGCCACATTAAACCGCCCGGTGAAAAAAAAAGCTCATACTGGGTGAAAAGTATTAATAAAGAAAGCTTAAGGCTGACTTCACAAGCATGGATCATAAATCTATTGGAAAACAATAGCTTGTAGGTGTCAAGCTAGTCACCTTTTGATGGATTTGAGCACTTACGAGGCTGCAGGAGACGTTGCGCAATATTAGTTACTGCCAATCATGTGACGGATGCGGTTCTTGCTTGTCAAAATCAGCATGATCAAGACTGAACCCAGACCCCAATGTACCTAACCCTGGACGGCACAGATATTTGTCATTAGGGAATCGCTATGGATCGATAGCAAATGGTGGGCTGATTCTGTGAGGGGGGAGACTGCATTAAACATTGATGGGGACCCTGCGGTAGCGATCGATAGATAAGGCAGCCTTCTCTTTGCGCAATTACACGTCAGCGAGCGGTCGCGTGATGCATCACATGATTACACATCTCAAACGCTTGGGCCTGAAACCAGCGCAGCAGTAGGAAGGAGATGGTTGCGCCGAGCGTTTGGCATACTTTGTCTTTCTGCTTTGCAAATGAGGCTGCTAACAGGTCTGTGTAATTGGAGTCTTTGCGGCCTGGATGTACGATTGCGTGACTGCCGGTCGATAGAACATGTGCTGAAGCGCCTCTCTGAAGCCTCTTCAGTCAATAAGGCGGACAATTCTCCACAGATTTCTCTTCTCATCCCAGAACACATCTTTTCCATTCATCCACCCTTTAACACGGCCTCCCATCGCACTTAAGGACGCTGGCCGACCCGCTTTGCAATTCAATGAGACAATCATGTCCAGCTGCTGAACGCGGCGAGCCTTTGCGATCGGCGCGACAAACCCAAATAAGATCTTGCAGAAGGCATGTATTCTTTCTTAGATGTTGAGTCAAGATGGGAAGCGCGAGAGAGAGAGAGAGAAAAGCATGAGGAGAATTCAGCGGGGCTGAAATGAGCACTTAACAGTGATGAAGCCCCATGGTGGCTCAGCGTGCTGAGCCTGGCATCTTAATGCCAGGATGAAAACAAAGTGGCAAACATGCATGACTGAAAGCTGCTGCTGCTGCTGCTGCTGCGTCTCCCAAAACTAATCAGCCTACCACTCAGGGGGATCGTAGGCAGAAAGAAAAAGAGCCAGCATTTACGAAAGAAATTGTTCATAGGTGCCTTACATAGATCAAAAGAAATGATTTGACCAATAGTTGTGCCTCGAGACGGACAATTGTCTAAATCGTGACAATTTGACCCTCTTAACATGAAATATTCTCAGGTTTCTTTCTTCCTCTATGAAAGAAGAATCCAATCCGTCACTTCCCATTCAATCTTACAACTGCACAGCGGACGTGCTAGCCAGCCACCGAGCCGCCCTGGTTGAGGAGTGCAGTTGACAGTTGAGTTTTCGGACAGGAAAGACAACCCCTGGAAAAGCAGTCGTATTTCAGTCGAGGCTGTGGCGCTCGTCTTGAAGGCTTGAAATAGAAGATTCAGGACAGGCAAGAGAAACACATCAGAGAAATAAGTTTCATTCACGTCTCCCTGAAGGAGAGGTTGACAATGTGGCTGATTTGAAAATTGAGCGCAGAGTAATCCGCCGTCCTCCGAGACGACGGGTGATGGCAGCAGCCGCACGCGCCGCCGATCCGAACTGCTTTGGCCCCACTGGCTCTGGTGGCGGCGTCAAAGAGAACACTTTTAACGGGAAGAAAAGCCGGGGGTGACAAGAAGAGAAGGGCAGAAAGAAAGAAAGAAAGAAAGAAAGAAAGAAAGAAAGAAAGAAAGAAAGAAAGAAAGAAAGAAAGAAAGAAAGAAAGAAAGAAAGAAAGAAAGAAAGAAAGAAAGAAAGAAAGAAAGAAAGAAAGCGAGACGCGAGGAGGTGCCAAGAGATGGCCGGCAGATGTTCTGAAAATGAATAGAACATGCAAGATCGGCAGAGTCTGATGAAATGAGCAAATCATTTCATCACGGCAAGGTGACATTCCACCATCCATGATTAAACCTTGCCACGCTATTCTCTACTTGTGAGTACCGTCATTGAGTTTGGATGCAACATTTACTACGTGAGCAAAATATGATGCATTGTCACGGACCAATCAATGCTGTATTGAAACAAGCAATCAACACACTTTAGGATGTCACGTTTCTATTGAGCTTCACCCATCGTCATTCTATTTATTTTATTATTTGGAGTCATGTCGATGCTGGGTTTTTCATTTATTTTTGAAAACAAACAAGGCCGTGTGGATGGATTTCTGTCTATTCATTCCAGGCAAGGCCTTTATAAAGTGCTTCAGAAATCCACTTCATTTAGCATTTATGCTAAAAAATGAAAAAAACAAAATCAGGTAACGTAAAAAAACAACGTAGTAAGTAAGTAATGTAAGGTAAAAAATAGCCGTCCCACATTTGGGACATCTTTTTTAAATATACAATTGACCTTGTGTCCTTGTGACCTTGACCACTCATCGCATCTGCAGACTCGTCGAAAGGCACAAAAGAAGAAGGGCGAAGACACTGCTGATGGTCACGTGTTGCACCGACCGGCATGACTCAAGACAGCTGTTGATTCATTCATTCCTATGACATTTGTGTTACATGGCCACCAGGCTAATTTCCCAGCGCTCAGGCAGCCATAGCTACATCATCACCAAGAGAGGACACAAGCACAACCTCGTCTCATCAGTTCGTCCGTCCGTCCGTCCGTCCGTGCAGTAAGACATCATTTGCATTCATTAACATTACATTAGCACAAAGAGTGATCTTTAGAAAGCGGGCTGCTGTAGAGCGTCATCTTTAATTCATCATATCTTGAACAGCCACCAACCCAACCACCCACCCACCCCTTTTACCTTCATACACCCAATGCTCCTTTCTCTTTCCCTATTTTCAACTGACATTTCCTCCATTTCCATTGATCAGAGCCCTTCAGTTTCATCTTTTTGGTCTTCAAGCTTTCATTCAGTTTTGTTATTTGAACATCTAATTGTTGTCAATGGCAAGCTGAACATTTTTGTCATGCCATCGATGCTGGCAAAACAATCATTGAAAAAGAACAGAGCCCCCCAAAACAAATCCAAAAGGAGAAATATGATCAGCTTCTGTTTCATGTTTGCAAATTCTGAACCTTATTGGAATCACACATTGTTTATTTACCTACCCCCTCGCTATGGAACGGAACATATACATACGTACGCAGCTTGCGAGTGTTCAAACATTTTCTAAAACGGAGCACCTGTGCCTTGCACTGCGCGCCAGTGCTAATAAGTGAAAATGTTCAACATCAAACATTATTTTGAGTCGGAAGAGTAATAATATGAATAGGGATGGGAAAATGAAGCTTCAAATTTGCTTCATGAAGCACTTGTTGTATTTTCTGTGTCCTCTAGCTGGCAGTGTTGGTTGGAATGCAGGGGTTTAAGAAATGGCAAGTTCGTATATTTTCAGTCCAATGCTAATAATAATGCTATGTTTGATTACTGGCACGGCTGATGATAAGGCAACGTTTCCATTTTTAGTTGTGTTCAATGGATGGGCCGTAAACTGGTATGCGTTTATTTTCAGTTCTTTGTGCTAAACTTTCATTCGTTTCTTTTTCCAGTCCTCATTATGATGCCAGAAATGAATCGGTGGTCCTAAACTTAGCATCTGGTGAAATCGACACGTCTAATCTGAATTCGTATAAAAATAATTCAACCTATTTCAGTCCAACACCAAAGGTTATCAAGAAAAAGGCAGCGAGGGCTAATGAATCCAATATTAAACCTCCCAGTGAGGCGAGTCGGCTCTGCTCGGCAAAAAAAATAATAATCTGTCGTCGCTGGCTTCCTCCAACCGTCACGATTGTCATTACTGTCCGTCTGTTTTCAAGAAAGCCGGCAATTTGCTTCTCCAAAATGAGGCAATTACAACTCGTAATAGGGCGCTCACCTCACAAAAAGGCTTTTAGTTATGGGGGACCAGATTGGCTGCGTTCCCAGTCAGACAACCACGCCCACCTCGTCACTTGAGTCCCATCACAACGGCTCTCCCGTGCGTAAAAAAACAACGACCCGCAGATCGAAATGTGATCACTTGGACGACGCCACCAAACGAATTCCCTCGTCGATGCCTGCGAGCGCACGTATTGACGTGTAACATAGGGACCCGATTACCACTACTTTACAGAATGTCTGTGCCAAGAATGACTTGGAACACGATGCTCCAAGGACCATGATTGAAGTGGTGCTGGGATGTAACTTTTCCCCAAAGGAAAATAACTCCAGAATGGAAGTCAATCAAGTCCAGCTTTGACATTTTGGAAACTTGTAGCAGCTGAAATCTGCTCCATTTTTGGCCTGACTGACATGGACGAAGAGCCTTGTCCAAGTGGCACTACAGATTGTGTGACGTTGACATTTACAAGTCTCAACTTTAGCTAATAGGCCATCTGGGGTGAATGAAATCCTCATTGCTTTTAAAGGGAAGCAGCAAATACTGCTGACTGCGGAAAATGTCACTCAATAATACTCCCCTGCAGTCTCCGCTTTAATTAGGACAGTGTGGTTCGCCGTTAATAGATTTCTCAGAGCCACTAAGTGCACGGTTACATTTGAGGAAAAAGTTTTGTGTAAGGAAAATGAACTGTCAAGTCGACGACCCGTTCCGACTCCGAAAACTCCACTTCGGCGTTCATTTAACGGCCGTCTGAGTCGACCGACACACATTCGTGCACGCTGATGAAATACAACTTTGAAAACTGTTGAACCACATAACTAGGCAAAAAATGGATCAGGTAATGTTCGGCGACTGACTAAAAACTGATGAACCAGATAAGTGACTGCAAAAATGGGTCAGGTAGCGGTGTGCTATTAGGAGCCACAAAACAATGCATACTTTGTTCAATAAAACAAACGACAAGGCATTTGTAGCGGCCACGACGACCATACCTCTGAAAACACCATGCAAACGAGTTTTCGTTGGTTGTTTATCTACGGTACGCAGACAGAACGCACAGGACAATAGCGGCGACCTCATTGTGATAAGGGAGATTTACAGGATTGTCATCATGTAAGAAATCACCGGGGAGAGAGAGAGAGAGAGAGAGAGAGAGAGAGAGAGAGAGAGAGAGAGAGAGAGAGAGAGAGAGAGAGAGAGAGAGAGAGAGAGACGCTTTATGATGAAAGCAAGCGTACTGTCTAAGCCCCCCCCCACACACACACACACACACCACCCTCAACTCCTTTTCTCGTACCTCAATGCGCACATTCTGTTCATCCGAGCCACTTGCAATATTCGTGAGTGCAAGAAGAAACAGAAAAAGGTCTCACTTAAACGCAGACACGGAAACATAAGAGGTGCGTCAAAGTATGAAAGCAAGTCCTGGAAGGCAGCAGCCGCTCGCAGGTAGCAGCCGCTCGCAGGTAGCAGCCGCTCGCCTCTTTGCACGCGCACCACACCCCGCTGCTCTCCATCTGCGGTGGGTGACTGAGCTACAACTGGCTGCGGTCTTAGCAATGGAACAATATCAATGAAAATGAATGTGACTTTCCCCTTCATCCCTGGTACAATTCTACAGCTGAGGCAAGACTCTACTCTTCAGAGTTCGGATTCAGGGTTTGAATCTCAACTCTCGTTGAGTTCTTCTTTGGGGGGGTTCTCCAGATATTCCGGATACTTCCAGCTCAACCGGGACCCTAGTTTGGATAAGAACTATAGAAAGAAAAAAGCAAGGCCCAAATGTTGCAACGGTGCATTCAGAAGTAGTTTTGTAGGCATCGAGATCAGTAAGATACAGCCATTGCCATTATGTCTGGATGTGCCATAAAATTGCCAACTGCCTGCCTGCCTGGCTGCCTGGCTGCCTGGCTGGCTGGCTGGCTGGCTGACAGAGAAAATCAGAGGAGAGCCTTGAAAGTGCCCTCCCTTTATCTTATCGGTGCTTGTATAAAAAAAAAACCCACAACCTTCACCCTCCTTGAACCCAACGGAGCTGAATTTCAATCAAAGTCAAATTATGGCTCTGGCCCAGGAGAACCGGGCTTTGGCTCTGAAGACAGTTTAACAGTCATGTGGAGGTGTGGCGAAATGAGTTTCTGCGCTGAGAGGCCTCAGCCATTTGGAGACCGTTATGAGTGTTATTCAATTTAGCCGTGATGTCCCTTGACCATTGCAGTGAGAGCCATCCAGGTAATTGATGCCCAAGTTTGCTCTTCCCCTGCCACATTCTCTTCACCGCTGCGCTGGGATGGCGTTCTAGAGCGAAGACATGCTGTAATCCTGCTCCCTGTAACCACAAGCGAGATGTTCTTCTGGGATCTCGTTAGTGCAGCTTTGCTGTGTGCAGACGCATTGCTTCGCTGCTTTCACAAAAGAAGGGAACACATCCCAGGAGATGGGACAAGACACGGTCGGTCGGGACTACCGCAGACACTCATCTCTTATCGTCGTCACCCTTTTCTCCACCCGTGCTAAAAATACCAGCGGCCTTTCTCCGTCTGCCGTTCTGTACTCGTCATTAAAAGCTAAATCGACCGTCTCGCGGCAACTGCTAACATGCTCGGAGAAGCAGTCTATATTTTGCCAGCTAGGCTTTGTTTTCCCTTCAGGGCTTTACTGGAGTATGTATCGTGGATGAAAATGAGTCCTCAGACTTGGATCTTTTGACACGGGGTTGTTGTTCTATGAAGAGCAGGATTGAAACGAGGGAAAAATAAATGGGGAAAGGGGGGCGGGGGTGCCGCTCTGCAATAGAAAACGCTGAAAGCCCTCTCTCTTCATGTGTTTTCCAGGGAATTGCACACAAAGACTGATTCATTCAGCTCCACTGAGGACTTGGCATTTGATGTACCTTCATCTGATGTTCTTGTCAAATTTCAACCACTGACCTGCCCACAATTTGCTTGTGTCACAGTGTGGTTCCATGAGCCTCTTGGAATGCAAGGACATTGCCTGATGCAATGCTGAACTCTTCTGGGATGCTGAAATGTCATTGGACACACTCACACACATGCAGTCGGCTTTGCCACAGGGATGGTGGTGTTCTCATCTTGTGCCGCACACCCACACAAGCACAAAAGCAGATGCACTTTACAGCTGACCTTACAGGAGTTGCCATTCGGGTAGGCTGGTGGCTAAAGCTTTTGGCCCAAAATGTCACTCACAGCGGTCCTGTGACACGAGTGGGAGTGCACAAACATCACCGTCAGCTTCCCAGCCCGGACTGTCCAAACCTGTGCCTTTTACGCCAGCCAACAGGCCAGCTTGTGAACAAAGACCAGGTCACGCTGCCTCCCTGTTAAAATTCCCCCAGCATGTGAAAGTAAAAAAGTGGAAAACCTCCACGGCTTTCACCCGCCACTCCGGGTAGTTTGTCGAAGGGGATGCGAGGCGTCCTTTCTGCAAACAAAGTGGCCCGCTGAACAATGTCGCAGACGCCTCGCCTCACCTCGTTAGGCATGTGCTAGCGATTTGCTTTTAAATGGCACTGACGCTTTCTTCCGCACGCGTAAACACCAGACAGCATCCGTAAAAGCTGCTCCGGGCTGGCTGTTGAATCATTTCTCTCTTTTAGAAAGGAAGTACGAGGAGGTGTCTGTTCTGTCCAGGGCCAATGTGCACATTTACAGGCTTGTAAATAGCTCTGGCAGAGAGCCGAGTGGTGTGCAGGTGTTTGGGCAGAACACCACTTCTTGTTGCAGATGAAATGGCAGCAGGGAGGATGAAATTCACCTTTGGAAAGGACCAATGCTTTCTATCATTGAATAAACAAGTACAGCAGAATGCCATTCGTGAAAACTAATGACTAACACCAAAGTAGAAGACAGGCCAATGTGTGTTTCTGTGTGTGAAAATATACATTTTCCACAACTATTGTAAATATTGAACAATGGCAAAAAACAAAAACAAAAACTAGAGCGCCAGAAGAGAAAAATCCAGACAATGAGTCCGACGAAACAGTCGTGGCAAAGAAAGGCAGGAAATGGTGTGGCTGCGCAAATTCACCTGGCTGAGGAATTTCAGGGGCATTTTAAGAATGAAGTCTTATCTGTGACCTCATCTTCTAAATTCTTTCTCTTATGACTTTGCATTTGGTGTCCTGTTTATTCTGGGGTGTAGCACAACATTCCTTTCATAATCCCTTTCGATGGGAGGCTTTTGACTTTTAATCCCTCATATACCTTCAATGGGACTTTTCAGATTTGGGAACTTGGTGATTTTTTTATTGGTTCGCTCAAAGATAGCGAGGAAACATCGATTCCCAAAGTCTGTTGTTCTAGTTGAACAGTCTGCTTCTTGTTCGTGTTGAAGCAATATTCTTTTGTTTTCCTAAACTAGGGTCACAGGGGGAATTACATTCTAATTTGAGCTTCGATCTGAAAAACACTGCCTTGGAGGAATCGGTCTTTAGCTTGTCGTCCCACTTGATTTTCATTTTCATACCCCGACTTGATTAAAAGCAGTCAAAGACATGCCGAGGGGGGCCGTTTGCTTTAAAACACAGGACAGCGAATCAAAAATAAAAGACAAATGTTGTCGTTTCTAGGAAATGATTCAGAAAGACTTTGTTAAATGTAAATAATGAACAAGAATAGATATTTTGAAGAGAACGTGTATTTAAAAAAGACATGAACTCAAGCCATACTGCACCGTGACAGTTGCGAGAGTTTCCACCAAACGAATTCAGTAAAGTGCGCCCCGAGCAAACACAGACTCTCTTGTTTCGTGACAGGTTTGTTATCTTCCGTCGTGGCGTTATTAAAGCGGATGGCGCTCGGAATGACTCTCAGACACGACTGCGGCCATTTTCCGATCCCCTGCGGCGTAGTTAGCCCGCCGGGTGTCTCGTGATATGACAGCTTGCTCCTTCTAATGATCCAGATGCAGGTACGCGTGAAGGAGATAAGGGAGCCATGCGTGAGTCACATCACAGCTCTTTTCACCTCCACAGAATTCAGTCCAAAAGAACCTTTGTAGGACCGATCCAACTAAAAACTTTGGTCGAATGAATCATCCACAAAAAAAAAACAACAGAAAAAAGAAAATCGCCCATAATTGGTTGTTTTGTATAAGTTGCCCGTCGCCTCTCTTGATACAAGCCTGACATTCATTTGAAATATTTCATGGCCGGGTGTAACTACAAGAACCAAAGTTTTTTTTGCTGGGTTTTTCTGAAACAAACTGCTTCAAAATGGCGGGCAAAAGTCTGCTTTGAAAGCGTTTCTCTGTGAATGGCTTCAAAACATCAAATATGCAATAGCAGGCGAATATACAAACAATGAGTCAATCTCTGGAAGAAAAAAAGCCGATACTGAGCAACACAATGGTAAAAGCACACATCATTGGCCGAATTCCAAACCAATATTGCTTATTTCTAATGTAGGCCTCGTGTCACATGTGGCTTGACAGCCAGCCAGCCAGCCAGCCCACTTACTGTATTTGACCTCTAGCACGCCAGCAACAAGTGACACGATTGCACTTCCATCCGTTGCATGTGTGAGCGAGCGACACTCTGTAGATTCACAAGTTGGACAAAGCGCTTTGAGCCTTATTACAGGCCACGCCGTCCCTAGTCCTAACAGCGCCACCAGCCCAATTTAGCATATTAGCCATCAGTCAGTGTGACGTGACAGTGAGGAAATAAAGAAGCGCACGCCCCACGGCGAGACAGCAAAACATCAAGTCGAGTGGCACGCGGCCAGCCGGCTGTAGAAAAGCTGTTTTGGCAGGTGTGCACACAAACACCTCAAACATTTATTGGCAATAATACTTGCACCAAGAAAAGATGAGCCACACGCACGCATACGGGTCGATGACAGAGGGTGCGTTCGACAAAGTCTCCGGGAGAAGCCTCGCCGAGCTAATTGACTGTGATGATCCAGTAGCAGCACGCCTTTAAGCTTCTCATTTATCTCCACAAAGACAAGAAAAATGTGGATTGTTTTTGCACACACAGCAGGGATGGGGGGAAACAAATGCTCAAACAAACAAACAAATCACTCGCTACTGATGCCTGGCTTCAAATATGAAAATCGAGAGCATCTCAGGCGAGACAACGGCTTCATAATCGGCTTTTGCGATTTGGACACTTGCGCTTACTGGAGTCTAACAAAGAACAATCTGGAGAAACCATTCCCTGCCTGACTACAAAAGTAATAATACTCACAGGATATTTTTGCATATTAACAGTAGGCATTTTTAAGGCGTGATGTTTGAACTGGCGTTCAGCCAGAAGAGCTGACAGGTGGCACTGTGGTAGGAAGATGACCTGAAATACTCTCTCCTCTGGGGGTCACCAAACCGACTTGACCTTCTCCGCCTTGAGTCTATTGTTGAAACTATACACAGACGCGGAGCGGGTGACTTGTTTTGAAATAACAAGCAGGCTGCCGGATTCTTTTGTATGCGTTTCTTGTGTGTCACAAAGCAGACATTTGCGTAGGGGTCGCTAAAAGTGCCACACTGACAGCACGGCAAATACGTCAAACACAAGCAGAAAGCGTGCGGCCAGTCTTTACGCCGGCTGACGCTATTTGCCTTACATCTCGGGCAACCTTTATCTTGTGCCATTCTTCCCGGAAGATAATAGATTGAAAAAAATCAAATACAATTCTTTTGTCAGACTCCTTCTTACATCCTGTTATCGTCATAGGCTCGCTGAAACGCACACCCACGCACACACACACACTTCTGGTTGTGTTAATTCCTCCCAGCCTATTCGCAGTCACACACGTGGCCACGGGGGCGGTCGGCGGCGGCGGAGCCTCGCCGCTAGATTACCCTTTGCTCTTGCCACAGATCTGTTTTTCCGATAGGCCGGCGCTGGGATGAGGGGACTCGGCTGGCCGGATAGTCAGTCATTGTCAGAACACTGTCAGCGGCCAGCCCCGCATTAGTGTTTAGTGAGAGCCACTGTTGCTAAGAGAGAGGGACAACAGGCACCTCGGCGGCACTTAACCTGACCTCGAGGCGAAAGGAGGGAGATAGGTGTCTGAGCGCCCCCCCCCCATGTGCGCATGCATGTTCGCATGAGGTGATGAATCCCAATGCAAGAGAAAGAAAAACATCATTGAACGGTCTCGTTCTGTGCCGTTTCCCGTCCGTGCACAATACGTGATCCAGTTTTACTTTCCCAAACTTTGACACCCCCCCCCCCCCCCCCCCACAACCCCTGCGGTCAAGGTTACATTTAACAGAGGAAAAAGGTCAGTCGTAACGAGCGTGTTCGGGGAAAAATAGGCTCAATTAAAGCACAATTGCTTCTTGGCAATTATTGTTGGGAAATGAAGAAAAGAAAGAAAGTGATGGCAATTGAAAAAGATCAACAAAAATTGATAGGAAAATGTCTTTGTGAAGGTTTGAAACTTTAGTCTTAATGACTTCAATCCACACCTCTAATCAAAAATCCAACCGACTCGTTTGCTGTTATTTCAACCATTGATGAGATGCAACGTGACGAGCCGAGTAGACGTCAGAACCGTAGCGCGACAAAAAGCCATCAAATATCAACTTCGGGGGCGATATGTGTTTTGCTGCACGGATCGATACTAAATGCTTTTCACCGACCGGTATCGGCGGACCGCTTAGAATTAGATTAACAATAAGCATTGATGAGTCCACATGCCCACTTAGAGCACTCACTTAAGTCAATATAATGGTGTCAGAGAAGCCAAGGGCTTAGGAGAGGGCTTCAAAATGTGGCCCGCGGGCCCGCCGTGTCCTTGGATATACTGGACCGGGTGTCAATGCTAGAATTGCAAATTCTCGTCACTTTGAAAACAGCCGTTTGTTGTGCAGCCTATACTGTATATACCGTAATATTCATACATTTATTTGGAGAACTCCAATGCGACCCGCCGCAAAAGCGACTTTGACACCCCTCCCCTGGCTTAGACCTTCAAGCACGTATGCTGAGCCATTTTCCAAATGTGGATGATGAGGAAGTATCACGGGGTAAAAATAAAAAGTGTTGGGCCGCACTGATGATAAGACATTGGCCTTTTGTGCTGAAGCTTTTCAGCTACTTTGGCCCCCTAGTCAGTACACAATAGACAACATTTCCTGCAATGGTCAAGGGCCAATGAACATTCGACTTCCACCGTCTCTGATCTGCTCTGCCGACACCCCTCCCTCTTTTGAAATGGCTCACAAGAGAGGAAAGATGGAGGGACAAAGTGGGAAGAGAAAGCTTTGTACTTCATTGTGCTGCTTGAATAACACGGAAAGGCAAGATAGCTCCCAACAAAAGCGGCACAGGAAAAGGCTATTGGTGATCTATCTTTTCCACACGGCGTACGTCCTAGCAGGAATTTTCGAGCGTCTAGGCTTGTACGCTCAGGTTTCTTGAGACGGACGGACGGGAGTGTCTAGAATGTCATCAGATGTTACGACGGTCACTTTGCAACAAGCGGCCGTTTGGCAGATGGCTTCATGCTAACGCAGAATTGGAAACGTTGATGAAAAGCATCTATGCGGCAGACACATTTCATTCATTCGGAACACAAACAGTGCAGCAACACAAGTCATAATAATTCATAATAACGAAGGACATGTTTCAAGTGACTTTCGAGGCACCTTAGTGAGAAAGCAAAACGAGAGGAAAAAATAAATAAAACATTGGGAAAAATGACCAAATTGTCACATGAAAGGTTTGGGCTTGACGCCAGCCAAATGCTCCATCCAGCGCACGCACCTGTCTAAAGCGTTCCACTTTTAATCATGAGCGAGCATATGTCTCCTTTCAGCCCCGCGGCCTCGCTACCGGCCAGCCGGTGAAACACTTGTGGGTGTCCACCTGTGAGGATTCCACCTCCAGAAGCTCAAAAGCTCCCCACTTCCTGAAATGGTGGCCCAAAGCCAATGCCGGTGGCTCCGTGCAAAATGGCAAACCCACGCAAATCCAAAAGCCAGAGAGAATGACTAAGAATCCATTGAAAGACGACGGCAAATCATTTGCAATGAATTTTTGCAACTGAGCCAATTAACTTTGCTTTGTTGCGGAAACAAAGTCATTGGAACGCCGACGCTTTCGTGACACGACAACACACATTTGGTATTCAGTGAGGCGTCTGTTTTCACACGACAACGAATCACCGTAGATCACTCGGCAACTCAGTCAACCCGCAGACCGACAGACCGACAGACAGACGAGTCCTTGGATGCGAGGCGGTCTGACGCCGTTCGTCCTTCAGCGGAGGAAATTGTTATGCACAGATTTGACACCAGCAGCTGCATGCTTTGGAATGATAAAAAAGTGCAATGGAAATGATCTGTGCGCATCATGTTCAATTGGGAGATTTACGTCATACCTTTCGGCAAAAACAAACGCCTGATGGACAATTTCAAAAGTGAAAAGAAAAGTAAGAGGATAGCGTCTAATCTGCTCATCAAAAAGAGGATTTAAGTTGATTCAAAGAACTTCTCATCTGAATTCACCATTGCAAAAGACTCTTTTCTTCCTGCCCTTTATCCATCTTCCCCAACCAATAGGACGGGGCAGATTAGAGGCGGGGGAACATAGCTCATGGAAATTTGGAGCTTATTTCTTCAAATATCAGGCACGTGGGCGGCGGATGTCGACTTCCATGTACGTAGGTGTCGGATGCGTGTGAGCGCGACGCTTTGGAACAGGCTAGAATTTACCGTGACCAATCCAGGGGAGGTTGCTCTAATCCTATTTAAATGACTGACCAATCTGTAACCCACGCCCCCCCCCCCCCCCCCCTCTCTCACACACGCACACAGCGATGCGATGCATTTCTGAAATGACAAATAGCTGTTGGAGGCGGTGGAAATCCAGCTGGATTTGACTCCCTTTCACTCAAACTTGCTGGTCCAATCTGTCCAATCCAAGATTCACTTGCAAAACTCAACATGAAAAATGGGACTCGGATTCACCAGTCTATAGTGCGTGTATTTTCAATTTCTTGAATGTGACAGTGGACAGAAACACAGCAATCGTGTCACGAAAGCGATTGGATGTCTTGCAGAAAGCAGCTGCAATATCCAATCCAATCCAATCCAATCCAATCCATGGAAGAGCCACACCAGTGTTCCAAAAGCCATTAACTCGGTGAGGAGGAAAGGCTTCTGTGATGCCCTCCTCGTGTTGGCGGTAAACGTCATTAATGGTCCTTTACCCTCGGGCCTGTGTCGTGGTATTTTTCTCACCTCAAACTCTTGTCTTTTTTCCTCATTAAAAGTGTGCAAGGGCAAACACGAGTGCAAGTCCAGAGGCCCGTTGAAGTGGAAATGCGCGACGGGTGCCTCGATTTCTCCCGTGAGTGATATCGCCGATAGAGGACGAGGAATTGGAAACAGCAGTGCTGTAAAAACCTCCTGTTCTTCAGATTTGAACAGTCCACACCTTACTTTCTGGTTCATTCATCCATGCCTTTCCATTTAAGATTAGCCAGTCACATTCATAACGAAACCTCGACCGTCATAATAAAAGCGTTCCGATGTCAACAAAAACCGATACAAAGCACAAAAGAAGACCAAAAATAGCGCCATCGTCTAGCCAAGCGAATTGTGCAAGTACTGTTCTCCCATGTTATTCACAAGCTAATGCTAACGGGCGTTTAACGTTCATACTAGCACCAGGAGGGACTAACATTAGCAGAACATCAGAAGATTCTGTCGCGACTCGCTCGGTTACGACTTCATTCTTGATTACGAGTACGAAACAAGTCACGTGCGCTCCGTGTCGTCTGCCGTAGCCGTATCAACACTTTAAAATGGCGTTCTTTCTATTATTGACGCGTTTGTTGTTGGGAAACACCCGTCAAAGATGACAAATTACAACCGACAGCAGCTTCTCTCACCATAAATCTTTCATTTTGCGTTTGTTTAGTTGGGTGCCAATCTGCGCTTGTGATTGATTGTTTTTTGATACGGTGCCCCCCATAATAATAGGTCTTGCCTAACGGTCCAGCGGCTGTAGCTTGGCGTAAATCAGTCGATTTGGCTTCCGGCCACGGACGTGTCCAACAAACAGCATCTGGCGTCGCTCACAGCACATTTGAGACAACGAGCTAGCCTTTTCAAGACCCATCCCTCCCATGGCTTTTCGGCAATACATTGTCATGGCTCCGACTATTTCCACTGGCTCAAAAGCCCAGATGGCTCCAATCAACGGGGAGTGAGAGGACACAAAGCACTTTTTTATGAAGACTGGATGAGACTCTGATGACACCAAATGCACGGGGGCTTCAAAACCCCATACGTTCACTTGAATTTACATCCTCATCTGTTTGTTCCCTTCCTCTTCCTCTGGCTTTCCTCATCTTCTGCAACATTTGAGTGCACGCACACACACACACACACACACACACACACACACACACAGAGGAAATATGCAAATTCATTCATTTGCAGAACAGAACCACAGGTTTGCGAAGGTCAACGTTAGACCTGATCAAACATAACAGACTGTGAAGTCTCACGTTAGCCAAAAATGAAGCGACGTGAAACAAAAGACGTGTATCACAACGATAAACAAATCGATAATATACTTTGTTTTTTTTCTGCCGAAGAATTCTGGGGACTATGAAGAACATCTGTGATCAGCATCAGTCGGATGGATGTGCTTGAATTAGCATGAAAAATCTTTTGCAGCCAGCCGAACATTCAAATTCTTTTGACCACCCAAAACGTACGAAGGATGGCCACAAAGATTGTGACGCAACCAAATAGTTTCATCTCCCAAGGGGACTTTTTTGCGTATTTAGCTGGGTGTGAGGTGAGTGGAATATTAGAGAGAAGAGATGGGGAAGCGGTGGAGCTCAAAATAAGTGTGGGGGGGGGGGGGGGAGGCAAAGCAGACAGGGGAACTCATTAACTTCTCTTTAATAAAGCCTGAGCCACTTGGGGACTCTTTCTTTCTTTCTTTCTTTCTTTCTTTCTTTCTTTCAGCGAGCTAGTCATGCAGACACGCAGAGACACATTTAGTGTATATTATAAAGTGCATTGTATGTTATCACACTCAATTGAGCAGTTCTATGATGAAAATCTTTATGACAATTTGTTAGAATTTATCCAATGCTTTTGGGGCGGGGGCATGAATAAAATACTTTGGGATTTTTTTGAAAACGACACAAACGCGATCGGATGGTCCAGTATGTGAAGGCCGAATTTAATATGGCAAAAAATTGACGAGCTTTCTGTCTCGGCGTGAAGCAGATTGTGTTTCTTTGCCGTCATTTTGCAGATCCGCTCAATGACATCATTGATAGATCCGAGAATGATGGTGCCAATTGCAAGTTTTGCAGAAAATACTAAATATCAGACCATCCAGAGGGGCGCATGATTGTGATGTTTTTTTCTTTACACTTTGAAATGATTCTTCTCTAAAGGTGTGCGGGACTTCATTTCCTTAACGTTCATCAAGCAGATTCCCATTTCATCGGCACGGTGCGCGCATTGACTAGTGATACAATTTGGGTTCTTGAAATACATTAACATTTGAGATGCATTAGCATTCCTAAAGGGACTTGCTGTATCATTGATTACAAGTCACCGCGTGCATTTACATGCAGCTCGGCCTCATTGTTAAACTGGCACGCACGCACACAAACAAACAAACACCTTTTACCGGTGAAGCGGTCCAAGCCCCCCCGCCGTGAAGCAGGTGCCGTGATCTGCTCTTTCCTCCCGTGATGCACGCTGACAGACATGCACGCACGCACGCACAAGTGCATGCGCGGAAGTGCACGTCTTCAAAGACAGAGCTGTGAAACAGAGGTGACAGGTCTCTCTGCTTGCGAGCAAATGTAGCGCTAATTGCCGTTCCCCCCACTGACAGAGAGCAGCATGGAGTCAACACGGAAGCCCGTATGGAACTCAATATGGCGTCACGGGCTGGATGAGTGGATTATGGGCAAAAAGTAGGGCTCAATGATTTCAAATCAACCTAAACAACCTCATTTTGGGCGGCATTCAGAAATGGCGCAGGGAACACGTCATCTTGAATGAAAATTGAATCTTAACTGAACTTTTTTTTAAAAAAAAACACAATCATAAGAAAAGCTATCATAACCCTAAGTGTACATCTTTTTTTTTTTTTTTTTCCCCAATTTCCTCTACCATAACACATTGCTAAAGCCACAGGAGAGAAAAAAAAAAAAAGATCAGTTTCATCTGACAAATTGCCTGAGCTTGTTTGAGCGACAGACGAGGATCCGCTTCACACATTTAGTACATCCTGTAAGGTGATACGTACGCAGAACAGCAGGTCAGAGCGCCAGGCAGGCCACACAAACTGTATACGCTACAAAGACAAAATGCTCCAAAAAAAAAGGCCATAAATCCCTCCTACGACTTCCAAAAGGATGGAGCTGGAATATTTCCTGTCATCGGGAGCATTCGACTTTATTTTCATGGAACCGGGCCTTTCAACACTATTTCCAGGTATGTTTATAGGAGCGTGGAGAGCATTTCAATTTTTCTTGTAAAGCCCCTTTTGACATGACAGCGCACACATACACACGGGCAATTCCTCACACATTCCAGCACATTCTAGCTCCGAGCAATTTCCTCAATCTTCTCCGAACAGACCCGATTCCATTCCACGAACCTGGGCGTTATCTTCCGCCCAAGTATCGGCAAGCAAAGTTACTGCACAAAAGCATAAGCCCCGATCGAAATGATTCTTTTGACAAAGATGTCTTGAATTAGTGACCCGGCCTGAGAAAAATATCTTTGAACGGTAGCAATCACTTTTAATTGGACTCGCAGCGATCCATTCCATGATTATTAGCAATTAAGTGTCGATTAGCAATGTGCTGATGTCACCGCCATGTGAAAGGCAAAGCAATTAGCAGCACAAACGGCGGTCCATACTAATGACCAAATCTGCTGTCCGCTGCATAATACAAAGAGCAAATAATTGTTAGCAGGCTTGCATTGATGGGTGCTGGAGAATTAGGTTGGACACGAGCAACTCTGGATTTTTTCCTGTACACGCTGCCAACTAGACACCAGTGGCAGAGCTAGAGGGGGGCAAATATGCTTGGAAGGTGCCGTGCTATCGTAAAAGAGAAAAAAAACACAACGTTTTGAAGCACTCTACTACAATGCACACTCAGAGCTTTATTTTCTCGATTTGGGAAACGAACGAGGCAAAATGGTACTCGTATAAAAGTAAATGGAAATCTTTTTGAATTGACGCCATGGGTTCTACGTCATCAGTATGGCTCACGCCATTTGCTCAGTCTATTAAGTGGTCCCCAGAACCCAAAGATCGAGCACGGAAATGATGAAAAATGATCCCGGCGTTCATAAAAAGCAAACAATCCATCAGTCACGCACGCAAACAGCAAGGCGCTCATGGCATCTGTCACTCCCTCCCGCCGCTGTGATCCACGGTGTGTCCGTGTCCCGCACGAGTGAGTCACTATCAATCTTGAAGCCGAGGAAACAGACAGACAGACAGACAGACAGACAGATTGAGGGAAGAATTGGGCTTTTTTTCTGTTTGCACAATGACCAGACTTCACGCTTGTGTCCAGAGAAGTCCATGACTTGAATGCAAACAACCAGTAACCCAAGTCATCTCCACAGTTTGCGTGAAAAGCCTTTTTGCGCAATTTGAGCGTTGTATTCCACAATCTGCTCACAAGAACCTTCGATGCGACGTGATCGATCGTGAATTGAATTTGCTGCCCGCTTCTTGGACAGCTTCAACGATATATCAGTTAATCCAAGGCCATGCTTACGCGCGCTAAAATAGGACATTTTGTGATTTTACGTCTCCCAAAGTCTCACAAACGAGCCGACTGCACGCAAACTTTCCTGTCAAACTGATGACTGGGTATCGAATAGAGTGTGAAGCTCACGTCACAAGCTTTAAATATGAGGAGGTGGGAGCCAGGGAGGGAGGACATGTGAAAAAGACACATATGGAGCTTGATAGAATTTGCTCAACGGCCCCTAAGCACCTCGTCTTTGACTTGACGGATAACGGCAGATGTGTTGGTAATGACCGTGTTTAGTAGATTACAAGGCAGAGGCAAAGCCATTATTATGGTCTGGCACATTTGTTCACTTGAACGCACGTTACCATTCTCAAGACACCTCATTACTTACACCTACAGAATCTAATGAGATCAAATAGACTACTTGGAATAGAAATGTTGCCTTTACAAAGAGTGGTCGGGAAACTTTCGAACATTGAGCCGTAGCGTCGTTCAGATTTCTCTCGTGGACCTAATAACACTTTTCACACTCATGCAAACACTGCTCCCAACATGATTCACTGCTGATGAGATGAGTGTAAATGAAAAAAATTGAAAAAAAGTCAAATGGCAGTGTCACACTGCCTGCAGCCGTCCAAGATGATGAACTCCCAGATGCGTTGCAGGCAGATGCACTCTCAATGGCAGCCAGAGCCAGCAGCCTCCTCATTAGCGCCCGCCGAAGAGATTGGAAGCAGATACCAGCCTGGCCTCCTTCTCTGGCTTTGTCCTCTCACAAATGAGTCCTAATCCTTGTCCTCTTTCTTGCCTTGATGAAGGGCAAATAGGAGAGGGCGCCACGGCAAAAGCAGCGAGTCAAAAGAATGCAACTGTCATCCGTCATCCTTAGACTGCAAAGAAGCAAAATATCATATGCCTGCTTAATGATCAGCAGTTTTTTGGCTTGAACAATCAGTAACCCACCCAAGGAATAGACACGCACGGCAACGATAGTATTCTGCGCATTCAAGGTATCGTCGAAATCAAGATCCCACCCGTCACACTACTGCTACTTACTTCAAATCGTCAAATACCTCCAAAACGCAGCTTTCTCTTATCCGGCCAGAGAAGTGGACGGAGGTCTTGTTATGAAGCTTCAAATAAATGAAAACCAAAAAAAGGAAACTGGCGTCCCATTTGACACACTTGCTTGTTTTTCCCACTCGCTCCACAAAACGTCCCACGCATTTGCACACGTACGAGGAAAATTCATCTAGGCTCGGGCCCGCCCGCTTTTGCCGAGATCCCTTGCGTTTAATAAGAGATTATATTTATGTTAGGGAGAGGGCCAGGTGAATGGTGAAATATGTCCACAAGACCTGAACCTGGGAGCTGCGCAGGCACTTACTCATTAATAATGACACAGGCCTGGGGCTGCAGGCCCGTAGCTCTGTCTCTGCTCATTTCCTCTGTTCAAATCAGGCCAATCTGTGTGTGTGCGTGTCTCAAGGAGAGTCACAGCTGCTGCAAGTGTGTGCTACGTATATGGAGCCCAATTACATTGCAGGGGCTAGTCTCCCAAGTACGGCCACTTAATATAAATCAGAATTGGATATAAATAAGTCAAGGGGGAGGGGATGTGCAAATGAATATGAGGCGATGCTACATATGTCGTGTATGTGTGCGTGTGTATGAGGAAAAGACTGCAGGGGAAGCGGCGCTGATTAAATCAGAAGTGCAACAGTTTGCACCTATGACCATCATTTCGGCTCTATTAGGATGCTGCGGCTACTGCTGCTGCTGCTTCTTCATTTTTTTTGCGCTATAGAGTGTAGCATCCTCTGGGCTGTTCAAGTTAAGTTAGGGAGAAGTAAACCATTACTTCACAAATAGCAAGAGAGAAATCTGGTCTTGCCCACACTTTTTGAAAAACAATTAAAAATCCCGAGAGGAACCGGTCAGAAAGGATATCTCAACTGTGGAATGAGTGAAATGGTCAATAGATAGAAGATTATGCGCTTCCTGGAATGAAATGTAGCACTGCGGATTGATTACAAGCAACTTAGTGAGATCGGTGTACATCCATAGTTCTTAGGCTCGAGCCTCGCTTCATGAACAATTAGAAAGAAAAGCGGATAAGCCCCGTTTGCTTTCCCGCTGTCTGAGAAAGGGGCGCCGAGCTGGTGTCCATCTGAGAAGATGGGTCATTGCATCCAATCAATTTTTAGAGCTGCCATTTTCCAGCAAGTGCATCTCTTGGTTGTATATGCATCAAATTGAATTGACAAGTGTGTCTTTGGGGTTGGTTTTGTGTGTGTGCGCGCGCGTGCGCTTGTGTTGCGCTCCCGTGGGTTTACCAGGAAACAGATGACTCGCACAGTTTGAGGCTGTACCCCCCACCCCACCCCACCCCACCACAACACATTGCCCCTTGCTCCTGTGCGGCAATATGTCTTGGCGGTCGGCGACGCAGTGAGTCTTACTGGTTCCAGAGATTGCACCGATAGGGATTTAAAAGCCTATACGCACTAAGCCACCTGCAACATGAATGTTATCTGATAGCATCTTTGTGGATGGAGGAATGCGTAGAAGACACTGGGAAACAACAAGAACATACTGTTCCACTGTGCCACGTAGAGAAGACAAAATGAAGTGGAGTCTGGAACCGATTGCAGCCGGACATACAAGCTGGCAAAGACCTGCTTTGAAATGTAAAACCCTGCTACCTGACATCAATATTAAGGAAAGGCTATGGGGACTTTTTAGATTGATCGAACAATTTTACAATAGATTATTTAACAATTTATCAGATAATTGGATGCAATTTTATTTGCGTTAATGTATTATAAAAAAGTTGTTTCCCCAATGACTTTTTTTTTTGCCCATAATTTGTATCTTGTATTTTATTTTCATTTTTATTTTGTGATTAAAAAACAACTAAGTAAAAGGAAGCAGATGTTTGCAAATGTCTTATTTCACATAAATCAGTCTGCTTCCATGAAATCAGACAATATTACTTTTGAGAAACTAAATTCAGTGGAAAAGAACCCAAATGTAAGCACTCAGGCACATACTACAGATCTATTATATCCTTATTATTATTTGTAGACTAATTCAACGGTATTCAACTTCACCAACTAGACACACAATCGAGACTTACGGTACGGTATTCATCGAACGTTTTGAAAAAGCCCATTGAAAAGAACCAAAGTGTATTTCTTGGATCGGAGAGCACTCGAGTCCATACAGTGCTCAAAGTACGCACGCGTGTACGCACGCACACGCGGCCCCAACGAGCATCCACCATCTGGCCTTCCGAGGGCTTGGATGTCTCTGGGGTAAAGTGAGCCAGCCGTAGGGGTACGGCGTGTGTGTGCGTGTGTGTGAGTGAGTGAGTGAGTGAGTGCGTGCGTGCATATGCATGTTGTGTTTTTGAGTGCTGTCGAAAGCAGGGGTGAGTGAGGAGTTACAGTTCACGTCAATGCTGCAGAAAAAAAAAATTTGAAAAATGATATTGTGATGAAATGAATGAATGAATGCATGCGCGCCATTAGTTCAAGATTCAGCACCCGCCCGCATGTGAGAGGCGCTACTTTTACACAACCAACGAGCATCAGGTTTTTAACGCCGCGGCAGGCAGGCAGGCAGGCAGGCAGGCAGGCAGGCAGGCAGGCAGGCAGCCACGCTTTTTTCACTGTGTGGCCAAAAATAAGGTTCCATTATGGAATGAGGCCATGTCAGCTTCCTCTGCTCAGCGTAATGGCTTCGGCCCGCTAGCAACAAGGCAGCCGCACGTTCCACACACAGCGGTAGAAAACGGCAGGAAAATTGAATTCTACATCAGGTGGTCCGAGCAGCCGTGCCTGATGGCAAAATAAATGTGAGGCTTTTGAGTGATAGCGCCCGAAGAAGAGTGAAGCCAGATGCCCAACGTCATTGTACTCTATAACTAAGGACATATCCAGTCCGCTCTTTCGTTAAGAGCGACAGGGCTGATTTTTGACACACTTTGTAAACTCATACGTACACCCGGTTGCTTGTTTTTAATGGCGCTAATTAACAGGATAACTCCAAAAACACAAAACTCATTTCACCAAACCTTGTGGGAAGAAGCCAAGTGGAAAGCTTATGAAATTTCTGCCATTGATTTTTTTCGCCCACTCACTAAACATTACAGGATTTATGTGACCTGGGGGTGCTTTAAATGTAAGGTTTTTTTTATTATTATTATTCATTATCATTTATTTTGTACCAAAACATTGTTATTTCACACCGATTACTGAAACTGGCATTGATTATTGAGCAACCACGTCTCGAAGCCGCTAAGAGTAAAATGATGCCACTACTTGGCCGGAGCAGTATTTTTTGCATTCTGAAGAGAACCAACATGAAATCAGTCACGGAAAGTTAAGCTACATCAATGCAGACCACCATAAAACTGCTTCTATTTAGAACACAACATTCCGAGGAAGCGCTTTTGCCACATTACCCATGTTCTCCTAAATCTGCACCTTAGCGGAGGCGTCATTGTCAGAGAAGCGTGGAAGAATATTGCATAATTGTGCAATTTCTGCTCGTTTCTCAAACATGCGTCGAGCCGATCTGAGACCGCATGACCTTCCTTCCTCGTCACGCCCAGTCTACCTTTGGTCCCTCCCCCAAACCCTTTTGCTTCCAGGCTGTTGAATGAGCACATTTATTTAAGCCCAATTGGTTTAAGGGCAAACAGAAACAAGCAATGGAGAATTAAAAGCGAGAACCACACACCACGGAATGAGCGGGGGGGCTTAAGGGACTCACGGGGTGACCCAGGGGACACGCACATGAGGGAGATGCACCAAGAGGTTTGCGTGACAAAACAGCACTGCAGTTGGGAATTACAATGATTTAAAGTCAATGTTTTTTTCTCAGAGTTATTGAGAAACTTTTGGTTTGCACACCCTGGCCACTCGGGAGCAGTATTGCACATATATTAGAATATCCCATCATGAGGACCTGTCACAGCTTCTCAGTATCCTGCAGTGACAGGAGTTGTTCTTTGCAGAGGAGAAAGACTAGGCATTAGTTGCTCCACCATTTGTGTTCAAATTTGAGCTTGTCTATTGTGTTTTGCCACATTGAATTAGCTTCTAAACAGAGTGCTAGTGAAACACGCACATTCACGCCGTGCACACGCATCAATAAAAAGGAGGAAAAGAGCAACAGATTGGAGTTCAGATCAGATTTGAACCTGCCTGTGGGAAAAGCTCCTTTCAATTAGTGACCCAAACAAGGAAATTGCTTTTATCCTTGTTACCGAGGTAACCCCGAGAGACTTATCTGTTCCCCGACATCACCCGCCGTCTTTTCAACTCGGCAACACCCAAACCTTGCGCTCATCTCAATCGCAAAACCGACCCGCAAAGTTGGCGAGCACTTAGAGAGGCCGCAGTGGAAAGAATTATACAATCGGGATAAGATCATTATTTGTTCTGCTACATTATGAGTTCTGTTTTGTGGATGTCTGACCACAGCGGAGTGTCCCTGTGGGTCCTCGGGCGGGGCGGAAATGAAAAACATATTGGAGAGAGGACACGTTAGCTTCTTATGGCATCACTACTGCTTCCTGCGTAGATAAGTGTGTAGGTGTGTGAGAGAGAGAGAGAGAGAGAGAGAGAGAGAGAGAGAGAAAGAAAGAAAGACAGAAAACAGGCAGACTGCACTGCCGAATGTTACGATAGAAAGAGGCGGTGGGTACACCCCAGTGCAGTCACAGGGCACATGCAGACAAACACTAACATTCACACAATTCAGAGCCTTTTATGAACGAAAACATGCAACACACGATTCTAACCCTGAGCCTTTGAAATGTGAGGCAGGTGCGCTATCTATCCACTTGTACACCAATGAATGAACATTTGCCAGATTTTGCCACAGGATTAAACGAAAGCAAAAAGGCCCCCAATCGTATACATTTGCATACTGGAGTAGGAGAAAACGTCAAAATAACAGCACTATCATAGAAAATGCAATCACTATGAAAGCGGGTGGCTTTCTTACGACAAATAATTCACAGTGGGTGCAGATGAGCATAACACAAATGCATTTAAGGACATGAAGAGACACTGGTGCGAAAAGGCGGCTTTCACCGCCCGCCCCCCCATCCAACCTGTTCTAGGTGTACACAAACACCATTCAAATCCGTCAGCAAGCTTTGCGGGAAAACCTGCCAACGATCCCTCATTTGAATCAAGTGTGTTGGATTTCGCGCAAAGTTGCAAACATTTGCTGTTCTTCCACGTGCATGACGTCCCAGCTGTCAAAGTGCTGCAGCAAGCGCAAAACCATTCCCAAAGTGTCAAATTGAAGTTTCTCCGCAAACATCTGGACGAACAAGGCGCGTTTTGTTCTCTTTTCTTTTTCTTCCACCTTACCTTCCATTGCTGAACAAGTGATGATCATCACGCCGAAGAGCGCAAACAAATCCACTCTCATGGCAAAATGTTGACTCGCCACAGCTTGTCCAGCCAAATTGTCAACACGACGGCCGGCCGGCCGGCCCGCCCACCCGCAGGATGCGCGTGTGTGTGTTCAAGGAATCCTTCGCTTGTCACCAGCGGGCAACTCCAGCAGATCGCCAGCCAGCCAGCCACAGTGTCGGGCGTCTCATTTCAAGGCGTAGGAAACAAAAGCGGGCGGGCTGGCGGGTGGGAGGTGTGCAAAGGTGGTGCAGGGAAGCGGGATGCGAGTGACGAGGGACAGTGAGTGGGGAGAGGGACGGACATACATGCAGGAGACTCGGGAAAGGAGACCTGACCTGCTCGGAGCGCAATTTGACCTCTGTAGCCAATCAGCAGCGGCGACCGCAACTCGCTGGCCAATCAGGACAAAGGCCCCGCCCACGCCGTGCTGTCAAAACACCAAACTTTTGGGATCCACTCGAAGCGGTTGCCGGCCGGTAAACTGAAAGGAAGTAGCACCTCCAGCTGGACAATCTTTTCTACTACATACACCGATCGCCACTAATATTCATCAGCTCTCTATCAATGATTTTAAACACATTACAGGAATGAAACGGGTTGTGCATATTCCATATATTGTGCAAGGTTAGCATTTATTTCTGGAGTAGTTCAACAGGTGACCCTCGCGGTGATGGGGAAACGACCCCTAAATCAACTTTTACGCAGGAACAGCATTTCCGAGAGGGCTGCTCAATTGCAGAGTAATAGGAAGAAAGAAATATGCCGAGAGGCAGTGTTTGATAGTGAAACGAAGTATATCAACACAATCATAGTGGGCAAAACATACAAACCCTATGGGGGGGTCACGATGAGCCACGATGAGAACCCAGCGCTCCTTGACTCACACATTATTCTTATGCATTCTGTTGTGACGTAAAGTGGGTGAAAGAAAATGTGTTCAAGCCTCCATTTGACACATTTGCCATAATGAAGTCGCCCACTTATTCCTGCATATTCCTTAATAGGCTTTGGTAAATGAAACCGCTTCCCCAAACCATATTAATAGCGCACGCGGCCTCCCTGCTTGGTTTTAATTTCTTCTGGGGATGGATTCAGAAGTTATTGAAAATGGGAATTGTGCAACTCCAGGGTGATTCTATTTGTTGACCCTCCACATGGTGTGAGCTGATCTCACATTTATTGCGCTCTTCACCTTAAACAGAGAGCCAGCCGGCCGGCCTCGTTGTTCTTCTGCATGAGCATTTGACTTCAAATTTGGCATTTTGTGTTGCGCTCCAAAGAATTCAAACAAGAGCACCGGTTGCTGCTGTCATGTGATTTTCTCACTCAAGGAGCTGTGTGGCACTTTGCTCCTGATGTGACGCTGATAAATACCCTTTCGTTTGCTCTAATCACATATGAGGTTAATTGGGGTTCTTTGTTGCGTCTCCCGCCGCCCGCTTCGTTTCAGCCAGCGGCGGCATTTAAAAAAAAGAAAAAACACTTTCCCATTAACCGCACGGCCTGGTGCTCCCTTCGCATTTCGGCGCAAACAAAGGGCTTCGACCTTGCCAACATTTGACACGAGGCAAATTGTTATTTTGGAAAACGTGTTATCGCGAGCCGGCCCACTCCAGAGTGTCCTAAAGTACATTTTGGAGGTGGACTCCTTAATGAGGAGTAACAAAGCCAAAGCCGACAGCTTATCACTTGCTTCTGGCGAGTAGTGACAGGCCATCCCACTCTTTGTCATCTCCTTGCTGCAAAGCTCACACTGACACCATGGAGCTTTTGCAGCCTTGAGTATACGCAATGCACACAATGCAGATGGCCCAAATCCATCTGCCATTTACTGATTGATGGCAAAATAAAAGAGAGCAACATGATGGATGAACACACACAGGTGCGACCAGAACTTGAGAGGAAGGAAAGCGTTGAAATCTCAGAAAATGATGCAGGCAAAATTGGACGTGGAATTTAAAAGGTCATCGCATTAAAATGACTATATAACAATGCTGTACACCTTAAACTGCATCACAGCTACCATTCCAAATCATTTGTGTCAAGTGTGAGTACATCATTTAATTTGCTACATTTGTTTTGTTTTTATTCTTCACGAATAATTTGTGACAAGTGTGTCATTTAATTAGCTGCATTGGTTGTTGTTATTATTATTTTTTTGTGCCCAAATGAACAAACACAAAGTCAAAGAAGCGGTGAAATCACTGGCGCGAGCCCCAACGCATGAATATTTATTTATGACAAAGATAACCGACGGCAGTAAAGTACAGGAGCGAAACCCACGGTTGGACCTTTTGATAATAACATTGACCTTTGGAGGCAACTGCAATCCCGCATCAGCAAATCAATAAGTGATGCTTGATGGATCCATTGTAGGCTTACACATTCTAAATGTCACAAACAATGAACAACCAGCACCACAAAATACTCCTCAATCTTTCCAAAGATGAAACAAGAAAGGGGAACATGAGTGAATACCTCCATACTTGTGGCCCTCGTTACTTGGTAGGTTCCCACTCAATGATTTTTCCATTTAGGACCGTGCGCCCGTTTTGTCAGCTCATTGAGGGCTCGATGATGGATGAGAGAGGTGATATGTATGTGGCAAGAGAAATCAGGTTGCAAAAAACAGGCATGCAAAACGACCGTATGACATAAGTTGGCGTTAAGTGTTAGGTTTAGGGTCAAAACAATCATTCATGAATGAAGGAAGGAAGGAAGGAAATGGAATGTCATTTGATTTATAAATCATGATTTATTTTAGTATTGTATTGCCAAAGGTCTATCTCTAAAATGCATCGACATTGAAATGTGAAGCACCTACAGCGCCACTCGAGTCATTATCATTTCAATTTAAAAAAACATCCACTGTAAGAAAGCAGTCGTCAACTGAAGCAACATGTGGGCTTTTGGCGCCCGTTAGCGGCCAAGATTACGTAGTGCAGTTTGATGAATAAGGTCGGGGAAGGGCAATTTAAGAACTCGTTTCTGCGGGGTTTTTTTCTTTTTTTTTTTTAAACAATTGGGACATTTCTGTCATGTCATTGGTATCCTCGAATGAATATGCAGGCACACTCGCGAGTGTAAACAGTCAAGTTGGTTCTGCATACTCACATTTGGAAGCCCTATATTGTATTCATCCAAACTCACCACGAGATGGAAGTGAAAGCATTTGCAAAGCCTTACCAACACACTTTGACGCCACATTCCTAAGATTCAGACAAGAAGGTCTCAACAACGTTGTTGAATCCCGCAGATGTTTTATGAATTACAATTAAATGAATTAGAAATAAAGGCAGAAAAATGAGTTCCCTTATTGAAATAAAGCATTTGAATCCCTTCATTATACTTCTTGTCTCCCAGTTTTAGATATGCAATGAACACAAAGAGGAATGCAAATCGTAGGAATGAAACAGGACACTCACAAATTGAAAATCGTATAATGTTTATAATTGACAAGTTTAGATACAACAGCAAACAAGACATCTGCATTGTTCTTTTCCAACCTCTCTCTGGCATTTGTTCTCGCCACAGATTTCCCATAACAACGGAACCATCAAGTCAATCAAAACAAGAAAGCCAAACATGTCGTTGCTATTTCTTTCTCCCTCCAAATTGAACTGAGTGGAGCATTGAGGTTCTTTCAAAGCATATTTGCAACACGGCGCCTCCGTGAATGACTGGAGAGCAGCGTCAAAGCACACACACCTCGCTCTCGCTTTGCGTTGTCACCTTAGAGACGTCTCACCTGGCCGTGCTCATTTGCATACGCTCATCTTCGAATCGATCGTTCATCTCATGAGGGTGTTGACTTTGCATACTTGGCCTCGTGTCACTTATCGGCCACATAAAAAGTGCAGGTTTTCAATAAAAAATAGTAGGGGGTGGCTTGGAGTCGAATCAAAAAGCAAAGGAGCCAAAGACAGAAGATGCGGGTGAAGAATCTGAGCGTTCAAGCTGTGACGCCGCTAGTGTAAAGATGGACGTGCTATTTGAATTGGAATGTCACCATCACAGCTGGATTCCTTCTCATTCATTATAAAGACAAACGTGTAATTTCACATTCGGATTTATCTCGAGGGAAAAAAAATCCTATAGCGTTCTTACTTTCTTTTTCTTAATTATCTTATTCGCAACTGTTTCAAATGTCAGACTTGAGCCCCAACGCCGGGCAAAGTGACAAAGGCAGTCGAAGGCAGACGTCATTTCACGACGCAAACTCACACACACACACACACACACACACACACACACACACACACACACACACACACACACACACACACACACACACACACACACACACACACACACACACGTACACACATCCGTGCTACACAAACACGCATGACGAGATCCCATTTCAGAACTATCATTCAAAAATGTGCTTGTTAAACTTAGACAAAAGTCTCGACATCTTAACATGGAGCTGCAGTATCATAGACACAGGTGCATTTTTTTTTCTTTTCATAGAAGCAGAAAACTAAAAGATTGTGGTTTGTTGATTTTTTTTTTTTTTTTGGAGTTGTGACCATACAAAGATTTGACACGTTCTCGACGGGATTGTGCTGTTCCTTACGCACGGGCCATCCTTTGCCACGGAAATAAATATACACGATAAACTGGCAAGAAGCATTGCTACGACAAAGAAATAATCCATCAAAAAAGTAGCATTTTGGATTATAGTGGATAGCCCCCGTCTACTGCAGAAGCAATGGTTCTCTTGAAAAATAAAAGCAAAGAAAAAAAAAAGCACTGCATTGAAGTAAGTTGAGGAGCTTCATTTAGACAAAGGTAGTGCTTTGGCGCTATCTCAGTTCCAGGGTACTTATATTGCTGTAAGTGTGTGTGTGCGTAGCTCTGTTTGGACAAAAGTGGTGCTGCAAGAAATCATGGAGAAGTGAGATGTGGAGCGTCATTCAAGTGGGAGTCAAGTAAAAAAAACCAAACGACATGACTTCCGCTTTGAGACAAAAGTACTGCTTTTGCAATTCCTCGGTGGGGGGCGTGTCACTTACTCGCCAGGGACCCAGCCCTGCCGCGAGTCGCCGGGGGAATACTAAAATCAGTCAAAATCAGGGTTTTTTGACAATCAAGATTATTTTGGAACTCCCCCGCGAGCTTCTTTCTCTCCAGAACGAGACGGGCCGAAAATCCTGACATTGAGGTTTGACGCACAAAGGCGTGCTTTATCAGAAAAGAACAAAGGTCATGTGACGTGAGGAATGAGGGAGGGAGAATGACCCAATTTTGAGGGCAGCTGAGTCAGATGAAGAAAATTGCACGTAGAGTTGACATTTGTATGCAAATAATGGTTAGTTTGCCCACCTCCTCAAATTAGGGAGTGATTAAATCACTCGGGGTCAGTTCTCAACAAATAAATAATACCATCAAATCACTCACTAAGTGCCATTAAAGGAGAGCTAAGAAATGCATGCCAAGGGTGTTAGTGTGAAACACGACTTTTCGGTACAATTGCCCCAAACACCGTTTAAAAAACAAAAAATCCCCAAAACAGCTCGAACGGTGTCGTATTATAGCGAGAGATGAAAGACAAGAGCGCATTTTTGAAGACTTGTAATTCCATTTTTCTTCTCATCCCAACTCAAAACAAAGTCCGTCCAAATTCTTGATACAAAGAGAGGTTTTGGCAGAGTAACTAACACCCGGACCTCTCGTCTCCCCCGCCCCGCCCCGCCCCGCCCCGCCCCGCCCCGCACCCCCCTTCTCGAAGCATCACCAAGCCCAAAGCCGGTCCCAACCTCAGTCAGTCTCAGCCGGCGGCTCTCCTCGCTGGCCATTATCGCAGCCGCAGCAGCAAAACAAGCAGGGCAAGGAGAGAAGTGGAGACGGAAGGGAGGTTCTGACCGGCCGAGCCTTTCACCACCTTCTTGTTTTCGGGAGGGTAGGGGTACACGGGTCGCTCGGTGACGGGCACCACGATGCGATGGGATCGGGAACACGCTTCGTCGGTGCAAATGGCGCCGCTTCCGGAGCCGCTGGAATCATCGCCTATGGACACAAGGCAATCTTTTTCTAACCCCACACAGGATGAGGAAAATGTGACTCGCGGGTTTCCTGCTCGACTTTGCTCAAGATGACTCAGTCGAGATGCCTTCACACATCTCAAAGCCCAAAACAACGGCTCGGGATAATCTTATGGAGACGCCCGGCGATCGCAAAGGCGCGTGCGGGGTGCTCGTATTATTGCAGTGCACCTCTACACCTGTAGAAAGCAGACACTGAGAGATTGGATCGATCCCGGAGCTTTTCTGACACGCCTCGCCTATTGTACAGTCCTTCCTTCGTGGCATTTGTCACGTTGACAGATTTATGAGACTTTCTGCCAAAAGTTGGAGGTATCATTTACTTCATCCACAATGGGACAGACGCACTGCGGTCGTCTGCGATCGGGCCTTCCGAGTTATTTTGGAAAAGGCAGAATTCTGGATATGTCATTTTTGTGAAACGTGCTGTTGAGCTTCGTGGCGCTCGTACTCACTGGTGTCCTGGAAGTCGACATCGTTGCCATTCAGCGCATTCTTTAGGCGGTGCGTCATGATCTTCAGCTGCATGATCTGCTGCCTTATTGCCATGTCTGGCTTGGTGATGTCGATTTCCACTTCGGGGTTGTTGATTTGGCTCGCCAGGCCGTCGCCGATGACTTCGGGGAGGTATCTGGAACACAAATGTTTACGAGTGAGAAGCATGCAACTGCTGCACGCTAAAGAAAAGTGAGAAATGGAATGTATTCTGACAAAGGATCTGGTTATTGGGAGTCTGCCATTTCAGATATGTGGCATTTTTGTTCTGCGCCAAATGAGTTCGATTTACAGTATTTCTATTTATACAGCAGCGATGCCATGAGATTTGGACTTGAATTGAAGAAAATGGCATTAGCGGGCACAGCCTATTTGCAGTGAGAAGAGAAAGGGACACAATTTGTGCAAGCCGATGTTGTGCCTCTTTCGCATGTGCACAACCTGGCCACCAGCAGGCAGTGTATTGCGATAGAGTCATTCAGATGCAAACAAAAAACGGTCTCTCTCTCTCTCTCTCTCTCTCTCTCTCTCTCTCTCTCTCGCTCGCTCTCTCGCTCTCTCTGTCTCCCTGTCTCTCAAAAGTCAGGAAGCACCAGTGATACGAGGTTGTTTTGCAGAGGTGTTTTGCTGTATTTGTTATATTGCACCACTTGCGCACAAATATCTGTTGCTTAAAGTATTTGACAGAAATGGATGCTGTTCGTTCGCTTTGCATTGTTCATTGGGTGGGTGTACACGATTAATCGTCTTTGTTTTTTATATTGATACAGCGGACAAAAATACAGTTCATTTGTAAATCTAGCTTACATTCAAAAGGGTTGAAAGCCGAGCATTCCTAGCCTTGAGCGGCAGGTCCGGTCCTCTACGTGATTCATTTGATAAGTTGAACACAGACCACCAACCGTAGAGTGGGCTACGGGACTCATTCAGGGTTCAAGGGTTCTTGCTGCAAACTCCCTAAATCCCATTTGGAAGGTTTTAGCTCAAGAAAAAAAGGCCGGCCGGCAGAGGCCAAATGAAACGAATGGAGTCTCTTGGATCAATGTGAAATCTCCGTCCCCTACCTGGCGCGGGTCATTCCGTTCCAGCACCTATCTTCAGCACCCGCGCCCGTGGCCACTCGATCGCTGCACAGCATTCCCGGGAGAGAAATCCAATATGGCTGCATGTCCCTCAGCCTCATAGTTACTTCAGACACCTGGAACACAGTGAAGGACAACAGATGTTCTTTTCTACTTTGGCCCCAAATTGCCATCACCATATTCCACGGAGGGACGGGAGGGAACAAGTCCCGTCGTCCTCCAAGTGAGCCGTGCGCTCGATTCATCCACCCAAACGTGGAATGACCTCATGAGTGGAAAGGTGGAAGGACCATAAAAAGAATGTAATTGTCTGTGCTTAGCAGTTCTTTCTGCCCCATAAAACATCCTGTGGTATTGGCCAGACTTTGTCATCAGAGAGTCATCTCCGTAATATTTCGCAGCTCACCAGTCGGCCAAGTTTGTTCGCGCTGCTCGCCGACCTCTCCTCGATTGTGACCTTTTCGTTCTTCGGGAAGACGTCGGCTTCTGCGGCGCCGACGGATTTTTCTCGGAGCGGGCCGCACGCCAGAATCAACTGGGTTGTGATCGAGAAGGAGGAAGAAAAGAACAGGCAGAAATGGAGAAAGAACATGTTGAGAAAGGTGAATAGAAGTTTGATTCAAACAAAGTAGTTAGGACAAGGGGCACATTGGAAGGACAGAAAAGTAACAATCAATGTCAACAGCTTACTCTTTCCCTTGTAATGTCTTCAAATATAAGTAGTGAACCTACCCAAAACGTAGACTACCTTCTGTGACCAGGAAAAAAAAAACCTTTTTGTGAACAGTGACTTATGACAACTTCTAAAATGTTTATCTTTCTACTCAAGATGTGTGCCAATCTCCAATCCAAAGCGATGCAACCAGAATCGAACACAATTGTTAAGGCATGACACTGGTGCGACATCCTAAATCAGACCGCTAAAGACCCAATTCTCATTTTCAAAGCCAGCGCACAGTCAACGTGTCAATTAAGAGGAAATGATGTCATAGTTTAGCTTCACATACAGATTGCACGATGCATATTGAATTTGGCATACCTTATCGACGCTAACATCCAACGGTGGAACTGCATTGGCTGTCATTTCATCGTCCAAATATAGCGGCGCATCCGAGCTAGCCCGAGACACAAATCCAAATAAGCGTCCCTCCTTATTTGCATGAGTCAATCGGATGACAGTTGAGAAATAAAGGATCCCCACCGGCATGATATAAATGGAGCGCTGGGAATACTGTAAGAGCGCAATAAATCTGTCTGTCATCCAGTCTGGCCCTCTTAGGATAGCCTCCAGTCTTTGAACGTTCACACATAACTCCAAATGAATAATCCTGTCCCCTAAATCTCACCGAGGCTCATTGTAGATGGAAGTGTCACCAGAGGAGGTATGGTGCTAAAACAGAAGGAAGGCTGCAAATGACTTTCGGGCACACTGACACTGGCTCGGCAACATCCTGCGTGTCCACCCTGCGCTTTGCTCTTAGGAAGGCGTCAACAAAACAACGTAGAGTAACGCCGTCATTGGCTTATGTGACCGACCGGGAAGTCATCTGCCGTAAATATCAAACACTTTATCAACATCAGTGGTCTTGACTTTCTCTCCAGTTAGTAGCTGAGGCTGCGTTTGACACCCAGAGCTTGCGCACCAGCTGAAACTGCACCCCCAACCGAACAGACAAATTAAGATGAAGTCATCCAAAATGTCAATGTTCTGACCTTGCTGTTGGTGGACTCCAAATGTTCCACCATGGTCGTCATAGCTTCTGATATGCGGTAGGGAAGGGAGAGGACCACAACATCCACACCGGATGGGCCGTCGAAGCGATTGGACACCTGCATCATAGTTTCTACAAAGACGGGAGTCAGCCATCATCATCATGCAAGTGTTGAGTGCACGCCGAAAAAAAAGAAAAAAAACTTTCTCCTCCAACCTGCCAAGTGCCGCCATTCGGTGTTGAGGTCCGCCTGGTTGGCCAGGCAACCCTTCAAGACGTTGCTGCAGTAGTTGACGCAAGGTCTGGCGGTGGGCATGCCTCGGCAGTGGGGACAGTAAGTCATCCTCATGATGGCTCGCATGCACTCCTGACTCAGTTGCACCTGCGTCAAAAACATGAGAAGAATTGGCATGAAAGACGTGCATATAGTTCTGCTCGATGTCAACAGAAGAACACAAAAGCTGCAAGCACACGAGGGGTGGTAGGTTATCGCCTTTGAGTGACCACTCGGCAAGGCATTTTCATTCCCCGTGAAAATCGACAACTTTGTAGGACTACCTCCTTTATTGGTTTGGAGGCGGTGAATGAAAAGGCTCTGACATTCATACAAGTATGCAAAGGCCATGCCTCACTCCATCCATCCTTTCTGTCCCACAAGGCTGCGCCCTCAGGAAAGGGCCTTCGTGCGTGAAAAGCGAAACCGGGTTAATACCAGTAAGCCTGGCTCACGAGGGCGTACGGCGATGCATGCAAAACCTTCGATGTGAACGTGAGGGAGAGAAGGAAGGATGTATGCATAGAAATAAATGCTGGGCCAGGCTGATGCTTTTTTTTTTTTTTTTAGGAAACACTGCTTGTCACATTACGGTCACACCTAAAAGCAAAGGTTTGATCATTATGATGATATAGTGAAACCTAGATTCAAATCATGTTCAGGAAAAAAGCGCATCGGCAGAAAGAGTGGACAGAACTACGAACGTCCCTTGCTAGAATACATCATCATGTTATTAATAGTAAGAGTATTTGCGCTACCTCAGAGCTAAAAATGGCAAGCCTGAAAGCAGTCAGAAAGGCTTTGGATATTTTCCCGAGACTAAAATGTGTCAGACGATTCACTCGGCACATTTGCCCAAAACGTGTGTGTGTGGGGTTTTTTTGTTTTGTTTTTACATAACACAAACACCACAAAAGCTTCCACCTTATTAACTATGATAAGTTCTAATGTGAATGGTTGACACTGCTGCTTTGAATGTTTGTCTTCCAGTGAGGAGGTACGTAAAGATTTTTCATACTGACATGTCTGCAGTTCTTTTCAGTGATGAATAGTCGCTACATGTGATTGACTGACGACCAATCGAGGGTGTATTCCACCGTTAGCCCAAAGTCAGCTCAGATAGGCTTTAGCTATATGCAAACTTCAAAAAGGAGGAGTGGTATTCCATTTTTTAATTTTCTTTTTACTTTGAAAATACCATCGCTGAGCTTTCCATGAGGTGAAAAACTGTGCAAAAAATAACGACATGCTAAAGCTTGATGATGAATTTGCGTGGAATGAGCGACACAGAAAAGCAATAAGCGCATTCCCGGGCTTAATCTAAAGTCAGATGAGACATGAGTCACATCCTTACTGCAAACTCTCCTTTCCTCCCATCCTCGCCCTGCCACTTATTAGCCAGGGATGAGTCAGACAAATACTTTTTGCGGAGAAAGGGAAATTGCAAAGAAGGAAGTGTAACGTCTGAAAGAAAAGAAAACAGGATGATGCAGAATGTTTTTAAAAGTTCCACCAAGAGAGATTGGCAGTGGAGTTAAGGGCTTAAAAAAACTCGGGGTGATATCGATGCTAGTTCAAGAGCAGGCGTTCCTTCATCTGATTTCCTCGCTCGTACATATTAATGCTGGGAATTTGGGGTCGGGAATGACGGATACGGAAACGAAAAAAATCTTCGCCCTGCTCATTAGAGGTTTACTGTAATTCTCACTAAGCACTGCGAAGGAGAGGTTGCCGCTGACAATATTTGGCACACCATTTGGAAGTCAAACTCAAATAAGAAATACATTTTCAATGTGCAAATCACCCTATTGCTCATTATGGGTCGAGATGCAAATAGGCCTGTTTAGGGTGGTGACAAAAACATTGGAAATGGATGACAGTCCGCTTTCAGAACAAAACACAGCGCCGACAGTGTTGAATGACATCATGACGACGAATGATTCAAAAGAAGGCAAAGGCTTTTGACACTGTTGACCACAAAGTCTCATCTCAGAGATATTGGGATGTCTTCAAAGCATTGAAATGACACAAAGGGCTCTCTTCTTGTACACAGCACATCTGGGGTGGAATGGGCAAATGCTCGGTGGGCGTGTTTGCGCCGAGATGGTGTCTTTGGAGAAAGTAGAGTGCTGGAGAATTTCATCAGGTCGCACACAACCATATTTAAGACACAAGTGGCTATTCTCAGCTCATTGTGTATTTAAGGAGAGGAGCCGTCCGTTCTGGCCAACAGAACAATGCTTCTCTCACACGCGGATGGGCGGGATTACGCACACAAAACGGTGCCGTGTCACCATGCGACAGCGAGTGCGCAACATTCGAAAGGAATGAGAGGACTCGCTTTGATGCGGTTTAAGTGAAGTCAGCTGTCTGTGGTGCAGCCCGCACATCTGTCGGATGGGCCAGCCTGCACTGGCCTGCAAAATGAAAGCACTCGCCTATTGCACGATGTAGAGTTCTAAGAGTTGGGCTTGACGCTCTTTGGTGAACCGCCTCGTCTGTTGAAAATGTTGTCCCTCGGGGGTCTGTACTAGGTCTCGTTTCATTGACCTATCTCGGTTTTACTTATTTACGATCATATACGAAGACAGAGTCACATTGTTCTTCTCAATCCACTGCATGGTACAATGACAAAATCATGATAATGGCTTCAATTAGCAAACACCATTTTGGTACCATTATGTTGATTCAAGCATCTAGTAATATCTAGGGCGCAATTTGCCTGTGTCCTTGCTTGCACCTGACCAACCTCACATAGATAATATGTAACAGTTGAGCTGATCCACACTCCTCATGGCCTACTTGGTGCACTCCCTCCCTCCCGCAAGAGAAGAAAAATGTCCGTGATTCATATTTTACAAGGGAGATTAAACATCTGTCATTTAAGTCACACGACTTGGACTTTCCCCTTGAGATTATGATAGCGTAGCTTGTCTCCTTACCATTGCCGTCCTAATTGTAACAAAGTCCCATACAAGGTGCACGGCACACTTTGCAACACAGAAAAGCTATAAATAAAGCAGCTGAAGACAGTGAGCAAAGGAGGAAAAACTCATTTGTTCAAGAGGAGACACTTGGCAGGATGGATGGATGGATGGTTGACAGACAAGTGAGAAGCATTCTTACGATGTTTCTGTCGCTGCTTTTCTCACCGGCTGACTCATTCATCTTGTGAATGTGTTCGATACATTATTCAGAGCCTTCACACAAACACCGATTTTATATTGTGTCTTTGACTTTTTTTTTTGGTCAATTTGTCTCTAACAGACATTGACTAGAGGCTTTTGCTGTTATTTTACTCCCCGAGAGCATCGAAATAGGGCACGACCTAATTTCGGGTGTCCGGATATTCGTGCTGACGTGACAATTTGTCATTTCATGGGCCAATTATTTCCACAATTTCCAAGCTGGGATGCTTTCATGACGTCATCACTCACTATCTCTCAGCTCCAATGAAACATCATCAGTTGTGAAAATGTGAGAGAAGAAATGCTGCATTTTAAAAATCGATTTTGAATTCTTTATTTTGAAACCTCACCGCGTTATACCTATTACGACACATGACGACACGCTGATCCGCGACTCTTCCTGATCTGATCCGCAGCGACCATATGGGCCTCGCGTTGTCAAACAGTAGCATAACAAGTGGCGCTAATATCTGTCCTCACTGTATTTATATATATATATATATCATCAAGTGAAGAGCTGTATTATTCACCTCTGCTGCAGCATCTGTTTTCCTACATGACATATGAATTGCTCATGGGAGCAGCACCCTTGACAGCCCTCTCGCCCCCACCAAAGATATTATTCACCCCGCATCAATAGCGAGCCTCCCATTCTACGAGCCAAAATGATTTCACCGTCTCGCTCTGATCTTAACCGTACTCCTTTCTTATACACGGCAGGGTGAATAGCATTTCTCTCGGGGGATATTAACTGGACCCACCCGGCAGACAATTTTTAGCGGGGGAGTTGACATTAAGTGGTGTTGCGGGGGATCACTCCCTGAGCCCAGGGCCATACTTCATAGAGTCGCTGGTGAAGAGTAACGCCGAGCGTACACGTTTCTTGCAAATGAGCCATCCTTAAGTTTGCAAAGCGTACCTTTTGGCATGTTCACATATCAAGGTTGGCCTCACGCGTCTATTTATGTATCAGCTACATATTTGCCGAGGTTATTTTATGCAGGGTTCCCAGCCTTTTCCACGACACTGCCCGCTGGGAGTAAGTGAGAGAGATGTATGCTCCGGACCTTCTCGTAATAAAAAGTCGAATAAATGTCCAAGCAAACAGCGTGTAGAAACACACACCCGCGCACACAAAAACATGGGCGCGTGTGGATATATACGTAAGAAATAAATTGCCTTGATCAAATAACACGCAGTGGCAGATACTGTGAGGGAAAAAACATTGACTTTCCAATCTGCTTGGATCCGTCTGTGTGGACTTGACCATTGAAATGTATACAGAGAGATACATTTCTCTATATAAAGCTGACAGACCTCCAATTAAAAACAAGGGCTTGGCTCTCCACTGATTTATATTTTTCAAAAGATCCCAAAAATGTATTGAGAAATAAAAAACAATCAACAAATTGGTGACTCTGCAGGTCTGTATCCACTTGACACTTGTGACAGCATGAATATTACACAGGTGTGCCCACAAAAGAAGGCCACTCAATAATCTGCATGGACTGCCAAATTCACTGAAGTGCCTTCAGAGATGGCTTATAGCAGAGAAACGTATATTTCCTATGAATAATTTACACACAACAACTCGGCTTGATAATCCTGCCCTGCAATCAGCATGCACATTTCAGTGTAGCTTTTGATATCTTTATGCGAATGAGGCAAGTTAGAAGCAAAATTCATGGTATTTTTGCCAACTTCCACGCCCACTCAGGTGTAGGTGACCTTCTATCAAGTTTTGCCTTCAACCCGGATTGGAATATGCGACTAAGGTGTGCTCCACCCATTTGATACAAAATATGGAATTAATCAAGAGTGGAATGCCTCTTTACAAAGGTATTTATCTCAAATGATCTTTTTGTCTTTTACTAATTGCAAAGCCAGGGTGATCCTCAACAGGAAAGGCAGTCGAATGGGAATAACGAAACAACCAAATGCATTCAATAGTTTTGTGGCCAATATAGTCAATATTCGCACGAGGAGGAGCTCAAGTGATTGCATTATAGCGACATTAAAATGAACGATGCAACACATAAATAACAGAAAATATCAGCTGCGGTAGAGATGAAAAAGCTTTATGAGCATAGGAGTCATTTTCAGCAACAACAATAAAAATGAGGGAGGCAGTACGCACGGTGGAAAAACAGGGTCGTAACAATGAGCGCCGTTTCTCTGTTAAGGCACCGTGGCGTCCAAGAAATAGGTGGCCCAGAAAATAAAGGACGAGAAATGAAAATATTACCTGGGACACTTTACGGACCACCTCTCCACTGACGACCAGACCTTGAACAAAGGACCGGGCGGCCACGAACGTGCGGGTAACCTTCATCTTGAGGTCACGGGGCACCTCTCCGAAAGGGTGAAGCGTCTCCAGCTGCTTCGAGACGCACTCCAAGTACTCGTCCCCTGGAGGAAAGAAAACCCATCAATCGATATACGAGAAGAAGAAAGTGTTTAGCGACACTGCTTTAAGGTGTTTACCGATGGAATACTGCTTGTTTGCATGGAAGAAGAGTCTCTCCAGAAGCCTTGCCCAGAATTCATTGAGCGCATCTTCCAGGTTAATGTTGGAGCCACGGTAGTAGTGCCTCAAATCCGTGTAGAGGTCGCTGAACACAAGAGCGTTCTGGGAGTAGAAAGACCTCCAGGTGGACGTGAACGTCTCCTGTAGTGTGAGGGCCGAGTTGTTCAGCAGCTCCAGAAAGTAACCTGGAAACATGCATGAAAAGTATTGCGAGGATAAAGCACTCGGATGGACATGCGGTTCATTTGCAGGCAGGCCAGCATTTCCTTTTTTTTTTTTTTCACGAGGTGGTTTGCCTGTTGTGGGAAAAACTTGCCCATATGTGCAGTGCCTGGGGACATTCACAGCACTTAGTTACATAACATGTTCAAATGCTAAGCTCATCCTGACCCGCCTGGCTGGAATTATCCAAGCAGTGGCCTCGCTTCTCCTTGCCTTGCCTTGCCTTGCCTTGCCTTGCCTTGCTTAGTTTCCATCCTGGACTCACACTCCTTCACAGACATAAGCAGAGCTGTTGAAAGCCAAGCTCAAAACATTTCAAATCTTGATTAGACTGAGTAGATGCTGTCTCAAACCAGAAGGTCATGAGGCCAATTTAGCCGATGGAGGAGGGAACATATCCAGTCGCTCACGAGCAAGCCACCAAAAGAGCACGCTAACATTCTCGCAAGTGACAGCAGAGATGCACACGTGTCTCCTCAAACGTGAGAGAGTGACTTCAAAAGTGCCATCTTAGCTTAGACACTCCGGCTAGTTATTTTGAGCTTTCGATATGAAATATACTACGCCGCCTTCCGATTCCCCCAAATAGCATTCTAATAGACACCGAGTCCTAATCATCATATCTCCACATTAGCATGCGATGGAAGTACTAGATACTTGAATAAAATGTCTTCTTGGTCGAAATGAAAGGCAGCTCGATAGCAAGCTGTCTCGCATTCTAATAGACACATGAGCTGGGGATCGAAATGCCATTGTCACGTGACTTGTAAGGGAATTGAAGCAATTTCATCTGATGGAAGTATTAGAAACTTGATGAAAATGTCTCCTTGGTACACATGAAAGGCAGCTACGGCTGCAAGTCGTCCACGTTTTCGTTGCCCTTGAGAAGGAGTGAATAATGATGGTCATTAGAATGACACAAAGAGCCTGTCAAAAGTGTGCCTGTATGGGTTTTTTTTTGCGTGCAACGGATGACCTTTCCCATCCTTCCGATTGTGCCCAGGACAATAAAGGTAGCGACGCCTGTCTTGCTGTCTCCCAAATCCACTTTCAAAATGGAAAGCTCAGCATCCCTCTGCTCTGCTCTGCTCTGCTCTGCTCTGCAGGGAAGGAGCAATGGGAGAGCCCGTCTAACTTTGTAGGACACACAGTGCAAACTACGGTCGGGAACTTCAAAGCGTCCAATTAGGTTGTTGGACGATCTTTTTTCACAACATTGAAAAGCTACACTTTCATCCATCGGTCTGCATCGAAATGCCTACCGTGTCTATTCCCGAGCTCTTTTATTGGGTTCCTTCAGGTAAAACGGAGTACAGAGACAGGCGGGTTTGCCATCAACCTGCCCCAGCAGCACAGTCGTCAAGCTGATCTCGTGTGAAGTTACTGACACGAGAGCTGCTGTAATGAAGCTCGAGCATCGACGTTCCTTCGAGTGTCAGTCAATCGAGGCTTGAACTGAGCCCGTCCGTGTTTATCCCGCAGAAGGATTCGACAATGGAGAGAGCTCATTGCATCTCCATTCAGAATCGTTTTTCTCACGCATGGCTTTTCTATGCCGCTGAATAGCTTGAAGTCAAAAGGGTGAAATACAAAGCTCAAACTGCCGTTCACTGCCAAAGATGAATATGAACGTCAGGTCCAATGTATTATGATCCAGGAGAGGTCAAATATTGATACTTTGGGATGATTAAACAGGACCCAGAGTCAAGCTAAGCTGAGAACCTGATTGTGTTTCTGAGAAAGAAACACAACAGAAGACTTAGCAATAAACATATTGCTGTGTGATATGATCCCAAGGGTGCACTGTGCAGGTGCACCTAATAAAGAGAGAATGTATTCTGTTCTTATCTGTGCATCATCCATAACATTTTTGGAGCAGTGTTTAGAGGGAAAAAAAACATCGACAAGCCTCGTTAAGATTTGTTGCCCACAAGATTTGTCGTCCGGCTGTTATCATCTCTGCATGTGCAAGAACTGATACAAAGCTTTAGGGAACAACTGAGTGGGATGACTGAGGCTGACTTGTAAAATTGAATTTTAGGCCAAATAACGGGACCATTTGGCAGCAGTGGAAAAAAATAGCCTGACAAATACATCAAATAAACCGCTAAAGCGGATCGTAAGTAGGCTCGGACTAGAGGACTGACAAGGTAATTTTCCATCAGAGTAAAAGGCGCTGCTGAATTTAGAATAGGACGCTTATTGACTCTGACAGGGCACTAGAAATGTGAGGGAAAGGAAAGAGCAGAAATCATGTCAATGGAGGCCAGAGACAAAAGAAGGCCCAAGCTACCAACAATTTCACATCACTTTGACATCTGACAACCTTCCTTCTGAATACTGAGTGGCTTACTTCGATGGTAATGAAAGGAAATGTATGGCAAAAGCTCAAGGTTGCGCAAACACTTCATGCGGGATCTGATCAAAGCCCATCATCGCTAGCAATTTCAGATGATTCCAAAGTCATCCCCTCTCTGGTCCCATCCCGCAGGTTCATTTGGATTTATAAGAAAACGACCGCACCAGACTGACCAGATTGACTGAGGTGTCAATGGTTTGCTCTGCACACCATAGCAGCCTCACGCTGACCTGTTATTTTGGACCCATAGTCTAGTCTCTGACGTTTTCTCCTCCATACTGGAGACATTGTTTGGCGTCCATTTTTGTTCTTGCAGATGCCTTTCCCAAGAGCATCTAACGTTCTCCGCAGCATCTTTCCGCTTATGGCTCTCCATCTGTGCAAAGGCGCTCAAAGTAAAATAAAGAGAAGAGACATCAGCAAACACGGCTGTCCCGGCCGGGCACACCGAATGCACAGATGACGGACCATTTAGGCGCCATCAGACACAGTGTCATCACTCACTGAGGCCATTTGCTTGGCACCTATGGGGCTTTTCTTTTCCGCTTCATCCCCACGGTTTGTTTGTGTCGCCATCACGTCAGCCGCCCGCCGGCTGCGCTCGTTGCGCTCTGGCTTGCTATCCATCATTGTAAGAGTGATGAGTTTCTTCGGGCCAATGGAAAGTGTGATTTGCATCAACTGAGACAATCGAGTGCCGTGATAGGTTTCCGGTAACATCCGGAAATGACCGGCTGAAGAACGCAGGCCGAGGTGTCGTGTCATTGTGCTTGTAATGCACAAGAAACTGAGTCGTAATTTATTCTTTTCACTAAAATACAATTCAACTCACGTCACAGCAAACAGCAATTTGGTCGATGCTGACTCTGCATGAAAGCAATTTCATCCTACTGCTTTATTTTCTAGGCTTTTAGATATTTCAATGAGAGCCCAATCAATGTCGAAGGCAGCGTGTTTCGTAACTATTATTTGTCCAGTTTGCTTTCTTGAGTAAAATAATAAGAAAGGCAGCAGACAGGATAAACAAACATAGCATGATTCGCAAATGGTACACGATGATAGATTTGGCCAACACAGAGCGCTGTAAGAAAGCTTTCTTTCACCAAGGTCATGTCATAGTTGTCGAAGCATTTAGGACAGGCACTGATCCTTTGAACTCGACCGTAACGATGATTTTAGTCTTGGCAAAATTGTGGGAAAGCCATTTCTTGACAAGCTCCATGACCAATGATGGAGCCGATGCGGACATGACAACGGATATGACAACGAGCGCACTTATGACGATGCCCTTGCTTCTGATGCTCTCCAGCTGTCAGACAGCCGTCGCGCTCGCTGGCTGCCTTTGCTACTCAGGAGTAGTTGAGAAACTCCACATCCACGAATGCCTTGAAGTGAAATGAGTTGAGAACACAGGAAAGAAAAGTCCTTTGACTGGCCATCACCTGCCAGTGGTGCCGACAATGCCTTGATGTGCCAGCTCGGGATCAGCGTTTTATTTTTGCGATAGCTCCCAGGCTGGGAAGAAATCGGGGGAAACTTTCAAGTTGGGGAGAGGAAGGGAATTTCAATGTTGATGGACAAAACAACCTTGAACTATATCAAGCAAGTACATCATGATTGATCAGAATTATGGATGGAGTTGATATTTTACCCCAAAGAAACCATTGTTACGTATTCATCGTTATATGTTTTGGTTTTGATTTCTTTTATTTTTCCACATTCAATGGCCACATTAGGTGTGCCAGCTAGATGGTAAAACAACAAAAACAAAAAATCACTGCAATCCATTCGCAACCAGCATTCTTGGATTTGTAGAGGCAGAATGGTTGCCACCTATCTTGTTTTGGTTCTCCTCAGATTGTGGAGGCGTACCTAATGTTGTGCCCAGTGAGAGTAGACAAACACAAAGAGGCGCTGGCTACGTTGCAAGATGCCAGTAATGGCTCCGGCGGGTTTTCTCACCACCTGGCCGCTTTGGAGGCTCCGTCTGTCCTGCACACCTGGCTGCCATCCACCATTACGCCACGTGTCCTGGATGACCTTTTACATTGTACTTTCAATTTAGAAGCCAAGATTTTTTGGGGGTCTCAACACTTTCCTGTACCATCAATTTCCTCTCCCATCTGTTTAGCGCTTACTCATCCGTCTCTTGAACCTATTTATCCATCCCCTTTTCTGCATTGTTCCACCATTTTAAAAGCTTTGCGCCTAAAGCCCAACGTGTACACGCTCGAACAAAAAGTCCGTCTCCTCTCAGCGGTTCCCTGCAAGTCAAATTACAAGCTGACAAAGAAATAAAGCCACATCAGCACGCTCACATATAGAGTTCATCTACTGGTAAGACCCAGATCCTCCATGTGTGCATGCTGGTCCTCTAATCTGTGGTCTGGTGGCTTGGTTGGGAGCGTTTCCAACGTCCGTGGAGCAAAAAAAGCTCTAGGCTGCCTGGGCTGGAGCAGTAACACCCTACACTTAGTCACATGGCGCTAGCTAGTCCACACCCTGCTAAACATAGCCAGATGTGTCAGGACTGGTAGCGTGCTATAGTGTCACTGGCGCAGCCCTTTGGACGAAGTAAGTGGTCGGAAGTTTGAAAGATCAAAAAGAGGATTCGTGTACGTGAACAAGGAAGAAAATATGAATTCCTCGCCGCAAACGTCTGCTTATCGTCGGAATATCGAAGAGGTCCCAAAAGTCACGGTTTCAGGTGTCATTCTGACAAACCTGGGGACACTTCAGGCTTGCCACATATCTTGTTTTGGCCCAGATAGTTCCAGTCCATTGTTCAACTCTCGTACCTACCGAGGAGTCGACAGATGTTTTTTAGACCTCAATGTCCCCATAAACTCCATTCCAGACCACCACCAACTCTGGAGTTCCCATCTGATGGGGTGAAGTAAGGGCACACCAATAATACGCAGCCAAGAACCAAGAGGAGACAATGAATGTGCACTTCAAGTATGACAATGTTTACCAGCTGTACAATTCAATGGAATCCAAATGAACACAACACTGTGCAAATGGCTCCATTATGAAGCAACAAAAGATGCAAGTCAAAGTCAATTTCTTCACATAGTTTGTGAGGTAAAAGCATCAAATGTTTACAGAATGAAGCCGAGTGGTGTTTATGTGGCGTCAGCATTGTTTACTGGCTCCTCTTTTGCTAAATGAGGTGTTTCACCCAAATTCCAAAGGTTAACAACCAACAGCCAACTATGGAATTTGCACGTCTTGGAAAGCTTTGTGTATTTTGGCCCCGCAGCGGTATTCCTTTGGCACGGCGGCAGCGACACCCGCCGTGAAAAGGAGCGGGACCGCCGGAATGAGGAACTCGGTCCGATAGAGGGAAAGTAAACAAACGTCATTGGGCCACCAATCATGGCGATGGCTAAAAGGTCAGACCAAGTAGCGAAAAGCCTCATCTGAAAAGATCTATCGCCATTCTAGTCCAGCTCCAGGGTGGCTTGTCTGTAAGAGCAATTCTGCAATTCGGGCTGATGGCGACATGCGCTGCATGTGATATCAAAAAAAAATGATAATAAAAAATCATGGCTGGTGTCAATAAGAATTATTCATAGAAATTCTGACTTAGGAAATGATGGAAACTGTGAATAACAACAAGTTGCTGCTTCCATCTCCTTAGAGACACCACCGTTGTGGTGGTAATATTTGAAAGATTGCATATTATGTAAATTTGCCCCAATGTTATTGTTATGTGCGGGGGAAATGCACAAGAGTTAGATGCTACATTCATTTCACACATGATTGGTGTCATTCAAGAGACCCAATATTTTTACAAAACCAAGAAAACCATCATTTTCCCACCTAATATATATATATATATATATATATATATATATATATATATATATATATATATATATATATATATATATATATATATATATATATATATATATCCTTTCAAGTGGTCAGAAGGTTATGAGATTTATCACTGTAAAAAAAACGATCCAGTTTCTTTCTTCAGGTATTTTCCTCGCAGTTAGAAAGGGGCGTTTGCGTCATAGTGGGAGCGAACACAGCTGCCTTCTTGACCAATGACAGCAGAAATACTCGCCGCAAAGTACATTCATAAGGAACTGCAAAGCAAGTTCATCTGTTGTGTCATTTGCAAACTAGTTGAAAAACTCACCATCAAAGGCCTTATACTGTCCTCCGAGGGAGACCTGCAAGGAGCGTCCGGCGTCTTTGAGGAGTCCCTCCATCTCTCCTCGGCTCAGGACGGCTAGGCTGTCCTCCATGTCGCTGGTGCAGCAGGTGTAACCCTGAGGACAGATGCGCAGGTGCTCTCCTGGAGAGAGGGAATTTGGGTGGGGAAAAACAGCAGAAGAAAGGCATGAGTAAAACTGGCTCTGTCACCGGTGTCAGCCACTTTGCCGCTTTCTAATCGTCTGTAGACGCGACTATCTGGGATAAGCCGTGCTGGCATCGGAGGAGGCTCGGGCTCACTTGTCTGATTACCTGGCGAGATGCAGACAGGTTTTTGGCATACTATAAACGCATACAATCAAATAGCAAACGCGACCTGTCACAGCTTCCCCGTCACAGCTTCCCTGTCACAGCTTCCCTGTCACGGCTTCCCTGTTTGCTCTCAAGTCAATCTGCGACACAAATCAGGAGAAAAGCGTGTAAAAGGCAAATTGCACTTCAGTCAAGCCAGGCTTTTTGATGGCTGCAACATGCGGGTGGCGTGGCGGCGTTCATTTACATTTCAAGAGATCGACTTCATTTTTCAGGCACAAACTCTCGCTGGCACACTCGCACGGTCTAACGTGATTGTGTTGGGAGATTTTCAAAGAACGGTGTCGCCTTTGCAGAGATAATCATCATCATAATGCTCGGCATCTCTCACCCGTCGATTACGATGAGGGGAAATATGAAACTAGAACATCTTAAAAGCATCGTAGGTTGCTGAGTCACTTGGCCCTTGATGCGTGTAGACTATAAAGAACAAGCTTACCAGCTAGCTTACTTTGTACAGTACAAACGCTGTTAACCTGACAAACGCTGTTAACCTGACAAACTTTGCTGTGACATTGATCCCGCCTCCTCCTTAGAAAACATTTGACTTTAATATGGAGCAGCTAGATCATTAAAAGTAAGCATGTTTGCAGCCACAATTAACTGATTTGGCTCAACTTAGATAATAAGTAGTCTAAGCTAGACATCTCAGGTGAATTTGATACTCCCGGTGTGTGTGTGTGTGTGCGCGTGTCAATGATTATGTGTCTGCCAAGTTTCGCTAAGTGCCTTTCAAGCACCTCATTGGGGCCAAATGTAAAGGCAATTTCACCCTGCTCAAACACCAAAAGTAAAATGGTGCCCACCTCTCAGCACCTTCTCAACTGGTCACGCTGTGACTCTCAGCCACACACACACACACACACACACACACACACACACACACACACACACACACACACACACACACACACACACACACACACACACACACACACACACACACACACACACACACACACACACACACACACACACACACACACACACACACACACACACCGCCGCCAGTGGAGAGTGAGAAGAGGAAGAATATGCCCAGGGAGAATAAGTACATACCCTAGTGCAGATGAGAGAGAGCGCAAAGAAGCAGAGAAGAAAACAGTGGGAGAAAACAAGGGAATGAGAACGGGGAAGATTTAGGTTGAAATAATATACAGTCTGTTCAGAGGTCAGCTGCAATCTGTCACCCCCTGGGCTGCTTCTTGAAATACCTGCACCCACTTTCCTCCAGTACAACCTGCTCTCCCACCCTCCCTCCCTCCCTCCCTCCGCATGTCATTTGAAAGGACATGCAAAGAATACTCACACACACACACACACACACACACACACACACACACACACACACACACACACACACACACACACACACACTGGCAGTATTCGTGTCAAGTCTCTATAAATAAAACTCAGCATGATTGTTTTCCAGCAAGTCTGTAGGTGTAAACACACGTGCAAGGGCACACCCACGCGCGCATGCACGCACGCAAGCACGTAGGCACGCACGCACACGCACACGCGCACACGCACGCACACACACACACACACACACACACACACACACACACACACACACACATAAGGGCGCACTCACGAGCCTCACAGCTAGAAAAGGTCAGCTGCAATAGAGCATAACGGTCGGAGGTGGCTCGTGACACAAACACGGCCGACTCTATAAACATCGGTGTGTTTGCGGACATCGGTTCAAGCACTTCAAACAAAGTGAACGGGGAAGGTGTTCCGAGTAAGCAAATGCGTGTTTTCAAATTGGACTCCTCGAAGGTAAGCAGAACAAACAGCTCTCGGTCTGATACGTTGTCAACTGAAAATGTCATCATATCAAATATATCACCATCTCTGAGTCTTTTCTTCCCTGTGCTATTTTCTAGACGCACACAGTTAGAATTTGCACACAGAAACGGATGTTTGCGCCGTTGAGGGCGTGAACAGACAGACGCCTTGCTTCCCGCCCGCTGGCTTCCGTTGGCGGCTGGGCAGCTATAGTATCTTGTTTGTTAGGTACAGAGCTCAGTACCTGGTTTGCAAGTTTGAAAATGAATGACCTAGCTAACAATTGATTTGAATCGGTTGTTTTAACCCTTTAAAAGCATCCTTTTGTAAACAATCGAGCCAGTGCAGCAGTTAATGCTTTATTTGGATGGTTCTCTTGAATGAGAACACCACCATTAGTTTGCGCTGAATGCTGGTGCAGAACTCGAAGATGAAGTGGAAAATCACCAAGACGGACGGAGGTCTGTTTTGAATGAACACCACTCGGGATGTTTACGCTTCCAATATCAGACGTGAAGCGACAGCCAAAAGCCTGCTTTCATTCCATAGTCAAAATCTGCTTCTCATACATTGGAGATTAGCCTGTTTTTGTCGTTTCCTGTCTTTATTGCTTCCAAATCATCCCGGAAGCCTGAATAAACGTCATTGCAGGCATGATTGATGGGCCAAACATGCTCATAATACAAACGCTTCCTGCATACAAATGAGCATACACAGAAGCACACATGAATAACCCGCAGCAAATTCAATGATCTATTCAAATATATTGAAATCAACAGGGTTGCTGTTCTTCTTTCATCAACCTCCCGCTGTGAGGCCAATCAGCATGGAGGCAGCAAGCCAATCAGCCACCCCGAACGACCCTCTAATGAGTGTGTGTGTGTGTGTGTGTGTGTGTGCATGCGTGATGATTTATTTAATAAGGGCTAGTTTTCATTTGAAGCCCTTAACTGCGTCAGGCCAACTAACTGGAGAAGAATTCCTTAACTATGTGCTTATTGTTGTTCACGGGGGTGGAATGCTCCTATTTAACAGCAGTTCCAATGCACGGCCTTTGACAGCAGACGTGGAGAAATCTAATCCAAGCAGGATTGTGCACTTTGTCTTGACAATTGTTTTTGGAAGTGTGATGGTGTGCTTTAATGGCCTTGCTCATGTGGTTTCAACAGATTTTTTTATGACTGACATTTTTGTCAGTATGATGTCAGTAGATTTATGATGATAACACACAGTTCTTTTCATGCTACTTACAATGTGAATTCCTGTTACAGGTTCAAACGATTGGACGCATCTTGCTCACAATTAGAATTCTTTTCAGTCATTCCAAACAAACCTGGACTCTACGACGAGAGTCATAGAAAAATGGGTACCCACGCTACTCCGAGATTAGCGGCCGAATCCATTCCTTGGCGAACAATAAACAAAGGCGCACTTGAACAGGGCATTACGAATGTAGCCACCGACATAAGACTATGTTGCACTATTGAAATGTGTCCCACCGGCCCCCGTATACCCGACGACCCCGCCGCCGACCCAGGCTGCCGGACTGGTCTGGTAACGTAAACCGACCGCGGGCGGGCTCACAGAAATAGCTTCCAGCACGGAGACTTTGATCATAATTTGATCCTGCTCCGCCGGCAGAGCAGTCGACCTTTTGTACCGTTAAGAGAAGCGATGCCACGTTATTACACCCCATCGGGATACATTCAATTTATGTTGGGTGACTCCTCTTGGACACCCACTGATGCAGCACTTCTTTTTATGTGCACTTCACAGTTTCATTTGGGGATTCATTATTTCCTGCTTGGTTTCAACATCTTACTTTCTCAAATATGTGGTTTGATTTTCTTTTTGCCTCAGGCACAGTTCACGGTTGCCATAGGTCACTCGCATTTACGACGAGTGAGTGTGTGATGGTATATCATCATGTTTTTCAAATTTGATTAGAAAATAGTTGTTACATTCTGCAGGCTCAAAGAACAAAAAAGAGCAGCCCAGTGACGATTACCTTTTGGCTCAAACAAAGCTAGTATGTTTTATCGATTTTATATGCAACATGAAATTAAATGTAAACATAAGGTATGTAAAACCACAAAATGTGTCAACTGGCACTTTTTTATGATCAGCCATAGCAACAAATGTAAAACAGATGCTGTGATATCCGACTTGAGAGCAAGTGTGACAATGTCAGCGTTAACGAGGAAATGGATTCGATATGGCCACGGGTCATGTTACACACGTGACATGTACGTGTGTATAAAACATGGAATGGTGCAAAGACTGAGTGTGGGAACAAGACTAAGAGGGAAATGCTATTTCAAATAGTTTTAATAATAACAGTGCACTTAATTATAGGAGAAAAAAAAAAGACCATTTCAATTCAAAAACAGTCACTCCAAGATGAAATGCTAACATATTTGACATCAAGTTCAAGACAACTGAACCATGGAGCCATGGAGACGAGGGACGGTATTTTGAGAAGCTCTCGTGGCTTCATTTCCTTGCTTTAATTGATAATGCAAGATTACATCCCAACAACTACACTCAAGCACACGTGAATTTTTCAAGTTAAAAAGTCAAAGTCTTCTTTAACATTGAAAGTTAATCTTCTAAAGTTAAAGGCATCTTCCCCTGGCTCTCAAAACTTGATCTGACCTCTACCGGCACATTGGCCATATTAGTATCGTAACCCAAGCTGACTTACACAAATCTGATTTAATGAAACACTCCTCCCAAGGTTAAGCAACTCAGCCCAGAACACTGAATAATATTTGCGTCGCTGTGCTCAAAAGGGGCCGGCGACGTTTACAAGTGACAAAGGGGATTAAGAATGCGTCGGTAGTGAATTTGTTGTGATCGACCGACTGCTCTGATAAGCACACAGGTGTCGACTTTTCTTGCCCTCTAAGTACTTTGTGTTGTTTTCTTGTCCGGTTCTATCGCTGGGACGCAGCGAGCCAACGCATGTGGACAGCTGTTCTCATTGGTGGAAACACTGAGCAAGAAACGCTTTTCCCAGCAATCTCCCTCGACAAGTCTTATTTTTACTTGGTTTATTCCGCTCTTCGCCTGTTCCCCCCCAACCTGAATGTGTTTGCTGACCAAAATTCATTTTAGGCAAATATGCAGAACACACACACACAGCGGCCCAGTTGTACCCTTCTCTTGCAGATGGAATACATGTCTCAACTTGAGCTTGTCCATGTGTCATTTTGTGGGGAGGTGGAAAATGAGTGCAAAGTCAAAAAGGGAGCAAATGTCAAAGAAAGGGAGTAACTTTGGACAGGGTGACCTCATTTCAGAGTCTGGAGAACTGACTGCTGTGGTGTTATGCTGTATTTGTGTGAACGGGATAGATGGATGGATGGATGGATGGATGGATGGATGGATGGATGGATGGATGGATGGATGGATGGATGGATGGATGGATGGATGATGGATGGATGGACGGACGGATGGACGGACGGACGGATGGAGTTTTTGGCAGAGGCCGTCAACACCGACACACAACTGTCATATAACGTGCACACAAAAATCAACAACTTTGGACCTCCAGGTGGGAAAAGTCGGCGTTCTTATTCGGGATTGACTTTGACAACATACAGTAGGGTAACGTCAATAAAAGCTAGGCGGGAACTTTTGAGATAACCAAAACTACATTCTTCATCTTCCCAACATTCTGTTTTGTCAGTATTTGAATCAGCACTTGTGAATAACACAAGCGCTCCATTCACAGATGGCTACGACACTATGAAATTGTTGCAACGTTTAACTATGGCGGCGGCATAGAAACCGAGAGTGAATCCAGGCAGCTCTGTGCTTGTGCACAGGTATGCAAGAGAGAGAAAAAGATTTGACTCCTCTCCCGTCCAAGCCTTTCTTTGTCGATGGTGACAGAGCAAACAAAGCAGTCGAGCTCGCTGCTCCGTGCACCTCAGCAGAATAGAAGAAGACCCGCTGTCGTCTGGGCCAGTCAAAGAAACAAGAACTCACGTTGGGGTGCGGCTAAAGTGCACAGTGTGAGCTGGGACTTTTGAAAAGCAGTTGGAAGGTTTATGCAAAGGGAAAAGTCAAGCCACTGAGTAAAAAGAACATCAATTGTTAGTCCAATTATAGCCTGTCATTATTGAATACTTTTGGAAAACAAGGTTCAACCTTTGCGTCTTACTGTAACAATTCCTCACTTTCAATGAAATAGCACAAAACACCCGAGCGCACCCGAGCGCACCCGAGCGCACCCGAGCGCACCCGAGCGCACCCGAGCCCACCCGAGGCACACCCGAGGCACACCCGAGCGCACCCGAGCGCACCCGAGCGCACCCGAGCCCACCCGAGGCCCACCCGAGGCACACCCGAGCACACCCGAGCACACCCGAGCACATCCGAGCACACCCGAGCGTCTCCACTCAACCTCATTCTTTTCACACAAATGAGCGAAATGGAACGGAGACGCCTACTGCATCGGTCCAGTCCTTTGATTGAATCTCGCTTGATGTCTCTTTGCTGCTTCTACGGTGAGCGATTCCAAAGTTCAAACTTCAATCAATCTGCGCTTTAATCCACATCATAAAATAAGAATGATGTTAAATATTGGATTCACTCTGACCAGAGGGAATTTTGTAACTTATCAGGTGATAGTGAGGCCCTATCTCTCAATCTCAATTCAGTCATCCTTCGCCGCTGATCCTGAAGCATCATCATTTTTCAATAAAACAGGATCAATATTTGATCCTAAATGAACAAGGCAATGGCTTCCTCCAAAGTGAGAGTGTTGTATATTCCCTCCTTTTACGCTCCTTGTGTATGTTCTCAATCTGCTCTCATCACTCGTGAGTCACATCAAAAGTCAGATCTGAAAACAGGCCTGACACAAGGCAAGCACTGTTATGCCAAAGCGTATGCGTGCCAAGCTGTCTAGTTTGAAGTCAGGTCAGGACAAGCTCGCTCGCGCTTTCTCGCCTTTCTTCCTCACCGCCACTCAGCAAAATGTAATATACGCACTGACGACATAGAGAGGTAAAAAGGCCAGCAAAAAAAGACAAATGCTGGGGATGACGCCAAAACAACGATCTCAATTTTGATCAATCTCGTGTCATTGTTCTTACGCAGGCCACCGCCACCGTTCATGTAGCAAATGTCATCCCGGGCCGGCAACAGTGTGGCCATTGAACAGTGAGCACCAGCTGTGCCCTTACTTACTTTGAAAAAAAATCGATGAAGTTGAACTTTGTGGGAAGTTGTACTGCCCTTTCAGGATGTCTGCGGTGCACCAAAATAATGACATAAGAATTCATTTGAGGTGACATGGTTCCACGATATGTGAGGAAAGTACCATCGTGACGGTGGAAAACACCATCGAGTCATTTGATGGATTTATCCCCGTAGCTGACTATGCATCTTGAACAATCATTATTTGTATACATGTCATCATATTTGAAGGTGACAGCACCTCAACAAGACGTCTGGAGGAAATTACCATGCGGCCAAATGGCAATTACATCAAGCCACTCGCAATTCAAACCAGAACGCAAGACTGTGACAAAGTGGAACATTCATTTGCGACTCTCAGTGCAAATGCTTGCCGAGTGTTTTGCACACGATATAAATATTAGCTCGGATTTGGTCATTTGCGGCCGATGAAGCCTTTTAGCGACACGCCTGAAGCATTTGCAATCGAAAGGCTTGTCCGAGCTCCCATGCCAGAGTTTCTTTATGACAGGTAAATGTGCCAAGGAATGTTTGTGTTTTTCGCTCAGTGTGCCTCCACCTAATCCCTCTTTCAATCCCGGCCTGAAAGAGGCCTTTTCATAGGTTCTTCTTTGACACACACACACACACAAGAAAGAAAGAAATTCTGCTCTGCTGAACTTTGAGTTCTTTCCTCTCTGTGTTTATGTGCACTTTGACTTCAAGGTTTTAGATGTTGTTTTTTTCCATCATTTGCCAGGTGATTTTGTGTTCCCCGCAAAGCTTTGCTCCTCGCTGCCGCTGTTATCCTTAGATTTTGTTCGACACGCCCGCTTTTTTCAGATGAAAATAATTCTATTTTAGATTCCCCTCAGTATCAAAGTGTTTGAAGTCTTGCCATTCTTATTTGACTCCTCGTTCTTGTCAAGCACCCACCTGCGTGAAGGCATCTTGTAGTTTTCTGACAAAAACAAAAAGCCCTCCTTATGAATTATGAATAGAACTGGCAAAATTGGTGGGAATAGTTTTCCTTCTGTTTCACTGCACTGGATTAAGATTTCCAAACGCATCCCGGCGGCGGCTGCTCGCTGCAGAGAAGAAATGTAATTATCAGATGTAGTCAGCCATGTGATTTCTAATTGAATGCTGGAAGAGCAAATGAACGACTAAGTTTGGAAATTAGACAGGAAAAAGTTTGATCACAGCTCATCTTCCCAATATAAACAGCAGAATCATGTCCTTTCCTCGGTTAGCAAAAAAAAAAAAAAAAGGCTGGAAAAAATGTAGCTTTCATGAATGACTGGGATGTGGTAATGGGAGCGGGACAAAGCTTCTCGCTCACTGGAAAGAGTCATTAGAAAGTGCTGGCCCGGGCTGAAAGCTTTGACGGTTTCTCCTCTCGGAGGGGAGTTAAGGCCTGCCTGCCTGCCTGCCTGCCTGCCTGCCTGCCTGAGAAGCAGCGAGGGAACGCTAAAAGGGAGGCCGCAGGGAGGGAGACGGACAGGCCAATGGCTCTGAGCAAAAGCCTAGACTGGAAGACGGCGAGGGAGGCTGTCGGTGGGCACAATCACAGAGACTATGTTGACACGCTGAAGGAAGCCGCCGCCATTTTGCTTTGTGCAATTGGGATACTTGCATATGCGATCATTCATTCCAGCTGTATTTTTGGGTAGAAAGAACAATTTCTACTTTCCACAGCATGCTTAAGTGCCACTCTTAAGTTGTTTGCTAATCACAACGAAAAGGTCCACAGATTGAATGAATTGAAATATTGAAGTCGCAGGGACACTAGCGATGGGAATACGTTAAAGGAAAAATGGCGATTGGCTCTGCTGTCCATTGGAAAGTCATTTCCTAAAAAAAAGAGGAAGGAAGCAAGCAAGCCTGGCAACAAGCTAAAATAAGTGTGATAAATCATCTCCATTTATTTTGGCTCCCGGGAATTGCCAGTGGATCCCTCTCTCCACCAGCGACTCGACTGCCAAGAGCGTGACGCCGTCTGACGCAAAAGCCCTATTAAAATACATCTCACTCTCCATAGTGTCTACGCCATATCAAGCGCTAGAATTAAGCGCTACTTTTCCGCCACCCACCCCTAACTCTCAGCCAGCTGTGAGGAGGAGTAATAAAAACTAGATGGTAGATTGCAGTTCTTCAATACGTGACTCAAGGCCAGCGCTGGTCTGACATCACGTAGCCTCTGGCTGCCTTACAAAGCCCACCGTTGTACAAAAAATGCTGCTCGCTGGCATCAGTCATCAGACAAAAAGAACACCCTTCATTAACTTCACATCTATCAGCAAGCACCAAGCCAAGGCAGAGCAGGCACGTTAGATCTTGCTCTACTTTGTGGTGAGGTGGACAAAGAGAAGAACACCGCAAGTTGTGGTTGTTTTCACAGATTGACATTGGAAGACGTAGGGCGCGGTTTGGCTTTTATCTCAGACGTGCGCCCCGCTGCGTCTGTGTAACAGGTGTGCTGTGTTTATACAACTTCTGGAGACTGAGCTTTCTACACGCCCGGACTGGAGATGTTCTGTGGATGTGTCGACTTCTCTCCACGAAGCTGCATCAAAACATCCAGAGCAAAACTGTATGAGTGTGTGTGTGTGTGTGTGTATATATATATTTTAAATAAATAAAAATAGCATTGTATAGAATTAAAAAAACATCTTATTACAACATGTGCATACTTTAAAAAAAAAAAATACACATGCACATGTTTTTCGAAATCAAATAATCTGTAGGCGGCGGCTCGGTGGTGCACTGGGTAACACGTCCGCCTCACAGTTAGGAGGGTGCGGGTTCGATTCCACCTCCCCGCGGGGACAAAGCGGTTCGGAAAATGAATGAATGGATGGATAATCTGTAGGCAATATTTCAGGGTAATGGATCGTAAATCCAAGTCATTTTGGTGTCATTTAATTTGATGTAAACTATCAATGTAGGCAATTAGTGAATCAACATTTTTTGTTGCGGTTATCATTCGTCCTTGTGTTTCCACTATTCCCAGCAGGGTTTGGTCCCTATCGCCCACAAATGATGGATGCCATTTCAATGAAAGATGGCATCCACAATTAAGTGTAGTCATTTTGCTCATGCCCCCAAATGAGTCATCACTTTGTGCAAGTTCAATTTACAAGCCCAGTTATTAATGCAGCAATTGTAATATGGGGACCAGGAAAACAACATTTTCTTCTCATGATCTGACTGCTCTGCAGGGCTTGTGTTAATCATCAGGAGCTGCAGAAACCAAATCAATAAATACTAATAAGTACTTTCAGTCCATGGTTTCCTCCATTAGACGTAGATAACGAATATTAAATTGAGCTTCTCAAGAGCAAAACCTGACCTACATTACAGTACACGCATAAATATGTTACCACATTAGCTTTGAAGGAGAGTGCAGTGTTTCCACGGTAACAGCCAGTGTCACGGCCCATAACCAGGCCTGTGTTTTGCTGCTTGGAATCATTGAATGGCCATATTCAGCCATATAGCAGATGCTGCTGAAACATTTGCGCTCATTTCAAAGTTCGAACTTGAGTTTGAGAAGTCAACGAGTATAGGATAAGTAAAATTGCCTACGCCGTGCTAACGTTATCTGCTCAGGTTGATGGGCTATTTCCCAGCAACTGCTTATGTTAGCTGCTAGGGCATGCGTTCAGAACATCCCAGTTTAAGGTACACCTGAACAAATTGCAGACAAATTGCTTTTTGGGTTTGTTTTTGCAAAGCTGCAGCGTTTAAAAAGAAAAAGAAAGCAAGATGGCATTAAGGAGGGAAAACAGAGTTTAGGTGTTTCTTTTGCCGCAAAACAACATCACGTCAGAATAGCATCAAAGTCTACTTTGGGTGAGAAATAGAGGCAGAGCTTGCCAGGAGTTACAGCCTATGTTCACTACTACGTCGAAAAATGCTCGAGAGAAAAATTTAAACGTTCCGAAGTTGAGTGGAGAAGAAAAAAAACATTTACTTTGGAGACCTTTTGGGGAGTCTTATTATGGCACGTGTCTCAAGGCAGCACGTTAGCTTTCCTTTCCCAACTGCAGTAATGGCTGCAGGGATGGTTTGCCAGCTCACCCGGTAATTTGTGTGTCCTCAAAATCACCGTGCGTGTGTGTGCGCAACCAAGGAAAGTGCCACCGGCTCTTTGAACAGCAAGGACACATTTCCTCATAAAAACTCCGGGTTGTTTTACAAATGCACACTCATCCTTGAAGGTACGATCAATCATATTTCTTAAAAAAAACAAAAAAAAACTGCAAAATATCATTTCAACAAGTTGACCAAAAAATCTCCAGAGGACACGTAGCAGTGACCTTGTGTAACATCTGTTATTGAAAGCAAAAATTCAAACATTAAAAAAATATATATACCTGCTGCTGAGTGCAAAAACATCATTTCAATTTGCACGCACATGAAAGCAGTTGAGGGAATACACGCCCACCGAGTGTGCTTCTACATTGGTCGCTTCATATTCCACAATCCCTGCAGAGAGTGTGGCCTTTCAGTGCGGTATTCCCGCGTAGCATCACTGGATGACAGTAGGTAGGTAGGTAGGTAGGTAGGTAGGTAGGTAGGTAGGTAGGTAGGTAGGTAGGTAGGTAGGTAGGTAGGTAGGTAGAGAGAGAGCGAGACAGACAGACAGACAGTGACAGAAGACTACTACAGGTAGTCAGTGCATTTTGTAAGTGACTATGAGAAAAGCTCTAGTCAACATTGTGCAGATGCCACCATTTATTGCCCAATTGCACAGTGCTCATCCTTTTGAACACAAGCAGGCAGAGCTCTTGCACACCAATAAAAATGTCTGCTGGCAAGGCAATTAGCAATGCACAATTCAGTGGGATGCTGTTAACACACATTTGCCATTTGCTTCACAAACGCTACTAATAGTCAGACTCATGGGACTAAGTCATCGATTTTCTCCTAACCCCGCTCCGGTTCGGGGACCGACCACAAAAAAAAAAGCCCTTCTCACAGGTGGTAATAAAATAATAATCACATATAAGACTACTTGAGTGAGTGTGTATTTATAGCAGTGCAATTGTGCATTAGCCGCAGTGTTCTCCAGAGGGATGTGGGTGGGCTATTTGCAAAATGCACGGGGTGGGGGGGGGGCGTCAGTACAAGCGGGCCCATTTGGAGCAAGCGACCGACCGCAGCATGTTATTTAGCCGCCAAACACAATAACCATCCGTGGCCGTTGGAGAGACACTAAAGTGCTTTTGTGAAAAGGTAACAATGGCGAAAGCTGCATGCGGGGAGAGATTGCAACCTGACAGGTGAATGCGCTTCATCAGAGCAACTCCAGTCGATAATGTCCCTGGAGGTTACATTTAGAATCCATTCCATGCTATTCTATAGAGGGAAACCATAACAAAACACACACACACACACACACAGCTATAAATATAATCCAAAAAGCATACATAGCCATGTATCTTGTTGTCAGTTCACTCTGATGTTTGATCATGTCATGACTTAGGAATGCTCAAATGCAGCACTGAGCAAAAGTCGATTTGTTGTTTTTAAACAACCCACAGCTCACTGGTTGTCTTTTTGAATCTGTCCTCCGTTATTGGACTATTTACCATTTTTGTCGGTGCCGGGAAACTATGTTGAAGCGAGCTGAGGAGCTTCATTGACAAAAAGGTGGCCCTTTATCGCCATCTTGTGGTAGCGCCTTCTTGCACAATAACCATTTCAAATACGGAGATCACGAACAAACAGATGGGGAAAAAATACGTATGTCAAAGTTGTCTCACCTTTGCTTGACCTTGGTGGCTCTCAGCACCGCTGCGGCATTGGCACCAAGAGAGAACGGCGGATTCTTGCAGTACACAAGCCGCACGCATATAAACACGCATATAAACAACGAGAGCCGTAAAACGTGCGGCTACAAACAGCGGACCGAGGGCAATGTCACATGGCGTCAGAAAGTTGAGATGACTGAATGGAAAACACAGCGTGTGGAAAACTGTTGCCATCCACAAATGGTTGCGTGGCCTGATAAATACGTACATCTAAATAAGTTAGATCTGATGATACTGAATGAATTCATACTGTAGGCGGAGAGTGATTTGAATCCAAACTTAGAAGCGCAAACACGTACATCCACTTATGTAGCAGTCGAGAAACCGGAGCCTAAGCAAGGAGCTGCGGGGACACAAATAGCCAAAACGTCTCGCCGTCCTTCCACATCAGCAACGTGAAAGACGCCCAGGCCATTTATCCCGACTGTCGGAAAACAAAAAAAGGGATGAGCAGCTGTGCTTCATCAAGGACACAGAGCCAGCAGAGATGAGATGAGGTGAGGTGAGGCTGGCAAGGAAGCTTGGAAGGAAAGAGGGAGGGAGCTTCAAGCTGGGATGTGAATATGCGGGGAAAAACCCAAATTCAACTTTACGAGCATTCAATGTTTTCAGGAGAAAACGACGCTTAAAGTTCGTTGTTCAACTTGATCCTACGCGTATGAAAGAAGCACCTTTCGACCGATTGGCAAGCAGCCATTGAAACCCCTTTGTACATATCCGGCAAGATATGGATCATCAATCTATATTGCCTATAGATGCCACGAGATGGTGGCAAAGCACCGCTTTTGCCAAAATGAAGCCCCCCAATTCAATATAACTTAGTTCATTGCCATAATGTGACACACAAAAATGACAAATGTGACTTTATCAACGAATAGGGTGGATATGGTCCAAAGAAAAAAAGGAAAATAATACAAACTTTTTTTTCAATCAATCATTGAATAAATGTTCACCTACGAATCCGTAAACTGTGAAAATCGTGACTACCACTGTAAACCACATTTCATTCAACGGGCGGCATTTCATCCATCATTGCACATCTCCAGTTGAGAGTCAACTTCTGACTGAGCAATAGAACGGACCTCAAGGGAAGAATGTGATGGTGTTAGCAGTATAGCAGGCCCACTAAGAAGACACACACCACAGCGGGAAGTCGCGCACTCTAACACCGCAGATATGGACAGATCCCGTAAACATGCGCCAGATGAAACATAACAACTTGTACTACACACAAATCATTTGTGTCAGAGCGATGACCAATCTTCAAAACTAATAACTATTATTTTCACAAGCACTCACAAAATGACTCATCATTAAAGTAGCAGTTTAACCAACCTAGCACCATGTCGTTCTCGCTCTTTTTTTTAAGCAGCTGCAAGGTAGCAAAACCAATGAAAGATTTACACCCGAGGCTTTTAGTTAAAACCACATGCTGGCCAAGAGAAGCACACACGCTCGCACAAAATACAGCAGAGGATATCACAGACAAAAATTATGGCGTTAAGTCATCAGGTGAAAGGTGAACACGCACGTCCATACACAGACATATAGATATCCCTCGATATGGCCTTTACCACTTTACATAGGGGCTCGCATGAACCTTTCTAAATCGGAGCGAAACCAAAAAACAATGGATTGAAATCTCCACACAGTCCAACGGGCAAAGCAAACGCATTAAGAAAGCGCACAAGGTGAGCAGCCATGCGCTAAGCTCAAGTTGAGGGAGTTCATTTGGAAGATGTCAAATATGCATGAGAGAGGAGGACTGTGCTGGGGGAGGGAGCGAGGAAGATGGGAAAATAAGGGGAGACCAAAACGCCGGCACGCCGAGACAAACGAAACCAAGCGTCCTCCGTTTTGACTGAGCGGGAGAAAAAACAGATCTAAATCAGTCACTGTCATTTCAAGTTCATTAGCTCACCGCTTGCCTTCAGCCCTGGGGTGGGGTGGGCTGGGGTGGGGTGGGGGGATGTCTGTCGGGTGTGCATATTATAGACTGAACCACTTGTTACGAGCGACGTTTCAGCTAGTAAAATAAAGTAGTTACACAAGAGAATTGACTGTGGCTGGGAACCTTTTTCTTACTATCAGCTTGCTTAAGGCAAGACACAGAGATGTAACCTCTTAACTGATTTTTAAAATGTTCCTAGCAGACTGAGGAGGAAACTCAACTCAAAGATACAATCTATTCATATTGGTAAAGATCAGGCAAACACAAAAGTTACACAACTACTTAACTGGTCGATGGACACGATTGCCACGTTCGTGAATAGAATACCATACCAATATCATGTTGGTGGAACTCGGCATCTATTGGTCGGCCCCTCAATCAAATCTAGGCCTCGGGCCACAACTTGGGCCTGCTTTTAGCCGCTCCAACATCTTATCTACTTTAATTTATCTATTTGTAATTTTAGTTGGTTTCTTGATGATCCGGCAAAATCATCCCTGCAAGTAAATCAAAGTGAATGGCTGCCGACGGATCGAGGATGTACCCTACCTATCAAAATAATGTTTTATAAAAACCGAGGGGAAGATGAACAAATGAAAGGGACTGGAACAAGTGAGACAGCAAGGCAGCAGACCAGACGAGACATAGTGTAAGCGAGCAAAAAAAAAAAGGCCATTTAGGTCATGAAAACACATCTTTTACCAGCAAACAGGATGACATTGACAGTAATTGCTTGTAATTATAAGCTTGCCTACGGGTTACGCGTCTTCCGAGACCTTCGTAACGCTTCGGTCATGCCCACTCTTCCATCAGCTACTTCCATGGTCCAGAGAGCCGCGATGGTCAAGCCCAACAAGAAAACCACGACTGGGATTTTTGTGAGCCACGCACAAATGATGTCAGCATCAAAGCAGATCTTTCTATCGAATTACGCCCAAAAATGTGCTGAAGACAGCATAGCGGATGCGAGTTGGCATGGGAGTGGGCAGCTGAGGGAAAGTGGAAGACAGCTCGCCACAAATACAGCAAATAGTGCTTTAGTCATGAGAAGAACTTCATGCAGAGGAAAAGCGCTGATCTCAAGGCTTACCATGAAAGTGCTCTCAAATGCAAAGAAGCGTTTGTTTGCTTTCCAGAAAGTCCGTAAAGTTCGGGTGGGGAGACGAGAAATAGATTCCCACAGAAAGATCAAGAAAATAAAGCATTCGTGAAATAAAACACTCTTCTGTCAAAACAAGTTGCTTTCATCTTCGAGGCAATTAAAAAGCCTGCTGGAAATTGATGATGCAAAACCATAAACAGCCATCCAAAAACATTCAAAGCGTATTAGTGTGTCGGAAAGAATTTTCAAAAACATAAATACAAAATGGGAAAGAAGAGGAGAAAAATGTGTTTTTAAGAGCCAGGCATACTAACCACAATTTCTAAAATCAAGCTGTGGCATTTGGCCTAGGTGAGCTATGGCAGCTGAGTGCGCCAGCGAAAAGCAGACTACTCCACACTCCGGACTGGTCAACAGACAGACCAAAGCATTCATTCACACCCATAGAAAATGCGCTTTTTGATGCTCATTGTAATCCTTCTAAAACTCCAACTTGGGATCTCTGGGCTGTGAGATCCCACGTGTGCTCCTTTCCCCAAAACTGTACCCGCCACTGTACTAGCCAGAAGGAGCTGTCAGCAGCAATGTGGGAGTGAGTGAGCATCGCAACTGGAAACACGCAGCTGCTTTGCCAGTGATTACGGAGGCTGATGTTTGCACCTCTTGGGTGCAAGCTGGACACAAAGAACATATTCACAAGTACTGACCCACCTGCCGCGTTGCTCTCACACACTGACAAACACGCACCCTTAATTATTTCCACTCTCAGTGAGATCGTCTATGTTAATAGCTAGAGTGTGAGCATAAAAAGGACACGAGCTGCCTGCCGCGTCTCATCTTTATTAAATCGGCGTCGTGGGAGCCAGACATCAGGAGCCAAACATATTTCGCTGATTGGTTCACCGATCAGACGCCACCTCGCTGATCTCAAATTGAGATCTTGTGGTGGAGACACACATAAAAGCTTGGGGAAGAGAGCAGATAGTGTTGAATGTAAAGAGACAGGAACAGATGATATCGCCGAGCCATCGGCAGGCAGGTTTTTGATGTCTGACTCGCTCGCGCAATAAAACAGCAGAAGATGTCAATCTATTGATTACATTTCCTATCAAATAACTGGATCTTGGCTAGAGAGAAATACAGTGTATGATCAGAGATGAAAGGAGATTTTCTCAATTTACAAATTATTTTTTTTCATTGTATAAAAAGAATTCAACAGTAAAACACTTGATTCTCAATACACTTTTCCCTATTGAAATGAATGGAAGTGCCATTAATCCCTTCCTGCCTTCCCAAAAACATTTTTGGGGAATGTGGGTTATTGAGGAAAATAGCACTCATATAAATATATATATATTTACAATATCTATAAATATACAATAGTGACAGAAATAAAGAATGGAAAAGAGTGAATCTTTTCCTACTTCTGAAAACTTGTGTTAAAGTGAGCTGTTCTGTTCTGTTCTGTCCTGTTCTGTCCTGTTCTGTTTGTGCTCTGGGCCAAAGAGCCACGAGGCTGAGCAAAGATTCTGAGCTGACTGCTTGACGACGTCAGGTAGTCTAAGTCAAAGCTAAAGACGGCCAGTTGTTGGAAACACACATTCGCATTAGCGTTTGCTTCCGATAAGCGGCACTTGCCCACGCAGGAGGAGTGAGTGGGGAGCAAACTTCCATTTGCCCTCCGTGAGGTCAAAGTGGAATACACGCTGTCTTTTGAATGTGACGGGTGCTTCGGGATTTGCAGTGGCTATTTTAGATTTGAGGCTTTCGCCTACAAACCAAAAATACGTACGCATGCCTTGGTTGGTTGGTTGGTTGGTTCATTCATTCCTTAGTCTCCATGACAGTGAACGCTAGTCAAGGGTCTAGCTGGCCTCATTCCATCTTACGCATGAGCGTAATGAAGACAAAGAAAATAGATGGAAGAATAGAAGACCTAACAACTCACCAAAACATCGGAGGTAACAAATCATCAAGCAGTGTCATTGCTTGTGCAGTTGCCATAGTGACAACTTCTCCCTCAGTGCAAAGAAGCAGATGCCAGAAAGTTCATTGCACAACTGCAGAGCCGTGTGTCGGGCCTGCAGACGTCACACTGTGCTTTAATACGCCGTCGAAAGTCGGGTCAGCACCGTGGCCGTAAGCAGAAGCGCACAAGTTCACAAGTTCACGTGACGTTGAGGGTCGTAAAACAAAGCCCTAACGGTCGAGCGAGTGTCGCCGAGTAGCGTCGACGCCGAGGCGTAGGTTCAAATCCCACTGAAGCTCGTTAACGTTTAGATGTTTTCCATATGATTTTTCGCCGGATGGCAGAAGTTCTGATCTCACGTTTCCAATGGTGGAAAGTAGCTAAGAATGAAACAGCAGTATCTGGGGAATGGAGGAATAAAATCCAGGCAAGAACATGGAAACGCGACAATGGATATCTGGACCCAAGATTCAAAGCTGTTTTTTCCAATTACTTTTGGTTGAAACAAAGATATACGTACTTGCTCAAATTGATAGCCACGTGAATCAAATACACACTGTAAGGATCTTCGAACCAAAACCAGAGATGGGCAGATGTTGTCCCTTATCAGTACATTTGCAGCACTTCCTTGATCAGTCAGTAGACTGTTTGAAGGGAGGACACGAGCAGAAGCGGTGGCCAAACGACGCCTTCATGGCACATTTCCTGTGGTGTGGAAGCGTGCCAAATGAACAGCAAACATGTGGCGCACATTTAGAAGCCAAAGCCGGGACCGAGACGTGGACTGTATGCGCTTGTGATTTAGCCGCTCATTTTTACTCAACACTTTTGCTCTCCACAAATGAGTCACTTGGAGCATTTGCTATATATATACAGTACATGGGAAAAGCTGGGACTTGCCGACCGCTCGATCGCATGGTTTTTTTTTTCGATCTCGGCTTTGCAATGCTAATTAGTAGAGCGCCCGATTCCACCGATATAAGCGACAAAAGAAAAACAACTGGTTTTCCAAATCAGACCAGTAAAAGCTGTTCAAATCATTGAAAAAGATTCTTTTTAAAATGTAATGAATGATTTGGATTTGTCCATATGGTTGGCCGTATGTGTTCCCCGGGCCTTGGGTTTGACACCCGCCTGTGCACTAGATGATAGCAAAGTGCTACACTTACTTTAACGTAGATCAAGTGCTAGGTTGCTTTCACAGTATACTTCAGGTTATTATCCATCTGCGCTGTGAAGTGCCGTCCGATGATCTGAATATGATCATCTTGAACGGTGAAGTCACATCTTCAATAAATACAAAGTCATTTCAAAAGTTAGCCTTGCTGTAAAGTTTTCTGTAAGGTAGTCGGGTGTGTTCTTTCTTTTCTTTTTTGTGATAATCCTACAAGTTTAATTTTAAAGTTATGCCCTTGTGCGGTATTTGAGATAGCATACCTCAGTAGAAGCTCAGTTAAGAACGGATTAACCTTTTGCTTTTTTTTTTCCGGCAGCACTTATTCCAAAGAATGAACAATGGAACTGAAGGTGTGTTGCAGTGTTTAACTTTGTACACTGGAATGACAATTAAGATAAAAAAAAAAAAAAAAAGCAAACAACTATGCTGCGCAATTTGCCCGTACACACACACACACACACACACACACACACACACACACACACACACACACACACAAGGCTGTCACGCACACGCGTCAACAAGCTCAGACAAGAGACGCGATGGCAAGATTGGCCTTCAAGTCAAGATACAAACAAGTGTTGATGTCTCCTCGCCTTTCCGCTGACAATCTCCAATTAGGCTTGGGCGCGCTGGCTTATCTGCTAATGAATTCTACTCACAATACCGCCGCGTGGCACGGTTTCATGTAAATCTATGAATGAAATGGAATGGAATGGAGTGGAGTGTGAACATCTGTTTGGAATTGGAATGCCAAATGTTTAGCTCCATTTTTCCCTTTGTTTAGCTCGGCTTTATATCGGCACTTGTCGTTTCACTTTTTTATTCTACATCTGCTTTGAACAAGCCTGAATTTTATCACCAATAAGCAGGATGATGCATAAATGACTTCACCCATTTGTGCACTCCTGAGTGCCATTCCAGATGAAGTTTTATTTCCACGACAAGGTGAAAACAAGCCATTCATTCATAGAAATCATCATGGAATGAAAAGCTTCTTCAACATATTTAACTGAGGCTTCCTTTTTTCCAAGCCTTTTCTTCTTTTGTGAATTCGCTGTAATAGAGTGCTGGTCTGTAGCTGCTTGGCTGCCTGCCTGCCTGCCTGCCTGGCTGCCTGCCTGCCTGCCTGCCTGCCTGCCTGCCTGCCTGCCTGCCTGCCTGCCTGCCTGCCTGCCTGCCTGCCTGCCTGCCTGCCTGCCTGCCTGCCTGCCTGCCTGCGTGGCTGCGTGGCTGCGTGGCTGCCTGCCTGCCTGCCTGCCTGCCTGCCTGCCTGCCTGCGTGGCTGCGTGGCTGCGTGGCTGCCTGCCTGCCTGCCTGCCTGCGTGGCTGCCTGCGTGGCTGCCTGCCTGCCTGCGTGGCTGCCTGCGTGGCTGCCTGCCTGCGTGGCTGCCTGATGGGCTCGGGGAAGTTCGCTAGCTGAAAGGCATCATAACACCTTGCACCCTTTAAATGGGGGGCTTCATAGGAGGGAAGAGAATTGCCTCTCAGTCATGTTTAGGTCCCGAATTGATCTTTTTGTCCCACCTAATTCGGCTCGCAATTAAAGCAAATAAAAAAAAAACTCCTATTCGAAAATACATATTTTATATGACATATTTTAGTTGGATAAACCTATGAGCCAATAGGATTGTTTTTCTCCTGTCTGAAAGCCAGCTCCTTTAGCAGCTCCTGCTTCAGTTACCAAATTTAGTACATTTCCCAATAAGGGGCTAAAGGATGTTTGATGCACGACAAATGCCATTCCTAAGATTGAATCAGTGAGGACTTTAACCAAAGTCATCCGCTAGTTAAGGTCTTATCATTAGGCTCCGTCAAACGTATAAGAGCAATTTCAAGCCGAGATGTGTTTATTAAACATTTCTGGGCTTGCCGAGTTCAAAACAAGCCCGTCGCTGTGGGCGACCGTACCTACCGACCGAGCGACCGGCCTGTCTCTCTCTCTGTCTCTCTCTCTGTCTCTCTCTCTGTCTCTCTCTCTGTCTCTCTCTCTGTCTCTCTCTCTGTCTCTCTCTCTGTCTCTCTCTCTGTCTCTCTGTCTCTCTCTCTGTCTCTCTCTCTGTCTCTCTCTCTGTCTCTCTCTGCGTCTGTCTTTGTCGCTCTCTGTGTCTGTCGCTCCCCGTGTCTGTCGCTCCCCGTGTCTGTCGCTCCAACTCTACCACAGTGGAGTCAGTGTGCAGCTCCTAGCAGGGGTGGCGAGCAACAATCTCGCACAGCACTTCCAGATGACATTTCAGAGCACAGAGCGGCACACTGTCAGCCTCTGGCAAGCGGCAATCAACAACAACAAAAAGGCAGCACGGGGATGCCCGCACTGGCGGAGCAAAACGTTACCAGCCCCGTCTGCACATGTCTCGGGCAGCTCGTCTTGTTTTTTTCTTGCAATCAACGGTCCGACTCTTTTATCTCATTTCAAGTGCACTCCAGAGTAGAAAGGAAGAAAGAAAACGTGAGTTGAGGAGCATTCATCACTGAGCAAAAGAGAAGTTGCGCTGATGCTAATTATCCTCTCGCGGGAGGAGGACAATCAATCATCCTTCTTTTTCGACAAAACAATGACAAGAAAGCCGGGTCCACAACTAATGACACTCTACGGAGAAATTCCTTCATTGCAAGACTTTTGTTTCTGGCCAACAGACTGATTTGCTCGCTTCATTAAACCTGGCGCCAACATTTCACAGAAACGAACCAGCGAGTCAGTGGCGCAAATGGATATTTGTATACGGGCGGTCGGGACACACACCAGGCCGGGTGACCTCGAGTGCAGCCGTGAGTCCGGTGTCACATCCTCAGCCTCGATATTCAGGTGGCTCAGAATTGAGAAGCATCAAGTGAAGCTTTCATGTTTTTACCCAGGTGTTTAATATGCCAGACGAGAGCCACTCCAGAGTGCTTATTTATGTCCTCCAGGCTGGAGACGGAGAAACGAGGAGGAGGAGGAAAATGGTCAAAGCTTCCGTTCCTCTGCCTGTGCCACCTGAACTTGAGTACAGCTCCGTTTTATTGATTTCAAGAAAGGAGGAGGTCTTTCTTTAATGCATTATGGATGACACACATTCGAAGGGGGAAAAACATAGCGAGGAAGAGCTCGGGCATTCGTTATTTCACTACAGCCGGCTGGTCGGCCATAAAGTCTCGGGTTACTACTTGGTCCTTTGCACCTTTTGATGTATGGTGACATGAAAAGTTTCATGACAAAGCCAGCAGTCTTCACACTTTTAAACTTGACATTCTTGCTAAGGAAGCCCGGGTTGTGATACTAACTGGCCTCCTCTTTGATCAACGTGAGCTACTACACCAGCGGTGGTGTCCAAACTACGGCCTGATGGCCATTTGCGGGCCAACCGCCATTTTGTAGCGGTCCGTAGCATATATGGAAAATGACATTTTCTTTTTATGTATATCAAAAAGCTAGTGGGGGTGTGAAAAAAGGACTGAGCACACACTCACGGCTGACAACGTGGCGCTTTAAAGCAACCGAGCCAGCGGACAATCTGAATGGGCTCAAGTGAGCGATTCATGCTGGGCCCCAAATGTGTCGCTGGGCCCCATTTTAGACGCACATTTATGTGTTTAGCAGTTATCGTCCAAACTGTATCATGTTTGAATTGGAAAAATGGATTGAAATATATTGTATTCTGCCTTAGATATTCTCCTGTGTTTGATTAGACATGGTCCATTGGCTTGTCACTGGAGGTGATACCTTGGAATGACAGCTTGGGAACATACCTGTCTATTTATTTCGCTCCGACAACAACCCCTATACTGAGGGCACATTCAAACATCACGTAGGTGCCCTATGTCCAGAAAGCGTTTTCTTTCGATGTAGGAAAATCGCATAAGCATGCATCATCAGGACCTGCTGTCTTTCCTGTCACTGCATGTTCCCTCCCCACTGTGTTTTAAAAGCCATCCACCGGATTCCAGAAGACGCGCAGCGCACGTCTAAGCTGCAGAGAGGCTGACATGAGACTGCAGATGACACAGCGATGAGTAACACGGTGCTCTCACCGATCACGCTCAAGTGACTGGCTGCTCATTTATAATAAGCAGCAATTCCCAGCAGTCAGGCGCGCGCTCGCGCGTAGAACCGCACAGAAACGGCCGCTTCAACGTGTTCAACGCATTTCTGATCATCCCAGAAGCGATTATGCTTACTTACTCTTAATGCCTATTCACTGATTTTAGTTCTGCATTGCCACACACTATGCAACATGTGTTCGAACTGCACGTAGATGTGGGGTAAATAGATCTTTCAACTAAAAGGATTCATTACCATCTCTGTTTTACAATGCATTTCAACTTCATTTGATGCAAGGCAACTCATGTTTTTGACACGACGTCGATTGGATCAATATAAGAATTGAATGCGCCCTTTTTCCCCCCCCGATTAGACTTTAACAAAGTGAAGTGCAGAACAACAGTGTTTTTGTTCGTTTTGTGTCACTTTTTTCAAATCATTTTTGACAGCTCGTGGTGCATTCAGGGACCGAGTCAAGGGTCGGATGTGTTCACACTCACCCGATATTTCGGACTGAGGAATGCCGTTCACTGCGAATCCTTTGCCGGTATAAAAGTGGCTTATATCCGAACAACTCCTGGCTTTGCTGGCGCCTTTGTCCCCGCAGGCTGTGGCCGTGAGCGAGCACAGTACCAGAGCTGCCACGATGAAGGAATCCATCCCGGCACAATGTCAACAGTCAAGTGCAAAAATAAAATTGAGGAGGAAAGCAATTGAGGAAAATAGAGACTGAAGACAGTCGTCTCACGAAGCGTTCAATAAAGTGACGGCAGACGTCCGGTGCCCCCCACCCCCCACCCCCAAAAAAAGGGAGAGAGAAAATATATATAAACCCGCGTCACGCGGTGCGCTAAAAACGAGTCCGCACTTTGTTTGAGAGGTCCTGCTGAGAAAAGGGAACTCACAATGAGCTATAGAATCAACCCAACCAGTCCACTCAGAAATAATCCGGCATGGAGTTTGACGATGTGCGGTGGTCTGCTTTTGCGCAGCCCCATGCACGAAACGTCTGTACCGGCAATTAGGACGAGCCGGGAGGGTAGGAAGGACTCGGGGAGGGAGGGAAGGAAGGAAGGAGGGAAGGAAGGAGGGAGGGAGGGAGGGAGGGAGGGAAGGAAGGAGGGAGGGAAGGAGGCGTTAAGGCGCGCGCGGAGGGGGGGGTCTCATCTGAACTGGGAGGTGCGCACAGTTAACGCTTGTCCCTCTGTGGGGTGTCAAATGCTCTGATGCGCCGTGGGAACACAAGCGGGGTTAGCTGTAGAAGTATGGGAAGGGGGTAAAACCAAATGCAAATATGACCAAAATATTCAATCCAAACATACAGCGCACCCGGCGTGGACATATGTCTCCCTACTCCAACATAACATGCTGTTCTAAATTGTCCAGGTGTAAATGTGAGACTGACTGGCTGCAGTTGGCAGTGACGGAGACCTTCACAACTAATGAGTAAGATGCTTGTCATGTTTCCACAGAGGATAAAGAATATGTGCATGTGAATATTGTTACATTAACAGTCTACATGTGTTGCTGCATTTTTTACGACAACCAGGCAGGGCGATTTGCATCAAACTCAACAATCAGGCCATGTTTTGGGATTGCACGACAAGCGATTGCTATTCAAAGAAACGTGTCATTTTACAGCAGGCTGAGGCTGAGCGTGGTGTAGGAATGTTTACGAGGCATTTTGACATCTTGATTTTGTCCCAGGTGAGCTGTAGGCGTGCGTGCGTGCGTGCGTGCGTGCGTGCGTGCGTACGTACGTACGTGCCCGCCCCGCCCCGCCCCGCCTCGCCCTATCATCCCGCGCCCTCCCACCATCGGTACAGAGCAGGTCAGCGCTGATCTTCCTCCTCACTCTGCCGAACACGTACATGCGGCCACATCACTCCTCGCGGCGCAATTTAACAGCCAGCCCACGAGTCCCAGCGTGCCTTTCACCTGTCACCTGCTGGAGTTCCCCCGCTTTTGCTTGACACGGTTCACCTTCATTAATATGTTTCTTCTTGTGTTCTTCTCCTGTGTGCCAAGCAGCTGTGTGCTCATTGTACAGAAGCTCCAATCAGTTTCTCCAACAGCGCAGGAGGCCTAAGACACTAAGAAACATTGGAATCACATTTGTAGGTGACAGTGCATGCCTACGTATGGACAAACTGGAATGATGGCTCTTTTTTCACCAAAATGAATGGCATTTCAAAATCAAGCAGGCAGGCAGGCACTTTTAGTGTGTGGCTCCGCTCTTCCTGTGCGCTGTTTGCATTTTTCCTAATGCTTGTGTTTCTTTTCTCCGGATACTTGGGCTTCCTCCCCATGACAAAACTATGCATGGGAGATTCATCCATTTTCATCCGCTTATCAAAGGATATGAACGGAATCACTCGAACCCCTCACTGGGAAAGAGTCTAACCAAATTCTGAGACTTGTCATAGAGGGACTGAACAGTCGATATAAAAAAAAAAAAAAAAAAAGGGGTACCCCATAGTGTCTAGAATATTCCACCAAAAGTCCACCAAGCACTTTATGGGCCAACTTTCCTGAGCCCTCCGGGAGCCTGATGCTGAACCGGCGCCCCCAAGATGCGGGGGCCGTCAGTACGTGGTTCTCCGTGGCCTCAATGACCTCCTCCCACGCCAAGTTAAATCCTCCCTCACTGACCACCAAAGTTGAATTCCGCTCGGCCTGCCGGTTACCCATCAGCTGTCACCGGAGTCCCACAGGCTAAAAAGGCCTAAAGGACTTCTTCACCTTGACAGCTTGAAATTGCCCACTGGGGGTGAACGTGAGTGAGAAAAGTTGTTTGCCTGCCCAAAGGCGGCTGGCATGGGCTTCAACTCACTTGCAACTGTAATGAGGCTGGATACACAAGGCGCAGAAAAAACTGGATCAATTTCATCCTGCAAGGGCCTGAAGGACAGCATTGGTCCCAAAATTCAGTTCCTACCATATCTAGTGCAGCAATATAGAATCGATTCAAAGGTCAAATTCAAGTCACATGTGAACTCTCCCTATGGCTTTAGCCTGACATTTTCATTCACATACTCGATTATCAACGATACTTTCATTCAATGTGGAGGGGAGGGGGGAAAAAAAATCCCTTTAGTCACGTCGGGGTGTGTGAATTGGAAGCAGACGGTCTGATGATGCCACTTGCGTGGGAGATGCTTTTTATGGATTGTTTGTGGACGAGGACGCCACCACGCATTATGGCTTTGACACATGGAGACGCTCGCTTGTTGCTGGAAATAAGCATCAGGCAGTCACACAAACACTAAAGGTGAGAAAGAGAGAGAGCAAAAGAGGGAGGGAGGGAGGGAGGGAGGGAACGGCAGGAGGGATGACATTATTACGTGGCTAAATTGTCATAGTGTGCCACATAATATGCCACCAAAGAAAAGAACTTGAAACGTCATAGTGGATGATACTTTTATTTCTACATCAAATAAATCGCATTATTTGTACCAACGAACACATTTGAGCACAAAATTGGCATACCATAGCATGAAAAGAGTAACATTTCCCAACAAATATTGTGAATGGAATAGGGCCTACATACCACTGATTGAACTGATTGTTAGCCTACTTAGCCTATGACATTGCATGGGAAAGACATGTTTCCAACCAATTATCCCACAAAGGCATTTTAAGCATCATTGTGAAACCATTTCATGTATTGCGTCAAATATTTGCCTTTTTTGAATGGTTTGAAGTCACATTATTACAATTTGCAATGTGCAAATCACCAATGTTACTTTTTGTTGGCTATTCTGCTCATAGGCCTGAACCCCGTCACGTGATATGAGCAGAGAGGAACAAGCTGGCTTTAAAGAGTGTTACTACATGTGGCCATCGTTCAGTAGTGGAGAAACTGATTGGCCCTTCACTGTCTGCCATGAAGATCTGTATAATTAACGCTCAGCAGCCATGTTTTCTTCCCATTGAAGTTTTATTGGACCTGGCCATGAAAGGCCTTCTAATGAGGACCAGGAAGCAAGGGGAAGCTGGGGAGACCAGCGAGAGCGATAAAAAAAAAAAAGAAAAAAGATGGTGACTGGGGGCCCTATTGAGGCAAAGAACTTTCCACGTCGTCTTTGTTGTGATGCATCAAATTGTATTGTGCGTGGCCTTCTGCTAGCGTATATTTCACAGCATGACCTACATTTCAAAGTATGCTAATAACACCTCAGTCACCTTGTGGAATTCAAAGAGGTCAGCCTTACTTTCCAGACTTACCTCACAATGTCAACCTCAAGGTTAGGGTTGTGATCTCTTCCCTGTTTGACATTTCGAGCGGTGGAACACAGAACAAAAACAAAACATATTGACCAAACAAATAAATCTTGACAAGGACACAAAGAGAGCACTTCCAATGATTACCTAGACCAAACCAAACCTTGTGAATTGGAAGTCACACATTTTTTTAGTCGTCACAACTCATTGAAACGGTAACTCCCGTTGACTTTGACACATCTTTACCACTACGTTCATCTTCCACAAGTTCATGTGTAATATCGAACCCCCCCCCCCCCCCGCCGTGCAAGGCATTGACTGGCAGATGATTAAAATGAGGGGAGGGGGGGCAATTTTATGAAGCATGAGAAGAAGCGAGAAAAGGGGGGTATATAAACAAGCTGAGCACAGAGGGATACAATATGCAAGAACAAATCATAATGCCATAGCAGCCATAATGCTTGACTTCTCGGGGCGTCACAAATGAGAAATGTAGCTTTTCTTGTGCAGAACTAATCAGAGAGCAATTCTCCTTTTGAATTACTTTAGGATGGCGGTGGGTGGAGAAAAGCTGGACGATTAACCCACTTATGGAGACGTACACAAGAGATTCTGCCACTCTCACGTTTTCCACTGCAGACATCTTGCAGCATTTGAAAATGGCACTGCTTGAAATCCATCACCAATTTAACACATCGGGTCAGAACACCATATGATTTTCAACACAATCAAGTCACCACAAAGCAATTTGAGACAACTTATTTTTCTCCTATGTATTTCTCTCTATTGTCAACCCACTGAGTTAAAAAAAAAAAAAAGACCTTGACAGAGGCACAGATTAATCAGAGTGATGCTCGTGCATAGTGTCATCTCCTATAATGACACTTTATTAATGTGCTTGTGAATATAATAGCCTGAAGGACTCCTTGATTGAATTTTGTTCTGTGTGGACTATTAGGTCATATGTATTTTCAAATAATATTCCATTCGATAATAATACTTAAGTACAAAGTCTCTGATTGATCAAATGCCAAATCTCTTGTTGCAAATTTGTATCACCACGAAAAGAATGCTGTTGTAAACCTGCCAATTTTGAATGACAAAATTGAAAATATATGAGGAAGTGAGTCAGGGTAATGCGCACACTCACCGCTGGCCATGATTCTAAAATGTCCATGTGAGCACCAAAGGTCCAGGTCCACACACTGCCCTTCGAGTCTGGAATCATTCAAAGAAAAAAGAAAGTCAACAAAAGATACAAATGAGATGTCAATGTTTATAACTGAATTTGAAATACCTACGTACATTCAGTGAAGAGTCTTCTTACCTCAACACGGTTGGACAAAGGCGACCTTGAAAAGCGTGAGAGAGCGGTCACTTTGTGGCGCCGTTCTCAGCCCCCCACCAAGAATCCGTCATAATTCAATCCCACTTCCATTTTGGAATAACACACATTCCTCTAGCATTCCTTTGCGCTTTCCCATTAGAGGGATCACACACTCACTGTTTAAAAGGAGACGGTCCAATTGTGAATTGAGTGCCACGATACAAAGCCAACGTGGTTTAACTTCCCATCCACACGCAAAATGAACATAAACTTTCATGGGCAGCCTGTTTAAGAGGCATTCAGGCGGAGGATTCGCTCAGCACCTGTTGGAAATGCAAATGTCATCAACATGCCTTTGGGTTCTTCTTTTAATGCCGCCACACAGATTCATTCCTATATCACGTCGGAATGGTTCTTGTGCGGATTATGTTTGCGCCTCAAAAAATCGCATCAAAAAACTATTGGGAGCCAAAATCAATGATTAGGTTATGTGAGCATCACTATTTTTCTCATCGTGCCACGGTGCTCCCATTTAAAAGAAAATATGAAGATGAATGTAAATGTAATTTAATAAACCTTTGCCAGCAACATCACATGTAGTGTAGAAATTGGCTGATGTTTTTGGCCCCGGAGGTCTGAAATGGTCTAAGATATCAGTTCTGGCTTGTCACCCCTTCAAATGGAAATGCGTCGCGACTTCACAAGAGGCTCGCTTTATTTCAGAACAAATACAAAGCGATATGAATTGACGGAGAAAACAGATCACGATGGCACTCGTTTGGAATTTAGAACGAGGGAGTTGTTACTCGCGATATGGAAACGTGACAATTGTGTTAGCTGATGATAATGGCAAAAGACCAAAGAGATTTGAGCAAGGTGGAATGACACCCAAGGGATCCAGGAGAAAAGTCACAGCGGTGGCGGCGCTCATTCATCTCCAGCCAGTAGCACGGCTGCGACTTGACAAATAGAGCCAGTCTGACGGGGAATTGAACACCACGTGATGAGCGATGTGTGACTGGCATGCACCCACGCATATATTATTTCTCATGATGGGAATTGATCAGTGTGACCAATGAGGAGGACCAGTGAAGCAATTATCTTCTTCTTTTTTTGCAGGTTTGACATGACACCGTGTGTTGCTAATGCTCAGAAATTCGGTATTCGAGTGTAATATGAAATTGTGTTGGCAGCGTTGTTAGGAAAGCGGCACGAGTTGGCTGTGGCATTTTTACTTATTATGATCAGAAAACAATATCTTGATAAAGATCTTTTTCTTTTGTGTGGTTATAGTAGGTCCTGTAAATCTTGGCCAGTTAGTGAGCATCATCTAACATATACAATAACATCTAACAGCTAGCAGGTACCCGAGGAAAAAAAAAATCATTGAGTTTTAAACCCGTTACCATCATTAGAATAACACAAAAGTGTGAAGGATTTCTATTGCAATATTTCCGATGGAGTTTTTTTTTTCAGATGCTTGTGCCTAAATTGTCCTCCAATCTTGCAATGACCCTCATCATTTTTGTCACTCCCGTAAACTGAGTACGTCATGCATTTTGACATTTCTCCATCGATTAAGAACTCCCCATTTCCACCCAGTCCATTTCTAAAGCGCTTGTCCTCAGCAAATGAAGTTAAAATTAGCATGAAGGATTTCTGGCTCCCTAGTTTGAAACCCGGCTCAGTGTATGAACACACACAGCTACTGGGTTCTCCCGAGACCACGATGCACGCATGAAAAGGACGGACAGACAGCCTATTAGTGTCAGACCGTCGACAGTTTTCGCCGAGTCGACTTTTGTCGGGAAATGGATTAGACGCGTGTGGAGAAGATGAGGTGCGGACTCGGCCGAGCCGCCGAGACACGAGCGCTGATGTGTACCGTCGTTTAAAATAGACCAGACAGACAGCTGAGCAGCTGTGACCTCACGTCACCCCGACCGACTCTCACTTACACTCGCTGACAGTATTCCTGCCATATGCACAGTACTTAAGCTTTGGATTGAATGAGCCCTGTAAGGTGAAACCATCTCCCGAGACCTATGTACAGTAGTAGCGAATTGATACGACTTACATTTAGGTGAGGTTTCTTTTCCACATCAGTCAAATGATGTCAAATGTGGATGAGATTTCCAAAAGCCACGTACAGATGCAAATAAATAGTCGGTACAGGTCTATCCTCTTCGCTGCAAAATAAAATCATATTCCGCCAAAGCAGCGGCCCTGAACGATAGCATGCGTTAGCCAGAGTCTGCCGCCATGTTGACTCTATCTGTGCAACAAGGAATTTAAAGCCTCATTTTATGCAGTCAGTGATCGAGAGAGTAAAAGCAAAAACGTTCATCCACATTGCACACACTAACAGGCATGATGTGTCTGCTACATAATTGACATCCATTCATTGATGTGTGTGGCTTTGAGGAGGTTTGTTAAACAGAGGACGCATTGCTTTGGGCTAAAAGCAATCCAATTCCAACTCTGGCAAGGACGAGGCACGATATCCTTGCGAGGGACATTTCTTTGCCGTCGTCTGCTGCCGGCCGGACGGTCGCGGCACGAAATAGATTCCAGGGATCAAATGCAGTGTGCATACGAGTGGAAGTCTGCAACTGTGGGACCGCTTGGATGAAATCACCGCTATTGAAGAAGCGTGCGGTGCGGCCACTGGCCGCTCTGCCAGGAAAGTGTCATTAGTTATTTGCGCTGATAGGCTGATGATAAAAACAGTGTGGGTGTGGTGGAGGCTCAAAGTGCCTCTGTCGCCTGAAGCGCAGCCATTGAATTCCTTTCCTTAAACCGATGACGGGGAAAAAAGAGCCAGCGTGGACTCTTTTAAATCTACACTAAGCAATAATTGGACCTGAAACTACCGTTCCAGGACATTGGTTGAGCTCGAATTTGTTTGGACTTAAAAACAACTTTCCGCATAGGAACAAGAGATAGTAGTTTTGATTGTATTCATGAATCCCAGCAGCCCATTCTCCTCCTTTCATAGCATTTGCATTCGTATTTGACCGAACCGCTTCTACTGCGTGGATGTTTGTTTTTTTTCGGTCCGATGAGGTTTAAAGTGGAAGTCAACCCAAAATCATTCGCCACCCACTGGTCCGGCATTAATATTGCGTTTGTGAAATATGACTCAAGCGGCCGTTTCTATCCAGCTCGGGGGGAGGCCATTTTGCTGTCGACTGAAAACGACATCGCGGTAGCCAGGTCACAACCAATCCACGGCTCAGCGACAGAAAACGCTGAACCGTGATCGGCGACTGCGATGTTATTCTCATTTGACATCTCGCGGCAAAATGGCCGCCCGTGAGAGGGCTGAAAATGGGCGCATTTTGCTCGTCGAATTCATCTGCCAATCCAAATATTGCGCTGGAACTAGTTGGGCTGCACAGAACATATGAAGAGTTTTTTCTTCTTTTCAAGCCGGCCAACGCTACGCTGCCTCTGTCAGTGCGCAAAGCTACATCTGCGCATTCTATTTCTGCTACAAATCCAGTACAGCGCGATATGTTTAGCAAGGAAGCCTCTCGGATGCAAATGGAGAGGGTCAGACAGCGCGGCCCGCCCTGCGTACACAATGACGACTCGTCAGCTTTGGGAAGTAACGGTAGTCGTAGCGGTTCCTAAAATGATTTTTCAGGAAGGCTGACTGTAGTCGAGTACTACTAAGACAACGAATGGGTTAAATGTCCCGTGTTGTTTCAAGATGGCTTCCTCTCTCAATCCATTGGTCCTCGCTCTCTCTACAGTCTTGATATCATTATCCCCAAAAAGAATGTCCTTTCTCCTTGACATGCAAATCAAGCAGTGGTGCCAGCCAGCCAGCCAGCCAGCCAGCCATTGGCATGGTTTGGTGCATTCCTCACTGCTACATGTTGAGTTTGCTCCTTTGTATCTTATCCTTGGGCTTTTGAGCATTTACTATTTTCCCCTCCTGAGGTTTGCTGTGCTCTTTTTCACAGCAGGTTTGACAAAGTTAAGATATCCACTCGTCGTGTTCGTAAAAGATCCAGACTTGTCTGCTTGTTTGTTTTGGTGTCCAGCTACGAGCATATTTCCTCAAGGCAAAAAAAAAAAAAAAGAGCATGGCAGATTGAAAAACAATGCAATAAGACACAAAACAAGTTCAGTGACTTAATTATGTACATTTATACACATGCGACAATATAGTATGGCGGCGAGTGACCTGTGAGAGGGAGATGGGGAAAGAATTTAGCACAGAAGAAAATTGAACACCCGCTCTCCATGCCTCATTAACCACATCTTACAGAATGGATTTGCATAGACATAAAAGACAATCCATCCTTTTGCCCACGTTAAGGGAGAACTGAACTCGAAAGCAACCGGTGTGCATCTTTTAAGCCTGACGAGCCTTAATACTGTATGGCTGTAGATTCTTTGACATCACGCCCAATCTACATTCGTGGACATCACGCGCGTTTCACCTTCCAACAAGAGCAACGCACTGGGTTGGAGTCATTGTATAAGGAGAGCAGCTTGCTTGTTCAGTTTCTTCTGCGCCGAGACAAATAGGGATTTACTATTGGATTTGGGAGGAACTTTGGGCATTAGGGTGGGTTGGGGGCATTTCTGTTATCGTGACTGCTTGAAAGATAAACATTTTCAGCATTAGAACAGGACACACAATGAAGTCATTAAGAAAGGCTTGCACAATGCTACTACCACTGTGCTGAATCTGCACCAAACAAATGGTTTTCAACACTATTAGGCTGGATGCTTCACAAAGTTGTTGTCGTTGTTTTTTTATGTCAAACGCACAATTTTGATTTGCGTCGTGGCAGCGCGAAGAAAAGAAAACCGAATCTAACAAAATCAAATCATCATACAAAAAATCAGATCCGTCTTTTTAAAACTGTAGGGTTAATCGAAAGATGGGAAATACCCGTCCGTCAATGTGAATCCGGTGTCGTCCAATGGTGTGCATACTCACATCACATCTGTCCGAAGAAAATAACAAGAAAAAATACTGGCTGTTGCGCTACAACGCCAGCATGGATGAAAACTGCTGCATTGGAGAAGTGTGAAGAATAAATAAGCAAAAATAATGGCAAACGACAGTCACTAGCGTAAGGTGGAAGTCATGTCCGATTTTCTTTCGGCTGGCTTGCTGTTGACCGGAGTACCTCCCTCCGTCCACAGTTGAAGACTACAAAATCAATGCATTTTTGAATTCCTGCAGGGTCTTTAAGTATTGAGGGTAAATCATTCCAAGAGTGATTTTTTGACACTGATCCTGCTTGCATTAACATTTTTTGACAACATGCATTTACACGCAAAAGAGGATGCACGCTAAACATTCATCAAATCAAATGACACAGTTTTCCTTCCTTCCTTCCTTCCATCCTTCCTTCCTTCCTTCCTTCCTTCCTTCCTTCCTTCCTTCCTTCCTTCCTTCCTTCCTTCCTTCCTTCCTTCCTTCCTTCCTTCCTTCCTTCCTTCCTTCCTTTCACATGCCTGTATATTCAGAGCAGATGAGCAAAATCCATTTTAACAGCTCATAAAGCTCCATCCATCAGGCACTAAGAGCTTTAGGCTGAACACTCCGCCTATATACAGTCACTTAGTCTAAACACCTCGTTGCATGTGTGCGAGGGCGCTCACCTGCACACTCCTTACATTCTAATCCCAGCCAAGATACATAGTCATTAGAGGATATCAAATTTGCTCTTCTGGCTCGTCAGACGCCTGCAACAGATTGATCAATCTAGCATGCATTCCATAGTCCTCACAAATGTTTTCAAATGACTTTTTCTGTGGGGGCGGAAGATGATGCAGTGCTTTGCCATGGCAAAATGAAAGATAGAAAGACAAGTTTGTGCATGTCAATTGCGTAAGCCCTCCTTCGTACACAGTCCTCACTAAAAATGCCAAGGGTGTGTCTTTAAGGGTGAACCGTGCCGGCCGGGCTGTGTCCATCTCAAAAACCCAGAGGGGAATTTGTTTGGAGCCCGTCCGTGCATGGGATCGCTTTTAGCAAACACGGGAAGGGCAATCCGCCGGCTGTGGTTTCACTTGTCATCCAACAAGATGGAGGAGTCGAAAAATGGTGTGTGTGTGTGTGTGTGTGTGTGTGCGTGTGTGTGTGCGTGTGTGTGTGTGCGTGTGTGTGCGTGTGTGCGCGTGTGTGAGTGTGTGCGTGCGTGCATGTGTGCGTGCATGTGTGCGTGCGTGTGTGTTGGATGTAAAAGTTACTCTGCACTTTCTTGTAGCTGACATCAGAATAGGGTCCACTGTGAGCAGAGTGCAGCGAGGAGCAGCGCGAGGCCGCAAGGTCCCGGCCAGCAGATTGACGGGGAGCCTCCGATCACCCGTACCGAAGGGGGCTTGGCTGGGTTCTGCTTTGAAGCGTCCAACCCAGGCCCGTTGGATCCAACTTCACCGGAGCCTTTTGCGTGTACTGTCAAATCAAAACCACAGAAGATATTCATCATTTGAGAGTTCGGGACCATATCGTCCTCATTCTTGGGTACCGTGCCCATCGCAGCCACCGATACCTAAGGCGGAGACACTGAGCGTGTTGTTTGGTTATCGCGTCGAATGAATTTGACATCAAAAGTACAAGAGGCCTCGGTATTCAGTATCGAGGGGGAACTCAAAAAGTAAATACTCGTGCTGGGCTGGCATGGGTCTGAAAAAAAAACAAAAAACGATCAATCACTTGACTAACAGGTTCTTCAGTCAACAAGAAAAGACTGCTTCATCACAAACATCTAAAGAGGCTGAGCAAACATTGCATAAGCCTATGAATAGGGAGGGAAGTATATCAAGGAGTGCCGATCCCAAATGGAGGAGGGGGGGGGGGGGGGGGACAAGTCATGACTGGATGAAAGATTGCAGTGCATTATGTCAACTGTTAAAAGATCTGTAATCTGCCACTGGTGCAAAATGAGGTCACGTTTTCTGCTGATCCCACTCAATGCCAACCAGACAAATCTCTCAAGATGGATGCAATTGCGGAATAAATGGACTGCTGGCGGGCTGGCTGGCGTCACAAGAATACAGCTGTGACATCTCCAAAGCCCGCAGTTTCAAGTTGACCGTGAAGAGACAGAAGCAACGCACCTTATTTGGACAAATGATGTCTTTTTCCATATCTCCACACCTCTGTTGTGCATGTGTGATGAGGGCTAGGCCGTCTCAAAAGAGTGTGAATTGTTTCCAGCATACGTTGTTTTTATTGTCCCGGCTGACAATAGACAAAGACACCCTTCATTCCAAATCTGATAGCGCTGATTGTGTTGGCTGGAACTGGGCTGCATCTCACATGGGAAGGTCATACATGCACCACACAAAACGCTATATCACGGCATGTTAACCAGCTGGCTCATTATGGAGACAATTGCTGCCAAAAGAAGCAATTACCTTGCAGACAACCACGCTGCCAACCGGTTGAAGTGATTATTTGCGAACACAGGCCGCACCAAAGCTTTGTGAACTTTAACACAAATTGGAAGCAATATCATTTAGCTCAGAGTGGGCAAGCCAATGCTAACTAAACCGCTCAAGACCAATTCTTACTAACAGCTGTGAAAAGTGTACAAAGTACTTGGTGCTATTCACACCAGAGGGAGAGAGAGAGAGTGAGATGATGCGATCCGGCACGTTGACACATCACAAGTGCGACAATTTGTCGATTGTTCTTTCGACCAATCGGTGAACTGCCGTGTATTTTAGCGAAGCTAATTATTCCCCCCAAAAATGGACTGTTATGTCATTAGTGATTAGACTAGATGGATGATTAATTAAGTTGACACCTGCAGCAATGTAAAATCAAGAAGTGTATCCGAGCAATTAAGTCCCTTCAAATATGCAAAGGTGTAAAGACAAACATGAAGGAGGCCAGGTGGATAATGGGATGTGATGTTAGCGTAATGACACAATGTTAGCAGATTGAGTCATGCTTCATAGAGCTGGCTCAGAGGATAATGATGAAAATACGGGGAGGGAAAGGATGGAAAAGCAGGCAATGATGGAGATGGTTAGGAGAGGAAAAACAGTATGTTTGGTTTCTAAGCAGCAGGTTGAATAGCCATCATCAAGGCAGATGGAATCCATCAATTCAAGGGTGTGCCATGGCACGCATATTTGTGAGATGTCGCACAATTCACAGACTGGGACAATGAATAAGGAGGCTTTGGTACACTACTGAAACATGACAAAAGTAACCCAGAGATGGAAGGAAGGAAGGAAGGAAGGAAGGAAGGAAGGAAGGAAGGAAGGAAGGAAGGAAGGAAGGAAGGAAGGAAGGAAGGAAGGAAGGAAGGAAGGAAGGAAGGAAGGAAGGAAGGAAGGAAGGAAGGAAGGAAGGAAGGAAGGAAGGAAGGAAGGAAGGAAGGAGCAAAAAGGTGTTGCTATGACTACGTAGGTGAAGCAGAAAGTGAGAAGGATGTAGCGTAGTGTAAGGGAGGAGAAAAAGGAGGATGCCAAAAAGGTGAGTAGTGGGATAGACAACACAAAGATGTCTACCAAGAACTTCTGGGGGGTAAAATTATTGTGTGATAACCCAGAAACTCTCCTCCATCTGATGCTTCCATAGTATGCAAAGAGTTTGATGTCCTTGTATTATTAAGCTATTGAAGAAGTACTAAAATGTGCAAAGAGACCAATGTGTTTGCTAGTAGGTCTATTTACGGCAGTTGTTCAAGGCTCACGGCGCTCTCCCTCGGTTGAACAATAGCCGAGGAATGGCGTTACTACTCGGCAGCTTAGAGAGTGCAGCTGCTCCGAGCTGAACACTTGCAGCCATAAAAACACACATATAGCAGCATCGGCCGAGGTATTTCTTTTGGCTTCATCGCCCATTTCACATCTGCTTCAAACTTGTTGATGTTGAACTTCAACTACAAGTGTATTAAGAGTGCAGAGCCGACATCAGATTTACTCCAACTCCTGCTCTTGAAATTTGTGCCAACATATTGGGCAGGAATCTGTCAGACTTGCACATGACGTTGTAGTCATCAACATCTCGACTCAAAAGAAAAACAACCTATTTGAGAGGGCCCATTTATGATAAGGTGGCATAAACCTATTTGACTCAGCCGGATTTCATTGCATGTGCGACAGGTTTCATCCTGAAAGTTTGGAGGTTTGATTGATAGCACACTGTGGGAATGTTGCTGGATGACAATAACTTTGCTCCACCTCCCTCATACTCCACATATTCGGTTCACTCCCTCTGCTGACCTTGAAGGTCTTCTCCCTCCGCTGGGCTTGATGGGAAACGGATGTAAACGGCAGAGGCAAAGGAGTTTGTGCTTCTTGCTCTTGGACAAGGTCATTGCGTCTGCCTTATAGCGATGTCGCATTAAGACGAAAGACGTTTGACACGGTCGGACCAATTGAAAAAGCAGATTGGTGAAAGTGAGCTGGAAGACAAACGTACGGATGGAGATTCGCTATATGGTCAACTTTATTTGGCTATTACTTGAAAATGTCATCAACTGTGCACTGAATCCTTATATGGTATGGAACTAAATTTATGCAGGGTGTCCGACTATCTCTTCTGCTCAGCCGTTACAATGTGTGACCTTTCTGAAATGTTGGCCTCTCTGTTTCGGCTAAAGAAAGAGAAAAAAAAAAAAAAAAAGCCGAGCGGTGTAAGGTTTCTGGCCTCCTTTTAAGTGGATGCGCGTCTTGAAGTTGGAGCTCTGGGCGAGACTCGCCAATCTATAACGGAATGTCAAGGCAGGCCATTTTGATTGAAGCGGTTGGTTTACGTACACTGGACACAGGGCAGACTATCAATGTGAAGGTTGAAAGTTCCTTACTCATCAAAAAAGACTTTTTTCTCAAAAGGTATTGCTCACATTTGCAATCATATTGGTGCCAGTTAATGTGCTGTAGTTTTCCGCTCTGTTCATTTGACTGGAAACTATTTTACTGATCACTGGCAAGACTGGAAGTTTGACACAAACCGAGGGGGACTAGTCTGTTATCTGCTAGACGAAAAGGACAGGATTAGTTTTTCCATTTTTGAGGTATGTAGCCCAGCATAAGACTGGTGGGCCCACGGGGCCACTCAAGGGGCAGAAAGGGGCCAGCGATGGGGCACACGTCCAAGCTAGCAGCTAACCTAGCAACAAGCATCGCTGCACAGCAACTCCAGAGCAGGGGTCGTTGCGACGGAATCTGCTCAGTGCCATACTCGAGCATTGGACTCTTTGGCAGGATTAGGATTTACTCCCTTAAGCAAACACAGTTACGCATAGAGAAACAAATAGCAAAGGAGGCCCCGGGGGGAACGACGACTGTGGCCTCCACCATGGTCCGCAGTCAATACAACCGATTCTTAAAATGGAGAAAACCAGTAAAAAGGCAAGAGAAATGGGTTGGAACATTACACTTCCAGTATATTGCATCCTCCAAACTGTGACAGAAAAAGACTTTGCATTCCCCTCCAGAGGACCTACTTCAATGATATGACAAGAATCCACACGTCACACTCTTGCCCATTCAAACACCATATGCCTAAGTGCTTTGGCAGGTGCTAGTTTGTCCTTTCAGACAGACATGCGTGAAGGATACCGCTATAAACTCCCTCTGCTTTAGCGATAGTCTCGATAGTCATTAGGGTGCTGCCTGCTCAGTAATACACCGCAAGAGCCTCCCGCACTGAGGTGAGAAGGTGCAAATGGTGTGAAGTCCTCGTGTGACGAGTCTCCGATGAATTCAACTGATTTAAGTTATTTCTGTTCTCATCTTCAAAGTGTTTGTAAATCGCAAGGGTTGGGGGGGGGGGAAAGTTGGGCTGTGATGTTATAAATGTTTTATTTTGAGGGGGTGAGTTGCCTGCTTTGATGTAATCTCTTGCATATCAGAGTTTTCAAATCCAATCTCCAAGCAGCTTCCATATGAGATTTTGGAGGACTTTGGAGTGAATCTATCACCCAACATTGATTCCATGTTGTCAAGTCAAGTCAAGTTTATTTGTATAGCCCTAAAGTCTCAAAGGGCTTCACATAGACAATCAATTGACAATTATTCTCAAAGCATCCCCCGATCTTGTTGTTGACTCGACTAAAAACCCCACTTACATGAATGTACATGAATATTAAAGAATGACTAACGTGCGTTGACCGGTCAGGTCTCACCTACCCAGCAGGCAGGTAGGCAGGCAGGCCTGAAAGTCCACCCAGGTTGATCTCGAATTGCAGCATGATTTACAGATTTAATAATAAGGCTTTAATGACCTTTCAATCGTTTCATGAAGGGACTGCAGCATTACTTGAACGCAAACCTATTCAGGATACAAGTCAATGCATCAAGTCAATACTTAACTTGGCTCATGGCTGCCGCATTGCATGAATCAACCACGCATGCGGTCCTAATGTGAAAAGAATTCAAATATCCATTCAGGGCAATTCTGAGTTGCAAAGAAACAAGTTGACTTCCAAAGACAATTCCACCTTTAGGGGAAATTCAAGAGTCCTAGCGCGTTTTCACTCATCCTCACTCACCTGGTCTGTATTGAAGTCAAACAGGCTGAGACAAGGTTCAGGTTCATCCTTCTACTGTGTTTTTCCAATATCATTGGAATGTCGTTTGCTTGCTTATGCTTTTATTTGTTCAGTATTATGTTACAACAGTAACAAAGGCTTGTGTGGAGCTTGGGCTGTGCTGTGCTGTGCTCTAGAGGCCGACTGAGGTTGCTGGTGCTTCGGCTTTCTCAATCCAAAAGCCCTGCAGCCAATTCAAAGTGTGGGCACGAACTACTCATTCACTCCCATTGACGTCAAAGATATGAACTGGGCTAGCAGTGAAGGAGTTGAGGAAACTCGCACCCTCACTGAGTAGCTGCATCTGGTCAAGTCTCGGAGGAGAAAATCGTCGACAGTTGAAAACTTTCGTCTATGCCTGACAAGTGGCAAAGTGTATCGGGGCGTAACGTCAGAGAATTAGCCAGACAATCCAATTCAATCCACTAAAGTCACACACGTCGCGTTTATGAGTCTCGAAAGCAAGCTAACCATCTTCCAAATGTAACCTACTTGGAAACTTCCTCTCGTAATGCAAAAATATTCTTGCTAAATGAGCCCACTACCTTCTGAGCGCTTCTTGTTACTACGCCATAAAGTTCCAAAGAAGCATTCCAAATCCTGACTCCTTGGTATCAATTTCACAAATGTAACTCTTAACACTTCCTTTGCTTTATTACCTGTTGCCACTGAGATTCTTGGTGAGGCCAGAGCAGAGTCCCCAAGGAGTGCTGCAGGGGCTCAATCATAAAGGCTTCACTGACACTGCTTAGAAAGGAAATGATGATGCTGGCTAATGAGAACCATTATGCTTTGATGACTGTGCACCGAGGGAGCCCTTCCAGATAAAATCCTCTCTCACTGCCATAAAACCACAGGGCAGAGTGTGTCGAGCCACGACGAGAGAGGGGGGGGGGGAACCACTGCAAGGCAAGATGGAAGATGACATAAAAACAATGGAGGTGGCTAGCCGGGCAAAAACCTGGATAGATAGAGTCATTACGGCAAGATATAGCAGGGAGTGCAAACAGGAGATTTGGAGATCTGACCTAAGTCAACTATCCCTCCCATATCCACCTGCGGACCAGACCCTCGCCCTCTTCCTGTCTTCTTGAAGCTTGCTCTAGCCCGGAGCATCAACTCTTGGGCCCTTAAGCTCCACATGAAAGGTTAAGGGAAATGGCAATGGTAACAGTCATATTCATATCAGGCAATACATCTGCTGGCCAGCTGACTCCTAAGCACAGCAGTCCCAAAGGGTTTGGCTCAGTCGGACCCGGTGGCTCAGGAGTCAGCCGGTGACGGCACGGGTTCCAAACCCCAGTGATGAGTAATGAGCTAACACAAATAAATTGTGAGTAGAAAAGGCAGGCCAAAGAACTACAGAAGACGAGCTCATGGTAAGCGCAAGGGTGAGGAAAGCTACGGTGGGTTCGCTGATTTATTCTCCCGGCTGTGGCCGTGACAGCTCTTACTTAATGTGCAGGCCTTGCCACATAAAGTACACTAACATGTCTCCAGGCGGGAGAAGCATCATGCAATGTGACTGACTGTACATGCAAATTGGGAAAGTAAAAACAATGGCATTTTGCCTTTCAAACTTTTAGAGACTGTTTGTATTGGCGTAGAATTGTTGGAATACAAAGAGGCAAAGGGATGCATTTAGTCTTGCTCGTGTTTGTATTGCACTTAACAAGAGCTGCTTGGGGTCATAATGTGTTTGTATCCATTTATTTCAGCCTGAACACATCAAATATTGGACTTGTCCAGAAAAAGGAATGATTTCATATACCCATCGTATCATTTATCTATTTATTTCAATCTATTTAATTCTGTCGTCATTATTCATCAATTCATTTCAAAGGGAAACAGATATTGAGTCACAAGCGTGTGTATATATATATATATATATATATATATATATATATATATATATATATATATATATATATATAGCATTAGCCTGTGAAGTGCAACTGATTACGTTCAACGCATGTCTAGCATAAGCAGCTGGCAAATATGTGACAAATCCACACGCTTAGAATGCAGGAGGTCCAACAATGTGCTGCCCATCTTCTCAGTGAGACTTGCAGCATTTCTATCACATCTAAGTGATAAAGGAGACAGTGAGTCTGCTCTCTGGAGATTAGTCATGTTCATTAGTTTGCTAATGAAGTAAGTCTCTCTTGCCAGAACAATGGGCAGACATGCCCCCTTTCAATATGGACCTCGAGAGTTTGTCACAGCAAACAGATGGAAAGGAAAAATGACTCTACAATCCCTCCCAAAAAATAAATGACCCCAAACTTTTCTAAAAACTAAATGAAGGAACGTTTGAATATGTCTTCAACTTTGCAAACCCTTTGTAAGATTTTGCAAGACGGATAACACTGATGATATATAAAGACTTGACTTTGAGGTGAACTATTACCAAGCCTACATTTTTAGTTTTCATTTTTGAGTCATCAACAAAAAAATTTTCTCCAAATCGCATTTTATAAAAGAACCTGTAAACGTTGGCTCAATGTTTTACTGGCAAAAGGGTTTTTTGCGTCAATCTCACACGGTGGGTGGCTCGGATTGATTCTAAGAAAGGCCAGTGTGTTTTAGCCACATGGCAACAATGTGGAACTGGCGCTGATTGTTCAAAAGTGACATGCTAAAACTATTGCCACTTTGGTCATCAAAGACATTTCTTTGGTGAGGAAATTCACAAGAATTTGATGACACTGATTTTGAAATGAGATTTACTTCTCTGCTCGTCGTCTCTGATCTTACTCGTTAGTGTGGTAGAAAAGAAAGGCAACGCAAGCCCGAACAACACCACGCCTCATTTCATGTTCATCCAAAAGACTTGTTGTGTCAAGTTGTGAAGGCACTCCTGGGAGGCAGGTGCTTTTTGTTGAGACATCAGGGTGTGTTTTTGACACAGAAGTCCATGCAAATGCTTGCAAATGCTTGCGAGTTACTCACAGGTTGCGTCTTGACCGTCTCCCGAGGCTTGACATCCGTCTTCGTCATCACAATCGGCGCCGCTGCCCTCCGTCTCGCCGCTGCCCAGCTCCTCCCAGGCCTCCATCTGGCCCAGATTTGGGAATCTCTCTTGGGTCTCCTGGATGACAAAGGGTTTGTTAGGCAGTGGAAGTGCAATGTCACTTGGACACAAAAATGAGCAATAATCCAGGATTCCCACAGCAATTGATTTCCTATTGCTGGGAATTGCATAGCGTCATGAAATAAGCATCACATTATTTATTGGAAAGGTTTATGAGTGAATATGATACAGTCAACCCCTTGGGTCGCACCATTTGGTGGACAGTTATTATCCCTATTTTACTTTTAACATTGGCTGTCATTTCACCATCGACCACTGGATGACGGCACCCTTATTTCGGTGAAGATGTGTAGTGCATTTGGAACGAAATAGTGTCAAAAATGAGTTCAACCTAGCCTCGTTTTTGTGGAAAATGTCATCGACTGCCATCCTGCTTTGTACACCTACAGGGAATGACAGCTACGGAATTATTATCATTGATGAATATTACGGGATGTTGAACGTTTGTTGGACGATTTGTTTACCGCAAGCACGATAAGGGATCGACCGTTAGACTGCGTGTGCGTTATTTTTGCCTTACTATCTATCCATTGCTGTTTCTTTCTCAATATACGTATGTGGTTATGTATTCTTTGAAATGCGTGTTTAAAGACCGCCATTTTGAGAAAGCAGGGGGAAAAAAAGACATTTCGCTTAATCTTAAGCAGGCAGTGCAGGCTGTAAGATATGAAAAGAGCTGCCTGCCCTGCCCTGCCCGAGAAATATTGAGCAGTACAGCTGCCAACAATGTGCCACGAGCAGTGAAGCAGTGTTGAAAAGTAACCATGGAATGAATGGTTTAACAACAAGATGAACAAATCAAAGGCGTGACATGTTTTGGGTATATTTCATTTAGGCTACACAATACAACAGTTAATAAGAGTGTGATACCACAAGTTGACACCGCGTCAAAACATAGGAAAATGTGTGAAACTGAGGAACAAGTTATTTGACCCCCAAAAAAAACGTATTGAGCAATCACTCGTCTGTGCATCGGGAGGTAATAGAGGCAGGATTTATTTCAAAGAAGGCTTGCACTATTGCGCCTTTGTGTATTCAGATCAGATACATTGCATTCTAAGTTCTGCAGCTGCATCTGTCAAATTGGGAAGAAAAAATAGCTTGGTTTCTATCAGAGGTGTCAAAACTAATCCATGAATCGATTTGTTTCGAGACACTTTTCAACTTAAGGTCCGAATCTTCTGATTTCGGGCTCTCAAAAGTAATCATTCTTTGAATTTGCTTCGTGAAAGCAATCATTTATCCTTTGTTTTGGATCAAAATAGGACATTTGCAAACATCTCATTTGACTTTGGAAAAGTAGAATCCTTCCTGTGTGATACTGCTTAACTATTGTCGGGTTGTTGTTTTATCACTAAACGATACCAGACAAGCATAAATCATTGCTTCATAAACAGTATTTGGGGAAATGTGTTTTTTAATACACTAAGGCAGGTACAATTGTCTCGGATTATTTGATGAATAGTCGATTCCAAGAATATTTGATCACGACGGCCCTAGTTTGCACGTGCGAGTCGTTCCCATTTTTTTTTGGGCCACACGAAATGAAATGAATCACGACTCATTACAGCCTAAGCAATTTCCATTTCTCTTTCGAGTTTTGCCTCTCCCGGCATGGGGACAAACTAATGGGACCACCTGCGGCCCCATCTTTCTACCCGGCACTCTGTTTCATCACTGCACGTCAGACAAGAAGCTCTCCCGACACAACAACAAAGGCATCTTTTTTTTCTACAAGGTTGGAAAGGATCACCAATGTTGGATGTGAAAGCGGAAGACAACAAACAGCTTGGCTTAGCATGAGAACGCTGGCTGGCGAGGTTAGCGTTACTTTTAGTTTGAAGCGGCGCCACTTGGTGCCACTCAAAGCACATGACAGGAAAGTTGATTCTTTTTATTTAGTCCACATTTGAACTTAACGGACGGCCTCGTTTCCTGCTTCTACCTACTCTGAGGCAGCGATGCGATACGCTCAACCAGAAGACACCGTGACCTTTGTAAAAATTGATAGGTTGCATTAATCAGGACATTGTGGAGCCAACAGAAGATGGAGTGTGATAAGAAAACTGTTTGGTGAACCCGCTGACTTTTCTTTCCTTCTTACATTCTTTTTCACAATTAAACTGTCAGCTCGACAACAAATGTTGCTCCCCGACAGCATCCTGATATGCGCTTGCGTATTTGGCTAATAACAGTGCCTTTAAGTGTCCGTTGAACACAATGGTGGCCGGCCCAGCTGTCCTAAAAGCATTATAATTAGAGAGGAAATCAATTAAGACGCGTCGCTGTGGAAACCACGCTTGGTAGGAAATTGCTGCTCGGCTCATGTCCAAAGCAGTGGGTTACTTTGTTTGGAATTTGGAAAAACAGCCAGGTTTTTGGTTTGCCTTTTCACCCCAAATTGCTGATTTCAAAGTAACACACATGGAAATCATTTGGTGCTTTTAGCTCCCAAAAGCTTCCGAGAAGAAGCGCAATTTAACAGAACCCAACAACTTATGAAGTATCTGAAATGTCTCACACACACCACAAATGATGTGGAAAATCCAACCCAATTTTTACGATCCATGTAAAAGTGACAACGGCAAGAAGCTACTTCAGCAACTGTAGCTCGCTCTATCCAATTGTTTTCTTCCATCGGCCGGGAAGATAGTCAGTCGCTCGGCTGTGTTCACACCCGCAACGGCGTCAACGGCCATTTCTAACTGCGCTCATCTGTAAGGAAACTCCAAATAGACACAAAAATTGAGGCATCCACACACGGTTCGCTGACGTCACCACACTGGGCCCAGACGAGACAATCTCAACACACGTTTTTGGGTGCCTGTTAAAGTTGTCAAAATGTTATTTCCATACATTTTCTTTGGACACGGCCATTGTACTTACTCAATTTTTGTCGTTGTTGACACACTTTTTGATCGAATTCTAGATTTTCTTTTTTTTTAAACGGCAATCTAGCATGTCAAGTTAAAACCATTCCAGCGACTCGCACGGACAAATCCCTCATTATTTTTCCAACAATTGAGATGATTAGAAAAGCAGTAATTTCTCAAGAGGTTGGCGTCACGCCTCGAGCATGTTCAAATCACAGTTCCACACCCACACTGCAAGTCAGCGCAGGCTTAACCGTTTGTGGCACTTTATTGGCCCTCAACTGTGGCAACAAGCATCGCAAGTCAATCACACCCATAAGCCGTGCTTCACACGCCTCGCACTTGTCAGCCAGAGCTGACTGTATCTGTTTCAAGTATGCACATGTGGGTTTACTTTGGCTTGGCTTTGGCGGATACGAGATCCTTTCAATTGATGAATGACGTGTTATGAGAACGTTGGAGTTGCTGAAGGTGGCTCGTGACTTTATCACGTTACGGACTTTGGGATAAGTGTCACTTTTGTGTTCTTTGCTGTTTTAGGATGAACATTTGTAAAGTCAGCTCATTATTCATGAAGGTTGCTATTATTATTATTTGTGAAATTTCTGAAATCCCAAAAGTTGATGCAATTTGTTCAATGGAAATGACAAATACCAGCTGACTGCAACTTATGGAGGAGCCGTCTACAACCTTGCGAAAAAAAATGCAAACTGATGTGTGCACCAGTGTGTGTATGTGTGTTGATGTTACTCCTTGTACGTATGTTTTGGTGAACAGATGGTGTCTTGAGGATTTTTTCTCTTAAGTATGTCCAGTGAAGTAGCATTGCAGGATTTAGCAGGAAAAGAGTTCCAGAGATGGCCCCCTCCAAAAAAAGAACAAAAAATAGACAAACTAAAAACCTTACCTGAGCACACTCTCATTGCCATTGTGATATCTCTTTTTTTTTTTTTAATCCTACAATATCCACACACCGTTTAAAAATTGCAAGCAAATCATTTCACCAAAGTGGAACAATCAATCCCATCAATCACGCATAACTAGCCAGTTTCCAACTCTCCTGCCACGCCACGGCCAATGCAGCAGTATGTTAGAAAGAGCAGAAAATAGATGTGCGAGAATGATTTGTCTATCCCCCCCCCTCCCCAAGTCACTGATTGAATTACAATTGACAAAGCAACATATCATCTGGTTTTAATACTTCCAGTGGAAACAAGCAGACCATTGTAAAGGAATTCCCATACTAAACAGCTGGACTAATGGCGGCGAATCAAGTATCCACTTTGAGACATTTATTGTTCACGTTAGCAATATTACCAGACAGCAAGGCAGACGGAAATAGACAAGGAGCATTAATGTGCCATTTTACTGCGGGTCAAGAGATTCCCTTTTGTTCCGAATGGTATTATGAGCTTTGATATATATTTGATGTTGCAGGCAGCTGATTTACGACTGTGCGTGCGTGCGTGCGTTGCACCTTGCAAGGCTGTCAGTAGCAGGTTGTGCAAGACAAGCGTTTTGTTGCTACACACCCGCCTGAATGCTAACTTGTTTTTTTTCTATGCGAGGAGTGTTGGTCAAAGGGAATGATACGGGTGGACGAGGAGACATCGCCGCACTATCCTCTTAGTGCTGCAGACCAAAAAGGCTCGTCGGGTGTGTTCACGCCCACAACTGCACCAAATTCCATTGTTGCAGCCACTTAAAAGCTGCATTGACGTTGGAGAGGACAGTATGAGCTTTTGGAAGACAATCATTTCATTGTATGAGCTTCCAATGACCTGTAACTTTGTAAGATCAGACGGGATTTTCTGGGAATTCTTTGACATGCCGAGGATCAGGCAGGATTGAAGACACATGCTAAATACGTGAATGTTTCAATGCTCCTGAGGCACCACATTATGCAGCTTCTGATTTGTTGCTCTTATTTAGCTCAGCCCTGCTTGAGATTCAAGCTGGTCCCCTTCCTGATTTATGTCAGGAGGGCACACGAGCCACCACGACGCACGATAAGGTGACGACTGGCTACTTGACAGCCGTTTCACCCAACGCCGTGTCGCGGCGGTTCGGAAACTTTTCTCGACCTTGTCTGCGTCTGACATTTTGAGACATCGGTACAAGAAAAAGAATGACTAGTTAAGGGAGAAAAACAGCAGAGCAACATATTCGATGAAAGTAAGCTACACTAAAGAATGGCAATTGAGGCAAAGTACCTAAGTTTGAAATTGGACAGAAATTCCTGCTGTACTATCATTTGAGGGCCAACAAAAGGCCAGGCCGTTCAGAAGGGAACCCAATCCCGTTGGGTCGGTCTCGTCAAATGGCCTCCGGGGATTGTGTGAAATGGCCCTTTTCTTCTTGAGTCCTTTCAGGGCTAAAAGCCATCTACATGACAAACAGAGTTACTTTGAAGCGGCTGTGTCATCTCTGCCTCTCTGCCGCTCACCGGTGACCTCTTGATCTCCGCGTCTCAGCTTTTTCTTTCGACACTCATTCCATTCTTCTCGATGTCCCTCTTTCATCTTCAATCAGCCTTTATTTAACGTGGCTTAACAATTCCATAGCATTGCTTTTGTCCCCACGATGGCAGTTATTTTTCGACATTATTGAGCAATTCCAAATGACGGCAATTCAAGTGCTGTTCAAAAAAGGATGATCATGACGAGAAAATGTCAGCTCTTATTAGGTCACCTGGGAAGTGTTTGGAAATCGGAATAAAATTCACAATGCACTCCTCTTAAGACTGCTGTTGAGACGCCAGGAAAAGTCAACATCAGAAAATGCATCAAATGATCCTACCTGATTGAAGCTTTCAAGCCTCTCCTTCATTTCAACGAGTGAGGGGTTGGGGCTGCGAACTTTGACCTCTGGATTTTGTCTTTGCGCCTGGAGACCATTTCCTACCACTCTGCCTGTGTAACTGTGAGAAAAGTAACAAGAGTTTCATCATCATCATCGTCGTCGTTTTGGTATCGAAAAGATTCAGTCTAGCCACGCAGAATGTTACGCGTCAATGGTAACATTTTCAGATTTGACCTTGTCGTGGCTACTATTTGATCTGTGGATTGATTGTTCATTTTACTCCCCCACTGTTATCTAAATGAATGCAAGATTCATACAATGATATTAAACGTTCATGCTTTGGGGATTTCACAGCGCTGGCTGGCATGAAATCAATAGAGGCAACTGAAGGCAAAGCGTCGATGAGAAGGATTGGAAGTGATAATGAATTGCATGAAAAAGTGGATGCATTTTTCCGATGCGTTTATGGTTAGGAGACGACGTCCGTGCGTGTACAGTATGCGTGAATATGAGCACAAGCAATCTAGAAAGTGCTGAATTTGACAATCTCTGGCATGCGATCTAAGCAATGGCTTGATAAGGTCTGTCTGCGCTCCTTCGTCTTTGCTGAATAAGCGCTTTGAAGAGAGCCTATCAAAAAAGCAACCGACAACAACAAAAAGTCAAGTCCTCTAGTTCAATTGTGTCCATTTACAAAATGGCCTCACTCAAGCCACAGGTCAACAACAATATTGGTCAACAGCTCATTTGAATCAGAGGCATTTTTGTGTCCCTGACTCGGTCGGATTTACAAAAAGACGCGTCCCTTTTTTTCATTTCAAAAGTTTCGGCCCCGCCCATCGGCGTCCTCTAAAATCAAGCGCAATACAGATTTTAAGATGCCCTCCGAACGCTCGTCCACTCGGATTGTAACGTTACCAACCCTAATTTGGACTCTCTCTCCATTTCACATCAATGATTGATGCGAGAATCAAACAGCAGCGCTTGAAAAGTGACGTCTTGTGTGTTTTGGTGGATGTGTTGGGGTTCCGACTTGCTAATTCAAGGAATGTGCCCGGCCGGCGTGGAATTAGGCCTGCTACTTTTCATTTCAGGGCACGTTCACTATTACGTAGGGGACATGACAAAGCGCACAAAGGGACATGTCGAAGCTGAATGCCGTGGAGACGGACAATTAATGCCGCAAATGGCTTCTTGTTGATGTTCTCGCAGTTGCATTAACGCACGCTTTTTGGAATCATTTCGAAGCCGAGTGCTAGAGTGAAGAATAAAAGAAATGATAGAGTGAGGTTCTTATCTCGGGGTTTCACATTTTCAAATTCAACAAGCACCTTCCTTCCCGCTGCATACAAACTTGAATCAATGGTTATTGGGCACAATTGCGACTTGTTTCGTTATATGAATAGCCCAAACAAACCGCAAAATTCTGATGGAGAATCAACACGTTACTTTCAGAGGACATGTGGAAATGTTGAAAAGAATTCCAGGAATAATCAGACAATATTAACTGGCCTGCGACTTGGGGGGGGTGCAACCATGTTTCAAATCACCCCAAATTTCAGTGGAGAAAAAAAAAAAAAAGAGTTGCCATTTGTGTTATTCCTACAACAAAACAATCCACTTCTGACTACAATTACCCAAGATGATCAATGGAGCTGGCTACATAACTTGAACCCAGGATGTGACCCTTCCATGGTGAAAACCCATTCGACGCACTTCTGGCAACAGCTAGCGCTAACTCTGCTCGCCTTCCACTTCCCGGAGCATCCCGGAGCATCCTCCTGGAGCATCTAGAATGCCAAACATATTCACCACCTTTGTCTGCATTGACTCATTTAGCTGTTCTTGTTGCACTTCACAAATGTACGGTTATTTCAAGTCGGCTTGAAATACGGGACTATGAATGAATGAATGAATACTGTGCGTGAATTCAACATTCGTTGTGCAAATGATTCAAACGTACCAGGAAGTTATTAAGTCTTAATTCAACCCCCTCCAATTGTTTGCTGTCAGAAATACCTCCTGCCAGGATGGAGGCCAAAAAATGGCTTGTTTATTTCGATGGATGCAATTTACGCGGAAACTGTGGGCTCTGCTAAACATTCGAGGTTATTTACAGATAAGTGAAGTGGTTGTGACATGCCAAAAATGGAATCCTCAAAGTGTGTCTATACATTGTTTTAGGCTTGTAGCATCACAAGGACTCCCAATGCACTAGTGAAGCACAAACATGGGCCATTGGGTTGAAGATGTCTTTGCAAGAGAGGAATGGCAAAGAACACTTCAAGACAACGCGAATCACATACGTAACACTGGGCGAGAGGTAAACAACACTTTACTTTTGTCGATGTTTCCAATGAGGTCCGATGGGAGGGGAGCTCGGACAGTGACTTTGAAATATTCCGAGCGGGAGCTTTTGTTTCGAAAGGCCAGCGTGTTCTCACGCTGCTGACATCTTCGGAGCCTTTTTGGAAGGCGACACTCAATTATCTGAAGCAAACATTGAATCAGAATGATTTGTAAGTGTGTGCACCGTTTCCCCAGCACATGCAAACACACTCAACAGTCGGTATATTTTGGACGGTATTTTCCAGAACACTTATGTCGACCCTCCGACCTTTTGAGTATTGTTATCATCAACAAGTCACATGCATATTTAAAGCGGCGCTAGAATATGCTGTTGTTGCATAAAAGTGCTAGCACCTTGAGGCAATATCATTAGCATGGAAATACAAAAGAAAGATCATAAAGAGTGCAGGCAGAAGTAGCCGGAACATTGCAAGAGGGTCCTTTGCAGGGCAGGCGGCCTGAAATAATGCACTTTTCTGCATGTGCTCTACTTCGTTGGCTCTTTCCCACGACACCCCTGGGCGGGTGTCCGTCTTTTGTGTACCGGATGACAGCAGGCGCCAATGGTACCTGCCGACCGATCTGACGTTACGTCGATTGGATTCACACCGGGCTGTTGTTTTGCAAATTGATTTCAACTACGGCTTGCTGTTCGGGAACTCTTGACAACGTTTACCATCTATGTGTTTCGATCAAGGACATTTTTCACCTCATTCAATTTATTTATTTCAAAACATGTATGAAACAGCAGGAATTCTATTGGTTTTTGGTTGTTGTTGTTGTTTTTTGGGGGAAAGCTGGAAATGGCAAGGTTCGTGAGACGAAATGAGAGATTGGCAAAATAGTGATCAAAAACGATTTGATTTATAAAATGGAATCATTAGGGCAGGTCATATCACTAATTATATTCAAATTAACCAATGATTTGGTTGCCGCCTCCGGTCCTCCCTGTGTGGACGTCGTGATGTTTTTGCTTCAGTTTTTCCTTCTTAAAGACATTTTTTTTGTTGGAAATAAATGTCCACGTATGTCCGAGCCCTCAGCCACCGACTGACCTAACGGCTACTTGGGAATAGCGCGTCGGAACGGCTCCACTTTAAGAGGCGAGTGGAGGGAGGGAGCCCTGTGATTTTTCCAGAGCTGGCCGGCGGCCTAGCGGCGGCTCCTCTGTCACAGCCTTCCGCAGCCTTGCCTGGCAAAGCTGTTCTATTGAGAGATGAGTCAGAGAGTTGAGCGGGGTCACAACCAGAGAGCGGCCAAAAAGCCAGCGAGAATTTGCCGGCAAGTCCAAATACGATCAACAACTCCGTCGGCCGCCGGAGCTCACGTTCTCAAATACATATCTTGTTTTTCAAGTCGGCTGCAAATTGTTTGGATCATTGCGGCTTCATTCCACTTTGGACTTTTTGAATTGGGGAGGGCATGCAACCCTGTGAATAATTCAGAGCTGATGTGGAACCATTTGAACGAGTGATTTTTTTTACCATCAATGGTCGATGTCAAACATTTCTACTGGTAATGAATTTGCCTTTGGAAGAATACTTGAATGTTCACGCGCATCGAGGAGAGAAAAAACATGCATTTTTGGCTTCCCTAACCAACAAAGCACCTGCCACTGTCCTCGATCGAGTTCAGGCCTTTCAATGATCAGAAACCCTTAAAGATGCTAACAAGAGCTTGGTTATTATCGCCTCTAGTTACACAAAAAGGATGATGTCATTTTCCCAAGATCAGACAATCGTGCGCAGGATCTTAACATCAATCTTTTTTTTTTTTTTTTTTTTCGGTGCGCGTCCGAGACATCACCTGAGGCAGGAAGCCTGCTTCGAGCAGCTCGAATCTGACCAAAGATATACGGCTGCTTATGGACGGGATGAAATTACACACGGCAATGTTGAGCTCTCCGGTGGCCAAAGTGCGCTTACAGCTAGCGTTTAGTAATGCTTGAAGGTGCGATTGATTGAATGGCTCCCAGTTCATCAGTGCTGCCTTTACACGCTTGATCATCCCGTTGAATGAATGTCCGCATGAATGGGATCAAATTTTCAACAGATAGGTCTCCCGCGAATTGAACTGCAGTTTGAGTACGCACAACTAGTGGCTGCAAGGTTTGGCCTCCGTGTTTGTGGTATAAAAAGGCCACCGTAACAAGCATTTTGTCTTGTCAGTCGAGCCCAAGTCCCATCCCGTGTGGGAACGCTCGCTAAGCAAACTGAACGACTCTGGGGAGCGAAAAGGTGAGGTTGAGTGAGATCGATGACTAATAATGATTCAGGTATCACGCCGACAAAGTACACTTAGCGGTAACGCCATGTACCCGAGAGGTGTTTGATGTCGGGACTATTCCATCCATCCATCTCTAATGATCCCACAGGCCGAGCCGTGTCTCCAATAGCGAGCGCGGTTCATCACTAGGCCGTTACTTTGCAGCCAGCCGTGTGGGTGAAGCCCTCGCTCCTCCGGGCTAACGAACACCGATCGATTTGTCAAACAATTACGGCCGCTGAGAGCTGCATTCATTTGGTTTAAACGACTCCCGCTCGGTGACAAAGTGATCTCCCCCGCAATGTCTGAATCACCCACACGTGCTCCTTTTTTTTTCTCATCTTTGTAAGCACATACTTTTCTTAAAGGCTATGTCATGTCATACACAAGGCGGTGACTTTGATAGAAGATGATGGGATGTAAAAGGCATTTGTTTAGCTTCTGAGTACTCTAGAATGATGTTGAAAGGCAAATTTGGCCGATTGGTTTGCATTGCAATACTGCTTCCTTGTGGCTAAAATCATGCACTGACAGGCACTGGATTTTTTTCAGTACACTGAGTAACACCTATTGTGATTTTGAACCCAAAGGATTTGGCATTTATTTAAAACTGTAATACACTTCTAATGGCCGCTCGGGTTTCATTGAAAACCATGTCCAGATGTCATTTTCCAAAAGCAGATGAATTCAACCTGAATGAGTCACCTGCTTCTCCCAATCCAGCAACTAGGAGGCAGCATTACTCTCTACATAGAGCCACAAGAGGCGCTGAATACTCGAAGAGCAAATACAGTAGTATTTAAATACATCCACAGTAAGACTGCAAACCACAACTTTAAGCAATCTAAAGATATCCAATCAAAGCGCTGCATCGGTCTTTAGAGAGCCAATACTAGAGCAGTAGGCATTTATTCGCTCATTATTGTGAATTTGTATTGAATATCATGACTCTGGTCGGTGTCAAAGATAAGAAAATAAATGGAAACAAATCCTATACGATATCTCAGTGTTCGATGGCCATCGATATGATGTTATTACTGACTAATGCACGGAATACATGATCAAGTTTTGTTCTGTTTCTTGCCCTCTGTTGACACGCAGACAAGGTTTGGGGTGTGGGCAGGGCACTTGGTGTATGGAAGGCAGGCAGCCACGCAGGCAGGCAGCCAGCCAGGCAGCCAGGCAGCCACGCAGGCAGGCAGGCAGGCAGGCAGGCAGCCAGGCAGCCAGGCAGCCAGGCAGGCAGGCAGGCAGGGGCAGACCCAGGACAGCAAACTATGTCCTAGAGTATAAACAGGTGGTTGAGGGGAGGATACCATGATTCTCTGGTGTGCTCCCGCCACCTGTTGGTCTGTCTGTCTGTCTGTTTTCATTTGCAGTTTGGAGTCATACCAAGAGACCTGAACTGCATGACACTGAGCGATTACTATTACAGTGTTGACTTGAGATGAGATTTTAATTTCTTCCATTTGATTCTCAAATGATCTCCCCTATTGATAAGAATAGAATTGCAATTGTTTCATGGGCCTAGAAGATCAAATCAAATCAAAATGTAACATGTCATTTCATCCTAAAAATAGCACTTGGATGTACATTACGTGAACCTGGTGAAAACTTAATCCACAGTAATATCGGTCAGAAAAGATGACCACAAACTTTATAGTAGCTCTTTAAAGGTGTCACGCAACTATTTTGAACAGGAGTCTCTCATTTTCACATGTACAAGTAAGTATTTAAGAAGAGTACATGGAAGTACACATCTCCAGTCAACATGAAGCAAACAGGGATTTACTGTGCATGCGTAGCAGCAGATGGTGAGGCTGATGAGTGAAGGGGTCAAGGGTCAGTGTCTGTTGGCAGCTCGAAAGAGCGCAACCCAGACATACACGGTACATATAAACATAGAGCACCAAGTCAAATGCATTTAGTGGGTTTCATAGTGAACCAGAAGCTTGGCATACACATACACATAGGATAGAACGACCCACATTTTATCCTGCAGACCTGGTGCAAATCGCAGTGCCAGGAGTGGGGCAGAATACAAAGAATATGTATGGCCAAAGGTTAGTTATTCAAAGCGAGTCAGGCAGCTGGTAGCATTGACATTGACATTTCTGGGCCGGAATCCCAGCCGCAATTCTGAAATGCGTCATGGCCTATCAAAAAAAAAACATTTGGACTGGTCGTCAACATACTGTAAGTCGCTCAGTATAGTTGAAACGCCCACAGCCTAATGATGATGCTTTGATTTTCCTCAATGTTGGATTTGGTTTCAATTCCAACTTTTAGGGTGTAAGAAGATTTGCCACAGAATACATTTAAATTGTAGCCTCGTCAGAATACAATATTTCAGTAATAATCTACAAAACATGTCGATGTTGCTCATTATTTGTCTGTTGCTGTCAATATTTTTAACTCCCACTCCAGGATATCATCATTATCAACTGTGAAATAAATCTGACATCTCTGACCAAATTGTTTCCCTCTATTATTTTAGAAACCACCACGTCCGAGAAAAAACAATCAATCCGAGATATAAGCCGTGATTTAGGAAGATTAAGATGGATTCCAAAATGAGCATTTTTATTCATTTTTAGCCATGATGCCAATTACATTTTTTCCCCCGCTATTTTCAGGGTAGCGCTTGGCCATTTACTGTACTCTTAATATTTGTGTCAGTTCTCCCTAAAAAAAACATCATTTCTCCCAAGTGTATTTGAATACATTTGTGTCCGAGCGGGGACTTTCCCTCGGGCTCGTCACTCGTTCCTTGCAGAGGCAGCATTCCCAGCACCACTCGGGCGGGAGACTTCAGTGAGCCAGCCCCGACACCCAAACCCACCCGGAATTCTAGGAACGTTTTCCCTGTGGTTTCAGGTTACCGCACAGACACACAGTGCGTAGATCACAGGCAGGCAGGCAGGCAGGCAGGCAGGCAGGCAGGCAGGCAGGCAGGCAGGCAGGCAGGCAGGCAGGCAGGCAGGCAGGCAGGCAGGCAGGCAGGCAGGCAGGCAGGCAGGCAGGCAGGCAGGCAGGCAGGCAGGCAGGCAGGCAGGCAGGCAGGCAGGCAGGCAGGCAGGCAGCCATGCAGGCAGCCATGCAGGCAGCCATGCAGGCAGCCATGCAGGCAGCCATGCAGGCAGCCATGCAGGCAGCCATGCAGGCAGCCATGCAGGCAGCCACGCACGCGCAAACACCTTCCACAGTGTGTTACTGTACTTTTGTTGTTTGCACAGTGTGAAATCGTGTTAGCTTTGCCTCGCTCCTTCCGTCTCTGTCATTCAATGACACTTGAAATTCTGTTGATATTCTCACCCCCATACTAAATAGCGCGCAGCTATCTGCATGTAGTCACACCGACGTGCAACGTAAAACCTTTGCCGTGAGCCCCGGAATCAAAGATCAAAGTTCAACACTACGCCCCCTGGCAAAAAGCGATTGACTTGGCTCCAAAGCTAAGCGCCTCGCCTCGCCTTCAAATCACCCCAATTTTGTGATGGTGAACGCGCGCAAGTGTGAGCAAAGAACGTAAGCTGGGGCACACGGGGCTAGTGTGACGGCTGGAAGGTCGTAATCCCGCGTCCACGCACTTGGGAGCAAGCTGCGTCTGTGGATCAAAGCGGAGGTTTGAAGGTGGATTTCCTCAGCCTCCCTAAAAAGGGAGTGTGGAAGTAAGTGCGTGTGGCACATATGAGAGAGACCTTTCTCATACCACATGGCTCGATTTCCAGTGCGCGTGTGTTTTTAATGGCACTAAAATGCAGAACCAATGGCCTTCATAGATAACGACCATCACAGCAAAAATGTCTGAAATTGGAATCATCCTCAAGTATGGAAAATGACAAAGAAGTTCCTCAATAGCGTGAAGTGGCCGAAAGCAACGCACGGTGAGCATATGCAAGACAATGAGTCGAGTGGCCCAAACGGCGAGGCCTCTGAGATCCAGTCGCTCTGGCTTCCTCCTACATTTTAGTCTCTCATCCATCCATCCATCCATCCATCCATCCATCCATCCATCCATCCATCCATCCATCCATCCATCCATTAGCTCTGCATCCTCCCCCGCCCTCACGCATATTTGACATCGAGCTATCCACAGGCTGGACACGCAAGGCAGTAAAACTGTGCTCCTTTCATTCAAAGTTGCAAAAGAACACTGGAAAGTTGGAGGCACGCTTTACAAACGTACTATATAACACCTCCAAGGTCTGTCGTAAAGTCTCACATTAGACAACGGGAAATTAGAAAGGCACTTCATTTAGCCAGTGTGCCTGAGGGAGGGAGAAAAAGAGGTCTTTTCCAATAACTTTACAAGGATTTCAATTTCAGCAAAGAGTGAACATCAGTTCAAACGTTTGCATGTGACCCATAGATGCAAGCGCTGGAAAAGAGGGGAAAGATGGAGGCAGCAGCTATGTCTAGCAGCACGAGCAGCAGCAAAGGTTTATGGGAAAGGAATGGGCCATCAAACTTGAATTAGGGATGAACAGTGGACGGACGGACGGACGGACGGACGGACGGACGGACAGACGGGGATTGTTGGAGGCACAAAGGAGGGAGGGACTGACTAACAACTTTGCTGATCTTGTCTAATGCAAATGGAATAATTGTGCCAAGGGCAGCAAAAAGGATGAAAAGTTTTTTACCATGCGATTCAAATCATACTATTTTGCCTTTTGTTGATGAAGTGCAGCCCTGCAAAAAAACAAAACAAAACAAAAAGGCATTGTCGTCGCAGGCCTTCTGCCGCGTGGTTGGTCAAGAACAGATGCCGTATTGAGAAACTTGCCACGGATGGCAGAAATTGGGCTACGCGATGGAACAGTGCGTCGGCCGTAAAGTTGTTCAAACTGACGCTGGGCCACAATCGGAGGAGATACTAGACCTTTTTGCCAGGTGGCAATTTTGCAACACTGCTCCAATTCGGCAAGGGAAGGAAAAAAGTGCCAACTTTGGCTCAGTGGCCATCATAAAGCATTTATCCTTGGCAAAGGCAGTATTTCAAAAAGGCTTTCAACAAACCTTTGTCAGTTATTCCTGAAATGGCTAGACAAAAACTCTTTGGAGACAACCAGAAGCACTTTGGCATAGCCTATACTGAGCAAAAAAAAAAAAAAAAAAAAGAGGCACATTTAAAAATGCACATGGCTCATTTACAACAACCATACTGTCTCAGGAACGTACGATGGCGTGATGCTAATACACCATGCAAAACACCATGGATCGTGAGTTTCATTGCTATAACACTGGAAACGATGTGAACACAAACGGTGGAGCCACGCATGTAGTCAAAAAGGAAATCATGACTTATTCTTCATCCTCTGTGAAGAGCCACTAATATTAGTACAGCTTATGTTTTGACTTTTAGCCAGTCAATTGAATTGGGGGGGAAAAAAAACAAATCTAATTGCAATTTCATTCATTTGGTGGGTGGGACAATTATCCGACGACATGAGGGGAAAGTGAACGGAGCAGAGACTCAAGAGGGGCTGGGGCTGGGGCTGGTTTATGGCTTTTGCCTGGTGGAACACTCTTGCCGCAACAGGCAGAATGAACTCCAGATGGCAAAATGGATTGTCATAAAGGTGTAACAATGTCAAGAATTCAGGAGCTCTTGCACCGTCTGTGGTCCACAATGAATCCAAACTTTGGAATCATACCGTATGTGAAATACGGCGATGGTCATTCATCTTTTCAGTAACAATGAAGCCAGCATACATGCCTTACTCACGCAATCACTCACCCAACACACACATTCTTGCAAGCCTGGAAATCACTTTGAATCATCTGACTACTTTCCTTTCAGTGGACATATCTGGAAATCACTTTGGGGACAAGTTTCAAACAGCAGTATTTTGTTCCATCTCTGGAGATTTTTCGAGTTTTCTATTACGCCACTGGCATAAAGTGTGAGTGTCGACTCCTTCCTTGTTCACATCGTTTAATGAAGTAATTTCAAGGCGGCGGCGGCGGCGGCAGCAGCAGCACGAGAGAGAGAGTGTGGTGAGGCCGCTAGGCGCCAGAAAGCAGGGCCTTGCGGTCCATTTGGATTTTTACACTTTGTTGCCATGGTTGTCTTTTTGATTTAGCAGGAGATCCGAGAATAAACTACACCAAAAGACGGGAAGGCTAATGACGACAATATGCAGAATGAATTTGCTTTGTGGACCATTTTCAGGGAGTCATTTTTCACAAAAACTATTTGACACATTAGTATTGTTAACATTATGGTTACGTTATTCTTGTTAATGTTTTGATTTTATCGTTAGTGTTGTGGTCAATATCACTTTTGTCACATTATCAGAGTGGCGCTTGCTTGCTGATTATTCCATGATTATGGATGTTCTCACTGTTGCTGTTATTTTCAAAATAACAAGTGCGATTAATTTGCTCGATCTTATCTTTCCGGGCGGGCAGACGGCTCAACACGTTTGAACGCATGCCGACATGTTTACGGCCACTTGCCGCCCCTCCCCCTTTCTGTCATCCGATGCTGAATAAAGAGGAAGAGAATGTAATACAGCATGCCGGTCGCTGTGCACGTGTGCGCATTTGCGTCTGTCTCACAGTGCAGTTGCGTGAAACACCCCTCCAGCTGTTGAAAAGAATATGACGCCGGTGTTGATGGACGTGTGTGTGTGTGTGTGTGTGTTTATCGTGTTTGTGCGGGGAGGACGACCCCACGTGTCCTTGGGGGCTCCATTTTAAGCATTGAAGGAAATATAAATGATACTTTCCCAGGCACGGCGCAGATAGTCGCCAGTAGTGGCGGGCGGGCGGCAAAGTCTTTCCCATGCGGACTCATAGCAGGGTCTTTGTTCACCCGAAAGGCTTTGAGGGTCCCCATGGCACAATGGGTCTTTATGCTGCCAAGTCTCCCTCCCATGCCGCCCTCATCGGGGGCATCAAAACGCCAACACTTTTCATGCCAAGAGCATCTTCTTTTTCTCTCACACCACAAAGCCAGTCTGGAGAGTTTACGAGTGGTGCCAAATGTCTCAGTAGGGTTCTGTTTTCTCATTCACCCTAAGACCACTTGACACCGCAAGAAAAGATCTGACTCTGACCCGGGCGGATGGGGGGGGGGGGGGGGGCGTGATAACACACCATTAAAGCCATTCGTGTTGTTGTTGTTGAAAGTTACAAAGTGAGTCATCTCTCACACACACACACACACACACACACACACACACACACACACACACACACACACACACACACACACACACACACAGGGACAGAAATGGAAGAAGGCAAAATGGACGTTTGATCATATGTTAGTGATTGTGAAGTCGGCGCTCGTTTGTGCGCTGACACACTGTCACGGGCGCTGACCAACGGGTGGTCTGCTCAATATGCGCTTGGCACATAAGCTGCTTTGATTTTGACAGCCACTGAGGCTGGCATAAACGGCTCATATTTTTCCTTATCCGAGAATACATCACACGCAACGAGCTGCACAATATGACTCGAGATGTGATATGAAGCACTTGGAGCGGGTCACAGAGTCGAAAAGCTTCGGTGAGCACGGGGATGGGATTTAAGGCTTCCACATTCAGGCGAAATCAATCATTGGATGGCGTACGTACCTCTCCACCACCTCATCTCCACTCCAGCATGTGGCATCGTCCACCACGTTCTCTCCTTCACACAGCATCTCCGGGAGCGCTGAGTAGAAGGACTTGTAGCGCTGCAGGTACATCAGGAAGTCCCTGAGGAAACACACAATATCTTCTGCCATCTGTATGCATTGGAATCATCGGAATATGCTCACAAATGATTCCGGAGATGTCAAATGTTCGCATTTATTTACAAATAGCTCACCTATGTTTGTACATTTGTTTGAATCACCGTGGAATGCATAAGCAATGATCGGTTCTATATCGTATTTACGTGTACATTACTTTCTCGCTTTGCTTTCCATGAGAGAGTCACTGAAACCCAGTAGAATATAGATTCCATAAGTGATGTCTTTAGAAGACCTGTTTGTCTCGAGTGAAATCCATTGCAAACAAAAAGGACAATGAAGATAAGTGAGAAAAGGTTCAAATCAAAGACTCCAGGCAGCAATTATTTATGTGTCTCCTCAATGGAAAGCTGGACATTTTATGGCGGTAACATGACCCCCCCACCCCACCCCACCCCACGCTCCCTGTGTGTCACCAGTGAAGCCTCATTTTGCCCTCTACTGGTTGCTAAGTGACCTGACAATGGAGCTAAGATGAATGTTCCGCAGTCCGCAAAGGGCCTTCGACGTTGCATTGAAGCCGAGCGAGTGCACTTCTTTTTGACTGTTGACATTTTGCCTTTAATCCAAATGTACTTTGATTCATGACAAATGACAATCGTACCGACCAAACCAGCACAATGATTTGGGCCTTCAAGTTCCTCACAAGTGAAAGTAAATCCGAGAAATATTGCCAAATTCTCTGAATTCCCTTATCAAACGTTCTTTAAAAAAAAAAAAAAAAAGAGAACAAATGACATTTCCCGGATGCATGCTTACCTAGAGAGTGTTCTCAGACTATGTTTATTGTTCTTGGAGGGTTTCAGTGGGGGCGAGCTGGGAGTGATGGGAGTTGGAGTCCGGGTGAAATTGTCGCAAGCAAGGAGGATGCACGGGAAATAAAAAGGTTCGGTGAGAGACAGAAAACAGAAACAAGAGCACATCGTGACACCACATGGTGAGGAGGAAAAGACACCGGTGCACATGCAGAAAACACCATCACAATACCACCACCTTTAACGTCATTCTGTGCTGAAATCAAAGGGAAATAAATGTTTGTGAAGCGCTCAGCTCCCACACGTGCTCTGGTCTGGTCAGGTTTGGCAGCCTAGGGATTACGTGGCCACGAACGACGGTGGCACGGCCAGACTCCGCTTGTCATCTTGCCTGGCATCGGCGCGATCATTCGTGACAAGGTCAGACGGGCAACGCTGTAAACGTGCGTGTCGTACTAGTTCGACTGAGGCCAGCTGCTGTTAAGATTGGGTGCTATGGCTGTCTGGGTAAACAGGAAATAGTTGCTCTGTTAAGATTAAGCTTAGCCACACTGCCCATAGCCCGGCCGCCGAGCAGCGCCAGCTGCTGCGGCGGCGGCTGTGGGCAAGAGGGCGGGCGCTAGGGAGGGAGGGAAGGAAGGCTGCCTCAAAGGCCAGCCAGGTGGAGGCCATGCCACTGTGAAACGTATTTAAAAAAAGGATGGCTGTGTGTATTCAAACATTTGTGTCTAGGCTTGATAAATTGTGTGTGACATTTCGGCAAAGACACGCGACCACCTTTTTGCGGGGGATAAATAACATTTCTCAGTTTTGGTGATGGATAGGACTTTTAGATGTGTGGATTATCCAAATATAAATACACTTTCAATGTGTCACTATGAGCAAACGATCAATCCGTTTATGTGATGGAATCACTTCTTTGCCATTGTGTTACCTTCTCAAATTGGCGAGCTGCCCGAGCCACTGCTCTGGCAGAGGTTTGAAAGGGGCAGCAGAAGGAAGCGGAGTCGATGAGCCCCCGCCGGGGGTCGTGACCTCCGCTCCGGTAGGCCGCATGCCGCTAGGCGCCCGGGTCGTCAGGCCACACACCTTGTCTACCTGCGGGGAACGCAGAGAAAACACACTTGTTAGGCTAAGAAAACACAGAACGGCGGGGGGACTGCTGCGGGTGACTTCCATAAAGCAGCTGACACCTGCTCACTTGAGAGCACACAACTTAAGGTGAATTCGAGGACCTCCCTTTTCAAATGTTGCGCAACACTGAGTCTAAAAAGACAAACAAAAAGCAGTCAAGGAGAGTCGGCGCACGTGCTGACAGTAAAATGTAAAACATTCCACTAGCACGTGGAGGTGCGTGAGCAGTTGGCAGTCAATGATCTCAAGAGGGCTATTAAAGACAGGGGGGGGTTCATCAGGGTCAATGAAAATGGGTCGGAATTGTTGCTCCAAACCAAAATCCATGACATCTCATCGGCTTAAAAGCCTCCGGATAACATTATTCACTGCTCCCCAATTAGTCCGAAAGACAGTCTAATGATTCAGAGACGCCTTACCACGGACTAGTGGGTGAATGCTGACAGAGGTGATCCATCCCTTTTAGCTGAGCCAATCTCACTGTACCCAATTAGGGTCACGGCCATGCACGTCAACCAATCGATAACCACCGAGAACTGTGTGGAATTGTCATTTCAACTTAAATCTCCTCTTTTTATCGTTTTGTTATTTTTTACTTTTTTATTCTACTTAAATGGTCAGAAAAGATCATCCTGCTTCTTTCAAGACTTGATTATCTTGCATATTAAAAGCTATTTTTAGGTACTATGAGGATGAAAACACTCTCTACATTTTAAGATGACTGTCCAACAACAAAAGTAGGTCAAGTGTGGTTTCATAAGTCAAATTTGCTTCATTGAATTGAAGTTGAAAAAATACTCCTTTCAAGACTGCTGTCGACATGGGCCTAATATTATTTTTCAAAATCTTGTCAAGTCAAACTTGGCAGACCATTTGGACTTTTTTTGGAAGTCTTATTTTTCCTCAGTTTAACTGTTGTTGTTTTTTTCAAATTTCCAGTGGAATTTTTGCAGTGTGTGTGGAAATCAACATAATGTTGAGCGACTTACTATACCGTGTTGCATTTTATTCTCACGTGTCTTTTTACTCCACTTCGGTCTTAAATCCTCTCGCTAGGCAGACGCAGGGCACGGGTAACGTTGTTTTATTGCATTAACCTTAACCCCTAGCGGAGCCATAAAACACTCGCATGTGCTGGAAGGGCTCCCAGCCGCACATGCGAGTGCCACACGTGTTCATGAAAACATTCCAGAAATGCACATACATGCACATTGCATTGCATAGCAGCAGCCAGAATAGATAGAGCATAGCAACTGCCAAGAGCCAAGCACTCGCTTGCCTGGAAATAATCGGACAGTTTCCTCATCGGCAGGTATGAAAACGGGATCATGGATTGGTGTGCACTGACCCGATGGGGGACACTGTTTATGTCTCCCAAGAATTTTAGCAGACAAAAGGCAATATTTCAGATCCCTCATCTAATCCATATCGTTTCTCATAGTGTGACACTTTGCTATTCTTCGAGACAAAAAGGTAAACATTGCGAGAAAATATCAACGTCAACAGGAGGTCATTCCAGTGCAAGGAGGCTCGGGGCTTTTGGTGGAGCAAGAGATGGGTCAAAGCCTGGGCGAGCAAAAGAAAAAAACAAATCCCTCGTTCTGGGGAACACAGTCTCTCTTGACTACATAATCCAGACGACCGGTGGAGCGACGGCTTGAATTACGAGCGGGACGAGAACCCGACTATCAATCAATTATCTCTTGAGCCGACGATAGCGTGAGAAGGAAGTTCCTCACGCGGGTGACGCTCGAGCACGCTCACTGGTGTCGGCCCACCTGTTGGTCCAACCTTTCAGCTATTTTCTGGAACATTCCTCATATGATTGCCTGAGGACAGTGACCGATGAAAAGGATGGAAACACGATGCTCATATTCATACGGACATGTAGGACGCATGTCGTACGGGACGAGTATACACTCAGCACAATGCTTTTGGACTAAGGTGTCAAAGTATCGGTGTCTCTTAAGTGTATCATCGCGTTGTGTAAGAAGAGAAGAGAATGAGCTACAGCTAGCCTAGCCTAGCTTATCCCAGGGCAGGGAAGGGCAGGCCAGGGCAGGGCAGGGCAGGGCAAGGCAGGGCAGGGCAGGGCAGGGCAGGGCAGGGCAGGGCAGGGCAGGGCAGGGCAGGGCAGGGCAGGGCAGGGCAGGGCAGGGCAGGGCCATCCCTCCTCTGTGGGAGTATTGGTTTACAATGGCGGTCTTGCCGTCCTAGTTTATTTATCAAGGGATTACCCAGTAAATCTGAGGGAACTTTCTCAGCCCCTTCTTGCAAAATGCACGGAGCACTCTGGGACGGACGGTTGTTTGGCCAGAAACAACTGCCCACTCTTTTCCCAAAGCTTTCAAAACACTGAAAAGAGATGTATATCACGATAGACGGTATCATTTATTTGAAATGAGAATAAGAGTTGTGAAGCGGAATCTTCTAATATTAGCAGGTCCTGAACTTTGTTAAAAAACAACAACGCCATCTTAGCGGCGCTTTGGGAGTTGAATATAGCTCTGATGGAACGTCATTACAGAGACAAACTCCCTGAAGGAAACATCAGAGTACAAACACTGCTGCTGTTGCAGTTTGCAAAATGACTCCCAAATGTTATTTATTTGTCCCCACATCGCTGTTTCATAAATTTGACATTGATAGTGTAAAAACAAGACCAAACATCATTTTTTTGGGAAGGTTAATTTGTGTTTTTCTTGGCTGTTTGGGAACAAAAAAAGAAAGCTGAGCAATGAAAGAAAAGTGGAAGCTTTTACATTTCTTTCAAAGCGACTTGCTCGGATTAAGGAATGTAAACATGTCTCCCGGTGACAAACCGCTACCTTTGAGTCGTCCAAGTTGCTCTCGGCAAATAACAACGTCAAAACAAAACGTATTCGCAAAAGCATCGAAATGCATGATGAAACACTTCTTCGTTAGCTGATTGGCAGAAAAGGGAGATTCAGACTCCGGAGAATCTCCATGAGACATGAAGCCACATAGTGAGCAGCTGACATGTATATCATGTATAACTCAGATGGAAAGAGAAGAGTAACAACACTGTCCGCCTATTCCTTCATCTCAGAGTTGACACATTCTCCCAATCCATAATCTCTGTCAGGTATGATGGGCACTCAGACCATGTTTCTTCTCAACACCAAGAAACAGTAAGACTACTTCCCACAAGTGTAAATCACACTTATTAGTATGATAAGGTTGTTGTCTTTAACATTATTTCTTTTATCAAGATAGAAGCAGTCAGTTTATTATTTTAGCCTGATTGTACTAGTAATAAATTGAAAGTACATAACAATGGCGCTCAACTCCAAAATAGTGTTTTGTGTTTGTTCAACAGTTATATTATGACCATTGTGTATATTAGACAGTATACTTGAAAAGCCATGCTGTTAATGACTTTGTTCAGTCTTCATCATCGACATCGTTCCTATCTATGATGAACAAATCACTAGCTAATTGTGAGAGCTTTCCTCTTGGCCGCTCCCAAAAAAGCCTTGGACCTGTTTGTATGATTTACGTTCATGACCTCACCTTCCATCATCATTTTCTCCCAAGAGTTCTATGCCATTATATTTCCATTTCTTTGGGCCCAACTCATGTCGTCTTAATTTTGCACTTTGTAAGCTACGTCAATCGGCCCGTCAGCCAGCAAACACTCCCCGCCCCCTCCCAGCCTCCTTGTGATTTTCGTCTTGCATTCGAATGAGGTCATTGCTAATTAAAAAGAGACTCAGAGCCTAATATATCACAGGGACAAGTCCTTGAGATCTAAATCACTAGGGGGGAACGCTTTTCTCGCTCCACTTTGAGGGTTCAGAGCACAGCGAAGAGAGCCAGCGACCACACCCAGCCTCAAACTGGGGTTCAAGCGGGGTACCAAACACGCAAAGGGAACACAGCGGCGGCAACGGCGGTGGGCCAGGTTCCTTGGTACGGCCGGCTGATTGTAGCCTTAATCACAGACAGCATTGAAAGCGCATTTGCCTCTTGATTGTGCCCCCATAACTATTTGAATGGTAACATTTTCCCCCCATCTTTAAGTAGATAATCAGGAGAATTACAGGCACAAAGCGTGGAAAAACATCTCGATCATTCTAACAAGGTGGTCAATAGACAGAATAAGGTCCAATGAGTTCCTTGTGTCTGTCTGGGATACAGTGGAGGCTATGAAGAGCATGTGGATTGAGGGAGGAATTTCTGTGTCCATTTGAAGCTGCCCAGTGAAGCAGCAATTACCATTAAAATGCTAACACAGATGAGGTAGGCATCCATGAAAGTGTCACAGCTGTAGCCACAGCTGCACAGCATTACGACGACTCGTGGAGATTTCAGGCTGCCCCGACATCTGGCCCATGGTCACCAAGCTACGTATCTCGTGCTGCTGCTGCGGTCTTGGAGACACACACAGGGACGGACGGACGGAGGGAGGGAGGGACGGATGGATGGCTGATCTCGTTGGCATTAAAATGGAATAAATTAAATGGACGTGATGTCATCCATCTTCCTCTGTCAACATTTAAAATAAATAAATCAAATAAAAAAGATCAAGCCATTCTCACCACTCTCAACTGCTGAGCACACAGAAAACCCTCCCGTACCTCCACAAATGAGTCCGGCATTCAGTCGTTCTGACTTTTCTGTATGTTTTCAGCAGTTATCTGTAAAACATGGCTCATATTCAGAAAGAAATCTCTGAATTCACCAATACATATCTGGACTATGATTTCTTGTGTGACGCGATTTCAGCATTTTGATTCATGGTTCACAGAGAGAAACCATGTCCTGTGGACCACCGCCTTATGTTCTGCTCCAAATGTAATGGCTCGCCATTAAATCATGTGGTGATTGCTTGGTTAGGAACCATAAAGACGACATGTGGGATTTCTTTTTTGTGGTGTTGGAGGCTACTTTATATTGTCAGCATATTATACTCCCCAAGCACCAAAAGGAAGAGCGGAGAAGAAAAAAAAAGATATGTGAGGCTGTCTGAGCGAAGGCTACACCCACTGTCATTAGCTAATGGAGCCTGAGGCTTAGACAGAATGCCAATGGCGCATACAACTTATAAAGATGAGTATAGACTGGCCGGGAGAATATTTTGCAGCGGTGAGCCTTGTCTGGACAGCAATTCGGTTACGTTACTCCAAACCAGATCAACATTATGCATAGTGTACATTAAACGCTGCCAATAAAGCAAAGAAAAGACATTTTTCGATGAAGCAGTATGTTTGCACTTTCTAAAAGTGAAACCATGGCGACCTGTACCTTTGAGCCATTATTTCCATTCTTTCGACCCTCAAGCTACATACACATGCTCCAATGAGAAGCTGGGGAAAAAGAAAGAAGGCTAGGATCGGAAAGATACATCGTCAATAGTGAACCACGGAGTCTATTGAAAGGACGCTGAGAGACAGAGACATAGACAAAGCGCTTCAGTAAATATCTTGCCTGATCAGTCAAGCAATCCCTATTCAAATTCAAGGCCTCATTCATTGAAACGTGATCGTAATACCGTCTGACTTTGGAATTGAAACCGCAATTCAAAGTTTCGATGCGAACGTCCGACTGAAATAGAAGTAGCGGGAAAATCCCCCCTTCTCCCGCTATATTGTTGTTACTCGTTAGAGTGTCTCATTTGGGCTGACGCATTTAATGCTGCTTCGCAAGAGCGACGCCAGAGCCGACTCATTTTGTAATGGAAAAGCCACCACCCCAAACGAACGCAAGTAAAGCCCAGTCCAGCTGTGCCGAGCACTTCACATTGGAAAAAGGATCTTATACCAAAAAAAAAAATGGCCACGCAGAACGGAAGTGGAGAAGGCCACAGAGAGGACCACCGAGGCTCGGAGACATTGTTTTCACAAAGGTCCCAAAGTTGGAGGAGGTTCTTTCTGTTTCTCCTCATGATGTCATCTTAACATAATCCAACCACAGGCTCCCCTAGAATCCATAACCACTCCTTTTGACCCATACTCATGTTCCATCGCAACATGAGCAGTAATAATATTGCCACGCTGCATAGCCATCAATAACTGCCTTTCAGTCTTTTGCTACGTGTGTGTGTGTGTGTGTGTGTGTGTGTGCGCAGTATCAGTCTAGTGGTCCAAGTTACAGTATAGTGCGGAGTCTGTGTTGTATGCAGCACTTTAAGTGGCAGAGAGCAACCGCAAAAGAGCTCGGGGATAACATCCCGCTCGAAAACCACACAGTCGCAAGAATTCACTGAACTTTCTATCATATTCTGACTTTGGTAAATAAATCATGTATTCTATGCGCTTGGCTTGTAAAAGATATACCTTACAAAAGTAAACAGTAGGTCCGATCACTTTATTGACTTTGCGTTAAGATGCGAATGATAATGTGCATAGCATCGGAAGAAATCGGCCGTTAAGTGGGAGGTGTGGAGGTGAAGGTGGAGACGCTGACACAGTAGTTAGACTTCACAGTTTCCCTTGACAGGTCCCCGAGGTTTTAGTCAAACATTGGGATTTGAAAAAGGCCACCGGTAACACGGCTCCTACATTTCTCTGCGCATTCCGTCTCTTGGAATTGTCCAAATTCTTTCATGTCAGCTTATTCTTTTTTTTTGGTACTCATTTATAAAAACAAAGCGGAGATCTTTTGTTTTTCATCAAATGGAGACATTTGCAAATGTCCGCTTTTAGTTCAGGAAATAATAACCCACCGCACCGCACCGGTAACTCAATCAGTTTCGAAAAGTTCAAGTGCAACATTAACATCCCTGTGGTGTGTTATTGTTGAATTTTTGTTTTGCTGTTTTTAATGGCAAAAAGATACCACGTAAAAAGCAGTCAATGTCGAAAGGTGCGTTTTGTATGAAATTTCCTCCGATGAATCGATGGAATCATCTATAGAATAATCAATCTTAAAAATATTTGACAGTGACAGCCCTAGTTGACATCGGTGTGTTATTGTTCCATAAAATCCATTGTATTGACAAATCAAACAATTCACAAATGCTTCATGAAACAGAGCAGAAAAGTGGGCTTACTTTACAAGTGAGTGAAATCTATTTATTTTGCACTTCTGCTTCTTGCAGCATTCCAAGATGCAGAACATATTATTGGAGAATCCTAACAGGGTGTGTGTCATTTTAAGAAGAACTGGCAAAGTAGACGGTAATTCAGTAAGGAGGAGGGAGGGCGGGCTTGACGCCAGAGCGGGGAAAATGGGAGCCACCGGTATCCGATTGGGAACACATTCTTTTCTGGCATCGATTCTCAAGGCCGCTTTCCAGATGACTGCCTCGAATTTATACGGCCTGCTTCAAACCTGTTTCATACTGCAGCACATTTGTTCCTGTGCTTGGCAACCCGCTCGGACCGCCGTTCCTTAAGAGAAGGCAAACAAAAATGTCTTTCTCTTTATGTCGTCGCTATGTTAGCGCTGTACGTCCATCGTCTTTCGTCTGCACGTCCAGCCAATATGGTGTTGAATTTGTGACGATCTGTCACGTTCTTACCAGAACCTTCCTCTGGAATTCTCTTCGATGTGCAACTGCGATGATCAAACTCATAGAGTTCTCCCACATCTCAACAATTTGAATTCAGATCTGTCTGCCCAATATTACAAGGTAGATGTAATTCATTTCAGCTTTGGTTGAAATGTCACATATTTGTTGGATTGCAAAATGGAACATAACACCTATAATGAGCCCTTCCTTATGTTGATTCAGTGCACAATAATACTAGCCAGGGACTTTGAATCCAAGGCAAATTCTTCAACAAAAGCACAATTTTCTCTCTGTCTGGCAGTCTTCCGTTCAACTTTTGAGACTTGTAATAAGTCACAATCCAAGTCTATGACTGCATCATAGTATATGACACGCATCAGCCAAACAAATCCCACTTCATTGGATTCCATTAAGAGAGCTACAATTTTCGCCTTTTCGTTGCCTAGCTCGTTTGGAAAGTCTCCCCCCCCCCCCCCCCCCTTAACCTCAACTCCGTCCGTCTGCCGTTATTTGGAGCTGGCTTTGCGTTTTCTTCTCAGTATAAACAATATTTCTGTGTGAATAATTTGCGCAAGCATTAATGCAGTGCTCTTTGTTGCGTGGGTGGAAATAAATAGCTCCTAACCCACAAGTAGCCTTCAATCCCCTTCCAATCAATACATGACGCGGTGCCAAAGTACTATATGAGGTTGGGGATCACTTACCGTGGCCGTGACCAGCGGACCGTGAAACTGCGCGTAGAGCAAGGCCTCGTTCACGTGGTCCCGTACTCCCAGCAACGCCAGTTCCAGGCTGTGGTGGCCCACCATGGCGTGGGTCAGCTGTTCCAACAAGTCGCTATACCTCCTCCAAGGCCGATCCAGCTCGGACATACTGGCTAAGCAGCCGCGCATGACATTGAGACAATAGCCCACGCAGGGTTTGATGAGCGTCAAGCCTCTGCAATGGGAGCAGTAAACCATCTTCACCAGAGCCTTCACACAGTCTTTGGTCAAAGCCACGTGTTCAGTGGCGTTCAGCACCTCCAGGCCTTTGTCCAGGAACAGGCCCAATTGCCGCCCCACGCTTATGGCCTCCGATAGCTCCTTGACCATGACGGCAGGATGCGGGCCGAAAGGGTTGACGTCTTGTCTGATCATACGGAGGCAGTCCGCCATTTCCGTGTCCCCCGCCACGCTGCCCACCGTGCCCGGGTTGATGAGTCGCGTATAGACCAGGGGGAAGAGGTGATTAAAAAAATGGTGGACCGTCGTCTCCACTGACACGTTGGCCCCCCGGAGATAAAGGGAGAGTGAGGAGAAGAGTTTGTTCACGTGGGGCAAAGCTTGACGAGAAAGCGGGGCGTAGGTCTCTTCCAGCAGAGAACTCAGGTGTCCTTGTGAGAAGGAGAGCAGGTACTGGAACATGTCTACAAAAGAGAAATGCAAGGGAAAAATCATCTCAAGTGCAAACTTAGGTATCCAAAACCTGGCCTCCCTCCAAAGAACTAAGCTTAACGATAGTTAGCGTTGCAAAACCAGCGCCAATTTGATGGGGATATCATTTTTTTCATGAGGGATGTCATCGCCCCAATACGTAAGGAGACCAAGTGAGACAGAAATATAGACTCAAAACAGTCCTCTTAGACTCGACCACTAATCACGCTGAGCCTAACCAACGATGACCGTTGACCTCGACGATTGTCATTTTCCAAACTGAGGGCTTGTTATGTCTAAAAGTGTTGCGTGCGGATGCTACGGGCTAATATGTTTGTTATGTGCTCGTGAATATTATTGTGAATTTCCACATCATTCTGGAATGTAAGAGATTAGGAAGCTTTTGTCTTGATAAGACATGAATTGTCCTTAGCAATAATGGTGCCTTGTTGGACGTTGTTCAATTCGAGCCGGACTTTAAATGACAACACGGGGCGAACGTCGTGCGGTATGATTCGATTTGACCTCTTTACGTTTCAGTAGATAGCAGGCAGACGCACGTGTCCCTACCCTACAATGGGCAACTTTTGGGACAGCTGCCTCAAACTGCGGGGCGAATGCTCATCGGTTTAGATGCCATATGAAAGCAATACATGCTCGACTTACGGGGCACATCTGTCGCCCGCAGCGAAAACACTACTTCACTATTCCCCCTCTTCATGCATTAGTTAGTAAATACAAATGGCCTCGGGCTGTTGAATTTTTTTTTGTATATATAAATGTGGAGCGGGATTTCATTTGACGTAATTCTATAGAGTGTTTTTTTCTGAGCAATGCCAACTGTGCCTCACTTCCAGCATCCCTGGAAGTCCCAATGAAATGAAGCCAGCGTGCGAGTGGAACAATGAAGGTCTATGTTTGGACTTTGTTAGTGGTGGCTGTGCCCCCAATTTGTCTACAGTGAGGGACAAATGGTGGAGACTTGCTAACACTACTTCACCTGGTGTTGGTGTCTTGAATAAATATCGTAAAAGTCACCCTGACCAGACTGTAGACAGATTGTTAGACTTTGAAAATTTAACTTGGTACTATCACAAAACAAAACAAAAAATGTGACTGGTTGGTGGAAAAAACATCACTGTTTTCACATGAGCAATAATTGCCAAATGATATCATTGTTATCCTACGGATGATTGGGTTGTTGACTGTGAGGCTTGTCTGCGGGTTATAGCCATCATCAAAATACGTATCACCATATCACTCCAGGCAGTTCACCGCAGGGCAGGCAGGGATAATCACAGATAGTTTGTAAAAATGTGGTTTCAGTTCAGCTTGGGGTCTTTCCGCTTCTCGGAGCGGGCACCCACTGCTGTGAGGTCTGTCTGCTTGCTTGCTGTCAACCCGGGCCACGAGGCTCCACCGGGCTCCACCGGGCTCCATCAGCCTCCACGAGCCTCCACGAGCACAAAAGACAACCATACCACAAGATATACCCGCCGACTCAAATTCCACATGATGATATCAATGTTGGCCCGAAGTTACCATGTTAGCAGATATCATGTTCTACTGTTGCTCTGTCCAGTGTACGTCGAAGGAAATCGCTTTGATTGAATCTGGTTGTGTGTCGGCGCGTCCGTGTCGCAATGTGGGAGGCAGTGATGTATGTTATTGTGGCCTGTTGCGACACTTAATATCAATCATGAGGGAGTGGTTATTCTGTCCACCGGGACGTGGCTTGGATGGCAGAGATCAAAAGGGCACGAGTACAAGAAAGATGCCAGAGCAGTAGTGACGATATGTCCTCGAGCATGGCACTGAATCTCAAGATCTGCTCAGGCAGGCGTGCGGTCATGCAGCCCCCCCCGTCAGTCTCTCAAAGTTGGACAGAAATTCTTGTCTCTAAACTGACTCACTTTTCAATCGAGGACGACTTATCCGAGGCAGCCAGCGCACGGTGAAAGTTGTGACTCTCGGGCGGTCTGTGCTAATTGTTGGCCGTTAGCGTTGATCAACCGTCAATTAAAGACCAATTCCAATATAGAAAATGACAGTCCCCAAAACAAAAAACAACTCAAATATTCCCACAGGGAGTTTGAATGCTGTAGAAGGCAAGAGAGAAGACATTTTGAAAATCCATCTGGATTCATGAGGCCCCCGGGGTCGGCGCACTTCTCCATCTTTCCGCTTGCGTTTCTTCCAACGTCCTCTGAATATGGACATGACAAAAGTCCACCTTTGTGAATACAAACCAGGGTGAAAGGAAACACCGAATCTCTTGATACATCATTTTCAGCTTTTCTCTGTTCTTTATCAAAGGCTCTCCCACGCTCATGCTGAGTCAGCGCCGCCGCCGCCGCCGCCTCGACTGTGATAAATCAAACAATTGCTGTGGGTTTCTCTGCACTTCGGGAAACCGAGTGAGAACAAAACACAAGAAACCAAGAAAGGCAGCTTTGAAGACTCAACTCTCCACCACAGAAAGAGCCTGAATCCAATTTTGACCTCACCTCACACACACTGCAGGGGCTGAGCATCATTACTGTGTCACATTCTCCCATTAGGATTTTGAAATCGGGCCAAAGAATAGCAGCTTCAGAGCTTCATACTTTCTAGGATAACTTTGCAGGAAGGATCCCAAAGAGTTGATGGCTTTGGAAAACTTTCACCGGGGCGAACCGGCGACAAGTTTTCATCATCAAAAAGGCAACTTCACATTCTGCGTGGTACCGACCGCTAAACTATCATTAAGCAGAGGCTCTCTCTATAATATCAAAGTCAAAAGCAAAAATGGCAGTTGTCTGACTCCAGCCAGAAGTATAGTGTTACCTCGCTTTGCAACGCAGTGGTCTTCTGAGGCATTTTGGTATTGTGAAAGATGAGTGTAAGCATGTGTGAGTTGAACTGAGCAGAATTGTTAGAGCGTGAGGGAGCCACGGCTTGCCAAAAGCCAGCACAGACATGCGGCACCAGACAGCCTAGCACTGCACTGCACCGCACGGACACAGGCGGGCGGGCGGGCGGGCGGGCGGGCGGGCGGGCGGGCGGGCGGGCGGGCGGGCAGGCAGCCACGCAGGCAGCCACGCAGGCAGCCACGCAGGCAGGCAGGCAGGCAGGCAGGCAGGCAGCCACGCAGGCAGGGCTCGCACAGGCACAGCCCGATTATACAGTGTAAAGAATAGCATTCCCTGAAGAGAATGAACTATTTCACAGTCTCCGCCATCTGAATTCATTTCGCCAAAATGAATCCTGTCAGTCAGGCAGCGTGCAAGTTTCCGTATTGACTTTCAGAGATGGCACGCACGTGTATAGAAGATAATCCAAGCAGATAACAAATGAACAGTAACTCAAGGGAAAATTCAGCTTGAGATGTGGACATGATTTGTTTTGTGAGTGGAAAATGCCCTTTGCTTGAAAATGAACAGAAATCTGGAACTAATGACTGTGATCATTCATATTTGCCATATTTTTAGTTACTGCACAGCAAAGCGCGAGCAAGGCGGCTCTTGATCTTGGGATCTGTTTTAAATGAAAGCGTTTCCATGGATAGAACTGTCATCATGTGTTAGCAAGTTTTTTATTCAGAAAGTTGGAACCTGAAACTGCAGTTTCTTTCCAATTTGAATCTTTTTAAAGGCTGAGCAAAATAAAAGCTACCCTCCATTATACGATTGCTTTTTCTACGACTTTTACCACGAATGTAAACATTGAAAACATTACACACTTGTATAACATTTGACCTTTTGATCACAAGTGACACGCATATGGCAGTTAGCCACTTGGCAACTAACAGTTAATGGCAAGCTTATTGGAGACTTATGTGAGATGTTAACCGAGCAGTCTAAACCTTCAACTTAAAAAAGAAAAAACAAAAACCCAGACAGAATCAACAAAACCAATTCTCCGGAGTCCTATAAATAACACAATGGAAATGAAAACAAACAAAATAAAACAAGTGTTGGGAACAACTTAAAAGAAGCAACACAGCACTAAACAAGCACAGTTATGAATCCCTTGATGCTGCTTAAAAAGACATTTCGTAAAGTGCAGATGACGGTTCAATATGAAATGTATACGGCAGTTATAGCAGGATACACACATCCTAATTGTACACATCTTAACTCATTTTCAAAAAGGAACACACCCGAAAAATGCTGTCCCGATGTGCACTCACAAAATGACCGGAGCGTACTATAGCCGATATTGCTTTAGACAATAGTTCTAAAAAGTGCCATCTGTTAGTTACGAGTCACAACAAACGATGACTTATTTGCTATTTGATCAGTTATTTTGCTCTGCCAACACAAATAGCAATGACGTAAGGCGTGGAGCTCGGAGATGCTGACTTGCCAAAGCCTCATCGACATAGATTGAGAAAAATGAGACAAATGAACTTTGTTTTCCTATTACACTTTCCAAGAGCAAACGGGTTGATTAGATGACTTCATGTCGACAACGTTGTTTAGTCCAGCAAAGTTGATGTCGTCCGTACATGTTAAATGACAAGCGCGCCCTCCCTCGTTAGTTATGCTATCATGTCGGCCAAAAATGCGCTTCTGTCTGACAACCTGTAGTAATGCTTGCTAACCACGGGCCGGTCGTTAATGGTTCAAACTCGTGTGAGGTCAAAAGTAAAGTTGAAATCTGCTGTCGTACTATATATCATCAGTAAAAGAATGATTTGCTCGGTCAGAAAACTGTTGTATAAATAACGATATCTCCACCGAAAACCGCGAGCCTTTTCTCAAAGCAGATGTCTGTCGTAAAACCAAGGCTGACCTATGAGAGACAGCGTGGTGCCGTGAGGGAGCCGGACCACCGCAAAAGAGAGAAAAAAAAAAAGAGATATAAAATCGCAGAAGCTAGGGTACCTGTCTGCTTGCTGGATCGAAAATATTTGACAAACAGGCTAACAAACTCCAAATGGAGGAATTGAAGGAATTCAATCTTGGAGCTACCATTGGAACGTGATGATGATAATAATCATTTCACATTGTGGCATTAACACGGAGCAGCCCCAATGACTTTTTCACAAGGCCCCAATATACTAACGAGCGGTGCAGGTTTTCAGCACGTGCTTCTGTATTTTTAAATCAGATCTGTGATGTGCGTGGATAGGATTGCACGTGCGCCGCAATGCAATAATGAGGTAGGAGACACCCATCTAATGCCACAGAGGCTGCTGCTGCTGCTGTACGTCATTCCCCTCTTGGCAAACAGCCGCAATTGGTCATCGCCTCGCATCTTCTCAGGAAAAAGCACCTTAATCCCTGTCGCCGGCTTTGGTTTCAGACAGGTCACCACGCACATATGCGGGCGGCATAGTGACATGTGTGTGGATTACATAGGCCCGTTTGAATGAGCAAAAAACACAGGACAGAGAAACATCTCTCACCCGGCACCGCGCGGCTTAGGTTTCCACCCAGCGCCGGCAAAGCGTTTAATGGTGATGAACTATTAATAAGATAAAGAATCAGTCTGTTGACTCTTGCGCAGCCAAGCACAACGTTTACAGTCTAAAAGCAGGAGCGTGACTCATTCGCCCGACGTCGGCCATGTTTGCGTAACCTGTGAGAGGTGCCGCACTGACAAACGTGGCTTCCTTTGAAAACTGACCAATTTGATGGCAAATGTCTATTCTAAGAAATGATTTCTATTCACTTGTGATGTTTTATCCAGACAGGAAGTGGAAGTGAAAGATGCCCTAAAGTTGTGAGAATCTCCCCCCCATCAGTATTATTGTCATGAAAAATGAAACCCACCAAAGATAAACAATTCCACAAATGCCAGAGCATATTCAGGGTACACTGCCCATTTGAGGGAGCATCATTGATATCCGCACTGGCCAGAGAGCGGAAACATGATCCAAGGCCGGTCGACGAGCAGACGAGAGAGGGACGCTGGCAGAGTAGACGGTGGGGCTGAGGAGGGAGCCCGGCCCGGCCAGCTTGGGGGCAGACTGTCGACTGACTGACCGACGGCACCCCTGGTCAAGCATTAGGAAGGCCAGGGGTCGACTGTAACCCCTGGTTTCTCTCAACTTTATCGCTGTATAAATCGCAGTGACGTTTCTGATAAGGTGCTGCACGCGTCGCACACGGTGACCAATGCAATGGAATGAAAACGCACACTGAGCCATCTGGAAGCTCTGTCGTCACTTAGCCCGAGTGGAGATTTGTCTCGATGTATCATATAAAAGTCGCGGTTCTCCAACCTTTTTGCAAATGTGAACTTGTCATCTGGTCACTGCCTGTCACTGTACTGTACGTCACTGGCATGGATCGACAAATCAATAATAAACTGTCCGAACAATGAAGCAAAACGAGATTTTTTCAATTGTCCCGCTAGACAAGTTGTCCTCAATGTGAACAGTCAAAGTGATGTCACTCTTAAATAACATGGCAAAGCTTTAGTAGCAATCCAACTCAAAGGTCGTCAGTGGTCTCTCTTTGGCGTCAGGAGCCTGAGGACATAAAGCAAAGAAAGGTCATCAGTCGCCTCTCCCAGGCGCCGGGAGCTTTAGGGCATAAAGCAAGGACACAAAAGACTTGAATCCCGAGACAATATAAAACGCTGCTTGGTGTACTGCATTGCAAAACGTAATTCTTTCAAATGAAAATGTGCTTTTCTGGAGCTGAGAGCAGCTGACGCTTGACCAAAATGCATTCTACCATTGTGCACAAGGCCATGAGGAGTAACCTGAAGAAGCCGTCCGTCTTCAGTCAGACACAACTAGCTCAAGCACGACATTTTTGAAAGACTGTAATCCACTTACTGCCTGATTTCATCATTCAGAGCTACGGACTGCAGAAAAAGACAAACTATCCGTCCAAGCGAGTGATTTATGACATTCGATTCCATGCAAAATCCAAACAGCTGCCAGCGGTTTATCATCCTACAAGTGAGTCATTGCAGCCCGAATTCAATCGATGGGCGGCATTTTCTCCCCACACACACACACACACACAGAAGAAAACCATCAATGCACGTGTTGTGATAAACAGACGGGTTGTTAAGGCGAAATTTGCCTCCAGATAGTACACTGAGACAAAGTGGGGGGAATATTTCCACTGGCAGAAGATTAACGCAAAACAGACCAGTGTGAAAGGACTCGGAGATGAAAGGGGATAATGAAGAATGTTCAAACCATCGAAGCAGGTGTGGCTCCCGTTTTCATTTTTCAACTTCATCCAGAAGCCCGGTCACAAAGGGGTCAATTATGGGCAACATTTTTCAAGAAAAATATATCAAATTGGATTTACTGGGTTCGATTCATTGCCATATTCAAAGCCTTTTTTTCCTCAAAGCAAAATTCAATCCAATAACCGAGACCTTATCTAAAGCGAGAAATCAAAATGTTTTCCCACAGTCTGCATTTCTCACATGAATTCGACTTCCTCCTTTGGAACATAATAGACTGGAGGATGAGTGAAGAAAGGCCACCGTGGGCACGGACGGACAGACGGACGGACAGACTCCTTAATGGTTTGCAAGGAGCCACAGAGGCGGGAAGACAGTGTGGGAGCACAAGAGTGTCCCATCTGGCCTGTAAAATGCAAAGTGAGTGGACTTGAATGGGCTGGCTGTTGACTGGGTGAGCAAGTGACCATGTGATGGATGGAAAACAGCCAACTTTGGGACTGCTGAAAGGACAGCACGAGTCAAGCTTCTCATTCCCTTCCGCTTGCCACGACTCCATGGATTCTTCTAGCAATTTGTTCAAGTCCAACATCAGTTCTCACAGGTTTTTGGCTTCTTTCACAAACCAGTCAAGTTGCTCTTGGAGCATTCCAAGCAGAAGGGAATGATTATGTAGTCATACACACATGCAAAACTACTGCATATCTCAGAGCTTAACAAATGAGCCTCCTCCTTCTGTGTCGGACGGAACACAGAGGGGAGAAGAAAAAAATCCAATCCGGACCAGTCAGCAGGGAGAAATCTCAAAAGCCAGACAAGCAGAGATCTGGTCATGGAGGGAGAAGTGACCCCATTGGGAAACCAATAAACATCCTGGACCTCGCACTTGTGGTCTCGATGGGATAACTGTCAGATTGTCACAGCTCTTGTGTACGGCGCATGTGTGTGTTGTGGCAAGATCAAGAACAATGAAATATTTCCCAGAAAGAAAAGATGATGTTAGCTCGCAATAAAAATGGCACATTTTCCTTCCAGTTTGAATAGATTTTCGGGATGTCTGCAGCGAGTGGCAGACGTCTCGTTAATCCAGGCATTTGAAAGTCCAATGACGCTCACCGAGGAGCTGAAGAAGGATGAAAGAGACAATAAAAACCATGAGATATTTGTGGAGAGGAAGATGGCTGAAGATTTATGCCTTCATTGTGTTGCCTGCATGCTTGGTGGATAACGCCAGTCCCTTTCAGCGTGCAAGCTGAAGAAGAAAGCCGTTGGCGTGGCGCCCCGTCTCGTTAAGATGGACAAAAGGGAGCGCGAGGCCTTGCAAATACCTGTTGAAACAACTTGTGCACGACTGTCATGCGCAAGCTCGGCCACTGGAGGCAGAATAACGGACGCAAATTGACTACTGCGGGTGACTCGGTAAGCTGCAGTAATATTAGTCGTCGATCAGCGAGGATAAAGAATATATGCCAGTAAACTTCAGCGTCATTAAACAGCTTGAAGCCTTCATTTTATTTTCAAACGGTGGCTTGTTGTGAAGTCGTGAGTTGAGTTTACTCCCACCATATAGCACTTGTTTTTTTGGTTTTTTTTGCTAGCATCTCAAAATGTAAAACATCTGCCAAATGACACCTCTTAAGTCAAGGCACCGTTGTATTTGTATTGTATGTACATGAAAAAAGAAACTACAGTGGGTTTAGTTATTAAAGCCAAACGCAATAAATGTCCAATTTACCATCAGGGCTCTAATACGCCAATTTTTTTCTCTCCTCCCACTTTGTTCCGATTTTTGAGGGGGTCTTTCTTAGGAAAAACAGAGGTGATTAGCAACGGTTGGCAACGGTGTGACTCCACAAGTTTGCTTCACCCCCCGAGCAGGCCGGAACCCTGCAAAGTCAGCCTGTTGTGATGTGTCATGTCTACTCAGGGGACCACGGAGGCGTAGCTACAACACAAACACGGCTGGGACACCAGCACATTCACCCTGAGATACGCAATGTATTCCTTCCTCTATTAGGTCCGTAAACACTTTTCTTCCCCACCCTGAGTGATTCAATGAGACGTGTAGGGATGGATTCCGGATATCCTCCCTAATTTGAGCATGAGCTCATGGTGCGGCGCGGCGCGGCGCGCTGTCCTCCTGTGACCGAGCGTCGGCCTCTAGAGCAATACCGGAAGAGCCGGTCAAAACATCTGCAAAGAAAAATACGAGCCGACATCGACAGAGGGTGGGAAATGATAGCGGGACAAGAGGATCCAATCGAAAAAGAGGAATATACGTCCCCCACCAGGTTGTAAAAGGGACTTTTGTTGTTTCATAGAAATGTCACCCCAGCAACTAATGGGAGAGTATTCAAGGAGCCAACTAGCGACTACATTGAGACCTTTAGGTCTCTTATGAAGCAGTGACTGGAGTGCCTACTTCACTAACTTTTTGTCTCTTACACTCTTGCCAGTAATGTCTCCCAGGACACACAGCCTGGAGAGTTCCTGGCTGATGAGACAAGGATCAGCTAATTATGTCGCCTGAGTGAGAAAGCGCACCGTCCTTGCCATTGTGTGTGTCTGTCTCTCTCTCTCACACACACACACACACACACACACACACACACACACACACACACACACACACACACACACACACACACACTCACCCCTCTCTCCCCTCTGTCGCTTTTCGTCTCGTCACTGAAGGGCACCTATAGTTTTAGACGGGACACACTTTCATTGATAATGGAGAGCTATCAATCAAAGCCAGCAGAATTAATTTCTTTAAAAGCATCTGTCAACTGCCGTGAGGAGAACTTGGCGAATACTATGCTTGAACCTAGCATAGTGCAGGGTAGACGTATGACCACCACTGCATGACAATCATCTCCTTCTTCCATTCAGAATACATTTTGAAAAAGCCCAAATAATGCATGCAGCATTCTCTTTTTCTACACTGGCTGTTACTTGTCCAAATTTTGCACGACATCTATGGCCCTTCCATTTTGATTGAACCATAGAAACGCATGAGCTTCAAGGTCTTCCAGGTCGTAAGATTGTTCCGTTTGTCGACACCGGGTTGACGAGACAAAGCCCATGACGGCACTTGGAAGCCTGCCTGCCTACCTCGAATTTTGCAGTGCGGTTGACAACTTTGCTTCCTTCCCTCCCTCCTTCCCTCCCTCCATCCATCATCACGAACGACAACTTATTTCTTCTCCTGAAAAGTGGATTAGGAAGGCGTGTTTGTTGACATGACGGGGCTGAGAGGAGACCAGAGGCGCTAGCCTGGGCGTATCAAGAAAGTTGAAAAGGATAAAAAAGCATGTGGTTATTGTTATAGTGGATCTTAAAGGGGGAGGGGGTGTAACCTAAAGAGATGGAACCACCCGGGAAGCTTTTGTGGTGAGCTGATATCAGGATTCTTGGTTTTGTGTGTGGTTGTGAAAGGTGAAACTTTCTTTCATATGCTATCTGAAAGGGAAGAAAGTCAGTCCCATAGCATTTATAAATGCGGTATGTGTTTGTAGAGTCATGACATGACAACTCCCAGTCATGACAAAGCACAGTAGGGCCTTTCGCACTGTCCAAACAAGGCTAGGCCAATACAAACATACACACGCTGACATGCGCAACATTTTTCATCTTTCTCCAAGACACTTTGGTGAGCATGAGAACAATAGAAATTGCATTCTATTAAAACTGACCCAAAATAAAACCTTGCCAATAGAAAACATCACGGAAACGCAATATGCATAAAAGATGAGTTGTGACTAAATTAGCCATGATGTACTTTATTATATTTACTTTCAAATGAACGTTTGCTGAAACGGACCGCATTGAAGTCTGCAAAGTCCCCCTTTGAAGAGGAAAGACATAACCATGGAGTTTAGAGGCCTTTGCGAGCATTTTGACAAACGTGTCCCTTTTGCAAAGAACTTTGTGGAAACTGCTTTGTCCTTATGATGTAGAGTTTGACACTAACAGATGGACACCCTCAAAATTGTCCCCAGCTCAAATAGTCAAACCGCATTATTTTTACTCCGTGCGCTAGGTTCCACACAGACAGCACCGAGACTGTCCTTAGAAGGCTTGGCGAGTGGACCGCCTGTGATGTCATCCTTTTCATACGTATACCCACCCCACTGTATCTGGTAAGATCCCATTGTTATTTTTCCATCTTAGCCTTTGCGGGCCATCTTCATTCGGCCAGCCAGACGAGCTCAGACATGAGGTAAGACGTGAAGGAGCTTCAGGATGATGAAAAGGGCAAATACCAGAAAGACTTTTGTGCTTGCAAGTGAGGAGAGGCCCAACTGCAGCAGCACTGAGAGAACATGTTTGACTGCACTGTAATCTCAACAAAATGAAAAGCTTTCATTTCCATGACAGCAATGTTACTTCTGACAAATTCCTTTCTGTTTGAGAGTAAGATCAGCGGCGTCCGCTCATTCATTATGGGGTCAAACATGGCCTATGTCTCCACAGCTCATTGTTTTGGCGTAATTGTTAGCTTCCGACAATGCTCTAACTATAAGATGCAGAAAACACACACACACAAAAGAAAAACCATTGCATGCATCACTCAGACAATGTGGGAGAGCCTTTGGTGAGGAAATGTTCCAATTTAGATGCCGCCGCTCGAGCATTGTGGTCAGCTGAGCCCTGGAGCATTTTACTTGAATGTCAATCAAGCGGCAGAAGCAAGAACAGAATGTGCTGGATAAACCAAACATGTATTTCAAAAATCAAGTCCATTTAAATCCATCCAGGAACACACACACACACACACATCTGATTTGTAGTCTTTGTACTTACCCTGGAAGGCATCCGAATGGCCAGCGATCAGGTGCTTCAGCTCGTAACTGTACAAGTAAATGTTGTGGAGGGTTTCCCGCTTCACTGCGAACTGGTAGCTTTCCTCCATCTTGCGGGTGCAGCAAGAAGGACCCTGGTGCTTGCAGACCAAGAGATCCACATCTACGAGAGAAAGGCAGAAGATTGTGGGGTTACGGGCTCCCAATATGGCACAATCGACAAGACTGGAAGATTGGCACAAGCCTCAAATAAAATGTGGTACTTGCATCGTATCTGAAACTTGTTTTCCATTGGCAAGGCCCGTGTTAGAGTCAATGCTATAATGCAATAATCATAGGTTTGAAAAAGAGCCGCTGATACTTGCCACGGCTAATAATAAACCTCTATGAGCAGGAGTCTAAATCCTACGTAGTCCCGTCGCTTCCGGGGGGACTGCAGATTTATGTCTACCTCATATGATTGTCCAGTGTGGAGCCCGAGTATGTGCGTGTTTGTATAGTGGCCCGAGTATGCACACAGATAAACAGCCCATAACTCTGCTGGGAGACACAAGAGGCACCATGGGAGGGTGAGAAAGTAGACCAAGTATCCAACGACATTTCCCGCTATATTTACTTTCCCCGCTGAATATAGAAATATCTTCATGTGTTGTTGTTGTTGTTGTTAAGCGCAATTTGCCATTGGACCAAAACAAGCCTTGCGTGTCTTTTACAAAGAGGCAGGCAGGCAAAGCATAATCATGGTTTGAAACAAGCCAGACCTCGCCCGTTATAGCATCATTGGCAACGGCCACATGAAGGCAATGACCTAACGATGATCCAATAAACAGCTCAATCAGACTATTACATCAGCTGAAAACGAGGGCACCCTGTCCTGTCCTGTCCTGTCCTGTCCTGTCCTGTCCAGTCCTGTCCCGTCCCGTCCTGTCGTGCCAGCGTCACCTGCTTCGCATCATCATAAACACAGCCATGACATCATTTCAAGTGCTCACAATGAGCCGGGTGGGTCTATTCAAACGGTCTTTTCCCACTCGTTTCCCTGCCCGAGCCCGTATGCACTTGGAGAGCCTCGTCGTGCGGTAGCCTGATATGATAACGAAAGGGGGGGGGGCTGGAAGGCAGGTGTTGTAACCAGAACCTAAAGTATGGCCTTAGGACAGACCGCAAGAGCAGCGCCTCAGCGACCAAATCCCTCCATGAAACACAATAGGGTTGCATTCTCAATCCCTCTTTCCCTTTCTGCCCCCTCGCTTCCATTTGCCTGGCGAGGCCCAACGGGTGTCTCTTAATGACTTGACGAGGCTCCGTTTGTTCCCATCTAAGAACCGGACGAGTGAACCCGGCCGGGACTGGCTCTTCTACTCCAACTCATTAGCTCATCCCATTGGAAATATCGGAAAGCGTAACTCGCCCATGTCATGATATGAACTCTGGGTTGTTACAATCGATATGCTGTGACACATTGTGATATCTTTGTAAGCAACTCCTGAACCCGACGCCACAAGGCAATGAATGCGTAAACATTATTTACTGCTTCTTTAGCTCCATGCCCATAGTGAGCTCATGGTGCTCTCATTTTCCTTGGTGTTAGCGTACTATCTCTCTGATATGAAATGAATATGCGGGGGACTCTCAGTAATCCAGCCGACCTCGCTGTCCCGGGCGACTCGTTGGATGGAGTAAGTGATATGCAGAAAGCCTTTTGGCTCTTAAAGCCACCGCGGCGGTCGGGGATGGTCTGACTGTGTCGCAAATATACATCCCTGCTCAATTTTGGGGGGAATTGGGGGCAACCGCTGAATCTTTAGAATGTGTGGAACGTTTTACAAACGGAACTGCAATAAGGTTCGAGAGTCACGGCACCCTCCAAACTTAGGTCGGATGGCGACTGCTCAGCTTTGGCCGGAATTCAGCAGCAATTCAGTGAGTCAAATTCAAGAAGCAGATCAGATGTCATTGAGCCGGCGCTTTGGCAGGGTGAAAGCATCTGATTAAAAGCCTCGCCAATCAACTGACGATTGGATTAGGTTTCTGCGGCGTCCCCACATTGAATGGCTTGTCTCGAGATAGCAGGTGAAAATCTTCACATCAATGTATGCCATATGGCCGTCAGCAAAGTGATCCGGTCTCGTAACTCTTCTTCAGCTAACGGGTCAAGCGAGGGCAAACGGTTGACATCGATGACTTGACTCAATTTCCCAGAGGGGAGGCTTTCAACAAAGCTACATCGTATGGGCATGGTCAAAAAAAGGATTCACAAAGCGCCCCAAAGCAAATTAAAAAAAAAAGCAAATTAAAATCTGCTTATAAGAACAAATATCTGTTCAGCGTCTCCTAAAATGGCACGTGAAATCGCCTTCGGGGATCTATTTTTTTCCCCCTACACAGATGGAATCGTGGACGACGACTTCTTTGTCATTTGTGGCCACTGAATTTATTCTGCTTGGCTAAACCGTTCACGCGCTTAAGACTCAAGTCTGAATCCTAATTCCCTTAATCATCCTCAGGTGACGAATACCTCGGGAGTAATTGACCATCTTCAAGCGACGGCTCAAGGGGTCTGGGCTTGTTAGCAACAATCCCTTCAGCGACAGTTCAGTGCACAAGTCACAAGTATAATTGAGCCTCTTGCTCTCATGCCATGTGCGATACACCGTGTCGCGGTAGCCTCGTGAATACTGCTGAGAGGGTGTGTTTTTTTATTTTTTATTTCCCCAAGCATTTAAAAAAACGACACGCGGGCCGTCACATCTCTTTAAAATGGTTACACACAGATCAAGAGGACGGTCAAGTTTTCCTGACACTGTTATTTTGATATTTTACATAAGAAGAAGAAAAACATTGGAAGAAAACAAGCAATGAAGGGTTCTTCAGCCTCAAGAAACTGCTTCCCCTTTCAACTTGTCTGATCCAGTCAGTAAGCATACAGGATACACATGCTTTCGCAGATGGGCGGGGCTTGGGCTGGACCGACCGTGCCAAACGCAAACACACCTCAAAGGAGTCTTTGCGGCATACCTGCATTTTTTGGACAACCTTAAAAGCAAGCGGTGGTGTTTTGCTATCCGAGACCTGTCAGGTTCTGGCACGCGGCTCCAAAAGCCGTGGCAAAGACGAGGGGTCAGACAGAGAGCGCTAAGAGGCCAAAGCTGGAGGCCATGGAGCGGCGTTAGATCACCAGTGTTGAAGAATGCCGTCGACCAACAATTGCCAATCAAAAGATTGCCGTGGACTGAAATCAAATAAGGGATAGACGTGGTAATCAGCTTCGGACTGGCGCGGCGCAACGTCGGTAAGGCCGCTGCGACAGACAAAGAACCTCTGAGGCGATGTTGGCGACGACATCTTGAGCTTTCTTACTTTGCTCACGTCTTTTTAAGGCTTCTCATGACGAGCATGCTCTGCGGGGAACATGCGCAACAATTTGTGTGGAGAAGGACGTGTCCTCCGTTCCGTGTATTTGCTCTCTCAGCAAGAAAGGCCGTGTTAAATGGGGAATCTGAACAGGGAATGTAGAGCCAATCCAAGGCCATGTTGAGCTTTGGGTTCGACTTGGTCAAAACTTTTGATGCTCTAACTGCCTGCCAGCCTGCCTGCGTGGCTGCCTGCCTGCGTGGCTGCCTGCCTGCGTGGCTGCCTGCCTGCGTGGCTGCCTGCCTGCGTGGCTGCCTGCGTGCCTGCCTGCCTGCCCGCCCGCCTGCCTGCCTGCCCGCCCGCCTACTCGCCCGCCTGCCTGCCTGCCCGCCCGCCTTCCAAAAGATTTTATGAGCTAATCTCACGATGTGGCGTTTGGCTGCGTATCACAGCGCAGAAGTAGCACGCCATATATCTCTTGAAAAATCTCAGCGTAAGCAATTCACGTCAGCGATCGTCTTTGGTCTCACCGACTGAGGTTGACTGGGAAACAAATTTGAAAAGCAGACAAAAAATGTTGTTGAGAAAATTCATTTCACAAAACAAACACGGAAAATGTGTGCTGTCCTGTGGAAAAACACGCAAATGTTTATTTTTGCTAATGGGACATCTGCATTATTGTAGCCACGTTGACAAATTGATACTGTTGTCAGTATTTACAATATCAAATGGTACCCAATTGACCTTTACCTCATATACGCCTTGAATATCCACGAACAACACACCCTCAACACAGTGTTTTTTTTTTTTAACATGACCATTTCCAGTTAGCAGTGTCTGATGTTCCCCGTTGCCGCAGCTCCTCCTGGCACGTTTCATGAAAAATGTGTTCACCGCACATGAATGAAACGCAGCACTGTATGCTGACACAAACATCACACTGTGAAAGGAGTTGAAATGTTGCCACTTCAAATTTCGACCGTTGCTTTTGTTGGCATTTGATCTGTAAAAAGCGACGCGCTGTAGCCCAACTCTGTATACACAAACACACACACGCACACACACACAGCAAATCTCCCACTCAAACATCCCCACCGCTGGTAAGCACTTTGAAGACATGATCGCATCTGACCCAAAACAACCTGCTCTAAAGTCGAGTGTAAATAAAAAGCAAAACAAGAAGCCCCAAATGCCGTGTTTGGTCAGCTGTATCGCAGGAGCAGATAACAGAGAGTTTACAAGCCTCAAAACATAGGAAATGATTCTTTTCAGATATCACGATGAGGTGATTCGCACGCACATCCGTCCCAAAATGTTGGGACGGCGTATCGATGAAATCAATTGTGGAGGGCAGCTGCGGTGAGAGAGTGTCACACACTGCCATTTACCTCACGCAAATGTGCTACAAATGCATCTCAACCCGCTTTAGCTTGTCATGCTAAGCTCAATTCCGAGGTCCTTCTGTCTGCTTTCCGTGAGCGTGCAAATACTACTGCTTGTAAAGGAAAGGCTTATCCTCCCTCCTGTTGCTCCTGGTGACAACAAACAAATATCAGATGGTTTGGACGCGCTCTCCGCCGCGGCTATCAATTGCTGGGCTCCAATGTCGCGCTTCATACTCAGAGCGGGATGTTTGGCCAGCTTCACATCCATATGGCATCTGCACATTGAAAGGGCAAAAGTGCTACGCGTCGACAGGAGCGCAAAGCTGCTAGCTATGAACCCACGTCAATGGAACATACGTTAGGAGGTCTGACGACGTCAAGTCCCGGAAAAACGGAGGATAGTTCAACCCTCTGGAAATGGGTTTGGAGTTGATCATCATCCAAAAACTCTTCTCTTTGGGCGAAAGAGGAAAGCCACATACCACAATCTGATCGAGGAAACCAAAAGGCCGATCGATGCACAGTCAGAACCTCACTCGTTTTCTAGAGATCGTATCCGATACGCAATTGAAACGTGTTCTATCTTCACTCATTTGCAGTTAGTTACAACACTGTCCTCAAAACCACACTTCACCAAGTATGTCCAAAACAGTGACCGTCATGTTTCCGAGCGCAACTTCAAACCGGGAAGGTCCCGAATAATACAGTGTTCATTGAGTTTTGAGATGCATTCAGAATTTGGAGTCCTGTATGGTTGGCAGTTGTGGTTTTAGAAGCAATTGCTATTTGATTTGATAAATGGTGAAGCAGCACATGTAGGCATATATTCTTGAAAAATGACAATCATCACGGCATCATACAGAGCTACATCAGAAGGAGCATTATTGCGTGCCTGCACGACTGCAAAGGCAGGCACAACAGAAACAGCAGCGCTGTTAACTAGGACGCAGCATTCAATCATGCACATACTTTTCAGTTCTTTACACTTTATTTTTAAAACACAAAGTGCAAATTTGCCTTCTTAAAAACCACACACTTTTCATTGATTCGTTCATTCATTTGTGGGGGTTCTTTAATGTCCATTAGCATTGAATGATGATTCATATTTCAATGGGGGAATATGGAGACGTTGGGGGTCGTGGGGTGCTGGAGCCTATTCCAGTTGACTTTAAGGGAAAGACAGAATACACCCCAGAATGAAATGAATGAATCACTGAGTGGGAATGGGACCCTTGCTGCCTGTATACCAAGCAGGAGAATGTACCACTACAACATATCACATTTTTATTGTATTACAAATAAATGGATGAATATGATCATTTTTATTGTAGATACATTTCAGTGTTAGCAGATCTCACACTAGTTGAAAATTAGAAGATGGTAGAAAGTCTTTTTCTTTTGATTTGATATTTTTAAAGATAGTTTAAACAAGTTTCATGAAAATGTGCTGCCTCCTATTTTATTTCATATTGTCAGCACAATAGAATGTTACAACAATAACAGCCATGCCACACTGCGGAGGACCGTGGGTATCTCACCTGTGCCAGGTGTCTCCGGGACTCGATGCAGGGGGCCGACCTGCCTCACCTGGAAGGCGGCCCTCACCTCATGACAGCTGTACGCGCCCACCTCAAGAGCGCTCGTCGCCAATAAGAGCGCCAGCAAAATCCCCCAAACTCCGCGGGAGTTCACGCGTGGGCATATTCCTGCACGGGACATTGCCGCATGTCACACCGGACCGGAGAGCCTGCTGGATGGGTGGGTGGATGGATGGTTGGATGGATGGATGGAGCCCTGCAGGGAGTGAGTCAGTGCGTGCGCGCGTGTATGTGGGAATGTGTAGAGTCCGAAAAGAAGCGACGAGAAGTTTTTAAACATCGGATCCAGACTGATGTTTTGCTCACATTATTGGTCGGGAGAGGTGTGCAGTCTGCGCCGTGACACGGGAGGAGTGTTGCTGGGTACGTGTCTGGCTGTCTGTCCACGCCGTGCGCACGCACGCACGCGCGCGCGCGCACACCCACACACACGCCCCCCAACCACCAGCCCTCCTCCCCCCTTGCCCTGACCTACCCCAAATAAAACTCACTCAACCCTTTTGTGTGCGTATCATTTGTGCACGTACGCGTTTTACAAATCAACCATTGATGTGCTCTTGCAGGTACTTGTTAATATACATCGACACAAAACCTTGGATTACAGTCTTCATTCAGTATGTACGATACGGCTTTGTTTATATCGAGTGTGATGACTACTTAGTCTTATGAATGATACTTGCTCATGTCCATCAAATTCCAGCAGACAAGTGAGAATGGTTTGAGTTTGCTGCCACCTAGTGGTAAAACGGCTATTTCATTACGAATGCACCTTCCATAGAAACAGTCACAAATTGAACAGTTTGTGCATAAAGATTCATTTCTAATACAGCCCAATCTTTGGCCGCCAGGGCGCAAAAGAATGCAAACACACAAATGTGCAGTAAGCATGCAAAAAAAGTTCTTTTTTTCTCTGAGGATAAATACGTATACGCCTGTGTTTTGTTTATTTTGTCCGTCTACAGGTGCTGCTCCACCATTTGACATATCAATTGATGAAATTGTTGTAAAACCACAACATTGATGTGTTCGCCCTTCGAAGGGATTTGTATCGTGACTGCGGTAAACAGCAGACTTGAGTTATTTTGAGTACAAATGTATTCGTTTCAACTGTTGGGTTCAAACCAAACCATGTTGGGGTAAAAATTGGACCCAACCAAAAACAATCAACCCATTGTTTTTAGAAATTGGGTTTGTGCAAAACAACCTAGAAGTGGTCATGGTGACTTTGACAGCTGAATTGGAAGATACAAATTTGCAGACTTTATATTGTCCAGAACGAACCGTAGTGGCCCAAACTTGTGCAGAAAAGCTCCATAGCCATGCTTACCTGACAGGACACACTTCCGCATTTTTTCATTTCCGTTCATTGGGCACGGGAACACAATAAAGAGCTGTTCCATTTGTTATTGGTATTCGCCACTAGAGGGTGACAAAGCCGAGGATGACAATACTACTTCAACGCCTTAACGGTTTCTATCAGTAGTATTAGTAGTAGTATTAGTAGGAGAAGTAGTAGTAGTAGTGGTAGTGGTAGTGGTAGTAGTAGTGGTAGTGGTAGTAGTAGTAGTAGTAGTAGTAGTAGTAGTAGTAGTAGTAGTAGTAGTATCATTATGAAGGCAGGGAAGTAGGTCGGTAAGTAGGTACAACAAGGTGGCAGAAATCATGATCAGTTTCAGAAAGTAGTCACCGTTAGCACTAAACTTTCAGGTTCTCTGTTAGACAGCAAAAAGAAGGGGGAAAGGGTCAGAAAATGTTGATTGAATGTTGAGTCATTTGTTGGAAACAAATTTGTATTATTTGCTTTCCTGATTTGATGAGTTCCAATGGAATGTGTTGTATTCGTCTCTAATGGCCAGAAGATGGCGTCCAACACTTTTTTCCCCAGTATTCAATTATTTCAGGTAGGCCCGTTGAAAGCCGATCAATTTTTCTTGAACTGTAGATGTTTCAAATGTATCCCTTTCTACTGTAATTAGGAAATAGAAAAGAATAAAATGTTGTTTATAATACAAGATAACAAGTCTTTTGACATCAGCTTCAGTCATGGTGGTGGTTCTTTTCTAGCATTTGGTCTCATGTCTTCATATAGCGCATGGCATGACCTGCCTTTAGCCTATCAGTTGTGGCCGTCTAAATCGGGGATTTAAGGGACTTCCATAGGGTTAAAGCCTTCCGCTGACCGTTGAAGAGATTACGCTTTCCAGTCTCCCATTTTCACCTCTGAGTCTCGGATCAGGGGCGGTGGTCAGAGGCATGGCTCATTTTGATGTCACTGGAGGCAGCAGTGATGATTTAGTGTCAAGAAGCGTGATTAACTTGAACGTTAACCCTCGCTGTGCAGATGGAGGATCAAGTACTCCAGGAAAACACTTGCTTGCGACTGGAAAGACACTCCTCATTGACCCTCGCTCGATGTGCAGTTGCTCTGGAAAGCACTGCTGAAGGTGTTTCCCGTCGAGGGTAATTAACAACAAGTATGATTGAATTCACGGTGAAGGAATCAAACCATTACCGCTGTGGGCAAGGCTTCAAGTTTGTTTTATATGAAGTGCAAATTGATTCTTGACTGTCTTCCTAGTGGGCTTCACACAAAGGTTACAATCGACACAAAAGGTGCCGAAGATACAAGATCAACTTTGACTCATATATGCAGGGGCGGAGCTATGAGGTGGCCAAGGGCGGCCAGGCAATCACCCCTGAAACGAATACTTCTTTCTCGTGTTTTGACATGCTAGCAAACGGTAACGTCCCAAATTCTGCAGCATATTGCATGCCGGAATTCATATTTGAGCATTCGAAAGATGACTTGCAAGCAGATATGAAATATGGAGTAGGCATAAGGTGATGCCCATTCATTCATATTAAGAGAAGAAGTCTTATGCTCCATATCTCTTTGGGCAAGGATGTGAGTGGTGGAAGTAAGCCCGTGCTGCATCTTTCATGAGAGCCTGACACGTTCAGTGGCACAGTCTCACCATCTGTCCAGCTCTCCTCCCTCAGTCACCTGTCGGGGAAATGCGAGGAAGCCTCTCCGGGGTCACGATTCTATCAGCACCGAGTCTAAGACTCCAAAACCACAACGGCAATCAATTAAAGCGCACGGCTACTAAAACGCTAAGCCCGTGGTGTGGTGTAGTCCAACGGATGTATCTAGTGATGACTAATTGATTGGTTGAACGGCTTTTATGGACTATTCGTTAGCCTGTAACAGCAACGGGTCGATCGATGCGACATCATTTTAAGCGTGAGTGAACTTGACAAAGCTCCAGGCCGCATTACAAGAGAACTGACGTAAACATCAGGATGCGCTATTAGGTTGTGAAAAGACAACATGGTATAACTTACTTGCGGGCTAAGTTTAAAAATGGAAGTTTGCCTGAGCCTGCTATCTGCATTGTGAACAAGAAATGGGATGTATGAGAGGAAGACATCCAACATTTCCTCCGTGACACACGCTATTGTTCAAATAGCCCCGAGATTCATTCGGTAGGTGGGGAAAGTTAGGATGTAAATTAGCCCGTGAGAAGAGCCTAGATGACATATGTACTGCATATGCAGGTCAAATATTGACTTGATTCAATTCAACACTTGATGGGTGGGCAAGCACTCCAGAGACCTAATTACTGGTGTTAAAAAAATAAAAAGTACATTTTCCGCAAGTTCCAACTGGTATTATGTCATTGATCTATGATATTCTACATATGATATATATGTATCTATCTCATTTTGCTCAAACCGAATTTGAATCCAATTAAGCGTGCATTCATTCATTCACTGATGTACGTACTCAAATGCCTTTCAAGCACAGACGAAGTGAGTGCGAAGTGTAAACTAACATTCATTGACTCCCACTTCACCCTCCTTTCCGTCCTCCACTGTTCACAAAACAAAGTCGTGTCGTGCACGTAGGTGGAAGAATTTGTTTAACCCCGTTCACCCCCTCGGGATTCCCTGGCAGTCTGTGTTCATTCAACTCCTAAGGGATCTAAGTAGGATCTTTTGCACGGAGGTCAGTCTGTATTCTTTGTGCCTGCCTATCTTGCCCATTTGCTCTGTACGCAGCGGCTGGCTTTGTGTCTGGCTAATGGAGCACAAGAGGGAGGGAGGGAGGGTTAGGGTTACTTTTTGGTCACAGCGTTTTATGGCACTGGGATCATAGCGAGCGGGTGGCTATTTATGGCACACGGCGTGTTGTCATGAGACAAGCAGACGACGCTCGTGGTCTAATTTGGGACTGTTCACTTCTGTAAAGCTCCAGAAGTGGAAGATTCTGCATGGCTGCTGGACATTTCTGATGTTTTGGGGTTCGGACAGAAAGTGAAGGGGCATGGGTTAAGAGAAATGGAGTGATGGGTTGATGAAAACAACAGATCTCTGCCTAATCCTTTTGTGTCCACTGTGTTAATCCGTCCGTCCGTCCGTCCGAGCACAGCCCACCCCACCGCCCCAAATTGTATAGCAGGCATTCCCACCGCACAAACAATCAAACATGTTGTGCAAAAAAAAAAAAAAAAAAAAACACGTCCCCCAGACAGTCTGCTACAGTTCATGCAACTCCGGTTCAACTCTGCCTGCTTTAATCCCGTTCACATCCTTGGCCGGCGGGAACCAGACTCTCATTTGCATGTCTTACTTTGTTTGCATAGGCAAACACATTTGAAGGCCGCACCGAGCCGTATGCCAGCGTGTGCATGCCGCAAAGCCAAATTGCGCTTTTAGCCCTTTGTTTGGCTTCTGTTTTTGTTTTGCCTGTTGTGAGTGTAACAAATGCACTTACAGGTTTGCAGCAAAGTATTTTTGTGTCTCCGTCTTGTTTACGAGCTGTAAAGGAGAAGGGGTGCGGGTGTCGACGGAGGATGGGGTGAGGGAGGGGGTGGAGGCAGTGGTTGCCAGGGGGGAAGAGGAGGTTGAGTCTAATGAGGTCACGCCCTGGCAACCGATTGGCTCCTCCTACTCTGCTCCCCATCTCTCCACTCAGAGAATCGCCCCCTCCAAAACTCTCCCTCCCCCTTCCGACAAGGAGAGCTCTCCATGGTGCTGAAAACAGAAAAACACATTTGAGCTCCAGTTACAGTACGAGCGAAATGCACACAGCACTCAAGAGAGGAAACATAAAACCGGGAAAAGCGACGCGCGTGCGAGTGCGCCTAATCAGCAGCTGAAGGCACCTAGTGAGAGGAAATGCTTTTAAGAAGGGACGAGAGGTGGAGAGGATGACGTTGTGACGGAAGGTGGCTACAGTAAGCGGTGGGCGTGTTCTTGTTTTGATCTATCACTGGGAAGCCCGGTGTCATCTGTTCCGGCACAGACCTGACAGTTCAGACCTGCGAGGACCAGCCGGAACGTTGGAAAAGCACATCTCTGGGTGACGACTCCTTTCACCGTGTGTCACAATGCGGGAGATTTTGGACCAAAGGAATTGATGTGAAATTCAAAGACTTCAAAGGCTGGAAGTATTTTGAGGGGTCAGCGCGTGTATGTGTCATGCTCACAGCGGCGGCGGAGGTGACGGCGGCGGCGGCGGCGGCGGCGGTCTGCAGCTCCACTGCGTCCTTCTCTAGCATGTGCTGATGTGCGGAGCGGTAAAGCCGGCACCTGGCAAGGAGCTTGGCACCATCGGATCTCCCCTTTTCCCGCCTGTTCCCGGGGAGGCTGGAGCGTGGGGTCTTGCACTCAATGGCCCAGTTCCTCTTGATCAACAGCTTCATCCCGGGTCACCGGGACTCCACTTAGCAAGCCGAGCCTTTGGACCGTACGATGGATGGATTTCTCTGTGGATTTAAGGGGAATAGTGCACTGGTGCTGCAGCAAAGGTCAGAGTGCGTACTGGATGTGCCTGGTGAAGACAGAAGATTTACTGGTGAACAAACCAGCAGGGACGCAAGACTACTGTAAGTATTCCCGCAACTCTTTTGAATAAATGCAAAATAGCACACATCGGGGCGCCGCTAGTTGAGCGGTGCGAGCGCATCCACAATGTCTGGCAATCTTTTTGACCTTGTGTCTGCAAAATATCCACGCTGGTCTTGTCCTGTCACGCGGTTGCCTGGTAACACAAAGCGTGTGCCACTTTGAGTTACAAAGTGCACATCTGTGTTCCAACTGTTGCAGTCACTGTCAACTGGGGCACAGTGATGGGCAGGCACAACCACCAGTATAGGAAAGAGAGAGAGAGAGAGAGAGAGAGAGAGAGAGAGAGCATGCATCAAGTGAAAGAGACAGAGCAGAGCGGGCAGGGGCGGGGGTTGCACTGAGGTAAATGGGTTGTCCAATTGACAGGTTTTATGGAGATGAGCAAATAAGAATAGCATTTTACATTGATGAGTTATGGGAGGGCAATCCAATGGGAAAGGCTGGGCTGATGAAAAACAGTGTGATAAACAAGCCCAGTTGGGCGCAGAGTGCTGCTGCCGCTGCTGCTGCTGCAGGCTTACGGGGATTAAGCAGACAGGCTTAATTCAGCTCCAGCAACTGTGCCTTACCTAGCGCTGCATCCTTCACACATTGAACCCGTGCACTTTTCTCCTTTGAAATCCTGCTCGTCAGCGATAAGACAAGGAAAAGGGTGGAAAACATCTCAGCAGATTTAGGGCTTGCTTTGGTGACCTGGTTTGCACCCTGAGATGCCGACCGCTGTGCCAAAAAGTGTAAACGTGTCGCAGCAATCAGGTAAAGCCAATGACCTCGTGGCCACGCTGGATTCATTCATAGGTAGACGGATGATGAAGTTGGCCAGACAATGCTCGGCCTCCCAATTGGCTTTGCAATCTCCATCTGGCTGCCCTCCAAGCAGCATACCCACACACACACACACACACACACACACACACTGACCCCTCCCCATGCACATTCAGTGGTTCTCTCACACGTAAACAAGCATGAGTCTTAGGCTCATCTGAAAATACTGACCTACATAATAAAAGCATGCATGAGCTGTCTTCTTCCCCGCCGACCTCTCCGAATTCACACACTCGGGTTCATACTGCGAACTGTCAACGTCCTCGTTAGCCCCTGCCCGCTTCGTCTCGGATGCCAAATGGCTGCAAACAAGTGAGAAAAATGAGAGGCAGAGATTTGGGAGTTTTTTTTCCACACTATGTCGCAATGCACATCACTGCTGCTGTCAGTAATGGTCTTTTATAGCAAGAAACAACTCGGGTGCAGACTATTTTTAGACATCAAACGCAAGACGATTGCGCGAGCATGCAAAACCACGCCACTGCAGTCCAGTAAAAATGAATCCGTGCGGCTGCTCCCAGGAGTATTACGTTTTCTCATCGGAGCCCACCACACGTTATTTATTTATTTATTTATTTTTACAAATGAAAGCTCTTTTTTTTTTTTTTTTGTTGTAACGACGGCGTGGTCAATTTCAGCCCACTTGGAAAAGCAACAAGCCAAATGGGAGACTTGGTTCGGCAGTTTACTGTGTCTACCGCATGGATGTACGTACATGTCACATGATCTTGAAGGATGGGGAACGGACATGATGCAAAGCTCATTAGTAGCACGAACCTTCTTCGGCAAGCGTGAGAAATCTTAACAACAAGCAAGTCTATAAATAGCTCATCTTACGATGACCTTGAAAAACGAATATTGAAATCACCACTAATCGCTTCCTTGTTTTCTGTTTCCAGTGGGATCATTTGAAGAATGATGAGCTCCAAGGAAGGGGAAACTATCCGCTTCTTCCAGTATGTCGAGGAGAATGGACTGAAAGCTTACAACGGCCTGCTGGCTCAGAACCTGGACCACGCCAGGAATGAGAAGAATAGGCTGTACCTGCAGGAGAAAAACGACAAGAAGAGAAAGCAGGAGGAAGCCATAAGGAGGTAGGAAGATGATTGGAATAAAGTCATCGTATTACTTCTGAAGAGGTCAAACGGTCTTGGGTTCGCTGGGAAGAAGTTGGAAGAAGTGGGCCAAGTGGCCAGCCGGACGCAGGGTCCCTGTGGCGCAGGCACTTTGCCACATTTGGACCATTGCGAGTACAGACTATGCCCACCGGTGGCACCCATCGTCTATGGAGGATAATTAGTTTTTCACTTTTAGATTTATTTAGGACTTGGATTGAGGTCATCACTGCTCCATGCTTTTAGTATTAAGAAAGGAAGGGTGGGCCATCACATGAAGTTTTTAGGATGCCGTCAGTTGAGACTTGTCGTCCTGAGGGCAAACCGAATTGGGACGAGAGGGTTTATTTTACTTTGCAACCTCTTTCGTGTATATGTGCACACTAACCCAAAAAACTCATCTTGTGGGGCAGGATAGGGAACACACAGTCATTGAGGATGACAGATCAGACACTGTATTATCGTTTTGAAATCATCCCAGCTACGAGGAGAGCACATGGACAATCGTTGGCCGCTCTTTAAATGCCCAAAACACCACAAGACTCTAGAGGACAAGAGTTTAAAATTTGGATTTTTTTTAATGAGCCATATACGTAGGTCCATTAAATGACCACAATGTCTCCATCCTCCGAATGAGAGACCGAAGTCTCGTGAGCAAGCTCGCCCCTCGCGTGCAAATATGACTGCATCTGTGTGCACGAGCGTGAGCAAAACAGAGACATTATCAGCGTGAGAGAAAAGATAGGAAGCGTGTGGGAGGAAAAAAAAAAAAAAAAAAAACTTTCAAGAGTAAGGAGGAGGAGGCAAGTGAGCGGGGTGAAGAGAGAGAAAAATGGAGTGATTAAATGTGAGCACCATTGCAGGAGATGTGTTTCTGCCTGGTGACAGCTGGAACAGCCGACGGCCAATCAGATCAACACGTTAGCGTTGAGTTAGGCCGGCCTTCCTGCCTTCGCCATTCTATATGGCTTTAATATATTCTCTTTTATTATCACAGTCATGCGAAGAAACTAAAACGGATATTTTTAAATATACATAGTTTCTCTATTTGGGTGCACCCTTCAAAAATAAATATGAGTAACTGCTATTTGGTCTGGGGAAAAAAAAAGTCATGAAATGAGGAACACGTGACTTCATTTCCAAAAAATATTGGCCAGTAAAAGAAATATTTTTGTGTTTGTAAATCAAGTAAATATGACAAACCTAAAGGAAAAGAAAAACTGCTGCGAACTATAGTCCATTTTCTTGATGTAGGTATTAGTTTTTTAAGGGCTGGACCAGTAATCAAAAGTTATAACTATGATCTTGAGTATAAAAAAAAAAAAAAAAAGCTCTACAAACACTGATTGGTATAAATAAATATCTTAGCAGACACAGACAAGCATAAATTGCTTTGATTTGTTTTTTTACAATTCAGTCATGCAGAGCTGGCATATGTGAGAGAATTTCCCAAATAATGAACACACTGCAATTCGTTAAAACAAGATCAACTTTTCAAATCGATCCACCTCGTCAATCTGCGCATATGCCAGACGGGTGCACGTGTGCTTTATTATTATCGCTTACTTCTGTATCTTGTTTCTATGGGTACGGCGTTGCTAGGCAGATTAGAGCTGGGACCAGACCTCGCTGCATGTGGACCTTCTGTGCAGCAGCTGGTGGCGTGGCAGGGCAGGGCAGGGCAGGGCAGGGCAGGGAAGAAGAGGGGGGCGCTAATAAGCAAATCACACACCCAGGGGTTTCACTAAACACATGAAAACATGCAAATGTCAATTCATATCATTTGAACGGCCCCATTTATTTTTAGAGGAAATACAAACTCCCCGATCTTCTTGTGAAGCTCATTTGCATACGCCACTCAGAACGCTCCTTTTAGGCCATTTATAAGGGTTGATTGGGAGTGTGGCGATGGGTCGCTCACTGCCACGGCGTCGTTCTCAGTGTGAGCGGCACCGGTCCTATCCGGAATTGAAAATCGAATCAACGGCTTGCCCTGACAGATAAGCACTTTTCGAGGGGGCAATAGGACAGCTGTTAACATTGATGTAACACTTCTGTGACGTGTGCAGAAATGCAATGGTGAGAGGGAGGGAGCAAGAGAGGGAGAGAGCGAGAAATATGCCATGATGATTATGCACTGTTGTTAGGACTGTTCTATTATTGCTGTCCACCAACAGGAAAAGCCGGGAGCGCGAACACGGACGCGAGGATTTGAACTGGATGTCGTGTGATGTAATGTCATGTCATGTCATACAGTACAGTGAAGTGCTTGTTTGTGGTTTTGCTATTGACAAATTCACACGTATCCAAATGTTTTTCCTGTGAAACCTATCCTTGGCTATTTGATGAAAACAATACAAATTATGGAGTGGCATTTCTCTCCTTCAAAATACAAAATAAATTTTTTCTCTGTATTTTGGGGAGGCTGGAACGAACGGATAGCATGACCAAGATTTCAATGAGGAATGATGATTGCTTGAGTTTCGAGCGTGATCACAGAATACATTCATAATGCCATGGCTTTTGCACGTACTGTAGGTCATTGAAACAGCATCTCCTTGTCACCTTTGTGTAGGACCGGGGAGGACATAGCAACAGAAGGCAAGCACTTACGTATGGGCTCCATCACCATGCCAGAGCCGCAGGAACGCTTGCCCATGCCCCATCCGCACGCTCTGGCCTGCGGGCAGGGCTTCTCCGTGCGCTCCCAGTCCCTCCACTCCGTGGGCGGCAGCAGTGGGGGCGGAGACGAAGAGGCGGGGAGCCCGACCTCCAGGAAGCAGCCCCCGCCCAAGCCCAGGAGGGACCCGGCCACCAAACTGAGCATGTCGTCCGAAGCGGTGGACCACAGCCCCGCGTCCGCCTGCCGTGGAGACAGATGTGATGGTGAGTGACGGTGGCACTTCACACCAAAGCGCCGTGCTATATTTAGCACCTCTCCGAGGTGCCCTCCTCAACCCTGCTTCTCCGACAATGACGTGAGGTGCCGCCAGTCGATCAGATTTAACCATTGCATCCAGATGCCTCATGTAAAGAAGTAGCTCTTCTACACCAAGTGCCATTCAATAAAAGGCCCAAGTCAAGATTCTATGGACAAAAGTCCAGAACTGGAAGGCAACACCAAAAACTGTTCTTTAAGTTAAGTTAAGAACGATCATGGTTTTAGCCCAGCAGATGGATGTGTGCACTCGTCCGGCTCATGCTTTTCTTAGCTGCACGCTCATCTGTCAAATGGGCAAAAGGATCTTGACATTTCCGTGACCTTGTTTAAAAACTGTTACATAGCTTCAGGCAAATGGCCAATTAAGGCCAAAACATTTCTTTTCCGGTTCCAAACTGGCAAGTTGAAATGTAGCGATGGCATCATTGAGATCTTGCCTGCAGCAATCAGTCAGTCTGTTTGGGCAGAATAAACATAGCATGCTCATTTGGCCATGGATCAAAACAAGGCCGTCATTATAGGAGGCTCAGCATCCTGGAAGCTCTCGTGGAGACGAGAAGTAATCATTCATCTTCAGAAATGTTTTCCCCAAACAGCCTTTTGCAGAGAGCAATCCTTTATTCGATTGTTCAGACTGCGAGAGCAAACTCAAACAGGTTGCTGAGGTCCATTTCAGTTGAGATGCATGACTGCCAATGTGATGTGAAGGGTCTCGCCCAGCTTGGCTGAGATTGGTGGGGATGTCCGCGTGTGCGCACAGATCTTCCTGGGCACCACGGCAACCATCCTACAGAAAGAAGACCCCTCCCTCGCCCGGCCAATCACATCATCCCTGCTCAGCGCAGACCAATGGCTCTGCAGAGATGCAGAAGTCTGAGGCAGTGCAGCCAATGACGGCGTAGCTGTGGGGGTGTTCCCAGCTAAGCGTGCACTGTAGCAGGAAGGGGAGGAGCTCGGGAGAGTAGAATTCATTCAGGAGGAGCGAATGACCTAGATTTGGTTTCCCCCTAGGATGGGGGTACGGGGTTACCACAGGGGGAGGGCGGTAAGGAAAAAGAGCAATGGAGGGAGAGGAGAAGGGACAGGAAGGGGGATCTGTCACGAGCGCTAGCTACTGAAAATGATCCACCGGGCAAAGCTGCTCGTGCAAAATTGCAGCTGCTGATGGAGGAGAATGCACGCACGCACGCACATGCAACAACCTCATCCCACATCGAAAGGCATCCATCATCCACTGCAATTCTGGAAAATAGTGATGCCGTAAGACACTTAAGTGGCGCAAAAATGTGCCTTTATGGACAACTCCTAATGTTGTTCCTCTATCTATGCCAGCAACGTACAGAAAAAAAGACGTCCTCTTCCAGTAGATTCCGAGTCAATTTCTCAGTCAACATTTTTGTCCAGTGGGATTTTGCTACCGGAAAGGACGTGCTCTTAGGCCAACTCTTAGGATGAGGCAATCAGGAAACAACAGTCTTAGAGGAATTTCATCATTACCACACGGGAATTGTTGTTTTTTTTGTATCTTTTCGTTACAATCAACGTTGCCTTCGTAATAACAGCGACCTTTGCCAATGTCGCTTTATTTCTTCGTTTCCAAAGGGACTACATTTGGAGTCCATCCCCAAAACCAAAAGAGTACTGTACATCCACACATCCATTTTCTCCAGCCCTTGTTCTCAAATGGGTCGCAGATGAGCTGGAGTCTATCTTAGTTGAAACGGGCAACACGCAATACCCGCTGCCCTAATTTCCATCCGACAATGTTTGCGCATGTGTCAGTCCTGCACGCAGCGCGTGTGTCAGTATGCTGGTGAGTCATACAGTTATGGGAAGTGTAGTGTATGCGTGTGTCTGGGCCATCTGCTGTCTGAATTATTAAAGGCACAAAATTTGCAGCTTGAAACATTTCAGCCATGATCTGGGTCTGTCAGCGGAAGGGGGCGCATTTGATCAAAAACAAATCAGTACGTGACCTCCAAAGCCACGACCGACGACGGTTCGGTGGATGGAGTAACGTGCAACACTCTGAGGGGATGACGCGGTCTACTGCGCTAACGACATCTAAGCGCACCGCAGCACATGAAAAGAGATTCCCACTGCAATGCAATGCCACGTCACCGCATTCAAAAAGAAGCTCCACGGCGTGGTCGTGCGTGACCCAGATACTGCACTGGCGTACCGCATCCACTGCTGTATATGTGACCTAGAAACACGCATATGCCTCAACCATTGCCACGTATCTGACTCAAGATACTGCTCTTAGCCTTGCACATTGACACATTGACCTACATCTGACCCACTGAACCGCACCACGTGTTGCGGCGCATCATTCGAAAAATCGGACGGAAAATGAAAACAAACACAATAACTAACAATACTAACTGTTGAATGTAACTTGTGAGCTAACTTTTCAAATCAAAGGATCAGTCGAGTAACCAAGGTAGCCTGTTCGGAATTGTCACGGCATGACTGAGCGTCTCTCTCTTGGTCTCTCACAGTTCAAGGATGCAGTGAGGACTGCCGGCGGGTGCCACCGCCCAAACCCAAGAGGAACCCAAACACACAACTGAGCGTTTCCTTCGACGAGTCTTACATCAAAACTCACAGCGGTGGAGTGTGCCCGGCCAAAGCGCTCCACCGCACCTGCTCCCCGTGCGAGCGCAACGCCTCGCCGCCGCAGAGCGACGACAGCCCCGCCGACGACTGCGAGGACGAGCCCGTCTACATCGAAATGGGCGGGATCGACGTCGGGGCGCGAGAACTCTTGAAAAGCGAGGACGAGGAGCCTGGGGAGTCGGTGTACGAGGAGATGAAGTACCCCATGCTGGATGATATGGAGTACCGTACTGACCCGGTGGGGTGTCGCTCCGCATGTCCCACCCCTGCACCGTATGACCCCGAACCTCTCAGTCGATGCTCCACTCCGAGAAACATTCCTTTCTGTGACATTCCTGCTCCGTTTCCCAACTTACTTACTCACAGGCCTCCACTGCTGGTGTTCCCTCCAGCCCCGGCCCAATGCTCGCCCAATTCCGACGAGTCCCCCCTCACCCCGCTTGACGTTACCAAATTGCCAATGATGGAGAACCAACCTTATAGCAAATCGCCGACCTCTTCTGCCGAGCCACCCTCTTCGGCACACATCCGTCGAGAGCTGACGGCCACCCCGACCCTCACCGTTTCTGGCCGCTCCTCCGCACCTCCCCTGCCTTGTACGCTCTACAAATCATCCACCTCATCGTCCTACCAACGCAGCCACTCGGCGTGCCCGTCCCCGGTCAGCATGGGGCGCTGCCTCACCCCGTTGAGCCTCATGCGAACGCCGCCGTTCGACGCTCCGGTGCCGTTTCCGGGGGGTCTGCCGAGAAGCGCCTCGGCCACCCCTCACGGCAAAGGGTCACCGCCCCAAGATGGTGTGGCACGACTCCATGGCTCCATGCAGAATGTGTCGACGGGGCGTTCGCGGACGCCCACCAGCCCGCTGGATGAACTGACCAACCTGTTTACCACTGGCAGGAACATGCTGAAGAAAAACGCCAGTGGGAGGAAATCCAAAGAGCCCGGAGAAAGTAGTAAGTTCTTTCACACATTTCCCTGATGGGCAACGATCGTGGAAAATGGGCAGCAGGTCCCTGCAACTGCCCCATGACTTTACGCTGTCAGACAACATTTCTATGTTCTTTTCTTTTTCTAACCACAATTGGAGTACAAAAGACTTCATTCCTCCATCCGTCCATCCATTATCTGAACCGCTTATCGTCACGGGAGTCACCGGCCAAAAGAAATCGATAGATATGAAATTAACTGGAGGTTTCTTGTGTGATTGTTTTGATTGACCAAAAGAGCCCAAATATCTGCACCTCTACTCGACTCTTAGCAACTACAACATAGCAACAGAGGGAGGAGGAGAATTGCATTTCTTCTTTGCAGCTTCTCTCCCTCCGTGTAGAGCAGCCAATCGCAGTTCAGGACGTGTCGTTGCGCGACCGAGCAACACGCTCCTGATGTGCGTAGAGCGAGAGCACTCAACTCCAATCTAACACCTCATCAGAGCATTACAGATGCTCTTGTCTCTCCAATCACCGGATGGTCTACTTTGAGTTCCAGCCAATCAGAATGCTGCAGCAGCAGCTTTTACACTCGGCAGACATTCTGCACTTTATGGTGTCTCGTTCGACGTTGACATGAAAAGAACTAGAATTCACCATATTTCTGTCACGCGCATTTTCTTCTTCTGACAATATGTGGTCATTTCTAAATACTAGATGATGGAAAACATTGCATTTGCAAGAATGAATTGCCGTTGAGCTCTGCTGCTGTTTTCGAACCCCATATGCTCATTGAGCATAAGAGGCATTTTAAACGTATTTCGATTAGCCGCACAACACGCATGTGTGGGAGCTGTTGGCATCGATCCCAATGCACACATAAGATATAGATTGTATATATGACACATGCCTATTACGCAAGAGCCTATATAGGAAGCAGCGTACTCCCTTGCAATGTGCATTTGTGAGCCTTTGTGTTTCCACACTTGTACACACAAGGTGTGGAACTAGGGTAGTGTTCAGAAAGGATCCGAGTCCATCAAGAAGACATAAAAAGGGGGTTTCATAGTTTAGTGTTGAAAGATCAAAGGTCAAATAAGGCCACGCATGTATTGCAAATGTGCCACTACTATCATTACCAACATAAAGCCGACTACGATCGTCCTATTTTATTATAATTATTCAGGAACTGACTTTTTTCTTTGTACTGTATGTAGTTAGTGCCACCTTGAGGACAATTTATGGAATGCAGAAATGTGAACCAGCCTATTGTATTGATATTCTACCGGCGAATGCAGCATTATTGAAAAGATACAGTCCCAATCCTGGCAAATTTTATGAACATAGTTATTTGGGAACTTGCTTTGAAACTTTGTATGCAGTTAGTGCACATTTATTATAATGCAGCGATATGATCCAGATTATCCAACTTTATGTATTAATTGAGAAGTGAACCAGTCAGTGTGTTATTCAATGATTAGCGTCTCAAAAAACAATCCAATCAATTCAATCAATCAATCATGAATACCTTCTGTTTACAGCTGAGTCCAAAAGTAAGTCCCACCACGGTGAGTCCAAACGTGAAGGCAAGGAGCGGCACGGTCACAGCAAGGAATCCAAGCGAGACTCGAAGGAGCGCCACGGCAAAGAGTCCTCTCATCGCAGAGACAAAGACAGAGACAAAGACAGAGACAAAGACAGGGATAGATCCAACAACTTAGAGTCACTGTCCCACAGGCGCAACAGCAAAGACCGAAGCAACGCGGATGCAGCACTTGTCCGCAGGGACAGTCGGGAAGGCAGAGACCAAAGCTACAGCAGTGTGGAGCCCATTCCAGTCAGGTGGGATTCTAAAGAAAGGAGCTGCAGCTCCGTGGAACCCATTCCGTTGATAAGAAGAGACTCCAAAGATAGAGGGATTAACAATGGAGACCTGATGCCGAGCCGAGACAGTAAGGACAGGGCTCCGGGACACGGAACGGAGTCTTTGGTCAAACAGGAAAACAAAGACAGAGAGAGACTCCTCGATCAGGCGCCAGAGTTGCTACCCAGACAAGACAGCAAAGAGGGTGCTCGAAACGGTGGAGACTGCAGACACGACGGCAGAGAGCGACCGCTGGATCAGCCACCGGAGCTCGTACCCCGACAGGATAGCAGAGAGCGTGTGAGAAACGGGCTGGACTCAAAGCACGATAGCAGAGACAAGCCACCCGAGCTTCTGCCCCGACAGGAGAGCAAAGACAGATTTAGACCTGCTTCCGAATACAGGCATGATAGCAAAGACTATCGTCCTGATTTATTAGCCCGACAAGACAGCAAAGAGAGGGCGAGGAACGACATGGAGCACAGACACGAGGGCAGAATAGACCAGCCGCCTGAGATCCTTCCCAGACAAGAGGCACCCAGGAGGACCAGCAGCAGCAGCAGCAGCAGCAGCAAAGAAAGGTCAGGATTTGTCTCCGAATCAAAGCATGAGGGAAGAGAGAGAAACGTCCACAACGGAGACCTTCCACCACCTTTTCTACCAAGGCAGGACAGTAAAGATGTGAGCCGGACTGGCCTGGAAGTAAGACCAGACAGCAAGGACAGAAGTCCCAATGGCTCGGATCAGTTCCAGTATGATGGTAAACTCACAAAGAGCCCTACCGCGATGGAGTACAGGTGCGACAGCAAAGAAAGGGGACACAGATCTGACGGAACGCCACGACGAGAAAACAGAGCAAATCAGAGTACGGACCCGTCCAAAGCACAAGAGAGGAGCGGGAGCACAGTGTCGGGCCAGCATTCCTCCACCACCACGCCTACCCACCACAGCAGAACAACGGGGAGCCCTCCGATGACCGTGGGCAGCGCAAATGGTGAGGGTCCGTTGAGGCTATGCTATTGATGGGGTGCCGACCGGTGGGCTCGAAAAGCTTTCATCGAGGATGGAGCGGGGAGAAAAGTCAACGGCAGTACAATCGTGGTCTAATCCAAACGATATACCATTATCTGGGTATGCCTTGAAATCATTCCTGGTAAATCTTTCTAATATTTCTCCCCGTCTTTGTAGATATGAAAGCAGCGCCTAAATATGCCCGCTCGCCTTCCATGTCCGCTAACCCCTCCCCAATCGGGACGCCACAAAGGAGAGCGGCAGAGGCTCATCACAGCCAGGTAAGCAGATTTCAAATGTAGAATTAGTTGTTCATCCTAACATAAATCCAAGCAATTTGTTCAACTGTGTGAGGTACGTTCGACAAGAAAACACAAGATTTTCAGTTGACTTGACCTGCTAGCTTACCAAGCTGGTGCTTTCATACTTAGTGGCAGTGTCCATATTTAAAGATGCCTCATGTTGATACGCTGCCACTGCTCAGCAGATGCCCCAGATGCCGTGGATCTGCGGCGACACCACCATGCTGGAGCAGATTGAGAGGAAGCGAACGCTCTGCAAAGAAATCCGGTCCAGGCAACATCCTCAACTGCAGCGGTATCTGGAGAGGCCTCCTTCCGACAGGAGTGAGGATCGGCACCACCACGAGCGAAGTCAGTGCAAGCAAGAGAGTGCCCCGGTCCTCCCGGCTTGCGGGAAGAGCGGCGGGGCCAAAAAGATCCGTCCTCCTCCTTACCCAACACAGACAACTGTATTCTGGGACACTGCCATCTGACTCGATCCAAACACACCTCCCATCTGCCACCTAACCCAGAATGAGCCCCTTCCTCTCCCCTCCAGGGATCATCCAGACAAGCAACTAGAGCACCAGAAGGATGATGCTCTCTGATGTCAAAGGACAATGGTGTTACCGTAGCAATATTTCCGCTTGTTCAGGTTGTCATGTTTTCTTAACATCGCTGGTGGGTGATATTTGATATTTTTCTATTTCATGTGGCTGGATTCTTGTAATATAACGAGTAGAGTAGAGATTTGATGAATAGATATTTTCTAAATCAGATGGGGATTGAAGAGCATCCTAAATTATGTATAGCAGATGTAGATGCCATCTAACGTTGTCTTATTTCAGGATTTTTTTTTTTTTACGTTTTACCGATGACTTTGACCTTAAATACTCTATGAATAAGTTGTCCTGCGGTAGCATAACGTTTTTCTTTCGACCCAATAACTTGTGGGGCTTAAAAGCACTACTTAAGATGAATGATGTATTCAGTTTTGTCTTCAACTATTTGAAATGTTCACTCTTGTATTGTCAGTCGAGGAGTTGCGTCGACATTAGGGATGGGTTTCATCGATTAAGTGAGGAGAGAATTGTCGATTCGTCGTGTTTTGAAGCACTTAAGACAAAATGGAGTGCGCTCGGCGCTGCCGATTCAGTCGGTTAAGTTCTCATCGGAAAAAACGCAACATGGCAGCTATATGAAGTTGAGCACTGGCGGCATCATTTTTCACTGTAGTAATACAACACTGTCATCAAATCAACTTCAGAACAATCAGAAAAGGATTGTCCATTCCCATTGAAGGAAAAAAACTCTTTCCATAGTCGTCAAGGAAATGGAGTCAAATGCCCATCCCTAATGGACATGCCGTAGATTGCTATCCACGCCCACTTTCGCTCATTTCAAATGTACAACAGTCCCACTTTGGGGGAGAAGCAGAATTCTCAGTGCGCTTCAAATGGCGTATCATGGAAAGAGGGGGAAAAACCTTTGTCAGAGCGTGGTAGGATGAAATGTGATGATACCGGTAGTATTTAACCACACCAATATGGGTGGGTGCGTGACGTAGCAAATTAGAAAAGACATTATTAACAGTATGATTTCGAAAACCAGCCAAAGCCTGTTTTAAGCGAGAAACCGTGCGGTCGCACTTGGGATGGGTTGGTTATTCAAAATGGGCTTGGTGGCAATCCACTCAACGCCGGCGCCTTTACTTTGCCATGCACACTGCAAGTACCAGTACACAGTGTAAATACTTGATGCCAATAACCAGCCTGTACAATCAACACCTGAGCTTTTAGAACATGTCTTGATTTTACTGCAGATGATAATAGCCATATGCACTTGCTTAAGAAATACCTTTCAAGATGATGCTTATATACAGTATATATTTTTAAAACGTGACAAGTAGCGAGCTGTGCCATGTGCCGCGTTTTATTTTGCCAGGGAAGTCAAAGCTCCATTTGGGATTGGCTGTGTGTGTGTGTGTGTGTGTGTGTGTGTGTGTGTGTGTGTGTGTGTGTGTGTGTGTGTGTGTGTGTGTGTGTGTGTGTGTGTGTGTGTCTGTGTGTGTGTGTGTGTGGGTGTGTGTGTGTGTGTGTCTGTCTGTGTGTGTTTGACATGCAGTCATTGACTGATTGGTTGTCCCCGGATAGATTGCCATTGGCTGGAAACATTTACGGAGATCATCGAGGACCTATGTCGTGGCCAACAGCTCAAGAAATGAATCTAAGGACAAGGGGTTGCACAAAGGCCTCCAAATCTCGGGGGGGGGTTGCCAAGAAAACTGCACTGCCCATCACCGTTCCATCACATCCAATCAGGCTGGTAACAATGTTCCTTCTCCCTCAGCTCTCTCCCTCTACCTCAACCTCCTGTTTTCATCATCTCAATTGGTCCCCTTTTGCACATTCAAATGCAATGTCCTCATGGCTTGGACGGATGAGCTACAGGACTCAGAGTGCAAGTGCAGTAACCCCCTCTCGTGGTGCCAGTCAGCGCCTCTGTGTTGTACCGGTACGTGTGAGCGTGTGAGAGAGTGAGTGAGAGAGAGAGAGAGAGAGAGAGAGAGAGAGAGAGAGAGAGCGCGTCCGAGGGAGTGACCTCTGTGTTTGTGTGTGCCTAGCTACACTGTATGCAAGCTGAATCGAAAGAAGAAAAAAAAAAAATATATGATTGTTTTCAAATGTTAACTTTGCCCCGCACCCATAATATTCGGGAAGGCGGGCGGGGTAGGGTTTTGGAAATGTAATAATGATGATGTACAATCTTTTTGTGAGTATAAACGTGCACTGTGAAAAGGTAGAGAGAGCACCGCACTGTCAGAGTCCTCTGTCTTATTGCACTTATTGAGTGTTCTCTTGTTTTGCGTATTTCAAAAAATAAAGGAAAAAAAACTTGTTTGAGGAAAAAGAAGCATTGTATTCTGATTGTCACTTGGGTTTGTTCAACGAAAGAAAGAAAGAAATATGAACTTGAAACCTACCACGGGAAAAAAAAGATCATTATAGCAAAGGAACAGTGGCAAGTGTTCGTTCGTTGGAGGTTCTGTCATTCTAACCAATGAAGAGCACAATTTCCATGACTAAAAAAAAAAAAGAATCATTTCTAAGAATTTACCCTGAAGGGAGTCTTTACTTGAAAAAAAATACTAACACTTATGAACACATGAGAAACAGTGTCAAGATAATCATCAGCCATATATCATCCATTGATGGTGAAATCAATCACGTACAAAAAGCATCATTTGAAAGAACATGTAACCAAACTAATTGGAAAATTCCGCCGTCATTATCTTGGTTAAACTAATATTTGACTTGCGGTTAAGGCTATGCCAACTGTGCCTTTTCTTGGGTGATTTTCCTCATGTAAAATGTGTGCCTTACTTCAAAAACGATTGGGAATCACTGGTCTCGAAGTTCAGCCCTATACTTTATGACCTCATTATTTCGAAGTTGAACTTTTGGAACACCAACTAAACTTAGCCTTCTTCACCCTTGGGTCAAAGTTGCTCTACTGTCTGAGGCAGACTTGACATTGACTGGCCTTGCGTCGCTGCTCCTCGGCAGCTTTGATGGTTCCGGGCTTGGGCTTGACAAACTGATCTGTGTGGCGTATGGCGGTCAGCCAGAAGCTGTAGAGGTTGGCAAAGTATTGACAAGAACCTCGCGCGCCCTGGCACTCGATGATCGGGTGGGTTCGGAAGTCCTTGAGGCAGCTGCCGGGGGATGTCAGGGACTGACCGCCGCCCTCGTCGCCTGCCCCTGTTTCCTGGAGAAAACCACAAATACAAAAGCAGCGGTGAAGACGAATCTGTGTGTCTTTTGCTCATCCCATCTTCAGTCGGCAGGCCAAAAAAAAATTCGCGATATAAATTTGATACATACAAGGAGGAAGGAGAAGCCCGTCCAAAGGCTCCTCCAGCCAGGTGGGCATTGTGGAATTGATGGATCCTGACTATGAAAAGCCACAGCTGGCAAAAGTGTCTCGCACACCACACAGCGGCTGATGTGGGATCTGATCTCATAGCCAAAGAGCGGCATCATGGGTATAGCCGCCGTGGTGGAGAGCCAGTAGGACTTGTCGTTCCGAGCCGAGTAGTGACAGGCAGCTTTGTTGCAGTAGGAGAACGGCATGGTGGAAAAGATGGGCAAGCAAGAGCCAGCTTGACCTACAGACGAGCAAGGCGGAAAGGCAATTTGTTGATTTGATGATTTGATTCGTGTTTTGCAAAAACACTTAGTGTGCTAGCTAGACTTTATATGCTATAAAAAGAGCTAGCCATCCAAAATTCCAAGAAGGTGGTCCTTTCTAAATTGATGCCATTTAAAGCCAATGCTGCTTACGGATTGACAAGTGTCAATCCTGCCGGCATTTACCCACCAAGGTCTTGAGTGTGAGCCTTCTCCTGTCCCTCCAAGTAGGCCAGACTGTAGCCCACCCAAAGTTGACTGGTGCCATCGGGGCATTGAGGCACTTGTACTGATTGGCTATGAAGAACCAACAGGAACCCTGAGCTTGATGTCCTCGCATAACCTGGTGCGCCTGGGTCACCATGTGGACCTGGGATGCCTGGAGAGGGGATAGGCAGAGTGTACAAAATCCAAGGACAGAATACCACGAGCAACTGATGATCAAACAAATCGGCCTGCTGGGTTTTTTTGTATTGATCTATTTCAGTGCTTCATGGTGTATTCTCAATGTCAGCTACAATCCTGACCACCTGAATGGATTGAAAGAAATTTCAAAGTTACCTTGAGGCCCAACAAATCCTGGTTCACCAAAATCTCCTCCATCACCAATAGGACCATCAATACCAGGGGGACCTGGGGGTCCAGTGATGCCCTGAGAGCCAGTTGGACCCTTTGGTCCTGAAATGCAAGCGAAAAACAAAATGATTCTCAGACATACATATACGGTACATTTAAATAAATGAGTCTCTTGCCTTTTGGTCCGTTACGCCCAGGTGAACCCGGAGCGCCTGGCAACCCAATGGGTCCTGGGTAACCAGGTGGCCCTGGAGGGCCGTCTGGAGCCTTCCGTATGGGTTCAGAAAAAGAATCACCAGGGACACCCTTAGCACCTGCACATGACACAGTCATTAAACCATATGATCGAGCATAGTCTACGCTACAAAGAGTCCCAAAGATACCTTTTGCATAGCTCATAAAGCTTTTGGACTACTTACCAACATCTCCAGCTGGGCCAGTTACTCCTTTCCTCCCCGAAGGCCCAGGATCACCTCTCGGTCCCTTTGCTCCATCAAAACCTCTGGAACCGGGAAGGCCTCTGTCGCCTATAAAGGTGCATTTAAGGCTCAAAGATAAGTGTAATGGATTGTTTTCAATTACACCTGAAGGTGGTTTTACCCTTTGGTCCTGGAAACCCTGGATATGATGAAGTTCCTTTATTTCCTGGATAGCCCTTGTCTCCTTTCTGGCCTGGAAGCCCAGGTAGGCCGGGTGGCCCCGGATCTCCTTTGTGGAAAAAGAAGCTGCCTGCTTCACCTTTCGGTCCAGCAGGCCCTGAGTAGAACAAGCAGAACATCAAACAAAATGATCGCAACATGCAGAATGAAGAAGACATGAACAGACCTTGCGGGCCGGGAGCCCCTTCAGATCCTGGATCTCCGACAGGTCCTGGCCAAGGTTTGTCACATTCTCTCCCAGAATAACCAGGTTCACCCGGAGAACCGTGTGGACCTATTGGAAGAATATGAAATAGGAATTTTTATTCAACTTAAAGTGTCAGCAATTATATAAGGCTGATGATTCTAGTTGAATATTTCAGAAATCCATTACAACGTAAACCCATGTATCTCATAATCTCCCTCAGATTATCTGTTTTCTTGATGCAATGGCATTGTCTTGATCTTGATTCATTTGGTATTTCATACCTGAGTCACCTGGCGGACCGCTCGGGCCTTTTGGCCCGGGATAAGAGGGTCCTGGAGGCCCTGGCAGTCCCTTGGAACCCTTAGCTCCAGGAAATCCATCTGGTCCAGGACGACCTGGGATAGTTACTCCTTGAAAAATAATAAGAACTATTTTTAAGAGATTGCTTAATTGAAGAACAACAGAATAGTGAAAACAAAGTTTTATTGATTTTTTTACCACTTGCTCCTTTCATCCCTCTTGGTCCCCTTAGGCCATCCAATCCAGAAAGACCAGGCAGACCGGGCAGTCCTTATAAATGTCATTATTCATATATTTAGAATTGTAAAAAAAAAAAAGGCAGGATTATCAATACCCCAAAATACCAAAGCGCACAGCCGTAACAAAATACAGAAAACCATGTCATTGTATTTTGCAGATGTTTCAAAAGACAATATAAGTACCTGAAGGTCCAGTTGGGCCTGGTGGACCCAAAGACCCCACATACCCACTATCACCTTGAACACCCGGAATACCCGGATGACCCGGTGGACCGATAGGCCCAGGAAAACCTATTAAAAAAAAATAAAAATAATAATAATAATAATATATATATATATATATATATATATATATATATATATATATATATATATATATATATATATATATATATATATATATATATCATGAACAATAATGGACTCCAACATCAACTATGACAATTCGAAAGTAATTCACAAAGAAAACAGCCACGAAAAAATCACCTGGTCCACCATGTATTCCCGGTTCACCAGGAGCGCCCGGCTGTCCAGGCGTTCCCGGATATCCCCTTGGACCTGGATCCCCTGGATCCCCTGGATCTCCAATCGGTGCTGAATAAAAGAGACGGGGGGGGGGGGGACGTTAGTGAACCCACACCCTGTATCTTGCTTCTTTGCACCATTCAATTCAGATCGGGTGGTGGCTGACGCATGGTATAGTCTTAGGTATGTCTTCACTTCTAAGGTTTGCAGCTTTGGCATTTTTGTTTTACTGTACTAAAGGTGTCTTTCTCTACTTATTTTTACTTTGACTCTGGTTGTTAGTGAGTGCAAGACTTTAAGGGATAGGGGTAAGAAAACAGCTTTTACGTTGAATACTTTACTCAAAATTTACCACTGAATCCCTTCTCCCCTTTAGCTCCTTTGGGTCCGGGCCTTCCGGAATGTCCAAAAGACTCTCCGGGTTCACCTAGAAAAGTATTTGTTTGAATTAGTTAAAAAGGCTAACCAGTTTATAAAGATAATTTGGTAAACGTTAAATCCATTGATGACAGATTTCTATTTACCTTTGGCACCTGAAAATCCTGGAGCCCCTGGAAGTCCTGGTTGTCCCTGTGATCCTGGTTCTCCCTTTACAAGATACAAACATAACTGATGGCATTACAACAGAATTACTTTACACATAGGTAATCACTTCAGGTCATTTCGGATTCGTACCGGATCTCCATCATTCCCACTGTATCCCCTTGATCCAATAAAACCTTTTAATCCAGGGTGCCCAGGATCTCCAGGTATCCCATGTCTTCCAGGTACACCAGCATCACCTTTAGATCCTTGTGAACCAGGGAAACCATCTGGTCCCGGATCGCCTTGCCTCCCTCTTTGCCCCTTTTCACCTAAAGAAAGTGATTAAATATTTTGATGAACTAATCAAACTGATCAATAATTATATCATTTTGTAAGCGGATAGTTCAATTGCCTCTTGGTCCTGGTAGACCTGGCTGCCCTCTTCTGCCTGGAGTTCCTGGTTCTCCCTTTTTTAAAGTCACAAGTTTTGCTTCTCCAGGTAATCCTTTGGGACCGCGTAGTCCTGAAGGCCACAAATGGGGATTATATATATATATATATATATATATATATATATATATATATATATATATATATATATATATATATATATATATATATATATATATATATATGAGAGTCTGTGGCGACTACTGAACATGGACCTTCGGTGAGGGCAAAGTTTCCAAATGATGTAGTCAACAGCAAGTGAAGTGAAGCATTTGTACGTCATACCTTTCATACCAGGATATCCTGTTTCTCCTCGGCCACCTGGTGGACCATCAAAGCCTCTTTCCCCTTGCTTGCCTCTTGGACCTGGAGGTCCCGGCGGGCCTGGTAAGCCTTTGGCCCCATCCCTGCCAGGTAACCCCAACTCACCTTAGGAACAAATCCCAATAACATTATCATTTTAGCAGGACCAAATAAGTACTCCCTTTTGATTGGAATTTAAATTCCTTTTGATTTTTGTTTGTAGATTTGACACGGTTCACCTTTCTGTCCTGGCCAACCGTCATTCCCGAAATCTCCCGGAGGACCAGCAGAGCCTCTCAGCCCTGCTGGGCCCGGTATGCCAGGAGGACCACTGCGACCCGGTGGACCCATGTGGCCATGACCCGGTAGGCCTGTATCTCCCCCTGAGCCCTTTGGACCAGGGATACCTACAGAATAACAAGGAACACTTGAACATGAGAGAAATCAAACCACGTCAATGAGTGGCTGATTTTCTCCTGCATCCTCACCTGTCACTCTTGGTCCAGGGTTTCCTGGAGGACCAGGTGGTCCAGGAGGTCCTGTTGACTCCCATATTGTACATCGTGAGCCTGGAGGTCCGGGAGCTCCACGATCACCATCAAATCCTTGTTCTCCTTTTCGACCTGGCCTTCCAGGTGGCCCTTGTACACCTTTGGATGTTGTCAAATATTTGAGATGCAGACTGATCTAAGATTTGGTATACTACCACTTACCTGCAAACCCTGGGCTTCCTGGACTGCCAGAAATCCCCTTTCTCCCTCTAACTCCAGGTTGGCCTGGATGACCAGGAGGACCTGGCAAAGTATTGAACACATCTCCAGGGGACCCTTTCCTCCCTGGTGGTCCCGGTACTCCGGGAGTGCCTGGGGGACCATCGAGGCTTTTCCCACTCCTACCAGGATCACCATGATCTCCATTTATACCTTGTGGCCCTGTTAGGGATACAAGGTGTTACCTAGCTAAGATATCAATCATTTGTCGATTACATTGTTGTCTGCCTGACAACCTGGAGGTCCAATCCCTTCAATTCCACCATCATCTCCTTTCATGCCTTTCCGTCCTGGATGTCCTGGGGGTCCTACAATTCCTTCCCTTCCGGGTACACCTGGAACTCCTACAAACATTAAAATGACCAAAGATATTGAGTTTATCAACTAAAATTGGCATAAAGTAAGGTAAGTTGGTCGATTCTGTCCAGTGTTTCACCTGGGGAACCAGGTTCTCCCTTCACACCAGGTGATCCCGTCGCATTCTCATGACAACAGAGTGCAGTATCACCTAATGATATTCAGCGAAAAAATGCTTGCAGTAGAAACAACATACATACAGTACATACGTATGTACCAATAAATCAGAAACATTGATAGAATAAGAAAAGTATTCAACCTGGTGGGCCCTTTCGACCGGGAATTCCTGGAGAACCCGGGTACCCCTGATCACCTTTCGGTCCTGCTGGACCCTTGGGGCCTGGAAAACCAGGACCTGGGATCCCCAGAATCCCTGGCAAACCTTTGGGACCACCCATCCCTGGGTCTCCTTTGGGACCAGGTTTACCTCCATAACTGGAACCCTATGAAAATGTGTGAAGTAGTCGTAGTTTTTATCAACAATGCATCAAATACTTTAAAGTCTTATGTATTTGCAGTATTGAGAGCATACAACTCACTGGTGGTCCAGAGATTCCTGGCAGCCCAGGAGGACCATCAATTCCTGGTTTACCCAGTTGGCCAGGAGAACCAGGATGTCCAGTGTCTCCTTGGTTTCCCTTTGCACCTTTTATCCGTAGAAAAAAATGTCTGTTGTTTTGGGGGAATACTATGAGTGGTTCTTAACCATATTGGGCTTGCTCACCTTTAACTGTTGTGATAAAACCATCGCCCTTTTGTCCCTTGAGCCCTTTTAAACCCAGATATCCTTTAAACCCCTGCAATTACATACAGTTAAGTGTTCAAAGATAAAAACTTGGTTGCGGGGCTAACATTAAAATGTTAACTGGAACAATTGTCATTTGAACATACAATATAGAAACATTTTTGATCATCCCTCAGCCTGCCTTCATCTTCATCTCCAAAATTTTAGCCACTGCAGGCCAGTAATATTATCAAGTAATTCATATATTGAACACGACTGTCTATTGGTTATCCCATTGTCCTCACATGTGGTCCGGCAGGACCCTCTTCTCCTTTTAGTCCTGGGTCCCCTTTCATCCCTGGAGTTCCTGGTAATCCTGGAGGTCCTGGAAAACCGCGCTGACCCGTGGGACCAGGCGGTCCTTGAGAAACCCGACATTTACATTCCCCTTCACAGCCTGTGGGGATCATTGGCAAAGGAATTCTTGTGCATGTTTTTCTCTTAAGACATTTTGATAGTTAAAAAAATGATCATTAAAAAAAAGCACACACCCTTATATCCTTTGAGGCCTTTGTTTCCAGGAGGTCCTGGGGGTCCATTATCACCAGGGTCACCTGGGTGACCAGGCTCACAAATGAAGTCTATGGAATCAACCAAGCAAAAAATGTAAGACACCGTAATGTTGTCAAAGACACATTGGAGATGTTTTAAATAAGGGGATCGTACTCACCTCCACATCCTTCATGGATCAAACGTAAAGCACAGCGTTTTAGATCAGATATTCACAACACAACTTACAAAATATTGCATTTTGTACCTGGAGGACCACGAAGTCCGATGACACCTTTACGCCCGCGCGTTCCTTTTCTTCCTTTTGGTCCTGGGAATGGATTGATTAAGCCACCGAACCTCCCTTGCTCTCCTTTAAAGCCCTTGGGACCCGAGGGTCCCCTTGGACCAGGCACACTCAGCCCATCTAGGCAATAAGACAAGGTAGGTGAAGTCAAAGCAATCATGTGCCAGAGACATTTGAACAGAGCCTTTTCTCCTTAACGCCAGTAAGTCAAAATTACTTTTTAAAACGCCGTATGAATCGAACATTCATCCATCATCATATGTCGTAAACAGACAATACAGAACGCTTGTAAATGCACGGAAACTTCTTACCTGTATATGTTAGTCCTTTTGGTCCAGGAGGGCCACGTGTGCCCATTAATCCGGGATCACCTTGTAATCCAGGATTTCCAGGATATCCTTTTTCCCCTTTTGCTCCTGTGTATATAATACAATATATGTAAGTACTGAGAGAAAAGCTACGCAAGCATGGGTAGAACATGCAAATTCCACCCACCGTATTTACAGACAGGCAGTCTTTCTGGTAAATCTCACCTCTAAGAGAAGACCCTTTCAAATACGTCGTAGGACCAGGAAAACCTGGATCTCCATGGTAGCCCTTTTATATTGGTATGAGTGGATGAGATTGTGAGTTTTAGTCCAATTATTATTTGCAGTATGGGAAGCCTGTAATCATGTTCATGTTCAATACATTTTCAAGGTAGGCTTACCATTGGTCCAGGTGTTCCGATAAGACCCGGAAGCCCCCTTTCACCTGGCAACCCCTAAATAGTATCAACATATACAAGGTGACCTATGGAGATTTTCTTCATTTCTTTAATACGAGTTGTACCTCAGGTCCCACTGGTCCTGAAATTCCAGGTGATCCCTGAAAACCCTAGAAAGAGGAACAAAATAACATTTGAAGTGTCTTTGAGTGCGTGCATCCGGTATACACAAACTACAAGAATAGAAAATGTTTCCACAGAGCAGAGAGAATATGTGCCAGGCTTGTTGAGACACTATTAAAGTAACAGTGTTGTTTGATGGTTTCAAATGACCGCAATATCAATGCTAATTTCTGTTTATGGCATTAGCATGAAGCTAATTTCCTGTGTAAATGACTTGCCCGAAGTCCAGGAAAACCAAGAATTCCTTCCTCTCCTTTCATTCCTTGACTGAAGAAGTCACCTTGACCACCCTTTAAGAAAAATACAAGTCATAGTCATGATGTTACATTTTTTTGTCTGTGACGGAAGATTTGAACTCACTTTTTGGCCCTTTGGTCCACATAGTCCAGGACGACCTCTGTCTCCCTGAAATACACGCAAATAATTGATGTATTCATCCAAGTGATCAAAAATGGCCCGAAGGATTCACACACACAGACACACACCTTGTAACCTTTTAGTGGGAGGTAACCCGGGGTAGGCTCAATGATTTCTTCTGGTCCTTGTGGACCGGGCGGGCCTTGTTCACCCTGGTACAGCACATGGAAGGAAAGTAGTGAAGATGTTTGCAGTACGCATTTGCAAATGAACAGAATAGGTGTCTTACATCATCTCCTGCTGTGCCTGGCTCTGGTCTTCCAGGGTCACCCTGCACAAACACATTTTTGTTCGATCCTATGTGCTATATGTGGATGAATTATATTCTACATAACATGGGTAACATAGAACTGCAATGACTCACCGCTGGTCCTCGGAGACCTTTATGCCCTCTTGAGCCCTGAGTGGAGAAACGGTGTCGTTAATGATCGCTATACAGCAGCAGTATTCATGCTGCAGTTATCCGATCAAATAATACTTGTTCACCTGATCACCAAGTGGACCAGGAGCACCTTTGTCGCCTTTTGGTCCGGTGACCCCGTCTTGGCCCTGAATGAATAGGAGCAACATTTCCAAAGGGCACTTCTTGTATTTGATTCTCACACAGGTGAAATGTAGTGATGAGCAATGGAATCTTCCAAACTATTTTGGAGAGCCTTCATAGTCCTCCACTTTAGAGTTTTCATTGTAACATTAGATTGTGAGGTGTGAATATACGGTACATACAGGTAGACCCGCATCTCCTTGTCGACCGGGATCTCCCTGTAAGAATAAAACAAAATAACAATCAAAATGGTGTGAATGGAATTCATTATGACGAGATGATCTTATAAGAATCAAAGGAGAAATCTTACAGGAAGTCCAGGAATGGAATCAGTGTATAAGGGTTCTCCCTTAACTCCTTTTGGTCCGGGAGATCCCTGACAAAGACAGAAACAATTATTTTATACTGAGTACATTGGAATCCCAGAACTCCAAACTCTTCCCCACCTTGTTCGATTGCATGTTTTATTTTGAAATGGAATCAAATGTTCTACTCACAAGTGACCCGTGCAGACCATCCAGGCCAGGAAAACCGGGGACACCAGGTTGACCTGGAGCTCCCGCGCAGCCGTCCAGTCCAGGCAAACCGGGCTCACCGCCTGCTCCAGGGTGACCCTAAAATGTGTTATATACAGTCTAAAAATTGTAGAAGTGACAGGGAGTGGGGGGTCCTGAACTAGTCTTGACTTACCAATGAACCTTCGTGACCAGGAAAACCTGGAGGCCCAGTGTTGCCCTAAAATGTTCAGGGAAGAAAAGTAGGATAGACTATTATCATGATACTAAGTTGTAAATAATATCATGAAAATTTCACCTGGGCTCCTTTAAGTCCTTCCGGGCCTGGTGATCCCTCTGAGCCCAGCCTGCCTTTCTCTCCAGGTGGCCCCACACTGCCCCATGATCCCATTTGCCCACGAGGTCCTTGCTTCCCTGATTTCCCTGGAAGTCCCTACAAAGAAAACGTGTCAACCTGGTGGAATATGTTTTGCTTCATTGTGATATAATATATATACAGTATATATATACATATATATTTTTTAATTTCAATTTTTTGAATTGCTTCTTTGAATATTACACATATACAACAACAACAACAACAACAACAACAACAACATGCATGATCGATTCAGTGTCAAAATCGATTGTTCTCCTCAGTTATCTGGTCCCTTGCGCAAGACTTGAGCCCTCAGTAGAAACATGGACTTTAAAAGATGAAAAGATACTGCGCCTCTCTGTTTTTATTGAACCAAGGCATACGTGTAAATAGTTTCCATTAGAAAAACCAGAATAAAATATCATAAATAGTGAAACAATAATCACATTTACTCAGTCCGTTCAGTTGAACATGGGGCTGTCATGGTATGAATGGCAACAGGTTTGCTGTACCTTTAATTGTTAAATGTCACTGGCATAGAAAGATATGGGTGTAACTATCGTTTTGGAAGTGGGAGGTCCAAATGTGTTTTTATGGGAAAAGGATCATCCTCTCATATAATGGCCGAAGAACAAATGAAGTATTACTGTTAAACTTTTTTTTGCAATGGCAGCAAAGCATCAGTTCAAAAGCATAGGTATCGATCGACATTAAATGTCCATTGGTGACGCTAAACATAAAGTCCTATACTTCCTTCTTTCCAGCAGAGGACACTAAAGATCACAAACTGGGCCTTCTCAATAAGAGCCATCAAAAATGTGCTCATCATGTGAGTAGTGTTGGTTCAAATATGTATCAATGTACAACAAAGATGTATAAATCCTCTCTTTAAAAAAACAAAACAAAAAGCAACTGGATCTCATTCAATGATCTTACAGCAGCTGTTTAAGTGGTGAATTGTAGTGGTGGGATCGATTAACAATCTTCTTACCCGTGCACCTTTGGCAGGAAGACACTGACATACAGAGCAGTCTCTGCCTTCACATGGACCTTCAACATTTCCCTGAAAAAAAGACAACAACAAAAATTGGATGCTACAGATTAGTAAGCGACGACGTTCGGATTTGCGTGTGCATGATGCAAACAACATGGCCGTCAAGCAGCGACCTCACATAAAAATGGATTGTGCAGTCGACAGCTTAGCTTCTGGAGAAATGCCTCCAACGGGTCAACGTTTACCAAATGGCCAAATAAGGATCCTGACCTTGATGAGAGAGCTGAGGAAGTTTTATCGGATGTAAATAGTTTAAGAGGCTGCTGACAAAACCACTCCGCATCTCCGGAGGCGGACGTTTCCCACCCCAAAAAGACGCCTTTACTGCTCTGTCAAATACTGTGAAATGTTTTGGCAACAACGCAAAATATTTACAGGAGTTTATAGATTGACAGACTCCAAGCCATCGCAATGTAAATGCAGCTGACTTTAACGAGAAGAGATTACGAGAGGAAAGGCGTCATGGTCATTTCCACGATGCGAGTTGTAATGCGGCTGCAATATCCTATGTGGTGATGACAAAAAAAAAATTGCAAACACATTAGTGTGCAAGTGCAGCTGTTCCATTGCTGAACATTTTTGCATTTACCGAAATTTGAAGTGGACAAATTCTTACCGCGTTAAGATACTGTGCAGTGACAAGCAGGACAAGGACCCACCTGCAAAATAAAATGGATTTACAGTACTTTTGGCCAATAGATTCCAAGACAACTCATTGTCCTTGAGTTATTTTCCAAAACTTTGTTGAATATGCTCTGACTGAGGCCACAAGGTGGATAGATAGTGTTGGCCACATCTGCATCATTGTGAACACTTGTGAATTAGACTTGGGAAAATCCAAAGGGATTCATTGCCTTTGCGAATAGAAATCCTATAAAGTATATCAACTTTAGGACCAGTTTTCAGTTCATGCAGTTTGCTGATGAGTTGATTGCCTGCGTAAACAGTCCAGAAGTGTGTTTAGGATGCTTGTGATACAATCTAAGCAACATATAACCTGTCTGACATCCCTTTTTTTTTTTTTTTTTTTTTTTACCAATCCAAGTCCCCTTTCAGCACAAATGATCTGTGATTCATCATAAGACTTCTTGACATTTGAGCAAGCTAGCATCAAAACTAGCAAAGTTGCATGCTGCTTTCTTCTAGATGCTGGCATAATATGCCAGCCACTTGTTGCTTGTCAATTGAGCGGGATTAGTTGCAAAAACAAAAAGACTACAAAGGAAATCGAGCAGCACCTCAACACTACAATGCAGATTGATACTGTATTTCTGTACTGTATTTGGAATGAAATAAAAACCCCAACCCACTTAAACAACATGAAAATCATTTGTGTAAAAAGTACTTCTTATACTTCATATACACAAACACACACACATATATGTACATATATATCAAATGTATGTGTCTCTACATACTACACATATATATATATATATATATATATATATATATATATATATATATATATATATATATATATATATATATATATATATATATATATATATATATATATATATATGTACAAACACACACACACATAATTTTTTTTAAATGTTTTTTCGTATTTCTTGTAAGAAATTTGATCTCACCTGAGGGCACACCGTGTCAAAGCTGCACATGAAGAGCTCATCTTGGCTCGTCAGGTCAGAGAACTCAACACTTCCACCTGTGACAAATACACAATGTGTCATAAAATCCTGAATGGATAGAAAGCCCAAAAGCTTCTTTAGTTGCAGTACACAAAGTCAAAGAAATGCATTAAATGTCACCCTCATCTCATTACAATAGTCCCCATTTCAGAAAGTTCATCACACTTACCCAAATTCAGACATCCAAAGTCATTGAAGGCAGGATGATGTCCATCCAACAAGATGCAATGTAACGGGTAGAAGTAAAAAAACTCTCATCGTCAGATGAGCTCGTCGTTTTCAGCTCGACGTCATCTGAGCACCTCCCCTCTCTCAGGGTCACACAATCCAGAAGCATGAAAATGAATGTCAAAGCAGCGTGCATAGTGCGTAGCAGTCGCAGCATCAGGGCGAGCGGGCGTGGATCACTCCTGACGACTCGTCTTATGATTTGGGTGGAGATCCGGTGAGAGGAAGAGAGATGGAAAGAAGAGGTTTGCTGCTTCCTCTGATCCTAATTGCTGTGCTGCTGACCGACGTCGGTGCCAAGAAGGTAAGAATACGTATTTGCCAGCTGGAACAATATTTGGGTAAACTTCATACCAGAGCGAAAGAAAAGTTTTCAAACTTTTGCCAAACGTGTATTCCCTGTTGCCTTGACTTTTGGTGTGCCTGCCAACATCTTGCATCCTGACGAGAAGAGCTTGTTTGTGTGACTGTAAGCATTTCGGAATACTTTGTGGCCGACCATGTAGGTGGGCCTTTGTGTGAGAGCTCTTAGGGGCCAAAGGACAGAATGCTGAATTAAACAAAATACTTTCAAGTCCTCTGAACTTGCATTGCATGTGCAGGTGTCAAACTTAGGACCGGGGGCCGGATCAGAACCCGCCGCATTATTTTGTGTGGCCCATGAAAACAAATGTTGTACAAGTGACATGATTCTTGCTAAAATCTCCTTAAGTTAAAGAAAAAAAATTCCGATATTTGAGCATATGGTCCACTTTTATCGATTATCTTTGACTTCTGGTTTTAAAAGGAGTTATTCATCAGTTAGGCCATGGGGGGGGGGGGGGGTCCGCGAACCACAGAAGGAATCCCCAACAATTCCTCGAAAATGCTGCAAAAGGGATGGGTACAAATATGGGAAAAGAACCTTGAAAAAAAGAAAAGTCAATTATTTGTTCTGGCAGCTGGGAAGGTCAAAGCATGTTTAAGGGGGGTGGGGCACTGACCCCCTCTAGCTCTGCCACTACTGAATTGGCGCAGCACCACTTGGGGGTTGAGTGTCCAGCCTACTACTCATTCATGGCGGCCTTCAACAAGAAAAAAGAAGGATCAAATCATGCCAAATAAAATCAAGCTTTGAAAATGAGACCAGATTCATGAAGTTTCTTACATGATGATCTCTCTCAATACATGAATTGGAAATTGCCAAATAATCATCACAACTGCTATATATAGCAGTAGCTTGTTGGGCTGGGCAAACTCTGAAGGTTCCAACTCATAACACAGAAATTGATGGCTCACTGTTATTGGACGAAATTGATCCCATAAATCCCGTCCTTCCCTCCACACAAACACATCAAACGCATTGAAAGTGTGACACTGCACTCACTCACTCACTCACTCACTATCTTGTGTGTTTCAGTGCGTGTGCAGAGGAAAGTCACCATGTCACTGTGAAGGAGTCAAAGGCAACAGGGTGAGTGAAGCCAAGCATTCATTACATGATTTCATGTGGCTCATATATGTATGGTAAGTTAGTTACTGATGTTGATGATGATCACAGACATTAGATAAACACAGGCCTGCAGCCATGACATTTCCAAAGACTAAAACATCAAACAAAAGGGGTTAAAAGTAATCACTTTTTCTTTTTTTTTACATCTTAAGCATGTTTAAAGCTATACAATACACATACACACGCGTACACAAACAGGAATTAACTTCTCAACATTCTTGTTTGCTACCTTATCAAGAGGGACCAGATGGAGCCCTATACAATACAAACTTCATTCTTAATTTTTTCTTCTTTTTTCTTCATTTTTAAGAACTGCAGCTGTTACTGGGAGCATTTCATAGTTTTTAATTGTACTCAAGAGCAGACATAAATGAATGAAATCAATCGAAGAATAATCCATATTAGTAGCTGCTTATTATATTTCTTTATTTTTTTTAACCTCATCATGAGAGACCAGATTGTTTTTCTCATTTGGATCCATTCATCTAATTTCTATAACGCTTCGACGAAAGGCACGGATGTTCATCTGGACTGAAAAGCGTCAGAGTAAATTTGTTATTGAATTTCCCAAACTATCCCGCACAGGGAGACAGGGGTCTTCCAGGAAGTTTCGGCCCTCCAGGACCAGAAGGCCGCAGGGGAATCAAAGGTCACGCTGGGCCAAACGGACAAAAGGTACTTTTGGTTCCTAGCAATTTAACATGGCTGTAATTTGACGTTAAGAGCAGAGTAGCAATGGTTCTTGTGTTCTGCAGGGCAACACCGGGCCTGATGGGCCTGTGGGCCTCGTAGGAGACCCGGTAAGAAAATAAAACACGGCCATGTTTCTGTTTACTGGACATGTAAAGTTCCAATAAGTCCGGTTACAGTATGTTTGTGGTATGTCTTACAGGGTCCCGAAGGCAAAGAGGGATTTGCAGGCTCGCACGGTTTACCGGTGCACTACGACTCTTGTTTATTTACCTCAAGTGTTATGCTGCGTTTGTCCTCAGATGGATTCGCCGTTAATGCGTGTGTCTTCATTCGTAGGGCATTCCGGGTCTGCAGGGCCCACCTGGGGAACCGGGGGCTCCGGGTTGCAATGGAACAGATGTGAGTGAGCAAGTGTTCACGTAGCACCATGGGATGGTTTCTCTGACAAGGAAAATGATATTCACTTGAGTCCAGTGTTTTGTTTAAGCTTCAAGTTGTTTCCATTGAATTTTGTGACAACTCACATGCGACACTCGTTTCAGGACATTTGGCTGAAATGTCAGGTGGGACCAAAAATGCACCAACATTTTTATTGTCAGATGAACCTAAGATTCACTGATCACTCTTTTGGAACTTTGTACAACTTGCTTGTCTTTAACAAGGAGCTGAAAAAACAAATGGACTAGGTGAATGCTTTGCCTTTCTGTGACCCCCTCCAGTGTCGCTGCTCTCTCTGTTCAGGGTGAACAAAGCAAAAGAGTGGCACGTTAAAGCGTTTGAAAATATTCTTGTTTTAGGGAGAAGATGGATTTCCTGGTGCTAATGGTGTCCCTGGACTTGATGGACTCCCTGTAAGATGACAACGCAATTTATAGAGTCGAGATACCTCTGAAGTCGAACAATGTCCGCAGTATATACATTTTTTTTAAACTAACAATTTGAACTTATCATGTCACAATAGGTATTTGATCAAATGACTCTATAGCTGTTGCAGAGGATGGCATCGTTTTCAGCGCAGGCTCGGCTGACCTTGTTGGGTTGGCCTACTTCCAGCTTTGTCTTCTTTCAAATCTGCACAGTGTAAAACAATTGTGTGCTGCCATCCCGTGCCCAAACAAAATCTACACAGCCTGCAACAAAACGGTCTTTTTTTTTTATACACCGATACCAGCACTCATCAATATTGATGCCAAGTATCAATATCACTAGTACTTTTGATTGATAGAATATCAATTTACACAATCATAACATAATCATTTCATTGTCACAATGAAGCCGAAAAATGAGCGCTAAATTCTTCATTGTCCGACTAAAGAGGTCTCAGAGTATGAAGGGTTTTCTATGACACCGTAGTAGCTTTAAGACTGCCATCAAAGCCTGTATCTAATATTTAAACTTAACTCCTCATTTTTAATTCACAGGGTCCTCCGGGTCCTCCTGGACCAAAGGTAATAAAATACATGCTGCGCCAGCTGAGGTCAGTTGCGAAGCACTTTTTCTACAAGTGTTTATTTAGGTCGGGAAAGAGTAAAAGTGCCCAGGACTGCCCTTTTGGAAGTTTGTTGGCAGGATCCTGCCTGATGCACCAAAAAAAAAAAAAAAAGAAAGATGGAAATTATAATAACATGACGCGGCACAAACAGGTGAGCCTCCCCGAGGTCCCCGAGCTAATTTTGGAACACATTCAAGGGGGACCAATAGCTTGCTTCAATATTAGCTTTGAAATGTGCTGCTACTACTGTACCTGAATTGCCCTTTCAATCACACCTGAAGGACCCGGCCATATTAAGAAGGAAACCTACTGCTGCCTTTGTTTATTTTTTTCTTTCTTTTTTTATATTACACCTAATCTTGTATTATTTTGTATGTGTTGAATTAAAACGTGGAAAAAAAAAATGAAACAACCTTTTGGGCATTTCTGCAGGGTCAGTCTGCAGTGTCAGTTGGGGCAATTCCGGGGCCACCGGGACTTCCAGGGAGAACAGGAGTACCGGTAAATGCATACAACAAGAACATTCTCCAATTCAACAACGTTCAAGGGTAAAATGACAAATTTGAGGTGATGCTGCAAATGGGTGTATATTTCTGTCTGGGATCAATATTTTAGGGAGCTCCAGGTTTCCAGGGAATACCTGGGTCACAGGGAGACTCGGGATCACGTGGACCTGATGTGAGTAAAATGGTTCTACTGTGCAGGATTAAAACATCACAAACTGTAAATCTGAATTGATGACTTTATTTTATTTTCAAACAGGGGCTTCCAGGCGCTGCAGGGCTTCCAGGGTCGAAGGTAATATGTATTGAATATTTGTGCCCAAAAAGCTTTATCTGTGAATCTTGAGCGTTTTTTTTTGTTTTAAATATATATTTTAGGGTCAAGGAGGCATAGGTATTCCAGGACCAGCTGGACCAAAGGTAATATATTTTGAAAAAGATACTAGTAAAATACTGTATGTCATAACGCCGAACATGGGTGAGCAAAGGGCTACCCCTCAAGTCACCAAAAATATTGCAAAAAAAGAAGAAAAAAAAGCCTCCATTACAGTAGGCCCTTGCATACTTGCAGATTCATCATCATTTGAGTTGCCCAACACTTAAAGAGGGCATTAAAAGCATCATTAACTTCAAAATGTTCAGATTTGTTTGAATCAAATCTCATTGGTTGCATTTGCCATGAATATTCATCTTTTAATTTAGGGGAGACAAGGCCCTCCAGGCCCACCTGGATCACCAGGTCGCATCAGGGAGTTTTTCACTGATAGTCTCGTGTTAAAGGTGAGTAAGTCAAAGCACATGATTTACTTGAGCATTATTTATTGCACGCTGGGTGCGGAACTACAAAAATAAGCCATAATGGCAATAAGGTATTGATGTGACTTGGTTGTCAGGTAGCTAAAGGAGACCCAGGGGATACCGGAGAAAAAGGTTGCAAAGGTCCTCAAGTAAGTTCTTCTAGATACCTATAGAAATCTGTGTAGTGGTCTTTATATATATATATATATATATCTATATCTATATATATATATATATATATATATATATATATATATATATATATATATATATTTTTTTTTTTTTATTTATTCATTCGTTCGTTCGTTCGTTCATTCATTCATTCATTGCCTGAATGATATATTCACAGGGGGACCCTGGTGATGGCTACCATTCAAAAGGAGAAAAGGGAGATAAAGGTCAAGTGGGTCCAGAGGTACATAATATGTTCAGTATACCTCTTTTTTTTTGTATCTATATTCATGTACTGTATCTCTATTTCTATATGCGGTCCAATATTTCATTGAAAAACGTAGGACAACAGAGGGCAGTAGTGTGCAGCAATAAAGTAAATGGGCTATGTAAGGACGTTTCATGTCACGTGTCATTGAACGCCCATTAGAGTGAAATATTCTGATTGTGAAATTGACGTCTTTGAAGGAAGGGTGTCTGTCACCTTTGCGAATATGAGCAAGAATGTGTTGAGAGTAATACGTATGGTTGAGCCCTTGCCGCTCCTGCACGGCAGCCTCTGTGAATAATGCAACAGTGGTTCTCCCCAGTCGCAAGCGGTTGCTGCGTTTATGATGACTGGCATGTAACCCAAAGAACTTTAATGGGAAAATGAATGAATGCCCGCCGGCGACGCCGTGTCGTCGTTCGAGCAAACACAAGCTACTGATTGAATGCGTGGACTCAATGTCCTCACTGGACTTAATTGTCCTTGCAGGGAAAGATGGGGAAGGATGGTGAACCTGGACCAGGAGGATTTATGGTAGGGATGCTATTTGCACAGAGTGGTGTTATTGCGTTGATTTGAACATATGGGTGTGTTCAGGGAAGGCCTGGTCCCAGAGGTGCGCCAGGATATCCAGGGGAAACGGGGGGGACGGTCAGTCATTGCTTCTTTTCCCAATGTAAATGTTTATGGGTTGCCATGTGGTTTATTCAAATCTATCACACCTCTCTGTCATTTTAGGGTGCTAAGGGGGTTCGAGGTCAGCCTGGTCAACCTGGGGAAACAACGGTAATTGCATCATTCTAATTTATAGGACGTATTGGAAGGAGACATTGTCGTCCCCATTTAAAACAGTTCCCAAGTGTTGTAAAATCACAATATACAGCGGTTATTAAAAGCCCTGTCGCCACGGTGGCTCCGTAGCTTCAGCCAGCCTAGCCAATCAGGTCTTGGGCAGAGAAACGAATTGTCAGACGGGTATTATGTAAATAAGCCCCACTTATACAGCTCTCTCACAGAGGCAGATAAAGGATTTGACTTGGTTGCTTCATTTCACACTCCATGCCTCCCAAAGACCTAACTGTTTGTATAGAAGTCATTAAAAACTTCATCTCCCATGATATGTATGGCCCCTTCAAGGTTCATCAAGAACTGATGAGAGCTATGGGCTGTTTTTGAAAATGATTATTACTTTGCAGATAGTGGGACCTGTGGATGTCCTGCTGAAAGGATACATGGGTGAACCGGGCGATCCAGGCCAACCTGGACGTACTGGACGCCAAGGTGAATGACCGACCATACAGCACTGTCATGTAACTGCAAGCTTGCTATGAAAGCTTGTTTTTGTTGTTGTTGTTCTTTCCAGGCAATGTGGGATTTCCAGGGCTTGATGGACCGCCAGGTGTTTACCACTTAACCAAGTTTACAATACATGGGCAAAAGTAGTGGGATACCTGCCTACAGGAAGTGAAAATATTGTAGAGCTGCCTTTTGCACTCACACCTAAGGGCTGTGTTCCAAAACACACGTAAACATTCCTAATCAGCAGCCACTCAACTTTTTATACAGGAGATTCATCTGATCTACAAGGGCCACGAGGTCCTGATGGTTCTCCGGGTCCCAAGGGAGATCCTGGTGACCCGGGTGATAATTATCCAGGCCCTTCTGGTCCAGAAGGAGATCCTGGTGAACAAGGACCTCCAGGTGATCAAGGCCCACCTGGACTACCCGAAGACAAAGGTATGTGCGTGCAGATGTTTTGAAAATGCTCAATGTCGCTACAATTTTGTGCACTGTTAAGCTAGTGAAAACCAAGTTGGAAAGGTGTCGATATGAAACGGACTATTGAACAATGATTATATGTATTAAGAATTCTTGTTGTTTCTTGAAGATAAGACGATTCTCAAAGGGCTGGCGGGAAAGAAGGGTGTCAAGGGTATGGCCGGGCCAGGAGGATACGACGGGATGTATGGAATGAAAGGTGGGCAGAAACATTGTTGAATCTGTTTCGAGTTGAAAATGGTATTTGTTGAATTGCCTTGCTGATGGACACCTATAACCAATGGCAGTTTATGTACCACGACAGTTCACAATAGTCTGAACATTTTGAAGTGAACTTACATTCAAAAACTTTTCAAATCATTCCCGTGGCTGTTTTGAACAGGGGATAAGGGCGAGCCCTGCATTGATTGTGCGAGAGAAGGTGTACCAGGCCCACAAGGTCCACCAGGTCCGCCAGGATTACCAGGTAAGAGTAATCATTCTCAAAAGGAAGTAGGTGCATGAAGTCGCTAGGCTCAAGGGTTTTATCGAAAATTAGAGATCACTTATTCATGTTTTCAAATGAGTATTCATATTCATTTGATTATTTTAAGACGAGTTTTAACACGTGACATTTTGAGTTGGAATTGCCATCGCACCCATAACTGACGTCCTCAATTTCACCTTAATCAATGAAATATAACCAATCAAACCCTACTACATAATCATTGATTATGATGCCATCTTCAGCCAGAACCTGAATATAGATGCTAAGCCTGCAGAAACGCTCATATTCTTACATGTACATTGTTCAGGATTTAATCAAGGACCGGGAGCTAAAGGTGACTCAGGTCTCCCAGGAAGTCCGGGCTTGCCTGGAAGTCCGGTAAGAAAAGTTCTATCTGAGGGGAAAAAAAGGATTACATTTCTTCTTTTTTTATGTTAACATAGTCATTCCTCTGCCAAGGGTTCTATTGGTATACCAGGTGTACCAGGCTTCCCTGGACAAAAGGGAGAGTCGTTTTCTGAATTCAAACCAGGAGAAAAAGGGGAGAAAGGAGACACAGGACATATTGGCAGGCCTGGAAGCGATGGCCACCCTGGGTCTCCAGGACTGCGAGGCCTCAAAGGTGTCCAGGGCCCTCCAGGGGATTCGGTGAGAACATCTGGTCCTTTCCAGTTTTTTAACGAATCATAACCTGAGCAATTTCAATCACATTATTTCTTCTTTATCTACGCTTTAGTTTAGTAGAGAGGGCGCAAAAGGTTTTCCAGGTCCACCAGGGGTTTCGGGGAGACCAGGACCACAAGGATACCCTGGAGCAGTGGGGTATGGGCCTGCTGGGCCTCCAGGAACCGAGGGCAATTTGGGGGTACCTGGGTTCCCTGGATCACCTGGAATTCCAGGTGCATAAATATTTTGATATGAATGCAGAAACCCAAAAGACAAGTAGGCATGCTTATCAGATCTCCTCTCATATCCTACCATGGTAGGCCAGAAAGGAGAACCGGGCGACATTCACGCAAAAGGCCCTCCTGGACCACCTGGGTTTAAAGGTCAAGAAGGATTACCAGGAAGGCCAGGTAATGCACGAAGATGTATCCAGGAATACGCACTAACTGATGAAAGTGTCATTCACTCTTAGACAAACATATTTCCAGGTGTTCCAGGCACTCCAGGTTTCATAGGCAGGCCTGGCTTCCCAGGACAGAAAGGGGAAAGAGGAGATGAAGCATATCCTGGACCACCAGGGTTCCCAGGAGAAAAAGGTTGTTTATCCGCCCCAAAATTGTAACATTATAGCCATGAGTTGGGCTACAACACAAACTATAGAACTAAAGGTATGCGTGTGTTATACAGGTGACAAGGGGTTGCCAGGAATTCCAGGTCTCCCAAGTATTGGCCCTCCTGGTCTGCCAGGTCTAGAAGGCCCTCCTGGTCTTCCAGGAGTGAAGGTCAAGAACAAAAGCAATCTTAAACCTGCACAAATACTGCAGACTGTGTTAACACATGGCAAACAAAGGCTCGGTTTTCTTTCTAATGTCGTGTTCAGGGTGATGGTGGTTATGGACTGCCCGGACCTAGAGGCCCACCAGGCCTTCCTGGAAATGATGGTGCTCAAGGACCTGGAGGAGATCCTGGAATACCTGGCTCACCAGGGAATCCGGGATTACCAGGAAATCCAGGGTCATCAGGAGAAAAAGGTTCCATAGACTCTTCCATATAAAGAGGAGGTTGAAATCAATCAAATCAATTCCTCCATTCTTTATCTGCGGTTTTCATGTTATGTTTAGGAAATAAAGGAGAAATTGGCCCAGGGGGACCAAACGGTAGTAAAGGCTCATGTGAGCCTTTTCCTGGACCAGCGGGGCCACCGGGACTAGATGGCAATCCGGGACTGCCAGGTAAGTGTTCTCCTCCCAAAAAAGCCATGCAAAACAGCTCACAAGTTGCTGTTTTCTTCTTCTTTATAGTATCTTTACAATACTTCTGTGTTCACCTGATCACCTTTGTTAAATCTCTCTACCTTCCTTGTCCTAGGACCGGATGGGCTGCCAGGTGAAAAGGGAAACAGAGGATCCACTGGGTTTGGTAAACCTGGCCCTCCAGGTGAGCCGGGCCATCCCGGGCCAACAGTAACAGGTCCTCCGGGGGTGACTGGACTAAAAGGAGTGAAGGGACAAAATGGACTACCGGGCCAAATGGGTATGGTGATATTTTACACCAACATCACAAACCACGATAAAAACTTAGTATTGATTGTTTTTAATCTACTTGGGTTTTCTCAGGAATGAGAGGAGATCCTGGACCAGATGGATTACCAGGATACGGACCACAAGGGTTGCCTGGAATTATAGGACAACCAGGGCAAATTGGTATACAAATGAACTTCACTTGACTTCACAAACAGCTTGACCTGGCTTCTTAAGCCGAGTTGAATTCATCACAAGGGACATATAAAGACGGCACCCATGCTACCTGCATGGAATCCTTTTTGATGGATTGTTTACAGGTGACCCTGGTCGAGCTGGAAACAAAGGTTCCTGGGGTCCTCCAGGAATGACTGGGGACCCGGGACCCAGGGGTCCCCCAGGAGCTCCATCGCCACAACCTATAGAACTTACTGGTCCCCCAGGAGACGCTGGCCCACCAGGTGACTTAATTTACCAATTTGCTGTATGAAATGATGTGACATTTGATGTTTCCATGCACAGTAAATAATTCTGCTGTAACTGCACTGCACCAGGTGCACCTGGAGCTGTTGGACCCTGGGGAGATACTGGAAGTATTGGAAGAAATGGACCAAGGGGAAATACTGGAGCACCGGGGAAGCCTGGGGGAAGAGGTGTATTTCCCGACCCCCAGCCCATATTCAATCCATACAAACATGACTACAATACTAATTTTGAGAATGATATGCGTTACGTCCAGGTCCGCCAGGTGACCCAGGTATTCCAGCATTCTTGAAAGGAGTACCTGGACGCCCTGGGATACCAGGAGATCCAGGCCTCCAAGGCAATCCTGGTAAGTATAAACTGTATGTATAAAATGTATGCTTTCATTTAATACCTAATCAGGTGCATCAAATCGTGGATTCATTTGTAAACTCAGTGTTTGGAAATAGATCTGTACTGTTGTTAATATACTGTCATGCTCAAATAGGATTAAAGGGACTAAAAGGAGATCAGGGAGTCCCTGGAGAGCCTGGCACAATTGGGGCTCCAGGTCCAAGGGGGTACAAAGGAGAACAGGGAGAACCAAACTATCAGGGGCACGGCCCACCTGGACCGATGGGACAAAAGGTGAAAAAACAAGACGCTAGACTATTTGTCCGCAATCAAATGTACATCTCAATAAAAAAAATAAATGAATGTTAATTTTCTTCAGGGGGAACCAGGATTAAGCAACACACACAGAATGAAGGGTGCAAAAGGACAGCCTGGTATTGTTGGACAACATGGTTTACCAGGATTTAATGGAATCAAAGGGGAACCAGGACCCAAAGGACAAAATGGTCTGGCAATTTATTATGAGAGCCTTTATGTCCTCTAATATCCATCCATTTTCTGTACCGCTTTGTCCCCACGGGCATCGGATCTACCTTATTTTTCCCAATCCTATTGTTCCAGGTTCACCTGGATATCAAGGACCAAGAGGTTCAGATGGACCTCAGGGAAGCAAAGGACGGCGAGGACCCAACGGACCACCAGGCAAAGTCCATTGAAATGACTTAATAGGGAAGAATGCAACAAAATGAGTCTGCATTGCATTCAATATTATTATATTTTGCTTTTTATGGTTTTCAGGTACCCAAGGCCCACCAGGTGGTTTTGGGCCTCAAGGTCCCAAAGGCCATCAGGGACAGGATGGCATCCCCGGACCACCAGGAGAGAAAGGAGATACAAGTGAGAGACAGCAAATTGTCAATGTCTATTCCTTAAACAATGAATGTATTTTGACATGCGTTGAAACGCAAATTATACTTTCTATGTTGCGTCCAATTAAAATGTTCCAATTCTTCCTCGCATACAGTTGTGATCGAGGGACCACCTGGTCCGCGTGGTGACCCAGGTCAGCCAGGTGAGCCTCTGACTTCAAAATATCTCAGTTTCCTTCTTAGAATACGCGTATGATCTATCTAAAAAGAGGTACGGAATGAGATAGTAAATAGCACTTCATTTTATAAACTGAGAAAGTGTAACTTGATTAGGTAAATGGGTACATACATGACAGCTGGATTCAAAAGTTCATCTTCCTGTTCCGTAGGTCTTTATGGCAATCTTGGTTTGCCTGGCCCACCTGGTCCAGCAATTCCCGGAGTAAGAGGAGACAGCGGACCTCCTGGATCATTTGGGGTCTCAGGCCCCAGAGGACCACCGGGAGGAGATGGGACATGTTACCCCGGGTCTAAAGGAGACCGTGGTCTGGATGGCCATGTGGGTAGGCCAGGTGAGTACATTTCTTCACAAATTAAACTTTTGTCACACATCATCAAACTCAACTTTTGTTGGTCAAAGGTTATCCTGGTCCACCTGGACCTCCAGGCCCTCCTGGACCTGGACTGAAAGGGAACAGAGGAGAACCAGGCCCGACAGGGAGACCAGGTTACACTGGACTGCTAGGAGATCCAGGCAATCCTGGTCCACCTGTATGTGATTTGTATGGCATTGGAGTCCTGTTTTGATATGAGGAGGTTTTGACTAATTTGCTTTGTCAGGGTCCAAGAGGCACACCTGGAAATCCGGGACCAAGAGGTGATTCTGGCCCCACTGGAAACAATGGGTACCCAGGTAAGATTTTTAACGATATGTACGTATATCATTCAAACAGTGGCATTAGCCCTAACTGAATATTTTACAGGTGACAAGGGAGACCACGGAAATTTACCCGGCCCACCTGGTCCACCTGGGTCAAAGGGTTTTCCAGGACAACCTGGTGAGTACACTAGTTGAGATGCAAAGTTTAGACCCTACATCTCAATTCTATTATCTTTTTTTTTTTCCTTTAGGCATCAAAGGTGAACCAGGATATGGCAGGGTAATATATGAACCAGGACCCCCAGGCTTACATGGTTCTCCCGGCCACCATGGGCCACCTGGGAACACTGGACCAGTGGGACCACCAGGCCAAACAGGTCCAAAGCTTAAACTCTCTTTAAACCATGCACACTTGGTACATTGTTGCAACTTAATATGTTATGTTTAAAAGGTCCCCCGGGTATCAAAGGAGTCCAAGGTCCCAGCCCGGTGGGGCCACCTGGATTTACTGGGCACAAGGGAGACAAAGGAGCATCAGGTTTGCCAGGTGTGTGCAGGAGTGTACTTGTTGGTATAAAATGCAGAAAATCACATCATCCTAATTGCACTTGATGACGTATCGAAAAAGAGACAGTGGACAAATCAAGTCATATTTTTCTCGTTCCCTTTTCAGGTCAACCGGGCAGCCTTGGAGATCCAGGCAACAAGGGCCAAAAGGGGGTACAAGGGGAAAGTGGCTATGGCTATGTGAACAGTTTCCTGATTGCGCGACATAGTCAGAGTACTCAGGTGCCTAGGTGCCCTGAAGGCACCACCCTTATTTACTTTGGCTACTCTTTCCTCTTTATCAACGGAAATGAACGAGCTCATGGTCAGGACCTCGGTGAGCGAACTCTTCAAGTCCCAGGAGCCTTCCGTTTGATCCTTTGATTAACCATTTCCAACCGAACGTCAGGCACCTCGGGAAGCTGTCTGCCTCGATTCTCCCCCATGCCCTTCCTCTTTTGCGACACGGAGACAAACTGCCGCTACGCTTCCCGTAACGACTACTCCTACTGGCTGTCCACTGATGCGCCCGTGCTTCCCTCCATGGTTGCCTTGACAGGAGAGCAGCTCTCCTCCCACATCAGCAGGTGGGATTTTTGTCCGTGAATATACAACTGGTTGGTCAGGTGATTGTAAAAGTTGCTGTCTTTTGTGTACGTAGTCAACGTGGGTTTAGTCATTGAGCATGCGTCTTATCTACGTACGTCCACCGGCTTCTCAGCTATTTTGTTTCTGTTGTCTAATAGGTGCGCCGTGTGTGAAACTACCTCTAATGTCATAGCGGTCCACAGTCAGACAACTCTGATACCAGAATGTCCCAGAGGCTGGGAGTCCCTCTGGAGTGGATATTCATTTGTCATGGTAACAGTTCATTACTAAGTGTGTCCCTCATGTTTGGTATTCTTAGTGTTCAATGCGACTCTCTCCTTTGGGCATTTAAGCAAACGGGTGCCGGTGCAGAAGGCTCTTCCCAACCTCTCGTGTCTCCTGGCTCATGCCTTGAACATTTCCGCCAAGTGCCATTCATAGAGTGTCACGGCAGGGGAACGTGCAACTACTACCCTGATTCGTACAGCTACTGGCTGGCATCCGTCCGCCCTGACATGTTTAGGTACATTGAAATATGGATGAAATTCTCAACTACTTGTTCATCAGATCCTTCATATCTTTGTGCTTTTTTTTTTTTCTTCTTCTCTCCAGTAAACCCATTCCCCAGACGGTGAAAGGACCTTCACGAGAAAACATAATTGGTCGCTGTCGGGTTTGCCGCAAGTGGTAGTAGCAACCTGAAAAATGTGACGGATGTACAAATACTGAATTTCTAGCTTCATTCGGCCCCAAGAAGCAGCGTGTAGGGCTACAGTTGGGCTCAAAAAGATGACACCTTCTTCATGAGATCAAATGAAATCTTGCCGAGTAACGAGACCTCGCTCGACTGGACATGCTGAAAGTTTGTTTGCGTTCACGGCATGCAAGGGGCGGTGGTAGTCGGCATCTGTTAAAGTCCAATTTACCTCGTGCAGTACATCGTCTTCGTTGCGCAAAATGTGCCTTGGACTGCGGGCAATGAGAGGCGGCCCTAAAAGGTGCATTTTTACAGTTTTGGGGAGGTTAGATCAGAAAATCAGTCCGTATGAATTGAAACAGTTTTAATTTGCCCTTTCCCTAAAGTACATCTGTGCAATAATCAGGCTGTCTAACCAGCCTCTTGATATAGCACATCTGTGAGGTGGATTGGTAACTTGGCAAAAGTGCTCACAAACACAAAATGTTGGTCTGAAGAAACGCTTGCATTTACATTTCATTCTGTGTATGATATGCAATTAAACCTAACATTATTCTTACTTTGTGTTTAGGCCACAATTCTTTTTATTTTCATGGTCATACTATACACGATCATGTTTTCACATATTCCTCTTTCATAAACACAAAAATATAGCCAGAAACATCGAACGAATGGACAAAAAAAATAAAAGATAATCAAATAAAGCAGTTCTTGCACGACTACTAAAATCCTTCAACGAAAGGCACCGTCACAAGAAATAACACGGCAGCACCCAAGCTGCCCCAGGAATTGGGTTGTCGTGGAAATGATGACATTCATTGCACTCGCTGTAAACGTGAATGACGTGCTCTTGATTGAGAATTCCTGCGTTGTTCAAATCCAAACTTGAACTCATCTGTGCCCTCACTTTTTGCAAATATGCCTTCCGGTTGGACTACATGGAGGATGTGCGTAACGTAACAAATAGTGCCAAATGATCATACGTTTCCACTAGTTAGCGACAAAAAGAAGCAATGTCTGGTCACAGATGGGGTCTGGTTGTTCATCGCTTTGTGTTTCTGCTCTATTCAGCCAGAAAACGATCCTCAGAGCAAGTGATTCAAACCCGCTTCCCCATATCTCTCACCGAGATCAATCGATGGACTCCCCTGCCATAGTCAAAGCAACAGCAAAACATAGTCAAAAATAACAAAAAGTCATGTTGCATAACAAAGAGCAGCTGAAGGGGAGTTTGAAAACCTGCTGTTGATCAATGCGTGAAAAGGTTTTTTTTTTTTTCCATTCTGAAATTTTGGATTTCCCTACTTCCCAGCAGTCTTCACTGCAACATAAAACTGCACCTTGACATGAACAAGAAGATGATGCTCCATCTTGAATTAAAGCCTAAGCTTTAATGAGCGCACGGTGGTCAGCTCCAAAGTGTGCGGACCATTCTAATCACCACCACTTTGCACTAGCTAATTGTTATGGGGGCCGGATGAGAATGCTTCACCTTTCTAATTGGTGGAAGCCTGTCATGGGCAGTAAATGTACACGCATGCTGTGCATTACTGCAATACACTTCAAGACGAGAAAAAAAGCCACCAGGGACAGCAAATGAACCTCTCCAACCAAGAACCTATGATCTTATCTCATTACTAACCTGTAACAAAAAAACAATTTAAAATGTACATATATGACTATTATTTCTTCACAATGTAGTACAGGGAAGTATAAGAGACCTGGTGCAGGTGCAACTCATTCCTATCTGCCATCTAGTGGTGAATAGTGATATTACAACCAAAAACTGTACAGTCAAATGCATTGGAAAATTGTATAGGCTTTTTTTTGTTCTAAAACCCCAAACCTCAGAAGTAAGGCTTTGCTCCCTCCACCACACCTCCCCAAAATAAATCCAAAATCTGCTTGGTGGGGTGCTGGATGTAAAAATGTTCCATGTACCATGCTGCGTGTGAAAAAGAATCATGGTTAGGTCATGCACATTAGTGCTTCACCGTAAACATTGTAAATAGTGACAAGTATGTCTTCATTTCAAGACTGTTAAGTTAAGCAGAGCAGAAATCTCATTAGAGGTTGACACTAAAACTTACTGCGTGGAACAAATGATCACATGACCTTTATGGCCTCTAGGCTTCACGCAGTTTTGTGGATCCCACTTTATGACACCTGCGAGTGAGTTTCATGCCATCATTGTTTATTCACATGGGCGTTGGGCTTTTTTTTTCCGTACCACAGATGAGTTGCTTTTACAGCACACGTCAGTGCAAAACCAACAACGTCATCGCCACGTTTAAATAGCCTCCGCAGCTTCACCACAAACAACAAGACAAGCTACCATGGTGCACACTTTTTGCTCGCTGGTGGCGGCACTTTTCTACTTGGTTTTGCCTGCTGTGGGGAAGCCAGAAAGGCAACTTGGCCAAGACCTTCCATGGCTCACACAAATACAAGACAACCAGGTAAGAAGGCTTCAATATACAGATGGAACATTTATCATCCTAACATGAACATTTTGGAGAGTGTGGGGAGCAACGGTGCACCTCGCACAACATTCTGCAGGCCATATGAGGACATCCTGCCTGGATTGAGTGTCAACATTGAAGATGAATTATCTTGATTTGTTAAGTTCCGTTTCCCCCGAGAGATCTGACGTGCTATCCGAGTCACCTGTCAGATTTTTGTCACTCTGATATGCACAGTCGTTCATCTGTGAAATTGCAGTTTAGATATGACAGATTTTGGATGAAGGTCCCCGCTCGCGTTGTGTGCGCAAAAGTTCGGAAACTGCGCAGACCACTGCCGGTTGTAACTTACAGTTGAAAAGATTTGTCTGAACAGATGCTTGAAATATTATTTCAAAGCAACAACAAAAAATGTCAATTCCCACAAAATATTATTTGACTGTTCAATCAAAGGGAATTTAAGGACCATCTCATTGTAAGAATTCTGTTTAATCGGATCATTTATTTCATTTCATTTATTGATAAGAATAATATGTAATAATATTGATATATAATCATATGATAAGGGTAATATTTATCTATGAGAATCATTTCATGATAAGAGAGTGCAGCTATAAGATTTGTGTTCATTTTCTGTGGAATTATTTCAATTCGGAAATACATTCTAGATTTCCCCCAAAACAGGATCCTTCACTTTGATTCTTATTTTTCAGGAGCTGACAGACAAACAGAACATGAACATGCAGTTGCTCTACAAACTCTTCAAACAGAACAACGAAATAATCTTAGAAGAACCTGGAAAGACGATGGAGCCGGAGGAGAAGGAGAAGGGAGGAGGACTGGAGAGGAGAGACAATCCTGATGTTCGCAGAGCAGGATGCAGAATCTTCTTCTGGAAATCCTGGACTGCCTGCTGACCCTGCCCGCGGCTGCATTGCTGTGTGAAAATCAAAAATAATTTGGCTTCTGCAACCCTTTTGTGTTTTCATTCTGTAAATGCAAAAATACACTTACTCTGTTCACAACCTGCCGTATTTCTTGAATTTGCCAAAATACAGGAAGCAAAGAACAATTGGGCAACCCAAATGCATCTTATGAAGCTTGCCCTACATGTGGAAGTAAACAAATTAGAATACATTCTCCTATATTACGCAGCACATCAAAGAAGCACCGCTTGGCTTTAATTGAGCACAAGCCAATTATTTTTAATGAATAGAGCGAGGTGGAAACAGAGAAACGGGACGAGGTCCCGGGAGTGCAACACAGATGGGGGGGGGGGGGGGGGCGTTGACAACCTCACACACGCACGCACGCACGCACGCACACACTCGTTGACAGCTTTATGCGGTCATATCTTCCACATTACTTGTTGCCCGGCATCATGCATTCATTTTATGAATTGGTGCACAACTTCCTCCGCAAACTGCTGACAATGAAAGGAAGGAACATCTTTTTTTACAACAGGCAGTCACTTGTTATTGCGACCTCGGCAGACTCCCGCCGGTGGGTGTCTCAATTTGATGCATCTTTGCACTTAAAGTGAATTGCAAGAGTCGCTTTGGTTAAATGTGAGCAAATGGGAGAGATTGTTACTTTCCCGAACGATATCGTCTCCCTTCGGTCCAGGCCGAAATACACTGACAACCTAAATTCTACTATTTCATTGTTGGCTTGATTTCACAATGTTTTTCTTGGCTTCACTGCAAAAGACGTTTCTAATTTTGTGAACGTGTCCAAGAATGATTTGTAGTTGGCCGAATACGTCAAACAGCTTCGTGTTTTTTGGGGGGGCATTGTTACGACGGTGACCAAGCGTTCCTTCTCGAAACAAAGAGGTTGTTGATCGTCCTCATTAGATGCTGCGGTGTATTTCTCAGGAAGATTTGGTTCTTTGCCTTTTTGTCAGCTGGCATTTGATTGACTGATTTTTTTATTATTTTTTTTATGGGGCTGTCTCCTTGTCCTGTTTGTCCCTTCTGGGCGATGCAGCCGTCGTGCGGCAGAAGAGAAGACAATAACCCGTCCTGAAAGTCAGGGGCAGCTTTCGCCTTCCTCCTCCTCGTCCTCATTCTCTTTTGCCGGCATGGAAGGTCTGTTTCCATGACAACGGGAGAATTAAGGCCGAAGGAGCGCCGTTCCAAAATGACACCGCGTATTTAAGAGGAGAGCGAAACCGTAAATCACTCCGGGTGAATTGATAGCGGAGGAAAAGGGGATTGGATTCGGTCGGAGCAATGCGAAAAGCCCCGGGCTGATGGATGTCGTCCGACAATGAGAGACGCGCAACAACTGCCAGTCATCGTTTGCAGCAAATAATTCACAGGGTGGCTTTGGTCACATCATCTTTATTCTGAAATCATCACAAACCTTTTTTTTTTTTTTCCATCATCAATGCATTTTTTTCTGACAATTCATAGTGCATATGTGGGCGTGTTCCGATGCAGTGAAATCTTTTTGCGTTGAAGCCTTTTGCTTTAACCATTCATTCGTTTGAATTGTTCTCAATCTGCCGTCAACAATGATTCCATCCAGTGACATGCATCTACGTACATTTGCACCAATATAAACCTCTGTATAAAAGATACTCATTTGATCTCTATTTATGCTGGTCGTGCCGCACCTCTTGACTTCCTGTGTTGTTGTCTACTACAACGTCGCACGATGAGATGCATGGTACTCGAGAGCGAGGAGAAAAGGCAAGAAATGATCGACCGAGTGACCCTGATCACCCAGTTTGTGTAAATTGCAATTGCTGGTATGCTCTAAAACGCTCACCATTGTCATTCAAATTGAATCTGGAAGGATGTTGCCCTTTTTCATTGGCAATCGACATTGTCATTATTCACAGACTGCACGGGCAAGTTGTGTACAACAGTTTGGGCCTCGTATAGGTTTTTTTTTTTTTTTTATCTTCCGAGACGACAAATGTAAATGAGCTTTCTGCTAGATGTCATATGTTTTGATATTGATGTATGCGCACATTGCCCGTAAGTAAATACAAGTAGACAACGCATGTGGAAGGGGTAAAAGTGAGTCCGGAATGCACCGCGTGTACCTTTTGTTGAAATTTTTCAAAACTTTCTCTAACGCTTGCTTGGGAAACACCGCTTCGATGGACCAACTGGCACTTCCTGAGACACACTAATTGGAGGACAGGGAATTGGGTCATGTAGCGGACACAGCATTTACACGGCAGAGCAGAGCAGCCGCTTGCCGGGCTTTCCGCAAAGACTTTTGCAGTTGATTGCTCACCGTGCCAGGCGAGGTTGTGTGTGCCTCCACACAATTGCAAACGTTTTCCAGTTAGGACGTGAAAATAGGATTTGGACTTCTCGTATTACTGATGCTGGTCATTGCCTTTTTGGAAGGACGACAAGATTTCCTGGTGTTCACTTCACTTCACTTAACCGGCTCATTCCAAACATGCCCAATACACACTTGCTTCCCTAAATACTAAAGCGCACGGCCGATATCGCTTCAGACGCCGGACACAATGTGTCATCGCACTTACAGCGCACACCTGATTTACTGACATCCCGTGGTAAGCACTCTTGTGACTACATCAACACATACATTCAAGCGGAGCAGCTCCTGTGATTCAAGATTAATCCATGAGGAAAAAAACATTGAAAGTCCCACAAAGGGAAATGGAGAGAGAGAGGAAAAAAAAGAAGGAAAAAAAAATGGTGCGCATTGCTGGATTGATGGATAGACTGCTTATTATTGGCAAATCTAACACAGGAGAGCATTTAGAAAAGAATGCATATCAAAAGTCAGCACATATCAAAGCCCCCCCCCCACAGCATTCAAATGAGAGATGTTTGTGTGAGGAGAGGCCTCTGATCCATTGCGTCACAGCTCTTTTTGCATAAAATATCAGTCAAGTCCTGATCGAAAATGCTGATACAGATACATATATAGATATACATATATATAGTTTGACTCTGTTTCATAGTAATTCTTCTAAAAGTTTTCACAGGCAAGGGTTCAGAGTTTGTCCCTTCTGGTCACGAGTATAGTAATAGCTCCTCGGTCGGTCGACACTATTTCAGCGATGATGGTGCATACGTTTCGGGCAGGGCGGGAAGTTTCCTACGGCCCCTCCCCTTGAAGGTGAGGGGTTCGGGCCACGCCCCTCAGTGGAAGCCCCTCCCTTTCATTGCTATGAGGAGTCTTGGTTGACTGCTTTGCCTCCGTTCATGGTGGGGGTCCCTGAGCTCTTCCGGGAGCGGTGTTTGTCCTCGATCTCGTGCAGCGACGGCTCGCGGTACATGCAGACTGATGACAGAAGGCGTGAGCAAATGAAGAAAGCAGAAGGTATGTGGGTAGAAACAAAGAGGAGGAGAGTTCCGTTAGGCTAGAATGGGAAGTCCCAACTAGAACACATCAAGCAGCTATAAAGGGAAACAGAACAAAGTCAGCTGATGCGGCTGCTTTAGAGTGCCTCATTGTCAGCAGAGAGAAGTGAGACAGGCTCAGAAGTGACGGCAAACGTGTCGACGGGGGCTTATCGAAACTAGTTTGATACATTTATGCAGTCTACACTTTAACGGGTCATTTAGTGGAGAAGAACTTCCGGGTGTGTGGCTGGATGGATAGATGGATGGATGGATGGATGGATGGATGGATGGATGGATGGATGGATGGATGGATGGATGGATGGATGGATGGATGGATGGATGGATGGATGGATGGATGGATGGATGGATGGATGGATGGATGGATGGATGGATGGATGGATGGATGGATGGAGTTCATCTCAGCAGACTTTTGGGCTGGAGATTTATTTTGTCATTCAGACCTTAAAAGGTGACGGCAAGCAACTGGATACGATGATAAAATGTCACGTTACCTTCAATGGGCCTTGGTACAAAGTGAGAAGAAGGTTTGGTCTTCTTGACCCGATTGCCTTTCATGACTTGGCCCTCCTTGGTGAGGCCGAGGAACCAGGCCCGACCCGACTCCTGCTGTCGGTACACGGTGGACGAGTAGATCACGTAGTAGTTCTCGAAAACGGACTCCTTGAATTTGCACTCTGGCGTGAACATTTCCTGTAAGAGCGGAGCACAATAAAGAGGTATCACCATGCGTATTTAGAATTGAAGTCAGTCTGAAAAGTCATTTGAAGTGCCACAAGCCTTCCCACATTCAAAACGGGCAAGGTCAGGAAACACATTACACAAATGAGTCCACGCACAAACACACATGCCACACAACGATGCTCTTATTAAGATAGCCAGCAACAACGCAAGATTTGTATCGCCCCGCATCATTATCAAAGCGGCACGTCAAGGAGAAAGTCGATGAGTCGCGGGCGGGAAAGATGGAAAGGCTGCGTTGGGCATTACTGCCGTGACAGCGCCGAGGAGCAAATCGTGATCTAATATTAGGCTTGTATTATCGCCGCCTCTGTGTGACTGCGTCTTTCAAATTGACTTCTCTATATGGATGTCATTCCACGGGTACACCGGTAAAATAAAAATGGCTAAAAGGTTTTAAAGAGCTTTGAAAAAGATCCAAATAAACGTACAGCATTGGGAGAGAATTTCTCAAACGGCTTCAGCTTTCAAACGTAGCCCGGCTCTCGTCTTTACGAGTGAAGGTGCCTATAGATGCAGCGGAACGGAGGATTTGCTTTATTGGAGGCACGTTATGGAAAATCCACTTTTTAATGGCTTGTATACAAATAGTTTGACTCTTTGGCGTGCGTGAAGTGGGAAATGAAACAACCCCGTAAATCTTTTCTTATCTGCCTAGAAATATGAAGCCACCAGCCATGACGTAGCAAAACAGCAGTCGCTTCTGCCGACTGACACATACTTGATTGCTTGCCGATTCCCCCCCAAAAACATTTGGGGTTTTTTTTTGTAAATGTATACACTCCTTGTTTATCAGAAGAAGACACCTTGGAAATGAGTCATGTTGTATTTGTGCAGATAGCTGTAGCCATGCAGAACAGCTGGATTGCTTTTACACAGCCTAATCTCATTTTAAGGTAGGATACGTGTGTGTTCCTGCAGGTTTCTGTGCCCTTGTAAAGTTGTCCGATTCCCACTGGAGGTGACTGTTTATGGTGTCGACGTGCATGTGTGCGTGCGTGCGTGCGTGCGTGCGTAGTTTGCCTCAGAGGGGCATTATGGTTGTCACCGTTTTCTATACACTACAGTCTACAAAACAAAGAGCTGAAGAGACTAGTAAAAACTGTTCAAATATTTTAAAAAGACAAATTGCAAGCAATATCTCTATTTTTTTTTAAGTGAAGACAATTTGTAATTTTAGTAATGAAAATCTGTCTTTACGGGCCACATAAATGATATGACGGGTCGCATCTGGCCCCCGGGCCTTCAGTTTGACACCCACCTGTGTGTGTGGGGGGGGGGGGGGGGGGGCTATTTAGATTTCTGATTTTTAAAAAAACAAATAGTGTTTCTGACCACATGAGGGCACTACTGCAAACTGCGAACGTTCACGTTAATGAAATGCCCCCAAAGGAATAAAAGTCAATCTCCATTTGGGCTATGAGATAAGCAGTAGTCAGCAGCTAATTGTGTTGTTTATCTGTGTGCATTCATCTCATTGGTCTTATAAAGTGTGGACAAATTAAAGAGCGCCATATGTCGTCTAAAGAGCACATGTGTGTGAGTGTGTTCACAAAGCATTTCACAGCTCAGCAACAGTTTGACTCACTGCCCGTTTGTTCCTAAAAGGCGCAAGCGTGCAAGGCAAGCACCGGAAAGGACTTTGGCAAGGTGAGGTCACCCGAGTCAACGCTGTACGGACACCTCTCGTCAGCGGCTTCCAGGGGAAAGTGCAAAAATCCAGCCTGGGGCTCAGCGGGTCGCGTCCTGCCTATCTGGCGCCGGGCACACGCCGTACGTGTGTGCGCGCGGTGACAACGCACACCATCAGGCATCGGCCCGTCTTCATCTGTTACGAGTGCAAATCAGGTCAAGCATATTACAGCAGCAATTCTCAAAGCCTCGAAAACATATTTTCGGAATTCCTGGCAGTAAGTCACGCCACAGCGTCCCCTCCCAAGGACATGACTTGGGCTTCCAGTGTGCTAGGAGAAGGGCACAACGTAGAAAGTGACTTTGAAGTCTGACAGCGCACCTTGTTTGCACATGACTGAGTGGGAAAAATGAGGTGAGGAACGCGGGTCGCACTCTCATTAATGACGTCTCCTTCATGGATTTGCACACAATGAAGAGGAATAAGAGGCGTGCGTGCGTGCGTGCGTGCGTGCGACACATTCGCCGCACTGCACTGGAAAATACGACAAGGCTTCAGCCAGCCAGTTGCTTTGTCTGAGAGGAATACGTCATGAAGCGGACAAAGAAAAGTGGAGCCATTTTGGAATTTCGGCTCAATAAACACTGGTTGGGAAACACTGTCCTAGACATATGGGTGACTTTATAAGAGGATTCTGGAAGGACTACAATTTCAATTTGGGCATACGCCATCAAAAGGTTGAAGCTCAAAGAAAATCACAGAATACCCAAGCTGGCCAATTCCTTCAGGTCGGGTACGAGGGTCGACAGAGAATACCCAAGGTGGCCGGAATTCAGGTCAGGTACGGTCTAGACCGCTACTAGGTAGAGCCCTTTTTCTCTCAAACAACTCACTCGTCTGTTTATCTTCTCTCCATCTCACAGCAAAGAGTCAGCATGCGGTTGTGTGGTGGTGGCGGCGGTGACCTTGCCGACGGCCTCGCAGAGAAGACGGTGATGATAAATGACTGAAACCAAAGCACAAACACGTGCGAATATCCCAATGGTCAAAGCGGTATGGGATGAAAAAAAAAATTGGCTGAATAATCTTTGGGAAATAATGTTTGTTTCATACTAAAAAGATGCATCTCCCATCAAATCTGGAGACCTACCTCAGCTCAAGCTTGATACAATTGATAACTAAGCATACCGATTAGTGATTGAAATGACCAAGCGTTCCTCGACGCACAAGAGCGCATAAAACACCGACGACAAAGCGGCGTTTCATTCGCCATTCTATTTTTTACCTTGAACAAAACTTAAGCACTCTCGCTAACCTCCCGCAACTTTGACTCACGCCTGCCTCCTCGAGGACCTTCACTGAAGGTTTTACTGTGACGTGTCATTTATTTCTTTGACATCAATAAGAAGCGGTGAATTTAGTCCCCGGTTAAATCCAAAAGAATAGGAGCAGTTACTCTAGACGGATGGACGGTCAGCCCGAGCTGGATGGGTGGCCGAATGGAGACGGATGATAGCAAACGTGCAAAAGTCTCGGGCCAGCCACGCTCAAGCAGTTGTTTTGCTCACGATGTCAGTGGTCACAGAAAGCAGAGACCGCCACCACAGAAGCAGTTTGGGTTTGAGCTCGTCCATCTGTTTGTCAGTTTGCAGTCGACTTCCGCGTAAACGGAGGATGACAAACAGACGGGTGCGACCATTAGGATGTTCTCTACTAATTCCACAAGTGACTCAATTCTTATCCCAACACTTTTTGCCAGATGCTCACCATAATGACTTTGACTTTTGACTTTGAAAATCCTTGTATGACCAAATATATCTGCCCTATATAGTTCCAAATAATATAGTAGATGGAGACAGATGGAAAGAGAGAATGACAAAGATGGTGGATCGATATGGAGAATGGATAGACGGACGGAAGGATGGATAGCCTGCCTTTAGCTTTGATGGTAAGAAAGTTCGAGGGTGCCGATTCTTGCCGTACTGGCCAACAGCAAACGAGGTCATATTGAGAAGAATTTAGGAATAATGGAAAGGATATCTTCATTGTAGCCGTTCGGCCCCCCTACGCACACACACTAACGGGGCTAAAAGCAATATCGAGCGCGCTCACCCGCAGCCTCATCAGCAAAGGCCTGAATAGAGGCTGGAGCCAATCAACGCCGACCACTTCAACTGATGAAAGAACGCACCCAAATGCCTTCCGAAAATCTCACGCCTATCAAAAGAAGAGGATATCCCTCCATAGATAGATAGACAGACAGACAGACAGACAGACAGACAGCTGCTGCGTATGCTTGAGATTTAAAGGGCAGCGATGGAGAAGAGAAGCACCGCGTAGCATAGATGGGCCGAGAGATGAACAGCCTGTCAGCCTGTTAGATAAGAGAGCGCCACGGGCAGGCAAACGAGAATAAACACAAGTTGCATTCAAAGTCAAAGTGTCAGAAATGTGAGAAGCAAGCCCACGTTCAATTTGAAGGCTCATTCACATTGACATCGCGTTTTCAACAGGGAGGGGCAGTCCATGTTTACGTATCTTTGTTTGCTGATAATCACGTTGTTGCAATGCTGAAATTGTTGGGAATTTCTTCTTGACAACTCCAAGGATGGAGCCAAATAAACTTGCGTTCATTAATTCATGCTTCATTGGCCTTTATTTTAACATAAGCCTAACCTATAAAAAAAAGATTTATAAAGATTCAATTTGATGTTGTTTATTGTAATAAAGCTATTACTTGTTTGAAAATGAATGATGATAATAATAATTAAAAAGAAAAAGAAGAAGAATAGTTTCTCAATATCGTGGGGAAAAATATCTCGCAATGACTATTTTTCCAAATAGTAAATTGTCAGATGTCTTCTGCATGCAACCTGCACTGCTGAATAATTGGACGCTCGACTATGCTAATTTCGTTCCATCTATGAGCACCATACAAGGCTGGGAAATCCAGCGCTTGCATTCTGCCTACTGATGCGTGCACATTTCCCACGTTTCCCATTTCAACGACAAAGTGCATTTCATTGAAACACACTTACAGCAAAAAAAATGCACATTTCTACTGCACGGCCACAAAGGTCAAAATGGCATTTAGCGGCCCATAAAAGGGATCATTAACAGGATGAATGAACTGTCACGGCTGTTGGGCTGGAAGCTGCCATTTGACATCCGCCAGGGCAGGGCAGGGCAGAGGCGGGGCACGGCTCGGCTTGTAATTCACAAGAATGGTGACACAAATGATACTTTCATGAAGTGGGCGCACGCAGGCCCGCGTGCTCACTTTGGCGTCATTTCAATGAATCATACCACCACCTTGTTTATGTGTCTTGAGTTCTGAATGAAATCCGTCGAGCTGGCTGAGTCACGTCGGCACACGTACTATTCTACGTCCTTGTCTGAACCCCGCGAGTGCGCTCCGACGGGAAATGATACCGGACGTTCCATCTCCACAGAAACATGGACGCCATCTGGGCCCGGCTCACTCTTGATAAAACTGCTCCCTACGAGCAATCAAACGTGCGCCGGCCGGCCGGCCGGTCGGTCTGTCTGTCCTTCAAATATTTTTGGAGGATTTTGACCAGATGGGTTGGTAGCGAGTAGCACGACCGTCCGTCTCTTTCCTTCATTTCCTGCAATATGCAACTGGAAGTTCTAGAAGCATATGTCTCGACTGTATCTGCGCGTAAGCCACCTTCTCATTTCCCAATCCGGTGTGTTACAGGAGCTGGTTTTCATCCTCACTGTAACAGGCGGCAAATTGAAATATGACATCCGTGACTCTTTCCACCCCCGCTCGACTATCGGCTACCCACACTCGCCTGCGCACTTCTCGCATCTTACGCCGCAGAAGAAATCTATCCGCATGATATTCACTCCCCCGCCGTGTTCATTTCTGGAACCGAGCGGAATCATTTTAGTGATGCGGGGATTTGGCACATCAATGTAAAATGACATACAACCACAACAAGTCATTTATAGGAGGGAGGGAAGGGGGGGTGGGGGGTCAGGGAGGGAGGGAGGGAGGGAGGGAGGGAGGGAGGGAGGGAGGGAGGGAGGGAGGGAGGGAAGGACGGAGGGACGTCATGGGATCGCCTCAGTGTCATTTCTAAGTCCTTGGATAGCACGCATGGCCATTTCTTTTGCAACTTTTTATCAAGTGAGCAGAAGGTTTGTTTACAGATCAACTCTACAGTGAGTGAATATGACGAGAGGCGGCAATTTGAAACAAAGAGTCCTGAACTCGGTGTCGAGTTAAATGTAAAACATGCGCCGACCGCCGTGCTACTTGATCAACAAAGTGGGAAGGAGGATAAGTGGCTCACAACAACACAATAACAGTACATCACAAGGGCTCTTGTGCTAATGCGGGAGATTCATCAAAGAGGCTAGAACAAAACGTGGGCTGAATATATAAATGCTGCTCACACACAAATGTCTTACAGAGCTGTAGAGCATTCCCTCGCCGTTCATGCCGATGTAGAAGCCACTCTTCACTCCCTGGATGGCCACCACTCTCAGACCCACGGGAATAAGATTAAACAGGGCTGCACAGGCAAAGTCAGGAAGGCATACATACGTACAAAAGAGACAAAAGAGAAAAAAGAAGACAATTTAGTTTTCACTGAACTCTCCTCGGCATGAGAGTGTCTGATCTCTCTGTCTCGGTGCTGACTTTCCGACAGCGGTCAAGCCAACGAAAGGAACAAGACGTGAATGAACAATGGCGAGCGCAGCCACCTGCCAGGGGAGCATTAGAGGAAAGCTTTGGCAACGCTGGATATGGCTTGATTCATTTTCTTGTCAAACAAGATGAGCACATTGCCTCAAGAGTATTGCCGGAAGGCCTTGTGCAGCTTTCATGATCAAGACAAATATGGTGGATTGATAAGGATTTTGCCTCGATTGACAGGAGCTGACGCTGGAAATATTTCACGATTTGTACTAAAAGACGACGGCACTCTGGCACTCGGCTATTCTGCTTTGTCGTATGCGGGTTTTGACTGACGTAAGCCTCCGAGTCGTTATCGTATTCGCTTATCGCCGAACGCCGATTAGTGTCGGAACACCGCGCTAAAACAGAGACGAGCAAAACGTACTCGTGTGGAAATATCCCGGCGCCACAAGGAGACCCCCCGTGATCATCACGGCGTGATGGCAGCCCATTTTAACATTCAAATCGTCATTCACGAAGATGACCCAAACGCTCCTTAAGGATGTTGATGGCAGCAGCAGAGATAAAAAAAGAATAATGGAAAAAAAAGCTGATTAGAAATGATCATCATTGGTTATCTGAAAACGTCCCTCTCTTTTCTTCTCGGCCCTTCATTAGCATATCTAAGAGCCATTGCTATCTCTGCGCCGTCGCTTCCACTCGAGGCGAGGACAGGACTGTGACTTTCATGGACTTTGGTTCCGGATGGCGTGTGAAGAGACATTGTCAATGCACTTCTGCTTTCCCGCCTGTATTATGGGGAACATCAGATAAGGCCGGCGGCGGGGGACCAGGGCAGACGTGCTAACAACGCAAGGAGATTCAATTTGGCTCAATAAATATCGACGGCGCGGATGGTGGAAATGTGGCCCCGGCCGGGCCACTGCTATTGGAATGCATACATACCCTTCAGGCACACACATGGCAAAGGCCCAAGTGTCCTCCGCTCTCGTCATCCCAGTCCATTCCAGCTTTTCAAAAAGCACAAGGTTTTCCGAATCAGAATCAAATTTCCCCGCACAGGTCGGGAGGGAAACTGTTCTTAATTTGAAGCGAGGATCTGGAGTGATTAGAAAGTCTCCTTTCATCCCATTTAGCACCTTTGAGCATTTGACACAGATGGAGTGTGAAGGTGTCATGACTAATAAGAACTAGATTTCGTCAGATCGAGAGATGGTCATCAAATGAATAACGCCTCTGATTTCTAAAATGGGCGTTAATTCATCCAATGCGGTTTTAACAAGTGTTTAACGGTGTTAACAAGCTGTCACACTCGCCATCTTTAATATTGCAAAGTTTGTCAGCATTTTTATCATTTTAAATCATTTAAGAAAAAAAAAGAATGATCATTTTGGTAATGATTTAAAAAAAAACGGGGTTTTTCAAGAGGAGGGGGGGATAAATTGATTGATCTTCTGATGGTTGATTTTTTTTACATTTTGTGTTTAGTGAACAGCTGGAAAAATCCCCCAAAATGTTGGTGAATTTTGGATTGCAGGTTGCATCATCTGTACTGCCAACTCTGCAGAATAAATGACGCAGGTCAGAAAGCAGCGTGGTTCAAGGCTGGAGGGCCAATCTATTATTCAAATACAGGTACCAGCCTCTCAATCAATACATCTGAATCCCAAAGTCCCTTCCGCTTCCCCTTCCCCCCTTCGCCGGTCTGCACTTGCGGCAGGCGCCACATATGGGGAATTATTTCTCGGGTACAAACGGAGACGGTGGTATTTTTAGTTTCATGCGGCTGAATTATTCAGCGCGGCCCTTCATCCCCGGCTGGGCTGACATGGCTGAGGATGACCTCAAGGCGGGGAAGCCCTCATCATACTACCAGAATACGACAGATGTCGCAACAGAAAAACCAAATGAGAGCGCACGAGCCATCTTTACAAACTCTTTTCACGCCTTGATATTCATGCACAAGTGGTTCTTTCTCACATCAAAATTGGAAAGCAAGACGGTGAGAGCTTTTGGTGTCCACCAGAAGGCTGCCAGTGTCCGTCCATCAACTTTGGCAAGATTAGGATTAGTTTCCCGCCTGAGCTGAGGGTAAACCTTAGGACAACAACCTTCCCATGTAACACATTTGTATATATATATATATTGTAGAAGAAAAGAAAGGCAACAGTTGTTGAGAGCACATGTGGAAAATGATTTCTTTTTAAGGCTGACATTTGAATTGATGCCAATATATGACTTTCAAAAATACGGCATTGCACCATCATTTCTTCCAAAAAGCGATGCGAAGGCGCCACTCACTGTTGTCGCTGTTCTCGTCCTTGCTGCCATCAATGGTTCCGTCCGGCTTCATCTGCAGGTAGAAGCCCTGCTGGCTAAACAGTCGTGTCACGATGCCTTTCAGCTGTGGCTCTGCAACACGCACGCACGCACGCACGCAAACACACACACACACACACACACAGTGGGCCAAATCACAACCCCCCCCCCAGGCCCCGCAGGAGTATGTCAGACCAAAAAAAACTCTGATACCGTCGATTGTTTTTACAAATACCATAGTGCAAACAATAACCAAGTGAAAATTGGGAGTGAACACCAAAGAAGAAAATGTGTCGAGCATACATTGAACGTAAATACAATGTCAATCTCTTACTTACGTGAACCTTGCCAACTGCTCACCAATCACGAATTGCAATGAAACGTCTGTTATGTTAATGAAAGCCCTCCCTGATCGAATTTGCAGCAACTGGGAAGCATCTGCTTCCAGGGCAAATTCAACAAGCGCTTTCAACCCACACACTCTGACAGGACAGCGCTATTTCTTGCTTTTCATTCCGATAACCCTGACTGACCTCCAACTTTGAGGCTGTCGTCTGGTGCCTCGCCAGGGTGCTGCTGAAAACGTACAACGCTTCACGGAGGGAAGGGGGAGGGAGGCAGGGCGGGCGGGCGGGGGTGGATGGAGATCAGACTAAAAAAAAAACGACTGGGCATCCGGCAATGCCAGGGTGAGGAAATATAGCCCTGTTTGATAAGGTTTAAGGCTAGTCATGGTTTTGTTTGTGCCCCGCCCGCAATGGATGAGCCTTTTCGGGGGGGTGAAAGCACAGAGACAAACAAAACACATCATTTTGTATTCTCCGGCTGACAAAGGGAACAAATGATGCAGTAGTCACAGCAGATTTGTGCTAACATTTGCAGGGCTGAATGTAGGCTGGCATGCATAAGTGGACTGACTGGGCGTGCCATATTCTGCCAATCAAAAGGGGCAGAGTGCAATCAGAAATAACATTTCAAAAAAGATGAGTTGAAAGACCATCCCAACGTATAGCTACCAGTCAAATGTCTTGGACTATTTCGACTTCTCCTGAAGTTCCGTATACTGTCGTCCTTCAAAGTCGTAACCAAATTAGAGGTCGATTCATTCGAGGGAAGCAACGCAGAGCCGAGCAGAGCAGAGCTCCCGGTTTCTTTTACTACATCTCTCGAGAGCTGAAGGCTCAGGATCCAGACGAGTGAACATGGGGTTGGTTTTTTTTTTTTTTTTTTTCCAACTTTTATGTCGAGCTGATGTCAGCTCATCGTGGGCCATCTGCTGCGGGCACAGCAGGCCCGAGAAGAAGAGGGATGTTGCAATGGAAGCAATAAAAAAAGAAAAGAAAAAAAGTGGACGCAGCCACTGTGACCTCATCCTATGGTTTCTGGAGGACGATACAACAGAGTTAAGATTCCATCTCAATTTTAGGTCAAGACACACTTTGATCCTTCCACTCATTTGCATACCAATTATCAGCCAGCACTAAGGTTGTGATCACGACATAACATTTATTTATAACGATGACTATGACAAGTCACTGCAAGTGGCCCTCAATTAAGTTTTTAAAATAAAAATGTTCACTATAGCTGAGTAGTCTTTAAGTCGTAATAACAGTGTTCACCGCTAGATGGCCACAAGACAGTAGTTGTGCATCAGAAGAGGAAGACAGAGCGTGCCCTGGGTACGCAATAAGTCAACAGAACGCTCTTATTCCAGTCAAATAGAAAGATAGAGGCAATCACAAAAAGTATAGATTTTCTAGGTCTGCTCCAGAAAATGAACTGACTAATATATGTGCTGATGATTAACGGGTGTAGGCATCACCAAATATTAAGGAGGTAGAGTAGGAATCACTTTCATCTACAAAGTGTACCATCAGAGGAATGAAAACACACACACACTGAAAAAAGACATAGAACCCCCCCCCCACACACACACACACACACGCACACGCAATCCTTTTAGATGCTCACTGCGCAAACTTTTTTGTGCGAATATGCAGTCGGGCACACTCCTCAATTTTGCAGAAACGTAAAAGCTAAGTGATGTAAAGCCTTTCACTGTTCAATAATACAGCTCTTTCATGAACTGTTCAATGAGATGCGCAGAGGCCAGCCCGTGGAAGAGGTCCATCCATATCTCAAGCGCGCCTCAATCCCCAAAACTTACCTAGCGCCGGGAGCGGGGCCTTCCATTCCCGGGACGAAGCCTTCCTTCGTCATCCATCATCGGCTGGCTGAGGTGACCGCGCACACGCGTGACTAAATTACACGCCGATGATAAGCTCGATTCCATAAACGCGCGTGGCCATCGCTGACTGACTCATCAGTTCCCATCATTCAACATTGTGTACTGTGTGACTGAGTGACTGAGTGCGCAGTACAAACAAAAAGCCAGACGGTTGCCATTGTATGTGTGTGTGTGTGTGGTGTGATGTGATGGCTGACAGCAGCCGCTATAAAAAGGTCATACACGTACTTCATACTAAACAGGACAAGACATTTAGGTACGCTGACAAATGGTGTCATGGCCGTGAAATGGTGAATGATCACCTGTTGTAATAGCGGGCGGGACACGCACGCACGCACGCGGGCACACACACACACACACACACCATATTCATCACCACCAATGTACACCTACGCTAGAGCTTGACACACAATATTTACAGACTTCGGAGGAGGAGCGAGGGTTTGACCAAAAATAAAAAAGAAGCAAAAACTCAATGAGGAGGCAGAGCCAAACCTTTTTTGAAAGACAGCCACAAAGAGATGAGAGGACAAAAAAAAGTCAGCAATCAGACAGGTGTTGAAGCCCCCCCTTTCCCTCACCGCCACCCCCGACGGCCCCGAAAAGAGGAGGAGGGGGAGGTGAGTCGACGTGGGCGCAAGATGGGGTGGAGACGAGAAGAAACACAGCACACACGGATGGAGGCTGAGCTACTGACCTAGCCTGCAGCCCTTATGGGCCACCTGTGGAGGTTTCGAGGGTGCATCTTATGAAGGTGGTTGGGACAGAAGGAGAAACAGTCTTTTAAAACAGGCAGATTGGATTTCTTTAGAAAAAAAATCAATCAATCGGATTGTAAAAGTCAAAATATGTCAAGGCATCAGTAGGGGTGGCTTCACATTCATCACGCCGTCACTCACGTATTGTATTGTCCAAGAGTTACCTACCTGCCAAATAGCGAGCAACTCATTTTCTCATCTGGCATTTTATGGCAGTGGAATTGTTTACTGGCGCTCATCCCATATGAGCTTTTAATCAGACTCTCCCATTATGACTATGGGGGGGGGGCTCACATCACTGTGCACCAACACGGAATTATCGTGTGGCATCAATAAAAGCGGAGTAGCTCTTAATCACCGAGGCCATAGCTCCCTTCACTGCAGTAATGCTTCCCGCAATAAACATTTACCATTAAAACATTTCATCTGAAAAGAGCCTTGTGGTGCACTGCGGTGCAACTTATCCCCCTCCTCTGGAAAACCCCAATCAGCATTCATTTGGAATTGGAGCTTGGGGGGGCTGTTCACATGCACGACGGAAAACTCCTTGTGCATTCTGATCAGGGGGTGACGTCACAGCCCAAATATGTTCTCGACATCAGAATGGAACAGGTGGATGGATTTGGGGGGTTTTCTACCTTCTGTGGGTCGTTTGGTGACTGCAGCACAACGCCTCTGCTGCTCTCAAGAGGAGCGGAGGGGGGGGGGGGGGGGGGGGGGGGGTTCGGGCTGGGTTCAGTTAAAGGGGGGGGGGGGGGGTCGAGGGGTCCGATTGCACACATCGCTCGCAAGCGGGGGTGGGTATCGGTCGGAACGCCGCACTGACCTGGTCGCCGGCGCACGGGTCGTTTCTTGCCGCTGCAGAAGCGCACTTTGCTGAAAACCCCCAAAAAATGCCGCTCGCACAGAGAGCGGGGGTCCTTGCTGGGGCTGGGCCGACGCTTGGACGTGGACACCCGGTCGCTGTTGGACTCCCTCGCCTGGCGCTTCTGGCGGATCAGAGAGCTGGCGATGGCGGCCATCTCCCCGAACCGAGTCGAAAAACACCCGAGAGTCTGGTGCGGATGAGAGGGGAAGCTGGTGCACAATTTTGATGGAGAAGGAAAGGAAAAAAACAAAAAAAAAAGAGAGAGAGAGACGGTAGATTCGGCGTGTCAAAGAGACGCTTCAACCAAATGTCATGCTGATGAGGAGGAACTCGGAGTCCGGAACATCATTGAGATTCCAGTTGCATCTTCACGCCATATACAAGAAGTTTGTTGCACTGTCGGGACTTCATTGCAATCCAACTACCCGCTGGACCGTGCAGAGCAGAGCAGAGCAGAGCAGACATGCAACAGTGTTGACAAGTTGCGTGTCATTGGAGAGCGGCTGCCTGCCTGCCTGCCTGCCTGCCTTCTCTTATTCCCTATCCTTCCTCTTCTTCTGTGCTTCTTTGGAACAATCCTTCATATGGACTGCAAAAAAAGGTGTTTAATCCACGCACATGACTGGCAGACGCAGTGGCTGTGCACGTTCGCTGGCTGGCTGGCTGGCTGCCGGGCTGGCTGGCTGCCGGGCTGGCTGCTGTGCAAGGAAAGGAGCCCAGATGAGCACGCCGGACGTCGCTCACTCCGGTTCCGACGATGGCAACGAGAGGGGGCGGCCAATAAAGGGTGGCTGCTGCAGATGTGTCGAATTCAGCAAGAGGGTGGGGAAGCAAGGAAAGAAAGAAAGAAGGGAGGGATCTTTTCCTATGAAAAGCAACAATTAGTTTCGAGTGGCATTATTCCTCGCCGTGTCTCGCCGCGCGGTTGCCGTGGCTGTGCTCCATCGCCAACAGACAAAGTGAACGCTCCATCGACCACCTCACCCTTCCTCTTCTTCTTCCTCTTCCTCCCCCTCCTGCTCCAGCTCCTCCTCCTCCTCCTCCTCCCCACTCCCTCTTTCTCTCCAACTCTTTTCACGCAATCATACGTGATTGTATTAGGAATTCACACAGCCGTGGCGATGAGTGTTGGTGAAAAATGGGAATAAATAAGAAGACAAAACGTGCTGCTAAACGTCTCACTCTCGCTTCATTTGGATGAATCTGGCAGGTCATCCAATTTGGATCTCAAAGCTGTGCAAATAAACTCATCTTTCTATTGACACTATGACATGCAACTGCCTAACTGCAAAAATGTCATCATTTACATCTTCTTGTCTTTATTGTGCACAATAAAGACAAGAAGATGATTGATCCATCTCCAATAATGTTTGGACACGGCGGAAATCAACAGGTGGTCAAAATCACTTTCTCAAGCCACCAAAACAGAGCAAGTCCAAGTGCTACAAACTCCCATGGGAAAGCGCATCCGCCGAGTGGAGCGGCCTAAATCCTCACCTCCGTCGTCAGCAAATTCACCAAATGACAATGGAAAGACAGAGAACACAATATGGCGTCTGCTTAGGCCACAAAACCAAGACAGGCAGCCAGCGGTGGATCAATAACCAACCTCCTTCTTGTGGAAGCGAACCATAAATGTCGCCAGCAGCTTCAGTGGAAAATCGGAGCAACGGTCCGCAAGCTGTCATATTGTAAACGATGTACAACGCAACCGTGAGTTAGCAACAACGATCCAGGTTACTGGAGCCCATTCCAGCTTGGTATGTGCCAAAGTGCTCCTTAGGATTTGGGATGTTTACAACAGCCATTGCGGGAGGAAAGCTCTTCGCCGATTGTCACCATCCAGCACGCAATCCTTTTAGGTAGGCGACAAAAATGACACCCATAGGTCATTTACAACAAGCCAAATGAAAAGCATTCACAATGTTTACCAAATAAGGACCAGGCGCTCCAGTTTACGTGGAATGAGGAATAGTTGGGCTTTTGTGGGGTCAAGACATGCTGTGCATATCTGGTATGATGGCATCTGCTACAAAGACACTTGATAACAGAAGAACCCCGGTGCATTGTGTTCTGCGATACACCATAAGTCTATTGATCAGATCAAATGTGAACACATGCATCTTCGTGCGTTTGAAAATGAGGGAAAAAAAGGAAGCAAACATGCACCAACCGATATGAGTCAAGTGTGCTACTAAAAGGCTTTTCTTTATGTCTGCTGACCTCTTGTGGTGAAAGACTAAACCGCAACTAGCTATAAAATGCAAACTCGCACCTTTCCATGCGTCGTGCGGTGGTGACTTGGCCGAGACCAAGTTTCATTCTTGACTTCGAAAGCACCCAATCAAATGTACCTGCGTTATTTCACTTTCACTTTCTCAATGCAAACGTCTCACAATTTAGCAATCAACCACTAGAGTCCATCATAATTCATACAAAATATTCCAGCTGCCTTTTAATTGACACGTTACACCCTGGTGTGAAGTTGAGGAGACAAAAGAGACGCACGGACGCACGCACGGACGGACGGACGGACGGACGGGACGTCCAAATGTAAGACAATGAATGCTGAAATGTCTTACGCAGCTTTGGCAAAGTGCCCACTTGGTGCACTGCACTTCCTGCTTCCTATGCTTTTGTTTGACCCCCAAAGCAGGATTTCAAGTCAATTCTTGTCCTCTTAGCAGAATGAGAACAGACTTTGGAGCATTGTAGGTCCCGTGTTTCAGACAGCACAAGCGGAAGCACTGCTGGATAGGCTTCGAAGAACAAAAATAGCACCAGAATCAAATCAATATATTGGTGCACTCACAGATAAGGAACTGAGCAAGTCACATGACACAGACTGCATATTGGGCACAAACAGCATCGCGATATTCTTACAACCTGACTTGAGCAATACACCAAATAAGTTGAGGACAGTGTGTGGAAAAATAGCGGCAAGCGTGGCTATTCCCGACATGCTGCTTTTGGTCCACTTGTCTCAGGGGAGTCGCTCGGCTGTGCTTCCTTCTAATTGACTGGCCTGAATTTTGAGCCGGATTCCAACATTGTGTAGCACGAGTTACGGACACGAGTGGCGATGAGCATTTGGAGATCACTACTGGGCGGCTACAAAACTATTTGAAACTTTTCAACGACAACTGCAGTGACACAAAAAGAAGTGGGGAATGTAGCAGCAGCAGCAGCAGCAGCAGCAGCACCAGCAGCAGCAGCACCACCAGCAGCAGCCTTTACTGCCACAGGAGGTCACTTGTGCTGTCCTTATTCAATGACTTAATTCAAGCTTAAAAGGTGGATTAATAATTCATTGAGAACGGTTTCCTAAGGGCAGGTAGCCTTATTGTTGATGTCAAATGGAGAACATCTGGCATACATTGCTCATCAAAGGGTGTTTTGGGCAAAACACGCTTCCCTGTTTTTGGAATTGGCCAAAAAGTTCAACTTTGGTTGCATTGGACCGACCACAAGACAGTCGGAAAGACTTGAAGCCCATGCGAGGTATTGATATGGCACCAGTTGAAATGAATGGTGAGGGAGGGGGGGGGGGGCAATTGAAGCTGCAGAACATGACATGGAGGTATCTCATGAGAACTAACTTCTTGGGGAATATATCAATTGTGCTGCCTCCATGAAGCTGCGGAACATGACATGGAGGTATCTCATGAGAACTAACTTCTTGGGGAATATATCAATTGTGCTGCCTCCATGAAGCTGCGGAACATGACATGGAGGTATCTCATGAGAACTAACTTCTTGGGGAATATATCAATTGTGCTGCCTCCATGAAGCTGCGGAACATGACATGGAGGTATCTCATGAGAACTAACTTCTTGGGGAATATATCAATTGTGCTGCCTCCATGAAGCTGCGGAACATGACATGGAGGTATCTCATGAGAACTAACTTCTTGGGGAATATATCAATTGTGCTGCCTCCATGAAGCTGCGGAACATGACATGGAGGTATCTCATGAGAACTAACTTCTTGGGGAATATATCAATTGTGCTGCCTCCATGAAGCTGCGGAACATGACATGGAGGTATCTCATGAGAACTAACTTCTTGGGGAATATATCAATTGTGCTGCCTCCATGACTTGGAGTACTTTGGCCACCTCTGCATAGTGTAAGAGCGTGCATATGCAGTAAAGTAGTGGAGGAGGGAAAAGTTTGCCTATGGGGGGGGGGGCGGTTTTATGGCGCCTGTCCACTACGACGCTATCCTTGGTGCTGATGTTTTGGGGATACTTTGCCGCGTGCGTGCGTGAGTGAGTGAGTGCGTGCGTGCGTGCGTGCGTTCGACGCACTGGCGTGTGCGTGGAAGAGGACTGCGGGGCTGCTCGGCGCTAACACACTCAAGCGGGGGGCCAGATGATGAGCGCTACGAGGAGCGACTCAGCCGCAGCACTCGACTTGTGTGCGCGCACGCGCGCGCTGAATGAAAGCCACTCGACCGCCTTCATCGTCACCATCATCCCAGCACTCTTTTCCCCCCACAGGAGCATGCAAAGCGGTCTTGTGTGTGTGTGTGTGTGTGTGTGGTGGTGGTGGTGGTGGGGGGGTTCTCTCACCGTCGGTGATAGTGGTCGACTTCGATCGTTGTCCACAGAAACACTGCAGCATATGCGCTCCTTTCTGGAGGAATTGCCTCAGAATCCTCATTGATTTCTCATTTGGATGGCAGCCCTCCTCGATCCAAACAATGGCACAACACAGCACGCCATGCAGGGTCAGGCAGCATCGCGTATACAGCCAGCCAGCCAGCCTGACTCTCTCTCTCTCTCTCTCTTTCTCTCTTTCTCTCTTTCTCTCTCTCTCTCTCTCTCTCTCTCCTTCTCTTCAGCCAGTCAGCCCGCCAGCCAGCCAGCCAGCCAGCCAGCCTCTCTCTCCTTCTCTACAGCCTTGGAAGGGCACAGTCTGCAGGACACGTTAGGCTAAAACGAGGCATCTTGAGGTGGTCTCACCACGACCACCTCTCGTCCCTTTCATCTACAGAGTCGTCATCCACGCTCCTCTCGCTCGTTTCTCCAGGCAACGCAAGGACGGCACGCCGTGCTCCAATTGTATGACACCGGCAGCGGACGTAATAGCAGGGGGGGGGATCAGAGGAGGAGAGGAGGGGTGGTGCTGCGAGTGGTGGTTCTGGTTCTGGTGTTGGTGTTTGGGAGGGAGGGGGCACCCGAAGCCATCATATACGCCAGAGATGGCAAAAGTAGAGGGATGTGTTGAAAAAGTACAGTTTACGTTCTTAAAACTTACCATGATTTTTTGAAGTGATGCTGTTATATGATTATGAACATCTATCTCTACAAAATGGTGCTTTTTTTTCCAATTTCAAAAAAACATGGCAAAAACTACTGAGCACTAACTTCAATGCAGCATTTGCGGCACCTTCCCTTGCTCTTCTGCTGCTGCTGCTGCTGCTTTCGCACAAGTTTGGAAAACAAGCACAATAGAATTATGTAGCCATCGACCTTGGGCTTAGTCGCTCTCGTAATGTACACGATGTACATAAAAGGATGGCTGTTTCAGGTCAGCAAAACGTCTCGACAGCAGCAGCAGCACAAGAGCAAGGGAAGGAAGGTGGGAGGCCCGGCCGGGTAGGCGTGCTGATGGAGCGAGCGATGGTGCTGAATATTCAACTCTCCATCTATACTACCTGCCCCTGCGCACGCAACACGCTTTGCAAGAAAGCGCAGGGAAACATTAGATACGGTTAACTAATGTGCCCGCCCGAGTGTTTTTCTGGCCTGCTATAACCTGACTGTGTTAGGAATAGACTCATCTGCATGTGATGACACCATGGAAAGATAAGACAGCTCTAGTTTCACCTCCACCAGCAATGAATGCACAGAAAGTTCACCTGGTAAGGCGATATGCCAACATCCGTGCTTTCGTGTGAAATCAAAGTTAGTAAGGGTCAAGCAGCAACTCAGGGGAATCAGTCGTAGTGTACCCAAAAGGTCTTACAATGTCACAATGTGAAGGAAGGCAAAGTACCTCATGAGACTCCTGCACTCATTTCAACAATAGGACTAAGATGCCACAAGATGGCAGCAAAGTAGTACTTTTTTTTCAACTGACTTCCCCATACAATACATAGTTCCTGCAAGACAGTGGCAAAGGACGACTATTGTCAACTCACTTCAGCAGGGAAGCAATATTTGACAGGATTATTTTGGTGTGAATTCAACTCATCAACTTACTAAGTGACTGGCTGCGGAGACAGGTGAAGTTCTTGCTGCTTCTTAGAAAATGGTAGTTTTCAAATGACTATTCATTCTTTTGAACCACAGCCAAACTGATAAGCCAGTTCTTGATACAGCTTCAAAATCTTCACCCAACACGAACATCAAATCCTGAACCCCAAAATAAATGACTTTTGAATTCAGGGCTGTGTTGGGTTCTTTTTGACTGTCTCAAACATAACAGACGCCTCCAATGCAGGTAGGTCAGATGCATGCAGTTGACTCAACACAAAGCAGCTGGGAGTAATGAGCATCCATCCCCTTTATCAATTCAAGGAAACTTTCTTACCGGCGTTTTTATCCCCCATAGTGGTGCAGAAGTTCAAGCGACCGGAGATGCTCCCGGCCCGGGTTCCCTTGTCTTGAGAGAGAGAGAAGCAGTATCAAGTCAGGACGTTTGTGTCAATGAATATGCCCCCCCGCGGGACAATGAAGCACGTGGTAGCAATCTCACGAAGGAGGTGCTGTTTGAAGGCGGACACTGGCTCCGGGGGAGGTTCTCTTCTGCGTATGAATTTGTTTGCCTTGGCCGGAGTTGGGGAGTGACATGGGTGTCAGCGAATGGCTAACTGTTAAAGCGGTTGAGCAGCCTGCTTATTGAGTGTGGCCAATTGCAGCTCATTCTCACCTTTTTGGGGGTATTCCCAGCATTCGGACTTCTCTGTGGAGTCATACCAACGTCTCTCAAAATGTATTCACGTGACTATTTCTCACGTTCTACACATTTCCCACAATTGCTCTGATTAAACGAGGGCAAAAAAGGAATACCGAAATGTGACTACAATTCAGCATTTCTCGAGAGACCTTCTGAATGTTTGAAATTCCACCCCACCCAAAACGATTCACTATGACCAAACAGCGCAGTAGGGAAGGAAAAACAAGAGCAAGTGTCCATGGGGCTCATTGATCAGTGATGGGGAATGCGCCTTGCCCCCCTGCCCTGTCAGCACTTGCTCCAGTTTCCTGTGATGTCTAAAAGACATTTGCAGGCTCCAGAGGCTAATGTGTCATCCAGGAAATGTATCTGCATAAACAGCCACAGATGACATCATCAATTCACTTCCATGAATGATGTTCTTGGTCTGTGTGTCGTTTCAGACATGTCTTGTTCTGTCCCTGGCGTCAGTTGCCGGTGAATCGATGACGAAAGAAGACGCGTCCGCCGGACAAAATGAATGTCTTGCATTGATCGGGAAAGAATTTGAACTCTCGCATAGATTCTGACATTCGTCATAAAGAGCCAACAAAGGGGACTGATGATTATCACCTTGTTTTCTATTGTCATCCTTCATCGTGTTTCTCCTCTGCTCAGGGTAACATCGTGGCCGATGGGATGGATATCATCGAGTGTCCTTGGGCCTGTTAAAGAGGCAAAGGCATATTGCTGTCCTTTTTGTACAAATAAGCGGATAAGGAGAAGCCAGCCTAATGCTTCAATGCATGATGCTGAAGGCAAGAATGTGTATTGCAGAGGTGGCCTTGGAAGTGAGCCCTAGCTGCTCTGCAGACACTGCAGTGCAGCTAGATTGGAACTTCTTCGCCTCATTCGGGTCAGTCAATGGGGAGCTTGTGCAAAGTTTCCGGAACTTGTCTGGATGCCAATAGCAACACCCACCGCCATCAATACTGCTCACCTCCATTGCTTTCGCTCGTGTTTTCTTCAAAACAAAAACCTTCAGTCAGTGAGTAAATCATCAGTTATTTTAGAAGCTTTGATTGAATTTACAACTCCGTATTTGATCGGATTGTATATATGCTTTTAATATATGACAAACTGCAGAAGGGGATTGAGTATTTTTAACAACCTCTGATGAAATGTGATTTTAAACGCATTCTGAAGTGTACTACTTCGGCCACAAGAGGGAAGTGTGCTGAAAAAAAAGAGATGCTGCCTTCAAAGACTCCAAAATAAATAGAGACCACGACGTCGCGTGTTCTTGATTCTTTTTGTCGTCTCTTCTACCTAATCCATCTATACCGATGTCCAATATGTCTTTCCGTACCTTTTCACATTCAATACAAAAAAGGCAATCGGATGACAAATTGGATATCATGAACCCGTTGATCATCTGAATCCCCCCCAAACATACGTTACACGTGAACGCACCAAACAAAGGCATGACGTAGGTGAAGTTAGGATCGCCGTAACGCAATTGGCTGAGCTTCAACATGTGGGCGGAGCTTCGATTGAGGTCAGAAAAACAAACATGGCGTGGAGGGGCTGCATGATCAAATGGAGCAGAATAAACCAAATTCCAGCAAAAAATATAGCCACGCGAGCGTCCAGGCAAGTCAATATAAGATTTTAGGCCGTGCATTATGTTTGTTGGTTGAGGAAAAACGACGCAACCACGAGAATGACGCGTCTCGAGCGACTGTCATTGGGAAGCAAGTGTCAGTGAATTTGCATTTCACCTGTCTGCTAATGATCTGGAAAATCTTGTGATTTCAAAGGCTCGAGCTCCACCGTCAAGGGAGGCGTGGATTCCGCCGTGACGCTAAAAAGGCAGAAACCAAACAAGGCAACGTCCAAGCTGCAACACCTCCGGAAGGAGCAGCACCTCGGCCCAAGCTGCTCAAGCCCCTGATCTTCACAATTGGGGTAAGGGCCCAAATGCCTGCTGAAGCATCATTGGAACTATTTCATTCATTCAGTCATCACGGCACAAAATGACCAGCAGTACAATCATTTCTGTCAGACTGCAGCTTTTGTCTTGGAATATAGATGAGAACCTTTTGAGATTCCTATGAAGACCTCTGTCAACTGTTTGCTCCACCATATAGTTGTCCTAACGCCACGTCAGTTTACAGGCTGCTCTTTCGCCGCCGCCGCCATCCTGCAAAACGAGAACATTAAGCCGAGAGTCAGAACTTTAAGGGACGAAGAAGACGAGTCTGATAAACTGCTACGGGTGAGCTTTTGTCAAAATGACCAAAACCAAAAGACTCACTTTGTGAGGATATTTGGGGGCTCTTAGGCTTCCACAGACATGGCGTACTGGCATGAGTGGTGGAGCCAGCTGACGGCCTTCCAACGCCAGATCATCCTCCTCATGTCGGTGGTGGATGACTTCTGGAGCAGACGCACCGAAGGCCAGAAAACAGTCATAGGTGAGCAACATACGGAGTGGATGCCAGATCAAATTCTTGTTTTGTTTCCCCCCCCCCAGGTGGGACAAGTTGCGAAATGATCGATTTACCTTGGTCCTCATTTTTTCCATCCATCTGTGGACTTTTTATAGCCAATGTTTTGCAGGTATCATGGTGGCAAACACATTGGTGCTGTGTTGCTGGAGGATCCCCTCGCTGCAAAGGGGCATGATGAAATATTTCACATCCAACCCCGCCGCCAGTGAGTATCACAGCAATTTTGGAAAGGAGAATAGGACCCATGAAAAGGTCAACGGACCTAACTTTGTCATCTTTGTTTGGGGCAGAGCCTCAGTGCCTTCCCATGCTCCTGTCCTCATTCAGCCACTACTCCATCTTCCACTTGATGGCCAACATGTATGTCCTGTGGACATTTTCCTCAGGGATCGTCTCCATCTTCGGGAGGGAGCAGTTTCTGGCAGTCTACATGTCAGCTGGTAAACCGGGCGGGGATGTTTGACAACTCACAAATGAATCCAGCTCACAAATGGCCACATTTGGAGGATAGTTCTGACTTTGCAAATAATGACTTTACGATTGAAGTTTGTCTCGGAATATTTCGGCTTTATCCGTGTCAAATGAATTTGTTTGGCATCATATTTCAACTTGATTCTTGTGAGGGATTTTTTTTCTTCCCTCCCTCCCTCAATTTATTTCATAGTATTCTATTTTGGCTGTGGGACCTTTTTCTGGTTGTATTTGACCATCTGGCCTTTTATGTTGAATCTGCAATGCGCTTGGGCTGACCGTCTTGTTGTTTTCCCTCCAGGCGTTATTTCCACGATGTTCAGCTACGTGTGTAAAACAACCTCTGGACGCATCTTCCCTTCATTAGGAGCGGTGAGCCACTTCTCCAGTAACAGTTGATACAGATGGTTTTTTTTTGGGTTTTTTTTTTTTTCAAATGGAGCTTTTTGGTCCCTGTCAGTCAGGCGCAATCATGGCGGTGGTAGCTGCAGTCTGGTCCAAAGACCCAGAAGCCAAACTGAGCATCATTTTCCTCCCTATGGTCACTCTCACGGCAGGAACTGTGAGTCAAACAGCGGAGAACGTTCGTAATGTTCCGTTTTTGACATTGTTTGCCAGATGCTCATTGGTGGGTGAGAGGAATAAAGTCCAATGTATGAAGAAGAGAGGCTTGAGTGGATGGCTATGCTTCACCATTCTATTTTACTGCTCTTCAGGCTTTGAAAGCTATTCTTGCTGTGGATGTGGCAGGCTTGCTGTTGGGATGGCAGGTGTTTGACCACGCGGCCCACCTGGGCGCCGCTCTCTTTGGCATGTAAGTCCAGAAGAGATTTCAATCGAAGAAGGTGGGAAATTGCCCACGCTTTCCCGCAGCTCCCTCAATCAGGATTTCAATGTCCTATCAAATGCATTGAAGTCACTCGCAAAGTCCATGCTAGAGAACTGGGATGGATATAAATAAATGTGTTTCGAGAAATTCATTTCAAAGCTGACCACATATTTGTCGTGCAGCTGCTACGGAGCGTACGGTCACAAAGTCATCTGGGGCAAGAGGGAGGCTGTGGTCAAGATGTGGCGCAGCGTTCGCACTCCTGGCGGTGGGTCCAGGCCTGGCGACGGGCCCCGGGTGGATAACAAAAAAGGAGGACCACCCGGACCCAATTAAAACATTTCTTTTGGTGACAATAGGGCTACCAACTGTACTTTTTCAAATTCCTTCATATGAACCATCATAAATTAAAACTAACAATGCAAGGTTGCGCGTGTGTTCCAGTTACTGAATGTGTGCGAGAGAGAGAGCGAAAACTCTTACCTTAACTGTCATCCGGCATCTTCAGACAGAGGTGCAATTTCACTGAATTCAAGCGCTGCCTTGTTATTGTCGTCCAAAAGCAAAGTCAAATACCGGGAGTACATCCGGGTTCTGCTGCTTCTTCACGTCGGGGCCTGGCTGAAAAATCAAAGGAAAGGAAAAGAAAGGTAGGCAGGCGCAAGATCATCCATCACCCTCATGCCTGCCATCCGCAACAAGAAGGCTTTTCGCATTCAATTGCATAAATCCACTAGAAATTCACTGGGGGATTTGACCATTCAAGGTTAAAAAGAAAACTTGACTACTCATCCAAGAAATGATAAGAAGGAAACTATTTGGAGGTGCAAGGGGCTTGTAATACTAGAGGAATAAATCACCGGGAAAAAAAAGACTGGTATCATTAAAGTTATATAAATAATAAGTCAATCTCTATTTCACGGATTTTTTGGAACATAACACCTGCGGAAAATGAGAGATTGCTGTATCTGTTAACTTTTTATATCCACTGAGACACACGAGCTGCTCATCCATGATTAGACATTAACATTTTGATATTTCACCTTAGCTCAAGCAGTTGTGTAAATATGCATCTATAGTGCACACAAAGTAGCGTTTACAAAATATTTTTTTGACCATTTGTAATTTGTAAAATAAAAAAAAAAAGAGAGCGCAACACTCGAGAGTTAGCAATCTCATTTAATCTTTTCCCCCTAAAGTCGGAATCACTGTAGTACATAAGTTACATTTTGTGTCAAATTTCACAGGTTCAATTTTTTTTCTTTCCTCCTCAAACTTCCAGTTTGACCTCTTGCTCGTATCAAACAAACAAACAAAAAAGCAGATTGTATTATACAAAAATGCAAACCAATTTTCACACAGTGAATTCTCTTACAAAGTCAAAATGGCGTCGTAATGGCTACATCCACATTGGAGGAAGATAATTCTAGACATTCCTTAATGGAGTATAATATACATATAAAACCTTTTTTTCCTTGCTGAAATTAAACCTGTACCTTAATTTAAGAGATTTTCATGAATTTTTTTTTTTTTTTTTTTTTTTTTTTTTACAAGGGAAGCTATTATAAAAAAAGAAAAAAAATAATAATTTTGCAAATTCTGTTAACCACAAAGTTTGGAAAATAAAACACGAGCCTCAAACAGCAGTAACAGAGCTCAGTGGTTTAAAGAAAAGTTGGAGAGTGGAGGGCTTTAACTACATTGACAGGACAGTAAACAGCAGTTCCTCCCAGAAACATCAAATCTCTTGCCCCAAATGAGACCTAACTCAAAGGGCTTTGAATTGTTTTGGTTGACTTGCACTTGAATAAAGTGACAGGAAGACCTCAAGAGCAAATGTGATATTCTTGCAGCTGTTCATTTGCAGATCACAATATTCGTTCTATTGTAGAAAGCCAAAAAGAGAAACTACAAATCGTGCTTGGACAAGAATCGTTCCTTCACAATATGCATTTTGAAAAAGTCTCAATTTGTTTTGGCAGTATTGCACTGTTTGAAAAGGGTCATTGGGACGTTGCATGATCATACCATTGAGGCTTTAATATTCGGAAAACAGGAGGATCTGAGGTCAGTTGGAAAGTCAACTTCCTGAGTATCCTCTTAAGGGGGTGCAGGATTCACTTTTTTCATTCATTACAGCATAATTGGAGGGCAGAGCAAATAAAAGCAGGGGGGAAAAAAATGGAGATATATTTTCTACAATACAACTAACACACACAAAGCTCCATTAAAGTCTCCCAAAAGAAAAATCCCCCCCCCCCCCCGCAAAGTTACAGAATTGGTTTTGTCTTCTTCGGAAGCATAGTCTTATCTTTGTTTGAACACAAAAGATTAAAGTGAACACACGTCAAATGCGCACAGAAAGTCCTTCGTCTGGGAAAGGATAACGTCTGTGTTGGCAACCAGTGGACAGAAAATTAAAAAGTCAAAAGCAAGAAAAATAACAAAGCAAACAAAATAAACATCTTGCTGATTCTAAAGTAGAGATCATTTAATATAAATGTTGAGCGAGTAGAATAAGAGGTGGCACGTTAATAGTGCTTTAGTATATGAATGTATGTATACATACTCGTATGTATAAGTGAGCTGTGTACCTAAACGATAAATGTAGCGCTTGCGGGCGGGCGGGCGGCGATCGGAGCGAACACAAAAACATTGGCGTCCACCTCCAACGTTGGGTGTCGGCAGTAAACGTGTAAACGGAGAGCGAGACTCGCCGAGTGGCGATGGTGGTGGTGATGATGACAGTATTGGAGCGAGTTATTATAAGACACTGGAAACAATTTCCTGGCACGTCCTGATGAGCGCACACAAATGTTTCCCTGTCCCCCAAAATTGTAAGCATGGACACAAAACAAAATGGAGAAAAAGGGGAAGGCAACTTCATAGAAGTTAGGCGACCACTTGACGAGATCATCCCAATGGGGAGGCTTTTTTTTTTTTTTTCTGAGTGGCCAGACGAGAAGCTCTGAGGAGGGAAAGGCTCATCGGTCAAGATTGACCGTGATGGAGGAAGATGACTTTTGACCCTGACGACGTGCACTTTTGGTGGAGTACATTATTGTGACCACGGTGAGGAAGAAGCACATTCCCTTCTCAAGAAAGTTGCAATCTTTAAAACAGAATGCTTCCATTAAATATTTAATATACTGCTGTTAAGTATGCAAAAAGACATAGCACGAGTAGTCCATCCTAAAAATGCATTCATTTAAAAAAATAAAATAAATCATGCTTCTCGTGGCAGTCAGGTGGCGTTCTTTCCCTTCCCAGACCATCTGGATCTGTGCGAGCACTTTTCTTTCTTTCTTACGATTCTGGGGGCGAGGGACAACTTGCGTGCTGCTGCTCTTCTCCGCGCATTAGTGTGACGCTAGATTCTGGAGGCCGCTCGCCTCGGTAACCGTTGTGATTTTTTTTTTGCACGCCTGTGACATGATTCTTGAGAGTGGGAGGGGCAGAGGGGATGAGTGAATCCCTTATTAGTAGCACTGTCACCATCACCACCCTGTTCCTCTTCCTGAATGTGAGCCTTGTTAAGTCTAGAATCCAAAAGGGTGGGGTGGGGGGGGTAAGAGAAGGAACAACAAAAACACACACAAAGAAATGTTATCTTATGCCATGGTTTCCAGGCAAGGAGAGTCATTAAAAAAAAAAAAAAAAAGAAGCTCATTCACAGAACAAAAAGAAAGAAAATTCATATCACGGCAGATACTGCTCATCTTCTAAATAGAATGTGTATGTATGCCTGGTGCATGCTTTTCAACAGAGCGTGTGTGTGCGTGCGTGCGTGCAAGTGTGTACTGCTTAAGAGCAGGAATGGACAACCCCGTTCTTCTGCATTTCTGAGCTGGTGCCGACTGGGTCGGAACACAGGCTCAACGTGGACGTCTTGTTTGTCAGTGACAGCATGGACCCGCCCACTGCACCTTCTTGCAGACTACTGGAGCCGTTTGACACCTCACTGCACAGACACCCCGGAAAAGCCAGTTGACCAGAGACACCGCTCGGAGACAACAATTTAGCGCTTGAACTTACCCGAGCGCAAGGGACATTTCTTCCAGCTGGCTCTTGTGCTCTGCTTGTCCGTTCTCAGCCGATTTCATCTTGTACTGCTGAACCTCGTGGGCGACTTGGTTCTCCTGTGTTTGAAAAGAAAATGTGTGTTTCGCGGTCATCACTACTGCTCACTATTGAAGGTAACCTCACCAGCGCCATTTCACGAGTGCGTTTTCCAATCTCTCTCTCCACCTGGTGGAGCTCCAGGCTTAGCTGTTCACTGGAGACTGCCGCAGCACTGGCCCCCCCCGCCGGCCACTTGGGGGATTGCTGCGACTGAACTTGGCTGCTGGTCACTGGCGGGCCTGCTAAAACACTGCTCTCTCTCTGCAGCAGGTTACTGGCAGACTGTGAACACAAGGAGGAAACCATTTCAAATGTCAATTGATTTAAGTCTTCAATGAAGAACAAAAACTCGGTAGTCGTCGAGGAAAAGCTCCACGCGACAACCTAACGGAAGGGAGGGGGGGGGGGAGCCTTGTACCCCAATGCTTTGCGAAGGGGAGGGGGGGGGGGGGGCTAGTACCTCAATGCTTTGCATCTGTGTCTGTTGGTTGATCTGCTGGTTGACCTGCTGCAGCTCAATCTTTAACTGTTCTCTTTCCTGGGCCGTCTGGTGGGAGGGATACGAAGCTCCGCCCCAACCCGCATGGCTGCCATACATGTATTCTGATGGAATGGAAATTCAAAGTCAAACTGTGGTTGACGTAAACAAACGCCTGCTGAGAGAGAGGATTGTTTTTTGGGTTTTTTTTTCTTTGTACCGGCCATGGACATGTGTTTAGAGTTTGGGTTCTGTGGCGTGGAGACCATAGCTTGGACAGGGCCCGTCTGGTAACCCGTCTTGGAGGTACGGGAGATGGCGCCAAAGCGAGACACCGTGGGCTGGGGACCAAACGGGATAATGGGATCATCATCCTTTACTTCTGCACCCCTCCGGGGGGCCTCCAGCGACGGTTCCCTCAGAACCTTAGCGTCCACATTCTGACAGGAGATGTGAAAAGGAGTCAAGTTCCGAGAGCTGTTTGTTTTATTCGTCTCAACTCACCATCATGTCCATGGCACCGGGAACCAGAACATCTTTGGGTTTGGCATCCTTGGTGCCGATGTAGGAGCTAATGGTATCGCACGACCATGGAGAGTATTGGCCGGCGTAGTCTGGCTCTCTGCATTTTCCGATGCTGTTGGTACTCTCGTCGCCATACTGCGGGCGTACGAATGATTGAACGGTGATGACATAATTGACTGGAACATTTTCAGAAATGGCCACGGTTCTAACCTCAGGAGGATAGTCGCTTGGAAACGGATGCGAGAGAGTAGGGGAGGCCGCAAATGGCGGTGGGGAGATAACTTTCCTTTCCTCCAGCTGGGAGAGGAGCTCCAGGCGACGGCGGTGGAGATAGTCCAGACTGGGCTGGGAACCGGCATACGAAGCCTGGGAACATGCAACAAAGGATGAAGGTGCCGTGATGTCGAATTGACAGTGCAAGTCATTTGGGTTCGTTTCCTGCTTTCCGTGTCAAAAGATGGTTTCCAAAAGAAAAAGCTGATGCTTAAAAATGTCTGCAATCCACCAACAGAACCAACCTGCTTTCACGGAGGACTACCCACAAAGAATATTATGTGTTGCAAGGCTGTAGTTCTGACACTTTTAAATTATTCAGATTAATCAACTATCAAATGACACTTTTAACTTGAACACAGCAAAAGTGCAACCAAAATGTTGATGGAAAATACAGTGTGAATTTGAAGGACTGGTGGACATGGCAGGGCCTGGTGGGGTGGCATGAGACATTGCCAAGTAAGTCGCATAAGACAAAATCTTGCTAATGAGCCAGGATACGGCAGGCAGGCAGGCAGGCAGGCATCAACAAATGATTGAAAATGGCTCACCCTGACACAAGTCCTCATGGGTTGCGATTGAGCTCCTGATGGATAGTAGCCTTCGGGTGGGTATCGATCGCGCACACTGGGCTCCGGGTGGTGGTACATGGAGGTAGTGGCCTGTCCGGCTGACTGCGGGGGAACATCCAACGGCGTAGAGCTTATCCTGACCAGACCATCCCTCGGTGACGGGTAAGGCTGCGGAGGAGGAGGAGGAGGAGGCGGCGGCCCAGCGTAGGTCCCGTGGCGTACACGTTCATAGTGCGATGGGTGAGGGTACGAAAAGGGCGGACCCGAGTGAGGAGATGGCCCGTACCCAGGGTACGGGTCGTGGTAAGGGGGTCCCGACTCGCTCGGGGGCGGAGGGTTCCGGATGTAATCCCGAGAAACATACTGCGGTGGCTGCTGGTAGGGGTACCCTAACGACGAGGAGAAGAAAAAAAGAAGAAAAAAAAAAAGTCAAATCCCAGCAGCGACAAAGCCACATACATGGCAGCGGCCTGTTTAGCTCAAGCGTACCTGGAGGATACTGCGATGGCTCATACTGGGAAGCAGAGGGGGGCGGGCGCGGGTCGTAGAACATCTCGGGGAGCTGCTGCTGCTGCTGGGGGTACACGGGCGATCCCCGGGCAACGGGCATTTGCTTCAGGCCGGAGAGATGATCTGAAGGCATCCGTGGGTGAGCCAGAGCATGAGGTGGCAGAGGCATACCAGTCTTGGGCATGGGGTCCAGGCTAAGATGAAAAGAAAGGCAGCAAATCTTAATAGTGGCACAGTCTCTCGACTTTCCTCAACTGCTGCATTTGTAAGAAACGTCAAGAACATCGTCTTATGGCACTGCTCACAGGTCAGGTGGTGATCCCGGGGCACTAGGGCTCCCTCCGTCCATCTTGAGGGGCTTCCGCAGCAATTCGTACGGGACTGTGTCTACGCCGCGCGCGATGAGCTGAGGCAGGTTGGGCGCAACGCTCCCGTTGGTGAGGGGCGAAGGCTTCCTGGTCACGGAGACGTCCAGGGGAAGGCCTTCTTCGGGCCCGCCTGAACCGGGCAGGCGAGCCGCCAAGCGCTTATTCATCTTTCGATACCTACAAAACATAGGGCGCCATTGAAATACTGCTCTGGATGGAGAGAAAACAAGCACATCAAGTACGAAATGAATCGAGACTGACTTCTCCAGCTCTTCCTGAGAGTGAGCAAAGGTGCAGCTCGCTCCGCGGGGACAGCCTCCTTTCAGTTTCATGTCACGACACATGTACGTCTTGTACTTGCTGTGCTGTGGAGGCTACAAACACATTTGGCTCTTCTTACTAAGCATGGAAACTAACCTACGTATGCTCTACAACAAAAAATGACACTACCTGTTGAGGGTCAGCCCCTTTCTTGCTGTGGTTCTGGATGAAGTCCACTAGGCCATGCACAACCGTCTTCACTGCCACCAAGCCCTTCTCCAGCTGCTCCCAGGTGGGCGGGGGTGCATCTGGGTGAGAAATGAGCCAAGCGGGCGGGGATTGGCTTTCAATATTTCAATTTCATACCTGAGCAGTTCCCAACAACTGGGCTCATCTTTGCGTCTCGCTACTACTTGTGCTTACCGGGGCTGGGATCGATGTTGGCGAGCAGTTCCAGATGAGGCCGCAGCCTGTTCAGGTTGGCCGGGTCGCCGGTCCTCTGCAGGGCGATTGTGAGCTCTTGGACACTCTGGGCAAAGGAGGCTGGGGTCTGCAGCTAAGTAGGTCACAGGGAGTCAACGCGTCAGGGCTTTCATGCTTGGCTTATCCAGTACACGGGTTGGAAATTGCAAATATGTTCAGTGCCGTAAAATGGAGGAAACATGCTAACGCGTGCCAACGCAGCAAAAAAAAAAAAAAACACAAAGAAGGGGAACACGTGCAGTATTTGATCACCAAAGTCCATCCACCACAAGCAAACGCATCTTACCTTATCTATGATGGACTGCATGTGTGACTTGTGAGACTGATCCCCGTATAGGAGAGAAGACCACTGGTCAGGTGCGATGCGCAAGCCGCCCTCCATGGCAATTTGCACAATCTGAGAGTCGTGCTCGCGCCGCAGAGCCTCGTAAGTGCGGAACTCCTCCTTTAGTTGCATGAGGGACGAATCCTCGTCACGTTTGGTCACCTGAACATTTTCAACAACGCCAGTTAGGGCACTAAACCAAAGAGTCATGTTTGAAAATAAAAACGGCAAAGACGGACGGACGGACGGACGGACGGACAATGTTTCGGATGAAATGCCTGCCACACGTTCCTCGGACGCACCTTGAAGCAGGAGGCCCTGTAGAGAAGCTGCACCACATGACCTATGCTCGTCTTGGAGGCCTGCGGAAAGCGAGGTTCCAGCCGCTGGACCACAAAGAGAACCAAAACCTTCCTGGACAGAGCCGAGCCATCCTCCAGTGCGAGAAGGACCAGTTTCAGGGCTTCTTCTTGCATCGCTAAGGGAATCAGGCCCGAGTTAAGTCAGCATGACTTTTGGGATGGTGTGGCAGTCAGTGTGAGGAAGGACGCAAGCTACCTGGGCCAAGAAACTGACACCCGCGCGCACGGACGGCAGCCCACAGATTGGAGGACAACTGCTGGGGATTCTGGTGCTGCAAGATGAGCTCGGTGACGGTTCGCTCGCCCAGGGAGCGGGCGGCCCTCATGGCCCGCACGCGGCCTTCCTCCTCCACGAGCTGGCAGTGGACCAGAGTGACCAGTTTCCTCTGCATGGGTCGACTCAGCATACTTTGGGCTGTGCTGCTCAGACCGACTCCTGGTGGTGAGATATCAGGCAGGTCAAGAGGTTAATCGCTAATGAGAAAGCCTGACGTAGTTGGTTATTTACTTTCTCTTTCTTTCTACTGTGCTCAAAGATGCCACAAGAAAAACTCTTTTGCACTCATAGTTTGTGGTCTCTTCCCAATTGACATTTTTGGTTGACGTTCTATCTTGTACACGTTTTAAAATCAGCAACACTGGCCATTACAAATGACTTCTGCATTTCAAATGACATGCCAAGATGGTGAGGTAAATCCAACAACACGCTTGCTGCGGTTTACACAAAAAAACACGACCTGCTGCCGAGTCATTGGCTGAACCTTTTCAAATTTCAGTCACTTCAAACAGTACTTCTGATTGACGAGCAAATGGATGAAAATCCCCATTGTTTCCGACAGCAAGGGTTTTGTGGCCAACTACGATCAACACGCAGATGGCTGCCGGCCGTTACATCAGCAATGTTAGAAACTGTGTTTTAGTGGAATCATAGCACACGCTCTGAATGACTAATGATCTCATCACAAACCAACACGGCCATGATGTCAGCCTGTGCCATGCGAGACAGGGTAATGAGGATGTCAAAGGGAGGGGAGAGAGGGAAAAAATAAGAAAAAAAAAAATAAAAAATAAGCACTCATCACCTGCACTTATCGACATGAGTAAGCGGGCAGGCATGCGACTCAACCACATTGGCAAATTCTCAATGTGTTGCCGAGCGGTGATTATCCAGTATTGCTTTTGTATTTGGACACTGCGGGCGGGCCCACAATAGATCCACTGAGTATTGCGCATAAAAGATGAGCAAGCAGATAAGAAGGTATTTTGAGTTTGGAAGCACCTCGTGTGTTGCTGAGGGGTTTCAGGTAGAGGGCCAGCTCCTCCACACATTGCCTGGCCTCCTCATAATGCTGCGAATCTTCAGGACTGCTAATCAAGGCCACTGGCTGGGCCTTCGGAACCTGCACACAACAGGAGTTGAAGGAAAGAGCTTGTTCAGTAATCAGCGCAAGCGGAAGGTGCCTTGGTCACATGTACGGCTCTTTGAACTGTCATCACGCATTACCAAACATGATATAAATATCTGGGAACCATTTCTATTTTTAGCTGTTCCTTTATTGCACTGCCATTTCCCAATTCATGGCCCGGCCAAATTAGAACGTACTAAATCTATCTATCTATCTATCTATCTATCTATCTATCTATCTATCTATCTATCTATCTATCTATCTATCTATCTATCTATCTATCTATCTATCAGCATATGAAAATATCCATCCGGTGTTTTACACCACTTATCCTCATTAGGGTCATGGGTGAGCCCAATCCTATCGCTGCTGACTTAAGGTGAGAGGCGGAGTACAAATTGGATTGGTTACCGGTCAATTGCAGACCATGTCCATGAACCTAACATACATGATTTGAGCTTCCATCGGTCTCGTTTTGCTCGACAATCGAAACGTGAAATGAGCCACACCCAACTATGAAAACACCACCTCGACCAATTCTCACCAAGCAAACACCTGGTAAAACGGGGGGAAAAAAAACAACAACAAAAACCCCTCTGTCCAGACCACATGATCATCTGGCTTGAAGTCGATTGAAGCTCAAATACATCTGTGGGGCGGGGAGGCGGGCCACAGGGACCACGGGAGCTAACAGGATGCTAGCTCAAGTTTACGTCCTCGTGCATGTTCAGTCAAGGTAGCACTGCACTTTTGGGGACATTTGCACTTGAGACGTTGCGAAGGTAAAAAGGAAAGGTGTCCCACCTGGCCTCCCACCAGTTGCAGCAGGGCTGTGTTGACCGGCAGCTGCTCGATGTCCGTGCTGATGGCCGTCTGGTCGAAGGGACAGGCCTTGCGGTGCAGCTTGTTCAGGCACATCTTGCAGACGGTGTGTCCGCAGCCCAAACTGATGGGCCGCCGAACCGTCTCCTCAAATGTCTGTGTGCAGATGGGACAGAGCAGGAACTCTGTCCACTGTGGCGCTTGAACTGGCATGATGATTATTAGATGTGGGTGGGGGGACTAGTGCGTGCAAAGGTGTATAAACTATGACAGAAAAATAATAGAATAATAATAATAATAATAATAATAATATATGAAAGATTCCACTGGAATCAAGAATTGTTTTCTTCCGAACTAAATGTCCTCACACATTGTGGATTTTGGGTCACATCACACGATGAATACTGGAGAGAGACAAACAAAACCAAAGGCATTTTCATGTCAGCAAACACTGCAATGCATTCAAATAATGTCACCTAACAGTCATACTTACAACAAGATTTAATTTGCAAATCCTTGCCCTATTTGAACGCTATGTTGACGTATGGAGGATTTTCAACAACATCCAAAGAAAACTCTGGCCAGAGGTAGTCAAGTCTCCCAAATGCAAGTCCGAAGAATTGTGAGGAACTAGCGATGTGGTTTGGAGAGCAAACAAGCCCAAAACAACTGCTTATGTGGCCTACTTAATCGTGCAGCTCGCAACTGAGGCTATGGACAAAGGGTGCTTGAATTAGCTAATAGCCTCTCTACGCTATCCCGAACTTGTTGTGACGCTGACGTTAGCCATTGGAATTAAAGTAGCATTAAGCCGCAAGCATTCTTTGATTGTAGGCTCCAGATGTCTGCTGTCGTAACTATCGTGGCATACGTACCGGGTGGGTAACTGAAAGAAAGCTCGCTCGCTCGCACACTCAGCTGAGCTGAGCTGAGCTGACTTCCAAACTGACTTGTTAGCACCGACCGGCTATGGGTGGCTAAGCGAGCTAGCGAGACAACGTCGTGCCCATTTGCAAGACAACTTATTTTCGTGCTGAAACAGATCAACCAAGGTTCACCACACGGTCGCTCTCTGAGCATTTCCAGGGATAGAGTCCGTCTGTATAGGCCGTGAGCGAGTATTCATCAAGAAAACTATGAACGAAGCGAAAACTAGTGAGGCTCGGGAGATTATGTAACATTGGTCAAGCAAAACATCGCAAATTGCTTCAAATGTGTTTTGGCTAATACATCGTTACTTTAAACGAACGACGGGTGAGTGCTTTGGCCACCTTTTGCAGAAGCTGTGAATGCAAGATACTTGGAGCGAGTGCTTGGCTGGAGGCGACCAATGCTAACATGCTAACGAACAAACCCAGGCTAGCGTTCCGAGCTAAGCATCGTAAATGGCACTAAAACAGAACATTCGGCTTCAACCGCACCGCACAGACGTTCTCTACGACGGCGTCGCTACTCACTCATTCCAAACGACTTGGAAGATGTCCATCTCTGGTTAAGAAAATGCGATATTTCCTTGCCATATCGACTGAACAGCGGAGCCGCTGCCAAGGGGGGTTTTGTCGGGGAAGGGTGTCAACTCTACGGGGCGAGACCAGACGGGGCTAGCCGGTTACAGCTAGCTGGGGCGCGTGCGTGAGCGCGTGAACCACACGAGGGCTCCCTCTTGCGGCGAGGGGCTACACGTGCACTCGATAAAGGACCAAAATAAATCACATCTGGAGATGCGCGCACGCATGACATGAAAACAGAGGAAGGCGGCAGAAGAGCTGGCTGGATGGATGGATGGATGGATGGATGGATGGATGGATGGATGGATGGATGATGTGACGAATAAGACACACGCACTCTTGTGTCATGTTCATTTTCGATGATTTCATAGCATTTAGGTTCATGGTGCACCCTCTGCCCTCTTTTTGTTATTTAATCCTCCTCATTGACATATCAATGTGCGGATCGCGCGTTACGCAACAGTAAAGAGGAGCTTCACTCGGAAAAGCTGCTACGCGAGGGAAGGGCAACATTTAAGCAGATCAGGGTTGTTGTTGTTTTTTTTTTTTTTTTTTCTCCGGTCAACTGTATTCCTGCTTTGATCATTTCTGGGCGCAAATCACGCCGAAGGGAGCGACCTGGATGCACATCATGGAAGTGGAAGAAACAACAAATTGGAGGCAATTCACTCTTGGATCTTAGTGCAACCCTAACAGAAAATTACGGTAATTTCCCTCATCGAAAAAGAACCCAATGTTTTTATTGCTACTTTGTTCCAATATGATGCAAGGTTTGAAATAAATCTTGTGCACGATGACTTCATTCCATTTTAATTTTTTTCATCTCGGGACTGCTTGTTGGTGAAGCGGCTCAATTGCATGCAGCACTTGCTTGTTCTCATTCCAAAGGATTATCCAGCAAAGTAATCAGCGGATGAAGCAACGTGACCGAATCCATGTTTCATATCTCCTCAGCGTGCCTATCGGAAAGCAAGTTGTCGTTTGGTGATATTTTATCTTTGATCTGCGCAGCGCACTAGTGGACGACTTCCTCGCGCATGAGCGGCCGGCCAATGGAGCACGAGAAGGTGGCGGGGGGAATTCAAAGGAAATCTGTCCCTGATTTAGCCCCGGGCTCAGCTTTCCTGCCATCCTCTCCCGTGAGCAGGGGGAAATTGGACGGCGAGGAGCTGCCGGACGTCCCCTTTGGGCTGCAGCCCACGGGGAAAGCTCAAGTCACTGCTACTTGCTGCCACTCGGGCGCACTGAGCAGCAGTGACGAAGAGGAGAAGAGGGAGGACGTCGAGGTGCGAGTCAGATTAGAGATCCACAGTCCGCCGCCGGACACACCGGCGCAGCTCCGAGAAGACCAAGCGACGGAAACGCACCCGTCTCCCCCCTCTGCATTTCTACCTGAAAACGGTAGGGCGACCAAGGACCCCGTGGCACCGCCTCCGCCACCTGTGCTCTCCCGCTCTATCTCACCCCCGAGCCCCACGACACCTCCCCCCACCACAATCAGACACTGGGCACCCCCAAAGGGCTTCTGGAGGGTGGCCCGGCCGGAGACGTTGCTTCTCAACAAGGTGGATCCCCCCCATAACGTTGCCTCCGCTTTATCCTGCAAGGACTTCACTCAAGGGGAGGACAAGAGCGCAGGCCAGGGAGACATTGTGGCAAATGCGGACAAGCAGGATTTAGCAGGCGCCGATGGCAAAGTCCGGCTGACAGCTGATGAGAAATTCAAAGAAAGACAAGAAAAGTGCAAAGAAGAATGCAAAGATGATGAAGATGCTGAAGACAGCGTGGATGATCAAGGTACGCCTGCGGGAAAACTGCCAATCCAAACACTGGCAAAAGCATGTCAAAGGTGATGTCTTGTCCAATTTACGACACTATTTTCCAATCCTCTTTTCGAGTTGTTGTTTTTTTACAGCGTCGTCATGTAACCTGGCACATTTCCAATTGAGCAGATGTGCGAGATGGGGATGTTTAGTCGAAGGCAGAATGGGCTAGACAAAGGAGCCAATCAAATGCTGGCATTTGCCTCCCTCAAATGTCTTCCTGTATTTTTGTGGCAGATCAGGGAGCCCATGGCACTTTAGAGGACTTGGTCACGCTTCAGGAACTGGAGCCCTATTTGAGGTGAGTAGGAGATGAACTCACTCCAATTTCAATGAAGGTGACATTTTGCAGCCATTCTCATGATTAGAGCGGCTATGATTATGATGGCGATTAGAACCGGTGGACGGGAACAGATAGATGGTCAACCAAAACAGGCCATCCCATGTTTGAAAACATTGACATGGCAAACTTTCATCGGGCGCAAAACAGTATGTTCTTGCTCCCAGTGCGTCCACGATGACAAGGATAATCCACATGACGAGCGTATCATGCTATCTTTATCGCTGGGCCGCCGGGCCGCCGGGCCGCCGGGCCGGGGCTTAAAAGACGAGGACAGAGGATGGAGCATAATGCAGATCAGCTTAGCCGGAGGGCTGGATGGATGGATGGATGGATGACGTGGCGCTTTGCCGGCCGCTTTACGCCACGCCACGCCATCCCCCGGCCTATCCGTGATTGCATAAGACAGATTCGGCCAGCTCGGTTCGGTCTTCGTGAAGTCGATAGGCGGAAATGGACTTTTCCCTCCTGACCGACGAACGCGGATGTTTAGATCTCTCCTGGTCATCGGCGATGAACTCCCTCTGAGTCCGAGGCACGAGCAAGCCAAGCGTCTCCTGGAGCGAGCGCGCCTCAAGGCTCGCTCCAACCCAGTTAAAGGCGAGCGCCCCGGCAGACGCTCCCACTCCGATTACAGGCAAGTAATCCTGGAAAGGGTTGCATTTGGTGTTTGGGATCATCCGCATCAGGTCTATTTCTTGCAGAAAGAAGCAGCAAGTTGAGGCTCACCATCCCAAAGCCATTCAAGCTGCGTCCGCTCCCCTCCTCGTCCCCGAGCGAGGAGACGCCGCCCAGGGCGGGGATGGGCTCGCCGCATCCAGGCGCTACGGCTGCTCGCCCACTCGGGTACGCTTTGAGGACGAGTCGGAGAGAGAAGCCGAGTCTCGCTATTTGGACAGGGTGCGACAGCGCGGCCGACCTGCCGTGCCAAAGTCCAAAAACGGCAGGGACAGCAACACAGATTCTAGCAGTAGCGGTTCCGAGAGGAGTCGGAGCCACAGGAGCGGCTCCGTGCCCGCTTGCCAGAAGCGAGAGACGCTTGTCGACGCCGAAAGCGCCACGGTGATTCGAGAGATCGTAGTCCTGGTGAAGAAATGCCGGGCCTGCGGTTCCGTGGCGAGGGAACCTCAGCCCGTCTCCTCGCAGATCATCCAGTTACAGCAGAGCGCCGACTCGCAGGGCGCCAGGGCCGGACCGGTTCCTTGCTGGGTGCCTCCCGGCAAAGCCGAAGTCAGCAGCCGTCCCAAAGCTCCTCTGACGGTCACCTTTGCGGGCGCCTTTGTTCTGGGGGAGAACAAAGAAAGAAGCACAGGCTGGAAGTCATCCGGTTTTGGGAAGCTGAGGAGAAGGAGCAGGAAAGGAGAAAGTCGACTGGAATCCGGCAACGGGCCCTACGCTCCGTCCTGGGCCCAGAGGCGCAATTCCAATCCCAGGAATAGAGTCAACCTGAGCAGAGGCGTTTCCTTCGCTCCGAGCAGCCCACGCTTGGCGGGGGAAGCGCCCACCCTGCCTATCAAATCTGCTCTCAAGTCAAGCTCCAGGAATCGCTCTGCCGCCGCCGCCGCCACCGCTCAGTCCGGCGTGCAGTTCCAGACGGCGTCCAACCAGGGAAGTCAAGTCGGGCCTCAGCATTTGGAGCGTCCAGAGGTCCGGAGGGAGTCGCCCGCCTCCTCGACGCAGGCGTCCCTCGCGACAAGCGACCCGGCGGCGTGCGTCCGGCCCTCCACGCTGAGGTACTCCCCTGCTCGTCTCAACCCGGACGTGCCAGCCGACGATGTCTGGGACGGGGCTTCCAGTGGAGCGGGTGAGTGCGCACATGGACTCCTTTGGAACTTTTAGTGCTGAGTAGTGACAAAAAGTAGGGGACATTTGGCTTTGAGAGAAAAACAAAAACAGCATTAAACACGAAACCCATGGAATCTTATCCTCACCTTCCTATCCTCGGACCAGTGGCGACAGACACGGGAGCTGGGTCAGAGTTCCACCCTGCTATGCGCGGCGCGGCCTCCTCTCGGGCCGAGGATCTCAGAGCTGAGCTGTTGAGAGCCGAGCATCTGAAAGCCGAGGCGGTGTGGGAGGACAACTCGGACGGATCCAGGTGAGCCGAGACCATGACGACGACACTCTTTTGCCATAACTTCAAGTCAAGTCAAGTTTATTTGTATAGCCCTAAATCACAAGCAGTCTCAAAGGGCTTCACATAGACAATCAATTGACAATTATTCTCAAAGCACTTGGACTTGAACGCACAATCTGCCTTCCATTTTTAAAAACAGGAAGGAATGCTCATTACATTTGCGAGTCAGTGTGGAGGACTTAATACTGATAATACTTAATACCCCCCCTCCTCCTCCAAAGCTACTCCACAGGGGATTACAACCATGGCACACAATGAACAGGATGGCTTTGTGGGGTGGAATGTTCAAAGCAAGGCTGCCCTCTTGTGGAAAGAAAATGCATTTGCAGTTTTGTCACCACAAATGATGATGACTTCCAACTCGAGAAAATGTTTCATCTCTCAAACTGTAGCACTTTAGAGACATTTCCCGTTTTTACTTGTAAAAATGGAATTTGCGTCGCTTTCTTTCCAGGAAGCCGGACGGTCGACCAAAGCTTTTCTTGCGTCGCTTCTTTTCCTCCATCGGCCTGAACAGCGTGGGCAGACTTGTGAAGGGAAGCCGTTCCAGTAGCATGGAACAGCTCAGCATCCCCGCCGCCAGCAGGTCCAACGCAAGTTCTCCGAGCCCCACGCGCAGAGCGCATCCCAGCGTTCGGATACAGAGGACGCCCTCTCTGCAGACCCTGCACACGGTGAGCAAGTTTGGTGCGACTCAACTTCTTTCTAGACAGGGTGTCCATGTTGAAGCTTGCCTTTTTTTTTCCGCCTCTAGGCCCTGCCACTGGCCCAACTACGTAAAGCCTCCTCTGTGCAGAGTTTAGAGAGGAGAACAGAGCGTACAACCATTCTGGGTGAGGTGCACATACCTTATGGCCTAGCGCCAAGGTAAGTCCATTTAGAGAGGCACGTGGCGTGAGGTGGACCTTCGTGCTCGGTGAAACACGAAATACTTGTTCTGCCAAAGTCCTGATAGTCCTCACCTGGAACTCCACCGGACCCTGAGCGTTGAAGACGTCATGCCATCCAGGGTGCTGCGACCGGCGGGGAGAGTTTCTCAGGCCTTTCCGGACGGGTCTCTTCTCCTGGAGCTTATCAGACCCCCAAATGGTCCTTTTGGTTTTGTCATCTCAAGGGGCAAAGGCAGACCCGACACAGGTATGGTGTGCAACGTACAGATCGGGGATGGACGTGGCAAGCCTACAAAGCTCTCGTTGTGTTCTCGCAGGCGTTTATGTGGAGAAAGTGGGCGACGGAACTGCTGACGTTCCTTACGTGGGTCTCCTGAGCGTGGGTGATGAGATTATTCAGGTGAATGGGGAAGCGGTGGCGGGACTCAGTCTGGACCAGGTGACCCGGCTGATGACACGGGAAAGCGTGGCTTCTCTAAGGATCGTGCCGGCCCGACGCAGCCCACGCTGAATGAGGGCGGCGGACGCCATCGCTTCTATGTATGAAGAAAGGACGACTTTGGTGCCATCTTGTGGTATCTTTGTGCCAAGAAAATCGGTTGAATTGACTTGAAGCTTCAGTAGTGCTTTGCCACCAACTGATGGATACGTCTTTGGTGGCGGCCCCAACTACTCTCGCCAGTGCTTGGTGGTTCACTGTGCACTATTGCGTATTATATTAAGACGTGAGCTTTTTTTATTTTCACACTCGACCAGCAGGGATGATGATGATGATGATGATGATGATGATGATGATGGCCAAGGCAACGTCAATATTTCAATGTAGCAGCTATTTTTGGGTCCTATTTCATATGAACCGAGTATGTATGCTCCATATAGTGTGATCCAATGTAACCGTTCGATCCACAATGTGGCATCGTGCAAAATGTCATGTTGAAGTGTATATCCTTGTCTACAGTTAGGCTACCGTCTGAATTATGGACCGCAACTATGACTCGTTAATAAACAGCAATGACTTGCAAAGGTCTCCTGCAGCATTGGCTCATTATTCGGCCACACTTGATTTATACTTAATATTACCATTTCATGACGTGACATTTCGCTGCAGAATAAAATACACGAACACAACCAATTGAGTTTGAACAAAACTCTATTTGAACGATGTCTGTCAGCTCAAGTATGTCGACATGGTTCTATTTGTCGTCTGCGAATGAATCTTCAAAATAAAACTTCCGCCCACGAGGAAGTTCGAAAGTAAAAGGTACGTTTTCAAATGAAACTTGGCCTGTCCAGGTTGGGAAAGAAAGAGACTCATGAGACGGACGATTGACGCAGATGCGTGGCTCCTTACGTTCGCGCATGCAGCTCTCAAGCATTGCAGGATGCACGATGACGCTCGTGACTGGATGCAAGAGGGCTGCCGTCGTTTCGTGTGGTGTCGTGTCGTGCCGTGCCGTGCCGTGCCGCGCCGCGCCGCGCCGTGTCGTGACTGCACTTAAGCCTGCCTCATTCGTGCGGAAGACATCGTGACTGGCCCTCGGCGCCGTCTGAACATATAAGAAACAATCCATAAAGCACTGATAGCAACCTGACGACGTCTAGGTGCACGTTTTATTGCATTGAATAGAATGAAATTAGCAGAGAGAAATGGCGTTCTTAATGGCATCCGTTATTACCTGCACGCAGCTATTTGGGAGGGAGCTGAGCTGCTGCAAATCTGCTCACCGTTAATGCTGCTCCTTTATTTATCTGATGCGTGTGCGGGCGTGCGACCACAAGGCCATAGGCACACAGTTTATCTCCTCCGGCCACGAGTCCGGAACCGCCGCCAGTGCAGTGCTGCAGTGCTGCAGTGCTCCGTGGCCCTCAACGCAATGCCACTTATTTCATTTCGATTTTCCTGGGGGGCATTCACAAGAAGCATTTATTTGACATCAGAGGCATTTCAAAATGCTCAGAAAGGACCTGTTTCCCTGATTTTCTTTTGTCCGGAATGGAGGCCCTCAAAAGGATGACTGAAAATGTGTGTGCGCGCTTTTTAATTGTATTATTCCTTAAACAGAAACAAAAATCTGATTTCTCATCCACCGATGTTTTTTTTTTTTTTTTGGAGGGGTCCAATCAAAATTACATTGACAACGTGTGTGTACGTATCGTGTATATACGCACACACACCCGCACTCGCACATGGCCGAGACGCCTTTTTCATTGTATTATTCCTTTAAAAAAAAACACATCAGATTTATCAATTCATTTTCTCATCCACTAATTCTTTTTTGGGGGGGGGGTCCAATCAAAATTACATTGACATTGTGTGTGTGTGTGTGTGTGTGTATAATGTATATGCGCACACACCCGCGCACGCACATGATCGAGACGCCTTTTTAGTTTCATTATTCCTTAAAAAGAAACAAAAATCTAATTTATCAATCCATTTTCTCATCCACCGATGTTTTTTGTTTGGGGGGGGGGTCCAATGAAAATTACGTTGACAATGGCAATGATTGCGTATATGCAATATGCGAGGTTATCTTAATTTGGTTGACTTATTTTTTTTCTTTATTTCCATGTTTCATATCATTGAAAAAAACGGTGTCAATTGGCCATTAAGGATTATCTCTGCATAATTAAACCTTCATCATGGGATATGGAATCAAAGACATTTGGATCTTTTTAGGTTGAGGGGGAAGAAGGGATCAAGTCTTTTTGGGAACCTATCATGAGAAATAAAAGACAATTCGGTCAAAAGCTTAAAGTGTGCTTTAGTTTCGTTTCCACTAGAAAAAAAATTCATGGAACACCTCCATTACCACCGCTGTTACAGTATCCCGCCTCACGTTGTTACATGCCCCCCCCCCCCCCCCCCAACGCATATCCAGCCCCCCTACCCGCGACAGGCAAATAATAATGAATCATTTCATAAATAATGGCCTTAGGGGGGGGGGCTTATCGCGAATGAAGAGGCCGCCGCCATGCGCTTATCTCCCTCGGCCACATTGCCGGCCCGAGTTCCGCCGAGCGAGCGAGCGCGCGTTGGTTACGGCGCAGAATGCACGCACGCACGCACGCACGCACACACACATGTACAGTATACAGGCACGCACGCACGAAACGCACACTGGAAGCCTTCAAAAAAAAAAAAAAAAAAAAAGGGGGGTGGGGGGGGGGGAAACGTCAGCTATGGATGACCCACTCACAAAATGGCTCCACTTACGCGGTAGCATCAACAGCAGCACTCCCAACGGTAAGTGGTCCAGTTCCAAAACGGCCGCTCTCCGTCCCATCGTCGGTGGCTCGCTTTAGTCGATTTGATTTGATTCTCTTTTATTGTGTGGGAATGCGTTGGCACGCGATTCCCTCTTTGGGCTCGGGCTGATCGAACGGATGCGAGGCCTATGAGGGACATTCGGGAGAAGAAATGATGCCACTTTTAACCCGTCAAATTCACCTTCAATACGATTTGATGTTAGTTTATTTACCGACCATTGCTATTTTGGATATAACGTGGATCTTTTTTTTTTTTTTTTTTACCGCAACAATACAACGGCCAAGGCTTTTTTTTTTTTTTTTTTTTTTAAGGGCATGTTTTTGTTTGTCTAAATAATGCATCGCTTTATGTGCCAGTATATCGCCAGACCGAAAGGTTTTCTGCAACGGCCCTTCGATAATTATGTAAAATGTTTCAAAAGGCTTTATCTACCAGCACCGGACAAAATAGGCTCGGCAGAAAGTGATCAAATACATTTAACGTTAAAGGACAGTGTAATAATGTGACTTTTAAGACGATTAAAAATAAGGGGCTAATTAGGCACAGTATGACGATTGAATCAAATTGAATGAGGCTCTTATTTTCAGCTGACAATTCAATAATAAATCTTATGTTCGTTTTGACACCTATCATTTGTCAGTGATAATTAATGCTTCCATATTCTCATTTTGCCAACCAAAAATGTGACCTTTTCATACATTTAAAAATACTGATCGAAAAAAGCTTGTAGCTTGTTATTTGATATTGATTATTTGGTTGTTGTTTTTTTGTAGAAAAGGGTGACTTTTCAGAAAGTCAAAAGATGAATTGAAAAACAGCCTTGTTTTTAAACCTATTCGCAGTCAAGGTATCCGTGCATTTTTTTATACGACGAGATATCTCATCATTGAAAAAAGTGACACGTTGGTTTTCTTTTCTCTTCCATAGGGTTGCACGTACACATCCCGCATTTATAATGGCGAGCGCACGGCCGATGGCTTAAAATCGTGTTCATCCAAAGTGTGGGAGAAGATATGATGGAAAAAAGGCAGCCGGACCTGTGTCGCGGGAGTCCAGACGCAGAGGCTGCTCGCGGAAAGCCTGAAGACTCCTCCGTCATCATCAGATGCGAGGAAGAGGAGGGGAGGATGAAGAGAAGGAGGAGGAGGAAGAACGAGGAGGAGGAGAAGGAAGAGAAAGAAGGGGGAGGGCTCACCGCGGGGGTCGAGGAGACTGATGACGCGCCCCTGCAGAATTCGACCAACGGGACCGTCATCAACGGTGTTGCCAAGGAAACCGCCTCTCGCGACGCCCTTGACCTGAAAAGGGAAGTGCCGGTGATCGAGCTCTCCAGGAGGGACGCTATAAAGGCGCTGGAGAGGAGGGCCGAGAGCCATTTGGTGCCCATCACGGAGCTGCGCAGACCTCCTCTTCCTCACGCTCTTCCTCCTCACGCTCTTCCTCCTCCTCCTGCACCACCGCACACCCAACGAGAGAACGCTCGAATGGTCCAGCTGAGCCCCAACGCGTTCCCTGTCCCGGCTCGGGCCATGCTCTACAACCTGGCGCAGCCTCTCGCAGCCATCAACAGGTACACACGCACACACACCATAAAAATAAAAATTTAAAAAAACAATCCAACAGCATAGGAAACACACAACTCAGATTATAATCACTTGTCAGATAGATCAATCATAACAGTGACCATGTTTTTCGTTGGTGCATGTTATAATAAATGAATCCATAATTGGTGTTAATTTGCATCCTGCATGGAAGGCTATTTGATATGAAGATGTCCTCATAGCCGCTCTTCAAAAAAATCTCAGCATCGTCTCAGCAGCAGACGGCAGTCCAGATGAGCTAACGTGATCGATGTTAACCTGCGAGAGGTTTTGTCATCGTATGTGTGTGGTATGATGCAAAAAAAAAAAAAAAAAAGACATCATGATGATCAAGCCAACATAATTCGAGGTCATATTCTGCAGATGATGCATTACGTTGGGTTAGCAAATATATTTGTGACATATTGGATTTATGAAATGCGCCAAAAATGCAAATATATATACATTTGACTGCATCTGCTCTTAATTAGATGAAAATTAAAAGGCTACTTTTTGCACCTAATGTATATTGACATGTCATGAGAAAGTAAAAGATACCTTTTGATTTTGATTACTTGCAAAAAATGATGATGTCATGATGATTAGATGCATTTTTGCAAACTGTTTTAATGGTAAAGCGAAGATATAACAATAACATCCATTTTCCTGTATGTGCTCTTTTTGAGTCATTCTGAGCTTGGGGGCCATTTTGATCAAATGGTCAAATGATGCTAAAAGGACTGTATGAGCACTTTTAGCAAACATTTTCTGCACGTACTCTTCGTTCGATAATTACGTGCAAATAAAAGTAACGTTTGTAGGTATACGCGATTGTGACATTTTGGATTATTTTCCTGCTGATGTGAAAAAATTGAAGTATAATAAAGCAACGTTGTAATTTGAACATTTCCCGCTTGAGATCTTAGGTAAATAGTGTACATTTTAACATATGTTGATGATGTAACTATGATCAATACTAGTGTTCACATTCATTTCCCTAATTTGGATATGTTAGAATGATCATATTTTGTCCATGTATAACGATGATACATACAGCTTACATCTGACCAAAATCAACACATGCGATTTCCTGCATCTTACATGTGAACATATAATGGCAATTGAACGACGATTAAAGCCAATACACGATCAGCGCTAACATGCTTTTCGCTTATTTTGTTTTTGACAGAAAAAAACAACAACACATAATAAAGCGGCTATGCCATGGAATGTTAACATGCTGCTTTTTTTCCATGTAGTCTTGGAGGGGATTCTGAGCAGTACAGCATGTACCCCAGCAACAGGGTAAAACGCCGCCCGGCGCCTTATGAGGTTGAACTCGACGAGGGTAGGAGCATTTTAGATCTTTATAAGTATGGTAAGACGCACTTCTGCTGTGTCCTCGCACCTGCCGCTTCAAGCGAGCCCCTCACTCCTTCATCTCCATCCGTCCTTTGAAATGGATTTAGCAGGTCTTGCCCCCACCGCAAAAAAAAAAACCCCAAAAAAAACCAACTCATGGTGACAAACCTTCAGGTAGATTTGTATTTTCTGGTGTCTTCTCCACGCACACTGACACATGCAAGGCTGGAGGATGGGAGAATAGGAAGGGGGGGAAGGGGAATGGGGGGGGGGTTGCGCTTTTGCTGCTTCTGCTGCTTCTACCTCCATGCCAAGCATTTACCGCAGTGGGCTGAGGGATTAAGATAGAATGGGTGTGTTCCAAGGACGACAAAAGCCTGGAAGACACCATGGATGGGGGTGTGAGGATGTGACTGAATGCAGGCTCTTTTCTATCTATCTATCTATCTATCTATCTATCTATCTATCTATCTATCTATCTATCTATCTATCTATCTATCTATCTATCTATCTATCTATCTATCTATCTATCTATCTGTCTATCTGTCTATCTATCTGTCTATCCATCCGTCCGTCCATCCGTCATCCATCCATCCATCCATCCATCCATCCATCCATCCATCCATCCATCCATCCATCCATCCATCCATCCATCCATCCATCCATCCATCCATGGGAATAAAAGTAACCCTTTTACTATTTGGAAAAAGGGATACATTTGAATGAATTGAAATGGCAATATGTCAAATGACTGTATTCCTTGAACATGAACGTCTCTTGAATACGCAAAAGAGCGCAATGTCATTTACTCACGTCTCTTGATGTTTCCCCTCAAGCCGGCCAGCCCAAGATTGTCCGACGTATCTTCACCAACAGCCGCGAGCGTTGGCGGCAGCAGAACGTGAACGGCGCCTTCGCAGAGCTCCGTAAACTCATCCCCACTCACCCTCCGGACAAAAAGCTGAGCAAGAACGAGATCCTGCGTCTGGCCATGAAGTACATCAGCTTCCTCTCCAACCTGCTGGAGGACCAGGACGGGCGCGACGTCGGCCCCCCGACCGAAGGGGACACCGCCGGGATCCTGGTGGGGGCACACGACGGGGCGCCCCAAGGCGGGCCGCGTCAGGACACCATGGTAAGCTTGGCTCGGGACGACCTGCCCGAGACCATGTCGCCCGGCTCCAGTTGCGGGAGCTTGCCCGACGGAGACGCCGAAGGCAGCCCGGAGAGCTTCGCGGAGGATCAGGACTCGCCTCCGGCCCCGAGGACTATGGCGGCTTCACGCGGCCCTCCGCTCCATCTCAGGCGCAACGGACGACCGCTGGATGGCTCCGGCCGACGATGATTCTGGAAAACAGAATGAAAAGTGGGTGCGTGCGTGCGTGCGTGCGTACATTGGTGGGTCGTTTGAGATGGAGAACAAAGCTAGATATTGTGAGAGAGACAGCACGGACCTGACGACCTTCTGCACTTGACAACACCGATGGAAAAGCCTCGCTCGCTGGATTTGGAAACGAGGTGTAAATTCTGCTAGCGGCCTGTGGATGAAAGAGTTGTGAAAAAGCAAAGAGGTTCCAATCTAAAATCAATCCCTTAGAAAGTCCAAATCATGTGCAATCAAAGCAAGAAGGAGCCAAAACCAAACAGTGAAAAGCGGGACCTCTTGCAATGTTGAAACCACTGAGCAAATTGAATTGGGCAGCAATGGAATGTGCTGACAAAAATGAGCTTGTTCTCACAAGATGACTGACTGACTACAAGATCATCTGTGGAAACCACAGTTACCATGAAAAAAGATGCAAATGAAAAGAAACAAGCCCTTTTTTGGACAGCGCACGCACTGGCTCTTTGGATGAGGTTTGGTTCGACCTGACCTGAAAAAGTGATTTCTTTTTTTTCCTAAAATTGGTCAAATTCATATTGCGCAGGCATCAATGAGTCAAACTTAAAACCTGAAACTATGCTAAAAAAAAAAGACAAATAAAAGCGCCTGATTCAAATTTGCTGTGAGCCGCTGTAACAATCTTGAGTCATTCAACCAAACCTGTTTCTAGAATTCCAGGGTATCTGAATGGCCTAATTGGTCGCACTTGCTGCAAATTCTGGTGAGAACACAGCTCAATGTAAAACCCCTAAACTGCCCTTCGGTCAACGATTGTAAATAGCTTTATATTTTCACGGAACAACGTCATGTGGTTTTAAGATGTACCTATAACTGTGTTGTTTGTCCACAGGTTTGGTTTAAAAGATGGCAGGCGAGTCATAAACATGAAAAGTTGGTACCATTTCATCTCGTTACGGTTTGGCGTCGAGAGAACGACAGACTCCAAACACATTTTTGCAGTTTTGCATGGGAGGTACAAAAACACACGATGATTCTCGCTCGAGGTGTACAAAATGTCGGTCACGACGTCATTTTGACATGAATGTCTGGTTTCTTTTCCCGACTGTAATGCGTGTGTAGTTTTAGAAAGGTACAAAGAGAAGCCCCTCGGTCGCCAACGGCACGTTGGTGCGTTACGCACCATCACTTTTGCTTTGCCTTTTCAGCAGAATTTACTAACCTACGCTCTATTGGTACCTTTGGTAACTTTGAATGGCGGGAAAAAGGAACTTGTACCTTTGGTTATGATCTATTTGTTGTAGATGTATCTATGAATATATCCAATGTTAAATCTGATGAATTTTACACAAAACCCCCGGAATAAAAGAACAATACGTTTCGGATGTGCTCAATTCTTCCCAAAGCGACTCACTCAAATGGTTCATTTGTATCATTTTCAACCCCAAATTGACTTGGCGGGACGCAACTTTCCTGTGAACCACGATTACAATGATTGATCATTTGATCGAAAAATCTCATTTTAGAGAGCAAAGACGGGCAAGCAACAAATGCTAGTTTTCCACAGTTCAAGAATATCTCCTCGGGATCCATGAGCAGAAAATAATGTTTGACCTCACGATTATTATTCTTTGATATGTCCCGAAATCACTGGAGCGAGAGAAAAACGGAGACTATGCAGCATGCATCCAAACCTAGCTTCAAGGTAAGATCATGGGATTTTTGTCAGCGTTTAATCATTGCATTTCATTCGTGTCTTAAATTGGAAAACATCATTGCAAAATAAAGACAAGCAGCTGTTTGACATCGGATCTCATTCCAGCGTACCGAATGTCATTCCCGGGCGTCGCAACCTCGTCATGCTTATTTATTCCTCGGTGGACGCTAGAATCCTCACTTCCTCCCAGCATGTGACAGCTTCCTGTGGAGGTCATCTGGGCTCAGTGACCTACAGGATATCCTGCCATTGTCAGAGAGCTTCGGACAGCCTCCCCCTGCACTTGCCTCTATATATGCGCCAAAAGTGCTCCCACTCTATAAAGCGCGTACCGATAATACAAACAAATTGAAGCATCCCGCCAGATCCAGTCCGAGTCAGATTTGTATTCAGATGTGACTCCTGAGCCCAATTGCTGTCTAAATGCTGCCCAAAATTGTGCCTTGGTCTCTTTGGAAAAACATTGAGGAAGATCATAAGTAGCACCGCATCAAGCGGGCCCAAAAGACACCGACCAGCCCAGCAGGCTTCTGCCCTGTACCAGATGGCCGGTCCAGCCCTGCTCGGGTGGGTGACATTTGATAGATGGAAAAAATATATATATAATAATCAGATAAGATGTGGAAAACTGCTCAGAATATGATCATCATTTTTTTTGTGGGAAGCAGCATTTCTCCCTGGAAAAAAAGTGGAACTACTTCCGGAAAGTAGTTCCACAGAGTCCATGTGTTTGAAAGGGGCTCTCTGGGTTAATGGCTATACCTGCCTCACACTCCCAAAATCTCACCAAAAGAGCGTATGAGGGAGGGAAGGAGGCCCGAGTGAGCGCGCGCATGTGTGTCTGAGTAGGAGTGTACGCTCCGCATAAATGTGTGTGTGTGTGTGTGTGTTTATCAGCTCCGTGCAGATGGGTGGCTGAGTGGCTCTTGCAGCCAAATGATTCAGTATGCTAATTAGTTGTTATCTGCTCTGCTGCAGGAACAATATACTGTCTTTTGCTCGCTGGGAATCCAGCCTGTTGGGAACAGATTACACTGCACACACTGCCAACGTACTTATTTATATGCACACGCCCAGTAGTAGAAAATACAGAAACACGCGCACGCACACGCATATTTACAGAAGGGCCTCCAAACAAACAAACAAACAAACAAACAAACAGGATGCATTTTTAACACACACTAAAATTGAGGTTCATCTGGAAGAAATGTACACTCTTCAAAACTCAAACTACATATCGAATGTTAGAATGACGGTGTGAAGAATGCATTCAAAAATCGACTCCTCAAAAGATAATGCTTGTGTTATTAGTTACAAAACATTGCAATTGATGACGCGATTCGTTATGTCGTCACCAAATCTAATGGATGGACTTGCGTGCGTGCAAGTGCTTTTTCATTGGCTTTTGGAAGGGAGGGCTGGAGAAAGTGTGTGCAGCTGGGGCATCGTTTCAAATAAGACACTAAACTGTTTCTCAGTAGCAAAGTGCTCTGAATTTATTAGAATTTTTCTCAGCAGTTAAAAATGTCCAAAAGTTTTGACATTGACTTTTTTTTCTCGGGAAATAACACAGTCAACCCTTATGAATGTGAATACAGTTAACTCTCTTTGGTAGAAAATGAGTCGCAGCCAGGCAGCTTCCAGCGAAATAAAAACACTTTTTTTAAAAAAAATGTTTCTCTTCAGATGGATTGCTGTCGTTCGTCAGTGCCTCTCTGGGCAGGGATGTAACGTTGCTAAAAGTCAATGGCATGTTTCACTGTTTGTAATTGATGGCCACGTCGTGACTGCGGGGGTTATCCGTAGCAGGGTGCAGCTCTTGTGTCAGCTTTATCGGGATGTATTGCTGCGCTGTATGTGTGAAGGATGCAATTCACCTTCAACCTTTTTCAAAAAGACCGTGACAATTGGACGATGTCATATGGGCACGTTACTGGAACCCCGAGCAACGTGGATCCTTCATTCCAACGTCAATGAAATATAGCCAAGCAAACACATCGTCGACAATAGAACTAGCAGGCTATGTGATGACTCATTTCATTGGAAAATACATACAATCACTTTCTTTGCTTTTCCTTCATTTTTGTGCGTACGTATTTGGGACACTTTTGCCACATGTGCGAGGTGAATAAGCAATTGCCCAAATTGTCCCCATCCCAGTCTGAAATACCCGAGGGGAAGCCCAGGCCCCCAAAGTCAGTCACGGGCAGGGGCTGGTTTGAAAAGGCAATACTGCCACCTGGTGGTGAGCTAAGGGTTATTTCTAGCCGCTTCATAGTTGAGGCTTGCCTTTCTTTGTCTTTGGCCTCATTCGCCACTGGCTTGCCAATGGCCCACTCTGCAGCCACCTGATGTCAAACAAAATAACAGAAGGGTGGCAAGGAAACAGTTGTTTGGATTCATAGGACGGAATGATCTATGATTGGACGGACGAGCGAATTCTGGAATGTGGCAACATTCACTGGGGGAATTTCAAAGCAAAAAGCATACTTTGGGTTATTTGCTTCATCATGACGCGTGTTTGCGTGCTTTTGTGTTTCGAGGAGGAGGAGGAGGAGGAGGAGGAGGAGGAGGAGGAGGAGGAGGAGGAGGGAGGGAGGAGGCACGCTCTTCCCCGCCCCGCCGTGTCGCTCTCCTCGGAGTTGGTGGCTAGGTGGGTTGGGTCTAAGCAAGCTGCAAGCAGCAAGCAGCAAGCCGCAAGCCGCAACATCCGCGTCGGCCTCCTGAGATGGACCGCGAGACCCCGTTTCGCTGCTGATTTCAAGCCGAAGCGCATGAGGGGGACCCGGCCGGCAGCAAGGGCAGCAGCAAGGGCAGCAGCAACGGCGGCAGCAGCAGCAGCAGCATCCACCGCCGCCGCCGCCGCAGCCGCACAAGCTCCGGCAGGCCTCGGTGGCGGCCGCGGTGCGTTCAATGTCCCCCGTTAATGGAGTGAAGAGTGCTTTTGGGCGGCGTGTGATGATAGGAGACACGATGACGCTCTTGTCTCTTCTGGGTCGGATCATGCGCTATTTTCTCCTCAGGCCGGAGACGTTGTTCCTGCTATGTATCAGCCTGGCGCTATGGAGCTACTTTTTCCACACGGACGAGGTCAAGACTATTGTCAAGTCAAGCCGCGACGCCGTGAAGATGGTGAAGGGCAAAGTGGCCGAGATGATGCACAACGACCGGCTGGGAGGCCTCAACGTGCTGGACGCAGAGTTCTCCAAGACCTGGGACTTCAAGAGCGACAACGTGGCCGTGTACTCCATACAAGGCAGAAGGGATCACATGGAGGATCGCTACGAGGTGCTCACCGACATCGCTAACAAGAGCCACCCGTCCATCTTCGGCATCTTTGACGGCCACGGCGGAGAGGTAAGTAGCGCTTTTGGCCCTCCCTCCCTCCCTCCCTCCTTCCGGAGCTCTCGCATCGCATCGCATCGCACCGCATCGCACCGCATCGCACCGCACCGCACCGCACCGCACCGCACCTGAATGCGGCATATACAAGAGCATCATCGCCGGATGCACGGAAAATGGAACACAAGTTTCGGTAATCGTGCACGAAGGTGAAAGCGGCCATTCATTAGCAGCTACGAGTCACTCTTTCTACGTATTGTCAAGTTCCCATCCTTTGTATTCTTCCTTTGTGTGCAGTCACAAAGAAAGCGCATGTTTGTTTCTTTGTGATGGTTCCAGCAAAGCCTGTGCATCAAAGTCAAAGAGATGGAAATGACGTTTCCCACGGTGACTAGACACAGTACACAACATTCACAATCAACTAGCACAAAGCGTAAAAACGAACAGACAAGAGCAACGAATAAGTAATAAGCAAATAACCCAAATAAATAAATAAGAGCAGCAAAATGGAGCAAGCGTGCTAATAGCAGACAGCCATGTGTCATCAAGGATGAGCAATCTGTCACCAGTGTCGACTTTGGTCCAAATTTTGGGATGATTCTCCACCTCTATAATCTTGTCAAGCACAATGAGGGAGCGCAGCAAACGGGATGGAGCTTCAACGGGAGTGCTCAATACAAGTGGCCTTTACATGAGTAGTTTGCCTCATCTTTTCTAAAGCTTGGCAAAAAAAAAAAGAAAACCAGAGGGGGACACAACACGCTTTGTGACGTAGCATCTCTTCACTCCTTCTTTTGTCTCGCCCCTCCCTCCCTCCTCTCCACAAGGCTGCAGCGGACTACGTGAAGGCTCACCTGCCCGAATCCTTGAAGCAGCAGCTGCAGGCGTTGGAGCGGGAAAAGAAGGAGAGCGCTCAGTCTTACGCCAGCATCCTGGAGCAGCGCATCCTGAACGTGGACCGAGAGATCCTGGACAAGCTGTCTGCCCATCACGACGAAGCGGGTCAGTGTGCGGCGAGGGGAGCTAGCAAAAGAACAACTTTGCAAAAGCTCGGAGGACCGCTTTCCTTATTTGATTTGATTTCAACGTCTTGTCCTGTCCAGGAACCACGTGTCTGGTGGCGCTTCTGTCAGACCGAGAATTGACAGTCGCCAACGTGGGCGATTCCCGCGGCGTCCTGTGCGACAAAGACGGCAATGCCGTGGCACTGTCGCACGACCACAAACCGTATCAGTTCAAAGAGCGCAAGAGGATCAAGCGGGCGGGTAAGACGAGAGAAAAAACGCCACTGCCCGTGTGCTGCCGAGGCGCGTTTTTTTGTTGTTTTTGTTTTTCATGAACGTCGGTGAATTGTGACACTGCATCTTGTGACCCTCCCATAGGAGGCTTCATCAGTTTTAACGGTTCCTGGAGAGTCCAAGGAATTCTGGCCATGTCCCGCTCCCTGGGCGACTACCCGCTCAAGAACCTGCACGTGGTCATCCCCGACCCGGACATCGTGACGTTCGACCTGGACAAACTGCAGCCGGAGTTCATGATCCTGGCGTCCGACGGCCTGTGGGACGCCTTCAGCAACGAAGAGGCGGTGCGCTTTGTCCGCCAACGCCTGGACGAGCCGCACTTTGGCGCCAAAAGCATCGTCCTGCAGTCCTTCTACCGCGGTTGCCCGGACAACATCACCGTCATGGTGGTCAAGTTCAAAAGCGGGGCGGGAGGGAGCAAGGCGGGAGACTAAGACAAGTGGGACTGTATGGGATGGGGACTGGCGACGACCAAAAGACTTTGGCCGATTTAACACGCATGCATGAATTTCGATACGGAAGGGAGCGAGCGAGCAGGAGTCATGAGCTGAGATTCGAACCCTTTCAGAACGCGGATTCGATTCATGCAAGACGAACACCATTGAGTCGAAAAGCAAAGCAAAGCAACCGACGGAGAGGTGTACCGTTCTTTCAGTGACTGTAATGCAATCCGTCCATTTTCTGTAGCACTGTTCCTCATTAGGTTGATGAGTCTGCTGGAAGCTCGCTCTCCCTGCTGAGAACATCTGCAGGGTGACTAGAGACAAACACATTTGCACCTAGACTATGCTTACAGCCAGCAGCATGTTTTGGGGACGTAGAAGCAAACACACAAGCATTTTGGAATACATACCATCAGCAATGTGACCAAACTGCATTTGCACCAATCAAGTGATTGACAGGTGGGACCCATAAAATATCTCCTTGCCTTGCCACCATATGAGGAAATGCCATTTGATCTTGATCAGGAGGGGACTGCTCCCCAACTATAATCGTATTCAACTTTGTAATACAGTGGTGCCTTGAGATACCATGCTTGTTCCTTCCCCAATGGCTCCTTCCGTTGCCCACTTGGGGGAGGTATAATGCATGCATGCAAAACCAAATCCGCTAACCCTATGCAGTATCTAAAGTCTCCACTGTACACAGCGTTGCTATTGTTTGACCTCATTTGACTTGAAGGGAAAGTACCATATTCGGCCATACATACGTTTGAAGCAAATGCCGTGACTCATCACTCCATTCATTTCAATCAATTTTGTGTCCTCACTGGAATTGACTTGGATATTGTTGAGCCATTATTCCACGCTCGGTGGTATTTTAGCCACACCCAAAAATGCTTTGCTCTTAGCTGTAAAACGTCTTTCTGTTCAATCCACCTTACATGCCTTATTTATTGAGTTTTTGCCGTCGAGCAGCTGGCCAAACGAAGCCGTGTACTTTTTTCTTTTTGTCTTTTACAATAAAATTCATACTCATCACATCACGATGGACTTTTATTCAAGAATGGCAGTAGAGCCTCAGAAGGTCTGGATTGATTCCATCGGCATCCGCAATAAGAGCGCCGGTGACATCACCAGCGCGATGACTGCGCCTAACCGTAAACGACGTCGACGAGGCACAGACAGAGCGGTGAAACCCAACTCCTCCAATTCGGTACGTCCCAGTGACGGCCTGCGCCAGGTGCAAAGACTCAGAATAGTCTGGACCTGGCCGCAAGTGTCTGGTGACCACAAAAGTCACCGACTCGCTTGACGGGAACACGCACGGTACAGATAGCTTTTGAAAATGGGCCACCGAGGTTCCAAATCGGAGGCTGCCGTGATTTGGGCGGCGGGGGATTTGCCTCGGCGGGCCGACCCGGCCGCACGCATTCAGGGGTCGGCCGGCCGGCGGACCGCTCGGCTGACGGGGCCGGCGCAGAGGACGAGCCAGGGGCGCCGGGAAGCCGCGGGACTGGTGTACGTCATAGACAGCCCGACCGGCGGCGTGTGGATCAAGCCGAGAGAGCAATGGACGAGAACTTGACCCCGGGAGAAAGAAAGAAAGAATTCAACTCAAATGAGGAATGATAACACTATTGGGTCGGCCTTCGGCACCCCCACCACGTTCTGACGTGGAGCAGATTGTCTCCTGATCCGCCTTGATATTTCTTGATTTAGTCCCTTGACACGTTCATGCGGGCAGTGCTGGAATTGGGGGACAAGATGAAGAGAAAGGGGAAGAGAGAAGATGGGGGGGAAATGTTTTCCATGCAGACTGTGCAGCTGTGTCCTCGGGGAGGAGGCGCTAATACTGTCTGTATTACAGTATTCTTGACATTTGAAATGTTCAAGAATGAAAGAGGCGTGCTCCAGTGACATCTTTATGATTGATGGTCTATCGCATTGGAAACTCAAAGTGTTGACCGCTGATCGACCGAGAATCATACGTATTTAGCTTGAGCTTGCTCCGAAATGATCCAGGAAAGATGAGGCCAATTGAAATGGCATTGTCTATCCAAAAGTAACTTGACAATGCTTTTGGTTTGTGGAAGTAAAAGTATTTGAAAGATTGAAGCTGCGGTGCTTTGCTTTGGTTGTTTTTTTACGACCTCATGTATTAGTGTTCTCAACTGCGGTATGTTCCAGAATGGAAGGGTATATCTATCACATGTCACTACATGCTTCTTTGGCTTGTTGTGAAACCTGTTGGGAGTTTAAAAAGTGATTGACCTTGACTTGTGTACAATCAGGTTATTCTTCTCTTACCTTGAATGCTGTATTCACTTGTTGCACAACTAATAAAGCAGTAGTGATTTGGTTACACTCATGTGGCACTTGACATTTATTCAACAACAAAAAAACTTTCTAGTTTTCGGCACTCAGTGACTGTTTGTTGTCATATGCTGCAAAGACAAAGAAAGTATACACGGGTGGGTCCCTTTCCAGCTAAATTTGAAATTCAAAGGACTCATTTTGAGAAAGATCCAGAAAAATGAATGGAAAGAGGCTGGAAAATGACAAAGTCCATGTTTGTCCCTTGAGCTCACCTTAATAGTTGATCTATTACTGTCATCAAGTTAGCCGCACCTTCCACAGGATATGATGCCAGAACACACCTTCAAATGAGCAGGTAACAAGTCGACACCCAACCTAGGAGGAGACAGACGTCAGAGCGCTGGCTGGCTGGCTGGCTGTCTGTCTGTCCGTCTGTCTGTCTGTCTGTCTGGCCGCCTGTCTGGCCGGCCGGCCGCCTGTGAGCTGAATGGGGCAGCGGGGCTCCACGCAACCCGAGGCCCGGGTCCTCCTGCTGGGTCTGGACAATGCGGGCAAGTCCACCCTCCTGTACAAGATGAAACACAACAGGTTAGTCGGCACCGTGCCCACCATTGGCTTCAACGTGGAAATGTTTGACGTGAAGAAGAAAAAGAAGAACTTTGCTCTGACCGTGTGGGACGTGGGCGGCCAGACGGAAATGCGACGCCACTGGGCCACTTTCCACCAGGACACGGTGGCCGTGGTCTTCGTGGTGGACAGCGCCGACCGGGGCAGGGCGGCCGAGGCCAAGCGGGAGCTGGAGAGCACTCTGACGAGCGAGCAGCTCCGCGGGCGGCCGCTGGCCCTTCTCGCCAACAAGCAGGACGTAGACGGCGCGATGACCGTGACGGAAATCATGGACAACTTTAACCTGCGGAGGACTTGCGGCGACAGGGACTGGTTCGTCCAGCCGTGCTCCGCGTCCACGGGCTTTGGCCTGGAGGAGGCTCTCAAAAGGATCGGCCACATGATCAAAGCCCCGACGGAATCGTCGCCCAACGTGAAGGAGAACATTCGGGACACCGTCAATTACATCAAATTTAAATCGGTTCGGCGTTGAGTGTGGATTAGGACGGGCCGTTGAAACGGACACGGGTGTGCTTTCCAGAACTTGAGTGAGCAATGGTTTTCATCATGAAAATGCACAAGCCTACTACACGAAAAACGGACTGCAGATTTCAACTCGGACTTGTGTCAATGCAATTAGGCTCACGGACTGAAGTTTTTGTCGTGAAGACATTTGTTTGTTTTCAATTTAATGACTGTAAATATTTATAGCTCTATAACAGACATGGTACACGTAAGCAACTTAGTTTGAACTCTGGCAAGGATTACAAAAAACACTTATCACGACTAAAAAAAAACGATATTTGCAACAACTTATATTCAATATTTCACTTGTGGAATTCTTCACCGAAGCCTGCAAGGTGAATGATGAATAAAATGGCAAGTTACTACACGACATGCCTTGAGGGCTTCGCCTAGCAAAGCCAAAGCTACGGCTCGTTTCTTCTGGATCTGCTGTCAGGTATCGGTGGGTGAATTATTCATCGACACGAGCCATTAAAGTCATCTCGCAGCGTCATGTTTTCTTCTTGATGGACCGTATTCCTCACAAGTACATCCAGTCGTTCTAAAAATGGCTCCTCGTTTGTCCCACAGAGGAATGAGCGTGTCCATACCGTACCGTCTCCTCATAAGTGGGTAGATGCTTGCACTGGTCATACGTGGGCAGGTAAGCCGCGGTTCCGCCATCCGTGAGGCTGTCCGGCGTGGAGCTCTCCACCAGCAGCTCCCGGGAAGCGGCGACGGCCGGCCGGCCGCCCTCGTCCGGGCTCAGCTGTCGGGGTCGGGAACACAACACGCGCTGGAGCGAGTATCCCAAGGCAAAGAGAAGAAGCATGATGAGAACGCCAGAGAGCTTGCGAGTAACCGTAGCGACGTGGTAGTAGGTGGCGTCCTCCGAGGGCTGGCAACAAGCGCTGGCGTTTCGAGGGCAGCATTCCTGCTCGTCCTGGCATAAAGAGGGTCCGCAATTGTGGCTGGAACGCCTTCCCAGAACGGAACGCACGGTGAGGACGGCCAGCGTTTGGAAAAACATGTCTGCGAGTGAGATGAGTCAGTGAAGCGTCATCAAAATCCAGAAAGAAGCTCCTCACTCACACCATCTCCAACTCGCATGTACTCTGCAACACTAAGGCTCCTCACATTTATTATGCACTTAGTGAGCTCATTATAGCTTCTAATCAATTGCTAGCAAAAGCCTTGCGTGCGTATTCATTTGCTAGGAAAGGAAACAGGCGCCCGGGAAACGGACTACCAACGATTGATCACAAAAGGGACACGAGAAGCTTCGGGACCACGGCCAGCGCTTCAGACACCCCCAGGAACTTTTAATGTGAGAGATGCTGACCAGAGGCGGAGACTCTCATCAAAAGTATTGGCGGCACACCTTAAGGCCCTCGTGGATGAAATTTTAATGGATTAAAAGCTCGTCTACAAAAGTAGTCGTGTGCTGAAGTGGTCCCTAGCGGTGAGCTGCAGTTCTATTTGGGAAGGGGGGGGGGGGGGGGGCGGCGATTAATAAGACAGCCTGCTTAGAGCTGATGGAGGGTTGAGAGAGTATCTACTGATCAAATATGCTGGGCTTTCAGGTACAAGGACCCAACTTAAATTCAAAAAATAAATAGGACTTCCATTTTGCAGTAGAATGACTATTTCAGTTTTGATCATGCCAAGCAGTAAAATATACAATCATGCCCACAGTTCCTCGTTCCAAAGTGAAATGCTCACGTCACTCAAATGTCTCTCACAACAAACGATCAATATTGGGACTACAAGATTGTGGGTGGGGTAATGGAAGGAAGTGCTCCTTAATAGCATCCCTCATCTACGGAGATCGGATTGATCAGATGATGCCGAAAGGATTCGCAGTGCGTTTGACAAAAAGATATCCATTTGTCTTCGCACGGCGCTTCCAAACCTAATCAAAAGCAAGCAGTAAAGTGGCTTGAAAAACAACAACATTCTCACGTAGCGTAAAAATTCTATTTGAGAGCTCGCTCACAAACATCACACAACAAAGAAAGAGAAGACTTGTCCGTTTCCAGTGTGTCAACGTCATCTTGGATTGACCAGACTGGAGGAGTCGCTCAAAGGGACTATTCGACGGTAAGAGGACCAAGTTGGACGACTCTCACTGTAAAGAGCATACAAAAAAATAAAAAATGAAGTTACACCAAAGTAAATAAACCACATGACAAACATGATGCAATTCATCCTCATCTGACATTCTGCTAAAAAAAAGAAAGGAAAAGCACGTTACCACTTTAAACAGACTCGACTAAAGCCGTCATTTTTGTTCTCACCAAATTTGTAGTCGTTCTCCATCTTCACACTAGAAGTGGGCTGCTGAGACATTTCAGGGTGGGCGTGCAGATTCTTACTTGTTGCTTGCTGGCCTTTGTCCGAAGCAACATTTGGTCCCCAATTTGCATCCAACCTTATGTCTGTAGTTCTGGTCGTTTCCCTCGTGGCCAAGAGTGGATCGCAGGTTCCACATTTGGTCTGCTCACCATCTGCTGACTTCCATCTGCGCATGGAGAAGAAAACCCGGAGTGGTTGAAAAAGCACAATGCCCGGAACAAGTGCTACTCTGTGCCATTACCCGTTGTCAATAAAAGAGCAGGCCCTGTTTTGAGAGGTGACTGCTAGCGAGTCTGGAAGAGCCTTCACCCAGCAAGTGATGTAAACCTACACGACAGGGCAGGCCCAGGCCCAGGCCCAGGCCCAGGCCACACAAGTCAGCGTGCAACCTCGCTTGAGGTATTTTGGCAGTGTTGATGCTAACCTGACTGTTGGGCTGGTGATGGAACCGGAAGGCTTCCAGCTGAAACTGAAGCGTGTGCTCCACAAGCCTGGGCAGGAAGCGAGAGCTGGAGTTTGTGCGGAAGGCGTCCGTGAGACATCTGTAACCGAAGGGGATCGTCGGGTGGCAATTTGAGCGGCGGGAAGATACACCACCCACCATTCGGCACTGGCTTCACACCATCGCTCACCCGTTACGCTCGATAAAGTCGTATCTTGTGTCGGAATACGGATCCGGGTCAGCCGTGGCGGCGCAATGCTCCACGTAGAGGCGCAAGGGCCTATGTTTGCGCACAGCGGCCGATACCTCCACGTGCATGGGTTCACCCAAAAAATATGTATGCGAGCGCCTCTCAAACATCCAGTTGTCTGAAACATTCCGGCATGACTTCAGCGGCATGAAGAGAACGGCAAAAAAAAAAAAAAGGGAATAAATACCGAGCCCACCGGTCATGAGGCGCACTTTGAAGTCGATGCGACCGTGGGCCGAGACCACCCAGACCGAAGGAATCCAGGCAGGGTGCAGGGAAATGCCACCCACAGAATACCTCCTGAAAAACACAACCTCCATTTTACGCAGCGATTTCAAGTTGACTTTGTTGCTATAAATGAGAACCAATGAGCAGGCATTTATTGCTAGCCAATATGAAGATGAGTTTTAAAATGGCTGGCCCAGACATATGTGCATTTCAAGTCTTACTTACTTGTCCAAATGGCACTGGACCGGAAGGGTCACTGGGTCATATCCGCATTTCAAGTCTGTCTTACTTGTCAAAATGGCACTCGACCGGAATGGTCACTGGGTCCAGTCGACGCAAGCCGTCAGATGATGGCTCAGGCGTGTAGAGCAACACGTTCGAATAGATCAGCTTGTCTCGTGTTGACTACAGAAGAGACGGAAAAGCGGCAGGCAGGCAGGCAAAGTGAAGTCGTTGGAAAAACGGGAGGTTTTGGGCGAAAGTCTTGCTCGCTCGCTTACCGAGAGCAGAGTCCCACAATCCATCAGGTCGGCCCGTATGGTCAATGTCGCGCCGCCGTCAGCCGCCGACGCTCGCGCGCGGCACGAGCCGCTTCCACGCGTTGGCTCAGAACCGAGGCGCAGATGTTGGGCTTCTACCAAAAGGCCCGTGTCGAACAAGTCGCCCTGAAGCACGAGCTCCATCGAGTCCGAATGACATTTGACAAGTAGCCTTTTGGGACCATCTTGCAGATGCTGTGCTGCCGCTGCTGCTGCCGCTGCTGCTGCCGCAGGTGGCCCTTTGTCGTACGCGACCAAGTGGTAGCGGCGGCTTTCGCTCAGGGCCAAAACGGCCAAGAGCACGACAACGAGCTTCATTTCGAGGTTCAACTTTGGAAAAAGTGGAGCGAAGCCTCAACACCGACGTGCGTGCGTGCGTGCGTGCAACTCGTGGATGACGAGGATGGAGATCAGCTATGTTGAGCGTCTTTTCTTCGTTTGCCATTGATTGACTTGCATCACTCGTGCGCGCAATTGGCGTCAGGTGTGCGATCACATGAGGTCATTTCCGCTTCTGATCACTCACCTGACCACGCATTAAAACGTGATTTATCGCTCGCTCGAAAGAAATGAACCTATTTGTTTTTTTTGTTTTTTTTTTACCACATATTATCCAGGATAAGCAGACTGCTATCGTTGAGCCAAAATGATATTTTTTCAAGTGGCAATTTCCTCGCGTTACGTGCAATTCAGCAAAGACTCACTAGGTGGTGCCACTATAAGAATCAGCCGTTCCACTCATTTCCTTCCAATATTTATTATCTATCCCATATCTTTCCGGTCATCGTATGCACGTAGCATACAATAGAAAAACAAAGTGGACTTGATGCTCAAAGGACACACAAGTTGTTTTTCTTACATAGACAGCCTTTCCGTCCAGAAACCTTTCTATCACATAAAATAGACGTTACGCATATGTATAGTCTGGGATTGAGTTTTTTCTCCTAATAAATGTACCCTAAGAAAAAAAAAACAATTTCAATCGAGGCAGTTTATGCTGCTTTTGCTACTCCTAAAAAATACCTTTCATATCATCGGTGTGTTGTATGCAATGCAAATGTGCAAAAATGAAGTAGAAGGAACGTGTGCACTATAGCAGCGATTGTTGTACATCCAGTTGTTTGTCTTCGGGGTTCTCAGTGGCGCTGCGGCATTCAAGCCATCTTTTAAAATGAGCACTATTGCAACTAGGACAGACAAATAAAGAACAAAGTGTGCAAGTGCTTTCTCTACCCGTCTAGAAATGTACATAAGGTGGCAAAGTGACGGATGGAATGAGCCTGTCATCTGGCTCCGTCCAGTGGTGCGATACTTTAGGAGCAAGGATCAACACTATAGGGCAGGGCCTCTTCTTTTCTCCACACACAGCACAAATGGAGTGACAATCCAATGAATGGCGTGCAGGTGGACACTTTGGAATTCATTTGGCGTTTGCTTTCTCAGCCGGATGTCGCTGATGGCTGTGAGCATGTCTGCATCAAGACAAAGACAAGCGAGTGCACCAAATGCACCGCTTAGAATCGCCCGTCGACGAACGAGCTTTTTAGAGCGTGTTCACCTGGTCAGGTCCTCGATGTCCACCAGCATGGCATCCTGCTCAACGTGCTGCTCATCCCTCAGTAGCAGCAGCTGCACCAGCTCCTCATTGAGAGCTGCAATCAACACTCCCGACTGTCAAGCGGACCTTCTATCTCTGGTAAGTCTGACCTACTTACTCTGGATTTGTGAGTGCAAGTCGTTTGTGATCACTTGAAGCTGGCCAAGACTCATATCCCTCATGTCGCCTCGCCTCAGATTCCTCTTCATCAAACATTCGCTGATGTGAGGCAGATGCGGAAGCTGTGTAGCCACAAGCGCAGAAATGTTTCTTTTCAACTCGTTTCAAGTTGAAGTCAACAACCAAAACCTCCCCAGAGCCAATTGTGATTCATGCTGACGAACCAGATCTGCCACAGGCGAGCGTCTGTGCTGCTGGATCTGCCGCTCCACCTCCACCTGCATACGGGCCATAGGTCTGGCCAGAGCCAGGGCCACCCGAGCCTCCTCCTGGAGCCTCCGCTGCACCCGCCAGAAGCCGCCGCAGTCGTCCAGCGGGTCCGAATCCTCCTCGGCCGTGTCTCGATCCGACAACGACGAGCTCTGCTTGCTCTGGATTGAATTTTATGACCAACGTGCGAGATGGTTATTATCATCATCAAATGTTTTTTTGTTTTGAAGAAATAGCATTAGGTTCATAGTCATACCACAGGTGACAAGGGTGTGTCCAGACTGGTTTCTGTCCTGCTGTCCTCGGCATCGCTGTCTTTGTCGCTGCTGCTGCTGTCGTTGACAAAACACACCTGCAGGTTGACACCGCTGTGGAACCTGACCGGAGAAGATCAAGGTGGTCATTTTCTTTGCATCCAATTCCACCGGAACCGTGGAAATAATCAAACATGAGTGCAAATCTTTATTCCGGAACTATCAATACCTAACCAGTAGGCAGCGCATGCACATATTCATCAACGGATTTATTCTGTTGAGTAGAAAAGAAACGTAATGAAATAGCCACGACGTCAGTAACGTCAGCCGGCATCCAAAATAGACGCTGAGTTGAAACAACGTCAGCCGTCAGTCAGAATAGAAAAACAGTTCACCGAGAAGACAGGTCGCTCTTGCCGCAGCTGGTGAAGATGACTGGCTCGTCGTCATAGAAACTGCCCAGGGCCAGTTTCTGCCTGATTGACTCTCTCTCGTTTCGCTGGGCCTGCCAGAAAAACAAAGGAGGGAAAAAAAAAAAAGCAACACAATTATGATGCTGTATATGAGATGATGCTGGCTGGCTGGCTGGCCATTGGTCAACAAGGACATTCCGGATAGACTAATGTTTTGCCTCCGATGCACGGTTGTCATGGTAACGGAATAGCCTTTGGCCCCATAGCGTGCGGCTAGCTTACTTGAACGAACAGAGATCGATAGCAATGATAGCTGGACTCGGATTGGATGGACAGGTGACACGTACGTCTGCCCTGAGCATGAAGGAATGATGAGGCACATTCTGACTTGGATGACTGGAACCTTCTACAACCAAGCACACATGCTGTGATATTTATTATTCCACATTGTAGAACAACTTTGTGATCTTTTTCAGACACATTGAGGGATGGTTCTTTCATTGCACCTCAACTATGAATCCCATGCCTTTTTTTTTTTTTTTTTTACCGCATCATGGTTTATCTTCATATCAACACAATGCTTCAGCAGGACTCCCGTGTGCACTGCCTTTTTTGCATAATGACATTCATTTCCCAAAGCGAGCCCACATATGTGAAAAATGTATCGTACTGCAGCGCTTTGGACTTCAACACAGATACAAACATGGTGGCAAAGAAATACGCAGATGATGAAAATCAAAAAAAGCACACCCGAAGCCTCTGTGTCGCTGAATCATTCACAGCATCTCACCGGCGATGGCTGCCAATCACGTAACATCTGCCAATGTTTCCCACCGCTTCGACATCACGTACACACACACACACACACACACCTGGTAAACGCGTTTCTCCTGGTGCACCATCCTTCATCGCATCGTACTGAACACGCAATTCTGCCCTGCCCTTCTTCTACACTGCAGTGGAGCCGGACCCAGGAGACCCTCTCATATACTGCAGGAAGGGGAGGGGGGGAGATGTGGGAGGGGGAAGCGCCAGAGGAAGGATGGAAGGAAGAGATGTGGGAGGGGGAAGCGCGGGAAGACAAACACAGGAGAGGAAGGATGGAAGAGGGAGCCGGCCATTTGTGCCTCCATCTTGCTCATCTTTGCTGTCGTTTCCGAGTCCTCGCGATCAGAGTGCGCTGACCTCAAAGCTATGCCGCGTAAAGGCGAGTCACGCCCGAGCAGTCTGATGAATGAGACGTGCAATCCGGCTCCATAACTCATCGATCAATTGCTCCGATGGACACTTTGAGTAAATGTCAGCGCATTTCCCCATGACCGGGCTGACTTTACTAGGCCGTCCATTTGGAATGATTGCTTTTGCCTCCAAAGTTACAATAGACAGTGAGTGGGAGGTCACTACGTCTGCCTCACAGTTCGGACGTTCCGGGTTCAAATCGCAGCTAGTGATATGTGGAGCTTGAACGGATTTGCTTTGGCTTCCTCCCTCATCCAAAAACAATCAACAGAATGAAATAGAAAGAAATGAAAAGCAAAGAAATACAAAATGAATCCAAAAACTCAAACCAAATCCATCCAAAATTGAATCCAAAAAGAAACAATAAAAGATCAATCCAAATCAATATATAAAAAGAGATAGAAATCAACCAATAGATAAAGGTCTTAACTGAAGACTCTAAGTGACAATTAGCCATTGTTGTGCATGTGAGTGTGATCTATCTGTGGCAGTCCAAGGTGCACTCCACCTCTCACCAAAATGAGGACAAGCATTGCTCAGAACGGATGGATGAACCCTTTGCCATTTGACCAGAAGAGACTCGGGCACACGCACTTACCCTAACACACACCCAGAGTTACAGCTCACAGCGCTGCGTCATAGCAAGGCATGCTGGGTATACAAGCTTTTCTTTTGAGTCAGCTTCGTTGCATCAGATAGCTAGAAATATCTGGAAGGAGCAAAGGCCCAGCCACCGTTTGCTCAGAGACCAAAACACAGCAGAGGCTTTTCTTTTCCAGACACGTTTGGTCAGCTTGTTAACGAAACAGGTTATCGACATCGATTTTTTTCAAATGCCATTTTCATTTCTTTGAACCTCTCTCTCATTTTTGCCGGTTTTGCGAGACAAAAAAACTGACCGAGATGCCGGACAGTCCGCTTTGTCCGGCGCCGTAACACTCCCGAAGCTCCTCGGCCCAGCTGCGACTGTTGGCCACGAAGCCGCTTTGGGCCTCCTCGCTGTCCCCCTTCCCAAAGTCCATCCACCACTGGCCTGCTCCGACCCTTCCCGTGAACACTTCAGCCACGTCCACATCGTAGTCCTCCTCCATGGACAGAACGTGTCGAGAATCAGATATCCTGAACAATGGCGACCTCCCTCGTTATGTCCCCTGGAATTAGAGAGGACAGAAAATGCGTGAGAATCCATAGCAACGCTGGATGTTCGCTCTGGTCAAATCTGCAGCAGAGCGCAAATCTCAAAAAGAACTCACCTTCATCGCCCGCCGAAAGAAGAGCTTCCTTCCTCTGCCACGCTCTTAGAATAGAGCCATTTGAGGTGGCAATTTGCATTAGAGCTTGGTCGCCTGGCCAAGAGAGCATCCCTGCGCTGAACCGGGCGGGAGCTCGCGTGCGGCCGGCCGGGCGGGCGGGCGTGCTTTGCTGATGTGGGGAGATAGATGCGCATCGTGCCCAGAGGAGATGGCACCATGTGGAAATATATCCAAACGGACAGAATGGGGTGAAGGGTGCATGCGCAGAAGGGGGGGCAATAAAAAAAAATAAAACCTCATTTTACACTGCATTTATTCAGAATCTCAGAAATGGGTTTTTCATGCTGAAGATACAATGACACCGGCACAACACGGAATTTGCAGTAGCCAGTGCTTCTTTTCTATTGGAATAGAATGTTGAGCAAATCGGAGTTCAGCTTACAAAAAAAAAAAGAAAAGCCTGTCACAATGTAGATGTACACAACACGTTTAGTTCAAGTCAATAGTTTGAAGAACGTGACACTTTCGACCAGCTTTTAGTTAAGATTTATTGAATGCCTGCCGGCAAATTCCTGAAAGAGACAAGATTTGACTAAAGGGCACACAAGAATCCAGAAAGAAAAATGGAGTCATCTGCTAGTGTTACATATCATCCCAGTCGAAGGGAATGCCTTCATCCTCTTCTTGGGAAAACCGGGGCTTCTCTTGCCAATACGGGTGGCCCAGGAACACTCGGGATGGGGAGCCGGCGGGAAATTCACTCTTCGGAGCGTCTACGTACAAGATTTCTTGTGCGAAGGGGTTGCTTACGTACGGCGTGAACTTGATATTCGGCGGTTGGCTTCTGCGTCGACACAGCCTTTTAGTCGTAGCGGTGGCCGGAGTCGTGAGGCCTTGGGAAGGCTTGGCGCTCGTGGTTTTACTTCCCAGGGAGGGAATAGTAGGGATCGCCGTTACTTTCTCTGGACCTTTGCCTGTCATCCGGGCTTCAGACTGATGATGGCCATATATATAATGAGGGAAAGGACAAAGCGCTCCGGGTGGGTGGCAATAAGGGGCCGCGGGGTTTCGTGCTTGCTGCGGATAATTCATGGGAAGATGAGGATACCAATGAGAAACTAAATAGGGGCTTGGGTACATGGGATTGTACATTTGGGGATTGTGCAGGGTATGCAAAAAGTACAGGTACTTTAAGTGGTAGTGCCGGTATGGCTCGTAAGGCTCCTCGGCCGCACCGCGTTTGGACCGCTCCGCATTTGGGCCAATTTGTGGGATGGGACGCTGGGGGGTCAAAGCGGGAAACGTGGGGCAGGCCAGTGTAAATGAAGTCTCCAAGAACATCATTGGCAGCATACGATAGCCATTCTGAAAGCACGTTTAAGAAATACAAATATACATTATCCTTACTGAAATATTTGCACATTTTAAGAGTTAGTTTCTACCAGAATGATCTTAATCATCATACATACCGCTCGTATCACATTGCAGCCACCATACCAAACCACAAAGACTAGGCCGAGGGAATTCTGATTGAGCAAATGGCCGCAAGATTCCGGCAGCTGATCTAAAGGAAGGGAACGTCCAGAGCCTGAAACGAGACAAATTGGACAATGGGGGGAAAAAAAAAAAAGCCATTTGTCATTTCTGCTAGCGTCAGTGCATCATAACAAGCAATCATTCAAACTTCTTAAGAAAGCCTTTTTGACTTTAAAATCTCCTGCAAAAAGTTTAGTTCTAGGTTTGTGTGATCAGTTGAGCTACCTAGGTCAAGCTCCACATTTGCGGCTCCACGGCCTGTGACTTTTAATATCATCTCGGTAGGACCGCATCGCAGGGAGGGATCGGCGAGCCGCCACGCTGCTTCCACTCGCTCGTCAGACTGCCGTTCCTGCTGGTGTATTTCTTCACGGGAAAAAGACAAAATATACCTCCATTATTTGAGAAATACCGAAGGCTCCGATCACCCTCCGTTTTCAAGCAAAAGAGGAGCCTCGGTCTCACCTGAACCATCAGATTCGGACAAGGAGTTGAGTTCTTTCCCACTGAAGAGAATCTTGCCCTTCCTTAGTCCAAGATTCTCGCTGGCCAATTGCCACGGAAGAATTTTACCAAGGGTCCTTTGCGGAAAACACTTAAAACTCGGAAGAAAGGAACAGAGAAGGAACGCAACCACTAGAGTACGACAGGAGGCGTATGCTATCGGAGTGTCCGTCGCCATATTGGTGGGTGGACACCGAGCCGTTGGGTGGAAACGCTCGACTTCCAGACCGCACAAGTGAAGAGCACTTTTTAAAGGCAAAAGGTTGGGCGGGCGGGTGGGCGTCGGCCAGCCGGCCACAGCTCACACCTGTGCTCATTCAGGTGAGCTTGTTAGGTCCTCGTGATCCCATTGGTCCTCACCTTCTTTTGGATGATTTCAGCACTGATTTTACAAATTGGCAAGTGTGTGTGCTTTTGTTGAGTATCCTACTCGATAGTCTAGATGAGCAACACAGCAGACCCGGCCGGAGGTGGCAAAAAAAACTCAGCATATGAAATATGCACTTTGATAAATTGTCCGTTGAGAAAATGTCTTTTTAAACCAAGCGCTAACAATCAAGCAATACTTCAGCATTTGGACTCAATTAGAATGCCATATGGCATTTGCTCAAGGTTTGATGATATCAAAACACTGTTTTGGAACTTCGCTCATCTTGTCAAGTGACAATATGCAAAATTTTGCCGAGCAGCGACCAAAAGTTGAACGTGCCTATCGGTGTATTTACTTTCTCGTATTTGCAGCAGAAGCTGGCTGTTAGTCGAAATCCTTTGTTGGAAATTCTTGTCCTTGTTAGTGGTGAATGATTTGTGAAAGACAAACACTCAATCATTTGCTCCTCTAGCGGTAGCTGACAAGTTCCCAGCACTAACCTAATGAATTAACATCTTCAGAAAGAAATCACAAAGATAACTTTGAAATGGCCCAATGATTCAGATTCTAATGTTGTGCTCAAGTTACAATGGAAACAAACGAGAATGAGCACTTTCACAAACGATTGAGGTGAAATGTTGATTTTAATTCACTCAGTTTAGAGTCATTTGACTCTTCAAACACGACACATAATGGCAATGAGTGCAAATTCCTTTCTCTGAAAGCAGGCCCACTTGCAAAAGAACTGGAAAACAGAGGTTGTTTTGAATAATTTATTTGCGCTATTCTCAAGGATTGCCGTACATTGCAGCAAGAAAGTCCTCATAAGTGATGTAGTGCATCAGCTCAGGGGGGAATCGATACAACGGATTGTACGCTAACGGAGCAGCGGCGTCTGTGGCCGGCGCTGGCGTTGTGGCAGGTGCTGGCGTTGTGGCCGGCGCTGGCGTTGTGGCCGGCGCTGGCGTTGTGGCCGGCGCCGCTGGCGTTGGCTGCACCAGAGGAACAGAAGGAGGAAGATGGGGAAAGCGTGCGGCAACCGCTTGCGTCGCGGGACCGTTTTGCTCCCGGTTTAGCGGCTGATTTCCCGGGAAGGACCAGAGGGAGGGGTTGAAGAAGGGGTACTGGGCCACGGCCGAGGGGCCCTGGTACGGCCGAGGCAGATTGTGCACATGGGGCACGCGTGGCACGACGGGGTACTGAGGCGCCAATGGGTTGTGGGGTGCTTGCGCTCCATAATGCAACAAGGGCTCCCGAGGGTGGGAGCCAGGACTCTGGGCTATCGGAGACCACTTGTGGACAAAGGGCCACTTGGGCATTTGAGGCACCGAATGGGCCCTGGGACTCATGATGGGAGATTGGGGATAGCTCCGGGGATCAACTGGTGACCACAGGCCCAGTGGCGAGACCGGATCTTTGGGGAATGGGGGCCACATGGGGATATGTTGAACCTCAGGTGCCCTGGTGACCACTGGATCAAATGGGGGTGGGGGGCTGGTAACCTTTGAGGCGTCACTTGGAGTCTGTTTGGTGCACACGAGGATGACGGGAATTCCCTGCCAATACATCGGAAGTACATAACTTCCAGCCTTGAGGAAACAAAAAGTACAAGGTAACACAATGTCACATGCACAAGGTTGGAAAAATAAATGCAGATTAGGGCTTCATTGCAAATGCAATTTGAAATGGATTGAAACCTCTCAAATTATGATTTCAATGACAAAATGTTTTGTCTCAACAACTTCTGAAAATGACGTTACATGACTTTAAATCATCTCTTCTCAAAACCCCTTGCCATAAGAAATAAGTTTAAAAAAATCTCGGTTCAAATGCCAACACACGGCCGACTTTTACCTGCTGATGCATGTAACAACCACCATAGGGAACATACATGAAGAATCCAAAGGAATTCCGATGCATGTTGTAGCCACAGTTTATGGGCACGTGGGGCAGGGGCAACGGAGGACCATTGGGCGCTGCAGAATAAGGAGCAAAGAAAGGCAATCAAACCGGAGCGCTAAAGACACCTTTAGCCATTCCTTCTCCGAACCTTGCTGCACGGTCATGAAGGCTAGTCCCGGTCTCTTCACACTGAGCTTCATGTGGTTATCTCCACAATGCAGGGAGGTCATGCGTCTCCACGAGGCCTCCTGGGATGTGGCTTGTGGCGCTGGCTGAGGGTTTACAGGCCAGCCTCCTAAGCGACATTCAAAACATAGGAGGGAGAGTTGGAAAAGCTGGAAAACGGCAGGGAGCCATTGAACAAATGGAGGGAGTCACTTTGCTACCTGCAGAATCCGCCTGATAAGCGGCTTCATCCTCCGCTGAGGTGTTTGCCTTCTTGACTTCTTCATGCAGCACTGGAGGAAGTTTCCCGAACACAATCTTACCTCGCCTAAAGCCCTCTGGAACATTTCTTCTTCTGTCCGCCTTCTTCAGGCGGTAGCAGTCGACCGTGTGCGCCAAAAGTAGTGCGCAAATAACCAGCGCGCCACTCCTCGGGCTAAATGAAGCACTCGCGCTTTTGGTGTGCATCTCGGCGTGACACTCGTGCAAAGACCGGACTGCGCCATTTTGCCGCGACTTTTTGACCCCTGCGCAACTTCTGCAAGCGTAACGAGCGTTGCAGCAGCCAATCACGAGGCAGAGGAGACGGGGAGAATTGATGATTTCAAAATTGTCCGCAGCTGCCAGGACACGGCATTTCAAGAGGCTGTGTGGCCAGCTGGCTGGCTGGCTGTGTGGCTGGCTGGCTGGCTTGCTTGGAAAACATAGCGATCAGAAAGAAAGATGACCATTTGGACATCATGCTCGCGTTTCGTACACCACAGTCTCCAACTCAAAAAATGCTTGTCACTATTTCGACTTGATTCTTTCCACCTGCTGAAAAGACGTGTGCTATATTGTAATATCCCTTTGGAGTGGTGGGAAAAAAAAAAGTCCCCAAGTGGCATTTTTCACACAACGTTGTCCGTGCAGCTTGTTGAGCCAGCATTACTTCGTTAATTAGCGCCATCTGCTGGAGGGACCGTGTATAACATTGCTCTTACTCCGTGACGTTTGCAGGTTCATAAATGAAAGTACAAATCAAGGGTTTGTCGTGACGATCCATTGGCTCTTCTTGTTCAGTAAAAGGCGATGTCATTGATTTATTTCTTATTTCCCCTCCAGGTTTCATTTCCTCTAAGGCCTCTCTCTCTCTCTCTCTCCCCATGAGAACAGAGCAAAGTTCAGCTGCCGCTTAAACGTTCCAGAGCAGCCACTACATGGCAGTTTTGGTGAGCTCTTTTATTTTTGCATCGTATCACTTGAAACGCATATTCATTCTGGGTTGAAATGTCGGGCTCCAGCCTTTCGGTGTGGACCGTTCCTTGCACATCCCCCAAAACCTGCAAGCAAGGTTCATTGAACTTGTTGGACTGGGATAGTCTCCAGTTCACCCACGACTCTTGGAAGAGCAAAAAAAGTGGGTGGATGGTTAAATCGCTATCTGAAATCAGGTTCACCTGAAAACAAATAAAGACAAATGATTAACTAAGAATAGCTACTCATCAACATCTCATATCCGATTGAGGTTGCTACGGTGACACATAATAGCCACGGGTCGGTCGGTCGTTCATCTCCATGGTTACGAGCAACAATAGAGGGCATTATTACATGCATGCGTGCGTGCATGTGTGCATGCCTGAAGCGTGGGTGAGTCTGCACAAAATTGCGTCTTCATTTTGCAACTTCTATTTCATTTTATGATCCAAATGACTGTTGAATTGCTTCTAAGGTGATATTGGAACGTTCCTGTCAAATGCACCCTTTCTAAAAACTTCATTGAGAAGACATTATGACATGACTCGGAATAAAATATGTGCATCTATCCATTTTCTTTGCTATTTGGGTCAGGACACTCTCATTCAAATCCCACATAAGCGTAAGGAAGAACTTGAAGACTGCGAAGGGATTCAAAGCCAGAATCTGAAGCGCTTTAACCACTTATTCATATTTCCAGCATAGAAGCTTTGCACAACAAGCGACAGCAGTGTGGAGCGGAAGAAGAAAAAACTGAAAACCATGAGGTCCAGCATTTCCAGTGAGTCAATTGGATCTAAGAAGGGGAGGGGGGGCGGAAGCGCACACATCCCTTATTCAACGACCATGTTTTTGTCCTTAGAAAATGCAGTTGCAAAGTTAGAGCACGATATCTGCGAGATCCTGCGCGACCTGAACAATTTTGTAAGTAGAATGCGAGCAGGGAGGCTGGCCGTGCTGATGTCATTTGGTTTGGCTTCCGTCAGGCTTTCAGTGACCCGCCCACCAATTGCATCAGAGCAGGAGTCCTGAGGTACCACCGCGAGTCTGACAACCCCCAACTTGCCAACGCAGCTGCACATTTGGAGGTATTCAAATCCTTTTTTTTTTAAATGCATTCTGTCTGTCTGTAACTTCCACGAACAACACAGGCTAATCTTAGCAGCAGCAACAACAACTTTTTGGTGTGTGTGTGTGTGTGTGTGGTCCTAGCCTCCGTTTGAGTGCCCGATAAAATGTGAATACTGCCACAGGACCGCCAGGCCTGTACTGGATGTGAGATGGGAAGACGAGATACAGGTGAGATAGACTGGACACGAGATGCAAAATGTTCTTACGGTTTGCTTAGTGGCGCAAAGCTCACGGCCGGACTGTGTGTGTGTGCGTGCGTGCGTGCGTCCAGGCGGTGTCGGCCTTTTGCTGCGCCCAGCGCAGGAGGCTGTGCATGGCCTTGGTGAGGAAGAGGCCCTCGGCAGATGACTTGGCCTGGCGGGAAGAAAAGCCCAGCGACCTGGGAGACGCGCTGCTCGAAAACAAAGACAAAAAGAACGCCCGAAATATTAGCGACCTTTCACGTGGACTCATGTAAGGACTTTTATCCAAACACACAAACAATGGAGTAACGGAAGCAATGTGCTGTGTCAGGGAACTGGCAGGGTTGAGGCGGGACAACGCCTCGCAACAGGCAGAAGCCCGTGAGTGCAGAAAAGCATTTCATGGCCGCTCAGAGAAGTATCGTCTTAACCCGTTGCCTCGTAGCCGCAGAAGCCAAAATCCTCAGCTTCAGGCTCGCCGGTACCCCAGAAGAGGGCGCCTGGATGCTCACGGACGTTGCTGAGAATGTTGTGCAAGTCAAAAAGGAGGAGACCAAGTCCGCTTGTGACCACAAGCCACCTCTCTTTGGCATATGTCATCAAAAGGGGAGAAAACGCACGCACGCACGCAGGCAGGCACGCAGGCAGGCAGGCAGGCAGGTAGGCAGCCGCTCACGTTAACCATCTCTGCGTTTACAGGAAGGAGAATTTCAACAGAAATGCTACACGGACGGCAGGACCTTTCTTAACTTGTTCCCGGACGGCTCTGCTCAGCTCTAGTAGGCGCTCTGCAAAACAATTTGTAGCGTAGCGTGCCGTCCGTCCGTCCGTCCGTCATCCTCGTCTCGTCTTTCCCCATCAGTTATCCGGGAGGCATCTTGGCTCTGGTCTTTGTCGTCACCAAAAAGAAGGAAAGGGTTTGCATCGTGTTTGACAACAACCCCAAGCCGCCCAGAGCCATCCGAGCCATCTTCCAATGCGACGGCACGGCCACGTGTTACCACAGCAACGGAAACATATGGTAAAAAAAGGAAGAGGGACATTGAGGAAGCGAGCGGGCATTCAAAGCGACGGTGGGCTTGCTTTAGGTTGAATCTCAACAGTTCCGGCGGTCAGTGTTTAGACGAGACGGGGGCCAGGGTCCGTCGCTGGAGCTGGAAGACGCTGCCGCCGCCTCATCTGCCTCCTCTCTTCTTGTCCCTAAACAAGCACATCGGGGTGCGAGTCCTGGGGAAGGATCACATTTTTGTCTCCTTCCTGGCCAATGGGCAACAGGCTCGGTGTAGTGTGGGCAGCTGCAGCGCTCAGGTAATATTCCGTATCCGAGGAACTGCTGTCCAAAAAAAAAAAAAAACACCTTCCTCCTCGCAGTGTAAATGCACCAGAGAGATGCCGCCCAGCGGCCCTTCGCTGCTGAAGGACGAGCTGTTTGTGCTGGCCGCTCGGGTGAAGATCCACCTGTGCATCCAGCATCTCAACTGGAGCCTTCTGAGACCTCTGCACCAGAAGATCGCGCCCACCCAGAGCATCCGCGTCTTTGGCAAGAAGCTGCTGGAGGTCAGCACCAACGTCCTGATGAGCCAGCACGAGCGTGCCTTCATCAGGGGCTGCCTCCAAGACTGTCTGTAACGGAAGACCCTCTGCCGCTTCGTGGTTACAATGGGTTTTTATTCACTTTTTGACAGTTTGGCAAATATAAAAAGGACTCCCAAATCAGAACAATCTCCCTAACGTTAGTTTGACAACAAGTTGCTTGAAGCTAGCTACTACTTGGACAACAATAGGTTTTTTTAGGAACTCGACAAGAGTGCTCAAGAAGTCACAGTGCACTTACACCAGTATCGTATCTTCTCATTAAGACATGTTTCAAAACGCAATGCAAGAAGGTCAGTCACATGGAGTCTATCATAACTCTGCTCAAACAGCTAACACACGGATGGATGAGTTGGAATACAACCAACTTGAATAACGCAGGCTTTTCTCGATGAAAGAAAGGTGGCGCAGTGACTTTCCGAGCACCCGTTCATTTTGGCTCAGTGTTTTATTCAAATCTACTTGATGGGAATCTGCTCTCCTGCTCTGAGAAGATGTTGAGTGAATAGTACAAGAAAATGACCGACTCGCCATCGAGCCCGCTCTGGTGTCCGGGGCGGGTCATCTCTAAAGGGGGTGACGATGATGGGGGGGGCATCCAGTCTGCGCTTGCAGTGGTCCTGCCTTTAGTGCAGACCTTCATAAACATCACGTCACAGCCCTGCGAGCGGCCCACCTCAAACCTGGAGGGGAGGACAACGGGTTAGAAAGACCAGAAAGGCATCAAGGTGGAAAACGTTACCTGGAGGGGCTTTCGGCTGCGGCCACACACTGTTAGGAGTGGTGGAGCGGCTTTGTGTCCATGTGAACGTTCATCTTCATTTCGTTGTCCAGGATCTGCACCAGCTGCTGCATGGAGGGCAGGTGGCCTGACTCCAATTTGGACCAGACTGGCACATCTACACACACACACACACAAATATGTAAGGATGCAACTAGGCCGGCACGTCCGACCGACCGACCGACCGCCATTTTCTTTTGGCTTTGACATGAAGAGTTCAAAGGTCCTTACCATTTAATGTTATTTCAAAAGCTCCCGTGGACATCAACTGATTTTCTATCATGTTGCTGAGAAAGAACACCATCATGCACGCGTATATCTGAAAGAAATGCAACAGGATTGAGCTAAAGCGAAGACTACGCACCCACAACAGCCTCTGACACAGACCGTTTGCAAACATTGCTCTTGGCTAATGAAACCAACCCCACGGGGTGCGTGCGCTCGGCATCCGAGGCGAGGCGTTCTTCGGCTCGCACCTTGACCTAGATATGCTCACCGCGTCACAAAAACAGGCTGGAGCGCGACATTGGCGTGCGTACCTTGTTTCCCTGGCCCCACTCCCAGACACCCGGAGTTTGCACGCCCAAGAGAGCGAACGGATCCTTGCCAATAATGATCAGGCCGATCACCAGCAGTTTGAAGACAGACAGGAAGGATGCAATGTGCCTGGGGGGAGGACAACAAACACAATACTTCAATCCTTGCTTTTAAAGTCGGCCATGTGATCTGTTCAATTCCCTTTGTGCTACATGGATGCATGTGACTGACGCCCATGGCTCTTGATAACACACTGGAGCCACACGGACAGACAACGAGATCATTTGGTAAGATGAGATTGAAAAGTACTCATTCCAATGGCCCTAATTTGGAACTGGATAAATGAGCAAGTCGGCAGTAAAAGCCCGGCTTGTAAAATGAGGCACCTTTCATGAGAATTTGCTCATCTGGCAATATCCAGACTGTTTTACAAACAAACCGCCCGTGACTCGGCAGATCATCTTACCGATAAGCGGGTATAGGAAGGAAGTTCTCTCCCTCGATGCGGATGTCTGGGTACCGCTGGTACAAGACCTGCGTGTACTCCTCAAACACCCGCTTGTACCCTCAGGAGATGCTGCAAGGAGACAAACATGCACAAACCTTTAACCTGGGACTCTCACAGAGCGGAGATCATTCGAAGCGCTTTACGAATAACTGCAGGGGATTTAGAACATGAGCTCCTTATTTCGATCACTCTTTCCCAGCCTTTCAAAAAAGCTTCAGGTACGTCGGTCGGCATTCGTTTGACGTCGCGCCGGGGTGGCCCAGGCAAACACTTGCAACGAGCATCACTCAAAGATGATCCGTTGAAATGACGCATGAGCTCGCGAACGGTTAGCCTTAGCTTCCTAGGTTATGCTAGCTGCTCGCGATGACTCGCCACATTTGGTCTCGTTTACCAAATCTGGAACTTGAGTAAGGGCCCGGCGGCGAACTGCATTTTCATCTTCTTCACGCCGCTGCTGCCGTCCCCGGACGCGGCGAGACACAGCGACAAGACCCCGAGGGCGAGGAAGGAGAAGCGAAGCCACTTGTCCGCCATCATTCTTTTCCGGGTGTCTCGTCTCGTCGGGTCGCCCAGCCCCTCTGCCCGAATTCGAGTGAGTGACAGCTGAATCGGATAAGCTCATTGGAGGATTTCATTTTCTTCGCTAGCGATTCACGACCGTTCTTGTGTTGCTTCGGAACTTTAGCACTACCTAGCGGTCTCCTTACGAAGAGGCATGTTGGAGGGAGGGAGGAGAAAGCCAAGGTTCATTCGGAATGGCTTCTTCAAGCCTTGCTTGCCAACAGTTATGGATGGGTAAAGCAATGTTTCGCCGTTTGTTTTTTTTTTCATTCCGAGGGATATTAAAAATAACTTGCTCCTGCTGGCCGATGCTTGCCTTTATAGAAAGAACATCACTGTGCAGATTTAAGGTCAGAGCATGATGCAAAGGACACGATGTGCAGCAGGAGGGAAAAAGTCAAACAATGGTTTTAATTAGTCCTCGTGCTTTATTTTTATTTAAAACAGTACAGTGCTCAGAGAAATAGCCCAGTAAACCAAAACAAGAACGGGTATTTCATTGACAAACAATGTTAGGAAATATCATTTTGTGACTCAATGCTTGAGTCGGGCCCTCTCGTCCACCAAAGCGGTATGTAATGTCATCAATAGTTCTGTTGTTGGGATTGAAGCAGCAGCAACAACAACGCGTTAGACCGAGCTCTTACTTGAAATGACTCATTCCCACATTCTCGACTTGAGAATGAGTGAATCGGAATTTGCACACACCTGTTAACTTGGAGGACTGAGAAAAGTCCATTAGGTTGGGGAGAGCTGCCTCAACGTCATACGAGGGTTGCTCCATGGAGTTCAGCAGGTCTTTGGCTTTCTCATGAACATTCTGAACAAAGAAGCCATCAAAGGCATTGAAAAGGACATTTTCCAAGTATGTGTATGGCGTATAGTAAGTGACAAAAAGCTACCTGCAACTCCGTGTAGACCTGTTCTTCCAGGTTAGCCACATGACTTAAGGCTTCATACACTGTGACCGCAGAAGTTTCCTTGAACACAAGTCAACTTCTTTAGTCTTTGATGGGAATCTCCAAAGGATGGCCACACTCAAAGCAAGGAGCCGAGCGTCGGACTGACCTCATCCGAAGAGCACATTTCCGGCTCTTGTTTTTTGGCCTCTGCGCTGTCCGCAGACTTTGCATTCAGCTCTTTCACTCTGTTACATTCAAATAGGATTGATCCAAGCAAAATCCAATTTGCCAAGTAGACATTGTTTGCCATCAATTAGAAACCGTACCTGTCTGCATAACGTAGCGTATTCATGGTGTATTCGCAAGAACCCATACCGGGTGACACCATTGCGATCTGACCACGAGAGGTGCAATTTAGGGGAGTGGATTGGAAAAAGCACCACAAGTAACACCCAGAACACGTCGACGTACCATGCAGGTTCTAGATTTCTCCCCGATGAAGGAATCTCGGAGGACCTTGGTTAAAGTGCTCATCCTGAAAGGAATGTGCTCGCTGTTCATGCCCAGCGAACGGATGCACTCCTACGACAAGAATGGAACGACACAAAACGGGTCAAACAAAAAGAAAAAAGAAAAAAGGGGGTGCCTGACGCATTCCTAGTAAACTCTGCACCTTCAGCGCCAGGAGGCTGCGGTTGATCTCGGCCGTCTCCACCAAGGTGGCACGGTCGTTGCTGTTGACGTCCGTGCCCCGCTCGTTGCCCGCCAAGTCAACCAGGGAGAACTTGCCGTGCAGCCTGGTGGCGCGGTCGTTGTACCTAAGGATGATCTGCAGAATGGCGTGGGAGCGCGAGGAGTTGGCGTTGGCTGACGTCTGACCAAACGTTCTGGAAGGGGGGTTAGGGTTAAAGAGTCACGCTGCTCTCAGCCGCTCGCGTCACGGCAAGAACGACAGAAGACTGATTTAGCAATTTCATTGTTGTTGTTTTTTTTTTTTGGGGAACCTATGCAATGTTTCAAGTCCTAGCCGCTACCTGCAAGCACTGCCCAGCTGGATCATCTTAATGACATCGTGTGCAGAGGCTACGTAGACCTCCTCCAGGCCCACCACCTGCACCTGTTGATGCTCATCCTGCATCACCCGGAGCATGGTCTTCTTATTCAGCAGGTCGTACACCTGCAGAGACGTGCATTCATTACACATGAAGTTACGGCTGTGCTTGAGTAGCACTATGTATCTTACTTTGCCATTGTAGATCTCAAAGAAGCTGACGTAAGCAGACAGGTTGAGGCTGGCGTACCTCTTCTGACTGAGGCAGGCAAAAACATCCTGAGCTGGAGAGGAAAAGAAAGAAATGGGGACGGACGGACGGATGGACGGTGTCAGGAAATGCGCAAAGGAGTCTCACCAGCTAAGGCGTAGATTCCCTTGGCGCAGTTCTGCTGCTTCCCTGTGAAATCACCACCCATGGTCTGCGCAAGGCAAGCAGAAAGCAAGTCAAGCCACAATCGGCCACTTTTGACTCCTCCATCAGCAAGACACCCACGTGAGTTTTCCCGCTTCCCGTCTGCCCGTAGGCGAAACATGTGGCCATGCCCCCTTCGAAGACGGACTGCACCAAAGGCTTTGCGGTGAACCTGGACAGCGCAGCATCAAAAGCACTTTCAAGCCACGACTCATTTGACCTTATCGGCGAAGATCCAAAACGATTCATCGTTTTGGACAGGAAGCTCGCGCGCAAAAGAAAACCGAACCAATCTGAATGAGCCGAGAAAATGTTTTTCTGTCTGTGTTGCCGCACCGTTTGTGCTCAAATCGATGAACAATTTCGCATGATGTCCACATTGTGCAATTCTATTTCATTTGACAATTAAGCGCAATCATGAAAGGCTTTCCTTTTGATTGCCAAATACAGAAGACCTTACCCGTAGACCAAGTCATTGGTGGAGGTTTCATCAAAAGAATAGTCAAACTGGAAAATCTGGGTGTCCAAGTACTTTGTCAGGTCCACTTTCTGCTTTGGTTCGTGGACCAGCACAGCGCCTCTGCCAGGCACCGAGATCACGTCGATCTCCCTTTTATTCAGCTCTAACGAAGAAGAGAAAACAAAGGAAAGGGCTCACGGCGTTTGAAAGGCACAGCAGCAGCTCCTACCCAACCCACCTTGCTTGTTGAGGGGTCGTTTGCGCACGCATACACAAATCCTGTGAGGCTCAATCTTGAAAAATTCACACGCACCCACCACTTAGTAAATATTGACTCAAAACGGCGCTCGCGTCGAAACGTACCACGTCGGTGATGGATAAGTGGATGGTTTCCATGGTCTCTCGAAAGTCTTGGATCATGTCATAGAATTGCTGGTTGGGTCGGCATGACTCTTTGAACTTTGAAAGGGAACGGAGGAAAGAAAGGTTCACTTGGAAGGCCAGAAGGTTCCATTAAAAGTGACTACCACTGACCTTGCCCTTCTTGGTCTGCCGTTCGGGAGGCTTGACGACAACAGATAGTCTTTTGTTGCCTTTGTTGACTTCCTGGGGAGCCACGGTCTTTCTTCGGCCTGCACAGGGCAAGAAAAACACGGCAGGCCTTTAAATTGCCCGTGTACAAACATCGCAGGAAATTCCTTTGGGGGATTTTCAGAGGAAAAGACCACAAGGTAATGTTAGAAAGAAACAGAACAGCAAAGGTGAGGCTCAAAGATTTGGACATTTTGCCAAAGGGCAGACACCGTCCCAAAAAGCTTCACGGAGATTTTTTTTTTCCCTAAGATGGAAATGCTGCTGTATTTCGACAATTTACATGGGCCACAGCTTACGAAAAGGACAGGAATCAAAACTTTGGTAGACATACTCCATCTTCTGACCAACAGGCTAACTAACCTGAAGATTTAGATGGAACAGTCTTTGATGATTCAACATTTTCCTTAATGGCCTCGTGAACAAAGGATGAGGTTGGTTTAGCCTCCCTCTTGCGTCGCAGGTCATTAGAAGTCCCTAGACGAGGGGTCGGTCAGAACAATTGTTGGCCTGATAGTTTAGAGGTTAGGGTTTTGACCAACCACAGTTTGTGAGGGCTGCCTTAGTTGGAAGTTCAAGTGGACTCGATCCTGAAGCTCCCGCAGAAGACTGCTCAGGGACAGACGTTTGAGGCTGGAACCGGTTGGTCTGTCTGACCTGAGACCGACCAACGCCTGAAATTTCGACAGCGGCGGGCAGATCGGTCACAACATCGGCAGAGAAATTGCTTCAAAGTCATTTGACAAAGTGACACCTCCAGTTTGATTCCCCAGTGTTATTCTTTCAGCCATTCCCACAGTGGCAAAAATCAAACGTTTGTCAATTATGGAAAATAGCCATGAAAAGACAAGGAGTGATTTGGAGGGAAGGAAAGGGATGGCGGCGCATGATTTGCCTTGCCTCCAGTCTTGTCCACGGTTGGTGTGGCAGCTTTTGGAGGGAAGCTTGGCATTAGATGACAAGATCCATAACACACAATCACAAGTCACACCAATGCTTTTAATTACGTACTACATGAGGCCAGGGCCGGAATCCTGGATGAGCGCAGTCGACCCTCGTATTTCTACGGAAGAAACAGAGGAATATTGGGGTCACTGTCATATATATATATATATACCCCCCCCCCCAACTGTGACATTACTCAACAGTGCCATTTAGCATTTTTTACAGCAAAATAGAACACGGAACAACAGTGGTGCATACAGCACGTGATACCTCACAAACACGATGTTGACTTTTCAAAAACGGCCAAGACGGATTATTTTGTAACAAACTGAAAGAAAGAAATCAACACACGTTTTCTGTCGGATGATTGTGGGAATTTTCCTCAGATTTGTTCATGGTAGACTGGATGTGATCCCACAGATCTTGATTGAGTGCCCAAAACTCGTTCAAACCCAGCTGGATGAAAGAAAGACAAATGGAGATTGTTCAAGTAACTGAAGTATTTTGAATGTTCTGATTGGTCAACATCTCATATTGCTTTTGCCATTGACGCAGATTTGAACTGACCTCCTTGGCATGAGTGCTATCTCTCTCGGGCCACTCGGTCAGTATGGTGGAATTGGCGGTGTCGATAGACTTCACAGTGGCTCGATGAACGCGCCCTATGTCGGCACGTAAACAACAGGTCGATCACATCAAAAAATAAAGGCGATGAATACGTCTTAAAGAACATTTGAACTCACCATCGCTTCGACTAATATAAACGGAGAGTCCAACAAGGAGCCTGGACCATTTGGACTCCATTTTGACTCTTTGTAACGTCACAGTTCTGAAAAGTCAGGCGAAATTGTTTCATAACCTTCAGTAATATTAGTCAAACTCTCGTCAAATAAGCGAATTTTCCTACCTGTATTTTGTTTTTGTCTTACCACACTGGGCGGGCGTTGGACGACAATTCTCTCGACCGCAACAGCAGCAGCAAAGATTTGAATTGAATTTGTTTCCTCGTCTTTAACGATCTGATTGGTCGTCACTGTGACGCGTCTTCTTCCTCTCTAAGAAAAAACACGCGCTGGGATTTTATAGCGCCGTCAAGTGGCGCTATAAAATATTGTCGTCTGGTTCAGGCCCTACTGCTACTACTCATACAAATACTACTACTACTAATGATGATAATAATAATAATAAAGGTACAGTACTAAACAGGATGAGTGTGATGACAAAGTCTGTAATTTCACTTCTACTGTAAGAGACAGGATGTGAAGAAAACAATTCATGGATTTCTGTAGAGAAATTATTTGTAAATTAGGGTGGAAAAGAAGGATTTGGTTAATTCAATGCTTTGGAATATAAACTTTTGGGCCAATAACACAGGTCAGACGTTTACTGTAGCTCTTATATGATCAGAGCGCAGGTAGCATACATTCATCCACATGCAAAGCATTCCGTGGCTCTCTCCCCTATGACGTCAACGGCCAGCTGGAGAATGACCCATAATTCAGCTCAGCCTTGCCTTCAGCGTGCACGGACGGCTTCCCGTTTTCCAGCCCCCGAAGCCTAAACACTCCTTTGTGTCCACACCCTCTCGGACCCCCTAGTAACTATACACAGGCAGGTATGTGTACACATTTCCCGCAAGTGACGCTGACATATCAAAGGTTTCATCAACAGCTCGGTGGGCCTTCACCGCTCCCTCCCTCCCTCCCTCCCCTCAAAGCAAAGGATGAAAAATAAACACATCTCTGTGGGCTCGGACCATTTGGTGGGTCTCGCCTGCCGATGACTGGGTGGCCCAGGGCTGCTCGGTGTGAGGCCGGGATGGAGCCACAACTGTTTCCTGTGAGCTGCCCAACCCCCACAACTGCCTTAGTGGGTGGCATTACCCCCCCCCCCCCCCCCAGACCCCCAGGCCCCCACTCAGTGCTCCTCCCCCACTTTTTCACTAGCACTAGTGGCTGTGCTCGTATTCAAAGGAGTATCTAAAACATTGGTTCTCTCTTTTTTTTTCACCAAGTAATCTAAAAAAAAGAACTCACTCTTGTTCGTTGTTTCCTTTGCAGCCACCATTACAGTACATTCTTTTGATATCATAAATAGATCTAAATGCTGCCCTCTGATTGACTAGCGACCAAATCAGGGCAAAGTATACCTATCACCTAAAGTCATCTGTGACCCTGAACCGGATAAGTAGTCTAGAACACGGATGAGCGGATAGATCTGAATGCTCCGAGCGGGAGAAAAGATGCATCTGGCACACATGTGGCAAAGTTAACAGATACCCGGATATCCTGGAAGGAAACAATCATTTAGATCAGAGATCATCTTAATTACGATGACAGCAATGGAGAACTCCTTTTACACTGAATCATTGAAAATGAGAACCTTTCTGTGGTGCTTGGTTGTGAGAGCTTGTCCTCGACACTTTCTCTGGCATGACGCCCCTAAATCCAATCGATGAATCTCAGCTACTTTTCCACTCATTAGCGTGTGTAGTAGCCGCGCGGCGCTCAGGTGGGATTTCGCTCCGGCTCCAAGTAAGCATGTTATTAGTGTCACTTGAACTATCCAGCATGTGTTTCCACTCATGAGCTTCAAACCCTAAAGACGGATAAAAGATTAGAATTTCCGAGTGGACCAACCCGCGACACTCGGCCTACCGTACGACTCGTGCTGACAAGATTTGAGTGGTAATCTTGGTAATGATCACCATGGGGGGGGGATTCTTGTAACTGTTGGCCCTGAATTTGTTTGACAGCTTCTTTCCATCTGCAAAACGCATTCCCCCTCCACTCAATGTAAAGAAAATTGGCCGGGGCCAAGGCTCTGTTCCGCTTTGCAGACTAAATAAACACACATGCATACATGACGTGAGCTCAACAAACTGACAAACCACCCAGGAAGCCTGACGCCTGCACAGTGGACGCTTCAGGAACTTTTGCCATTTTAGGAGAATTGCGCTTCACTGGTTCATTAGAAACAAATGCAAGAAAAAAGAAAAGAAAAGGGAACACACTTCAACGACACTAGCGAATTAACCCCCCCCCCCAAAAAAAGATTAGAACAGAAGTGTAGGCCTTTTTCCCCTAAAGTGTCCTTTTTTTTAGACTGAAGAAGACCGTTGAAGACTCTTTGTTGATTTATTGATTCATGAGTCAACTTTGTGTGTGTCCAAGCAGCCAGACTGAGTAAATACAGCCGCATGCACGCATGCTCGCACGCATGCTCGCACGCACGCTCGCACGCACGCACGCACGCTCGCTCGCTCGCACGCACGCACGCTTGCACGCACGCACGCTCGCTCGCACGCACGCACGCACGCACGCTCGCACGCACGCACGCTCGCACGCTCGCACGCACGCTCGCACGCACGCACGCACGCTCGCACGCACGCCTGGAACCTTGTCTCATTAGAGCACATTAGTATTGGCGGTGCATGCTGAAAGGCGTCCATTTTGCTTCCAAGAGCATCATTAGAGTTTAGCTGCCATCCAGACTAAAGTTACTCTTCAAACACATCAGTTTCAACAAGAAGCCCGTTCACCTTTTGAGCTGGGCCATCGAAACCCGTCCCGGCCAGTGGCCACCTACTGTACGTTTGCCCAGCTGGCAAATTTGATCTGTTTCTTGGGGTCTAATTTTGTTTATTTATTGGGTCTGTGCAGCAAAAGTGCGGCGAGCGAGAGTAGCACGCACAGCTGCGCGGCACGGCACGGCACGGCACCACAGGGACGGCCTGTGTGCTCTCTTCGGGCACCGGCGGCGGCGGCAGCAATTTCACATCCAAACAATTTTTTGAAGACATGAATAAAAGCACTTTACTACAGAAGACAGGATAATTGCTCATTAGTCTTTTGTTGACGTTGTCTTTGACTGCCTCACAGCTTTAACTGCTTAACAATACCACTGATATTGGAACAATTTGATCTTTTCAAAACAGCGCCTAGGGTGGTAGTTTTCAAAGGAATTTATAAAAATGAAAATTGCCGGGATTAAGTAGACACAGCTGTATTCATTGTCAACTCTCTAGCTATCTCGAAACAGCAAGCTGACCAAAAAGACACAGGCTAACGACAACAATATGTTTATTATTGAATTGAACAATATCGTTATTTGGAATATTTTCCTTCCTGAACCATCTTGAACAATGTTGAGTCATTTGAACGAATTCAGCTACTTTCTACATATCAAAATAGTATCAAAAAGTACTTTAGCAGGCAAACTCAGAAGTGAGCGCCAACTGGAGCCGCAACATAAATATAGCACTAAAACGTGTTAGTGTGTTTTTGAAATTAATTCTTTAAACGCATGGCTATAACATTTTTCCTCCCCCTTTTTTTTTTTTTTTTTATTAGTGACCACAGCAGAGAGGCCATCTGTTTGCTGGTATAGTGATAGGTGCAACATGTGGCCCCCAAAAAGTCAACCTACACTCACATCCTGTTTTTTTTAATTTTTTTATAGCCTAGCCCCCCACCACAGCACGATGATGTTAGGCGTACGGTATGAGACCGGGGTAAAAAAAAAAGGAAAAAAAACTAATAGCCATATGACGTTTTGACAAAAGCGATGATAGATGGTTTATTTTCATAGTTTAATATGAAATTGTGCCTTCTCTCCAAGCCAGAAGTTGTTTAGAAACACTGATTTGTTTTGCAAACTATATTTAATGACTCTTACTATTGTTTTTAATGAACAAGGCTTGAAATGTACAGATGATCTCCTAAACATTTGGAGATGCTGTTTGTCGTGCTGAAACATAGGACTGATTCAATATTGACGATAGATTACCGAATGTGGCCACAGAGAGTTATTTGCATGATGTCCATCAGTGTTTTTTTATCCACCCATTTTAAGCTCGGCTGGATGGATGGATGATGCCATCTGGCTTCTTGTTGAACTCAAGAAAGAAGCACAAGTGCTTCCATTTTTCAGACTTTTTCTCGTGTCGAAATGTTTGGATTGAACAACCGAAGCGGACACTGAGCGTCAAAGCGCCTTTTTGCTTTGACACCACCGCTCACAGTTACACGCACATGGGCCGGCGATGCATTCTCCTCCTCGACCTCCTCCTCCTCCTCCTCGTCCTCCTCCCCCTCCTCCTCCTCCTCCTCCTCCTCCTCCTCCTCCTCCTCCTCCTCCTCCTCCTCCTCCTCCTTCCCACCACATGAAATGCGTGTGTGCCCCAGCCTAGCACTGAGCCTTCATTAGGTTTTACTAGCTGACTTGGATGTGTTTAGCTTTGCTCTCCTCCACCACACACACTCCCCTCTGTGTGTGTCTAATTACCATGGCCCCCGCCTTGTCTTCTCTGTCTTTTTTTCAATTTTCAGAGACCCCTCCATATTATGAGAGGGCGGCTGCAATTTAAACTTCAGTAGCACTTTTAGACTGGCCAACTGTAAAGAGATTGCAGCGGGGTATGTTGGATGCCACTTATTTCAGTCCAATATTCACTCCACGAGTACTTTCGATATATCAAAACAAATCGAGAACTTTTTTCTTCTGATGCAGATGATGATTTGCTGGTCTGTTAGTCTGTAACATTATTGCACCAACTAATGCATCGGAAGGCATATATATATATATATATTGTGTGTGTGTGTGCATCAGTAGCCTCCACGAGCGAGTTAAAAATAATGCCGTGATGGCCCAATACTGATAACTGGTACTTGCTCGATAATCACTCTTCCCTAACTACAACTGTTGTATCTCTCACATATTCAATGAAAATAATGAGAGCATTTCAGAAGTGTGTGTGTGAGAGGTGAGTCCCCCCCCCGCCCCTCACACTCTGTCTGTCTGTCTGTCACAACGATCCAGCGTCAGGTCTGGCCCTGGGAGTGTTATGGTTTGAACTAAACAAAGCGCTTGTAAACACTGAGGCCCTCTCATCGTTAGATTGTTCAGTAAACAGACAGGCACAGAATGAATCAATTAAAAGGGCATTACGCTGCTTCCTGTTGATTTCAAACAATGTTTACTCTCCCGCCTGTCGACATGATTGCTGGATTCCTCGCAGCCAACACGTAACGTAGTAGAGGATGGAGATTGCAAACACATTTGCTATGCTGATTTACGTATATATTGATTTCACTCAAATGATTAGAAGCCTTTGCAATCACAACAAATGAGGGCATTTTAGGATTGAGCGGGAAAAGGTGTCAAACCCAAAAGAGCAGAAAAGTTTGCATCACAGAGCACTGATGGGGACAGACTGAAAAAAAGTCGACCAAAGTCTTAGCCAGAGTGAAAAATATCAGGTAAAAAAAACTAATTGAAACACTTTCATAGTTGTCAGGAAAGTTGGTGTTAAATGACAATGCACCCGCAAGTCTGCTTTCTTGCTTGCTTTTCTTCAATCCCCCCATGATTCTTTGGAATCTTTTATGCTGCGTACTTAGTGCAAGAGTATACACACACACACACACACTTGCGTGTTTTTCAACACACTCCTAAACACACATTTTTCTTGCCTAATCAGCCCTATTGAATCCAGCCAACAATGGCCACTCATCCTCAGGCCACCCACTCAGCCGTGGAAGGAGGGAAGGAAGGAGGGAAGGAAGGAGGGAAGGAAGGAGGGAAGGAAGGAGGGAAGGAAGGAGGGAAGGAAGGAGGGAAGGAGGGAAGGAAGGAAGGAAGGAAGGAAGGAAGGAAGGAAGGAAGGAAGGAAGGAAGGAAGGAAGGAAGGAAGGAAGGAAGGAAGGAAGGAAGGAAGGAAGGAAGGAAGGAAGGAAAAAGGATATATGAAAGGAAGAAATGTCTCCTGGATTTGTTTTGAAGGTCGGCTGTGGACAGTTTGGCTGGCAAACATTTTGAGACTAGCCGTAACCGAAGCAAATACCGTATGAAAAGGACGCTCGCTTCAATGGTGTCGGAGGTTTGCTGGAAACGTTGATGCTATCAGATGCAGACGAATGCTGCAATGGACAGGAATTTACAGCCTAAACCTTTCATCTACGCAGGTGGGCCGGCCGGATTTGCGTGTATTTACGGACGAGGAAGGAAAGGACGGAAGAGCCTTGTGTATGGTTCCAATTTGGGCTGATTGTGTTTGTGTGTGTTCACATTGCCAAGGCTCTCAAGTGGGACAGTGTGAATAAACCATCCAGGATGAAAAGTTGTCAAACAAAAAGTGAGTCCATTTGCACATTTAGACTTTTGGAAAGGAACTTTTTCAACAGGTTCTGTAATAAGCAGTGCTTCAGACCTTCAAGTGAACTCCCTTTGTTACTGTGGTCACTGTCCGTTACTATTCCATCCATCCATTTTATGCAATGATACACAGTCAAGTCACCTGCACAATGAATTCTCTGCTCTTCTCTGCTCTTCTCTGCTCTTCTCTGCTCTTCTCTGCTCTTCTCTGCTCTTCTCCGCTCTTCTCCGCTCTTCTCTGCTCTTGTCTTGTCTTTTGCAGCTCTTCCGCAACACGCACACACATTTGATTTTCCGATCTCGGGAACTTGAGAGCGAGAGAGCGTTTCTGGACTTTGTCTTGTTTGACGCAGCAAAACAATAGCAAGGCATTGTGGGATTTGTAGTATTAGCGCTAAATGCGCCGTGGAATACCGGTGGCTCCCTTTTGATTCATCTGCTATTGCCTCACGGGTCAAATATAATCATTCGAATCAGAAAAAAAAAAAAAGAAGAAAAAATTCATTCAATCGTGAAGAATCGGCTCTTTTCTCTGTCTGTTTGTCCATGATTTCATATGAAATACTTCACTACCACAACCAAAAATTGGCAAAGACACTACAGTTTGTTTGTTTTTTTCATAGAATTTATTTTTGTTAGTTAATTTTCTATACCAGGTGAGAGAACATAGCGGTCACACAAGGGGGTTCTTGAGCATAGTTTTGGGAAGTCACAGTGTTTTCGACATGGACAATGACGAAGGAGGGAGCCATGAAGCAAGACTGCCCCGCCCCTCCCAACACAAAAACCACTCCCCCTCTTTCCTAAATGCAAACAAAAAGAAAATCAAACTCAACAACAAATAGATATATTTATATATATATATATATATAATATATATTTACTCTTTAAAAATAGAACTTCAGTCTAAATACTAACATCTGTACAAACTACAAAAATAAATTTTGAATATAAATAATTTATATGGCATGACAACATTTTTTTTTGAACTACAAACAATGCACGAGCTTCCCCTCGACCTCCTCCAGCCAAAGATGAGTATGTAGGGTGAAATTATTTTTCCATTCCACAACAGCACAGTAGCTACTCAACATTTTCTCTCTCTCTCTCTCTCTCTCTCTCTCTCTCTCTCTCTCTCTCTCTCTCTCTCTCTCTCTCTCTCTCTTTTTTTTTTTTTTTTTTTTGAAATAAAAATAAACCAAAGCTGCCACTTGAAAAATACAGAAAAGCTCTTCCCTGCAAATGACACTGGCAGTGATGAGACCATTTCTGTAATGTAAGAACTGCAGAGGGGGAAAAAAAAAGTGGAAAAACAACAACAAGAACAAAAACACAGAGCTGCTGTCAAATGTGAATAATAGCTTATAAGTAACTCCATTTGGGTTACAACAAATCAAAAAGACTCCCTTGTAATTCCCATTGTGTTAAATCTGAGATGCAGCCACAACTAACAAAACCTTCAAGTAGACAAAACTGCAAAGGACTTAATACTGAGCTCAGGATTCCGCTGCACGCACGGAACGGACATTAACGAAGAAGGCACAATGTTAAGAAATCTGTTAGATCTCACAGTACAATATTATATGTGTGTGTGTGTGTGTGTGTGTGTGTGTGTGTGGCTTTAAGGGGGAGGAAGAGGGGCTACTGCATTTTCTTTTTCTTTTTTTTTTAAGGCAAATCACTTCAAATGACTTTGTGTAGCAGCAAAAAAACCCAACATCATAATAATACCAATAGAAATAAAACACTGACCATGTATGTTCAATAACCTAATATCTTAATAGGATCTCACTTTTTTACATATAGCACATTATTCTTCTCATTCTATACACTATGCTGCGAGGGGTGTCATGAAAACAAAACAAAACTTCCCCTCCACAAAAGAAAAACAACCCCAAAACTTTTACATGAGTATACCCAAAGTTATACAGTACTCTTTTAAATAGCTTCCCTCTTTTTTTTTTTTTTGTATTTCAAACATATAATGTCCTTCAAATAAATCCTATGTGGCCACTATGTCGAGTTTCCAGAGAACGGGTCTAGCGCTCTGGCCGTGTGGATTCTCGACCCGCCTGAAAAACATGAGAGGAGAGTCCATTTGATTTTCACAAGCCACATTTTGGGAGGTTTTTCCTTGACTCATGCGTGCTGAGGAAAAAGACACCGATTGTTGCTAAGACGAGATCAAGTCACAAAACGTCACCTTGTCTGGTCGGTTGCGTCATCCGATCCTGTGGACAGTCCACGTCGCGGAGCGCTAAAGAGTCTCTCTTGTACGAGGAAAACCTAGTCCTCTTAGCGGCCTCGAAGCAGTCCGACTCAGTGTCCGTGTCGAAGCCTTCGTGCATGTAGCCCTGATAGGCCGCCCCGGGCAGGGTCGGGTGCACCGCCACCGTCACGGAGGCCGTGGCCGTCACCATGGTGACGGGCCCCCCTGCTGTGGAATTGCTGTAGTTGCTGGGCCCTTTAGTCCTGTTTGGCTGAGGCCCTGTGGGGCCGCTCTGGTAAGTCCGGCCAGGCTGCCGAGCTCTGTCGCCAGCTACATTTTGCTGCTGCTGCTGCTGGTCCCGCTTGGATCCATCCCAGCATGTCACCTGCGAGTTCAAAGACTGAGCGTTGCGTGCAGAGTCAGCGGACGGTTCCGTCCGTCCTCTGCTTTCCTTCAGCGGCCTCACCACCTGTCACAGAGAACATAGCATTTAACGATGTCAAATATGAGAGTCAATACGAAAACCATCGATCCTGCCTACCGTGACTTTGGGGAAGCTGGGATTCTTGCTGGCTTCCAGCAGAATGTGCGAGGTGGCAGGCGGCACGCTGTACGCGCTGCGGTCGCAGTACTTATAATCCTCCTCGCCCATCTCCGACGCGCTCGTCATCTCGGAGTAGTATTCCGAATCGGATGTCTCGGAGAAAGCCCGGCGGGGGTCCGCCAAGTAACCGTGATGAGCCATGGGCGGAGGGAGAGGTGGATCGGGCGAAGGCGCCGGTCGGCGGACGCCGTCGTCGTCGTCGGCCAGATCGGCGGGGGGGCCCAGCATGGAGAGGAGGACCGGGAGCAGGACCAAGCCGTTGAGCATTCCCAACACGGTCAGGATGGCCAACACGGCAAAGAAATACCTGAGACATGAAAGTAGGATGAGCCAGATGAGCAAAAAGGACACTTTGCAACGGCTAGCCTCGCTTCTTCTATGGCACTAGAAAGGATGAGAAGGGAGCAAATGTGATTCCCCCAAATCTTTTGATGCCGCCGTGGCTGTTGCCACAAGAACACTTCCCTCCCTCCGCGCTCTGTTGCGTGTTTTGGTGTTGCGTGCGTCTCAGCACAGCTAAAGGGAGGAATGGGGAGCGCGCCACAACAAAGAACTCCCCAGAAAATTAGAGAGGAGTCCACTTAAATACTAACAGAACGCGGACAGAAAGAGTCATGAGATGCAGTAGGGACAATATGGAGACAAGCAACCACCATGATTGATTTTTGTAGGGTGACACTTCTGCATTAAAACATCACATATGCTCAAGAACGTGGATTCAAAGCCAAGCCCACATCAGCAGGGGACCTCCAACAACGTCTCGCTCTTCGGAATTCTGTTGTTTATATCAACTTGAATCTTTTCCATTCGCCGTTGGGGTCTGGGGAGTCGCATGTACGTATGTGGATAAGTGTGTGTGTGTGTGTGTGTGTGCGTGTGTGCGCCTGCGCCTGCTATGGGCTGAATGCGCCGAATTAGGCGTGCTGTTTAGTCAGTGTATCCCAAGGCCAGGAGATGTTTAGTGCAGCTTATTTACCTTCCTCTGGCTAGTTAGCTCCATCCCTGCCCCATTTGACCCAACCACAGGACCTCCAACAAAGATACCCCCTTGGTGTCACTTTTTCTTCCCTCTTTTTTTCATGGCTGCTCTGCTCGCATAAGTTGCTGCTCATGGCAATATTTCTGCAAATTTCCTTTAGCCCGTCTATGGAGCTTGACATTACATGTTAGCATGAAGCTAGTAGAGGTTAGGGTGATAGGATTGAATGGTTTGGTTGCATTTTGTCAATTGACAATGTTTCATTTTCTGTTCACATATTTTCACCTATGTGTCTGGAACCCATATATCCCGCTGATAAATTGGGCTAAGCTGTACATATTTACACCGCTCCATCTGGATGCAAGGAAGCCACCCTCTGAGCACGTCTCCCCCTTTCCTTTCCTTTCCTTTCCTTTCCTTTCCTTTCCTTTCCTTTCCTTTCCTTTCCTTTCCTTTCCTTTCCTTTCCTTTCCTTTCCTTTCCTTTCCTTTCCTTTCCTTTCCTTTTCTTTTCTTTTCTTTTCTTTTCTTTCCTCTCTCCTCTCCTCTCCTCTCCTCCCTCGCCTTGCTTTCGGCAGACAAACTGCGCTTTTTATGTCACGGAGGCCCCGCTTGCAGTCTGTGAGCTCAAGGTTGTGGTTTTGGGCCCGAGACCGCATTCAGCTGCAAAACATTGAGCTATTTGCCTTCTTCTTTTTTTTTCTCCCACTCTGACCATGAAACACTGGTCAAAAAAGGGTGCACGCACATAAACACAGGACAGCCATGTCTGTTGGTGGCCCACGCACAATCTAACCATTGGCCTGACCGCTTCAAATTTAGCTCACTGTTTTTTTTTTAACCATGGCACCCAATATGGAGGCGGGGAGCGCCAAACAAGATGATAGGAATTTTTACAGATTCCAGTGTGTACTATATGTGTGTGTGTGTGTGTGTGCGTGCGAGAGAGAGAGAGAAGGAGAGACACCACCCCGTGGGTAGGAGAACACTAGCATGTTTACGAGCAGCTGCTACACACCCCTGCCCTGATGTTTTTCCCATTTGTTCTGAGGTCAGAGAGATGGATGCATGTGCTTGTCCGGAGTGACGCAACCAGGTGCGTGTTCTTTGAATAAATAGGGCTCAGGCTGCATTGGCAGCGCCACCTGCACGCAACTTTGAGCCTTGTCTTGCTGTCTGATCTGTGCTTCCATTCATTCGCCATCTCAGATGCACACTGGCATCTCACCTCATGATGAAGTCAAACTCGGAGCCCGCCAGCATGAGAACGCCCAGCAGGGTGGAAACGGCGCCGTCGACCACCGGGGCAAACATGTGCTCCAGAGCCACGGCCGAGCGCTTGTTTCTGCTGCCGACGGCCGTCAGGAAGCCCTGCCGCGGAAAAGGACAAATGAGTTGCAAATCTTGCCCATCGTACAAAAAAAACGAGGCGAGGCTGGCGCTCGTGGCAATTCCGGGATTGGTTTTATTGAAGCTGTATGGAGCTACGGGATGGAATTTCCTTCATTGAAAATGGCCACCCTTGAATGCGTGCGCTAACTCACCAGCGCGATGTGAACAGTGAACTCCACCCCGATGCCCACCGAGGCGATAAGGATGACCACGGGGATGGCGCTCAGCTTGATGCCGATCAAACCCATGATGCCGAAAAGCTCCACCGTCATCATGGCCAGGATAAACACCTGAAAACACACACGGAGGGAAATTGAGCGATGGAAGCATGACGGACGGCGTGAAGATTGAAGGGGACTCAGTTGAGCCAATCTTTGACCTCGGGGGTCTCTGCGGAGTAGCGTCAAATGAGCCACCCCGGCCGGGGCTAATACTTCTCCTTCTTGCCAGACAATAGGTCCCCTCGTGTGTGACTGCGACAGTCGCAGACTTTGTGCTTATTCCTTAGAATGGCCGCAATGCTATTTGAAGCGTGTCAGAGAGGTTAAACTGTTGAGATAATCTTCTTGATACGCTCTTCCCATATCAGCGGATTTACTGTACCACGACGGGTGCATCAACAACACCCCCGCTGGCGCGAGCATCCATCAGAAGGCACTTGCGGAGAGCTTTTGATCCCGGCGGGGCCTCCTCGTCGGGGCACGGTTCAATTGCAAAATGATAAAAGACGTTTTATTGCTCCACCGCATACAGGCCGAGCGAAAGCTTCCAAAGGCATGGAGACTACACACGCATATGTGTGTGTGTCTGATTTCAGTCCAATTAAAGACATTCCAGCAGAAGCTGCAAGTGTTGTTATGCTCCAGTCCAGGCGGCGGACATGCATTTGTGGGGTGGGGGTGGTCACCAGCTTGTGTGTGTGTGAAACGTTTTCTAACAACTCAAGGCTGTCTCTCTTTTTCTGGCTCACACATCTCTCTGATGGATGGGTCGAGCGGGCCAAGGTCGCGACTGGGCCGATCCGTCCTGTCCCCGAGCCTCTCCTTCTCCCTCTGACAAAAGCAGTGATGGAGTTGGAGGTAGAGGCTTTGGGAGGGCAAAGTCTTTCTCGCTCCTTTGCATTCCCTTTTCTAAGGCCGGCCCTGCCTGCATTAGAATGACAAAGGTCGTCCCCCGCCCCCCCCCCCTCCTCGTAGGTGTGTGTGTGTGCGTGCGTGCGGGCGCGCGCTGGCCCTCCGCAGCGCCAAAGGCCCCCCTCGGTCGGACGACGTTATTGAGCTGTGCCGAGCGGGGAGGAAGCAGAAAATATTCAAGGCGGAGGGAGAGGCGCACTCACAATGATGCCGGCGGTCCACGGGTTGAGCAGGAGCAGAGCGCAAACCAGGAAGGTGCACGCTAGCACCACGCTAATGGCCAGGAGGAACCAATGCCTGAGGCCGATGTACTGCTCCCAGAAGAGGAAGGGGTAGCCGTTGGGGTAGTTGAACACGCCCTTGCGGCTGAACTCCTCGCAGATGGCCCTCACGCTCTCGATGGCCTCCACAAAGTCGCCGGCTTGCCGCAGCCCGTTGAGGTAATACGGGAACTGAGCGAACTCCAGGGGCTCCGCTGCCGGAACTGCAAGGATAAGGAGAGAGGGATTTTTGTTGGGGTTCTTTCCCCCCCACCCACTGCTTTGGAAATAGCGGCCCAAACTCACTGCGCAGATTCTCCCCCGTGGTGTCGTACTTGTCGTGGATCCACTCTCTGGGATGCGGATAAAAGTTGGCCTGGGAGGCGGCGTAGCCCAGCGGGTCGTTACTGACCCACACCGTCAAGTAGCTGTAGAAGACCTCGGGGGGGATAAGACCCTCGGCATCCACCAGCCGGCGAGAAGTCAGCTACAAAAGGAAGGTTTTGTCAGATGGGACGCCAAGGAGGGAAAGCATGGCATACACACGCCTATCTTATCTTACTTGGCTGTAGTCAAAAGGCTCTTTCTTGGAGCCCGTTTGGATGAGGAGCTTGTACGCCAGGGCGCCGTCCTCCGTGCCGTTCCTGTAGCTGTCCGAGGTGATCCTCCCCGCCAGCCAGTCTGCGTCGAAAGCAGCCTGAAGACCTGGACATGAAAAGATGACCGTGCTTGTCATTTGTCATCTGCTTCGGTGAGCAGCCTTCGAGTGTGGGCGTAAAAAAAAAAAGTGAAATATCACATTTCTGTTTCTGTCTGGTTTTGGGGCAGCTGGCTTTGATTGACCCCTTCGCTATTACTTCCTCCTGACTGGGCCTCTGACATGTCCTAGCCCGAGGACACACGCGCACACGCAAAAGATAACCTCCGACCCCACCCCAATCTGTCTACTGCCCAGGTGGATGGGTTAGGGCAAACAGCCCGCATGAACTTTCCCTCGCCCTCGGCACCCGAGCCCCACAGCCATTCATCGAGTAAGCCGAGAAAAACCCCCACAATGTACCTCTGAGCCAGTCCTGGAAGTAGTGCAGCCACATGCGGGGCAGTTTGCCCTCACTGTCCCGGACCACGGATCGGACAGAGTTGAAGGCGTTGTGGAGCTGGATCAGAAGTCTCTGTGAGCGGGCGTAATCGAATCCGTCCGTGGTGACCAGATACATGTTGTAGAAGGAAAAGTATTTGAACTGGGCGTCGATGAAGTCGTACTCCTTGGTGTCGCGTGGTACAATGTCAGTCAGGTAGAGGCCGTCGTGCACCGTGGTGGTCCCGTACAAGCTGAGGCCCAGGAGGCCCAGGAAGAGGATGACCACCGTGGCTTTGCTTTTGGGCTGGAGGAGGAGCGGGGCGTATTTCTCCCTGGCAAAGTGGGACAGGTTCCAGCGGAGGAACGGGAGCGGGACGCACTTCTTGCCCAACTTGGAGTCCTCCACCTGAGCGAGCAAGTCCCGGGTAGAGCTGGAGGTCGGGGTGAAGAGCTGCGAGCCGTAGGGATCCTGCACGGGGGTGCCGGGTGTAGGGGTGATCGCTACCAGGGAGGACACACACACACACACGCACAAGGAATGACAAACGTGACGTGGGCCGGCCACCTCTGACAGAGCATCCGCTTGTGTTTTGACTCCGCCTACCTTGTGAAGCGGGAGGACACACAATGATGGACGTCGGGCTGGTGGAGATTTGAGAGGTTGGCGGCAGGATGGTGACGATGTGCTGCCCGGCGGCGTCGCACTGCGTGAACGCTTGCACCGTGGTGGTGATCTGCGTGCTGGTGGTGATGGTGGAGCCCGCGGCGAATCGGTGCGAGGCCGGCGCCCGGCTCTGCTCGGGGGCGTCCGACAACTCGTGCGGGGACAGGTGGATGACCCGGTCGGCGCAAGGGCTGTACAGGCAGCACAGGACGTCCAAGCGCTTGTCCTCGCGCCGGTGGAGGTCCAAACTGAGGATGGCGGGGAAGATGAGCAGCACCATGGCAAAGTTGAACACCACCACGATGGCCGCCTGGAAGCAAGGAAGGAGGGGAACAAAATTAGATAAAGAACAAACACTCTGAGAAAAGTGAGCTTGTTTTTTTTTTTTTCTCCCTCCTCTGATCACAATAGTCTATAAACAAGACAATCAATGTATGTATGTATATATGGAGAGAGAAAAAGAGCGCAAGAAAAAGAACAAAATGATGGTCCAGAAACACTAAGCAGGCCAGGCAAACAAAAACCAAAGAAGCAGTGAGGTTGGCTGGTGGGAAGATATACATACATATAAGCTGTGAGCCTTCAGCAGCCCCTCGCCGTAGCCCCCCGAAGCTGACGTCCTAACTGGCTGCGGTTTGCACTGTGTGTACTCCCGGGAGCGAGTGTGTATTTGTGTGTTGCGGACCACCCACAGTTAAGTCACAGATCACAGCAAAGCGCCTCGACGGCTCAGTGATATACGGATCAGAGAGCTCCCCTCTAGGTCTCTCTTCCCTTTACTGTGGACTCTTCCACATTGCGCACACATACAAACGTTTAAAAAAAAAAAAAAAAAAAAAGAGTTGGCGCTGTTGGTGCAGTGGCCATAAAAATTGGGAACAAAGGCTTTCCCCTGCTCTTGAATAAATGTCAGCTCTCTTAAGTCATCCCTTTCATTTTCAAAGTAGCCGCCAGGCTCTGGCAGCGCGATTGTTAATTACTTTGGGTCATATAAAAAAAAAAAACCAGAAAGTGGGTACCTGCAAGGAGAACGCTCGCAGGGCCGGGATGGGCACGAGAGCCGCCATGAAGAAGGCCATCATGTTGTTGACGGAAGTCAGAGCCACGCTGGTGCCCGTGCGACGTAAGCAGTCTCCGGTCCGCTCCTGGGAGAGAACGCGTCTCAGAGGAGAAGGAAAGACCCTCGAGGGGAAGGAGAGACGAGGAAAGACACATACCTTGAAGGGAATGTTACTCCCGCCCTCGGTGAAGGAGTGAGCCAAAAGAAACATGTCATCCACTCCGATTCCAAGTGCCAGGAAGGGAAGCACCTGGGATGAGCCACGCAAATAGTCAACACTGACTCCTTCGGATCCAATATGGAAGCTTGACGTGACAATAGGCCCACGGGAAGTTACCTGAGTCGTGGCGGCGTTGAAGGAAAGTCCCAGCAGGGAGCAGAGACCCAGCCCCGCAGCCACCGACAGAGCCACCAGGAGCACGCCGGCCAGTCCCACCGCCCCCTGCGACTTGGCGCAGTCCCACCTCAGCATGGTCACGCAGGCGTACGCCAGCTAGCGGGGAACGCACGGGTGTCCGATGGTCAGTCATGCATCCCAACAGCGACGGCGCCGTTTTAGTCCAAACAAATGGCTCACCATGAGAAGGTAGCCTCCAGCTACCCGTAAGACGCTGACATCGGAGAAGGACTTCATGATGTCGTTGAGCGTGGTGGTGGAGAAGGCGTGGATAGACTGGCTGGAGTTAGACGGGATACTCTGGTGGACCACCTGAGGGATCAACAGCCATAAATCAATCCCACGTCAAATGCTTCCAAGTCTCACGTTTAGCTATTAGCATCAGACAGAAGAAAGAAAGAAAAGCTCGGATGCCTCCACATACATTCTGCGCCTTGTTTATTTAACATGAAAGAGTGGAGTCCCATAAGCGCTCGCTTGTCCCTTTCAACAGCGCCGTATTTAAGAGCCGCCCAAGGGAAAAAAAAAAAAAAAGCCCTTTGAAAGACAACACGTATGTATGTGTGTGCGTTTCACATGTGCCGGTGTGCGTACGTATGACAAGCGAGGAGTAATGAGCACAGATGCCAGAGGTTGTCGTGTCAAAGGTGAAAGGAATGGGGATCACGTGACCGAGGAAGGAGTGAACACGACTCAGCTATTTCTTTTTTGTTAAATTGATATCATCACCACTCCGATTTAAACTCGCTTTGTTGCGTTGTTTTCACAGCGCGTTGCTCTTTTTTTTTTTGCCCCAAAACATGTTTGGTCTGCCCTCCCACCGCTTAGTGGTGGGTGTCAGCTATCACAGCAACAGCTTGTTCCCATAATGAGGGCTCTGACAGTGAGAGATGATTGGCCTGCCACACACACACACTGCTCTGCGATTTGCTCACGAGGAACTTGACGCGATTCCAACACGAGTGGAAGAACATGGAAATATCTCCTCACTGCGCCGTTCCTACCTCTACAAATCTCCGTTGCCACGACTCCAGGATGGCGGTAGCCTTTTCTTCATTCCAGTTGATGTCGTGGATCTCATAGTCGTCTTTAAAGTGCTCGTACAGCTGCTTTGGGCTCATCAACAGGAACATGCTTTGAAGAGCCTCGGCGCTGCAGAGAAGAGGAAGAGCACATTCAATTCGGCCACACTGCTGTCTGTCCTCCAAAAAGCAGGTGTTAGTGTTATCTTCTGTTCTTGGCAGCGGCGTGGCGAGCGCAAATTCAGCTGAGACGCACAAGCTGCCGGCCGGGCTGTAGCTTCCAAATCGGAACTCCTCGGAGGGTGGAGCCGAGCTTACCTCATCGGAGCATCCCGGGTGTTCTTCACGCGGCCCCCGAGGATCAGCTCCTCCTGCCAGTGCATAAACTTGCGGCTAAAACCGTGGCAACCGCCTCGGAGGCGTCCGGCGATGTCGGGAGACTGCAAGGGACAAAGAAAGACACGCGGTGGTGAGCCACTCGGGCGGTGTACTGTACTGTACTGATGGGCCGGGCTCATCCGTACCTCCGACTGCTCTTTGTTGGGAGCACTGAGAGGGCAGTCGGGATCTGACGGGTCCAGACAAGGCCGGTTCATGTAGGCGTGGCCCACCTGCGAAATGACACCAAAAGGCTCAATATGTAGAAGGAGTCACGGAGATCCTATTCATAAGAAGCCAAATCCCACCTGGGCTTTGTCCAACATCTCCTTAAATCCTTCCAGGGACGTAAACTGACTCAGTTCCTCCATGAGCTTGACTGGATCCAGATTCATCCACTGGATGTCTGGCATACCCCTGCGGAGCAACCACCGACCATCAACACGGACCCAAACACATCCCGAGTGCTATAAAAGCAAAGGCTTTGTGCGCTCTGTTTAAGGGAAAAAGCCGTCGGCATGAACGCTAGCTTGCTGGATGGCTGGCTGGCTGGCTGGCTGGCTGGCTGGCTGGCTGGCTGGCTGGCTAGCTGGCTAGCTGGCTAGCTGGCTGGCTAGCTGGCTGGCTGGCTGGCTGGCTAGCTGGCTAGCTGGCTGGCTGGCTGGCTGGCTGGCTGGCTGGCTGGCTGGCTGGCTGGCTGGCTGGCTCCCCTCCCTTGGCTAGATACAGAATGAAATGGCCATTATTATCCCATTTCACACTGCTACAATGCCCAAGGCGAAGGCAGGCAGGGTGGCTTCCATTCCACCATAAGTCATAAGAATTACCTCTGCCTCCCAAACATCTTGATGTGTCTCACCAGAGGTCAAAATAAAGTCAAAGGTTCAATATGACAGAATCAGCATTTGGAGGCAACTCCAACGACAATTTTTTTTTACAAGTGTAACGGAGGAACAACCGAAGCCCCGCCCCACATCCTCCCTGCAAAAACAATTGATAAGAAATCAATAACAACAGATGCCAAGATGGGGCACATAGAGAGAGCACTTGGCCCTCTGGAGTGGAGCGAAGCGAAGTGGCGTGGGGAAACATAACAAGCCTTGATGAGAACATAAACAAATTTGCAAAGAAAGCTCAGCCGTATAGTCTCTTTTCTAAACGAAGCAAGCGCTCAATTGAAATATCACTTCTGGTTCTGAAAAACATTTGGACAAGGAGGTAAAAAAAAAAAAAAAAAAATACGCCCCAGACTCCAGTGTTAAGCATCTTGTTGCCTCTCCGTGTCTTTCTCCAGGGACTTGAGGTTTGAATGCGGCCCATTTTATTTGTTGGACAACTTGGGGAGCGAGCTGGGAGCGCGGGGGCATTACCATGAGAATGGCGAGTGTTAGCCGCCAGCTGACAAAGCCGGGGCACCCCCAACCCTATCTCCCTCCCTCTTTCCACCGGGGCCCCTGCACTGATGGACACTCACTCGTAAAGTGAAAGAATGCTTACCATTGTCTGACCCAAAGGGCTCCCCAGCCACCGCCACCACCGTCACCCCGCCCTCCTTCTCTCTACCAGCCCACCGTCTCTCCCTCCCTCCCTCCCTCCCTCCCTCCTCACTTTCTCTTTTTGAATTTCCCTGTCAGGAAACTACAACCCCGGCCGGGCCCTAAAAGAACTCTATTACTGAGCGCTGGTGTCAGTCACAACACCCAATGACAGCCTGACCGTATCTTTCAGTCCACAAGTTGTCTGTTTGCATGATGAAAAGTAGCATTAGTTAGGCAGAGCATTAGTTTCATCCGCCGATGTTACTCATCAACTTCGAGTCACAAATGAAATGAGGCAATAAGTGTCTATTACAAACAGAGCCTATAAAAAGTGTGTTTAAAAACAGGACGGCCGGCCTCGAGTATCCCAACACTTACGGTAAATAGGCGGACCCTCCCTGTAGCTTGGCCCCTTCCCAAAAACAGTCCAAAGGGGTGATTATCATGCAAGGAAATAGCTTGTCAATCATCTGGGGATTGGGAAAACCAAAAAAAAAAAAAAGAGCATACAGATGAAGATAAAACATGACAGTGATCCAAATCCTAATAAAGTTGACTGAAACGTACCCTTTCAATCATGACATTTTCAATGATGGGGACTCCGGATTTATAGCATATTTTATTGAGATCCCACGACCTGGCGAGCCAAAAACAAATGAAATCATCTCTTTTGATCAAAACTAAATAGAAGGTATGGCTCATAGAGCTAGCGCTCCACTTACTTTCCAAAGAGTGACACCTGCACCTTGCTGGCAGACAGTGCAGCCTCCATGTGCACCAGTAAAGCTTCCTGGGTAAGAATGTTGGTGCCTTCTTCTTTGGGGGTCTGGATGAGCATCTGGGAGGTAAATATGGACTCCTCGCCTTGCTTCTCCCTGGTGTAGCGAAGCTCCCGGCTCACCCGACTACCAGCTTTAGCAAAAAAAAAAAAAATTATACATCAGTGCGGGCATCCATCAATATTACACATTTGGCCCGAGCGGACAGAAGCGTGTTGATATATTTTGCACACGAACGCACACACACACACACGTGTGTATGGAGCAACGCCCTTGGCCCTCGCCAGTGTTGCTTTTGAAGGCACTTCACACAAGGCAGCGTCTGGCCAAGAGAAATGACTAATGCAGCTTCACATTGGCTCCTTCTGTGAAACAGATGTGCCCTGTTTGTAAAAAAAAAAACCCGCACCCCTTCACCATCCCACTCAGCATGGCAGATACTAGTTCAAATACATGACAAAAATAAGAATGATCCAATGTTCATCTACAATGGGGGGGAAAAAAAAATCAAGAGACACCAACAAAATGTTGGCAATTCATCCAGAATGACAATTATACAAACACAAATTCATCCATTCAACTATTAGTTGTGATAATGGCCCATAATGTCAAATTAGCACAGAATAGCGCCAACTCCTGGTGAGGGGGACTTAGTTGATGTCTGTTGTGCACAGAGGTTGAAGATGAAAGACATAAAAGCAGACAAACAAAGTCAAGTCAATGGATTTGATTAAAGATGCCGCGTCGGAGAGACGCCGATGAGGAGGAGAGCGAGGCCAGGCCAGACGAGCCGAGCCGAGCCGAGCCGAGCCGGGGATGAAAGAGGGGAAGAGGAATGCTGTGCTCTGTGTGTGTGTGTGTGTGAGCGCGCTATATGCGCTCCAGCCTCCTAATTACAGGAGGTTGCCCTGAAAAGAGTTTGCCAGCTGGGGGGATCTGTGCCTGTGCCAAGTGGACATGAAACATGCCGCGCCGGATCACAGAGGGCCCGTCTGCCCCTCTTTCGTTGTCCCTCTACATGACAATGCCGGCCGGGAGGAGATTGAAGTGGTGGTGGCGGTGGGGGGGAGCATGAGCAAAAGTAGCTCCTCCTTAATTCTAACTCTTGTCACTCTGTTTCACGGCTTTGCCCTCAATTCTGGGCTCCTTGCAATAGTGGAATGGAGTCTGAAGCCAGGCTCTGGAACGTATCCCTGCGTGATAAATGAGGGTTGAATGCAGTCTGTAACGGATGGGGAGCAAAAGAAAAAACAAACGACCAGGAACGTGTGAGATCAAGTTGGACCTCGGGGGGGTTCTTTAGCAGTGCAATTATGTCGTCGGTGGTGCTGGTGGGTTCCAATATTCCTACTCGGCACTTTCGAGGCTTTAATTACGAGCAGGGCCGGAGGGTATCGCATCACCACGTTTATTTGCAGTCGCCGGTGTGCACCCCCGCCCGCCCGCCCGCCCCAAATGGACATTCCTCCTCCCAATGTTGACAAAGAGTTTTTCATTTCGAGACAACGGCAACAGTAAAAGTTGAGGTCATCACGTTTGGTCTAATTGGCGCTCACACAAGGAGAACTGGATTTGTGATGAATCCTTCTTTTTTCCTTTTGGTGGTTTGAAGGCCAGAATGCGAACCTGTGGCTATCTCCTAATATGTCAAGACAAAGTGGTAGCTCTTCCGCTGACATCTGTTCAAATCCTTTTTGACGTTTCGTATGTGAACGTCTGCAGCGTCGGGGTTTTGATCCCAACAGGAACTGGGTGGCTTCGGTGAGAGAGACTTTGGCTCTGTAATTACAGGCCTCCTGAAGTAAATTATAGCTATTTGTGTCTCGTTCCTCCCATCTGGACCACCCAGGCGCTACGATCCGCCCTCCCCGCTCTCTCTCTCTCTCTCTGTGTCTTTCCCCTGGTCCGGCCTCAAACACCTCAACTTCACAAACGGCCGCCCGCGCTCACTCCTGCTCGGCCCCAGATGGGCCACTTGTCTTTTCTTTGAGTCTCCTCTCGTCTTTCCACACCGTGCTGCCACCCCCAACCGCCCGCCCGCCCCCCCCCTCTCAACCCGTGGACCGCAACCTTAAAGAGACCGTTCTTGGAAAATGTTCTCCTCAGAGGGTATTTAAAAAAGAAAAAACACCTTTGAGTGAGGAGACTTGGGGTTGTAACGCCCAAGTAGATGCTTGTTTTACTACAAGGGAAGTTAAACTGTTAGTCCATGTGTGATTAAATGAAAAAAAAAAAAAAGGGTCATAAACTCTGCCTTGAAATAACATTGTCATTCTGTCTCCGTTTGGACCAGAGTTACGACACTGAGAAGGTGAAGCAAAAGGTCAAAACGAGCTCCCGGCATGGCTTGGTGACTGCGAGTCATGCGGACCTGATGTTTGGATGAACGTGTGTGGCCCGGCGTAAAGGCCGGACTGGAGCTACCTCGTTGAGACGTTTGCTCTCGTCGTGACCCTTCCCTTCCCCTTAAAGCTTAGATTTCCCCGACTGAAGGAAATATAGCAGACGCGAGCTATTCTACTCTATTGTCTTCTCTTGGGGTGGCGTACAGGCAGGCAGCCACGCAGGCAGGCAGGCAGGCAGGCAGGCAGGCAGGCAGGCAGGCAGGCAGGCAGGCAGGCAGGCAGCCAGGCAGCCAGGCAGGCAGCCAGGCAGGCCCTCGTCCCCCGTTCCGGGCCACGCTGGGTCAGGCCAGGCCACCTTCAAAGTTGAGTGTGGTAGATTAGCTGGATTAGGGGGGGGCTCTGAAAGGCCCCACGCTGTTCTGGAGGAAGACCCGAGAAGAGGAGGGCTGAAAGTGACATGTTTTTATTTTTGATGACCTGCCCCACAAGTGCCATGCGACCGAGTAGGGATGGCTATTTGAGCACATTGCTGTCATTTCAAGACAAGTATGCAATTCTGAAGGCCATTTTGCAACTTTCTGTCGACCGAAAATGACATCAGAGTTGCTCGGGGCTCAGAGAATGGTCACTCACAACTCAGCTTGTGAATGTCTCACGACCAAAGTCAGACAACAGGTGCGACTAGTGGGCCCACATACAACATATTATTGTAGAGAAAAAAATCGAATCAAATCAAAAAATGACCCTTGACTTCCTCTTTAATACTATACGCTTAGTTCTTTTATTTAAAATATCATATAATTACGTCTATATTTGTTTATATGAGATAAAAAGTGAAAAGAAATGAAGCATCCCTGTTTCTTTTCATGCCCAAGTCCACTCTGGGTGCCCAGTCCAGTACACAGCCGCACGCCTAAAGTCAGCTGGCTGACCCCGCTGAGGAAAGGAAAGAGCACAATCGAAAATGCATGGCTGAAAGTCTACTCTCTTGCCATTTCGTAGACACATTTGGAGCTAGAACCGGTCCGGTCCTGCCCCGAGCAGACGGCTCCACTCCCAGTGCAGCCCCCTTTTGTTGTCAGTCAAGCCACCCTTCCATTTCTTTGCGATGTTTCCCAACAAACAGCAGAATAAAATAAAGCGGGAGGGTTTTTTTTTTTTTTCTTCTTCCCATCGTCCCTCTTCCTCACAACAAAAAGCAAATGGACCAAAACGTTCCCAGCCTGTAAAACAATGCCAGACTCCCTCCACTGTGGGAGTGGGAATGAGGGAATGGCTGGGAGGGGGTGCAAAAAAAAAAAGACAAGCTGGCACTAGCTAGTTTACCTACAGTGCAAAGCTTTGATCTCACTCGACATTCTACTGGTGAGACGATGTTAAAATGTGCAGAATGACACCGAAAGAAAAAAGCCATCCATACCTGTATGTGAGAAGAAGCCCTTTCCAGTCCAAAAGAGTTCAGTTTCACTTCCAATCTATTCACATGTGCCACCACACATAAATTTCCAGCCGGGCTGGCCTGGCATTTAGGCACTTTCCATTTCCATATGTATAGGCTTGCCTCTGCTAATTATGCTAATCGCGCCCAGTGTTGGCCACTGTGAAAAATAGTCACATTAGACACTCCACTGACCGCTAATGCTGCTTCATGTGTGCTCGAAACATTACATTCATCCCGGCCTGAACGGCAAAATGTTTCCACCTTGCTGGTCTCATTGAAATCAGAAATGAATTTATTGAGCCCGGCAATCATTTCTTCTCTTACAAGTGCCAAGACAGCGACCAGTCTCCCTCGTCTACATCTCCGTTTTATTTTATATGACCAGGATGTAAAGACAGAGGGAAATAGCGCAGACTCAAAGGAAAGGAAAGGAAAGGAAAGGAAAGAAAGGAAAGGAAAGGGTGACACCGCGCATTGATTGACATTTCATGATCCCGCTTTTTGCTTTGTAGCCTTTCAAACCGGGGCCTCATTCGACTTATGTGCTCAGTCCCCATCCAGCCTACCTATCGCAGTTGAGTCGGAGCAACGACGTATCGTTTTTGCCAATTGTAGTTGTTTGGATGGCAGGCATGGCATAGACGTTGACGCATGACGCCGTTCAGATTGAAATTTGGAGGTGACCCAGGTTGACTCTGCTCTTTGTTTGCTGGCTCCACCAGTGAGGTCCCAGGCCCTGAGCACTGGGAGTTTATTTATCTAGCTGGGGCACTATTCACCTTGAATAATGCCTCACGGAGCTCCCTTGGAACTGGGCTGGCTCGCTCACGTGAATTGTAGCATTTACGGAGTTCATTTGTGTTTTCTCGTTCTCTTTTCTCTCTCTCATCAAGCCAAATGATTGGGTGCTGCGGTCTGGGCCGATCCCACTCCTCTCATCCTCGTATTTGGACAGTTGGAATCACTGAACGTGTCTGTCACGGCTCATTAAAAACTCAGCTAGGAAGCATTTGTTGACAGAATCACTGAGGCCTTTATTTTTTTACCCCCACAGATGGGTTTTTTTTTTTTTCCCTAATAGCAACACCTCACCAATGACAGGATTGCGACGCTTGAAAACGAGACAAGGCAAGGCGAAAAAGTGTCAGCGAGTCATAAACTTCCAGTCTTCCTGTCTCAACCATCCCCCCCCTCCCGCTGGGTGTCTACTCCCATCACTCTCCTCTTCCTGCATCCCGCTCTGTCTCTTTTTAACGACTCCCCCCTTTTTACTCCCCTTCCCAAGGACAATACTGGCCGAGTCGCACGTTGCCAAGCTCAACTTTCACACTTGAAAGGAGGGTGATGATTATTTGCAGTGTGCAAATGTCATTTACCTTCTCAAAGATGTCCTATTGTTTTCTCTGCGCTCTTTAAAATCCTTCATCAGACTAAACACGTCCCAAAAGAACGCTCACGGAGGAGGAAGGAAGCCCGGAATCTCAAGTCACAAGTCGGGCTGTGTACGTACAAAGGTGACAATGTACGTGTGAGGACAGTTGTCAAAACAACGCCACGCTGTGGAGATGATGACACCTCTGCGAGCGCATTCCAAAGCCATTACAATCATTTACTGTGCTTTTTTGTTTGTTTGAACGGATTTGCAAAGGTTCATCGTTGTTGTAAAAAAATGGCATATATCTTGCCTTAAAATATATATATCTCCATATTTGATGACTTATGTTCACGGGCGGAACTAGAAGGGGGGCTTTGGGGGCTCCCTGAAAATATGTCTTCTTTTTCTCTCCATTTCCGCCTAGCATTTGAATTCTCTCCCATGACTTTTGACTCTATCTTATTCCAATGGTCATATTCAAGGCTGTAGTCTACACTGACACCGCTATTGGTCTAGACACGCTCATACATGCCTCCCAAAAGGGTCCAACCATCCGTCTTATGGGTGCGCTTTTGTCTCACGGTTTGTGTGAGTGTTTGCTTGATTTTGTGCGTGCGAGAACTAACCTCTCCTTGTCCCACAACCACTTTACTCTCCATTGAGGCCCCTAGCGGCTTTGTGAATGGGCTATTGGTGGAAACAAGGCAGGCTGAAACTTTAGAAACATGGCCACAGCCTCTTAAAGGCGCAGCATCCCGTTTTAAGCAGCCCACCACTCTCACACACAGCACACACACACACACACACAGCACACACTCTCCCCCCTCACTGCCCCCTTCCTTCCTTCCTTCCTTCCTTCCTTCCTTCCTTCCTTCCTTCCTTCCTTCCTTCCTTCCTTCCTTCCTTCCTTCCTTCCTTCCTTCCTTCCTTCCTTCAGTCCCCCAGCAAAACAACTGGCACACAAACATCTAAACATCACGTTTACGTCTTGGCCAATTAGCTCAAGAGGTCCTCCGAAATCTTGACACTCTAAACAGGGCTGCTGATAATGAATGACTACATGGAATTGAACGGTGACGTACGAAGAGCGTGCGGCTCCTCGGACACCTCCGCTCAGGCTGACACGGTGGGCCCAAAAAGGCTCTGTTTATATTCACCAACTGCTGTGGCTGGCGCTTTTAGAGCGTGCAAAACAGGTGGGTCAACTTCAGCTGCATTCACTTGGATTTTTTTTCGACTCATGAAGGAGGAGGAGGAGGAGGAGGTAGGGCAGGAGGCGGTGCCTTGCCTGCCTCGCCTCTTGTTGAATGGAATCCAAGAATAGTTAGGGACCACACAGGGAGCCGTAGAGGAGGAGGGAGGGAGGGAGGGATGCGGGGGGAGGTGTCCGACACCCCCGGTAACCCCCCCCCCCCTCCCCTCTCAAAGATGGCTAACCATTCACACAGTCCATCTGCTGCAGGGATCAGCCTGGGGGTTTAAAAGGCATTTTGGCCAGTGTGAAAAAGCAAATAAAGCTGCTTCTGCCCCTGAAAAAAAAAAAATGAAATCAAAACGTGCAGCCGGCCCGTAGTCCAGAGAGCGTGTGAGGTGCCACGCGCTCACTTTCCACACTGGACGGGCTCCCTCCCGCTAATAGACGCAGAAGGAATCCTTCCGACGACATAATTGCACCGACTGTTGATAAATGATGGCTTGATGCAAACTGAGTCGGTCGGGCGCTCTGTTGGAGTCTCAAGCGGCTAGCTGTCTAGCACCACGCCACGCCACGCCACGCCACGACATGACGTCAGCTGTGGGCTCAGAGCCTGACTCGGGAAGATTCTCCCATTTGTGTCGAATCCCAAATAGTCATTGAGGACGTTGAGTAATGCTATCGATTGTTGGATATTGACCTATTTAACCTGACTTTGAGGCTGCGCTTACGTCATGGAAGTCGGTCGTAAACCAAAGACCTCCCTGCATTTTTCACCAAACGGAAGGTGTCAACCAAATCAAGCTCACTGTTGAAGGCACGGCGGCCTTTGAAGAAAAAGAAAAGAATTCCAAACTCACCTTCCACCCACAGCCGTTCAATGTCCGTCTCGATGGCGGCGACCCGGAGTCCCACCGAGAGGGCGCCGAACACCAAGAGTCCGATAAAGAGTACCTTCCCGCAGTGCCTCTGGATGTGGCAGCCCAGAGAGAAGAGGAGGGCCTGGAACCTGGCACGGATCCACAGGGGGGCTTTTTGACCTACCGCCTTCCCCTAGGATGAGAGAGGAGTCAGTCAGTATGATGAAAGCTTCCCAAATTCTCTTCAAAAGCAGTGACAATGACATCATACGAGGGACAACCGACTATGTCCCTTATCAATGACAAAACCATGGCAAGAATTCGAGCATATTTGTGCTTAGCTGTCTGTCCGTCTGTCTGTCTGTCTTGATTTTTGGGTGGGCCTGTGCTCAGCTTCCGGCTCTATTTTTGGTGTAGCAGTACATCCCTATCATTGTGATACCATCCATCTTCTGTCACTAGCCAATCACAGGGCATGATTATTGGACGATCTCATATACAGCGCATTTGCAACTCCGTGTGTGGTATTTTTATTTCCGCTCGCTCGCTCGCTGGCTCGAGCAACCCGTGAGCGTCGGTGAGCGTCGGAACCCGGCCGGCATCCACGGCGTCCCATGAGGCCTTTGAATGGCTTCGATGAACACAGTGGGAGGGAGGCACAGCAGATGACGAACTTTTCTGCATATTGAAAACAAGCCTGCAAGTCATCTATCTTGCTTGATATTTGTTTGAAATGTTGCTTGCGAGCGCTGCAACTGTCATCGCGGTGTATTTTCCTCCCTCCCTCCCTCTCTGCGGTGCTGAAACACATCCAAGCATCCGGGCGGTCCGAAAAGATGCTTTGTCAGATCAAACTCAATCAGTGAATTCCTTCACAGGACAGGACCCACCGCATTTCCAAACAAGAGCCTGGCGAAGCCCACCGCGCTGCTCTGACGGCTTGCCTCCAGCCAGAAACACGCACGCACGCACGCATGTGTGACGTTATAACAACACGGAATGGGGCCACGGAAGCAAGCGATGCCACTTTGCCACATTTCTTTGGAGCGGAGCGGTCAGTACTTGTGGATACTTTTTCCAAATGCTCACAGCACAGCACAGCACAGCACAGCACAGCTTGATTTGAAGTTCCATGCACAGGTGCTGAAAGCTTTACGTCATCAATCAGCTTTGGCTTTTCAGTGCAGTTCAATGGTATATGAGACTTTAAATGTGGTTCCTCGAGAGCTGCGTGCTTTCGGGACGAGAACACCCCCAACGAACGACAAAAAGTCCCGTAACATGATGACAGATTTGATGTGATGTCAACATTGGATTGGAGTCTTTGGCTCCAAGAGGGCTGCTTTGGGGACTACATCCTAAAAGCAAGGAACAAGCATTGGCCCGTCATTTGGCAAAGTGAACCAACTAAAAAGTCCATCCAAGTGGAGTGAGTCTCTACATACATGTGACTTGTGGAGGTTTTGGGACCCCGACTTGAGGACTACACACTCCATCCACAATGAAGGTCCTTCTAAACAAGATCCCTTACTGTAAATTCATTGAAGCCGTTAATGATGAAGCGGTTCATGACTAGCTCCACTAAAAAGTCCAACTTTGTCATCCATATCCGTGAGGACACCCAACCGCCCGCCCACCCCAAAAGCATCGCAACAAATGCGCCCTTGAGAATCAAATCCTGGGTGATCACCTTTGAGATGTGTTTAAGTGCCAAAGCGGCATGGCAGTAACCGCTGGGTCTCCGGAGCGCGTCGGCCGGCGGCGGCGGCGGCCGGGGGCGCACGTAGCTCGGGGGTAACGCTCCAAAGACGCCGGCCCCTGGGACCTCGCTATCCGAGGCCATGGTCCGAAGAGGCTTGGGGGGCAAAGCGACACACAAAGCGGCTGCGATTTCACAGAGCGCCGCAGTAATCCGACATGGGAGAGGAGCGCGTCCGGCGCCGACGAGTTGCAAGAAAGTGTCCTGCTAGTCTTCCGTGGAGCCGAACGAGTCGCCAAACTCCATCCCAACATTATGCGCCCAAATCCGTAAAGATCCTTCAGTCGTCATTCGATCGCGGAGTTGTTCAAAACACGCACATACAAAGAAAAGTGGGGAAAAAAACAAAAAACAAAAAAAGTGCGTCTCAGATCGTAGTGCTAGTAGTTGAATCGGTGATCTTGCTGGTGGTCGCGCGTCGCGTCGCGTCCCGTCGCGTCAAGTCTAGCTCCGATCGCGCTGCGGCAACGTTTGGACGAGCTCGCCTCTCGGCAAATCCTGAAAAGGGAGCTTTGATGGAAAAGTGCCGCGGCTCCCATTGGCCGAGGAAGAGGCAAATTACTTTGCAAACATCGCCTATTATTAGCTGCTAAGCAACAGCTCACCAAAGTGGAGAGCGAGCGAGAGAGAGAGAGAGAGAGAGAGCCAGGGAGGGAATGGAGACAGCCAGAGAGAGAGAGAGAACGGAGACCACCCAGGCTGCAGCCTGGGCTGGAAGGGGGAGGAGGGATGGAGCGAGAGAGAGAGAGAGAGAGAGAGCGAGAGCGAGCGAGGAACTCTTTCAATAAAGCCCGCACACGCACACGCGCACGCGCACGCACACGCACACGCGCGCTTGGTTGCTGACTGCATGCTTGTGCACATGACTCCCTGTTTGCACACACAATTCCCACTTTGAAAGCTCCATGATTCCAAGATTGTCGGTTAGGCTTCCCTAAAATTCAGCGTGCTCATTCTGTACTCGGTATTCCTGTGTCTTGTTTCAGTTATTCTGCATGCTATTTTGCATTGATGTACTTTACTCCATGTTATTTCCTCTTCCCTCTTATTGTGAACATGAGATCAACAATCCCTACATCAGCTTTTATGTCGACTTAAATGACTCACAATGTGAACCGTTTTTTGTTTTTGTTTTTTTAATGAGTCCATAGTCTGTTTGCAATGTACATGTGCAATGATTTATTTACGGTCGAAGGAAATTGTCGATAGCAATTTTTGGAACCCGACCCAACTTATGGTAAATGCATATATCTTGATACTATGCGGTTCTCTACAAGCACAATGATGCATCCCTCTACTTATATCAACACACACATCTTTGTCGTGCACGCAAGTTTGCAAAAATAAGATGAGCGCTCGTAATAGGAGTGAAAACATAAAAACATAACAGGATTCGTATTCCAAAAAATAAATCAAACAAAAGACCCTCGGAGGTGCTCGCCTGGTTCGGAGTGACACTCTTATCTAAGGAGACTCTTTGGAACACTTCCATGTCTTGCTATGCATGATTTCATGAGTTCACAAAGGCACTCACATGAGCCTGGAAAAAAGCTTCCCAGACAAAACGGTTTTATAATCCTCAACAAAAAAAAAGCTCCTAAGTGTGCTTTGCAAAGTCAAAAGTATAAGGGTGAACAAAGGTGTCACAATAGCATACGGCGCTGCCATTTGTCAAGCGCCTGGTGCTAATTTGAGCCCTTTTGCTTGACTTCAAAACAATTGGAAGCTGATGTGGAGTCATTGGATTTAGGTGTTGGCGCCCCAGCTTGAGTCCACTACTGACAGCTGCACGTTTGGGGACGTTCACAAACTTGGCTTTTCTGGCCTTTGTACCGGCCGGCGGGGCGCGAGGCATCAACCGTGTGATCATCTTTTCCCAATGGAATCCGATTTGACATTGCCCCTCAGCCGCCAGGGGGCAGTACGATAGACATAATACACGAAGAAGAGTTTCACAACAAAGTGAGCGTAAGCTGGCAGTAATAGGATTCATTTTTGTATATGAATGTGTATTGTCTGTTTGTGTTGCTGCACCGTTTGTGTTGAAATATTCAGCAACATCAATGCAAGTTTGGATCGCCCCATATTTGTATGTTTTGTGTGCGCCTCCGCTAACCTCCTATATATTCCTCATAATTACCTGTTCATATGGAGGCAGCCATAACTGGAACACGCACGCGTTTCGGGGAAGGGCGCTTTTTTTCTCTCTCTCTCTCTCTCTCTCTCTCTCTCTCTCTCTGTCTCTCTCTCTCTCTCTCTCTCTCTCTCTCTGTCTCTGTCTCTGTCTCTCCCTCTCTCTCCCTCTCTCTCTCTCCCTCTCTCTCTCTCTCTCTCTCTCTCTCTCTCGCATTGCGCCGGCACACGGCTTGACAGGCCGGGTCCGGGTTTGAGTGGTAGAGGGAAACAGGCAGCTGGAAATGGGAGCTCAAGTGGAATGTGAGGAATTGGGTTGTGCGGTAGGGGCCCCCTTCAAGCCTAACAAACTCAGGGAGGTCCGAGGCCTGGTCTGGAGGCCTTGGATAAATAAACCGTCTTCGATGACCATGCGTGGTGCAGATATCTGCCGTCACAGCACCTTGTAGTGCGTACACAAACCACCCAAGACTCTCTCTGGTCTCTCGTGCATCCACCCGACTCAGACCTCCATTTTTTTGTTGTTGTTTGAAACGCTTCCCTCCCGATTGCCTCCATCTTTCCCGTGGCTCGCCTCCCGACTTGTGTGTGCATTTCATCTCTCCCCAGTGACCCGTCTGGGGCTGCCTATGGAAGCATCCAGTGGCTTCGCAACAGCCAACAGCCACCCTCAAGGTTCAGAGCCACGATGCGTTTATTTTGCAACCAAAGAGGACTCACTCACTCACTCACTCACGGCGACTCCCAAATTCTTTTTCGTCCTTTCACTGAATGTAAAACGGGATGGAAAAATGTCAAATGTAGTGAAGATTAAACATATGACACGTCTTCTTCATTGAGACAGCAGCGCATTTCATGTCTATTGTTGATGTCACAAGTCTTTTTAGAAGAGGTTTTGCTTTTCCCCCCTTATAGTATCACAATTTCCTTTTCATATACTTAAAATCATATTGTGTCACATTAGTCTTACAAAGTTTCTTTCCCGTGAAATATTGACTTTTTTCTTGAAAAACAGACTTGAACTATGATTTTTTTCTTGTTTAGGTCATTTTTTTTATTTTGTGGCTGTCAAGGCATTAAAAAAATATATGCGATAATAACAACAAGTCACATCAAATAAAAGCTTAGTAGAAACATGGCAGGTTGGCATTGCAAAAAAACATCAAGGTTTCATACAAGTTGAAAAATTCAAATTTGTACCGCTTCCCCAGTGAGCTAAAATATTTGAATCTTGGGTGTTCCGCTTCATTTCACTTCACATAGTACATTTGAGTGTTTGCCCTACTTTACCATAATTTGCCCAATATCAATGGAAAGGCAAGAAAGAAGTTACCCGGAGCGACACTTTTGCCGCATTAAAAAGGCCTCTTGTCAGTCTGGGAGAAGCTGACACCACCCACAGTCTCAGCACAAGATTAATTATGATAATGCATTGCTTTGGCACCTTTTGTCGCCCTAATGAATAGTGGCCTTTCTGGGGGCCAAAAACACACAAAACCACAGAAATGCACTTTTTGTCAAGTCTTTGTTTGTGCGCTTGTAACAGAGGTATTGTCGCTCGCTCGCTCGCTCGCTCGGGGGAGCAGGTGGCGACGCCGACCCGGCCGGACCTGTGCTCTTAAAACAAACCTCGCAAGTCTCTCAGTGTGTGTGTGTGTGTGTGTGTGTGTGTCAAACAATGTTAGCAAACACAAATGACACCCATTCACGACATTCAGTCACGTCTGATTAAAGAGAAGAATGATGGGCATGAAGGTTTAACAATCCCAATTTGGAATGTGGACAAATAACATGGGGTGGAAATGAATTTACAAACAAGCTATCAAATCAGTTGGCTCCCTCACAAACACCTACTACGTGATGTGTCATGTCTATGTATGGACGGCCATGCGACAAACAGTCCAATAGGAGATAAAAGGCCTCCCGAGTGAGCTTGCCGGTCCGGTGTGTTTCTTCCTGTGACCATTTCAGATGTGATCCCAATCAAGCATCCAGCCAATGTTTAGCTAATTGGCCCCTCCATCGTGACGTGACAGGCGGGGATGTCCGGCTATGTGTCGGTGGAGTCGTAACACAAGCAAGTGTTGCAACTACAAAGCTTGGAAGAAGGCCGCATGCCGCATGCCGCATGCTGCATGCATTCACATGTTTCACTCAAAGACTCGGCCGGGGGTAGGGACTTGCTATGTGTTACTTGGAGGTGGGCTAGTATGGTTGAGGCAGGGGAGGGAGGGTCATCTTGAAAGGTAACGTGTGGAAGGGGGGGGAAAAAAAAAAAAAAAAAAAAAAAAGCAGGAGGGAGGGAGGGAGGAAATTCATTTGTGGCCGGAGAACACACAAGACAAATTGAGGAAGTGTTGTGCTAATATGTCGGGGTCAGCGGTAAATACACGCACACACATGCAGGTTTCTGACTGACTGCCACTTGGGTGGGCCGCTCCCTCCCTCGCTCGCTCTGTGTCTCCTTGCTCACCCACGATCAGCCCTCAAGCCATGAAGCCACCCAGCTTCTTCTGGGCCAACCCCCCCCACCGACACTGCCGCCGCAACCCCCCCCCATCTCCTTAGCTCCCCCCCACCTCAGATCTACAACTCCACCCTACCTTCTCTCCTCTGTGTCCAGATTTATCTCTTGTCCTGTCTTATCCGTTGAAATGATTCTTTAAGCTGTGTTTCTGCGAGAAGAGCAAAGAAATGAATCAAAAATGGAGACATCAATACGGAAAATGGACATTTGAAGAGCAGAATATTTCTGCCTCCTGTCGATGTTTCCAATGGTAAAGAATCATCCATTACCAGATCAACAAAGAGCTAGCTTTGCTTCTTGTATTTCATAGTGTTTGTTTTCTTTGTAAATTCCCTGTGGCATCAGGTTGGATCTCACAAGTGAGTCAAATTGCCATTTGTTTTCACAAAAAGCCTCCAAGTAAAACATCTCAAACGTAGATATGCGCTCTGAACGTTCACGTCTCACCTCATCAATTTGATGGGAGGAAGCTCACTCCTTCCTTCATTCCTTCCCTCGCTCACTCTACCAGCAATATTGTCCACAAAACGTCCTATTTTTCTCATTGCACTTTCATCATTTTCATGACTTTTCAACCAAAACAAAAGGCGAAGGCTGATACGTCGAAAAGTTGGCCGGAGCCGAGCCATCCTTCACGACCACACGCACTGAGTGCGAAGGGTTAGTGCGGCTGGAGTACCAAAGCGCTAACAACAGCTGGATTTGATTTGATTTGGGATCATGTGAGAGACATCAGAGGGTGTCAACATCACAATTGGACCATCAAGTGTCAACACCCATTTGGAACACCATGCTGAAAACAATGCCATGCGTTCCAACATTCTTGTTGAAATTCCCTCTCTTCAGAGTGGGACATCCATGCCAGATGAACATTGTTTGGACAACAACTCATGTAGGACGTTGCTTTGACGCATCCCGCTTGGTACTTGAGTGCATTTTTGGAACGACCAAGTGAGTTGGGCCACACGCAGGTAAGTGTAAGCATCAATGTGCAAACACGCCAATGGACTGGGAGGCGGGCTTGGCCACGGTGGCGTTGTTTTGAGGGGACTCTGGGGTCTTTGTATAAATATACAAAAGCTTTATGCAAACACCAGCAGCTGCCACGTCTCATCATGAGCCGTGCGAGAGAGGTCAGAGTGCGAGATGGTTGAAAAATGCTCACCACGTTGGGTCGGGTGTGCCTTTTGACACTGGCTTTGAAAATAAAGTGACAGACGGGCTTGTGCTATGACAATACATGCAGAGTTCTGGGGTTGTTGTTGTTTTTTAGAATGACTCGTGACAAAAGTCAACAAAAGCAGCCTGAAATCCTCACGCTCGTGCAAAAAAAGAAAATATAAGAATACATCAGTTCAACTGTTCTATCAAATGTTTGTCATTTTTGTGTTGAAAAGTCGCTCGCGCCTTTTTCCCCCAGCTTGGATTAGCTAATGGGTTCCCGACTCTTGAGCGCGTCAATGCACGCCATTTGTGACATCACATTTGTAGTGGCGACTTGTGAAAAGCATCCGGCGGTTTGTGAGCTTCTTCCGAACCACATGACGGGCTGGCTACCGACGAGACTGTACTGCCACATCGGAAGGCGGGGGGGGGCTTTCAAAGTCAATTTCATCCAAGTGTTTTATGCTCTCTCATCAGTGAGCCTTTCCTCCGACCGCTACTGACACATCCCCCCCCCAAAAAAAGTTTTAATAAATACTCAGACACAAAAGGAAAGCGAGGCCGTCATAAATCACACGCAAACACAAAGCTTCCACATAGACAACTCTGTCCGTGTCGTCAACCTGTAATTTAAGAAATGCTCTGTCGAAGGGATGCAATAAATCTTGTGACACCAAAAGGGGAAAAAGATGAGGTTGGGGCAAGAAAAGAAAGAAGACGGGCGTCGGCTGTTAACTGATACAGGATCAACTTGGGTGGTCCACAAGTGACACCATTTTTGTGTACAAATAAACGGAACCCCCCCCCCCACACACTCCATTGTGGTCACCACTCCCACCGCTTTTGCTCGACGACTCTGGTTTCCACAGCCGCACAACGTCAAGCGCGCGCACACACAGACTGGGAACACAAAGAGGGAGGAGCGCGCCACACTCCTATCAGCGGAACTCAATCATCCAGTACGGCCATTAGGAAAGCAAGCGCAGTAATAATAAAAGCACCATGTGAAAAGAATGAGTTGAGTGGATTTGAGTTTTTATTGAAAGACAACTTCCAAAGAGTGTAAAGTGTGTCAGCGCTTTCCGGATTGTGACGGTCAGGTGAGGTCACTTAGATCTCCATCAGCTGGTCTGTGCCAACAATGACCTCATTGGTCCGCTCAGCTATAGACACAAAACGACAACAGTTAAACCGGATGGGGGACAGCAAAAAAAAAGGAGGTCAAATGCATTCAGAATTCATTCCAACCTAATATAATAATACACCCAAAAAAAGTTGACAACCTGCATTTGTACAAACATCACACACATTAAGGACAAAACAGGAACACACATTGAAGCCAATCCTAACATGACGGGAGCTTTTTTTCGCCTAATTCGTAGTTTCCGATGCTTTGGAATTCCTCCCAGATGAGCCAGATGCGGCGTGGCCAGCCAGCCAGACTTAGCTCACGCTGCCTGCTACCTGAACCTCACAAAGGAAACAGATGATGCCTGAAAGTACGTCCGCCTTCAGCCGCCCGCCATGCGCGCCGAGCCCCCCGCCCCACATCTGGAGCCATCCAAAGCAAACGCCGAAGGAGAATAATGTTCCATTCACGCCAAGCGCCTTCCAGTGTGAAGGAATCTCCTTGCAAACGGCTTTTTCCTCAGCTGTGTGGATGGGAAGACAAATGGGGCGTGGGACGGCGAGAGCGAGGCCGCCGGATTTATTGCCCTGACTTGTCCCTAACCCAAATACTGAGGTAACCTGACGAGTTACGAGACGCCCTTTGCTCGAGTTTTGCGGTGACAGAGTTGAAAGTGAGCTGAACCGCTGGAGGTATAAAGGCAGTCGTGATGACAAAAGAAAATGGCCGCCGGATCTGGAGAAAGTTGCCTCACCGACCGCTGTGGGTATAAAGGCAGCATCACGGAAAGTCACGATGACAAAGAAAAAATGGCCGCCGGATCCGGAGAAAGTTGGCTCAGCGCTGTATTTACGAATCGGAAGTGAATGGGAACTAAATGTTTTTTCCGCAGCGCAGTGCGGGTGGGTGGGTGGCTGAGCCCACGGTGACGCGCCATACGCAGTCTGACCGCTCAGGCAATGCGGAAATGGCACAAAGGTAACAAATATTTCATCAACTCAACTGCTATTGGGGCCATGAAAGAGACAAAAGATGAAGCTTTAAAGGTCTTTGGCTGCCTGGCTTACGCAGTGGAATGACGCAAGCAGGTTTCCAGCATGTCAGCGACTGCGTGCTTTGCCAGTAGATTTGCTACACTGCAGAATCTCCCCCAAAAACCAAGAGGAAGGAACCTGCCTGTCTCCATCTCCGAAACAATAATGGACAGAAATGGATTTCATTGACAAGAAGGCAAAGCGCTCTTTCTCGATTGTTCTGGCAATTAGGTGGCGGCCCGAGCGTGCGTCTCTTTCTCTCAACGTGCATGTGTGCGCTGGACGTGGCTGGCTGGAGGGCGCTGCTGCTGTTGAATTCCGGGTGGTCCTCTTCTGGCCCTGCTCTCTAACCTCTCCATCAATGTGACACGCACTCACGCACAAACACTCCCGTGTAGTGTTGGCTACAAGAGGATTAAGGAAACGAAAAAAAATAAAATACTATTGCTTGATCATATGGAGAAAAATAAAAATAAAAAAAAGTCTTTCATTGGCACATTGATGCATTTTCGATATCAAATATCAAGGCAATGATTATTTTTGATTGAAGGAAAAAAATACAAAATATGTTGTATAAAGGATTTAAATAAAAAAAAAAGCAGGTTTGACGTTTTCATGGTGTGCATGGGGTGCTCACCCGCGGGTTCGATCCGTTGTCCACTTCCCACCAGGCAGTATTTGAGGTCCGAGCCTCGGCCAATGACGGCATTGTTGCAGATCACGCTGCCCTGGATGTTGCACCTGTGAAACGCCATTTCAACCACCATGAGTTCCATCTCCTACATTGCTACATTACAATGAGCAGCCAGAATATTAAATAGCTGATCAATTCCACAGTCAAAAGGCTTTACTGTGAAGTTCAAAACAGGATTGGCCCATTTGGTCTTTCAAAGCGCCTATGTAAGATCTGAGCTTGTTCAAAAGGTGCGTACACGCGCCCGCATACACACAGTTACGAGCATTCACACTGGGAGCGGCCCTGTGCGTCCACAGCTTTCCAACCGGCGACGAGCCACTCATGTCGTGCCACACCGGGCCTGTTCGCGCCGAAATATCCAGCATCCCTACCGAGCCCGATGACGTGACATTAGCATTTAGATGAAAGAAAAATAACCATGGGCACGTGCGTGAGCGGGTCGTAGGACATTGGGGGCGGGCGGGCGGGCGGGGGGGGGGTCTTGGAACTCCCACCTGAGCTGCCACTGCCAACTGTTCCCCTTCAGCCAAACCATAGCCATAAAATTTTTTGGAGAGGACACACAGACAGTCTTGTGCTGGCTGAACATGGAGGTTGTGTGTGTGTGTGAAACGTGTGGGATGGAGAACGTGTGTGTGTGTGTGTGTGTGTGTGTGCGCGCGCGCTTCAGTAGCTTGGGGAGACCGGTGGTGAACACATGTTGGTCTTGCCCGGCCAGTGACGCACACACACTTGGCCCTGTGTAGCTCCCAAACAGACAGGTTTGTATTGGCCCGTTTTATTCAGGTGGTTAAGCCAGGAAAGAGTGGAAGACGGCTTGTGTGTGTGTGTGTGTTTAAGCGACTGCCATGGCGGTGGTGGTGGTAGTTGGTGATGGGAGATTACAAGAATCCCAGTTTTGTAACATTAGCGAGAGACCACCAAAGAAGTTTCAAAGCTGAAACACCACTAATTACTAACACCAGGGCTCCTCCTTGCCATGACCACCCCATCCTCCCTCCCTCTGTCTCACACACATACACAGCCATCAACCCCCACCTCCTGCTTTACCCCCTCCCGTAAAGTTGACCCCTACTATCCCCCTTCCCAAACACGCAGCGCTTTGTCAACAAGCTGCGGTCAGCTCCAAACAAAGAAAGCAGAAATGCGAGGGGTTTCGTCGACATGGCCTGGGTCTGCTAATCCGCTCATACTGGCTCTTTCTTTCTTTCTTTCTTCCGTCCCCTCTTTCTCCTTCCTTCTCATGGAAAGAAAAGAAAGAATTGCAATTTTCTCTCCTTGCTTTGCCCACTTTCTTTGGCAACTCTTTCATGCCTTTGTGTGGGCGTCTACGTGGCCGTGATGAGGGTCCCCGCGCCGGCCGACGTCCTCGAGATGGCGTCGAGGACTCGCCGTAGAGAAAGGAGCGAGCAAGAAAAGAAGCAGAGCTTTTGAACAAGTGCCTAAAGAAGGTGGTCTCTAGTCCGGGCCAAGACGAATCTCAGCTCTACATGTTCATTCAACAGCGGCTTCTGCTTCTTGAAGTACGAGCGATTTCTTCTTGCAGCTGCACCAATGATGACACGGGTGAAATATGGGCAGCATCACACACCATTCCGATCCCTCGGCAAAGGAGGCTTTGTCGTGCTCGCTCGCTCGCTTGTTTACCTTTGAGAATAGGCAAAAAGTACTGAAGCGAAACCAAAAAAGGAGCCCGTCCAATGTAACAGTTCAATTATTCAACTCACAATATATACATCAATCTCTCTATCTATATATGGAGCCAAAGCCAACATGTTTTTCAGATGCGCTCGGCAGACTTCCTTCCACTCCCTCCTTTCCTAAACGGCGCAGGATTTTACTGTGTGGAGTAACAAGGGTTCATAGTGTTCTGCAAATTCCGTAAGCAGTGGGGATCCTGGTGTGGCCAAGTAAATTAGCGGTCAAATGAGATATTGGGATGTTGTGTGCTTCACTTGAGCAGCTCGCTGGCTGTTTGTTTGGAGCCGGCCTCTGGCTGGTCGCACACCAATAGGCACATTGTGAGCCCGCTCGGTGCGCCTTGTTCCACCCCGTGGAGGGAGGGAGGGAGGGAGGGAGAATGGAAAACAAAACCTGGGACAGCACCCATTTACACGACATCACACAAAATGAGTTCTAATATTGGACCGTTGCAAGATGTCATCGTGTGATGAGAAAAAGAAAGACCTCATAGCTGACTCTAATAATAGTTGGATAGGACCTGCAAATATGTTGCATTTGTATACAAAATTGCCCATTCATCTAGGGAGGTCAAATATTGTGAAAAAAGTGGCATCGTTCAAGAAAACAAATCCAAATGATAGAGGTCAGAATGCTCAAAGGGGGGGAAAAAAACAAAAACAAAAAAAAACAGGTCATGTGAGGAGAATACAAATCCTAACTTGAGCCGATTCTCAACATCTAACGATAGAAACGGCGAGCAGGAGTGTTTGATTCAGGGCCATTAAGGTTTTGGCTGTTGACAGTATCTTGGCGAGGAGAAAAAAAGAATTGAAATCATTAGTAAGAAAAGTGAGCGTGTACCAACTTCATCTTGCACCACCATTTAGGCTTGCAATTAGGACTTCAAGCATAAACATGCCGGGAGGGAAGAATTCTTTCTCGGTCTGTGTGCGCGCATGTGTGTTCTCACCCTTCTTCTACGGTAACCCCGTGCATAATGATAGAGTTGGTCACTCGGACTTTCTCCTTAATTGCGGTGGAGCTTCCGATGGTGGACCTCTTTATGGAAGTCTTATCTGCGATGTGACACAGAGCCCCAATCATGCTGTCGGATCCCATCTGAGCAGATGACAGAGCGCGGAGACATGACTCATAGTCGCCAAGCGCAGCAGTCCACGTGTGATCCTCGTCAAAGTCCAATAGAAACTCATCTGAGGACAATGATGTCGAAAGCACCGCTGACACAAACCTGACATCGCTCCGAAATGACGGCAGAAGGGTGGACTGCTGGCTCTTCAAACAAAAGCTTGGGAACCTTGCATAAGGACCGGAAAGAGAAAGGGGGGAGAACCAAAAATGAGCGGAATGATTCATTCGGACCACCTTTGCGCAACTTACCAGGCGGTTGGCCTCGATGTAGGCGGCGAGCGTATTGACGCGGCAGCAGAGGCCCTGCTCCATGATGTGCACGTAGCAACGGAGCTTGCCGCCGTGGTACGCCTCGCTCATGTCCCCGTGATGGTCGTTCCAGCAGGAGCGCTCCTGGGCCAGCTGGAGGAGGCCATCGTCGCGTGAGCAGATCAGGAGCTCTGCCACGAACCGCATCGGCGACCAAAATGTGATATGGGTCGGTACGCGGCCATCGATCCGAACAAATGGGAAAATAAATTCTGCAGCGGTGTGACGCTAACCATTGCTTGTCGAGTTGTCACTCTTCGTCTGGCTCTGCTCGTCACTGTCCTCTTTAAGTTTTGGAGCGCTCCTCGCTTTGGAAAACTGCTTGCGCACCAAATATGGCACGAGCTCGCCACGGATCGATGAGATGGATCTGCAGTCGAGAGGATTGAGGACAAGGAGGAGCGCTGGTTTAGTGGTAAAGCGGGAATGTCGCCATTTTACCACGCTTAGGATGATCAAGTTGTGGAAAGATGAGCGAGTAGGATGAAATGAAGTCAAGTGAACTTGAAGTATGTTTGCTGACGACATTTCTGCTATGTAAGATCATCTTTAATGCAAACATTCAACTTTGTAAAAGTATTGCATTTTTGAGCTGCCTGGCAGCATTTGTTTGCTATCTAAAAATAGATGCTTTTTTTTTTTTTTTCATTTTCTGTGCTGTGCTGCGCTGCTGTGCTGGAGTGTTTCTATCCCACACTTTGCAACCCCCTTCCTTTCCTTTAAAGGGGGAGATTAGAATTTCCATGTGAATGACAGGAGAAAAACAACAGTTACTCTGTCCGTCCGTGTCTTCTGGAGAGAAGGGAGAAAGGGAGACCGACTGAGGAGCTCAAATAACAAAATGTTTCAAAATTATTCATATAAGACAAGCGCCAATAAAGATGTGAAAGCTGGCAAATGATTGCTTCATTCAAATGACTTGGCCACGTGAGATTAGTGTTGGAATGGATGTTGTTTCATCAAGCTGGTGCAAAAAAAAAAGTGTCTTTCATTGCACTTGTGTCTTTTGGCCAAGCGGTCAAAGGATGAATTCCATGTTTGCTCAGACTACAAGCAGTTGACTTATTTCTCAGCTACCCACCCGTCCGTCCGTCCGTCCGTCCGTCGCCCGTATTATTTGGACCAAAGTGAATCGTGATGATGGAATTTGAGCAAGACCCAGAAACAATCAGGAAAGCTCAAAGACGCTTTTGCCACAGAGAAAGCACTTTCCGTTGTCACGGTTCGCACCTGATACGAAAGCGCTTCAATTCCACTTCCTCTTTCCAGCCAGGCAGGCAGGCAGGCAGGACGGAGGGCAAATTTGAGCACTGGCGTTGGGTGGCCAGGTGACAGGGCTCCGTTTCACAGGCTAGCGGCCTTACAGCCTGTCTCACTGACACGTTGTAAAACCAATTAACACCAGCTCGCTAACAGGACCTTTCAAAGCCTCGCACGCTACGTAACCCTGGTCAACATTTGCTCCAGATTAAAGCGGCCAATGCCCGAATCTGGACAGCGTTTGCTAGAGTTAAGAAAGCTTGGGAGGAAACCGGGAACTCACTTGTTGTCGGTCAGAAAGTCCACCACTGCTTTTTTCACGCAGTATAGGTGAGCGTCCAGAAGGCCAGTTTTGATGAGCATCCTCGGATGTCTGGAGAGAGAACACCGCGGTGTAAGCATTCATCATTGACACTTTAAGATTGTGCGGGCAGGTTTATGTCGGTGGCTTGCATACATACAAACGCACCTTGACATTTAGAGAAAAGCAAGTCATCCTTCAGGCTTCGATCAAACCCATTTTTTTTACGCCATACGCATACTCCTCTTCCGCCACCCGTTTGCTTATTAGATGGTTAAAAAAAAAAAAAGAAAAAAAAGACAGGGTGTGGGCTCTCCCTAAAAGAGACGACGCCAAACTTTTACTACGTAACATTTTCCGAGACACGCTGTAGTTAGTTATTTGGATTCTTTTTTGAGGTTGGAAGCTATTGATTTGAAAGGACTGGGTCTCATTAGCACACAACAATCGTGCAGCTTTGACAAAATGAAAAGCAGACATTTTGCGGTCGGCTCTTCACACTGGAGCTTTGACACGAAAACCTTGATTTTCATTTCCAAAACAGAACCAAAGAATGTCTGGCAAGTCCCGACACTTGAAAATGACTGATGCGCCATGTCCGCAAGCCTGACTGCTTGTCTTCATCTGAGCATTACGACTGACTAATGATGACAAAAGGTTAGAATGACAAATAATGACGTCGTGTCACACAAGGGATGTGCATAAGCTTTCATTTTGGTCTCATTTTTGATGCCTCTTTTGCTTACACGCAGCACGCACGGCGTGTCGTTTGGTTGTAAGCGTAAAGGCACGGTGAGTGGAACCGTGGCAGAACGCTAATACCCTCATTAGTCGGGTTTCCTCATCTGAGCCGAGGGGCTTATTTGGTTGTAGCCTGCCAAATCAAAACGCCTGGGATTCCCTTCACACTTTTCATTTGGAGTCTCGTATCTGACGCGGCTTAAACCCAGGATAGTCTGGCATCGCCGTGATCGGGAAAGTGTGCAACGTCATGAAATCAAGGTGGATGAAAAAAGTTCAGGGCCAAATGGCCATTTGAGCAATCTAGCCTCGTAAATCATCCAATTTCAGTCTTTCATTGAACGGAAAGGATTGAGTTCAATACACAAAAAGGAATACTACCTGATGACAGATAACGTAACTCACGAGAGCCTAGGTAGTGCATGAAGGCACTTTGTTGTTGCAATCATATTGGAAACAGATGGAAAGGAGCTTCCTCCTTGAAAATCTTTCAATGATGCCGCAATACTCGCCGACATCAACTCAACAGCTAGCAGAACTCCCGAGCGGCCCGCTTAAACATGAGTTACGCTCATAAGATGAGGGGAATGGCTTTTTAAAAAAGTATAGTACACAATAAATCATCAATCGAGCTCTTTTGTCAGGGCGGGCGTTTCTGTTGAGTGCGCTCAACTGTCAAGAAAACATCACTACAGATTTGGATGCTACTTTGTCTTTCTTAGGCTGACAAATGACTACACCGCTTGGAAATAAAGCCACTGAAAGCCTCCGTTCCGTGGCTGGAATATATCCCAGCAGGTCACGGCGTGGCTTTTTCTGACCACACGCTGGCCGTCACGTTGTTGAACATTTCAAATTCTCTTTTGGCAAGCTCTTGCCAATTTCCTCCTTGACGTACGTTCCCTCGTGGCCAGTGACCTGTACAGCCAAGCGCTGTAAAGTGGCCAACCGGCCGTGCTAGCGTATTATCGAAAGAGAATTTGCATTTTTGAGGTGTGGGCATAGCTAGCTAGCTGACGAAATGGCGCAATTGGGCCGGATGAAGTCGCTCAATCTTTTCACGTTTTCAGCAACGATCTTCAAATGTGTATCATGTATTTGGAAACAAATCTCCCAATTCACTCGACAGGCCCTTTAAGATAACAAATCGCTCGTTAAATATGTGGTGTTTTATCGTATGGTTGATCCCGTCGTTTTCTTCCATCCATCACATTTACAAACGGTGGACGAACGTTCAGCGAGCACACCAAAGACGGAAGAAAAAAAAGAAAAGAAAACAAATCTGTATATGCTTCTGATGGGACAAGCGAGGGGCTCGAGGGAAACTGATGTGTAAAACAGTCCCGCGACCGATAAACTACCCACCAGTGGCTTGTAGAAATCCCAAACTCCGGAAACGAGTCCCTGACATTCCTGTTTTCATGACATCGAAACACTTTTTATGCTTTGCTTGTGTCATTGTTTCATATCTTGCTAAATAGATTGGAGGCTTGGAAGTCAGAAATATTTTGCTGCGGACATCTTGATAACATCACCAAAGAATGCTCATTCCAGCACCATGTTGTCTTGGATGCATTAATGTGTGGTTCGAAAACATTTTTCTTGGGTAACGAGCAAAATTTACATGCATGCGTGTGTGTGTGTGTGTGTGTGTGTGTGTGAGAGAGGGCCGAGACTGAAACGTTTTCTGTGCAAGGACGCTTGTAAGCAGCTGCTCTGGACCCCGCTCTCATTTTCCAGAATTTACAGTGGCTTTGGCTCCGTGAAGTATTTACGAGCTCCCAAAACGCTGCTCTCGCTCGCGCGTGCGTACGTACGTACGTGCATTTTAGGACCAGGAAATGAAAACCTACCTCACGTTCCCTTCCTGTAACAAATATCCCACACAGCAGCTACGGAAACCCTGATCAGAACCAAAACATCTGCTCCACTAACAAAGTGCAATGTCGTAACGTTGAGTGTGTGTGTGTGTGTGTGTGTGTGTGTGTGGCGCTCCACGTTCACACTGCGCACACACTTCTTCATCAATGGACATTCCAATATTACAATTCAGCTCGATGAGCTTACTTGTTCAAAATGGACTTCCTAATGGATAGGCCGTCCTCCAAATCCACCTCGTTGGCCATAAACAAGACCCTCTTGCCTGATTGGTCCACGCCTACAAAATCTCGCTGCTCAGCTGCAGGGGAACAAATAAAAACATCGATTTGAGCTATCATCCAAATCACGTGGAAAATGTTTTTGAATTGACCTGCTTTCTTCTTTCCCTTTTGGCCTGGAACGGTCTCTGTGAATTCATGGGATTTGCTCATCAGCATAGCCAAAGTTGCATCGTGGGCTCGAAAGAGATCCACCACCTCGTGGAGCGCCACGTCTGTTATCACGTCGCAACTCAACACCAGGATGTCGGTCTGAGGAGGCAAATTAGAAAGAGACAAAGACGAGAGTCCTTTGAAGATCCATAGAAGGGCCCTGGCTGGACGCTAAAAAGAGAGGCCGTGCGTGCGTGCGTGCGTGCGTATTCACAGTTCACGTTTGATGACGAGGAAAGGGGATTTTTGACTACTACTGGGCAATGCACTAAACCTAGCTTAAGATATCACTTACACAGCAGGCGAGTGAGTGCAAGCGCTATCAGTGGTTACGTCACGTGTACCGTATATGCGCATGTATGCATGCCTCTGTTCACAGCAGCCATTTGTCTACTCAGTCATGCAGCCGGCCGGGCTAATCCTACCATTAGTATTGACAGAGATACCGCTACGATGGCTCGTCACTTGAAAATGGACAGTACTCGCAATGCCATATGAAGATCGTTCCATCAAAAGTCGCACACGCGTCAGTGAGGGGAGTGTATGAATGAGTTCAAGGGTCATGTAGTTGACCTGCCCACATCTTATAGCCCAGTCTGGTCTGGAATTGGCCACAGGAAGCTAACATTGCGAGGCGTCTACCCACGCGGCAGGAGATCTACCCACACAGGTCTCCACTCTGTCTTAACACGCACGAAGGCCAGCAAACACCACGGAACACACACACACGGACGCTCGCAGGCGACGGCGGAGTGGAGTCAGCTGGGGAGACAGAGACACTCTGGCCTTTCAACAGCCAGGATCTCTGGACAGTTCAGGTCAGGTCAGGTCAGGTCAGGACCACACGCAAGCACGCTCGCACGCAGGCTTACCACACATGGAGTCACACTGTCTTTTATTCTGGTGGCGGTAGGTAGTCCCGCTGGCAAAATGCCACCATTTGCATTGATAACACAGGAGGAGTTGTGACAGCTCTGCGGTTCACGTGATCCAACTTCATTGGCATAGGATACTACGATGTATTCCAAATTGAATTTGTTGTTTTCAAGCAGCGTCGGTTCTCCATCTCACCCCAATATCTCTCTCTTCACCTTTTGTCATGTCGACAAACGTTTGAGTCAGGTCTGCCAAGTGATTCAAAGTGAGTGGTCCTAAAAATGTCCAAGAGGCTTTGAACATACAAAACAAAAAGTGCACGCTAAGTACACCTTTCACTCATTGGGCTTAACGGGAAAACCGTTGGCAACAATCAGGCGTAGGCATCCATCTTTGCGCCGCTTCGCTAGACAAAATAAAATATGCTGCTTGTAATCTCCCTTTTCAGGGAACAGTAACTCTCTGGTCCCTGAAAGTGCGGAGGGATTATTTGAAGTATTTTGTTTGATGGGTAACACAAAATCCCCTCATAGAAGGTTGTTAGTAGAAAGAGACGGACGGGCGAGTGTGTGTCTATTCTGTATTCCTGCTCTGGACTGACAGTTTGATTGATTCGGCTGCTGGGATTTGGCAGGCCATGGTTCTGGTCCCTCACTCACCACCCTCCAGTGTGAGTGTGTATGTAACTCAATGCCTCTAATCTAGCTGGCTGCTCAAAGGATTACGGACTCCAATATCCTCAACGGGAGCGTGAGGGAACTTGCCCCATTGGAGTGCGCTTGCGTGCCGTTACACCGGAGGTTAAACAAAGAGCTCTTGGGCAAAATCTCGGCGATTTCATACAAGTGCCGGAGGGAGGGAGGGAGGGAGGGAGGGAGGGAGGGGGCATTCGACCTGTCAAAACGCATCCTTAGACACAGAGTATTGCATGGTAAATATGTCAGTCATACACAATTTGATTGATCTAACATTTGTATCAATGGGATTAGGCTGTGTAAACAAAATATCTTGGCAGGAAAAAGGAGTGCTTGTCACTACTTGGAAGCAACCAGCAGAGGGCGCAACTCATTCATGCCCAGTAGCTTTGCTAGCTAATTGAGCTTGCAGTGGCTATGTGCAAAATAAGCAAATGCTTTGGCGTTTGTTGGCTCCGTAGATGAGCATTTTAAGTTCTGATAAGTGGCACTTACCTGATTATGCAATCATTAGTTTCATGAAATGTCATCAGTTTCAGTTGAAGGTCAAACTTAACCTAACATACATGACGATTGTTTGCGTGCACGACACCTTGATCTTGGGCTGGATGTGCCGGAGGGCGTCGGCCGTGCCCATGTCTTCGTCTTCCGGGATGCAAACAAAGTCCAGTTTCATCTTCACGTCCATCTTCAGTTTGACGTCTGTGCTCATCATCTTCTGGACCTCCTTGGTGGTGATCACAATCACCTCTGATGACAAAGCAAAGAACAAGTCTCGAAGCAATTCATGGCTGCGGCGAGTCTGGGTTTAATAAGAACGACTCTTCCTAACGTCACATTAGATGTCCACTGGTGCATTTCAAGCGCCCAAATGAAACTTGACTTGAAGTGGATAATAACGTGAGCAGACCTCTTTAACGCATGTAAGGATTGCTGCCTTATCTGTACGTAGAAAATGGTTTGTGTAATGCATTCGCTCACTTGCTGTGTCAGCCTAGTAAAAGTAAATTGCAGGCCTTTGGCTCGCTGGCTACACACCGTAAAAAAAGTGCTGGCCACACATGGTGATTATATCTGAAATGGAGTTTTATTAAGGGCAGTGAGGAGCAACAGGCTTTTTGTTGTTGTTGTTTTTTTACAATGAGCAGCCCTGTTTACTGGCAAGAACAGCACACTGCAACAAATCCCTTTATAAGCCAAATGTTTCTGGACCGACAGCAAGTCGCAGCACACGAGGCCAAAACACTGCAGTGTAAGTGGAGTCAGGATGCGCGCGCGCATCTGACAATGGCTGATGAAGTGTTGAATGGCCAGAAAAACAGCCAGAGATATTATACACACATATATATATGCTTAGAATGCATTTTCAGCGTGTTAATACAATGAGGCTTTTTTGTTGTAAAACATTGTATCATCAAACAATGGTTCATAACAGACCCACAATAGTATATATTAGTAAGAGAAAAAGCATTAAAAAAAAAAAACAGGCGCACGTCCAATGGAAAGCTTTAATGCTCACCGTCAAAGCCGACCCTCTCCAGCAGGTTTAGAGGGTACCATATCAGGGGCCTGTTGCCAACTGGAAGCATCGCTTTGGGGGTGTTATACGTCAGGTCGGTCATCCGCGAGCCCCCACCGGCCGCCATCATCACCGCCTGCAGCTCCATATTGTCTGACTGCAAGAGGGACCAACTTATTTCAATCACATTAACACCTGTGCGCGACAGTTTTTGTTGTTGCTACCACTCCTAAGTAAAATAGCACCCGAAAAAATCCTCCAGGACATCAACTGTGAGACAGACGGGTTAACCATTATACTCCACTATAAACGCAGCCAGTGTTACCTACCAATAGGGGCATTTTACCGGAAGTTCATTCCCTCAGGTGTGAGGTGGCTGGATGTCCATGTGGAGAATGTTAGTACAACAGTGACTCTCCCGCATTTCAAATGTTTGTGTGTATAAAACCATCATGTGGAGAAAGGAACAGTACACAAGAGGTAAAGAGAAGTGACAGGTGAATGATGAATTGCATGAATGGACGGACGGTGAAACCTTTACAGTAGCCCGGTTGAAACGTGACTTAATCTCAAATCCTGACAGAATGCTTAAAAGGAAAAAGCAGTTGAATGAGACGAAATGAAAAGTTTACCTCTCAGCGACTCCTGAATCCCGGTCGACACATGTGATCTGAATGGGCTGCTGTCAAAGAGTTGTTAGCACTCGGCTAACTCTTAGCACTTGGCATAAATCTAAAGACTGCTGCTTAGTCGACGGGTGACGAAGCGTTGGGATTCGACAGCGAATTACCTTAAAATCTCAGATGAGCTCCCCTCGGAGAAAGTTGACCGACCGACCGACCGACCGCTAAAAGATCGGAAGGAGACGAAAGGTACAAGTTGTGCGCTATGTTGCCAGAACAGCGGTTCAACCGTAACAAGTTCGACCGGGAAACAATCCCAGTGACAAGATAGTTCCACCCCAAAAAACAACTACCCACAATTAGAAACCAATTGTACTTTACTGTCCAGTGATGTAATACTGTATTTGGTTTCATTTTAAACAACACAAGTCTTAGCTTTTGTGTGTATCAAAAAGTAATTGATTCATAATATGAAATAATGACTACTAATTTAGAGCTGATGTTATTGTTATTATTTTATCATTAGTAGTCGTAAAAAATGAAATATTTGATCTGATTTACTTACTTTGGTTACATCACTGTGATGGAATTTCCTTTCCCCCCATTTTCTTGACAGTAATACAAAGTGGTGAGAACAGATTAGCAGCCACAAGCCACTCAACAACTCCTACTGACTTCAAGGTTGACAACTCCCATTTCACATAGCTGAGAGAGACGTAACAGCAAATTGAGCTCGGGGAATGTGGCCAGGAGATGAGCTTGACTGCTTGCTCCAAAGTAGAAGACGGAGAGAACAGTACACATAAACTATACTCCACCAATGTCAGAAAACAGAAATACAAATATAGAGGGGTGGGGGAGAGACAAAAGTCAATTGCAATTTATGGGATCATATTATTGTCTAACAGCCCTGAAAAACTGACACGTGATCCACTATTGGCTCAAAATGTTTTCTGCTTTGACAATGTCTATATTTTGTGTCATGTTTCATGAACTTATGGGTCCAACCATAAATCAGGCTGGCTATGTCCTAAACTGGAGCCCCGTGGGCCAAATTTGGCTCGACACATGATTTGATGTGGCCCGCAAAAGCAACATTATTGTTGAAAATGACAACTTTATAGTCTCAAATAGTCTTCAAATTTCATTTGAATTGTAGGGTTGTTGTTTTTTTTCGGATGGGATCAGGATCAATGATAGAGGTACACTCTCTCGACCTAGGTGCAAGCAGCGTGGCTTGACCTTTGAATGCGGATGGTTGTTTGTCTCTATAAATTTCCAGTGATTGACTGGCGACCAATCTAGTCGGGATAGGCTGCAGCTCCTGTCAACAGTCGACGCTATTGGAAATGAGAGACATGATTGATATCAGAATGAAGATTTCTTTTTTCCACGAGTGGTGCAACTAATTTGTCAGTTCTAAACGGCTGTCCAAGCCCCAGACAGAAATACAAAAACACATTGCATTGAGAAATCTGTGCATGTGTGCTTGTCTGGACCCAGAATGACTTGAAATGGAGCCTTAAGATTTCCTCAGGCCTCCCCCCTCTGCTGCAGCATCCTGTAAATCATTCTCAATTCAGCGAAACAAGCCAGTTGGATTACCTCACTTTGGATCATAAACATATTCAGCGCAGACCACCCAGATGCAGAGCAGAGCAGAGTCTGACTGTTGCGTGAGGTCGACTTTACCAACACGTTGAAATGCGCCCTCACACATTTGCATGTACGTGTTATGTACATATAGTGTACGTAGTATGTTGCGCTTTGCGTTTGCCAGTCTCATGTGGCTAAACGCCGCTGCCGCGGAAACCTAGAAAGGCCCGTTTAAAATTCAATGTCAGAGATTAACACACGCACATAAAATCCAACGATAAAGATGTCTCATAGCGCGCTTGGCCAAAAGCACTAACACACTTTGATTTGGTGTAAAACTTTTCTTTGAGTTGTGTTCATTCGAAATGTTGTGACTTTGAATGCCTCATTGTCACTTGCGTATCAAACTGAAGATTTTCACAAGGGGAAAACAAATTTGATCAACAACAATTCTTTAAAAACAGCTGCAAAATGTTTTGGAGTCGACATCATTGTTACCAGACCTTGACATCCCCCCCCTCTCTCTCTCTTTTTAATTGGTTCTTTCTCTCCACACACAGGAAAGATCGGGAAGCCAGGCCTGCGTCAGAACCTGGAAGTGGATGTTTTTGAAAGAAGAATATTTTGGGCAGGTGCCCTGGCACAATCAAACTGTGAGTACCTTTATTTATGTGTTTGAAAATCAGTGTGTCGAAGGAATCGAGTTGAAGCGCTTAAGCAACAGTGACATGTTTACTAGCTAAGACGTCTTCAATTGTACACATTGTAGAAATGCATTCGGTGATGACCCAAAAACCATCATCACTCCTAATAAAATACTTTATAGTCTTGACAGTTTTTTTGTCATACTGCAGCAAGTGAATTGTCAGAGCGCTGCTTGCCATCTGCAGACAGAGAGCCACTGTTCATTCAGATGTTTCAGCTCCCCGTGGATCTCCCGTATGGAGGATACATTTGTCGAAGATCCAAACTACGCGGCAGTGAGCGCCGTTACATTGTCTGTCTGCGTGTGTTGCTTGACCGTTTGTATTCTGCTCGTTATTGCAGTGTAACGTAAAGCCGACGAGAGTAAGCGTGCCATCGTGTATTATTATGCCGCTGCGCAAACTAATATTCTCATAACCAGAATAAGCATGAACACGAGTTCACGCTCCATTTGGGGCAGAACGATGTTGGAATTTGGTCGGACCCATCGGAAGGCCGTTTGCGTGCACCCTTTGACTTTAGTCAACGGCATCTGCTGGAGAAATGGAAGCAATGGAAAAGGAACATATCACAAACATTTGAGTTTTGGCATGTTAAAAAAAAAAAGACTCAAACATGAATGGCACTGTCTTCAACTTGGCACAAAGTTGGTGTTGATTTTTGCCACCAACGTGACCTAATGATGGGTTCCATTCAAATAGATGGAAATGACTACGCTGGCTTCTCCAACAATAATATTTTTTTGAAAAAAGACTAGCGCCTGACTTTCAGAGTACGTGCATATACACTCTAGCTTTAAATGTATATACATTGGCTCACACCCATGGCTTTGCTTCCCACTCAAAACACACAAAGTTTCTTCAAGTACAGTATCACAACGGCTCGATTTGGAAATGCAGGCAGCTTCTCCTTTTCGTGCTTTCTGCATCAGGAAGAACACACTGTGTTAGTATTTGCTTTCAGGAAAGGTAGAAGAGGAGATCAATCACAGCTGAGTGAAGACACTTTTAGAAGGCTTTGTAACCCGCTGGTGTTCTCTCGGGCAATATTATCGTGCACATTCTGTCTGGAAAGAAAGAAAGAAAGAAAGAAAGAAAGAAAGAAAGAAAGAAAGAAAGAAAGAAAGAAAGAAAGAAAGAAAGACAGATGCAGATTCAGATGCAGTGACACAGAGCCAACTATTTTCACTGCTGCCCATCAAATTTTATCCATCGTTCAAGAACCTGGAGGTGGGGGGCGAGGGGGGGGGAGCTGCGCTGCGCCGCTTTGGAGTCTTGTCCAAATTTTCGTGGAAATTGTGCCTGGAAAGACATCTAAAAGCATGATGTCAGCAGCAAATCTTCAGACCCTTCAACTCCGTTTCAGTTGGATTGTCTCCATCAATGTTTTGCCTTGTGAATATTTTGTGATGCAATCAGTTCTTGTCCATTCACACTTTGCTTGTCACAAATTCACCTTGTGGGAGCTATGAATTCCTTTTTGTTGCAAAACTCAACTTCTTCAGAATGTTTTGCGGCTCGGTAGCAGACTGGCCATCGAGCACAACTTCAAACATACCCACAAGCCTCCCGTGTGAAGGAAATCACAAAGAGGAGGATGAAAAGACATCCTATGGCTGCGCAAAGGGACAGAACGAACTCGGCTATAATTTAGAAATACTTTAGGGGTGTTCATAAAAGGATAGTTGAGTTTGTGCCACCTATAATTTTGCCTAAATTAGACCAAATGGACTTGAATGATGCCTCTAGTCTAGACCCTTTGTTAAAAATATTTTAATCCTTAACAGAGAGGTCTAGCTTTACGGTAAAAACAAAAAAAAAAGTGAGCCAATTTTAGGCAGAAGACCCAGGGAAAGAACGCCATCTCCTGGGGCTGGGAGGTCATGACCATGTCCTTAAAAAAAAAAAAAAAAAAGTCAACTAGAATCTGTCATCCAAAATAGACGTTTGAATTGAAATATAAAGTCTGTTTCATATATATACACTCCACACTCTATTGTCATTTTGTGATTAAGATGTTTGAGGTGACAACTTCATGAAGCGGATGATTCAGCGGAAAATGATGCGTTTAGTTTGGGAATCCATTTTTTTCACCACACCGCCTGCTGCTTGATTTTCAAGAGTGCCTCGCATCAGAGGACTCGATGCGAGGTGACCTTTGTGACCTTCGAGCTATTTAGGGTCCCATCGCGCTATTGTCACCTACTGAGTTGAAGATGGTAGCGGGGTTGCAAATCGCAAGTGATGTTGACATAGTCTGAGCCCATTTATCCATTTTGTGTAGAAAAAAAAAAAAGGGTGCCAAAGCAACAACACCTAAAAAGAAAATGCTTGATTTGGGGAAATGGCCCATTTCATTCATTTCACATAGCAAAACAATAGATGGGTCAATTTCCCCAAAAAAAGAAAAACCACCCAACGTGAGGATCCATTTGCCAAGAAAGTAGGAAGTTTTGGCTGGACGTGAGAAGCGCATTTGTCATATGGCTAATTTGTCCCGGCCGGCTTGCACGTGGAGAAAATCATAGCCTTGTTTGTGTGTGTGGACATGGCCGCATTATGGGATTGAATGAACACACGCAATGGCCCTGGCCAACACGGCAAGTCACCACATGCTCCCAGCCAAAAGCCATGCAACTGCTACTTCATTGTCAAGCCCCCTGACCCCCGGCCCCGGCCGGCCCCCTTCCAATCTCTTCTTTTCTCCTGGTTGCCATGGGAATGGCTAACAAAGCCATCACTTTTACCAATTTCCTCACAGACAGGTGCTGGCACAATGACCGCTTCCTCGCTTTCTGAAAGGGGCAAGAGGGGTGCATGGGAACTCCAGGCGGACAGTCTGAGGGCTGTCCAAGTGTCCTCCTCCCCGGCCCGGGTGGGTCCCGCAGAGAAAAAAAGGCTAATTTGTTGTCCCTGTTTTCCCAGGGAGGGGGGGGGGGGGGGGTCGGCAAGGCTATGTGGAAGAGGGGCGTCAAAACAGACCGCCTAATATCAGTCTCGCGCTCGCTCTTTGCTGCCAAATGGATGCAAAGCGCTCGCTCCTTGCTCTGCTCCGACTTCTTCTTCATCTCATTGCTCGCTGGAACAATGGCCGGTCATGGCATCACGACTGGGAGATGTTTCAATTGAGCTTTCGGGGAGCCCTCGTGAAACTGTTTTACATGTTGTCCGGTGGAGGACCACACTTTGAATTTCTATCATTGCTTATGTTTTTTTGTCAATCCAATGTCTTTGTGTTGGCGCCACAGCTCCAAAGCTTTTTCTTAGCCCTCTCTGGGGCTTTCAATTTGCGAGTGTTTTTCTGCCTGCGTCCGTGTCTGTTGGTCAAATGAGGTCCTGCAAAAGCATTTACTGGAGGAACCAAACATTTATGAACCCGTTAGCTTTTTGGAGGTGTTTCTGCGTCTTTCTACAGTACACGGAACCCCCAGTATCTATCTATCTATCTATCTATCTATCTATCTATCTATCTATCTATCTATCTATCTATCTATCTATCTATCTATCTATCTATCTATCTATCTATCTATCTATCTATCTATCTATCTATCTATCTATCTATCTATCTATCTATCTATCTATCTATCTATCTATCTATCTATCTATCTATCTATCTATCTATCTATCTATCTATCTATCTATCTATCTATCTATCTATCTATCTATCTATCTATCTATCTGCACCGCTACTCTCTCTAAAGGAAATCCAAATGTGACGACAACATTTCAGTTGACTGACAAGCAGGAACTTTCTCATGTGTCTGGGGAACCCTCGTGAGTCATGTGCTGATCTATACTTAGGAAACCTTCCCGTGACGTTGGCACTATGGAAGTGGACTCTGGCATAAAACAGAGAGAGGATTGGGGGCTTTGAAGTAGGGAGGAAAAGAAAAAGAAAAAAAAACAGGAAACAGAACTATCCAAATTGACATCATAACCCAAAACAGAAGGGGAAGAAAAAGAAGTGGATTTGAAAAGTGAACCATTTACGGGTGATGATAAAACCTTTGGTAATTTCATTGACTCATGTTGTATCCTGTCTCCTTTTTTTTTTTTGGCGCTGTCCCTGCATATTATACCACCAAGTCATATGTCCTTAATTTACTTGGCTATCCACAACAAGGCCTTTTTAGCTTGCCAGTGGAGTTTTGCACTTGAATAGTTTGTTCTATATTTCGAGGTGAATATATCGCCGCCGCCGCCACCACTGAATCACCGGACTTGCAGACGGGCAGAGGAAGACTTTTTCTTCTGTTACTCATGAAAATGATCCTAGACTGGACTTGACTTGTTGCCACATGTTGTTCTACTTTCTTCCGCTAGATGTCACTACAACCCAATTAGAGGAAACTATGAGTTACCGCAGATGTTTCAAACTGAAAAATATTGGTCACGCATGGGGGGGAATAAAAGCATAGCTTTCGTGAATTTCCCCCCGTTTTCCTGAAATCTCTCTGCTTTTTCTTCTACTTCTGCCTTCTGGATCCAAATGAACCAACGTCATCGTCATCATGGTCATGAGCATCAGTTATTTTGGGATGATGTTCCGGAAGTCCGCAAACAGGAGAGCAGGTTCCATCTATTCTAAGCTCCTATTAAGTCTGGGTCATATGAGTCACTTGTCTTCAGTTCGCATCAGAATTATTCCTCATGGTGATCAACACAAATGTCAGTTGGATGCCAACTGACATGATTTCTTTGACAAACATGGCCCATGGCTCGTATGCCAATTTTGTGGGTACATGATGTAATCAATGATGCGGAATCCAGCATTCCAGCAGATGGTGCTGTTGTGCCAAAAAAAAATCCTTGTTCTTTCAATTCCATCTGTGGCAGTGGAGCTCGATAAACCAAGATGCACAAAATAAAAACCCCAAAACCCCCCACCAGACAGTGTGAAGCTGAACTCTTCAAGAGAGAAAGCTTAAGTGTATCCACACAAAGACACAGTGGAAAATGAACCTTGACTTTTGGCTGAGCAGATGATTAGACAGGCCTTCAAGTGATTCGGCAGCTGCATTATTTCTTCGGCCAAATGCATTTGCAGCTTTCACCCCCGTCGTTCCCGTGCACGTGTCCACAATCCACAATGCGCGGAGGCCGCCTCCAGCCCTATTCATTGTGGATTTGTGTGTCCATTTCTACCTCTTTGATTCTATTTCTATCTTCTACTTGTGCAGCGCTCTATTTTGGGGAACATGCAGAGCAGGCAAGGGATGATGTATTATTGACAAAGGAATAAGTAGTATTTTCCAACATTGCAAGGACCACGGCGACATTGAATTCAACGTTGGGCTGTACTTAAACACTGGAACTCTCTTCCAATATTATCCAGCTGAAAGAACCAGACGGTTGTCATCTCACACAAACTCTCTGCATCGACAGGAAGCGCGCAGCCACGGTGACATTTCAGAAGCAAACAAACAGGATGCGCAAATTACACAGCGTCGTGCTTTGCATCGTTTTCCGGCACCTCAATTTCCAAGTCCCGTCTTTTGATCTCGACAATACATTTCTTCCCGCTGGAAAGCTCCATCAGCATGACGTATACAATTCGGGCAAAATACAGCAGGTCGGCTCCAAATAGGAATGACGGAATAGATTTGTTCCAAATCCAAAATGGCATTCCATTAGCTTGCCATATAATCAGAGAGGTTGCATTGCTTATCTTGGCCTTCACGCAGACTTGTCTTTCCTCTAAACTGCGATGATATAACGCAGCAGCACACTGACTGTCATTTTGTCAGATGCCTGTGTACAATAGCATTAAAGAGCTTTTAAAGTCGTCGCCCCCCCGAGGGAGGGAGGGAGGGAGGGAGGGAGGGGACGGTTGAGACCAGACCGCCAGCGGCGTGTCCGTCCAAAAGTACTGCCCTGACAATCGACCATCTGCTGTCATTGTCTCTTTCTGAATACATTTGTTCTGGCCGTTTAGCAGGGCTGATGTTGGAGCGCTGTGGTCGAAAATGTTGCAAAAATGATCCGTTGGCAGATGATGGATGTATGATGGCGATACCAGCTTTGATTTCGAGGAAGCAGGATGTTTAAAGGTCAAGTCGTGAGCCACAGTGACGTGCGTGCTCTCGCTCCTTGTCTGCTCTTTTTTTTTTTTCTTCTGAGAATTTCACTTTTCTCTTTCCGGTGAAACTTTGAGGTAGTGTCTGATTTGCTGAATGTTCTCATCCATGAAGAATTGTTTTGATTGTGTCAGACGTAGGTGCTACCTTTTATGGGGAACTATGGCCTAAGATCTCTTCTCTTGAAGCTTCCTCATGCGGTGGCATTCGACATTCACACCATCCATATTCTTGCCCTGATGCGTTGCCAAATAAAAACCAAGCTAGGTAGGTTTCGTGGTGCAATTCATGACAGTTGAAGAGAGGACGTGGTATTGCTCTTGAATGGAATGAATGATGTAGGAAGGTGAGAGCGTGACACTCGAACATACTGTACAAACACGCTTGCGTGCGTGCTAGCGTGCTAGCGCTATGTATTGCAATAACCCCAAAGCCTCCAGTAGCGTTTTGCAAAGCGCCCACAGCAGCTCTCAAAAGCCTCTCTCTCTCTCTCCTGCTTTCTTTCCTTCCCACTCCTTTCCTTTCCTTTTCTTTTGCTTACCTCTGAAATTGCCCCCAGAGCCTTGTGTTCCCGCCATCCTTCTTTAATGATCTGACATCCTTGTATCAAACCACTTCCTGTAAATAGTAAATTGCATGTGTGCCGTTTCTGAGTGTGTTTGAGCATTTGAATCAAAGGGGCATTTGAGATCTAATATATAAATATTATTAAATATATGATGATCATAGCGCATTTCCTCAAATAGACGCAATCAAAAAACAAACGTGTACTTTGTGTCATGAGCCCAGTCCACCGCTATCATTCACACACGGCCGCTATCTAATCTCCTGCCGAAGCAAAACATGTCAACAGTTTTACCTCTCAGATGAATTGAAATAGGGTCGTGCTGGAAAGAAACGTCCTACCCGGATTGTCGTCATGATGATGTATTCAAAAAGAGGCTTGCTTTCCACTTTGAAACCAAGGCCAGTTTTCGTCCTTACTCTTTCTTCACAGAATGCGCCAATAAAGCGTTTGCATAACACTACTACAATGCCCTCCTTTGTTTCTCCTCATCCAATGTCTGACATATTGAATTCAAATCAAGATTCAGGGAAATATTAGTAACGTATCCTCCGATATATTTGTCTTTGTATTGTTCAAGCTTGACTGCACGCCGGCAGTCTTCAAATAGTTGCGGTCAAATAATTGAATCTGGTTTTACCAGTGACACTTCTTTTATCCAAATGAGTCAACAATATTAACCAAATAATCCCAAATAAATGCAAATCCCACCTGTCTACTCTTATGAGTGTCACGAAAATACAAAGCTTTTCGTCCCCAACCAAAATAGCGTGGCTTTGAAATGTGAGCCATCTAATCAGCGTGATTGATCAAAGACGCAGGATGCAAACTCACACGGCCTTCCTTCCTTCCTTCCTTCCGACCGAGTGGGCTCTTGTTAAAAAAGACAATTGAATAGGCAAATCAATTCTGCTGAGGAGCTACGCAATATTGCTGTGCCGGGGAGCGCGTGCAGTGAGATTAGCCACGTGAAAAGGAGCCAAACTCACACAAACACAGTCACACGGCCGTGACCTTTGAAGGAAGGTGACAGATGGCCCTTTCTGTGTCCAGGGGGGGAGGAGGTGAAATGATGGCTTGGGGGTCAGACATCCTTTTCTTACAAAGAACACAAGACAAGCAAATTTGCATGAATGTATACGAAAGCACGTGCGCTGGCTGGCAGGCAGGCTGGCAGGCTGGCTGGCAGGCAGGCAGGCAGGCAGGCAGGCAGGCAGGCAGGCAGGCAGGCAGGCAGGCAGGCAGGCAGGCAGGCAGGCAGGCAGGCAGGCAGGCAGGCAGGCAGGCAGGCAGGCAGGCAGGCAGGCGCCAAATCGGACATTATACCTCATTTACATATTCTACATTTTTCTCACTGATTTTGTTGGTCCAGCTGTCTCTCCCTGCTTGACCTTTCATCTGTTGTCTTGCTATTCAGTCTTTTTTTTTTTTCTGCAACAAAGCTTAGCTGAAAACCAAATCCATCTTCAATCAATTTTCCTTCAGCACAACAAAGTTGATGTCTCAGGCATGAATGATGACGACGTACATAGCCGAAGGGAATAGTGGGTCGGTTTCCTTCCGTGTGTTCTCCACGCCTCTCCACCCTGGACATGTCAGAACATGAGTTTGGAAAGTCTTCTGTCCTACCAGAGCAAAAAGAACTTTTCATCGTCACAGGCCGGGAAAACATTTTTGTGCACGTTGGTTCAGCGGATAGTTTGATTGCAGCCATCATATGATTTCTGTGTGTAAGGTGCGAGCGAGCGGTAAACATCGATTGGCCTTGATCCCGTGAGAAGGCTTCAAGACCCATGCCGGCCCACCAATGGATATGAGTCCGAGTGCGGCTTCAGAGAGGCGTGCCGTTTAGTTTTCTTTCAGGATGAGAAACTGTTATGTCCATTCTTCGTATTTTCCTCCTTTTTTTCAGAAGCTTGTCCATGGTTGCATGTGAGTGGGAGGCTTATAGGGGTCGATCCCACCTGCTGAGGACCATACAAGGCTTTTCCAAAGCTGCGCCAGCCTTTCAGCCCCCCCCCCCCATTATAAACAAACCTAAATGGATTTCTAAACCCTGACTGCTGGGGCTCATATGAATATGAATGCACGGCTCGTGCAACGTCTGCTCTCACTCCAACATAATGTCCCATCATGCAAATCCTCTTCTAAAGTCTTTGTGGCCCGCTTTATGTCGTGAGCCGTGTTTTGAGTTGTTGGTGTTAAGTGTCATGCCAGAAAGCACCACGTGAGTATTTGTTCTCATAGGTTTTGTAGAAATCTTGCCTAAGGTTTGGTCAAGATGATAGATCATTTCATGAGATTGAATAGGAAGCCCACGTGTAGCTCCTTAATGCCACTTCCAGTTGAAATGTCATATACATAGTCGTACATTTAATATAGTAGTAAAGGAATGAATAATCTATTGACCACAAACGTTGCAGCAACAGACACTATAGCAATCCTCAGTCATATAGGTATTCTTTATCCTCTGTGAGAAATGTCTCGTCTTGCCATTCTATATATCTATCTATCCTCTTGAGTGTTAGATTTGAGGAATGTAAATGGGCCAGCAGAAATCCATCAGGTGACCTCGTGATGCAACTCACTGGTTCGTCTGAAGATGTGCCGCTTGGAATGAGGCTTTCCTCACAAAAGACTCATTTTCAGGATTTGTCTGGTCTGGCGTATAGGATTATAGGAAAGCCAGTAAACACTGATAATCCTCCCTCCGCCGTTGTTTCCGAGCGATGCTGTTAGTTTTAGTCACATGAAAGCTATTTTACGTGTGATCATTTTAGCTGAGTTGGAACGTATCAGAGGTTTGCATCACACCATCCCTTACTTTTGAACGGGCGGGCGGACGGGCGATGCGCCATTTGATATCATCAAGCAAAAATAGGATGATGGATCCCGAACGCGTGGCCTAACCTTGTTTCTGAGCTGTTGCGTCATCGCCCCCCCCCCCCCTTACCTTTGGTGTTATGTCGTCACATCTGCTTGGTATTCTGCACTCGAAGGCCCGGCATGCCAGGGAAGGTGAATGTGAAGGGCAAATGAGATGTAAGTGAGGTAGATGGTGAAAAACGACGGGGACCCCCGGGAGATGCTTGGCTGTCTGCGAAGGAAGGAAGGAAGGAAGGAAGGAAGGAAGGAAGGAAGGAAGGAAGGAAGGAAGGAAGGAAGGAAGGAAGGAAGGAAGGAAGGCAGGCTATTACCTCCCCACCCCACCCCACCCTTCCATTTCTACCACTGGCTGCAGAGCTGAGGGAGACGTCCTCCTCCATCACTGCTCTCCGTGATTTCCCCCACTGCGGGTTCTTTGGGGGAAAACTTTGATTTTCATTGAGCTTTCATGACCCTCAGTCAGAAGACGGGCAACTGTCTTTCAAGGCAGTCAACATGGTCCGGCCTTCATGATTCATTCATTCTAATTTTCATGCGCATTGATCCGCCGTGACGTTGTTCTTCCGGAGCGAGTATCGATCACGTCTGCTAATGGATGCTAGCGCCTTGTTTGGTCGGATCGACTGACGATGCACGATGAATGCAAAGATGATAAACGTGTCGCACTCGGACATTGAGCGATGCAAAACGGGTTCGGCCGGCACACTTGGCAGATGGACGTGCCAAAGTAGTGATGTCATGCAATGAACACGTGCATGTTCTGCATTTGCACATTCATCTTGAGAAATCCAAGTGGTATTTGCACAAAAGAGAAGACTGCAGCCGTGTGAAAATGATCAAGTCACAAATAGCACTGTGATGATTCTTTTCTAACGTAATTTGAATTTGTTTTCATTTGGTTGAGAGCATTTTTATTCATTCCAAAATGCTTGCTTTAGTTAGGTTGTTTTTTTAAAGTCAAAGTTCAATTTGAGCATTTGTCATTGATAAGTTTCCGTTAATAATTGCCCAGCCCCTCTTTTGGATTTATCAGTGGAAAGAAGCAAAGGTTGGCCATTCACGCTTAGTTTAAGCGTGATAAGACATCCACGTGTGACATTTGACACCTGAGGTGTTGATGATGTTCACAAGGAGAAAGCTTTCCAGATCTTTTTTGGAATTGAGATCCTCCCATTGGCCCCAGTTTGTGAGGTGAGAAGGCTGAGCAATGGAAAAGACCATTTCTTGCAAAAGGACAAGCACAATATCGTGCACGTCCAAATTGTATAGATGACAATCTGAGGCTGACTCGCACTGCCGTGCCATTGGAATGAGCCGATTCCAATAAGACATCCTGTCGACGGATCGTGCTTGTGTGTCAGTGGGTGGAGGGGGCGCTCGTGTCAAACTCCACTGGGACAAAGAATGGAAAAGTGACAATTGGCGGATTTCAAAGATTGCTCGAGTGTAAGACGGCGGCGGGCGATAGCAACTGGCGTGTGAATGTGGGTGGGCCCGTCAAACCCGGCAGGGCTTCAGACTCCTAAAGAGAAGGAATGTTTTCAAATATGACAGATGTTTGGATCACTCTCCTGGAAAATGAGCCCAAAATGGCTTCATGAGCACTTCAGCTATTTCTAGTCAATTGGCATTCATTCTTGATATGCTTGAAGAACTGAGCCTTTACATGATGGCAACCTTGTCAAAAGTGGAATGTTTTGGAATGCCTGCAAAGACTACTCTGATGTCACGTGACAGCGCCGTTCCCATCTGGCTTCCTTTGATTTGGCCATTTTATGACCGCTCACTACTCGCGTGCACAGGCGAGTTCCCGAGAATTCACTTCGAAGTGTGCTGTAAATGTATGCATGTTTGTTTGTAGGTATTATCTTGACAGTTGTTTTTGTTATCGTCGATTCCAACGAGGTCGGATACACCTCAGTATTGAGTCGCCGCGCTTGCCCCTTTTTTCCCTCGCAGCCAAAACAAAGTCACGTGAGGTTATAATCGCTTCCAATAGTACAAACCATCTCACTAAAATGATAGCAGAGCCACAATAAATGAGCTGGATAGAAGCTTATCTTATCTGTAGACTAGAGGCTGACATTCACGTGAGCGCCATCTTGCTCAACTTTGTCCACGAGAAATATGGTTCATTTATGAGCTCTTTCTTTCCTATTTGGACAAGCAATGGGCCTATTTACTTGTTCAACTGAGGACAAGTGTGCAAAACTGCTAAGCGGGCAAAGTGTTTCTTTGTTGTTGCATGCACAGTGGCAAAACAAGGCTCCAATTGCTCATACGCGTGAAATAGCGTTTGTTTTTTCTGATAAGGGAAATATAAAAAGCAGATATGAAAATCAGCGGAATGAAAATGAACTATTATGGCTCGCCTCCACACTTGATATGACACCTGACTACCATCCAATAAAATTCCAATTTGTCAGCATCTGATTACATCTCCAAAACAGCTTCTTCTTGAAAACCGAGCAAATCTATAAATAGATATGGCGTGATCTCTCGTGTGTCTCCGCCCAGCTTTTCGCGTCCTATGAGCCGCCACGTTAAATGTCCCATGGTGCATCCTTTAATGTATGAAAGTGTATGGATCAGTAAGTAGGTTTTCAAAGCAGACAGACAAATGAGGCAAAAATGAAAACAAAGTGTGGAGCAACACAGGGCCTCCCTCACTCTACGAATGAGGCCGGCCACATGAGTGGCTTTCCGCAACATTCATTACAAATGAAATGAAAACAACAACTTGTAGGTACTGAGGTGTGACATCCTCGTTAGATCTTCTTATGCATCATGTTGGCAAATGTTCAAACCAAAAAGAAAGCCTTCTAGCGCTTCCGTGTCGATGGAATCGCTCCCTCCCGGGCTGAGGAAATGCACCTTAAAAAGTCTCAGACTAAATGGCACTTTGTTTCAAAACGTGAGCCACGCACAAACCCAGAAATTCCGAAAGTAGACACGTGGAATTTTGCCACGTTGGCTGAAAGTTGCATGGTGACACAAAGGCTCTTGGTCATATGAGCGGTCCGCTCCACTCTAAATGAGCTCATTCAATCATGTGAGTGTTGCTTGGTCACACTCATGATGCTGATGACTGGGGAGTAAGCAATACACATATCACAAGCTATTACTATATTGATGCCACGGGTGCCCTCTTTGGGGTGGGTGGGCGGTTGGGCGCAAGGATACATTTCAACCCTCCCCCCCCCCCAAATCTTTTGCCGGGTTACGTCATCTGGCTGTCTTTTGGCCGTCTTTTGCTCATCTGTTCTTCAAGCTGCGCATTACTTGGTCTCGTCAGCAGTAGCGGAGACATTCATGGATTAACAGGCTCGCGCTCAAGGTTGCTTCAATATACCTACAGTCAAGGGGGAGGACGTGTTGAGCCTTCATTCGTTCATTCATTCGTTCATTCATTCATTCATTCAAAAAAACAAGAGGCTCAAGAGCCAGCCTTGTGAAAAGCTGAAAAACAGTGCAGCCATACTGACATCGCCTTTGCCATTCATCACCCAAAAAGGACTTTTTGGGTGGGGATTTCCTTACGAACAACATGTCATTCATTCTCTTTCTTTTAATTTCCCATCTCATATGATAAATGTTTTGAACTTTTGAAATCTTTTGACTCAGAAAGCAATTCCATAGCAACGTAAACATTTTTTTTTTGTTTTTTTTTTTTCATGTCGCTGACTTTAGTAACTTCCTCTGCAGCACGAGTAACTTATCTGTGTGACTCCTGCTCTATGTGGGTGGTGTTCTTCTCTGCGTGTGTGTGTGTGTGTGAGACAGGATGTGTGATAATCTTCGATGATCTTTCTACAAAGTCGTTGCCCGCCAACCTATAAATAGTTGAGGTCTTTCCACATGCAAACACTTTCTACGTGTGGCTCGGCCATGCTCCGGCAAATCGACAGCAGGACGTCCGCACTTTTGAAGAGTGAAAAAATAAACGCTTTTGAAGATGTGTCTAAAAGTGGAGATTGAAAAAAAAAAATAAAGAAATGGGCATGATCACACATTTAAGATGTGAATGGCAGAACCGCCGTCGCTCAAAAGGTCAACTCGAAATCTTGTCACAGTTTAAAAAAGGGGCAAGAAGAGAAGAAGCAGTTGGCAAAATGGGAAGGGACAGTTTTCCGATAAAGAAGGAAAAATCGCACGCAGAATGGTGGGAAGGGAAAGAAAGCTGATGAAAGCGACAGCAATGAGTCAAAAAATGAGAGGAAACCATCAAAGCCTGGCCTGGAATTTACAGGAAGCAAGGGCATGATGACAGTGGCCTTTCTCACACACACACACACACACACACGAGGGAAAACTCTTGAGGAAACACAAGTTAGTAATTAGCTGAAATTGTCCCTCCCTACTTAGATGTCTGGCCTAACCCTAACCCCGCCGTCATCATCTTGGTGTCTCTGCTTCCAGATGTTTGACTTCCTGGCCAGCTCACTCTTTGCTTTTGGCTCTCTCCGCGAAAGTGGATCATTACATCCAACGACGAGGCAAAAATAGAATTGAGGAAGATCCGGTTGGTTCAGATCCTCGACAGGCCAAACCAGCGCCGTGTTTCTAGCAAGCGTAGCCATACTTGAGGCAAATCAAGAAAGCAGTAGGCAGGCTGCAAAACAACAAGCATTTCTCCTGAAATCTCCACAAGGTTGGCAGACAGCAGATTGCTAGCAGGCCCAACGTCTGCCCGGGCTTCTTTGTTCTGCTGATGGGACGCAGGGGCAGAGGGGAATGTTCAAAAGGAAACACACATTTCCTGGCGGGCGGGCGGCGTGACGTGCACAAGTGATGCACGGCACGAGTGTGACATCAGCACGGACGTGAAAAAAGGAAGAGCATCCCTTCCCCACATGCCACCCACTGGGTTGGACTTCCAACAGGCTTCTGCTGTTTGTGAACGTCCCGCTTGAACTCACATGGACCTTTCCCAAAACAAGTGTTTCTCATCCATCTCCTAACACTTTACTTGCCTAACTCAAGTTACTTTCTATCACGTCGAGTTGCTTTATAAGACTTGCTTACTTCCGTTTTTTGTGAGTTACTTATCGTGTACTATATCGCCTTTGTTGCATCTACCTTCCATTGCTTTTTAGAAATGATTTCATTTTGCTTCCTTTGTTTTGTGTTGATTTGATTTGACTGACTCCTTGTTGCTCATGGCATAGTGTAAGGTCTTAACCTCAATCTGTTTTGTCTTGTTCTTGAGAACACGGCACATTTGGAATTCCATTTTTTCCACATTGAGCAACTGTGGATACTGAACATGCACGACTAAAAAGCACATGGGCTAAGAATGTGACAGACAGTAGGTCGACATTTTGACGATGGCAAATCAGCACATTTCCACAGCCGACTCAAAGTTGCAGAACTCGTTGGCCTACTTTCATGTCGGTCCTTAAGATCCGGCGCTAATCATTTAGGGACAACTGTTTACATCTCAGACACTAGAGTTTGCTGAGTGAGAAACAGCACTTTGTTGAAAGAGTGAAACCATTTCCTTTTCAATAAACTTTATTTTTGTCCCATTCCCCACATACAATACAATACAAAAAGTGTGAGCAGAATTGAACATTACCTTGTGTCAAGACCATTCGTTTACACAATAAATAATAAAAAAAAAAAAAAAAACCTCAATAAATAAAAAAAATAAATTAACAGCCAGAAAAATAAAGACTTTGATCATCAGACTCGTTTTCACAATGTTTCTGAAAACACGACACTCGGACGAGACATTTTGCTTTCCGGGGTCACAGCTTTGAGGATACAAAACTCTCGGGTGGAGAAAACCAACGGAAAAGGGTCACAGTAAGACGCACGCGTATAAGCTTTTCTTCTTGCTGGGGATTATACGTTGATGAGAGAGAGCGGGTTCATTTTAAAAGCTTAGGTATTGACAGTGTAGCGCCGGTGCCAAAGCCGTCAGCTTGACATTCACCAATGAGGCTTGTTATTGCACTATACAGACATCCCTCACAAAGGCACTTTTCACCCTCTCCTTCATTTGTCCCCTCGCCTTCTTCAGTTTCCCCGACCCAACCTATGTGTCAATTAAAAAGTCGAGAATCAAACTAAAAGTAAACAGGCTTTTTGGTATTGAATTAAAATCAAATAAAACTGGTGAGGGTATAGATTTAAAAAAAACAAAACAAAACATGGATTTCCAGAAAACAAAAATTGTGCATTATGGTGTCTCACCCCTAGCCCCTTAACTACTCCGTGTACCATCAAGAAAATGGGTGACAATGAGGCAGAAGAAGCCATTAACGCAAAAGGCTCTCGCCAAACCTCACCGTCTAAATACGGCCAGGAATGTCATATGTGCGTGTGAGGTAAATCAAGATCGGCGCGTGATCTATTGCTGGCTCATTATTTTGTAAAAACTGAAGAAATAGAAAAAAAAAAAAAAGTGCAGTGTCCACAGGTCTGGAAGCAGCAGAGGGAAGGGGGAGAAAAAAAAAAAAAAAAAAGATCACATCATCACCACCACCACCAGCAGCAGCAGCAGCACCACCACCACCACCACCGTGTGTTTAACCAATACAAGTTGCAATTTAAAGTGTTTAGTTACCATGGAGACACCAAACCCAGCACTAACTAATCGATAAGAGGCGCAAAGCGGCAGGCTCCATTGGCACCATGCAACCAAGTAGAAGGAAAATCCATAGTTCGGTTAAACTTTTTTTTTTGGCATCCATCATGGAGTGTCCAATCATTAGACGTTGTCTGGACAGGCACAGACCCCAAAGGTCAAGACGATCGACATCTGATCCAAATGGCCAGAAGTATCATATCAGCTGCCACGTACGGCACCAGTCCACACGAGGCCCGTTACGGCGCTAGCTGGCTGCTTGCTGTCAACCGCTCATAAAGCCTCCAAAGTCACAGTTGGCCAGTCTGATTTGCTTTGTTTTCTCCTCCTCAGGCATCAGCGTGGTGCTGCAGGAGATGGAGCACGTATCGGAGGCGGTGCCGCAGTTCGGCCGTGCAGCCCATCTCGCTCAGCATGCTGAGGAGGTACGTGTAGGAAACGCGCTCGCGGCTGATGTAGGTCAGCATGTACGAGTCCGACGACTTGGACAGGATGATCTTGGTGTGGTCTGTGTAGAAGTTCACCTAGACGCAAGGAAGGCAGAGGAGAATGGAGTCAGCCATCTTGGGGGCTCATTTACAAACAATGCAGTGATTCAAATTCCAATACATTTCCCTGGTGGAATAGTTTCAAAAACGCCAAAAAGGTGGGAAAAAAAAAAAAAAAAAAAACAGGTAGCACTGTACTGTTGAACTAATTTTGCCCAGTCTCATTGGTATGACGTCGATATTTACAAAGTCTTCCAAATGGCGAGTCTTATATTGTTCAACTGTTGTGCAGTTGCAAATAGTCATCTCTGGAATGTGGAAGGAAAAAAAAAAAAAAATCAATCAATAAATCAGCGACTTGAAAAGTGACAACCATTTGGAGGCTGTCACAGAAGCGTGAACACCTCAGTAACACCATAAAAAGAAAGAATTTAAAAAAAAAACCCCACTTGATTTACTAGTTGCTAAATTTAACCAGGCGCCAGGTTAGCACTAACTAAAAAAGTACGCCTGCCGTACGTGTAGGGCCAAGTCGCACGATTGTTTCCCCAGCTGCCATTATTATTTTGTCAGGCTTTTGACGAACCTGCAGCGTTCCATTGTTGAAGAGCATGACGAGCGCGTGGTCAGTCTTCACCCACTGCAGCAGCAGAGGAGGAGGACCAGGAACTTGCTCATGACAGTGAATATCGCCACCCTGTCGGTCGGTCATCCAAACAGAGTCACTCATCTGGACTTGATTGTTAACTCTGCCCTTCATTTTCTCATACCTCCATGAGATTTTGTTCCATGTAGTTGGCCATGAGCTCTACAATTTGTTTCTGGCTCCGAAGCTGCTCCGGTAGCGAGCTCGCCGGGAAGCTAAAGTGCTTGTTGTTAGTCAAGCAGTAGTGGACCGTCCTGGGGGGGGGGGGGGGGAACACCACAAAGCCTCACTCAATATTTGTGTTTCTTAACTCTTGAACGCTATCGGCTGAGGCTTGGCACTCACTTGCGCTGGTCGCAGAGGCTGAGGTGCGTTCCTTCGTTGAAGAGCACTCCGATGCTTTGGTCTGACAGCTGGTAGCCAAAACCGTATTTGTTGGAATAGTCCACCCATTTGGTGACCCACAGGAAGGACTGTGGCCCGGAGAGGCACGGCGGGTTTCTGGCGGCTGCGGAAATGACAACCGAGGTTCAGGAAAAGAGCACACTCTTTGGCAATGCCATGCCATGCCATGCGTTGCTTACCTGCAGGCATAACGGCCAAGCAGCCATTGAGAACCTTCATGGCGCATTCAGCCACAACGGAGGGAGTGATGACATCATCACACGCTGGGGGGGGGGGAAAAAAAAAAAAGAATGAATGTTGCCTTTCAACTCAGTGGAATGATTACAAAGCGACATAACGCAAGCCTACGTTCAGAGCTGCTAGCCATGGTGCCTTTGAAGGAACGCGAGATTGACTTCCTGGATTCCTCCTCAGCCGCAGTCTGCTCCAGAGGCACCGAGCTGACCGGCTGAGCGGTGGGCACCTGGAGAGAGTAGACCTTCATTTCACAGCGGCGACTCAAGTCAAATCTCAATGCCGTGAAATAGCCCTACCTCATTTGGGCCCACGGTTTTGTAGCTGATCTGGCGGTTGATGGAGCACTTGACGATGCCGGACACCAGCTTGGAAATATCTTTGTCCTCCTTCTCCTCGCATGGCGCCTTCTCCACTGCAACACGATGACGTAAAATGAAAGTTGCGAGACAAAGCCACCCATGCATTTCAGTTCCCGCGAGACACAAGCAGCCTCGTCTCAAGACAATTCATTCCCATGGACATATTTGCGCTTTATTTACCTTTTGCTTTTTTCTTGCCAAAGAGGCTCTTGGCCACTTTGGTGAAGAATTTCTTGGCCGGGCTGGGGGGGTGGAGCTCGGGCACCATTACACAGCTGTTGGGGGGAAGTTTGTCGGGGGTGAAACCCTGCGGGGGACCGCAGACAAAGAAAGACCCTTAGTTAAGTGCTGCTAGCGGCACAGGTGACCTCACACTTGATGCTCGCTGCTGGTGAATAATTACTTTGGTGAAGAATTCATGGTGGAGAATTTGATCCAGCGTGAGCCTGTCGCTTGGGGTTTTCTGCAGGACGCCCGAGATGAGTTTCTGGGCGGCGGGCGAGAGCCCAGAGGGGAGGTTGTAGCGAACTTCCTTGATGCATTTGTACGTCTCTTTCAGGTCCAGAGTCTCAAAGGGCGGGTTGCCGCACATCAACGTGTACCTGAACAAGAGGAAAGCCGCCGGGTCAACTTCACGACTAACTTGTCTGCAGCACCCAGAAAACAAGTAAGTGAGAGGGGCTTCTTATTTTGTTTTGTTTTTTCCTCTTCCAGGCAGTGTCAAATGTCATGTTTCTATGCCACCGACCGCTATAAAATGCTCCCGTGGCCTTAAATGAACCCCAGGCTGTAGTCTAGACCAAGCTAGACAGGGCACATTCTGTCCCGGTTGGTTTCACAATTGAGCGAGGACGTTGGCCGTTTCTTGTTCCAGCACGCTCTTCCAACACGGAACCACTTCAAGGCCGACCGACACAAACGTGCTAGCTTACGCAAACGGGGTCGACTTACATGACGCAACCGAGGGACCAAACGTCTGACTCGGTGCCATGGCCCTGCCTGTTGAGCACCTCGGGGGCCAAGTAGTTGGGGGTTCCGCAGATGGTCCTAAGAGGGAGGGAGGGAGGGAGGGAGAGACAGAAAAACGATTTTGACACTCTGCTATTCCACGGCAAAGTGTCAAATCTGCAAAGCGGTTTCAGTGATTGGGAAAGTGTGCATGACTGGGCAGAAAAAAATGGTGTAAGCCATTTGATTCAACTGCACACCTTGAACTAGAAACGCAGAGTGAATGTTGCGTAACATTGTGCGTCATCACCCAATTGGTAGAAATGGCAGGCAATGCTATTGGTATTCTATCCCAAAAGCAGAAAATATGGGAGATAGTTTAAAAACAAACTTACTTTTTCCTCTGCTCAACAGTTTCCAGCTTGGCGGCTAAGCCAAAATCTCCCAATCGTAGTTCCATGTTTTCATTCACAAAGAAGTTGCCTGGAAAAGAGACAAGCATTTTTTCCCTCCTCCAAAGTCAGCATTCCGCAGCGCGGCAGATACTTTGGATGGACGTTTGCAACATTCCAGTCATAGCAGCGCCCCTGCCCCGCCCCTGCCCCGCCCCTGCCCCGCCCCTGCCGCCATACCTAGTTTGAGATCTCTGTGCAGGATGCCTCTGCTGTGGAGATACTTGAGGCCCGATATGATCTGCCTGAGGTAATATCGCACTTCGGGCTCAGTCAACGTGTGTCTCGCCTTCCATATGTGCGCCAGTGACTGTCGGGGGAAGGGAGGGGGTTAGCCGAAGCAACGAGCCGACGGCCGTAACCTTCGGGAAGACAACGGCGACTGCGCCAAACGGTCACATTGCATTTGTTGAATGCGCAGAGGCTAATTCCGGACAACTCACCTTGCGACTACAAAGCTCCAGAAATATGTAGATGTTATCCTGGTCCTCGAAATGGTGAGAGAACTTCACCACGTGCTTGTGCGACAGGGTTTTGTGCAACTCGATCTCATTGGTGATCTGCCACGAAATAAAAGGAGACCGTGAGTCGCCGTTTCCTTTGCGATAGGGGACGTTCAAACAAGGAACAAGAACGGCGATACCTTGTCCCTCTGGTGCGGTTTGGACACCCTGCTTTGCGGAATGACTTTGACGGCAAACATTTTGTTGTTAGACAGGTCCGTCATCTCGTAGCATCGTGCAAAACCGCCCTTGGGGAGAAGAAGAGTAGTGATTAGACTGGAATGAGGTGAAATAACCTGCATAACTTTAGCACAGGAGCGACACACGCCTTCATTGAACCTAGAAATTCCCATTGACAGCAATGAGTACATTTTCTTCCCAAGGCAATAATGAACTGGAAGAGTTAGAGAGGAAAAAGTGAAATGTGCGCATTTTTTTTTGTGGCAAAAGTCTTCCTGCTTTTTAGCATGCCTATATCTCAGCAGCAGCAAAATGTGTTAGATTTTTTTTTTTTTATCATGAGGGAATCTCATTTGATTGTCATCCACTGCACGAGGGACTTTAAATTGCACACATGACGGAAACTGCCACCACTAGGTTACATTAAAGAAAGGTTGAAACATCATTTGATGGACGACTCGAAAAAAAAAAAAAAAAAAGGGAAAAAAAACCTTGGGAAGGAAAATGGAGAAATGAACAGATGGAATATGGGGAAATCCATATACACTGCTCTGATGAACCTCTCGTTTTCCCTAACATATCCCAAACATTGATTGGCGCACCACATGGGGGGGGGGGGGGGGACGGGGGGGACGAGTGAAATAGCCACCCTTAGCTTCGATTACATGCTCGGCCAAACAGCAATTGAATTCAAAAGACATTTGCGTTTTAAAAAGCAGATACAAGTCATGCTTTTCAGCCTCGGGCGGGCATAACCAGCGTCAGTTGCATGCAAAAATAAAAATTGGACGATGGCAGGCCGGCAGGCCGGCAGGCTTGCTGCATTCTCATTAACCGTGAAAGTGACGTTTGTCGACGGCTCTGCGGCATCTCACAGGCCAGACATGATTTGGCAGCAGCGAAGCAAGCGAGCGAGCGATGACATGGCTATTTCTCCACATAATAATCATCATCGCAAATGAATAGACGAAAAGAAAAATGCATCTTTGGAGGTGCAATGTATGTCGGGTAGAAGGAAGAAAAAAAAAGCCCTCCACATTTTCTGCCAAAACTGGCACACCTTGCTATACTCATTGCACACACCTGCAACACAGCCGCGAGCGAGCGAGCGAGCGAGCAATTCCGTCCGTCCGTCCGTCCGTCCGTCCACATACAACATGGCAACGACATACAAGTGAAATGACACGTTCAAGTAAGTACCTTTCCCAAAAGCTTCCCTTTACTGTACGAGCGTCCCGTTCTCGCGTCGGTTATGACATGCGCCAGCTCCGGTTTGGCAGACTCGGATTTCGAGCGGCCAGCTTTGGCCCCCGGAGCGCCGGCTTGCTGCGCCGCTGCTCCTTCGGCTGCGGGCTTCGTGGTGAAATCCGCATTCATGGCGTGGCACGACAGGCGCTGCGCCGCCGTAAAACAACCCAGATCCATTCAAGGCGGAAAACAAAACACACGCAAAAACACTAAGAGTCCTATTCGGAAGCGAAGCTGGTGTGTTCGGGAAGGGGGCGGACTGATGGATGGATGGATGGATGGGTGGACGGACGGATTGATGGACGGTCGTCCGCTCGTGTCGATCAATCCATCTGTTATGAACGCGCAGAAAGCACCACAATGACTATTTATAGGCGCTGGTGATGTCACAAAACTGGGCGCGGTTAGGCGGACAGCTATGCCAATCAAAATCAAAGAGAAATGTGAATGGAAAGAAAAGAAAAGAAAAGAACGCGTAGACCTTTTATGTTTACGACTATATATATACCTTGTCAGTTCCGTAAACAAGTTGCTTTGCATTGAGATAGGAATTCAGTCAGTCCGCAAACCTCAAATCGTCTTTTTCCGTTGAAATGAATGGAAACATCATGAATCCGTCGCAGCCTTCCCCCTAAAACAAACAACAAAAAACCCAATAAGTGTTGTGTATCTTAATGTGCAAAAATAGGATTCATAAAAGCCTAAAGTAATAACATAAAGTAGAATTTTAAAAAAATCACAATGTTTTTATCACTGTGTATGTCGAATAGCCTCTGTGGTGCGCTTTTCTTGTGTACCCACATTTGCCACATGAGAGCAGTATTTATATATTATTCATTGAAAGATCTCAGCTCATCAGTACGGCACTAATATTAGTCATTCTTCACTAAAGATAGGAAGAAAAGACCGTTATAGTGTCCTTCTACGTGTGTTGCTCAACTGGTTGTGCTGGTCTTACACTATGTGCGCTGAAAGGTTTATTGTGTTTTACGACAAAAAAAGTCAGACAAAATTGAGTCTTGATCTGAAAGTCTCTACATAGTTACTGATTTAAAGTACAACACGTTGCATTGTGGAATGGTCTAGCCGCAACGTTCGTTTCCTGCCTAAGTCACCCAACCCACTTAAGTTGCTCAAATCACTGCTGCCGTCTAGTGGACAAAAGCTTTGTCGCATAGTTATTATAACGTCAGTTTACGGCAAACGTTTCGCGTTCATATTTACTGTACGGTAACTTACGTTAGTGCGACTACAACGCGTTTCGACGTGCGTACGAGTACTGTATCGTAAACCATGGAAATAGTCTTGCGTATTTATGCTCTGGAAACATGGCTCAACGGCACCACCTGTCGGTTTTTATTGAGAGTGGACTTTTTGGGACGTGAATACAGTGAGTTAGTTTGTGATGAAATACAATCCAATACAACAAGATGATTTGAAAAATGTTCTCGTGAGAAGAGCAAAAATGACTGGAATGGCTAACAATCCTTCGAGTAGAAAAGGGTCAAAGAAGAACAATGTGATGAAAAAAATGAATGAAAAAGACAATCGCAAATGACATCAAAGTAACTTTGAAAACCGCTCCAACCTCGTGGCTACCAATACGTACTTGTTGTACAGGACACAAGTGGTGGTTTTCTGAACGTGCTGTTTTGGACCAAGCGAAATGAGAACATGTTCAACACGGGTCGTATATTCTTTAGGTCATTTAGGCCAAAATTTAGACGATGTCATGAAAGTTCCATTGGTCACAATCAGATCTCGTGTAGTCCCGCCCCGGTGGAATGTCGACTCAAAAATCCATCATGCCTTCTTCTCCTCTCATCTTCTTCTCCTGTGATTCCGACCAAGCTTTGTTGATGGTTCGCTTCATTTCGTCGTCTCCGTCTGTGTAGATTTTCTTCAACATGCTCATCAGGCCCTCGCTGGGGTCGGCGTTGTCGTCCACCTTGGGCTTCCTGTCAACGGGAAGAAAGGTTAGTTGTGTTCCAAATCATCCCAATGGCTCTTGTGTTAAATTAGGGAACAATTTACTCTTTCTCCTTGGATTGCTTTTCCACTGTGGTGAGGCATTCCCACTTCTTGGTGGCCTTCTTCTTGCACATGATCACAACCATGTCTGTTTTTATCTGCGGGTGGCAGAACGGGGCTTTTCAAGACATTGCTTTTTATTGTCAAACCAAAGACTAGCCAAGCCAGGAAAACGGATCACCTTGGTGCTGCTGTTCTCCTCGTCGATTGGATCCAATAGATGGAGAAGGCTCATCTGGTGATTCTTTCCGTCAAGCTCCTTCACCAGCACAGAAAATGACCTGCAGCAGTTACAGCATACAAGCGGTCAGTCGGTAAAGAAACGATACAGCCCCGATCGGGGGCGCGACAAATTCGGGCGACAACAAAATTCTCCACATACCTTTCTGTAAAATGGACTTCCACTTTCTCAGATGGAATCATGTGCACATTTTTCAAGGTGAGGTAAATTTTCACAAACTTCTCCGACTGGTCCCACGCTGTATGGGATTGCAACATACGTCACACACACGCTTGCAGCCGCCAATGGAAGGGAAACCCTGGCGAGCGCTGCACCAATGTGCATAGCATCATCCATTCCTTGAACACCTTCCCATGCGCTGCGCCGCGCCGCGCCGTTACCGTAATTGCTGATCTTGACGGTGTACACCGCCTTGGAAGATGACGCCGACGCCGGGTCGCTCTGTCTGCGGGCTTGTTGCTCTTGCTGTTGACGCTTGGTGGCGAGCTCTTTCTCAACCTTCTTCTGCTCTTGCTTGAGCAGCTCCTGCACCCTCTTCCTCTCCGCCTTCTCGGCGAGAGAACCCAGCTCCGCCGAGTCTGCCTCCAACTGCTTGATCTGTGTTCACATTGTCAGTGGGAAGTGAAAACTTCCAAATTGTTGAGGCTGATCAAACAACCAAGAGCTATTGAATCGTTTTCACAATCGATGAATTCGCGACCTTAATGATAGACAATTGATCAAGACAATTGATCAATGCGTTCCGATGATCGTTTCGATTGCGTCTTGGTACATGTGCGACCGAGTCAAATCCCAATGCGGTTGGTTGATCGAAAACGAAATACATCGCTTGATCGCACTTTGAATTCGCGTTGTGGCCATGAGGCGCTTGATCGAATGTTCTGGCAAACGACCTCGCTAGCAAACACGAGCTGTTTGAGGTGACTCGATGGACGCTTGAGGGAAACCAAAGGGCCACAGCGGGAATATTTACACAAACTCGCCGCACTGAAGGAGATTCAAATGGAAAGCAAGGAAGTGAAGCGTCACTGTCACCCAAAAGGAAAGGGCTGAGTCAACAAAAGGCCTTGAATCTAGTTGAGAACATGTTTTGTACCTGCTGTGTTAGATCCATGTAGCGTTCGGGTGGATGGTGTATTCTTTTCGATTTGCTTCCAGAGGCGACGCGACGCGACGCTACGCTACGCTACGCTACGCTACGCTACGCGAAACGACGCAAGCCACTACGTAGCAGGTCCGCTAGTCATGTGAGTGCGTGCGTTCATTGCGGAGCGCCACGCTGACTTCCTTTCTCCAAGCTGCGGCGCGGCCCAACGAGATGGTGAGGACGCTACTGCCACCCATCGGATACACGTGCTATTACAAGTGGCTAACCGGCCGGAAACCGCTCAATCGTGTTCAAGTTCAACGTTAAGATGGCATCTGCACATGATTTCAACGTTTATTCCAATAAGCCATTCACAAAATAGGGATAAGATTTCTTAACAATGTCCCATTTTCCATTCAAAGCTAAACTATGCAGTCAGGAAGTGTCTCGTGAGTTGCTACCAGATGTGCACACGTTTCAGAATCAAACACTTGTTGTCATCATCCATTCCTTGAACACCTTCCCATGCGTTCACCGGCGTCGTCCTCCAGGGTCACCACCTCGCCCTCAGGACGCCGGACAATTGGTTGTGGTCGGCCATGTGACGGAAGACAATCCGGCTGAGTCGCCACCTGCGCTTCACTCCTCGTGGCCTGGAGGTCATGACGCATCTGTTGCGGATCCTCACGGGACACGAGTCTCGCGGTAATGCTGCAATTTCTTTATCTGCCAACTCCTAGAATAGGTTTCGAGAACATTTGAAGTAGTGTGAACTTTCAACAAAATGTGTGCTTGACTTCATGAAACTGTTACTATCGACAAGGAGGAGTGTCCACGTCCAACAGCCATCAATCCTACATAGCAAGCAGTGTATCAATGTAGGAAGGTTATGTTGCATTGGCCACCTGGAGTTCTTTTGGTAAGATGGTGTTCTTTCTCAGCGAGTTGATCCGCAGCCGCTCATCAGCGTAGTCAAAGGCCATCTTTCTTCTCTTGACATCCCTCAGCATCCTCCAGTCAACATAGTAAGCCCTTGCTTGCTCCACAGCCCCCCAACATACCCTCAGTGCCTGCACACAGTATTCACAAACTGCTAGAAACACGCCATAGCAGAGTATCACGTCAGTTCAGACGACAAAGATGGAACATTGAAGTACAATACCTGCTTGGGAGCGCACATACTATTGTAAAGGACATCGACGCCGAGTCGTGCCAATACGGCAGCCGCCATGTTGGATGAATGTGGCTTCCCTTACATTCCCTTCCCTTCCCCTGAAACTGGATCGAGACCATTACAGATGAATGTCGCCCCCTATCGACCAGGCGGGCGAGTCTCATATTTTAGTTTGAAAACACACAGACCAGAGCGCCTAGGTGATTTTTTAAATGAAGTAAAATAACAAAAACAAGAACAAATGTGCATCAGAATAATAATAATTCCTAATCACATCATTTATAGTTCATTTATAGTTGATCAAACAACTAATTTGATAGATACATTGAGAACTGTGAACTGTATATTTATATTTTAAATGGATTTACTGATAGTACAGTAAATTAATGTACAACAAGCCATCTTGGATCAGATTGAAGGATTTTATAGTACCTACTTGAGCCGCTGACAAAACTTCATGTCAGGTCCATAGGGTGGCAGTATGCATCTACCAAAATAAACGCTGGCGTGGCTCTCCAAAAACATCTCGGGCAAACTTACGAGCCGAAAAGTGTCATTGTGCTTGGTGAGAGTGATGGCGTGCGGCGACCCGTGAAAATGCAATTGAGTGCTCGCTCTATGGTGGAGGGAGGGAGGATATGCTTCAATTGACCAGTGGTGCCACTTATTTGCAGTCTGCTCGTCAATTGACTCGATGTAATTCATCAATTCAATTCATCAATTCAGTACAGAAGTCAAGGTGCCATCGTATATCTACAATATCATTGAAAAATCCAAAACCGTTTAACAGTATCAAATGTACAGCGCCACTAATGGTTCCATTTCCCTGTGTAAATCACTAATGACTTTGAAAGAATGCAATCCCATTCGTTACCAATGTGCATATAAATCCATTTAGAGCAGTTTTCAACTTTAAAAAAAAGCTGATTACGGAAAACAAATCATCATTTGATTGATTGATTTTTTTGAACAAGCTATGTTGTCTCTATGGTGTTTCTTAGCAACGTCACGCAAACGAGTTGACCTCGTTGGGTTCACCGGGACAACTTTTATGGGCACAATTGTAACAAAAAAGTGCAGCCTTTTCCAAATGGTGGCTTTCTCATGACGTGCAACATGACCTGTGGATGAACCTGTGTATCTAATAGAATGCTAGCCCAGATGCACAGATGTATTTTTCAAAGTCCAACATTTTCTTGAGCCAAGCCACTTATTTTGCTTTGGAAAAAATCTTTCGGTGTACCACTAAACAAAAATGTCTTAACATTTATACATACTGAAGTATAAAATGGAAGATTTTGTCTCAATTGACTCACAAATGCACTTGCTTGCTTTTCTTCAACACAAAGCTATTATTATGGACGATTTAGTCTTCAGTGAACCAAGCGTAATGTGGGAGAAATCTGGAGGAGAATAACATCTATTCAAAAGAGAATGTATTCCTTTTTTTTTTTTGAATATGCTAATGTCATTTAGAGTAGCTGCAACATAAACAAGCATTTGATAAATGCTGTATTTAAAAAAAATGCTTTGTTAAGAAAATACGTCAGAATGGCATTTCAAGAAAAGGAAAACATGGTTAACAATACTTTTTGTGTAAGTCACCAAGATAAACAGACCAGAAAAGCCACAAAATATGGTGAATGAAACCAACGTCAAGTGCAGAGATCATTTCATTTTGCTAGGAGATGCTTCTCTCTCTCAAGAAAAAAAAAAAAAAAAAATCAGTTAGAAAAGAAGAAAGAACCCCTTGAACAAATGATTGAGTTCTAATTCTATGGAGCCTTTGTGAGAATGTACTCCAGCTCCCGCTGAGAGGAAAATGTAGACGGGGGACGTTTTCCCGTACTTCTGTCACCAGGTAAAATAAATAGCATTTCCCACCGCAAGATCTTGTCGGCCCAACATTTGGAGCCGCACTGTTCGAGCCTTCAACTGGCTCATTGTTGGACACTTTGGACGACTGTCACGGCACGTTGCAGCATTTTCAAATCAAGATCTGAGTGCTTAGAAGGGAAACATTGTGCATTTTCCCCCCCTATTTTCGGAAACAGCGAGTCTGTTTCAGCTTCTCCTGCACTGAATTTAAAGAGAAAGTGAGACGACGCTTCCATCGGCCAGCAAGCGAATGGGCGGTGTTCACTCCCACAACGGAGCGAACGCCCATTTCTGCCTGCACGTATTTACCGATGCTCAAAAATGTGTTAAAAACAGTCTGATGGGACTTTTGATTTCCACTTGAGTCTGGTTGCTTAATATTGGAGATTGGTGCTTTGCAGCGTTTTGATACGATGTATTTGTTGGGCATGATATCATTTCATACGCGTGCTCGTTTTCAATATCGGAAAAATGCCAAATAGTGTCGGTAGCGACAGATATATCGCCGACTTGGTCTGTCTGCGTGTTTCTCCTCCGCTCGCGGCAGACTTGTGGGTCCAGTCAAGTGGATTTCTCTCAAGCTTTGCCAAAGGCAACATTTGTAGAAAAGCAAAAAGTCCACTTCTCAGATTCACAGGACGCAATGCGCTAGCTACAATTTCTGTGAATGACATACTGTTTCATTCAAGCATGTGCAAAGTGCAATGATATATTTTCCCCTTGAAAAATAATAGCGCAAGCACAGCTAATAATAGTAAAAATCATAAGAATGAAAGATATTGCGTGAAGGGAAGAAGTCACATCTGTGATGGTACTTTGCAAAAGGGACCACCCACGCTTTACAATCTTCAGACTTTATGAAGAAAACTTTTGATGAACCAAAAGAATGTGAAATTGGAATTCCAGGTGTAGTTTCAAAATGCTGAAGCTCAATCTTTGCGTCATATTGAGCATTCGTTTTGCGTCGGGCCTACTGTATTGAATCTTTATATTATTATTATTACTACACGCTAAGGGGCACACATACAACTACACACACATTGTAATGTGTTTGCAGACGCCAAACGCTATGGGTATTGATTTGATGCTGATGACAGATTCTGTGTGTGTGTGTGTGTGTCATGGAAAGATGGCTGAGCACACAGAGGGAACAATTCAGCGAAGCCCCCCCCCCCCGTGTGACCTTGTCCTGTTTGTACTTGCGTAAATTGTCTTTATCTTGTCTCCATCCTCCGATGTGACGAGTCACACAAATTTGGAAGATTGAGAAAGTAAAACATCTCCAAGGCATTTGGCAAATGTAAACACGTGAAATCCTTTCGTGCGCTCGCCCTAAATCTAATCACGTCGTTTCCGTGTAAACATGCTGAAAACTTTGAGTGCGTACAAAGGACGGAAAAGAGTTGATATTGTAATTTGTTTGCGGAATAACCTGGCAGACGTGAAGCTTTCAAAGGTCTATTTTCATGTGGTGACGCGATTTGGATTGCTCTGTCACTTCTCATTTTGCTTGGTAGTGAATAAACTGCTTCCAGATACACAAGGAAACCTGCAATCAGTGGCACTGCGCTGCCCTGCGGCTACTTCATTTCAAGTTAGCTGCACGTATCGTCTCATTGCTTTGCCTTTCAATTGCGTGGTATATGCCTTCCATAGGAAAATGCTTTGTCTTCCGTTTTTTCCTTGTATTTTCACGTGGCGCAACCTGTCCCAATACTTTTGTCCAGATCCCAACTTGTACCAAGACACCTGGCTGTGTTTTATTTCGACGTAAACAGTGACGTTAAATCAGACCGTGACGCTTTTGGCACCACGGCTGATTTGTCCCGTTCATTACGCCGCGCCATCCCAAATTCATTTGGTAAACAACAGCTGGGTCTTCTGGCCTATACGTCGCTCATCATGCCATGAAGGTAAAGCTCCAATCTATTGCTACGGTTCCTGAAGAAGACTTCTATTGTTGACCTTGACCCGGCATGAATGTGACCTAAAACACAATATGGCCTTGTTTTCCCTCAAAGGCGTTTCAAACGTCACCCGCTGCCTAACAGGGAACAAAGATATTTCCGTCAAAGTATAAGTTCATGGATGGGATACTTTCTCATTGCCCGTGAAGCTGCTTGTGTGAATACAAAGTCCTTCGCATTCTTCTTGGCTTCCAAGAAGGAGGAGGAATAAGAGGAAATGGCAACCATTTAGAATTTCAAGTCAACAAAAAATATCTTTTGTGAGATGAGAGCTGTCTGTCTGTTCCTATTTTATCAACACTAATACGTATATGGGAAAAATAATTCCAACCCTACGTATGCTATAACCCTCCCACCCCTAAAATCATTCATACGCAGGGTGCAAAACTCCATCGAGGGAAAGTAAATGAGCTACGTCCAGTGTTATTTTTATCTTTGGAAGGAAGTCTAGGTAAATTGTTGATCATTACGGAGCATCCGCCTGCACTTAGAAAGCTCGTAAGCCTCTCAGTGGCATTTTCTTGGCTTTCGTTGTCAGCCTTCAAACGTGCTCATATTTGTTTGGATGAATCTCGGGCTTTTCCGAGCATGCTCTGACTCCCTCCCGTTGTGTCGGCAAACAATTCCTCCGTGCGCTGCGACCTGTCACCATTGAGGCCCATGACACTTACGTACGCAACCAGCCGAGTGTACAGTTAAAAAAAAATAAAATAAAATTGTCTTATGGAGATATGACATTTTATTGGCTGGCCTACAATTAGTCGGGTTGATATTGTTCTTCCTGTCAGCGTAAAGTATTGGCAACCTCGCCAACCTTGGGAGGTCCACCAGTGACAGACAGTTCAGCAGGCACAATCTGTTTTGTGCTTATTTGAAATAGAACCCGTCCATCTCCTAAATGAAGCCTGGCCTTTGCTTTTCCTCCTTGAAATGAGCCTTTATCCAGTCATCTTTTCTGCTGAACACATGACTTTTAGCCCCTTCCTTTGCCACCATAACCAAAACCTTACACAAGACTAATATTATTGAAGGTACAGAAAGTATTGCGCTGATGGAAAAGTCAGATGGTCGGGGAGTGTCAAAGAAAAACAAAAGAAAAACATTCAAAGCTGCTGAAAAGTGCTCTCCTCCTTCACTTCCTCCTCTTTTTGCTCTTTTCTGCCTCTTGGAATCCCACAAGGAGAGGAGACACTCCCAAATTACTGCCCATTGGCCCGGAGGCAATTGAGAAGAGTGTTTAACAGCCAAAGTGAGAGAGAAAAAAATCGCCAGTGGAGAGGACGTCTTTACTTCATCGGCAGGTGCCACAAGAAGAAGTGCGACAATCGAGGGTGAGGAATTTCTTTTATGATCATCTTGCATTTATTCATACAATTGCATGCTATTATTGCATGGTTTTGCAATCCTGGAAATAATTGATGCTTTGACACCATGACTCGTCATCTTAAAACATAAAGGTGAGTGAGCGAGTGAGTGTTGAGCAGCTATTGTGCCTTTACTATATCCACATCATTCCAAAAAAAAAAAAAGTACTTATTTCAGGCAAAATCCTTTTGAACAGCAAAAAAGAAGAATTACATTGACTCGCCCTTCAATATGAGATAAGATATAACATTTCCATTGTCAGAGAGGTGTTCTATTCATCATTTTCTGATTAAATTGTGAATCATAATTATTAGAACACCTTTTAGAAGACTTCAAAGATGATGATCACATTTAAGACCTGACTGGCTGAATCTTAGCAACACAATCAATAAAGCAATGTCATATTTTTAACAAGCAATATGAAACAAGTATGATTTTTTTCCCAATGAAAACAAACCAATCCTATGATTTTTAAAAACTTGAATGATGATGGTTAAAATTGTAATGATGCGAAAACAAATCTACTAGATAGACATTAGATCCTCCCATACAGCGTTTCCATGAAGTATATAAAAGACAAAAAAATCTGCATTTCTGATGTTGCCCCCACTGGGGCACCTGTAAAAGACAACAATCATCCAGTTCAAAGCCCCGTTGGGTGAGATCATCCTTTATTGGCCGTCAACGTTGATTTCCCTCAAGATGCTAACACCTTTAAGTGTAGCTATTCATATTAAAGAGGAAGCCCATTGGATTGGCTTGCTGCTGATCCCGGAGATTTACATTTAATGCTACTGTGCATTGCTCGGGGGACCTCTGCAAGCCCTGCAAATGAATTCCAGATGCAGGCCCTCAGCCATGAACGGCTCTCTAGAGCTGGAGAGACAGAGAGTCCCACATCCCTGAGTGAGTGAGTGAGTGAGTGAGTGAGTGAGTGAGTGAGTGAGTGAGTGAGTGAGTGAGTGGGTCGCCCTCTAAAAAAAAAAAAGCCTTCAGGTTGCATAATGCAGCGGCTTTCATGGCTGCGGCTCATGAGCTTAGTTTTTCACCTGGCGGGCGGCCCCACACTCAAAAAGCACCCTTTCTCATTTTGGTTTTCCTGCTCTTCATATCATTCAATTTCCACTTTGTACAGCACCTCTCAAACATTGAAAAGTTTGAAGTCAGTCGCACGAGTTGAAATCAACGATTATCCAACGATGGGGTGCGCTTGGAGTCGTTTTTCCAAAAGCTGTCTACAATTTGTTCTTCATTGTATTTTCTGACAATCTGGACAGGTCAGTCTTGGTACTACGCCAAGTTCGAGATCTCGTTCTAAATCATCTCAAGGACGTACGGCACACGCTAGAAGGGCGGTGGCTCATCCTAATATGTTTGGAAAATGGTTTAAGGCACGGAAAATGGCCAGTGAATTGTACCAAAGGCATTGGGCCTTTTTTTGTTCGGAAGCTTCATAGCTCTCCTCTGTGTATTTCAAGTAGGATGTGTTGTCTGCCTGTGTTTGCCTTGCTGTCAGGTCAATGTTTGTGCCTTCACAGCTCCCAAACAAACACAGCAGCATCTGTCACCACCGCTTGCGAAGAAAAGTCTCTCCAAGTAGCCTGGGCTCACTCTTGGCCTCACTACGGCACTTGTGATTTTATTGGGAAATGATTCCTTCTGTTTCTTTCACTGCAATATTTGACCTAACCGTAACATGAAAGGAAAGCAGATTTTGTTGAACAGTCTGCGGACGTCTGTGCCCTTCCTTCCAAATAGCACCTTGAAAATCATGTTGATGTTACGCAACTGGCTGGTTGCCACGGTGAACACCTCATTATGTGGTCGGTCTGGGGTAGACACCTCTCAGGTTGTATTGAACTTTGCCACGCACTAAAATCATCAGTCGGCGTTTATTTCAAGACATGATGTTACAATACAGATGAGTTAGTTCCCTTTGCGTTAAGCATATACATTCATTGGCTGGATTTGTATTTTTTGGGACCGGCTTCATCGAGTTTTGCCTTCAGAAGCATTCTCTTAGAAAGTTCAACAACAAATCTACGTTTTCACTAGTTCCTTTTGGGTAATTGACAAAGTGTCCTGCTAGCAAAAAATAGATGTGCAGGTTGTGCAACACTGGTTGTACTGCTGTCCGGAAATAATCATCATGCTCAAAATTCGGGCCACTCTACTTGGTGACCTAGTGGTCAATAGACATTTTCATTCCAATTGCCGAACAAACCAGAGCAGCCGTCGGCTCTGCTTAAAATGTCCCAAAGGAAGAATGAAAGCGTGTTTGTTAAAGCACCAGAACGCTCTTGCATCTCTCAACCTTAGTATTTAGTATTTATCTTAGGCAGATTTTCCAATCACAATTCTTTTTTTCACGAATCGATGGGTATGGTGTACTCTACTTTGCTTGTCATTGGGCTGGCTCGGCTCCTTTGGCGTTTCTCTTCATTCAAGAAACAGCCGGCCACTTAAGCCGCCACACGTGTAGTGATGTCACCACTCGCACAGCGGCCACTGGCCGACCTCAAAGCTTTGACCAATAGCAATTACTCCGGTGGCTGAAAGTCGACGACGTGACGTGAGCTTGAACGGCTCCGGCCATGTTTTTCCACCAAGTGGTAGTGGTTTGGAACAGACAACCTTGATCAGGCTGCCGTTTCCACTGAGCAGATGGCGTGACAGTCAATGGAACAATGAAGGATGTACACTGCATATGGAGGATTTTTTTGGACTCTACTTCACATTTTCCAAATTGAGTATGATATAGTCTTACATTGTTTCCTGAGAAACTCGAAAGACAACAAACCATAGTGACAGGAATTTCGAAGGAGAAGAAGCTAGTCGACTGTGTTCACACCCACTACGGCGCAGTGAAAAACATCACTCTTGTACCATAAATTCATTCATGCTCATTGTCCATTTTGATCAAATACACAAATGTGCTTGCTTACTAAACTGCTCAAGTCACTACTATTCAATGAGGTCTATTGAAAAAAAGATCCCTTCACAGCACTCGGGGGTCACGTTTTCTCCCTGCTGAGACTCGCTGATAATCTGATCATGCTTTCATTCTAGCGTCGAGGGGCAAATCAGCACATTTACACACCACTTGATGACATTTCAGTACACGGAGCCAAAGCTCACAATGGGCCCAGTGGGCTGATTTTTTTGGGGGGGGGGATTTACTTGGAAAACTTTCTTCACGGTCTGTTTTTGCACTTTCTGCTCAATACGGTCACAGAAAGAGATCTGTAAATATCCTTAGTTCAGCGAAAGCAGGGTTAGGGAAAGTTGGGGTTTTATTGTCATCATTTTTAGATGAATATGATATGAATAAAAAATAAAATGGATTGATTTATTTTCCCCTCAATGAATCTATCATTTTATGTATTCATTTATTTCACCAGTGGAAACATTACAGCGGAACTCAATCGAATATAAGAAAGCCTTTGGCCATTCTGCAAGGTTTAGAATCGCTATTGCGAACAAGCCTCATTTCAAAGTGATATATAGACCTGAGATAAAAGAAACCTTGTCAAAGATGAGGTGACTTTGTAATTTGGGGGAAACCGCAGCAGGCATTTGGCTTGGTTGACATGACATCAGTTTGGCTATACGCAATGACATCATTGAACCTCGTCCTGTACAACAGAAGGAGCAGGTCAAAACGTTTGACTGGGCAAAATTAATAGCGCCGCCGGTTTGGTTACGAGGCTTTTCCTTCCAGAAAGACCTCACACAACCACACAGCGGGTTGAGTTTCATTCAAAGGACTAAACAGCACGGCGGCTCAATATACCCGAGGGATAATCGTCAAGAGCATTTTTGTTCTCTGTGAACGAGTGCCAGGGATATTTAATGGTGACCCCTTTTCAAGCTGGCAAGTGTGCCATGCTTCCAGTCAGCAAACATCTGCAGTTTTCCTACCTAACACACAAAGCTCATGGCAAAGATGTAAAAGGATCATGTCAGATGGAGCTTTATCGCAATTCTTGTTCGAATGTTTCTGTTTGCATTTTGCAGAGGTTCTCACACGCTTGATGGCAAATTGCCGATTCGGTCCTTTAACGATACAGCTGACTAGTCCTACAAAAGTTCCCTCATGGCTTTAGATTGAGCAATAGATTCTTTTGCCTCGGAATGAACGAATGCGCTTACGGTCCAGGAGATGACTTCTCGATCCCCAAGGAAATTCTGGATTCCTTTCTAATTGTCTCTCATTTCCTCCTTTAGCCATGACCACTAAAAGCCAACGGAGGGCCCTGCTGGCCCTCCTGTGCGCCGTCTGGCACTTGGGCTTTGCTACCAAAGTGGATTCCTCAGCCCCGGAGCAAGCCGTCACATTCAGCCACGTCTATAATCTTGACGTTCCGGGGGTCTCCGCTTGCAAACTGGAGGCGAGCCAGGATGAGAAAGGTGCTAAGAAACAACATATAGATGGCTACATAATGACTCAAGTGTACTATATTGGGCAAGTGTTATTGGGCCATATGTCGTAGGTCTGCAGAGCGCAAGCAATGGAGAGAACGACATCGTCTTCAGGCACAACATCAGGTTGCAGTCGCCCACCTGTGACTGCGGGGAGTCCGAGAGCTTTAAATCGCTCCTGTACAGAGTGAATGGCTTGGAAGAGGAAGTCAACTACCTCAAGAGCCAGTGTGCTCAGGGATGCTGCGGCAATGGAGCAGGTAGGACCCAGTAGATAGATATATATTTATATGAGCTTGAAATGGACGAGGACTTTCTATTGGTTGTCCAGGTGTAGACACAAGCTGCAGCGGGCATGGTACCTACCAGCAGGACACATGCAGCTGCTTCTGTTACCCAGGCTGGGAAGGGCCGGACTGCTCCGTGTCCTCCTGCCCGGACGAGTGCAACGACAACGGCCGTTGCGTGGATCGCCAGTGTATCTGCCATCAGGGCTACACGGGAGAAGACTGTAGCCAGCTCATGTGCCCCGACAACTGCAAGGACAAGGGCCACTGCGTGGATGGAAAATGCGTGTGCTTCCCACACTTCACCGGCGACGACTGCAGCGTCCACAAGTGTCCCCACGACTGCAACCGCAACGGCCTTTGTTTCGACGGCCAGTGCGTCTGCGACCAGGGGTTTTACGGGGAGGACTGTTCATTAGGTAAGCTAGTTTGTTTTCTCTTATGCCAAGGAAAAATATCTCGATAGCAGCATATATAACGATGACTGGAGGAGAAGGACTTGGCAAATCTTTAACCTGACGCTGCATTGCTCTTTCAGACTGAAAATACAATGATAATATTGTGTTTTGCTATTTGGAGCTATGCTTGGAACGGTTCAATTTGCTTCCAGACTTTTTGTGCTTACCCAACCAGAAAAGACCCACCACCTTTGGTTTTCAGTTGCTGTTGATAGCGTAACCATGAGAACCGCGCCCTAACCCTCGGACACGGCGGCGGTGTGGCCGTAGCTAAAATAGTCCTTGTCTGTATGTTGAGGGACAATCACACCTTTAAATTATTTCGGCGTCCTGATATTTAACGTCTCTGGAGTTTTACCACCCACCGTGCCGTGCACCGGTGACCCATACGCTACGGGTTCAGTGAAAATATCAGTGCACGTGCGAAATAAAATGGGCCACACATATTCAGAATTCATAGACATGCCACAATTTGAATAGCATCCACATATGATTGTTTCACACATTGTTAGGAAACTGCTCAAATTCCTCGTCCCCAGAGTTGAGCGTTCCTGTCTACTCATGTCAACTAGACAGCACAGAAATTTTCCTCTTCTCAGGTTTCTGCATGCAAAGCTTTATTGATTTGAATCTACAGATTCATCGACTATTAATCCACCGCAGAGGTTGTCTCATCTGCGGAGAGCTTAGCGCCATCCTCAGCGTCTCGGCCGCTGCACGGTGCATACCTTCCGATTCACCCTCTTGACATGGGTTCTTCCATCATCACCAAAGAGCTTTACATTCTGGGTAGCATGACAAATGCCTTGAAAATAACATTGCGCTGTCGCTAATACGAACACGATTTGAAGTACGTGTCAGCGCATCGTCAAGTGAAACCTCCTTCAGCATTCTCCTTGAAAATCCTATCTCATATGGTGAATTACAACGTTAAAATACCGGACATCCATATTTCTGTATTGTTCAGTGCTCAGTCCTCAAGGTCTGAGGGTGGTCCAGACCACTGACGTGTCCGTCCTGGTCCAGTGGTTGCCGGTTCCTGGGGCTGACTATTATGTTCTAACCTATCATCCCCGAGGTCAGGGGAGTTCCTTGAAGCAGGTACATTTTTCACTCTATTTGAAAATGAGAGCAGATGTTTCTTTGAAACAAATGTTATTGCAACAATTTGCCTCCTAGGTCCGTGTTCCCAGCACGGAAAACTCCTATCTCATCACAGGCCTGACTTCTGGGCTTAGCTATTTTGTTGAAGTCCACGCTGTTATCAGAGGCATCCAAAGTGGAGCGGAGGAAATTGAAGCCACCACTGGTGAGGCTGCCACCTACCCTGAAACCCCTTCGGAGGAGCTCCTTGATCTGAGCTGATCTGATCTTTAGCATACCACAAACAGTGTTTCCTTTATCTCGCTCCTAATTAAAGCTCAAACGTCAGAAAGTGTTTCATTAAGGTTTGGTTTGTCATTTGTAATTGCTAGGAAATGGCTGCACGGATGTGTTTCATGTCAATTGGACTTCTTCACTGATGTGGTAGGAAGACTGAGGTGTATAGAAGGAGATTGTGCCACAGAATTAGCGCCAGCCAGCCAGCCAGCCAGCCAGGCAGACAGAGCAGATCGGAACAATCGCATGGTGTTCCATGTAACGCATCTGGCTTTTGACTGTTAGCCAGCTGCGGGCAGATGTTTGGCTGCTTGCACACTTTGCACGACAACAGATGTGGCCCCTCATGGTAGATATCAGGGGCCGCTTGTAAATTGAGTCCAACAGTTCCCCAAAAGTCACATTTCAGTGCTTAACTTGGCTGGAAATTCTCATACTGAGTACCCCAAACACAAAATGCACATTTTGTTGCCTTCCAGGTGTCTCAACAGTCAACGACATCCGAGTTCTTGACCGGACAGACGTCTCAATCCAGGTGGATTGGCGCAACCCCCAAACTGAGGTGGATCACTTTCGCCTCACGCATACTGACCCATCGGGTCAGGAGGCGGAGCTGAATGTACCCAGAAGCCAAGAGGCGAGAACCAAACACACCATCGTGGGTGAGCAGCCGCAGATTTTATATTGACAAATTTGAGGTGAACGTTTACTGAGCAGAATTGAAATCGGATCTTTTTTTTTTTTCTTCCCCTTCAGGTTTGTTTCCAGGAACAGAATACTTGATTGCAGTGCAGGCCATCAAAGGACCGGCGGAGGGCAACTCTTCTTCCATCGTGGCTTCTACAGGTCAGTCTCAATCTGTAATCCACTTGATGAACCTCTCCTGAGAATACTCGCTTTTAATCGGGCCGCTATCGACCGTCGCCCGCTCGAATACTTATAAAAGCTAACAAGCCAGAAAGGAATAGCAAAACCAGAATCTCGTTGACACACGATACGAGCCGGAACACGATAACGGAACGATTAAGGAATACGGTCCCGCCAATGAGAGCTGCAATTATGGGTTAATGGCGTAGAGGGCTGGAATTTAAGTGCGGGAAAGGTGATATGATTGGTGTAACGACCGCTAGATGCTCGCTGATGCTTGAGGCCAGCTGAGGTAGTATGCGATTCCTCTCCAAAGCACTCGATTGAATATATTGAATCATTCCAACTGTTTATTTTAACGTCGGATCGCACAAACGCGGCGGCGCGGTCGACGTCTCTGTCTCGGAAATCCAGGGCCAGACAATTGAATGGATTTTGAATTTCACCTCTCTTTTTCTGAAGCTTCCTGTCGTTATCTTTTCTTCTTTTCATGTGAGATGATGAAAACGTCTCAGACAGACATATTTATCCGACCCTACTGCCACTGTATCAAAATATGTCAAAAGTCGGCAAATGAGCAAAATTGAGACAAATTGTCGGAGCCAAATTGTGAATGTGTGTCCCCAATGAAAGATCTTGTCAGGCTTGCCAATTTTGAGCAAAAGAGTCTAATCTAAGCCACTTGGCCAAGTGGCTAACGTGCTAGAAAATAAAACGGAGCTTACCGCTGCAGCTGCTACTTATTTACATTGAATGAATTCACCGGCAAGGCCCGTCTAACCAGAAGCAGCTGGACCCGGTAAAAACATGTTGAGTCTTGGTATTACGGGGGACACCTTATATGGTCCAGCGGGACGTCCGTCTGGCTTATCAGTCCGAGGTTGTCTTACGTCGTCCTCTGCGGGAAAAAAAAGGCAAAATGTGCAAGGGAGGAGACAAGAATAACACGCAAGAACGGCTGCGGAATTATTCTTTTGTCCCCGCTCTGGTCAGACATCATGTGCATTTGGTTTTGCTTTAGGTGGAATACAAATGTGGCTTTGTTCTATTTGGGGAAATAATATTGCTACTTAAAGGCTTTTTTTGCAGCACAACTCGCTTTTTCCCCAAAAACATTGCGGGCAAAAAAATCTGACAGTTCGTACTGTTCTGTGCTGGCGAAGCTCGGATTTCTTTCCCGCAAAATATTTTCTTACTAGACCCCTAAAATTCTTCCGAAAATGCTGTTAGAGATTCATTATGTGTGGAAACGCGGAAAAGAAAAATCGGAAAATACCGTGAAGCCGATTATCGGGCCTGACACCTGAGGCGGTCCTAGCATATTTCAAGTCGGTGCTGTTCTGCTGATTTATATTTCTAGGTAAACCAAACCTCACCGCTTGAGAAGCAAAACAAATGTTTCAGACAGTACAAAAATGAGTTTAAACATAGCTTGAGATTGTCCGGTGTGAGCGGCAAAGCAGTTAGTGGCCGAGAACAGAAAGAAGTTGAACAGATGGACGGCATTTTTCTTTCTTCTCCTGCACGTATCATCGATCGATCGATCAGTCTTCATGCAAGCAAGCGCACGGTGACACCAGACGAGCCTTGAAGTGCACCACAAAGGAAGGAATCCTCCATCCCTAATGATGATTGCTTTTACGTTTGCCCTGGTCTCTGCTGGGTGCCTCCCTTTTTACCCTCCTCCGTCATCCATCTTCTCTCAACACACACTGACGCCTGTCATCACGTCTCCTGCGATAGCACATATGTTCCATACATCGGCCCCCTGTGCTATTATTATGTGCAAAGCCGTACGACGCTCGAGTTTGCTTTTCCACAAATGTCTCCGAGAGTGACTCAGATAGTGTTCTTGTTCAACATAAAGCAGGATTTTTTTCCCCCTATAATTTAAGTGGAAACCCTTCCTCTAACCCGCCCGCCGGTGGATGAAAGATTGTTCCTCTGATATGGGACTGCTTATCTCCATTTTTGGTCAAACAAATAAACAATTCCAAGCAATCGACGTGCTGGGAACTGGTTCTCCAAAATAACTCCCATCCTGAGTTGATTGATGTTATAGAGGTGGTCTTTTTGACGCAGCCCTCTATGACGTCAGCGGTCGGGGTTTGCGACCGCAGGTTCCTGGCAAGACGCCCACAAACGCTCATCACGCTAGTCGCTGGCAGCTTTGTAAAAGCCAGATGCATACTGTGACATATGGACTTGACATTGATGATGACGTCATCTCCTAGGATTCTCCATTCATGATGCGAGATGCTTTCCGATTGACGTCCACCCAGCTTGTCTTCTTAGCATCGTCAAAACTTGCCAATGATTTCTTTGGAAGCCACAACGGGCTATCTTGCTTCTTTGTCGGACGAGTTCCTACTTACTACTGTTTCTACGATACATGAAAGGAAAGCGATCGAAAGGTCCACTTGTCAAAATGTAATTGATAGCCCCTGCCATAGATCCAAGTGGCCATTGATTTATGGCTCTCCTGATAAAACCATAAAGGACCGTACTGTATATGATGTTTTTATTACCTCCCGTGGTCAAAAAGTCAAAGTGTAGAAAGATGAATGATACCTCATCGAAGAATGTTCTCATTTTGATGACCACAAAAGATCAAAGTATATCACACCTTTTAACAATCAAATGAACATCTACTGCTTTTGTTCGTTGACATTTGTGTTCTTTGAATGGGAGTTCATAAATGAATTGGGGGGCAACTAATCAATCATTTCCTCAATGAATCGGAGGCCATAAATCAATCACCTTGAGACTGAGATCGTTTCTCTCAAAAGGCAATTCAAGTTTGAAGTCCCATTCTTCCAATCTCTACCTTCTCAGACATCGACGCCCCGACAAACCTGATCACCACCCAGGTAGCAGAAGACACCGCCACGGTTTCTTGGGACCCGGTCCAGGCCCAAATCCAAGGCTATATGTTGACGTACACCTCGGACGCGGGCTCCAGCGGCGAGATCCCCGTTGGGCGCGACATGACTTCATACAGATTGGTTGGCCTAAAGCCCGGTGTGGTCTACACCATTGAAATCTGGGCCTTCAGGGGTGATAAGGTCAGCAGGAAGACTTTCACCATGGCGGAGACAGGTAAACTTGAAATGAGCTCGAGAGTAAGGACTCACTCATCCCGTCTGACATTTTGAGGGCTTTCAACCTTTTCTTTACGAACCTGAACCACAGAGATGGACGCTCCCACTAACCTCGTGGCCCAGGAAGAAACCGAGAGCAGCTTCAAAGTGTCATGGGAGAGCGTCCGAGCAGAAATTGACGGCTACAGGCTAACGTACCGTTCTTCTGACGGCTTGAGCGAGGAAATCCCAATTGGGCCTGACAGAAGTTCTCACACGATAAAGGGTTTGAGGCCTGGGGTTACCTATACAGTCCACATCTGGGCTGTCAAGGCAAACCAAGCCAGCAGAAAGATCTCAACACAAGCAGAAACAGGTCTTCAATATGACTTCTCTACTCTGGACAAAAGCTTCATTGTGGGTCAACCTTGTCTTCTAACTTTTTCCTCTAGAATCCGATGCTCCCGCTAACCTCTTAGCCCACGATGAGACCGAGAGCAGCTTCACGGTGTCGTGGGACGGTGTCCGGGCAGAAATCGACGGCTACGTCCTCACCTACCACTCCTCGGAGGGCTCCGGCGACGAGATCTCTCTGGGGCCGGACATCAATTCCTACGTCCTGACGGGCTTGAGGCCCGGCGTGGTGTACACAGTCTACATCTGGGCCATCAAAGGAAGCAGAGCCAGCCGAAAGATCTCCACACAAGCAGAGACAGGTTGGATTCGGACCTTTCTTGAGACGATACCACTTGCGTCGGTGGCATTAACTGCATTTTCTACCATCTTCCCACAGAGCTGGACGATCCCGCTAACCCTATAGCTCGAGACCAAACCGAGAGCAGCTTCAGGGTGTCCTGGGATGGCGTCCAGGCAGAAATCGACGGCTACGTCCTCAGCCACAGTTCCTCGGAGGGCGCTGGCGGGGAAATCCGCGTCGGTCCCGAAAGTCCTTCTCACAGTCTGACCGGTTTGAGGCCGGGTGTCGTCTACACGGTCTACATCTGGGCTGTCAAAGGAGGCAGAAGCAGCAGGAAGATCTCAGTGCAAGCGGAGACAGGTTCCACATGACTCCATCTATCGGTTGTTTCAGTATTTCAAAGCAAATCCCCTATCGCCTCTTCCAAATCCACTGCATATTTTCAGGATAGCTGAGAACCACATTCCACATGTACTTCCTTCGCCATGAAACACTCAATACTAGCATTTTATGAGTGAAATCCTCAGGAAGTAGCACAATCCTTTAGTTTGGCAGGGCAAGCTTCCCAGACTTTAGGTACTGTACGTTGTGTATGGGGCGGCAGCAGCAGCAGCAGCAGCCGCAGCAGCAGCAGCCGCAGCAGCAGCAGCAGCAGCAGCAGCAGCAGCAGCAGCAGCAGCAGCAGCAGCAGCAGCAGCAGCAGCAGCAGAGGCACATGAACAAACATTTCTTTGTGCCTGAAGTGAAAAGTTCATTCTAGCGGTAGGCCGTATTTTGTTATGGCCTCCGTCAATCTGCCAACCGTCGGTGGTCACGCAATCAAAAAAAACGAATTTATCTGTGAGTGGGTGGCAAATTATGTCAATTACTTGTGTCGCAAAGCAAAAGCGCTCTAATTGATGCGAGTTTGCTGCAAACTCACCTCCCACCCAAAGTCACCTCCAGCTGACAAGCCAACATTCGGATGGCTGTATAACGTTCAGTCCCCATACAATAATTACTCTACCCCGTGTGCATGTGTCAAAGTAATCAGCTCAATGTTGATTTTCAAACAAGACAGGCTAATTACTGGTTTATCTCCACAAAGTAAATGAAAACCATGCATGCATAAACATAATTGTCAGCTTCGGTCCTGAGCGTCAAGTCGACGAAGCCAGAAAACAAAAAATACCCTCGACTAAACCAGTGGGACCATGGATGGTCTTTTGCAATTTCAAGCTTTACAGCAGCCCAAATCCAAACGAATGACTTGTTATGGGCACTCACTTGTCGTGTGTTGTCATCCAACTGACAGACATTGACGCTCCTAAGGACTTGCAGGCTTTGAGTGTCACCACGGAGTCGGCTCAGTTGACCTGGGCTGCGCCTTTAGCTGACATCGAGGGTTACATCCTAACCTACAGGGACGAGGATGGCAACATGGAGGTGAGGTCGGACATTAAAAAAAAATAAGCAATATTTCAACTGCTGAGGCAGCATCACGTCTGTCTGTCTGTCTGTCTGTCTGTCTGTCTGTCTGTCTGTCTGTCTGCCTGTCTGTCTGTCTGTCTGCCTGTCTGTCTGTCTATCTGTCTATCTGTCTATCTATCTATCTATCTATCTATCTATCTATCTATCTATCTATCTATCTATCTATCTATCTATCTATCTATCTATCTATCTATCTATCTATCTATCTATCTATCTATCTATCTATCTATCTATCTATCTATCTATCTATCTATCTATCTATCTATCTATCTATCTATCTATCTATCTATCTATCTATCTATCTATCTATCTATCTATCTATCTATCTATCTATCTATCTATCTATCTATCTATCTATCTATCTATCTATCTATCTATTCTTTACTGGGAATGCCTCGTGTGCATTTCTTTCCATTCAAGATGTGTGCAAGGCTGCTCTCTTGTGGTCATAAAGTGCATAATCTTGTTACATTTGGGCTTGTGAATCACATGTCGACCTCCTTTTGGCCTTCGGATAATAATTGTTTTGTTCACAACCTACCCCAACTCCCAAGTAAGTGTTTGATAACATGATGTGGCCAACTCGGCCAAAATGTCAACATGCAAACATGTCACGTGGCTAGATTTCATGTACGTATTTTGAGGTCTACAAAGGCTGGAAGGGATGAATCTGTTCCTGGTCACGCCCGTTCCTAATTTGTTGTGTCTGTCAGACTGTCGAGAAGCAGCTTGGAGCCAGAGAGACCAGCTTTGTCATGTCTAGCCTCCAGATGGCGAAGAGATACATAGTTAGCATCATGGCTTATCGAGGAAACCAGAGGAGCAAAGCGGTGGAAATGGTCTTCAAAACAGGTCTGCATCATGCAAGTTTGGCTTAGGTTGAAGGTTTTTGACCCATGTTGATCCATTCCGTAGTTGGCCTCCTCTACCCCTTCCCCGTGGACTGCCTCCAGATCATGAAAAATGGCATCCAAAAGAGCGGAGTCTACACCGTATACATCAATAATGACAACTCCAAACCAATAGAAGCCTACTGTGACATGGATACCGACGGAGGCGGCTGGCTGGTATTCACTAACCTACTGACCAAGACATCCAGAACGAGTCGTTATATGTTTCTTCATACAGTATGTGTTCTTCCAGGTCCTGCAGCGTCGCACCACCGGCAAACTCGACTTCATGAAACGCTGGAGGCCGTACGTGGCCGGTTTCGGCAACGCGACGGATGAATTTTGGATCGGTGAGAACTCCAACATCTTGCCGAGTCCGGCGGGCACACTGAGCTATCTCGCGTCGTTCTCTCGCTTTCAGGGCTGGACAAGATATACCAGATGACCAACACGCCCATCCGGTACGAGGCCAGGTTCGAGTTGGGCCTGGGGCCCGAGAGGGCCTACGCCGTCTACGATAACTTCGAGATCGCCAGTGCCAGGCAAAAGTTTGCGCTCACCGTCGGCAACTACAGAGGGACAGCAGGTGCGCTTTTTTTATTGTCCTAAAAGAAAAACACCGCGGCGTCCGTGTCGATAGTCATCCAGCGAGCCGGCAGAAGGTGAGCTCGGGAAGTATTTACTTGCGCCGGATCAATGGCGTCTGTCTTTGTGGCTCCCTAGGTGACGCCATGACCTACCACCAAGGTCGGCCGTGGACGACCATCGATTCGGATAACGACATCGCCCTGGGCAACTGCGCCCTTACGCACCGCGGGGCCTGGTGGTACAAAAACTGTCACCTGGCTAACCTCAACGGCAAATGGGGAGACAACAGGCACAGTCTGGTGAGGGATTAGGCTCATTCACTTTGGCATCCACACAAGAAGCAGTCAAGTCTTCACGACAATAACGATTCTTATTGTCTCAGTTTGGGGGGGGGGGGGGGGGGGGGACTACAATTGACCATATTTGGACATTTGACACTTCTAGGGGGTCAATTGGGAGCCGTGGAAAGGCCACCTGGTGTCCTTGGACTTCACCGAGATGAAGATCCGGCCGGCGGGAGCCTTCTCCAGCAGGAAGAGACGATCGTTGTTGGCCAGAGAGAAGAGCCGACAGAATGCCGTCCACCACCAGAAGTAGAAGAGACGCAGATCATAGTCAGCCTTGACTTCTTGAGAATTTGCTCGACTTGGTTAGAAAACGTTTTGTTTTGGTCCAAAATACATCCGAGTGGTCTGCTTGTTCAAAAAGTTATTTTGCTTGATTTGGTTTCAAGGTTCTTCTCAAGTGTGGTTGTTGAGTAACAAGCAAGTACTTGTGATGATTGCCAACTTTTATTGAGCCAAGGCACAAATTTGACATCAGAAAAATGTCCCAACAATGAAATGAGTATATCCAGAAATAATGCTGCTCTCATCCCAGTTGAGTTGAAGACATATTTTGTTGTACGTGTCAGTTGTAACTTCTGCCATCTCAGTTTCATTCTTTTAGATGTGGAGAAACGGTAGGTCAGACAAACGGAAAAAAACGCAATCAATTTCTGCAGCCCACTCGAAAGTTGTCGTGGATCACACAACAAAATGAAAAAAATATCAACCCGATTTTCCACCGACGATTGATTGGATCTGCTTTTATCTTGTGTTTTTCATTTGTTTTCTTAGGAAGCGGTACAATATTTCCCCCAATGTTAATGAGTGTTGTCATATTAAAGTGAATCAAATCCAAAAATACAAAAACATTCCTCAAACTTGTGTTTTTTTGTGAAGATGAGCTTGCGCAGGCTTGACATCACGGTAGCGAGCCGAAGAATGAGCTTTAACCCTTGGACGTGACTTCGAAGTGACTGTACCCTTACTAGGCTTGGGCTTTCAAACCAAACCAAGAAAGAGAGCGCCACAGCAAGAATAGACTCCGTCAAGTGATGACTAATGTTTCCTCACAACAAAGTTGAGTAACTTACAGGAACTGCACGTGGGCAGTTCTTTCAAAATAGTTTCCCCAAAATTGAAAATAGCGCAGGCGCTGGCTGGTTATTTTATGACAAGGTCACGATTCCATTTCAAGCCCTCCGAAACTTCGGCAATCCAGACATTGAGCGCTGCAAACAGGAACGTCCTTTCGTAGTTGACCTGGGGTCGGTGACCCTCGCTCAGAGTCTTCAGGGATTTGGGATTGTGGCTGGGAACGCACTCCATCATGCAAGATCCACACATAAATGAAAGATACGTATCAACAAGATGATACTTATAATATTCTTTGTACAATTTTTAGGACAGTGACCTCACACAGCCACACTTGTTTTTTTCCACTATCACCCCCCCCCCCCCACACACACACACACTTTGCTAGCTTTGGCTCTAACTTTCTTTCAGCAACTCTGAAGTCACTGATTGAATTCCACTTTACAGTTTCAATGTAAAGTCAAGGGAGTTCCAACGAATGAAATGTCTTTCCACCCACAGAGATGACATTGGCTAACTTTGGAACTGGAGTCAACACAAAGAGGAAGGAGCAAGAACCAAAGGATGAAAATAAAGAGCCAAGGCACGCGCGTGCTTTTTGTCTCACATGTAAATAATGTGTCTAGGGTTGACACATTTTTTCCATGACACCGTCCGGGGTAGTGGTGTGCACTCCAGTACTTTCAAGTCAACTGCATCTTTAGGCTCGCTTCACTCCAAACATTTGTTCAAAAGAATCATTCACCGAATCGTTCGCTACACTTTCTTATTTGTTTATCCATTTGTTTATTGAATTATTTAGCCCCACCTGTTAATTGGCTGTTGGATCTGTGACGTCACTCGGACACTCTATTAGGTACACCGCCGATTTCAGATGTACCTAATCACAGGCCACTTCATTAGGGAAAAATCATGGTCAAAGCTTAGCTGAAAGTGAAAAGTGCCACACCCGCCCTCACCCCCACTTTCTGATTGGCTGTTTCAGCTGTGACGTCACTCGGACACTCTATTAGGTACACCACCATTTTCAGGTGTACCTGATCACAGGCCACTTCATTAGGGAAAAATCATGATCAAAGCTTAAATAAAAGTGAAAAGTGCCACACCCGCCCTCACCCCCACTTTGTGATTGGCTGGTTCATCTGTGACGTCACTCGGACACTCTATTAGGTACACCGCCATTTTCAGGTGTTCCTAATCACAGGTCACTTCATTAGGGAAAAATCGTGGTCAAAATTTAAATGAAAGTGAAAAGTGCCACACCCAAACAACCCCCCACTTTCTGATTGGCTGGTTGATCGGTGACGTCACTCGGACACTCCATTAGGTACACCGCCATTTTCAGGTGTACCTAATCACAGGCCACTTCATTAGGGAAAAATCACGGTCAAAATTTAAATGAAAGTGAAAAGTGCCACACCCAAACAACCCCCCACTTTCTGATTGGCTGGTTCATCTGTGACGTCACACGGACACAGGTGTACCTAATCACTTCATTAGGGAAAAAGTTGAAGTGAAAGTGAAAAGTGCCACACCCGCCCTCACCCCCACTTTTTGATTGGCTGTTTGACCTGTGACGTCACTCGGACACTCTATTAGGTACACCGCCATTTTCAGGTGTACCTAATCACAGGCCACTTCATTAGGGAAAAAATCATGGCCAAAGTGCCACACCCGCCCTCACCCCCACTTTCTGATTGGCTATTGGATCTGTGACGTCACTCGGACACTCCATTAGGTACGCCGCCATTTTCAGGTGTACCTAATCACAGGCCACTTCATTAGGGAAAAATCACGGTCAAAATTTAAATGAAAGTGAAAAGTGCCACACCCAAACAACCCCCCACTTTCTGATTGGTTGTTTGATCTGTGACGTCATTCAGACGTGTTTTCATTTGGTATTTTTGTTGGCTTGGAGTTGATGGTGTTATTATACCGAATGTGTCTGTTTGAATATAAGGTTGGGAAAAAAAAATGTTATACAGCAAGCAGCAAATTAAGGAAGTTTACCATTAACTAAACATACAACAAAGAAAAATGCACTTTAATGCTAAATCACTGTTCATTTCCAATAGAAAAAGAAACTCAAACAAAGGCAAAAACACACTTTATTTCTTTGCAATGTCATCTTGCGCATCTTTCTTGGTGTGCACATTACACATCATGAGTTGGTCACGTGAATAAAAAGAAATAAGAGAGGACCCGAGTGTCTTTTACAAAATCATCTAAATATAAGTCATGTGTTATTGCAACTACAATACAATGCCTGAACTGAAACATTTGGAGCTAAAAATCATGAGCAAGGGTGTGTGAGCCATCATAGATAGCGGTGACATAATAGATGGGACAAGTAGGCAGGCCTTGAAAACTGCAGGGCCCTCCTGAATAGACACAACATACTATTTCACATATGAGCTTGACGGAAATTCAACCGTTTCTGTAAATAACATAAATCTTTGCGTAAAATCACACTCCCTTGAAAACTTTACAATTGCCTGCAGATGCCATAGATGGGAGCAAAGTGCTCTGTGAAGCTCCACAACTAGCCAACAGGAAAATTTGTGAATGGCGAACTGGTCGCCGAGTTTGTGAATATCTGTACCGCAAACGTGGTAAACATACTGCATGGTTAGTACAGAATCCCAACACTGCTTTTACGTTTCACCAGTCTTTTCTTGTCTGCGAACAATAAAAAGGAATTTCTACTCCATCGGCAGAGCGACCAGATCTGGCATCATCTGGCCCGTTTTGACGGAAATCCACAAGTCATCATTATTGGCCGAATGTTTCTTTTTCTTTGATTCGGGCTGGTGGGCTCCGCCTCCTCCACAGCGGCAGCGGCCGTCGTCGGCGTGGCGACAGCAGCAGCAATGGCAACACACCGCCAGCGTGGTGACGAGGACAACCAGGGGCAAAGTGAGGAGGACCACGAGGCACACGGTGTTGTAGACACCTTGCTGATGTTTCTCCATCACCAAGCTCCAGACATGGTTGAAGAAGTTGCGGACGCTGTCTGTTGTCCCATCCATAGCTCCAGCATGCAAAGTTCTTAAGTTGACGTAATGCTTTGTGATGGATGAATTCACAATTTCAAAGTTTCATTTTGAAGTAAACGGACGGATCAGACGGTTCAGTCCAAGCCCAAAGACATCCCAATGCAAAACTACAGAAGTGTTGGTCCACTTCACTTCTCTCCTCATTTCAGTTGACGTGAATCCTGAAAGGTGTTCTCTTGCTCTGTGGAACAAAAAGGTCTGTTCATTTCAGCATTTGGAAGGTGTGATCATTACAAAAATGACATCATTTTGGAACATAGTTGCCCTAATAAGGAAATGTTTGACTGCCTGTTTCTCATGGGATTTGGTTTTTTTCTCTCTTCACTTTTGAACAAATAACATTTGAAGTAGAGTAAACGACTTTAGTATAGTAGAAGAAGACTAGATTAAAAAGAACACATGAGAAAATATGCCAATGGCTATTATGACATTCCAAGAGTCCACTTGACTTTCTCATGACATTGTGGAGGATTCTTTAGTCCAGGAAAAGCCAATTGATGGCGCCCCACAAAAGCAGGAAGGGGCTGAGAAAAAAACGGTTATGATTGCATCGGGGGCTGCTTTTTAAGGAGCACGCGTGACCTAAAAGAGCAGAAGTGGCGACAGAAGGCATGACGGGAATTTTTAATGAGCGGCCTCCGGCAAAGAGCCCACTCGACGACTGATACTGCTTTTCATTTTGGTTTTGTTTGGAGATTTGAGCAGAAGACAAAAGCTGCAAAGTGTGTATCAAGATGTACAAGGGCACATTTCCTCAATTTAGAGCAGGCGTCATCATGGCGCCTTTTTGAAACGGAGAACTCCTTGAGTACTCACTACAATAATTCAGACCCAGTTCACTTCTATTAAAGTGTTTACATTTCCAAATGCGCACTTCTACAATGCTTTGAGAAAATTATGAATAGTTTTCTTGCATGCTAATTATGTGAGTGAGAGATCAGTGCGGCTGAGAGTCTTATCAATTCTTTCATTCTCGCAGCTATAACCTTCAGGGAGGTTATTGCAACTTTTAAAACGACCAATGTCACAGCTAAGTTGAGTAAATACATCATCCATCCATCCATCCATCCATCCATCCATCCATCCATCCATCCATCCATCCATCCATCCATCCATCCATCCATCCATCCATCCATCCATCCATCCATCCATCCATCCTATGGTGCTTATTCATGGCTAACCTGAACAATTCAAACGGACTTTTTCTTAATTGTCACGCAAGGGCAAAAAGAAGTGAGCCGACACTCCAAATCCAATCTATCCCAATCCAGTCACTCCAACTTTCAGCGCACACACATGTAGAGCAAGTGATTGAAAGTGACATTACCTTAAGTCGGGTCAGGCCTCCTCCCGTCAGCTAATCAAACAAGTTGTGTCTGTGTTTGCCATCAGCTTGCTTCTTTTTGTCACCCTCTCACACAAACGCACATCATGACAAGGCTTCACTTTCTGTTCCTGTTTGCTCTTTGAGCCTCGTCGTTCCCCCCCCCCCCCACACACACATAACCTCCAACAATATCCTCCTCCTCCTGACTCAGTGTGTGTGTGTGCGTTCTAGTCCCAACGTCACTGAACCCTGCCTGCCCACTTTTTGTAAGAATGGGCCCTCTGTCTGTGCTTGCTTGTGTGTTTCCTGCATGGATTCTTGCAGCTGCTTTTACTGTATTCTCACCGAGTGACGTCGCAGTGAGTCAGGGACAAGCCAAGATATGTAAACCTAACAGAGGACAAGTTGAGATCATAAACAAAAACGCCTGCTTCTAGTTGCTCCCTTCAGCACAATGAGGCTTGGACAAACACGCATCAAAAAGGGGAACAAACACGGGAAGCTGCGAAAGTCTGTGAGTGCTCTACCAGGTGAAAGATGCACTCTGAGTGTTTGGGTCTACACACACTTACAGTGGCCTGCCTTGCCTGCCTGCCTGCCTGCCTGCCTGCTTGTGGCATTGTGATTAATTCTCTTTCTGGCTCAGTCGAGCAAAAGAGGCTTTTTCATTCAAAGGTTTGAAAAGAAGAGAGAGAGAGAGAGAGAGAGAGAGAGAGAGAGAGAGAGAGAGAGAGAGAGAGAGAGAGAGAGAGAGAGAGAGAGAGAGAGAGAGAGAGAGAGAGAGAGAGAGAGAGAGAAAGCCTGTCGGTAACTGGGGGGGCAGAGCTTTGAGAAAAAGAGGACGCAAACGTGAGTGTGTGCGCCTGTAACGCGCTAAATAACCCGTGACATCTTGCAAGTCGGGTTTTTTTTGTATTACAGCATTACTGCACAAGAACATAAATTACATTGTGAGCTCAACGTAATGACAAAAAAGTGTAGGAAACGCTGACCACAATTACAGTCGAAACTCGAAGGAGAAAAAAGTTAGCGCAAAGTGAATGAAACAAGTCAAGAAAGTTTCAACAACCCTGCCGTGTTTGAATGATTCAGAAAATAATTGCCAAGTATATATATATATATATGAGGCTTCAAAAATCAAGCCCTTCTCTCTGCTCTCAAATGCTGTGGGTGACGAACAACGAGGCACTCTATCCGATGATGTTAGCATAGGTGGCTTGCCAACTGCGTGTTGCTAATGCGTCCAAATGTAAGAATCCCAGTTATGAGCGCCTCATGTATCAGCGTGCATGAGCCAAGCATTCTGGCAGGAAAATACATGCTGTATACCGTCCGATGAAAAGAAGACCCCTGCGGCTGGCTCTATATGCAATCACAAGCTGTGAAATGAATATACACTAAGGTGATTTTCATATAAACCACTGTAAATAAGAATTTCCATCACGGTGCCGGATCATTCATCAGTGTTTGGGCGAGGTGACTGGACAGTGACGAGCGTAGACGCCAGCTGGGGTATTGCGTTGCGTGCGTCCGAGCGTGCGTGTTATTCTGCAGAGATAGCTGCGACATGATGAGGCTCGTCTCATCCATTTTCATGAAGCCACGTAGCCCCGAGACATGAACAAACGCACTCGGGGGGTAAACGTGTGCTTTTATCGGTGAGGCTCGTCCATTCGGCGGCTGGACCTGTCACTACAGTATTGCAATTATAGAAACCATCAATATTCCCCCAAAAAAACATAACTGAGTCACGTACCATCATCTGGAAAAGTGCAAAGTAAATATGAATCAAACTACATGACCAAAATATGTTCTGCACACAAAAATATAAGTTCACTAAGTGAGGCAAAGTTTTAAACAAGCAAGTAAGTGTAGCGCCACTGTGCACCTCACTATCAGCAACTATTAGAAGCATGAATGCACTGAATTATTAGCAGCACATTGGTTGCCAGTTTTATGAAAGAGGATATCTCATTATGGAAAATGAACTTCTTTCATTAGTTGTAAACAAATAGTCAGGACTCTGGAGTACAAGCCCACCCATCAAGTGTGAAATGAAACAACCAAGTCAATCCTATTTATGAAAACGTGTCCAAAATTCCACGTTTGACATATCGGGACAGTCAATTCTTTCACTCTGCACTTCTCCTCATAAAAGAACTTTAACATGAGAGCGAAGAGGAAGTAAGAGTGGTTTTGTCATTATCTAGAAGACACACCATTTGCTTGGTGTTTCCTACGGAAGATAAAGCACAAGCTGCATGACCATGATCGTGCACACGGCTATTCCAGGAGACGGTAGTCTACTTTGTATCGTGTTTTTACCTTTACCGAGGTCAAAGTTAAGGTAGGACTAATCGGTCCTATGAAACTTGTAAAGCACCAATAGCCTGGTAACATTGTGTTGTTGTTATTGTTTGGAAGCAGCACGCTTGTGATGGAAAGCGCTCGCTCCTCCAGGCCTCGGCCGCACTCTCACTAATAACGGAGCTCCAAAGCCCATTGAAAAAGAAAAGCATCCCCGCAGCATGATGCGATCATCAACACGGATGTTGTGTTCAGGGGCATGTGTGTGTTTGTTTTTCCGCCACACTTTCAACACGCCGAGTCCCAAAACTTCCATTCTGGTCTCATCTGATTACAACAAGGCTTTCGGAAAATTGCAATTGAGCAGATATGTGCATGACAGCATGACAGGCTAACTCGTCAAAGAGATAAACAAACTAGCTGGTTTGGAAGTGGTACACTACTATTTTCTGAAGAGGTCATTTCATCAGAGCAAATATTGCTGCGCTTCAATTTTTGCCTTGGGAATGTGACATTAGCTTCGATAAAAAGTCAAGTAAAACTGTGTCAGTCTTAAGGTGCGACATTCAATAAACACCAACAGCGGTGTGGCAAGATAGGAGAGAACATTTCATTTGGCGCTACTAGAAGTTCTTACCTCAGCAGATGTGTGGCGCTGGCTCCTGGTTCCGTCTCAATTTTGGACACTCCATCAACAGCATCTAATAAACATCAATGTGCACTACAAGGAAGTCAGTGAGGCTGTCTGGGAAAAATTCAATAGGTCTTGCGGCTCCCACTTACTTGTTCATCACAAACCAGCCCGGCCCGGCCCGACCCAGCCCGGCCCAGCCCGGCCCGGCCCCAGTTGATGCGCAGGCCTCGTTCTCCGCGTGTATGTGTTAAATATTCAAACAGCACTGGTGCTATCACTGTGAAAAGACGCTCGCTGCAAAACGGGTTCCGTACAGAGGCCGAGAACTCACTTTGGCTTTACTGCTTTGACTTTTTCTATTTTCAACGACACGCCAGCCGATTAGTCACCGGCTTGTTTCTGCTGACCTGACACTCGCATGCATAATTAGTGAAACATTTGAATACGCAATGATTAGAAAGTGAATGTCTCAAAGTGCTGAATACACAGTTTGGAGGTTATTTGATAATAATGAAAGACCCAGTCGTTGCACGCGCGTCGAGTGTCTTTCAGTCATATGCAGAGAAAGACATTTCTCGAGCAGGAAGCTGAAAAAAACAAAACAAGAAAAGCAAAAGCAAAAGGCACATGAACCTGTGACAGCTGCATCCGGATTTTTTTTTCTTTCATGTAAATGTGGACTTTTGCACAACAATATTATGTCATTTGTTGATTTTTATTTTCCGCTCCAAAATATTGGAAAAAGATCTGCTAAAATTGTAGAAAAATAATTTACTTGATTATTTCATCAGTAAAGACCAAACATGGAATTGACTATTTGAATATTTTATTAATATGTAGAAAATGTATTAAAAAAGGAACTATATAGTACATGTTTATGTCAAACTAGAAATCAATTCTGACAGCAATATTCAAGGGTATCCAACAACAAATCCCAAGTTTTCAGTATGAATGGCATCATCAGCATTTCTTTTTGTAACAGGCAACAGTACATTTTGCCCAACTTTTCAAACATGGCAACATTTTAAATCCAGTGTCGGGTAGGTACAGTGTCACACTTAGTACAAAGGTTCATCTGCAGAAGCAAAACGTGAACGCTGCTATTGAGATGAGAATTGGGTTTTTTCGAACCACTTTTGCGGTGAACTGAAAGGAAATCGAGATGCAGTGCTTCTCTTGTCACTGAGAGAGAGAGAGAGAGAGAGGTGTTATGTGTTTCATTGCATAACCTGCCTGACTGCCTTCTTTTAGTTGCAAGAAACATAACCCCCCCCAAAAAATGTCTGTAATATTTGATTTGTTGAATTGTTACTTTAATATCTGTTGAAATCAGATTACACTTTCAACAACAGTCTAATACAAAATAAAGTTCAACGGTGGTAATTACGTATAAACAAACTGTCGGTGAACTAAGTCATATTAATATGTGTGCTCTAACTAGAAATGTTACCATTAGCTTCAATGAGTAAGATAAAAAGTTTGATCAAAGATAGTCTTCACTCTTTCAACTAAAGTCTGACATGACGTACATCCCTGATATTTTCCCCCAAAAAACACTCAAGTTTCCTTTTGTTCCCAAAGACGGCCAGAGTCAAACTCCATCTAAGTGGTTCATGCAATAAGGTCAGCTACTCTGGTGGCACACATAGACTATAAGAGAAGCCCGGAAAAAGTCACCGGCGACAAACGACTTGAACCCAGATGGACCAACGTGTCCTAATAAAAACAAGTGTGACTGCAGTTTTGCATGTTAACGGTAAGAGCGGAAATGTGTTGCTTTTTTGCCATTAGTCTGCTTCCAAAAGAGGCCAGACATCCTCACGTCAACACCGCTAAATAAAACAAATAGGGTCAATCCGTGCTGGTGGTATCCAAACTGGAAGATTTTTCAGTCCCCAAAAAAAGATGCATTTGTGTTGCGGATTCAAAGGGAACATATGATGCAAAAGGGACTGTTTCATTTTCCCGACAAAAATGCTTACAAGCCATCAAAGGTGAAATCAGCTACTACCGCGATGCACGCCAAGCACACATGTGGCCCTTTTAAATATTTGACTTTCTGACTGCCAAAACATCTCTTTTGTCATTCTTCTCTCATCTCTTCCATCTTTGGTATTCAAACCATCACTACAACACGATACAACACTCACGTACTTTGCTTGAAACTAAACTAAAAAGCGACAACTAGAGAAAAAAATGAAGTCAATTCGATAAACACAGAACAAAAGATCAACACACTGATCGTGAACACAAATACCTTCTATTGTAGCGGATGAGTCAAACGTGAATAAAGTAGGTCAGGATGAAGCCGCGCCGCTTTGCGAGTCGGAATGTCCAACTGGAATGTTCCGGTCTTCTTTTGCCTCTTTTACACAAGAGCCGACGTTTTATATACAATCCAGCAAGGCAGGACAACTCAAAGACTGGAGAGGATCCAATTCAACAACAACAAAAACCCCAAAAAACAACAACGTAAAAGTTGATCACCTCCTGGTTTGGAAAAGGTGCAATAATGCTGGCACAAGATGTTCAACAAGCGATCAACTTGGAAATCTGTGTAAAAGAGGCTTTTGTTGTCCTCCTGTTGACATGAATCTAATAAGGAAAAGGCAACAAATCAAATACGGATGGATTTCTGCCACGATATCAGTTATAAAAATAGATTTGTATATCTTACAGTAACGGCCTTTATTGTTGTTATATCGTATCGTATCGTGAAAAGGGTTATTGTTAATGGGTAAAATAGGGCATCGTTGTTACTGCTTTTCTTGGGTTTTGTTTTTTTACACAAAAGAGTTGAATAAATTACATACAGTGTCTTTATCTCCTGGGAGGGAGGAAGGACAGGACAGGACAGGACAGGACAGCGGGGAAAGACGGACGGCTCTACGTGGATGCCAGGCGGAGACGAACCAAGGTCAGACCATATTTGCCTCTCGTGCTATTGACAACCACTCGTTGCTTTCAGAAAAATCCACGTATCGTTCATTCTTGCCATATTGAATTGCAAATCAATGGACTGCCAATCCAAAATGAAGAGAACGAACCCTACGCAGATTTTGCTCAATGAAATGTTCCCTTCGTCCAAACTCAAGCCGTCCGTCTCTGCCTGGCATTCGGGGGGCAGCCCACCGTACGGGGCGCTCGGATGGCCATCTATGCCGGAGCCGACCGCCTCCTCTTGCTGCTGATGCTGCGGAAGTTGAAGGGCCTCATCTTCATCTCCACGAAGGGAATGGAGAACTCGTGGCCCTTCCAGTGGTACCAGTTAATTCCCTGCAAGAGCAAGCAAAAGTGACTTTCGAAAGAAGATACTTGCACCGCACTATATTCCATTTGCCGAAGAAGAATGAAGCAGCGACATCTCCACCATTTCGCCGACGTCACCCCATCAAACGCCGTGACAGACGTTAGTATACAATCCGATTTTCTTCCGTGCGCTTCTACAAAAAAGAAATGGCGGCAAAGCCAACAAGCAGGCTGTAAGACTTTGCCACTTGGCATGCTGCGGAACTCCAAGACATCGGTAGCTTGTCAGGAAGAGGCGCTGTGATAAACTGTGGCCTTTTCCCCCTGCACATAATTCACCTGCCTGTTTCAGGATGAATTCAATCATTTGCGCTGCCCCAGGGGGACCCTGGGCAGGCAGGCAGGCAGGCAGGCAGGCAGACAGGCAGGCAGGCAGGCAGCCAGGCAGACACTTTGGATCGATAAATATCACGTCTCATAATGGGCGGACAACTGCTGGGGCAGTTCCGATCCTTGGGAAGCGTGACCTTTCATTAGAGCTCCAACAGTAGGCCAATCAGCGTAGCCGCTGTGGCCATTCATGACCCAATTAGCCCCCGATCATTAGGAGTGCATTTAGAAAACACACGTGCGCTGCCAGGGCGACTTGCTCAAGGCCATTTGGCTTGAGATGTCTAATCCAGAATCATTCCACCTTATTTGGGCGGCAAACTGGATGAGAATGACCATTGACCTTCAAGTGACACGTCCACCACATTCTCTCTTGCTTTCATCAAAAGGACACGCAAAGGATGGGACAACCCTAATGGCAGTGTATTTTCGATGCCATTAAAGGAACACATAGCCGCCGTGGTCACATTGTGTCACAGAAAAGCAGATAACGAGGCTCACGGTTTCAATTGAAAGCAATCTGAGCCGGTGTTTTTCCAAAGGATTTTGGCCTCCGTCGGACTGACCTGACTGTGTCTGGACTCGCCGTACTTTCCGTTGAGGTTGGCTCGATGGCAGTTCTTGTACCACCAGGCTCCTTTGTAGGACAAGGCACAGTTAGTGACAGCGATGTCGTTGTCTCTGTCTTTAGTGGAGAAGGGCCGTCCCTGGTGGTAGCTCAAGGAGTCACCTTAGATCGAGAGAGAGAGCCAGAGATGTACGTGTTAGTTGCCATGGCTACAGCAGTCGGTGATAGTAAACAAGGTGCTAAGAATAACAAGCCGTGTTGATTTTAGGGAGAAGGAAGGATGGAAGGAAAAGCTCCACTCCCCCGTCCAGCACTTACCAGCGGTGCCGTTGTACTCTCCTATCCTGAGCTTGTAGAGGTTCCTGGCATCTCCCAGGGAGAATTTATCATAATCGGCAAAGACCGACTCCTGCCCATCCTTCATGTCGATCCTCAGCTCGTAGCGGCCCTGAGCCGACACCCGCTGGATGTTGTCCAAACCTGCGCCGCAAAAACGGAACATTGTACATTTAAGAAATTCTAGGAAGACCATCAAAAACCGCAATTTATCCACATTCACCCTTTCTGTCCAAAATCCAAGAATGTGAGAGCCACCTTGACATTGCTTGACGTTTGGAAAAAAACGCTCTCTGTTGAAAACCCGTTGTACGTGTTTCTGAGTGATTTACACTGGCAAGGAAACAAATCCTAGACATGGGTGAGTTTGCTATCTCCAGATTTGCTGTGGCGATAAGGCCCCGTGTTGACCTGAGAGATCAAAATGCCTCTGCTATTCAATTCCAGAAAGCGTGCCCATCTCCAAGCAGCCTCTTCTCTCAGATATAATCTTACACCAGAAGCCTCGGGTGATAAGGACGTACAACTCAGGCTGTAAAACGTCAGTGGGAAGCAAATCTAATCTACGGAACAACTTCGAGGGGCTTTAGGTGAGGGAGAGAAAAAAAAAAGCAGTTGTGGTCATAAAGCCGACTGGTTTTGAATTTGCATCGCTTAAAATCACCACATTATCAGACTATAAACATTTCTTCCATGAATAGTTTCTGGGCATGACTCTCTGCGTCATTATTTAAAAAAGCATTTTTGACGCGAATGAGTTCTCTTCTTAGAACATTAGCATTAAAATGACCTTGTCGTTTTTTATGAACATCATTGCGCACAAGCGGGTGTAGAATGGAAAGGGAAAAAATGGAGACAGGATGTAATTAGAATAAGTGTGCTTTCCGTGATTAGATCGTGGACGTGTCGTCACACAAAGGAAGAGGCTGGGATGGCTCTATTGGTGGCCATTTGCAAAATACAATACATAACGGTGCACATTCTTTCCTTTGAGCCAGTTCAGCGACTACATTCTTCAATACGTGTCGTTCGAGTGACCCTTGACAGCAAAAGAATAAGAAGGCCAAACTTAGGTTCTTGTCAAGTAAGCAGGACACACCGCAACAGTCATGCTACTTTTGTTAGCATAAGGCGAAGCCAGGTGGTTGTTTCGAATACACACCAGGAGCAGCACAGAATCCAATGAACGTCCGTTCCTCCTTTCATTATTTTCATGATCTCAGTCATTGAAGTAGCATACGATAGATAGACAGAGTGCTACTTTCCTGGAGGCTGAACCAGATTAATGGGAGGCTTGCTTACAATGGCGCAAAGAGCCGCTCTACATCCTGAGGTGGGTGCTTTTAAGAGAAAAAAGGAGGCTGAAAACAGGGAAAGTGGTGCAAATGCTCTCCAGTGCACCAAAAGGAACAGGCAGGTTTTTAGGCTATATGCGCACTTAAGGTCCAAATACAGAAGAGCCAAAATGTTGGCGGATGGGCAAGAAATGTTCTCTTCCATTTGCTCATAAGAAGACTTGGATTTTCAACGTTTACATCACATCGGCACAGCACCGCCTTGGCGGCTAATAGCTCCACTAACTTGCAAATCAATGATTGATTCATACCAGCCGCTTTTCCTTTTCAGTTTTGATAGAATGTTAAGACCTTCTTTTAAAAAAAAAAGCCTGGAGTGCTGAAGAAAAGGATCACAGATGTGAAACGGACACATGACTGCCATTGAAAAAAGTGACAAAAACGCGACATGTGGTTCTCTAATCAGTAGCTAAAAAAACAAACATGTTTTCTTCTTCTGAAGTTCTTCATGAAATATTCATGTAATAATCTCCTTATCATCTGCGGCAAACAACAAAATGTAGCATAAACTAACTCATTTGCACATTTAGTCATGAAGATGATTATTGTTTCATAATGAGTCGCATGGAAACACTGAGGAGGTTTTGTTCATTTGTCTTTTCGGGATGTGGGGGCATTTCAAATCAAGTGAACCGGGTTCCGCCTTTGTTTAACACTTCCGAAAATGCATTTTCGAATGAGATCCGTTTTTGGCTGAAAGAAGTTTGATGGGCCTACTGCATATCGGTCATTATGGTGCTTCTAGGGAAGTTGACTGGTTTTTGTATGGAAAGGGTCTTTCTTACCTAACCAGAATTCATCCTCAAGGTTTCCAAAGCCAACACGATAGTCACTCCACTTCCTGGAGAAATCAGTCAGGCCGTTCTGACGTCGTTGAAACACCTAATAAAAAGGGAAGACAGCAGTATAGAATAGGTGATGTTGAGTGATAGATAGCAAATGCGTTCTGGGAGTCATCGTACAATCCAGCCTCCTTGGTCCGTGCTCATGTCACAGTACACCTGCACGCCCTGGCTGGGGTCCCTGTTGATGTAAACGGTGTAGACGCCGCTCAGCGTCTCGCCATTCAGCAGGTGCTGGGCGCAATTCTGAGGCGTGGCAAACAGCCGACTCCCTGCCGAGCGAGGAGCAGAGGAAGTCGAGCAGTGAGTCACATACTTGAGAGCACGGCACCTGGAAATAAGCTGCACTTAAGATGCTTTGTGGTCAAATTGGATCAAATGTAACGTGACGGAAGATAGCCGTGATTTTGGAGCACGGCTTTCCAGCGCACCTGTTGTAAAGGTGGTGGAGACGACAGCGCTGGTGTCCAGACCCCTCGCCGCCTGCAGCTTGACGGTGAACTCGCTGGTCTCGGGTAGACCTTCCAGGCGAATCCACGTGTCCTCTGCGTCCAGAATCAGCTCCTAGGGTATAAAAGCAGGTGCACGATATTTGACGCTGCAAATCTTATCATCTCCATTCCTCAGTGGCTAAGAAATGGAAAAATGCCTTCACGTTTTTTCTTGTCAATAGCACAACTGTAACATTTGTGCCAAGCAAACTCTGAAATGGCCAGGAACAAAAAGACGCTCTGGTATCTTAACAGCCAACAACTCTGACCAATTCATCATTACAAACTAACAAATGTCAACTATAAGAATCAAAAATACATGCAAATTATGAATGAAAAAAAAAAATTCAAAAAAATCAAGCCTTTGTCTCAGCTCTCCAATGTCCACTGAATGCATCAAATCATCAACTCACTGGTGCAGTGGTCTAGGAAGAATCAGCAGAAATCCGACCGTACAATTATTAAATATGAAGAACCGCAAATCAAACATTGAACAGCTTTTGAAACCGAATAGATTTCCCGGCAATGTGTCGGTGTGAATTATGCAGGCGAGCAGCTGGTGAATGGCGTCTCTCCCTTCCTGCGGCTGCTTTTTAGGGTCAAGACAAGACGTTTAGTGCAGGACCATCTACAGCTTCACACGCACCGTGCTGTCTTTCTTTTACTCGGCACTCCATCAAACGTGTGCGCCGTGACCTTACCAACCACCGGTGACGCAATTGAATTTGAATCCTTTCAAATGTCGGAGGCAAAGAAGTTGATCCGTGGAAGGGAATGATGTCGCTGCTGTTCAACACTACGCCATGTTCACGATTAGATTTCCTGCAGGTGTGAACTGGCATTTACTATTGATGAGATGTGATTTCAGAAAATCTCACACATGCCAACGCTCCGATTTCACTTTTGGAGCGCCTTTGTTGCCTTGGCTGAGTCATAAGAAGCTTGCTTTTGGGGAAAGCAGGAGAGGATTGTTTCAAATTGTGGGCAAAATGCTCACTATGTCTCCTTTACGGTACCCAGCGGCGTGCTCACCGCGTTGAAAGCGTCCCCGAGGAGCGGTGGCATAACTCCGAGTATTTTCGAGCCGAGGCAAAGATGATAGCTAACCTTTTATACCGCCAATTGCTGTTTCATCCATTCATAATGGTTGTTTTTTGGAAGAGCCAAGAGCTAGCGAAATGTCTTAAACTATCTCTTGGATGACAGCAGAAGCACCCGGTATGATTTTGCTCCAACACTCAACTTAAACATTTTGGGTTACTTGTACTTTTCTTTGAAGCATTTTTTAAAAGAGTAAAAAATAAACACTTGCATCAAAGAAAGGAAAAACATTCAGGACATGTTTTTTTTTTATAAGAAGCAATTAATCCAATCGAATTCATTGAGATGAGGACAACCCCAAATCCTGGGTTTGCTTCTCCAAAACTTGCTGATTTCCTTTTTTCTTTCAGTGTATATGACATGATAATCTAATCATCGTCATCAGCGTGATCAATGCTTACTTTACGGTTGCCGTCGGCTGACTTGTAGGTGAGCATGTAGTTGTCGATTTCAGAGCTGGGCGGCTGCCAGGATATGAGAGCGCTGCGGTGATTCACTTCGCTGGCTGTCAGGTTCAGAGGTGCATCCATCGCTGTGGAGCAATTCCATCATCCTATTCACTTTGACACATGCTCTTCAAGGCAAAAGACAATACGTGTACAAACTAATATGGATTTCCAGAGCTCAAGGTTAGTTGTCCATCTGATCCACGCCTTATTAATAAGAAAACGTGCGCGGGTCGTTCACCGGACGATACTGTGGGCGCCAATAAAAGGCTGGAAGGGAAGCAGCTGCAGCTGGCAAATGTGGCCTCAGGGCTGCCCAGGAAATGAGACGCAGCGGGCAGCCTCATTGACAGATAATTGCTTACAAAAAAAAAATTCAGGTCGCTCGCTCGTTCGCACTGGCTTTTTAGGGGACGGCAGCACTGGCCCAGCTCCAGCTCCAGCTCCAGCTTCAGCTTAGCACAAGCCGCTTCTGTTAAATCTACAGGACACACCACTAAAGAGGACATCTGCAAGTAGCTACATTTCAAGGTTGGGCAAATTTTGCCTGCGTGACAAAGTGGTGCTTCAGGCAGGGCCTCAGCACTTTTGCTTGTTTAATCTAATAGGACACCCGCCGTCTTTGCTTTTACTTGGACTATTTGGAATTCAATCAAAGCTAAGCTTAAGCATTCACCGCTCAACCAACACCGGCCACTGGATGGAAATGTGACGTTTGAAAAGGTGCCAATCACAAGTACAGACGATGAACATGACAAAAGAAAGGTGAGGGTTTTTTTTTTCCCCACATAAACAAAGCAATATGAGTCTCGCTCGCTCCCAAGCAATTTCCTGTCCTATTAAAGCACCCCGCGGGAATACAGAGAGCGGAGCAACGAGAGCACTTTCCACATGAGCTCCGAGTACGTGACAAAAAGAAAAGGGGTGATGATCGTCAAGCCCACCACTGCTTTCCATAAGTCGTCTCACTTTCCCCACCTTACATCACCTGTGTTTTGGGCTTCAGATAGCGCAGTCTCATTTTCGTGCGTGACAGACATAAAGTTGACTTTGTAAAATATTGTTTTATGGCGGGACCAGGGTGAAAACTTTTCCACTAATCGTGAATAGACATACATCTGCATTTTGGAACGATTGTCATTTTAGATCATTTCTGACGTTAGTTTATCTCGATGCTAACAAACATAGACGGCAGGTGAATCGATAAGCAAGGGATATTTATGAACGATAAACAAATAATGCTCAAAGTCATCTTTGCTTTAGCCTCTACAAAGAACAACTAGTATTACTGCAGTTTCCACTCAAAGAATTGGTGAACGTCTTCTTTACGTGTATCTTCTAAGAGAGCGCTGCGGACTCAACGGTGGAGTTGAAGGGTTAAGCCCAAGTCCTCGGTCATGTGCAAATCTTCTCCACATTGCTGCCATATTTGAGCTGAGCCCCCTTTTGCCTTTCCCACATCACCCTGAGCTTTGCACTCCTTATTTTTTCCATTTGCTTCCTCTTCTGAGTCGTCTTATCTCGAGTTCCCATTCTGACTGCATGTGCTATGGAACGAACCGGGTTTATCTCGATGAAGCTTAGAAGTGAGATGACCGGCGAGAACGGACAGGTGAGCGGCCGATATATATTTTTTTCCCCCAATTAGAATACACGGGCCACGAGGCGTTACTTTTTGAAACCGAGAGCATTGAAGCAGGTGAGCGGATGTTCTGCTGGTCTGGCCCGGAATAGGATTGAGAAGAGCATTAACACGGGGTATAAACAATGCTTGATGGAATCAACAGACACAGAGGCAGCAGATGGGATCATTTGTTCAAGCTTTAGAAAGGGATTTTTACCTCACGGGATGAGAGCGCGCTTCATGTTTATTTTTTCCCACCCGCCACTTTTAGGGTCATAAAATATGAATTCCACTGAATCACGAGCAAGTAAATAGATGAAGGCAAATTCAAACGTCTGCTTTATAATCACAGATAATGCAACAAAGTGAGATGTTTCAATTTGATTCGTTTGCCTTAACTGTGTGTGTTTTTGTATTTTCATCGGGTTTGGGTAAAGTGATCAGAAGCCGATGAAGCCATTTCAATTAGCAGTGTGATTCATATGCAATGTGAAATCAATAGCATGTGATATTGTCATATATAGTTGCAGCTGTAATTTGTTTCTATCCTGAAAATAAAAAAGCAATACACTCTGAGCAGATGTCATTTGATTAGATGTGAATTTGGATGAAATAATATTGTCCGTCACGTTTATGCGCCACAAATGTTATGGCAGATCAGTTCCATTTAAAGAGGACATTTTATGGAGGATTGACTTTTTAATAGCTTGTATACATACAGCTTGCTCTCAGGAAAGCCTTTCCCAACCATTAAGTGTGAAATTTAACAACCAAATAAATCTTTTGTCATCTGTCTATTTTGGAAAATGTCATAGTAGTGTAGCCGCCTATAAAATCACAGTATTACAAAAATAAATAAATGGATGAATCCCATCCCATTTACTTGCCTGATGTCAACGCTCCCACTGTGGATGCCAACCACTCAAGCAGACTGATTAGGAGGCCTTAAGTGAGGCTCCCCCTAGTGGTTCATGTCAACGTTAGGACAGCTGCTTTTCATGTCCTCTTGAAGACAGCACATTTCCCTTGTTACTGTCAGAGGCGCCGAGGAGCAGGGAGTTAACGCGCGGCTTTCTATTCTTTTTATTTTCGGGACTTCCGACATTTGTTTATTCGTGTTCTACGTTGTGTTTTCCAGCTTCATTTATGTTTTCAGGTTTGTGCAACACTGCTCTGCCATGTCTCAGGTGGTGCTCCTCTGGGAATCACACTTCCTTTCTTTGCTTAACTTTTTGCAAACTCCCAAAAAGTTGCAGCTTGGCTCAAGCGGAAGAGCTGTTTCTAAATGTGTTACTCCTGCGTGGCTGCCTGCCTGGCTGCCTGCCTGCCCTGCCTGCCTGCCTGCCCTGCCTGCGTGGCTGCCTGGGAGGGAGACCATTAGAAAGTTTTGCTTACGTGTTTGGAGGTTGGCGATGACGGTGCCGGAGGTGAGGGGTCCTTTGGTAGCATAGAGGGCTACCGAGTAGGACGTACTGGGCTTCAGATTGGACAGCTGGTGCTCTTGCTTGTTGCCCTCCACCAGAAATGTATCAGCTGTCACTACCCAAAAAAAAAAAGAAGATTGAAAAGTGAGAAGCCAAACTGTCAAATAGAACCATTGCATTTCATGTTTTTTACTGGCAGTTCTTTGGGAGGGAGTACAGACAAACTAGAAATGCTATCTGCATTAACACACGACTACCTTGAAATAGCGAGGGTTACTCATCTTTATTCAATACACCCATACAAGGAGAAGTTGTTAAGCGTTTTGTCTAGCGCTGAATTTACACTCAAGGTTTCCTTTGAAAATTGATTTGGGTGGGAGAGAGAGCTGAGCGGCAGCGTTTTATTTGGACAGCCAAAGAAGCTGAAATGATGGAAACTAAGCACGCAAGCCTTCACATTTGTTTCGCGCCACTTCATAAAAGTCAGCTCGTGAATGACGCGTGAGCACAAGGGGATTTTTCTCTTTCTCTCGGCGGCTCCGTCAGGTTGACGATATTACACATCACAAAACGTTTTCCCGCTACACTGCATTATTGACATTGTGAGCACAAACGTTGTTATCTTTATTGCAACAGCTCACGTTACATCCCATTTTAACTTGAGAATCGCAGATGATACATGGCTATAGGATTAATAATTCACCTCCGCTATGAGCGGAGTCATTTAAATCATCGATTACAGCAGAATAAGTCGCCTACGGGCAGGGGCGGAACAACCCCGTTATCCAAATGCCGCTAAAGGTTAATGACTGCCGACGACATTATGCATGTCGAGTAGTTTGAAGGCGGCTTTGCCCCGGCGACTCGGCACAGCTCCGATGGAGCAAATGATAAAGGGAGACCCTGAGAGGCCGAGCAATACGGACATCTTTCACCTATCGGGCGAGACAAGGCTGTCAGTCGCCGAGGACACGGGCGGCATGGCAAAAAGTTGCAACAATGATTTAGCAGTCAATTCCAAAACTCTGGCCAACCTACCTTGGTTGTGCGTGAGAGTCAGCACATAATTGTCAACGTTGGACATTGGCGGGTTCCACCTCAGCAGGGCTCCTTGCGGAGTGATGTTGAGGGCGCTCAATTCGGACGGCATGTCCATCGCTAGAAACGGAACAATGTGGGTTATTTGTACAAATCTTCACACGGAGGCATCTGGCGCTCTCTTCAGGTCATAAGGAACGTGTTCCCAATTAGAGAGCAGAGATGAAATACCATATTATCATTGTACTCTCACATCTGAGTGGTAGGTAATGGTTCATAATTATGACGGCCGTGCTCAAATCTTATTCTAGTGAAATAGTATGCTGAAGACGTTCACCTTGGCCTGCTGTTGTTGCTCCAAGCGCTTTCTAATTTCATTCTCACTCGGGGCCGGACAAGGCAGCACTGAATTTAAATTAGATTCCACCTTTAACCTGAATGTTTCAACCCCAATTTATGGGATTTGGCCACAGCGTGGAACATGGCAGGCCAACGCAGCGCTGCTTGTAGCAAATAATGAATACTGTCCTATCCTCAACGGAATTTAAGAAAAAAAAGTTTATCTTGCCGGGATAGCGCGCTGACCGTGAGCCCTGGTCGCTGGGCCGGCCGAGTCAACCGAAGTCATTACTTTAATTGCCAAAAGGTTTAAGCAAATTATGCAGAGGCTTATTCAGTCAATTAGAATGGCAAGGGGGAATACGTGGAGCGAGACCGGGGAGGAAAAAAAAAACCCAACAACAAACGGGCAACTCTCTTTTATCAAGCTCTTTGATAATCCAATCACCGTGCTCCATCTTCTGATTGCACTTGTGAATGAGTGAACAGGGCTACGACCTGTTTGAAAAGTGGAGGGCACAACGCACGATGACAACACTTTTTTGCCTTCTAGTACGGCCCATTCAAGTAAGGACTGGCAAAAAGTTGTTTATGATATGACTGAGGGGAGGGGTTGAGCTTTGATGAAGATGCTGCTCATGATGCTCCACTTCACTTGACACACACTGATTTTTTCATTGCAAGTTGCCTTTCTTGTTTGCACATTACACCGCGTCACGCTAATGAAATTGACAATTGAGACGAGCTACGGAGCGATGCCACGCAATTTACACGCATCCATGATGGGGATTTCCAGGAGCCCATCCGAGATGTGAAGAAGCCAGTCGCTCAGCTCAACCCAAATGTATTTATAGAGCACTTTGCAAAACTGTGTCAAACTGGTTTCCTCATCTCGTATTCATCAACATACTTTGGATTTCGTCCCGCACCGAGCTATGTGTTCTTGGGGAAGATGATAAATTAGCCAGACGTTAACGGCTTTTCTTCCATACTCCGGTGTTGGGAGGTGAGATCATTTATTAAAGGTCCTGACATTTTGCATATGAGGCCCATTGTTAGTCGTTAAACATCTCATCACAAAGCCCATTTACTCTCAAGCCAAACAGTTTTTCCTAAATGCCAGTACATTAAGTGTTTGGTGGCAAAATGAAAGATGGCTCCTTGCTTTTTTTTTTAACTGCTCTGATAATGAAACAACATTCATTGCACTTTTTTTTTTCCCCCATGCAATTTTGGATGACTATGCTAAATACCAAGTGTGCTATCAAGGTAAGAAGTGACATTCAAGGATCCCTGGCTGGCGTGATGTGAACGTTATTTATCATTTCTAATTCGTTCACTGTTAAAAGGAATCATCGTCGTCAATGGGCTTCATTGTATTCTTCCATTCCAATCCTAATGGCTCCGCTTCACAAACACACTGGTATTGTTGGCTCAAGAATCATTTTAGCTTGATATTTTCCCTGCTTCAATGCATTCTTCAGCTTGGCTTTTCTTTGCGAATCACATCTCATTGGCATGCAACCACACCTTCTGCCCTACTCTCCTGAGCTCCCTTCAGCTTCCTCCTCCTCCTCCCTCACACACACACACACACACACACACACACACACACACACACACACACACACACACACACACACACACACACACACACACACACACACACACACACACACACACACACGCACACACGTTACCGATTTTGCATACACCACAGGGAGTGTGTTAATATTGAGTGAAGGGAATTTTTTGAATGAGACGAAGTGTGTTGCATATTCCCGTGCATTCATGTGGAAGCACGCTACGCCGCTTGATTCCGATTGGAAAAATAATCAGAGTTAGAAATAGGGGAGATTTTTTTTTTTTTTTAGAAGGGTGCAATGAAGTGAAAGAGCGGGAAAGTGTGCAAGGAGGTGCAAAGATTCAAGAGGATAGACGTGAGGCCAAAGGATAAAGAACGCGTGCGCGTGACGCGAGACGGACTGCGGAATAGGTTGGCAATTAGCGGGTCAGGGGGTGGTCATTTTCATCTCTGGCCACAATGCCAGATGCCAGCTGTACCTTTTCATTTTCTCTCTCGCTTCTTGGAAGTGTGTACTCACATCTCGTACTCCAGTCAAATTGGATTTTTATGTTCACATCAGCGACTTGTTTTTTTTCCCCTTACCTGTGAAGACTGAGGCGCTGACCAATTTGCTCTCCTGGCTTCCCCTGACAGCGTTCAGACTGATCTCGTACTCGGTAGCAGGGAACAGACTGGACAAAGTGTAGTTGGTCACATCGCTGTCAATCACAACGCTGTCCACTCGACCTGCGGGAAAAGGCAGCTTTGCTGGCGTGTCCGATTTGAAACACATCTACTCTTCGATCATGGTGAAGCAGCTACGTATCATTGAAGATGCATTGGCAAAAGATGACGACGCTATTGGAGGTTCAGCAAATCGTATTCAAATGAAATACCTCGGGCTGACTGGTAGGAAAGCTTATAATATTCAAACGGAGCCAGCGGCTTGATCCACGAGATGGTCACCGTGTCCTCGGCCACGGCGGACACCGTCATCTGCTTGGGTGGGTCCATACCTACGGCGACAAACGCAATCATGTGACTCTCACAATTTAGAAGAAGCATTCATTTACTTTTGAGTACGGTTTTGCCGTTTGTACGTATTGCTGTCTCCCCCCCCGGTCAATTTGTTTACCCGACTATCGAGCGACCGCGGAAAAGGTTAGAGCGCAGACGATGTGAGCAAACAAGTCATCTGATGGCAGTTGCTTTGCTATTAGAAAGTAGAAGTGATGGAGGTAATGAAGAGGAGATTAGGCCACTTCTATCTTTTAGCTCAGGGGAAAGCAGCAGCATGGGTGCCACTTTAAAATAATGAGTAGTATTCATGAGAAGAGGGGGGTCATTTAGAATTCCTGCCTTTGAAATCATTTCATTTCCACTTGCTCGGAAAACAGCGGCTTCTTATAAATGTCGGGCCCATGGTAATCATACTAATTGTGTTTGCGCTGGTAAAAGTAAAACTGTGTTTTGTTTATGATTGAATGAATCTTTCCCGAGAGGTGCAAAATGTAAAAAGAAGAAGAAAACAAGATCAGACGATTTCCCTTTCATTTGCTCCGATCATGATGATTCAGCATTCGCAATGAGGACAATTTTTATGTTAAAAGTCACTGTAATAATACAAAAAAAGAAATCATACAAAAAAGAAACTAATGAGAATAAAATAAAAGAAAAACTGTGTTTGTGTATATTTGAGAGGCACTTTTGGGAACAGAGACTCTCCACGCTTTGCTTTTTGTCCAAAGGAAAAATATATGAGAGTAAAACACTGTATTGTATATCCTGTTTTGATTGTGCTGGAAAATGCGTGATCCTTCACAGCATTTCGCTTTGACATTTGTGATACTCAAACCGTTTGAGTTGATTCAGCTTTTCAGCTGGAACCAGGATTGCAAATCGACGTGTTTTTCGTTTCATCTCTATGCTCGCCGGGGGTCTTTTCCATCCCATCGGGCATCTCACCTGTCGTGAGGGACGCCGTGATGGGATCGGAGGTGACGTCCCCCTGTATTGTGAATAGGCTGATGGTATACCGAGTGGAGGGAAGCAGCCCTCGCACCGACCACCTCGTCTTGGAGCCTTCCAGGGTCACTTTGGAGGTGTCGGTGCCATCGGCTGAGCTGTAGCTGAGGATGAAGACATCAGCGGGCGGCGCCGGCGAGCTCCACGCCACCAGCACCGAGTCGAAAGTCACCTCCGACAAGTACAGGTGGGAAACGGGCCTGATCCCTGAAGGGATATGGATTAAATGTCACCCCGGCGGGGAAAAGAGTCGAGAGATGGAAATGGAGAAGCCACGCCGGTGATGGATGGATGGATGGATGGATGGAGGGAGGGACGGAAGCGGCCGGCCAAATTAGCCTCGGGTGCCATCTCGATCAGGCGGACCAGAGTCACGAGGACGTGATGATTTAATCGCTCATGAAAAGGAGAGGCTAATTGCATTTATGTGCCATAAAGATGAAGTTGTGATAGGATTGATCAGCAAAGGAAAATGGGAAAAAGCCATGATGGAAGCAGATGTTGCTGTCAAAACATATGACTTGGACAGCTCATGATGAAGTGAACCAAGATGGATGGAGTTTAAACTGCTGCTGCTATAAGTGCACATTATATTTAGCGTGCAGTCAAATTGAAGGTGCAACTAACAGCTAGATTTACGCTTGATCAAACTTAAAACAAATGGAGCTTTTGATGGAACCACCTATGTTTGAGTTCCTTTGGGCACAGATAATTGGATGTTACGAGTGAAGTGGATGAAAAGATGACATCCAATTAAGGCTTTTCAGCCTCCTGATCTTGCAGCTTATCATCTCTCCCAACGGCCACGCTTAGAGTCGCGGACGACGTGAAATGATGAAGTCACGCGGCACCACCATGATGATGATGATGATGATGATGATGAGGACAACTGCGATCATGAAGAATGAAGTGATCAAGGTAAGGAGGAAAAGTGCATCATTTTCATGCTGAACTGCGACAAGTACAAAATGCTGATCGCTGTTGCAGATGGGCAAAAAGTCCAGCAGGAAGGATTATGATGGGCTGGCTGAATGGAAGAATAAAAATGAGGAAGATAAAAAGGCCCACTGCAAATTGGGCCAAAGTGAAATCTGCAATCTATTAATAGTTTTTTTCAACCCTGTCCGCTAAAATGAAAATCCCGTGTCCCCAAACATTCAATGTGAAATCAATATTTAGAGTGGCAAACGCGTGGCCAACAACAAAATAAACGACGACTACAACGACAAACATCTCAACCAGTTTGGCCTTTGCAACCTCATCATTTTGTGATAAAGGAACTAAGTTGGAGTATGAAGAGGAGCTTCACTTACATACTGTGGCAGTATTTAAAGGAAAGAGCTTTGCTGCCAAGTAGAATTTGGGAAAATGGGTACCTGTGAAGGCATCTATGGAAGCTACGTTGCTCTGCTGTCTCCCCCTCTTTGCTGCCACCGTGATGGTGTATTCAGTCCCGGGTTCCAAGTCCGTCAAAGTGGCGGTGCTTTCACCTCTCGGCACGGTCAACTATTTGGGCCCGACGAAGAGAAAATGTTGAACTGCATTTTCATCCAAAAGTACGTACATTTGTACCTCAGTAGTCACGCCCGAGGAGGACGTATAGGTGACTTTGTAGAAGTCAATGGGGCCTTGGACCACGCCCCACATCAGGGTGATGGTGTTGTCTGTAGATGCCGTCACAGTAAGATCCATTGGCACGTCCAGACCTGGCACAAAACACATTTTGGAAATAGCAGTGAGGCAGATACAATTCTGATCTTTGACACTTTTAGCATTCCAAGGTTTTGTCAATTTTGTTATCCCGGGATGGCATAAACGCTACTGTCGCCTGTCTTCCGAATATCCTCCGTCGTCACAGAAAGCACCTCGACATCCCATAAAGCTTTCCGACCGTGACGTCTTTCCAATTCACGGGAGCACAAATGTGATGAAAAGGAGCTGCAGTCACGCTTGCGTGCGTCATTACAGATCGATAATTCTTTCCTTGACAGGAGAAACGGCTGGATGATGCACTTTCTGTGTTAAAAAGCTATTTTCATAAATCTGCATCAATACAGACACTCTGGTCATGTTTTGGCACTCTTAAAGTGCACAGAGAATCACGTGGCGGCGGCGGCGGCGGCGGCTTTTAAACCTGGGCATCGAAATACAAAGACAATAAATATTTGCTGTCAGTGCAGCTAAGAACCTGTTATTCCATCTATTCATTCATTAGGAGATGAAGCTGTTAATTGGGTCATCCTTCACAGTTGAATGGGGTGAAAAGCTGGATCCTCCGAATGAAAGGATGCCATTCCACAAGATAATTATGGCACAGTCGTGGAAAACACATTTAGCCGTTCCATCAAGTGCAACATGAGTGTTTGTCAGGTGATGCAAATGAAAGAGTACATTGAAAGATGAAATTAAATCATGACATTTTGAAATATATATTATATATATCATGATGAAATGAAGATCAACTCTCATTCAGCTCATTCATGGCCCTTTTTTTCCCCCCACTGATGTGCTAAAGAGTCACCCACCCGTCCTGGCGTTCATGGTGGCCGACGTGCTCTGGTTGCCGCCTCTCATGGCGGAAATGCCGATACCGTACTCGGTGCCGGGCAGCAGGTCTGAAACGCAATCGATGAATTCATTCATCAATCAATCAGCCACAGACACGTAAACAGCAGGGAAATGTAATAAAGAGACGAAGGAAAAACGAGCGGACTTTTATAAAAAGATACGAAAGCATTGATTGCACAAAATAACAGCCAATTTCCTTGCTTTCAAAATGGATCTGTACAAAGACAATCAGTAACGGCCAGCCCAGAAATAGAAGCCACCAACATTTCCTTTCCTTCCGTTGATGAAGCTGGGCAATTTGTTAACACTTACGTACCAGTGAGAGTGGTCTTTGTGGTTGCGCCTTCATTTCGTGGTACAATGACTTTTTCGTATTGATCGCCTGCCAGCGTGCTGTACACCACCTGGTAGGCTTCCACCTAAACGTGCACATCAGATTAAAACTATACTTGGAAGTCACAAACAGAAGGACAGAAAGTGATGAGATGGGTAAAAACAAGCAATTTGTGAAGTCAGGCTACATTTACAGTGACGACCAAAACTCTGGTGAAAAGTCAAAATGCAAAAGTGTTTGCGTGACAAGGATTTGTGAGGTGAGGTGAGGTGCATCTGTGACACAAATCATTTTCTGCTCAGACATTTGTTGTCTCGATTAAGATTGATTTTCTTATTGCCTAATTAACATTTTGGATACATAGAATGCTAAAATAACATTTGAAAATGACTTAAAACCGTTAATACAGGTTTCATGATGGCAATCAATTTTATGGACGTCATTTCCTATGGGAAATTTGCGTCGTATGGATTGGTTTCATTGCACCGCCATGTTTTGGTATTTTTGTTAGATTTTTCGTTGTTGTTGTGTTTGCACTCTGCAGAATCATTAAAAATGGAAACAGTTGTTACGTTAGCAAAGCCCACAATGGGCTTACCTGCGCCTCACTGTTGTCCCATTCCAACTCCAGGCTTGTGGAGGTCTTGGAGATGAGACGCAGGTTCTTGGGCGCGTCAATTTCTGAGAGAAACGATAAAGCTGACAATGTTGAGGACACTGAGACTGTTTCTCAAGGGAGGGGGGGGGAGTGCACAGGCAGACATCAGCAATGCGGTCGCCATCACAAACATGACATGCGCTACACTGCAATGCATAAACCAGTTGAGCACAAAATAATAACCGCCGTGCAAACTTTACGGGCATCTGCCAAATGACCTTGAAGATGCGGCGCATCGGGCCATATGTCATCAACAGTTCTATTCCCGGAGGCAGGCTGGGGATAGCATGCGGCATGATTACCACATCTGCTTGCTGTCAGCTCTCACCGGTTGTAAATTCAATGGAAATGGATCCGCTGGTGTTCCCGTCCCTCACGCCGCTCACAGACACCTCATAACGGGAACCGGGGCGTAAGACCTTCACAACAAAATAGGCTTATTTGAAATCAGGGGCGGGCGGGCGGCCCGGCATTTGCAGTCAATGGCAACATTATAACAACAGATAGCAGGTCTTGGTCTTTTGTAGATGAGGTAAAAAATTTCATTAAAAAAAAAAAAATCAACAAACTTAAAAATCATAATCATAAAATAGTAATTTAAAAAATACAGTTTTGGATCCACACTCACCTGCAGGGTGTACTGGCTAAGCGTGGGCTGGAGGCGGAAGGTAGTGCGCGGGCCCTCGCCTCCCACGAGGCCGTAACGCAAGACAATTTGATCAATCTTGGCTTTTGGCGGCGTCCACTCGAGGAACGCTACCGTGTCTGACACATCGCGCACAATCAGCTCGGTGGGACCGTCGATCACTGCAAAACAATTCCATCTGTAAACTTCAGAGGGAAACGGCTTCGACTATATTGCACACAGGCACGTCTCAATCGAGTCCAAATGTCAGAGTGAAGTTCCTTTCATTTCTGCACCTTCAAGTCTGATATGATGTTTGAGAAATGTAGCAAATCTTTTCCGAGGTGTCAACATTCCATGCTGTGGTGGCATTTTCTTTTCTTTTCTTTTCTTTCGTGCGTGTTGACCCGCGGGGGGAACTCAAGTGAATGGCATGTTTACCACAATGTGCAAAAAGGGAAGCACATTCTCCTCAAAAGGACTTCTCGGAGCTTTCTTGGGTGGAAAGAAAAAAAAAAAAAGTCCTGGACTCAAATTTGACTGGTCTACCTTCTTCCTTGATGTAGTCACAATTGGGCCCTTGGGCCTCGTCCTAGAAAAAGAGCCTCAGGAAGAAAACAGCAAAGAAGAATCTGCCTCTGGTTGTTTCCTTGGACACCTCATCATACTTCCCCTTCTCCGAGGAAGAATATATTTTTCTCGTAAATAACCGAGTGCCTTCAACAGACTTATCTTAACGCTCTTACGGTAACCAATCGGATCTTTTCTCATGAGCTGTCATGAATTATTAACCAGCAAGCGGCATTAAAGGCGACTTAATTACAGCTCATAACTCGATCCACAGTCTTGACAGGAAATTGATGGTGTTTGGACTACGGAGATGAGACTCTCAAATTTGACGAACAACTTTTGAATTGAATCTATACGAGACGCGTTCATGAAGCCAGCTGGATGAAGAGTAAAGGTGATACATCATCCAGACAAGACAGAGGCGGCTCATCCGTGCGTGTGCGTGTGCGTGTGCGTGTGCGTGCGCAATACTTCATATTAATATGAGATGATTTTTGCCGGCATTGAATGTGATTTTTCAACTTTGTTTGAAGAAGTAGAAAGAGTCCGATTCAGTACGTACGTGTCGTGACGGTCGCGGTAAAGGGCTGACTACGACCTTGGTCTCGGAGTGCCACCAGGCTCACGGTGTACTCCTCGCCTGGTCTCAGACCAGTTTGCACAAAGGACGTGATGGTGCTCGGCAGCTGGGCAGTCATCCCGCCATCGTTGTCCTAGGGGAAAACAAGAAGAAGAAGAAGAAAAAAAACAAAGATTGGGTTGTTTGGCATACAAAGGCACATTTCTGGTCACTGCAGAAGTTGGAACCAGAAGGTTGCAGACACACTCCATTCTGAAAGACCTCCCAAAAGCCCGCAGGACGAAGGCTGGTGTGGCGGGTCGTTACAGATGCAATCTATTTCAATTAGTCACGGGATGGCCAGCGACAACAACAAGCGTGATGTTTCAATAGGATCCCGTGCCCAGACTCGAGGTACTCCATCCTGTCCTTATCATTGCAATGTATTGTTTAGGATGGCTAACTAGTGTTGCGCACAAACATTTGAAGGTAAATTCAAATGTTCCCGACAAAATATTGAATCATTTGTCATCAAATAAGATATTGAAATTCATTTGAATGTTTCAAACTTCTAAGACTATTAAAAAAAGCCTTCCAAGTGCTATAGCTGACTGCTGCATAATGTATCACAAGCTGTTGGGATGTACAGCCAACAAAATGCTGCTGCAAAGTATCTGACGCTTGCTCGTTCGTTTCTCTCTCTCAAGGTTGACATGCAATTTGAGCTGTGTGTGAGCCAGCCGGCCGGCCAGCCACGGGCATCATCGAGCGCAACTTTACAAAGATGCTACATAATGCAAATGCTTCATTATGCATTGTGATCTTTGAACTCTTTTGAAATTCAACATTGTGATGTATTTTCTGGGCAGGTTTCTCGAGACCAGGAAGCTGCCAAGAAATGATTTTGTTCTCATATTAGTCAAAACGTCTCTCACATTGAATGATGTTATTTTAAAAAGTGCCCACAAATTATTTATGGATTTGAGTACATACACATGAAGAAGAAAATGTCAAGTCTGCTGTAGTTGCAGAATGTCAAGTTCACTCCCCCTTTGAAAGGCAACAAATTAGACAAGTGTTTGCATAAGCAAAGGCTTTCACGCATATTTCCATTAGGAGATTGTCAAAATTCACAATCCCCCATTGCTGGATTAAATTCACACGGGGTGGGCAGGACTTCAAACTCCTAATGTGATTTCCCTGGCGGCTGTGAAAGTGCAGCAAGACGGGTGGCGGCTGGTGGGGGGGGGGGGGGGGGGGGAGTGAGGAGGAAAGCAGACGAGGTGAAAGAGGATGGAGGTTACCTTTGGGGCTAGGCGGCTTGGAGATCACAGCCAGGAGGAGGTGGAAAATGGAGAGTAAAAATGGGATGGAGGGATGAGTGGGGCATGTTACTGGAAAGAGAGAGAAAGAGGGCAGCACCATTAATGACCGGATGGGGAGAAAGTACACTATAGGGGTCCTAAAAGCTACGAGATCAAATTTGGAGGAACAGGGGTTGGTTTTTTTTTTTTTTTTGTTACTTTCTAAACCTGAAAGGAAACCTCCAAAAAAAAGGCTCCTATTGTCAGATAAGTCTGGGACACCGATCAAACCAAAGCACATCTCCCCCGTAGGAGAACTTAAAGGAGAAAAGCAATTACTGTGAGAGGGCTGAGATTAAAGTGCCCAGAGTACCTGAGTTTACCGCCAGACTTAGAAGGAGAAAGGTTTTTGATTACTGGCTTTGGACCTAGTCTGATTGTGCTTTAACAAAAGGTTATGCTCTTAAATGGCTTTGCCGGATCATCCTTTTACACAATCCCAAACAGACTTTGCCATATTTGACTCTACCATGTGGATGCAACACTCCATCCAGTTTGTTTTATTTCCCCCAAAGTGCCTGATGAATAGAGTCATCTTTTTTACGGGGAGGGAGACTTGCCAGATTTGTTCAAATGAACTACGTCTGGAAATGGGTCCCTCTGATTTGATTGTTTGGAAACCACCGCGCCCAAGGAAAAACAACCAATACAGAGCTCAAGCACTCGCAGGCGACCTCATAACACATCTCAGCAAGCACATCCTCGCCCATTACCTTGGGCTCCAGATTTGCTGAAACTAAGGTGGAATATCCACATCCAGAAAATACCATTTCAAACAAAAGTCATTCCTTGTTTGCTGGCTAAAGACTAGCCCCGGGTTTGTTTTATGCGCGTAGAATGTTTAGACCAGCTAAAAGCGGGTCTAGTTGCTGTCATAGAGGTTCATTCAAATCTTGCTAGCAGATTTAAGAGACTTGGTCTTTTAATAGACTGCAAGTGGTAGTACAGCACCTTGGGGATGAAGCTGATCTCCCAGCCGTCAAAGGAATAGTAGGAAGGTTGCCACTGGACCTCGACTGACGTCTCAGTGATGGATTTGAAGACTAAACCAGCTGGATTGGAGAGGTCTGGTGTAGAAATGAGAGACGGATTATTTTCCTTCGCTACCTCGCACGGCCCATAAATCACATCCGTCCGTCCGTCCTTCTGTCCGTCCGCCCGCCGCATGCTGAAGGTGTCCAATGTTGAACTTTTCTCTCATGCATTTATTTATCGGTTCATTGCTCGTGGGTCTCGAACCTTTCCTAGCCTCACATCTCCAAATAACATTCCACTTCATATCTTTCCGAGAATACTTTTGAATAGCTGGTGGAAGGATTATTTCTAAGGGACCGTAAAATGGAACAGTACACATTAGAGGACAAAAAAAATAATAGTCAATAAATAGTAAAAGTACAAATACAGTTGCCTTGCAAGAGCTTCTACAGTAGAAGAGACCACAGGTAGCATCATAAATAATAAAAATCAAGACCATATTTCCATCGCAGACATTTTGCGTTGTCCATTACGTATTTATAAAGTAGGCGACTGCCGGTATCTATAAATGCGCATGGAAAAGACTCTCCTATTAAAAAAAAGAAGAAGAAATGTCTGTCTGTATTTGTGAAAAGCAAGTGGTGACATTCTCACTCACCATATTTTTTTTATCTTTATGCAAGATGAAGATGAATAAAACATGGTGACACACTTACAAGTTGCGACGCTAATGGTGGCAGGAACACTGATGCTGTTATTAATGACGGCAAACACATTGATGTTGTACTCCATGCCTGCATTCAGCTCTGAGATAGTGCAGGATGTGCTATTCCCAGGGAGACGCATTTCCAGTTGGACACCTGAGACATGGAAAAACACACACACACACACACAAGGTGGATCTTTTGGATTATTTAGAAGCTTATTGTTAACACGTTTTTTTTTTAGGGGGGAGTTGTCCAGTGCGCTTTGAGATTCAAGCCCATCTACAGACTCACCTCCCGGGCTGCTTGGTGTGTAGGTCACGAGAAAATCCGTCAGGACCACAGAACCTTCCCACTCCAGTTCCACATCCCTATCTGTTACTCCTCGGACTTTCAGGTTCATGGCAGGTGCCACTGAAAAGATAGATTGTGAGTTGAACAAAGTTTGCGCATTCTACAAGCCCTTAAATCCTTTTGTCAGCCCTCCAGCACGTGCCACTTGAGAGCGCCTCGTCGTTGGACACGAGTGTGCGCAGATGTTTTGTTGTTGTATTGGCAAGCTTTGCGCCTCCGAAACGTAAATGAACAGCCACAAGCACCCGCGTCTTAAAACCAAAGGCAGAGCACGGTCCATCCTGCACTCGAGTCAAGTCATGCGCCCAGAGGTGCTGTTGAATCTTAATGCGCCTGCATAAACAAGACTGTTTACAGTTGCTTCGGCCCAAAACAATGACAATGACATGAAAGGCACGGTGGAGAAGAAACACCAATGAGCAGAAGGATGCACGCTCAGAAAGGAGATGAGAGAGCAGGACGGAAGAGCAAATCTCCTCCTCCTCCTCATTATCGCCGCCGTGTCCTGTGATATTAGACTTTACAACACAGTGCTGAATTCTCCACAGGGAGCCTTTGGATACTTTAGTGGCCTTTTCAGCTACCCCTTGACAAATGGCCACAGGCTGTTTAGCATATGAGTCACTTTGTAGCAGTCAATCGGCACGGGGAGGGGGGGACGGCTCCTGAGTCACTGACTCAGAGGCATTTATATCTTTCATCCCTTCAACGAAAGCAATATCATGAAAATCATTTGATGACCATAAGACCGCATGCTACGGTTTGAAGACGAGGAGGCCACATACGTACATGAAATGTGGAAAAAAGGTGTACAAGATATGCAAGCGGCGTAAAGTCTGAATTGGAGATTTAGTTAGCAATGCCTCGATTTCTAAAAAGGGAATTTACTAAAATGATGTGGCGTACCGTATCTGGCCCCCCGGGTGGGCCTTGAGTTTGACACCTATGTTATGCAGGCGTGCAGCAGCCATCTGAAGGTGAGTCTTAAAGCCTCATTAGATGTCATCAAAATTCTATCAAACAGATTAGACGAAACTCAAATCTTGATGGTGTATTCCAGAAAGGTCAGTAAATCATTAGGACTCACCTTCGGGGAGCATTCTTAGGGGAAGGTTCATAAAAAAAGAAGAAAACACAGCCACCGTATTGCCTGCTGACCTTTTTGAGGAGTTAGGTAGTCCAAAGACATTCAGAGCGGCGTCGGAGGTTGTAGGGCATTGCGCAATACAGATTCTAACCATCCGTCTGTAATGTGAGAGCTTATGGAACGAGAGTGAAATACTTTTTGCTGGCACGACTCGGTTCAAGTTGACGGCTGCTTTGTGGGTTTGGATAGATGTGAATGTACACGTCCTCTTATCGTCCCATTTTAAGTCAACAGCGGTCATTATCCCCCCCCCCCCCCCCCCCCACACACACACAATGGGAGGCTAGAGGCCACCGGAAACACATTCCGCTTTTTTGCTCTTTTCATACCGGGGAACACTTAAGCCCGTCAACCTACGGGACTGGGGTAATTGGACTATTCGAATTGCAAATGTATCAGCAATTCAGACCACCTGACTTGGCCAGAAATAGGACGGCCAAGAGGTATCAAGTACAGAATAGCGCGCCCATCTGTCATCCGCTCCCACGTTTGTTGTCATCCATCACTCGGTCCACGCTCGCCTCCCAAACGCCACATCTGATATTTTGCGACAAAGACGCGCCAGACTCCCGACTCGGCGGGCGGCGGCGGCTAACGGGAGGCCTCTCTCTCTCTCTCTCTCTCCTCGTGCGAATGTGACGTTTGACAAATGAATGCTTCGACACCTTCTGCTGTCCGGCGACTCGCACACTCCGCCGCCTGCATTTGAATGAGGCGGGCACGAAAAAAAAAAAAAAAAAAAACACGGCAGTGAGAGCTTGCTTTCTGTAATTACCGCTACGAAACCGATCAAGCGAATGCATCGCCGGGAGTTGCGGAGCACGGATAGGCCAAAGAGTGTCAAATTTAATCAGATACGCCAGGTGGTTGAATTAATTCCTTCCGATGAAATCGCTTTCATTTACCTGCACACATACCGTGCACATATGTATGTCCATAGCTGTTGACCTGCAGTTGAACTTCCAACACCTCAAGTGGTGCGGAGGTGTGGCTCAACTCAAGTTAAAAAAGAATCAGGTCAGCGGTTTCTGAGCGTTGTCAACTTACCGGAGTTGCAGTCATCTCCAGCAAAGCCATCCTGGCACAGGCAGAATCCGTCCTTGCAGATTCCCTTGTCGCTGCAGTTGTTGGCGCAGTACACCAAGGAACAGTCCTCCCCGACATAGCCTGGTCGGCAGCGGCAGGTCCCGTTGACGCACAGGCCCTGGTCCGAGCAGTCGTTGACGCACCTGCCCACCACGCAGTCCTCCCCGGCGAAGGCGTCCTCGCACACGCACTCTCCGTCCACGCACAAGCCGCGGCCCGAGCAGTCGGCCGGGCAACGGGGCTCGGAGCAGTTTTCCCCGCCGAAATCTCGGTCGCACACGCATTCCCCTTCGATGCACACGCCCTGGCCGGAGCAGTCGTCGGGGCAACGGGGCTCGGAGCAGTTTTTGCCCGTCCAGCCTTCGTCGCATACGCAGCCGCATAGCTCCAGGCTGAAACTGCCGTGGCCGTTGCATCCCGGGAAGTAGTCAAAGCGGCCTGGGGAAATACAAGGAGGCTATCGGCATCCTCGGCGAGAGTAAACATGACCAGCCGCACGGCATATACGGTCGTGCTTGTTTGATGTCGTTGTCTTACTTACCAACGGCTTGGTTCTCCCGACAGCAACCGGATCCACACTGAGATCGGAGCATCGTAAGCTCCCTCTCCAGCATCTCCACTCTGGTGGCGAGCTGTTGGATGGAGACACTTGCCGGACATCCGCACGCCGCTTTTGGGATGTTGATACGGTGAGTGAACGTCATCTGAAAAGGTTTCCAGTTGTTGTTGTTTTGGACCCATTTTCACGTTTGCTATATTTAGCCAAGAAGGTAGTACCTGGCTGTCTGCATCCAGTGTCTGTTGAGTGTACTCTGTAGGTCCAACTGGGTCCAATGGTCCCTCTGCAGGGGCTTTGGATCCAAGCTCAGCACGTGGGCCTTGTAAAGGGATTTTTTAAAGGTGTATTGTTACAAGAATGTTTTTTTTTTTATGATCGACATTCAGGGGTAGGGTGATTTGGGTAATGACCGTTACAAAATCCACGTCGTCCAAAATTTGACCGAATCTCTTGGTATGACACATTCGCCATTCAAATAGGAGCCAGAGGTGCCTTTAAGAGAGGCACAAATTCAACTGAAAAGTAAGTCTTTTTGGAAAAGCCAGCCTTGGCCCTTTGAGCTGCCCGCTTGGTGAAGTGCAATTCAAAAAGAGGCCTTGAACCCTCGCATCTGTGTGCCAAAAAAAGCCGATCACCACCCACAGAAAATCAATAAGAAAGTCTCACCGTCCTCTGGTGGTGCTGAGGCGTCAAGGTCGACAGAGCAGAGCGATTCCATGGGTACGTTGATGTTGTAGACGTGGTTAAAGACTAAAGGTTGCTGCTCCTGCTCCTGCTCCTGCTGCTGCTGCTGCTGCTGCTGCATCGTCTGGTTGTCTGAGGAGGAAGCTGAGGACGCTTCCCCATCTGGAATCTGTCTCCTTACCCGAGTGGTCCGAACAAGTTTGCTGTCTCCGGAGGGAGCGGCGTAAGTCGCAACCTATTTGGGAAGAGGGGAATTTATGTTCAACCACTATGTACTCATTTGTCTCAAAAACGACCCAAAAAAAAACCTTTGGCCCAATTTGTCCTCATATGATTAAGTGATTTCATTTGAAATGTGTCTTTAACATATCATGATATCATGTCATATCAAAACAAATAAATATATATATATAATATAGATAAATACATAAATTCATATATATACATATATGTATCGAATAAATAATAATATATGTAATGAGAACACAGTATATGAAGATTTTGGGAAAAAAGATTTTCGTCTATTACCTGCAGAAGTAGAAAAAGAGCAAAGGCCAGGATCCATCGTGGTGTTGGCACAGTGGCCGCCACATGGCGTGACGGTGCAACTTGCATGCTGGGAACAAACATCCACGCTAGTCCACGCTAGTCCACTCACTCACACCTGTGGAGGAAGAAGGAAAAAGACACACACACACACACACACACACACACACACACACACACACACACACACACACACAGTGAACCAGGGGTTCGACTTTACCAGAGTTCAGAGTTGATAGACGGATTATTCTTGCTATACTTTCATTTCGATGCGTGCGTGTCTCCCAGCATTATCTTCAGTAAATGGAAAAGAAATACCTTTGATCAGATGTGGAATAATTGGTTTGAACAGGAAGTGGGACAGATCAACTTTTGAGGATTGAAGCAGCAGCAAAGGCATTTCTCTGAGCAATAACCGACATTTGATCTCTCCACACGGGAGGAACACACAAGTGTTGCTGAGGGACAGAGCTGATAGAAGGATTTCAGGAGAGACGTGCTTTTGAGCCATGCCGCTGTAATCCTCTCTTTGCCGACTGGGGAAGAGAGAGGAGAGTGGAGAGAAGAGGAGAGGACAGGAGAGGACAGGAGAGGAGAGGAGGAGAACATGCCGGAATCAAAGATACACACGGTCCTCCTTCCAGAGCAGACTGAACGAGTGGAGTGAGATATGGAAAATATTTTATGATTTATATATTACATGGCTTTTTTTTTTTTTCTTTTCATTTTATCCTTGATATATTATTCATTTTATTATCAGCCAATTCCTGTAGTCTCTTTACAAACACAATATTTGATTGTCCGGAAAATGGAATATAAAGTTTTCTATAAGCAGAACAATATATTGGTGCCACCCCCAAAGAGGCTCAATTAGAGCTAGATTTCCTTCAAGAGGTTTCTACATCCTCCAGGCTGGGTTTATTCTCGAGGACTGGAGACAAACACAAACCCGAGAGGAGTGGCGTTTCAAAGGCTGCTAAGCGGTGTCATATCAAGTGTTTCTCTGGTGTCTTCGTAATAATCCTGCTGCCCGTCTTGATGGTAATTACAAATGTCAGCATGCAGCCAGCCACTCAATTGGCATGCGCAGCTAAAAACCGCGTAGGCTGAAACACAAACCCCCGCGCGTGGGATTCCATAACTCGGGCGGGCGAGATTCGGGCCATTGATTTGGAACATATTCAATCTCAAAGAAAAATAGATCCCTCTTCTTTCTTCGATCCGCTTTTTATCAGAGGACATTTTCCATGGGACACGAGACAATCGTTTGATCCGGCACGAGCGGATCCAAGGTGAGCTCAGTTTCCAATGTCTCCGATCAAAAGGAGGACATTTGGGAAGCATCTGTCTCCTACGCAGCATCTGTCACGATTGTCTCTCCAGAGTCTAGAACCAGAACCACAACCAGGAATCAGAAAGCAGCGAGGTGCCTGGCGAGGAGCATGTGAAGAAGCTTAAATGGAGCATTTTGTCCCATTTCCTTTTGCGGAATCACCTCGGTTGGCCCGTCTCCCCCTTCGCTCTTTCATTTTGCCACTTTCATTTTTCATTATCGGCCGGCCGGCGTCATACTCATCAGCCGCTTTCATTCCTTTGATGGCTTTTCATTTTTCTCTTACTGGGAGGATTTGGCTTGTGTCTTTTGATTTCCACTCACTTTGATACTGGGCTGGAAAGTAGGGGGAGAGTGAATTTTCCATTTGTTTTATTCCTTGTGTTTGTGACAGCGGGGCCCCGTTATCCCTCCATTTGGCTCCCCATTAACCTGCGGGTTAATGGGGAGCCAGCCCGACACGAACAAACGCTAGAGCAAGACGGGCTTTGTTGCACAGGTGATTACCCGTCCTGGTGCTCAGTCTCCATCCTTTTAGCTCTCGCTCGCCTTTCTTTTCGGCAAGATCCTCCCTCGTGCCTTTGCCGTTATTATCAAATTGCCTTGCCTTTCTTTCAAGGCCACTGGGCTCAACCGAAGAACTCGGAAAAGGTGGTTTGTGGTGAAAAGTAAACGATATCAGCAATCTGTGACGGCAGATAGAAAAGAAAAGGGTGTACCGGACGGGGATTGGAGCGAGCGGAGTCGAATGCTCCTTTTTTTTTTTTTTGGGGGGGTGACATCTCACTAAGAGCTGGAAATGGCTGCCAAAAGCCTTTAATTACCTGGCAGCCATTTTTTGAAAAGCACTCAATTACATTTTGAAATGGTCCATTTCACCGTAGCACCTTCTATAAACTGGCGCGGCACTAAAGAGTAAGATGTTCTTATCTCCAATCCATTTTGCTTTAAATGTGTTATTGGCGCAGATTGCTACTGTTTAATTTGTTGTCGTTATTTGAACACATTTAAGTGCTGAGATAGTGCCATTCTATTTTCTAAGAATAGCTAGCCTGCAGCTCAAAGCTGGACAGACCTTCATGAACAAAATGAATATAAGAGGAAGACGTCAAATCAAAACGTAATGGCCAACCTTTTGAAAACCTAAAACGAACTCCTAGGTACTGATCTCAAATCCTTTTAATTATTACTTATTAGGAAGAATGAATTATGTTATAATGTATTATCAAAAGACATTATTATTATTATTTTTTTTTATTTTATTCCTTCTACGACCTTCCTAGGAATCACAATGCCTCGTTACTAGAGAGCTATTTTTTTTTTTTTTTTTTAATAACAGAACAGGCAGTGATACTACAGCTACAAATATGATCTAATGGTAAAGATCCAGTCCTCAAGCGGTGTGTACTTTCTTCGGTGGCTTTTGTTTTGAATGCCATTTTGCATTTGTCTCATTTCAAATAAATCACTGGCTGGGCTCAGCCGAGACTGAAATCTTGCCGCCTGCATTTTAGTTCAATCTTCACTTTTCCACACGGCCACGAGCTACAAGACAAAGCAAAGATCAAAGTAGTTGAAACGACGCTAGCCGCTGCCGACTCGCGAGATTGCCGTCCCCGCTCCCGTTGGTTGGCCCCTGTCTTTCAGGCAAGCCATTTCTCACTGGCCTTTTATGTTCCTTTTTCAAAGCCGGTGGTAGCTTGTGGGACACAATGACAACACTTTCTCCCCGAGCTTTCATGATGAGTCAAAAGGTGCGTGGCTCTTCTACCTGTGCTATCACTCAAGCCCGCTTTAAAGGTGGGCAAAGTGTAGGAAAAGATAAAGCAACTGCTGAGGATCAAACAGCACACTTGCTATTGTGTTTCCTTCTCCAAGCGCTGGCTTTTGATGACCACTGTTATTAGCACTATCCGCTTTGAAATCAGCACTATTCAACGTCGGGGATTCGATTCCACACTCGGCATCTGTTGATGGCGTCCGCCGTGGTCCTCGGATGCATCGAGCGAAGGGAAAAAAACCCCGACAGATTCCGTGTTCTAAACTTGGTACGGTTTCACTCGTTTACGTGCTTCCACAGCCCAGACAGATAGATGACTTTTAAAAAGTCTGACGACAAGTCTGACTCTTATAATGTAATCTTACGAAGACACCTGGGAAGGCTTTTCAAATGGTGGAAATGATAAATGTCTCCTTCAAAGAAAAAAAGCTTCAGACAATTTCTATTGAAGCGTGCTAGAAGCGGCTTTTATATGAGGGAGCCCAGATTGAAATGTGTTATCTCAGACATGCTTGTGATGCTATCACTGAGCAAGAGATGGACAATAGGTCCAGTTCATTAGCAAGAGAGGCTGTCTCGAAGAGAACGTACCGCTGCAACTATTTCAGCGGGCAGATCCTAAGAGAGAGAGCCCAGCAGATCTTATCCGGCCGGGGATTGCGGACGGAAATAGTTTTTGCTTTTTAAAAGGAACATTCAGACAAGTGTGTTCTCGCGACAGCACAGATATCGCTTGCGAGATCGCAGGTCGATCAGAGTCCAATCCAGGCGAGAGGAAATCAATTTGAATCCTAAAAGGACTGGATGAAGGATGAAGCCACAGTGAAGCGGAATCCAAAGCAACGTGGCTTCCGCCATTTCGGGCAAGCAAATGTGACCTTAGAACCCATGGCAACTGGCTGAAAATGGCAAAAACACGCCAAAGATTCCAAAACTGAATACAGCACCTGAGCATCCAATCTATCTATTTCAATATGTGGATGATATTTATTTGATATGAATAAAGTCAAATACCTATTTAAGAAACAATGAAACTGCGCAAAGCAAATTTCTGGTTGATTGTCTGGAGCGTCTTTCCCTCCTTGCCGCACGGCGCCTGTTCCATAATCAAGAGCGACACAGACGTGATTAGAAAGCTGACGTGGACGGCTTCCTCTGCTGTCAGTTCAAGGTGCCAATGTTGTTCTCGCTACAAAAGGCAGCAAAGGGCTCATTGTTGTTCTGATGCTAAGCTGCCAGTCCACGTGTGCGCTAGAATAGGAAGACAAGTGTCGACTTCTATAGAGTACAACCTTGTCGTGTGGTTGGTGCAATTTGTGCGACGTGGCAGAATTTGGGGCTTGTTTTGTGAGTTTCACTTCAGGGCCCACGCAGAGGGACTGGTCGGCCGGCGCGCACGCGCAAGCGAGAGGGAGTATGCTTCGCGAGGTGACGATTGATTCCGTCCCAATTAGCCGGCCGCTGATGGTGATGAATCCGCACGAGGAAATTAGCCCAAGATGAGCGCTAATTGTCTGATTAGATGTGCTTGGGCTTGATAAATGCACAACAAGGCGGCGCATATCAAGCACATATTAAATGCTTTCGAGCGTTAAATTGTACTACATTACAGATATTGTCAGACAGCGTCGGGAGGGAGGGAGGGAGAGAGGGAGAAAAGGCTCCACATCGGCTGGCTTTTCTTGTCCAATCTGCGTCCCAGACACGTGGCCGTGCCCAGTTTGCTCTTGACGGGACGTGAGCTCATGACCTTGACTGAGAAATTCAAATCGACTCGGGTCGTCCTGGCGTTCAAATTGCTGCTGTAAATGATTTCCCCTTGTTATAAACGTTGCAAAACAAGGCAAAAAGAAAAGCCTCCACTTGGTAACCGCAACACACATTGCCTCCCGACACACGATATATATCACACTGACTTATTGAATTGGAGGAGTATGAAATATCTGCCATGATAGATTGTCGCTATTTAGTCGAGTTGGCATATAGCCGCCGTTGACTTGCGAATTCAGGGTGTGGAAGTGGATTGGGAGGAGAGACAAATAGAAAGTATTTGTCAAAGTCCTCAACAATAAATAAAACACGATTGCAAAGTATTGGCTTTGAATTGAGGAAAAAATAAGATTTGTAAAAAAGACGCAGGTCAGGCAGAGGTAATGTTTGTTTACCCCTTTAATTTGCCCACATGGCTGTCTTTCCAAATGTGCCAATAGAAATAATGATGCCACCACTTGATTTGTGCGAGGGGCTGAAAATGAGATGTTTGTTGACTCGGCAGAGCGAGAAATGAGACTGGGAAACCGTGCGCAGTTTGAATGTCTTTGTATTAAAAAAAAAATTAAAAACAAAACATTCTTCTTGGGTCCCTTGACGGGCGCCATATAAAGATCTTTACAAAAACGTAACGGTGTGTGGGGAAAAAAAAAAAATCACAAATTCAGAAGAATTAACAGCCAAGACAGACGATTGTGTGGCTATTGTTGCTCGGTACTTTATTCAACATAACGAGTAACCGCGGCAGGCAAATTGCTTTAATCGTGGAGCAATTAACTTAAATATGCACAAATGTCTCCTCCTAACAAGCACGTGTGTGCCTATTTGTCTCCTTCCTTGTCATCTTGTCCCAATTGCGATGAAGAAGAGCCAGGTCAAGAGTGCCCTGATGACTTTGCTTTGTTATTTTACCTACGTGGAACCGCTCCATCGATAGGCCGCACGCAAAGACGGACGTCGGCGCGGCAACGCCAGGCGACGGATAACGACCCGATACGTGATCATTTGTTATTTTGCTACCATTGATTTCCGAGTTACGCAATGAAACAAATCTCCTTCAGGAGCATCCGGGCAGCTCTCGGTCGGGTCGGCTCTATCGCGTTTCCTCATTCATTGCGCTTTAATAATATCATCAATACTGAGAAGCTGACTGTGCGGAACTGCGCCGGCCGAGACGGCCAGCCGGGCTCGGGGTGCTGAGGGAAATACGAAAAGCATGACAAGAAACAACATTGAAAATGAAACTGCATTGTTTTCCATGCAAAGTTTCAGACTCTCCCGAGGATCATCCGTCACCCAAACATTACGTGAAGGGAACGGAGAAATGATTCTATTTTTAGGCGGCAGCAGCAGCACGTGGCTGGAGTATTGAACTCAAACACGAGGCATCAAAATATTGGATCAGCGGGGAGCATCATTTATAGATGAGGTCACAGGTAATGGAAAGCGATTTCCACCCGGGGCTCTTTTCCATGTCGGCCGGCTACATAGTGAAAGCATCAAGCGGGGCAAATGGTGCCAGTGACTGCTGTGCAACCCGAATGATGGAAAAACACCGCTCTCGTTTGTCTACTGCGCAGGCAACAAACACCTATTGAATTACAAATTAAACACATTAAATGGAAGGGGGGGGGGGCGGAGACTGGTGCATGACTGGAAGTTGATATCCAGATCCTCCAAACAGTTAGGCAGTAAAGCAAGTAATTGCTTTTTCATGCTGGCAGATTTTGGATTCATGCAATAAAATGAACAAATCCTTATCACCGGGCTAGCAATTAAACTCTAGTCAGGGTGCTGCGAGGAAGTTTTTGCTCTTCTCAAATTCCTCTATTTCTGCATGTTCCCCCATTCAGTGTGGCAAATAAAACAACCTGTCCAACTAGTGGAATTAAAATGAACAGCAAACTGTTCATGTTGTCTTCCATCTCCGAGCATCACGTATGTTTTCCAGCAGGAGAATTGAAGCTTTTCTTCCCCGTCACCTTGCCACCATTCAGGCAGCCGAGGTGCGTACGCGCGGCTCAGCAGCTCGCCAGCATCTATCTTGTGGACACAAGTGCTGAGTGGCTATTACATAAAAACCACAGCAATTAAACGCCATTGGGTCATCTGATGTTTCTTCTCGGGGAAGAAACAAGAGGAAAAGGGGCAAGCGATTACCACTTAGCACAGAGGGATTTATAATGGCGCCGCTTTACTCACAACATTTAGATGGATGAATTTCGGAGTGAAAGTGACAGACTACACAGAAAGAAAACATACATCAATACCTTCATGCTAACTCGGAATGCAAAACGCCATTGAGAGGCAAACAAAAAGAGCAGACGTATGTACGTACACAACAAACTACTGATATTACCGCTTCCTCACGTTATATCAAAACGTATTAGCTCTATCTTTTTGACGATGAGACCTTTTCACTCAGTCAAATAATCTGGGATGTCAATAAAGTTCAAGAATGGATCAAATGCCTGAGGGCAGCACAAGTGAGCTTATTACAAAAACACAGCAGCTCAGTGCGTTCAGGTCATCACAGCTAAATAACAATGTGTTAGAAGCGATCATGTCTGAAGGACAATTTATGAAAAAAATCCACCAAAGTTCGTCTATTGTCTTCTTTTTTTTCTTAAGACACAAAGCACACGAGGAGAAAATGACCGTCACAGCTCTACGTGCTCGTTACGCTTGCTGCCGCCACAACGCCAGACCATTGCCATTCATCATGTGCTGTCTATGCAGGTTCCACGCTGCTAAAAATAAATGTCTTCAACCTTCCAGCAATCAGGATGGGCTCGGACTGTAGGTTCAATGCGCCAGGAAAAACAAAAAAAAGTAGTGACCCCGCACAGTGAAAAGTACAAATGACTTCTTGTCTCATTACACAAGCAAATCACATTACATATCCTTTGGAAACCTAATAGTAGAAATGCTGCACTGTGTACAATCAGTCCTCCCATTGATCCTTTTCGACAGTGAGTCCGGAGCGGTTTCTCTCGATCTTCTTTGTCTGCCTTCTCATCAACTTTCTTTCATTTGTTTTGCTCCCGTCCCTCTTTGAGCGGACAAATGCGAAGGACACGGCGTCGCATTATTCAAAATCCGCAGTTGCAAATTCTGATGAAAGGAGTTTGCAGAGACGAGCGAGCCAAAAAAATGAAACATTATGTGGGCTTTTAAAATGCCAACAAAGAGTTTCCCAATCCCCTCTGGTTATCACTCCATTTGGCCCAGCAGCCAGATGGATGTCTCTCGATTGGGCTGCCTTGACCTGGAAAGGAGTTTGCTGCCTTTACACGCTTATTTGAACAACAACAGACAAAGCAACACTCGTGCTTCAGCACCCAAAAAAGACAGACAGACAGACATAACAACGTGTCAGACAAACGGACGTCAAACAGTTTGAAGCGGAGCGCAAAATAAAAAGCATTTGCAAAAATCAATAGCTGGGTTCCTTTGAGGAATTTGAATTAGGAAGGCAAACGTGCAGCGCAGCCCCGCACAGCGCCGCACTTCCACCCTCCTCTCTGTGGTCTCAACTAAAAGCTTTTCACACTCCAGTCCAAAAAAGTTTCATCCACCGTATTGTGGGTCTGAGGATGACCTTGTCTGCTGGTGCGGACAACCTCGTTTCAAACAGCAGCAGCGTTCAAACTTGATTTTGAAAGAATCAATCTTAGCAAGTGTGAACACGGCTGAAGCAAAGCATCTTGAGAAGGAAGGAGCAATACTGGAGATTTATGGGACACACAGACTCAAGTGCTGGCTACTCAACCAGATGCTGTGCACCCGGTCATCAAGATAGAGAAGGATTGATCGATGGAGTCATCCAGACCAAGTTAACATGAAGACGCCAGAGTGATACCGAGCAGCAGGCAAAGAAGAACAGTGAAAACCTAAAAGGCACACTGAGATATCAAAATGTTTCATTTGATTTGACATTCATTTATTAGTCCCACACCGGGAGATTGGAGTCACTCACATCCTAAAATAGGTCTGTCTTCAGTATCTTCCACCTTTGTTTCGAGAAAAAAAGAGAAGAGAATCACAGGGCAACCTTTGCTTTGCTTTGTTCTTAGTTTGTTAATTCTTGACAACCTGTCTGCCTTGGGCAATGTTTGCCGCTAAGCACCATATGAAACTGGCGGAGACTCAATGAATGTCAAACCTTATCCTTACATTCACCGCATGCATCCCTGCAACATTATATCATTTTACAATCCCAAAGAATGAAAACAAATCACCCCAAAAATCGTGCTAAATATTCCGTATATATTCTCTGTGGGTAACGGGAGGAAATGTGGAAAATGAATGACTTAAAGTATCACTTCCACAAGCAGCCGCACTTTGTTTCTCTTCCGTATGAAATGCCAAAGTGCTGGAAAGATTGCCAAGTGACTGAAAGTGACCTTTCCCAAAAAGTACCAAGCCTTATCTTACTTTGAGGCCTCAGGCTTTTTATTTTTTCTTTTAAACCTCAGATGTAACACTATCTCAAGGAGTAGGCAAAAAAAAAAAAAAAAAAAGCATTGCAACAACCTGCAGCTAAAAGTTCAAGCTGCTGCAAGCTATTGCCACAAGTTATATCAGCTCTGGTTTGTCGTCTGAATTAATGCGGGCAGAAAAAAAAAGCCCACATCCACTTCAAATGAAAGCTTTTCTGGTCATAAAGTGATGTTTATCTGAAATTGAAACTCACCTTTAGCAGACTCACAGACAATCTTTTGCGCAATTGGCTGAGGCAGCTTTGGCCTGTCGACAGAAAGAAAAAATAGAGAGCACAACATCAAAGGTGTCAGGATTATTTTTGGGATGAGTTTTAGCCCACAAGAGAGCAAAAAAAGGAAAACAAATTCAAGCATGTCATCCAGAAAAGAACATATCTAGTGTGCTTTTCTCCTCATGTTTATCTTCTCGACACAGCTTGTAAGCACATTAAAGCATTATACTCAATCAAATGCAAAAATCTCACAACAGATCAAAAGCGAGGGACAGAGACATTTCTCTTTTTTCACAGCATTTCTGAGGAAAGGAAGTCAAGATGAAAAGAAACAAAGGTGAATAGCATGAAAAAGGAAAATAATTGATGTTTGGCTGCTTAAAAATATTACAAATAGGATTATTATAATCATAATTAACATGTATATATAGTATATTTCACTATATTTCATCATTTATGATAGGAGGTTTTGCCAATGAATGTATGAATGGCAGATATGATCAATTTTTCCACAATAATTGGTGGAGCAAAGCGATATCTAATTGTAAGTCACACATCTAGTGCATTTTGTTGTGCCTCAACTGCTTGGAGACACAATTTATCAAGCATTAACTACGCGCTATTGACAGACTATTCAACGGTTAACTCATTGGCTAATTATTTATCATGCCATAATAGTTGACTGGCAAATAAAGTGCTTCGTACTGTATCGAGCACATTCATTTTGGTGTGAGGTGAGGGTTAGAGCTAGAATGAACTATATTCAATTCATCCATAAATAGGAATTTGCACTTTACACAAGTATTTTCTTCACAACTGCTATGAGTTTAAAAAAAAAGTATTTTACATGTATTGAGAGTCTCATTCACAATTGTTTTGTCTGGACTTTCCCATTTAATATGCAATATTTGGTGATATGACTGTTTACACTGACGGAACACTGGAAACAATCCGCAGTTCACAAGTGCCAACAAATGAGAAAACAATAATAGGAACATTTAATTGACCATTAAATGAAATGATGGCGACCTCCACTGACCTCAATTTGCAATCATTTTGCTTGTTTACTAGCACACCCGCCTTTCCAGTATACATATGATTTTTAATGAGCCAAATTTGATCATTTCCTGCAGGACACCTGATGATCCATGACACACTCATGGAAAGTTGTTTTTTTTTTTGCCATTTTGCCACTGATATTTCTAAAAACGCACGCTGTAAAAAAAAGACTTCAAATGTTTGGCTGTTACCAGCGCTGAGATGGTGGTGGGCTTTTTTTTTTTTCCATCCAGCTAACCCTCCCAGAGGACACGGCAGGTGTTGACAGCACCGGCGTGCCGCTGCCTGACCTTCTACCAGGCGACAAACCTCACTTCCATTCGTCCTCGTTACAGAGGAGCCTCCGACCGACCGACCCTCCGGGGGGGTGGGGCGGGGCGGGGCTCTTTTCCATGAGTCATTTTTACAGCCGCCACTTTTGGCCCTCGTCGCCTTGAGCCATGGATGCTTTAAAGCCAGCCAGGCGAGTAAATCTGCCAGATTTAATTAAAACAGCTTCTTTTGTAGTGCTTCCTTGCCTTCCGTCCACTTGTCCCTGACAAAATACTGGCGCTGGAAAACCTTGTGACACAAAAGGAACTGACCCTTTGACAAATGGAGGCATGCTTTATGATGACTTGCCAAAAAGTGAGCCACCGCTCATCCTATAGTTGTAGTTATCTCCCTTTTATTTGATCTTCTGAGTGAAGTGACAATTATGGAGGTCACACATCCAAGTGGAATGATTCAGCAGAATTTGAATGGAAAAAGGAACTTTTCCAATGGAATATCAAACCACGTCCTTGCCGTTCACACTCGAAAAAAGAGAAATGAACAGTTTGTTCAGCCGGATCAATGAGGCTCATTCAGTACAATATACGTAGTTTGGGGACTTTGTCAATGGTGCCATCGATCGGTTCGTTTATAGCCGGCATCTGTCGCCGGCTCGCACGGACTCTCGAGTCGCTCGTTAAAGTCCAATGACGATGGAGACGGAATGAGAAACACGATGTGATTCCAATGTGTGTACTTGCGACGCAATTTTGTGGCCCGAGAACAAAAACCGGCGAGAAAAATCACACACAAAGGAAAAGTGCCATTTGTTACAACCATCTGATACTTTTTTTCAATTTCACTTCTTCACCAGAAATACTGGCACCGTCAAAAAGCGGCGAGTGAATTAGCAGTTAACACTAACACAAAGTTTGGAGGTGAAGTGTGCTTGCTTGTGCAACTTGGTTTCTTCCAAAGTTTCCAAACAGTACGACTTAAAGAGCGTTTCAATTTTCAGGTTTGGTGCCGCGAGTTCAAAAATCATGTCGTGGTGCCGGCAAATCAAGCCAAGCTGCTGCTGCTGCTGCTGTTGCTTCTGCTGCTCCTGCTTCTGCCGCCCCCAACGCTCGGCCACCCATTGCTATATAGTAATGAGTGCACTGAGGCATCGCATTCAAAGCCTCAATAAAAAGCTTTGTAGAACTTCCACAGTCTTTTCTTCTGTGTCTCCCGACCAGCTGAAACAAGGCTATCGCCAGGCCCGGGCCTTATTATCAGAGCACGACAAGGCTGCAGTGTCAACTTGTCAGCCTCATAAACAGCCTTTATGGCTCCCACCTGGGCCTGTTTAAAGGGAGACGATATACAGCCAGCCAGCCGCCAAACAGAGCCCTGCTTTCATGATGATGGCCTTGCACCACTTCCACTCTTCTGTGATGCGCTGCTCACACTCAAATTGTTACCATGAAACGAGTGAAAGAAAGGGCTCATTTCAAAATGAGAATAAGACCAAGATCTGATGCTGCTGCTGCTGCTGCTGCTGCCTCCCAAAACGTAATACCTACCTACATCCAAAAAAAGCAATCATAATTTATGAATTGTGAACCGCCACTATCCGCGGATTATTGTGCTAAAGTAGCCGACATGAAGGAAGAAAACATCGAGTCGCGATTTGGAGTGATGCAAATGAAGAAAGAATAGCTGGAATAAATAAACAGCAGAAAAATGGAAATAAGGAGAATTCCAAATGAGCACGTGTTTCCAGCTTTCAGCGGCCAATCATTTTTTAATTCAAACATATGCAAATGTGCATATTTCGTTCATTGCCTTTATATTAACGAGTCTGCCGGCATTGAGATGTGACCGACCCGGACGTGATTTAGGTTGGTAAACAACCAGTGACTTTCAGCGTTATTGCTGATTGACAGAATTTCATTTGCAGAGCACAGCGCACGAGCGGTTAACACCTCACAATTTCTACATTTATAAAACACTAATCCGGCTTTTGGAATATCTTTTGGGAAGACAAACAACCAAATGAGCAATGTCCCGGTTTTTCCATCTTCTTGTTTGAGCGCGAGCCAGTTTGCGTGTGTGTCGGGTTCAGCACCACGGACAGCGGCGTGACAAGAGGAGCGCATGCCAAAACGGAAAATGCGCCGTCTTTAGCCTTTTGATAAATAAATATTCATAACAGGTGGGCAGGCAGATATGTCATTTTAGCAAGCGAGCGGCGTAGGCTTCTGCAGAGAGTTCATTAATATCAAACACAGGTGAGAAATGTGATGAAATATTCATCTATTACCTCACATTGCAAAAAGCACACATTTACTGTTTTGTTTTGCAGGTCATGAACCAGCGAGAGGATGTTTTGCCAAAATGCCTTGTATATGTGAACGTGTTGGAAAGCCATGGTGCTTTGTATGCAAATTGGTCTCCGCAGCAGATACGACTCCCCCTTGTCTTAAGGCCAATGCATTTTGATGCTACTGGCTGCACTTGAGGAATAGAAAATTGCCATTTGTTTAGCAGGTAAAACATGAGAAGGAAGGAGCCTTGCAAATAAACGCTGACTCGTCATTTCTTTGTGCGAGCCTCAACACCGGTCCTGTTAGCTTAGCAGCCTACTGCTATTCTTCAATGAAATGCTACTCGTGCGTGAACGTTGCGTCGATACTTTCCGGATGCTTTGATTGGTCCTTGCATATTTGAATGACCGTTTGAAATTGATTTCCAAATCTGCCGGAGTGAATGAATTCATCAACGCTTGCCAGGTCTAAAAATTGATTTTGCGATCCACTCGAAAGCTTTATTTCCCCTCACTCCGAGTAAACGCAGCCATATCTGATTTGTCTCACTTGAAGTAAACACGGATAGGCATTCCATTACCATTGTTACAATATGATGACTTGTCCCGCTTGCCGTAGCTGTGCTTTATCGTGTCATCAGGTCCAGATAATGAAAGTATTGACTTCATCTCCATTGTACCAAGTGAGCTGTCCCTTGCCCCCAGCGGAACACAATCAGCAAAGCTGGGCCCCCAAAAAAAGCATCGCGCCGCATTGTGAAGCAGTGACACTAAGGCGGGTGAAAGCCACTAAACCATAAAGCTGTCGCAGCGACCTTCACTTACCCTGGCTATTGATGGCCCAATCATATAGCGAATATGAATGAGTACCTTCGGGGATTTCGTCAAACGGAGCGGAATCCTGGGATATGTCCAAAGAAAAAGGTACATATTTATCATGTGGTGGCTTCATGACATTGCCCAGAGAGCTGAGGAAGAGCTGAATTTCAAAAACATGCTTTGCATCGCTCCTAACAAAAACGCCAGAAAAGTGGAAGGAAAACCATAAGGCTCATTGAGTTCAAAGTGGACTTTCATTTTCAACTTTGCACCGTAGGTCAAGTCAATATGGGAAAAAGTGGGATGGCCATTTCAACATCAACAAAATAAGATCTCCCTGTAGAAGAGGTGTTCAAATGCACGTCCTAACAACAAACGTGGCTTTCATGGGATTCATAGCTGCGGGAAAGCTGGACACAAACACAGCCGGTGGCCTTCCTCCCTCCCTCCCTCCCTCTCTGGCCTTCCTTTTTGTCCAGTGCTCTGCGCTATTCACCATCTTTTGCTCTTTCCACTATAAATAGATGGCTGAGTCCATTAGTGTTTGTAGCCTCCAAAAAGACTCCGTTGTTCTTTTCCAAGCTCTTTGTGAACATCAGAACGCCAGCTTTCAGAAGCGGTTTGTACCCTACAACTAAAGTATATTCATACTTCTATGAGCTTCCTTTTAGTCACCGCAAAAAATGTTGCCATTGAAAAATATGTCATTTGATTTTTGAAATGCAGTTGTACGAATGAGCATTATTATATATAAAAAAAAAATGGATACAATTGCATAAGAGTGGACTATGTCGTTAAATAAATCAATTGTATATTTTCTATTTTTTAATATTTCTTTTATATCATTTATTTTTCATTTTCACTTTCCTCTGGAAAATGGATCAGTACATCTTGTTTTGCCTATTATGTGTCAGAACTCGGGACTGAGATGCCCTTAATGTAGCATTGAGAGGGAGGGCTTCACAGAAGCCCGACTTCAAACCATTTGATTGGTGAGGCGCACAAAGGAGAAGGAAGCTCTTGTGCCTCATATAATTAGTTTGATTGTCCCCCAAAAAAAACAGCAGACGTGGCAATGACAACAAAGAGCGCAAAAGAACAGAGGGTGACGGCGGCGGTGAGATTGGAATATCACAAAGACTTTTTGCAAATGGCCACGCTTCATCTTCAGTCAAAGGCGTTGACGTATAAAATGATTACGATTGTAAATGGGCAAAATAATGCCAATGATTCTGGCACATCGGGATGACATTTTTTGTCTGCATTGCGCTTACGTTTGACATTTTGCTAATCAGCCCGCGGGGGCGGAGTTTATGAAAATACATATTGATCAACTAGCGACCCCGCTCAAACAATTACTTTATTAGGTACGGCCAGTTGATATCACGTCAACGGGCCATTTCATATCAAAACCTTTACGATTACAATTCAAGCCACGCTTGTTGACGAAAACGTCGACATTATTTGAATATTTTTTGCAGATGCATACATCAATCACTGAGCTCTCTGTGACAGTTGTGATGGTATTTAATGGCGTTCATATTTGCAGGCAATTTGTCACTTTTACTCCGTGTCACTTTCTATAGACTTTGGTGCTGCCATCATTGAGGAGCAAGTCAACACTATCCCGCACCCTGCTGAGAAAAAGTCCAAAGTAATATTTGGATTCACGACAGCTTGACGAACGACCTTTTTGTCATCGTTAAACACCATTTTCATCAATCTGCTTTCTTGATTTATTGATTGACGGCCTGATTGATAAGCGCAATGTTTTAAAGCTGAGTCACAGCAATATTTGCAGAAAGTTTTAGACACATAAACATAACGGTTTTTTTTGCATCTCAAAGGGTGCCATTTAGAAGGACATTGTTGCTCGGCCCAGAGTGGAGTGGGGGGGGGGAAGCTAATACGTAAACAAACTAAGGCGAGAAAAAGGGTGTCCATGAAAATCCAAATCTGAGCATAAAAAGTAGAAGGCAGACGCTGTGACGCTGTGGCCATCTATCATGTCCATTCATGAAATACAATCAATCCCACCCCCTCAATGTGATCCTTTTGTGATCCATTCAATGCCCTGAGAATACAAAGACCTGAATGAATGACAATATTCACACTTGTATGGAACCTTTCTCCTTTACTGGCCTTGTGTACACCAAGTGAGTTTGGTTCCATTACATTACAGTGCGGTAAGCCACATGTCGCCGTTTGAATAAAAATGTTGATACGGATTGAAAAGAATTTACAGAAGGTTTTTTTTCTGTTTTATTATTGTTTTTATATATTTGGTATGAATCATCTGACCAAAGAGCAAACTCCAGTCGAGCAACGCACCGTCGAGTGGGCCCTGTGGATCCTCACCAGATCAATGAGTGTGTGTGTGTGCGTGCGTGCGTGGATTCCCCCCCCAAGCAGGTCGTCCTTCAAGAAATGATCTATGTATATCTCATTAGCTCCCTATGATGACAGATGTACGACCCAATGATGAATGGCCATCTGGAGAAACAGAGAATTATCGATTTGACCTTTGCGCATGCCGGGGAGCAAATGGCTCCACATCTTCCTACTTTTGCTTTTCCTCCTTCATGCTGTCAAGGTACCCACAACTATTTGGAATCACTTTTTACTCTTATCAAGACTATTACCAAATGAGAAAAAAATCCATGTTATATTTATTTGTTCATTTCTTTATTGAATACATTTTTTAGCAAGAATGGATGAAAAAACCAAAACGACTGTATACAAAAAGTAGAACTGCATTATTATTATCGACGGACAGTGCCAGACGGTGATGTTTTAAAGTCAACTTTCCACACAGCCCTTGAGATAAAGACATCACCACAAATGATTTCTTTGTATGAGCTGAAGAAAGGAGAGCGCGGGAGGCGGAATGACCTCAGTGAGCTTGAAGGGAGGGATTGCATTTAAGATCAACCAACGTTGTGTTATGTAAAGGATGAAATGGCAAAGTGCGTGGAAAAAATAAAAAAAGGATGAAAAGGTGATTCCGAGGCATGTATGGAGGGAGGAGGGGAAAAACAAGACAGGTGGGGACAAAAGAGGAAAGGGCAGGCCGAATGACTTCCTGAATTTATGCTTTAAAATGAACACCTCAAACGTGTTTAAATCGGCCAAACGCGCTCAGTGCAACTTTCTTACCGAGCCGCGGTACGAATGAGAAAATGTCAAGGTTGTGTCCAAAAAAAAAAAAAAAAAGCCTCAGAACACCATAGGAGGCTTGGATTACATTTTGATCCGTATATGCCCTACGCCCTGAATCTCATTTCCTGATGATATCATTGAACTCCACGGGAATACCGTTGCATGATTCATCGTTTATGAGCAGGTCTTTGAGGACCTGTTTTATTCTCAAAGAATTCCACATTTGTGTAAGTCTGGATCGGTGAAACATGATTAGCTGTTAGAAACCCTAAATAAACTCATCTACTTGGATGAAAAACTTTCCCACCAACTCGTCTCTTTGAAATGATGAGAGCAGAATTGAGTCCTGTATGTTGAGCCACAAAATCAGACAGACAAAAAGTCAGCTTCACTTGGAGAAAGAAAAAAAAAAAGATGGCCATTCATTCCACCTGACCCACTGACAGCCATTAATGAAATAATGACAAAGGCTAAGAGCTCAGATTTATATGGTGACCATTGTACATTGAGTCGACGGGGCAGATAAAGCTTCAAGCTCCAGTCAAAGGTCACAGCTCTTATCATCAACAACGATGCAGCGGTAGTTTGATAGAGACCGTGTCTCGACCGAGAGCTCTCTCACACACCAAACGCAACACCAAACGAGGTCATCTGGGACCAGATCGGTTGGAGCGCACAGGAGATTCACTTCATGTTTATCGACGAAAGCGGGAAATATATTAGACCCAAAAGAGAGACAAGCCATCTTGGAAGAATAACTCTCAGCCGAGAAAAGATCAACATCCATCTCAGGAAGTGGTGCCAGAACTAAAAAATAATGAAGATATGAACAGACCAGGCCATTGAGAATCTAAGTACCTCGGTGACTATGGCAACATACATTGAGAGAGTCTTTTTGGCAGCAGCAGCCCAACAACCCATGCACGTTTTCACAAAGCAGCCGATGTCGATAGCTTCAATCCACTAATTGCAAATTCCACGTCAAGCCGAAATCCACTTTGTAAATGTCACATTTGTTTGGCCGATGTGATGTCTCACATTGAAGATGAGCTATCAATTATCCACTTTTTTATGAATCCAGCCTCTGACGACAAATATTGACTGACTTCTAATGATGGGATTTGACTGATAATTCTGCCGAGCTGAGCGCTCTTGGAATTATCCGGCAAGGCCACACCGGTGCGGATCAATGAGGCGGGCCTCAATGTCAAAAGAATACACCGGAACAAAACAAGACGCTTGTGCTGAAGTACGTCCTGCGGAGGCGAGCGCGGGAACCCGCTGACTGCCGTTCTTTCCGACGGCAAATGTGAATACAAATTAGCGTGTTATTGAGAACGCTAAGAAAAACATCATCCCACAAGTCCATTATGTTAATTGGAATTGCAGGGAGGGAGGGCTGATAAATGAACGGCCGATGTATGAATGCCGCCTCGGCCAATGAGACAACAACTGGCCCTTTTACCGTTCTGGTGACCTTGTAATTAATCAGACAGGGGGCAGGGAAAAATGTCGAGTCAGGAAATTTGCAGAGGGAAAGAAAGAACAAAGACCACTTGTCTCAAAAGGTTTGATGAAGAAATAGCACATGGACAATCAGGCCTGAAAGTCCTATCACAGTATCAATTGATTGGAGACATTTTCAAGAATAATTAAGAATAAACAGGTCATTTCTGAATGGGTTATATAACGTGACTGACATTTGTTTGGCAAATTGATGATTTTTCCACATTCTTTCACTAACCCATCAGAGCCGCTCAAAAGTATAGATTTGATGTCTGGGTAAGCGAGCCTGTGGCTCGGAATGTTCCCGCATAAAAGCTGAAGAGTCGACTCTTGATATATCCTAAGGGTTATTTAGTTTGCATATTTCCGTCTCGAAATTAACAACATAAAAACATTGCACTACAACATTTGCATCTCTACAATTCTGATTTACTGTTGCAGTTATATCAATTAATGAGGTGGCTTACTGCGACCTCCAGAATAGTAATGGGGGGAACACAGGAGTTCTATCAAATTGGGCTTTTTTTTTCCCGCTTGCTGCTCTTATCGTTGCCCTTAAGTGATGGTAGCCATTATTCAATGACGATTCGAGATTTATTTTGGAAACGCTAAAGATTTATTTCTGTGCCACAAAAAGTAAAATACAGCATTACTTTCTGGCAGAGTCATATTTCAAAGGTGGGAAATGCATTCAAGCACAATCTGATGCCTTACAGGAATTTATAATCAGCTGTGCAACACTGGCCATTGATCGATGGGGAACTGGGGGGAGCTTTAGTATATAATTCAACCAATGGATCCGACAGTGCCATGTTTGCATATTCCACTTATTATCTCGGGATGCCAAAGCGAATTTTTCTTCTTACTCACAAACGCATTAGCGCAAACCGGAAAACCCAAGCGAGTTGTCTCGTGAAAATAATCATCAGAACTCAGTTGGAGCCATAATAAAAGATTGACTCGTCACAAATGGCAGGTGTCCAAATATGGTCTCCGGAATGATCAACTGTCCGCCCGTGAAACTGCTTCGTCAGCGCATGCTTTTATTTATCGCAAGGCTCTTTAAGAGTTTGGGAAGATGTCATTGCGGTCGCTCATTTGTTTTTGTGAAGTATTCGAGGTAGTTTTTCATGAGCAGGATGTCAGACTTTGATGAGGATGGCTGATGTCCCAGCACTTTATGAGATGACAATCCAATTGACCCCAAAGCCAAGTTCCCACAGCTAACGCCTTCTGCCTTTGTGTGGTCCAGCAACTTTCGAGCTCTTTTTTTTTTGGGGTTCTTTTTCCCAGCAGAACAACTATAATACACGTTGCTTCCCCGGTGTACTGGCACAGTCGGGGAAAGTCCAACCGCCTGCACAAAAGGCCATCCAAAGCACCCTCCAGGATTGTTGAACACGACCATCTGGTCCTCAAACACGCCAGAGGTCACAATTGGGATAGATTTCAACAAAGGTCCGAGGGAGACAATCAAGTGAAATGGAAAAATAGTAGGATGTCGAAACGTTGTCGCAAATGGTCTCGTTTGTCCCTCCCACCGACCGACCGTGTACTTGCTGTTATCGTTGGTGTGGCGCTTAACGGATCAGACGATGGAGGCCTAACTTTATGACAATGGGAGCTTTTGGCTAGCGTTGAAAAGACTCATTTTCTCTCTCTCGCTGTGCCACTTCCATTCTGCCGATGATGGCTGGCTGGCTGGCTGGCTGGCCGGCTGGCCGGCCGGCTGGCTGGCTGACCGGTCGGTTGGCCGGCTGGTCGGCCAGCATGGAAAGAAAGGAAGCCACTCATTTTGGTGAATGTGCTCCTTTTCTGCCCAGTTGCACATTGCATATGCCAGTCCGTCCGCAGAGATTACAAGTGCTTTTATGAACAGGGTTCATAAATTCATCCCAGGGTGTGCTATAAATGTATTGCATTTATCCTGCCTGTTGGTTTTACGTTCTTGTTTTACGTTGAATTGTGTGCTAGATACATGTTAGGCCTTTCATCATTTGGGATGAACTAGAAGCCGTCTTCATTACCAGAAGTAAACTGGACTGCATTTCCAACTTAAGCCGCTTCACTTTGGAAGTTGTTTTAAATCCTTTTTTCCGCTTAGTCAGACACCCAACAAATTTCAAGAGGCGTCACACGACAAGACCCTTTTTACACATGATCGGGCATCTATGCCGACAGCTATCCCCATTGTTAGTGTTGTGAATGACTGAAGCAAGTAAATGTCCCTAAATGTTCCGTCGCGCAAAAGCCGCAAACAGAAAACAAATGTTCAACATCCCTGCAGTTAAGAACAGCAGGAGGGCGAAAGAATTGCGACCGCTCTTCTCATTTATCACAGCGAGACCTGTGTTGGCACTTTTTCGGTGGCTGATCTCATTTGAGGATGAGGCATTCGGAGAAGCCAGATGTCAGGCCAACATTTAGCCACATCAGCTAAAAATGGCCTCGCTAGTTAAATAGACGTCATTAAAACCATTAAATTGGTGGTACTGCTTAAATATTATTTCCACGTTTTTGTTTTTTTTCCCCAAAGGTCGTTTCTACCTGCCACTCGTACAACTCTGCTATAAAGTCTTGCAGGTGTAGCCAAGAGCGATTGACATTTCCAACACACCTCCTGTGAACTCAGCTTCAGGCTAAAATATTAGCTTGAGAATTGCAAGGTTGAAACAAGCGCGCGCACACTTTCTGGCGCCCAACATGGCGAGCGAGGCAGGCTGACAAAACGGGGCTGCTCAGGTGAAATGATTTAGCCGCTTGAACAGGAGGATATGGCTCTGAGAGGCGCTATTTTTCACACACAGGTGACAGCATCTCCAAAAATGTCAGCCAGACAAGGCAGATAGCGAGTGGAGCTCATTTTCTACCTCTGCATCCAGCTGTACTTTGCTGTGGGGGTTTTTTTTTTCTTACCTGCATCGCTCTAATAAAACGTCTGGCAAAAAAAATATTGCCGGCCGAGCCCCGTCATAAACCTGGGAGTTACTCGCATGCCACCGTGCAAATTTAACGGCACTTGTCTCCAAATATAATGCCGCTTTAAATTCGAAGGGCATCAACTGGGTCGGCCGTCGTTTCCTATGACCCACGCCCGGCGGAAATCATTGAGCAAAAGTCAAAGTGCAGATTTTGTACGGCAGCAAATTTCCTTTCTGTCACTGCTCTGAACTCTCTCCATTAGACCTCCGGTGCGCGTTGCTTTACGACCAGTGGGCAGCCCAAATGAGGTCTCAGATCTGGCGTTAACAGCACCAGTAAATGTCGCAGCTGCAATCAACACCTGCTGGCAGACGGGATGATGGGAAAGCTGCCGCCGCCGAGCCAGTTGGAGTGCCCGCCGGCTCGGCACCATCTGATATGTTCAATGATTTGGCCGACATGATGACAACAGATCCTCATTTACATTCATGTGATTGAGATCCTCTTCTGTTTTCGGCGTCCCTTTTGGAAGCGCTTGTTACTCACTTCACAGATGGCGGGGATGAGCCCGGACCGTTACTGTTCAAAAGTGGCAAATGTGGAAGGAAGGAAGGAAGGAAGGAAGGAAGGAAGGAAGGAAGGAAGGAAGGAAGGAAGGAAGGAAGGAAGGAAGGAAGGAAGGAAGGAAGGAAGGAAGGAAGGAAGGAAGGAAGGAAGGAAGGAAGGAAGGAAGGAAGGAAGGAAGGAAGGAAGGAAGGAAGGAAAGACTTGAACGTGGTGATGCAATGGAGATTTCAGGGCCCTATCTGTCTCGTGTCTAGTATCTATCCAGTAGATCTAGTATTTATCTCGTATCGATCCCGTATTTATACAGTATCTATCCGGTAGCTATCCAGTATCTGTCTAGTATCTATCTAGCTTGTGGTGTGGCACGGTGGCTAAAGACTAGTGACCTGCTTCGTGACCTTTTGAGTGGCTCTCCTCGTGCAACATCCGCCGCTTCCAACCGGCAGTGCCCTGGGCTGATGACACCTGTTTCTATGGCAACACTATCAACAGGGGACCAGGTTGGGGTCAGCAAGTGTCTGGAATTCTCTGCCTTCCTATCTTCTTTGCATTTAGCTCAAGGTGTACCTGGCCATCCCAGAACATTTTCTTCAGCTTGTAGATTTTCTCACTTCTGTCTCAAGCAGGCACCAGTCCCAACGAACTCTTTAAGCTCCGCTGACTGTGATGTGAGAAACCAGATGCGTTCGGACAGAGCTGAACGGATTTTGAGCTCATTCGGCAGCCAGGCAAGGCGACTTAACTTTTAGTTCAGCAAATGCAAATATGTTTTCAATTCACCCAATTACCATAAGAATGAAATGACCACATTTCATAATGGCTTTAGTCTACAGCCCCATAATCAAAAAGAAGTTGATTATAAGACCTAAAATTAAAAAGACGCATGCAGGATTTGTTCAACTGGAACTCATTGGAAAGAGTTGGCAAATTAACACAATTGGGCCTAATTAAGTCATGAATGCAGCAACGCAAGGAATTTTGGATTATTGGAGAATGCACAGTGCCTTAATTAAAAATAAGGACTTGGCCGCTTATCCGCAACTGCACAAAACATGAACGAAATAAACAAATTGACGGGGAGTCGCAGTAGTCGCCGTGTTCATGGGGGAAGGAAGGTGGCGTGACGCCAGTTTTCACAACAGCAGTAAATCAATCCTCATCTGCCGGTGACACTCGGGATGGGCGAGCCAAGTGCATCACGTGCGCAAAAGTGCGCGGCATAAATTTGGAGATGCTTATGGAGGTGTCAATTAGACTGTGGCTTTTTCTCAACGAGGAATTGGATGTTGCGGCCCGGCCTAACCCGGTTTAATCCCGCTCCCGGCGGCCTTCTGCTTTGCTGGCGACAATGCTAATTGTGTTCAGAGAGCCACCTGCCCGTGCGGCTCCACCTGGGCAAGGGTTGCCAGGTCAAAACCCAAATGATTTGGCGCACTCTGCTCAACTTGATTTTATTCCGAAAATAGGAAGTAGACCGTCAAACAAAGGCTGAGAAAAGAACTGTAAAAAGCTATGACAGGCAATTATCATTTGAAAAGTCAGAGGGAGTGAAATTGCTCCACATATTTGATCTGTCATTTTCTATGGACAGAAAAGACAATTGGAGACCACTTAAAAGATGCTACATGAACAATTACAAATTGGAAACAAACAATATCCCAAAGTAAACACCGTCAAACGCCAGGAAGGACACATCAAGGGGGCTCGACTAAATGTCTTCGCAACGGAGATGCGGATAATTAGCCACGCATTACGCCAATGTCCTGCCATCTCCATCAGTGTGAAGAGAAGACAAAGTTGTTGTGGTGACACCACTGCCCCGCAGCCCGATGTCTGTCCAATAAAAACACAACACTGACATTCCCTGAGGACCAACACACACACACACACACACACACACTCAAGAGATTATTGATCTCTGTCACATCAATCAATAGACTGGAAACTAGCCTCTAAGCAAGGCAAAATTAGAACATTGATGGTTTGTTAGTCCATGCAGACAATGCTGACAGCTGGCACACACACACACACACACACACACAAATTGACCGATACAAAGCCACAAACAAGGAGTTCTTGTCTTTTTTTTTTTTTTTTTTAATGATGTCTGGCACCGGACTGTTTGCGTCCAGACAAGTTCCTGGCAGAGAAGACAGTGGTGGCTGTCTGACAGCACCACAACAGAAAGTGAGAGCGGAGCATGGCAACAAGCAAACATTCAGGCCCAAAGGAATAAACCTTGTGAACCTTACCATTTGCGCCGCAGGCTGAAAGCAGGACGAGATTGTAAAATATCAGTGAATGGAGCCAGCCGTTTTGAGCCCAAAACAATTCTCTAGTCAGACTGAGCGATGCGTCGCCTGTCCGGGCAGAGAAGCCACAGCGCGGATGGAAGAAGGCAGGCGCCGGACGGGGAAGTGCGAGAACCCGAAGACCAACAGAAAAACACTTTTATTGGACGTTGTTGTTTTTTTTCCCATGCCTGCATGGGAGGGAGGGAGGGAGGGAGGGAGGGAGGACAAATTCACAAATAGGGGGGTGAAATTGTCAATGCAGGCTCTTCCATATTCAGCTAATGTCAATTTCAGGCACGGTTGCAACTGGCCTCTTTACGAGCCATGCGTTCCATTTAAATGTTCCAGCAGAAATAACATTTTTCCAATTGGTTTAATGCCGCTTGTGAGGAGAGGGGGAATAAAAATCTATTCAACGAGATTCCATTTTTTCGGAGAATTGAAATGATTGAAGTGTTCAACCTTTCATATTCTCGGTGTCATTTATGTATAAAACGCTTTGGTCAAGAAGTGACAGCCACCTTCCTCGTGGTGCTTTTTTTTTTTTTCCCACCTCCCACTGCACCACTAATTAGAGGTGAGGTGTAGAGAATAAGTAAGAAGAACCTTGCTTCATTGTATTCAAAGTGATTATTTTAGTCTCTCAGCATGGCGTCCTTTTGTTTTTGTTCAAGCTGCGCAATTGTGCCGACCACTGACAACGCAAACATTCAAAGCGGGCGGCTGCCTCAAATGAGGCTTAAAGGAGCAAAATCGCAGTATCGGAGCTTATCTAGAAGAACACAGCGCTCTTTTTGGTTTCGCACATAACTGCAGCTGCTTGGAACACAAATGAATATTGCGTGGCATTGCAGTGGAATCTGAAACAGAAATATTCATTGGGCATTTTCTGCTGAATTATTTGTGAGGGACAAATACAAGCATTTCTAAATCATCCAAATTCACACAGTGCTCCAACTTTTATGATATTCTCTATAATTCCGGATTTGACATTGTTATGATGAAGACTATTTCTACTTCACTCACTTTTGAGTGTATAAATGCCGGCAATATGTATTGATGCCAAAAGATTTCATCCCAAGTAAAATTCAGAATTCAAGATTACGGCACCCAAAAAAAGAAGCACACAAGATTACCATAAATAATCAACCGCGTCTACTTTTTGATGACATGCATCAAAGCAATGATAATCTCTGAAAATGACGCCAGTCAACAATGCACGGAACATCAATGAGTCAAACCACCACTGGCGATTTAAGTGGAATCGACTTCTTCTCATTTCCCAAATTACCCGTATCTGACTGGCACACCGCTGCAGGGGCAACAGGAAGAGTGGCGTTCATCTGCACGCACACGAGCACGCACACGAGCACGCACACGAGCACGCACACGAGCACGCACACACACGAGCACGCACACACACGAGCGCACTCCATTTCCCCATTTCTCTGCGGGGAATCAATGACGTCTGCTTCATTATTGGGCCAATTTAATCAGCGACAGCAGTACTTACTGCCATGTGACCTAGTAGCTGTCAGGAAGTCATTGGCCTTCCATCGGAAGAGTAAGAGCTCATGGCTTGTTCAAGGTTAGGGGGAGAAATGGGGAAAAGTCTTGAAAAGTCGTCATTATTTTCCATTGATCGTCAGAAGGTTTCTCAATGTGACAACTAAGTGACATCATTTCTTTTCACGGCAAGCCCCGTTGATAAATATGGAAACAAAGCGATTTGTCGACGATCACGATCATAAACAAACTGCGGGCAACTGCCAACGCAACTTGTGCGTTGCACGTTTTCCCTCTTTATAGTCCATTCCATTTACAAAGCACTCAAATGATTCTATTGTAGCACAAAGGAAAAATTGGCTGGGGAGCCGATGGTTGGTTCCCCATCACTCTTTCACAAAGCAAAGGTGAGCGAAGGGATTCGGAAGAGAAACTTAGAGGAACCTCTGATGGATATGTTCAACAATAGCGAACATTTTCCACCGACCACAGAATGGTAAGTAGCTTGACATTTTCTCTTTTGAAAGAGAAGGTCACTGCAACGCAAAGATGGAAACTAGTCATTAGTGTCTTTATTAAAAGCTAAAAGTCAAGACTGACTGACTGACTGACTGACTGACTGACTGACTGACTGACTGACTGACTGACTGACTGACTGACTGACTGACTGACTGACTGACTGACTGACTGACTGACTGACTGACTGACTGACTGACTGACTGACTGACTGACTGACTGACGTGAGCATTCTTCTCTGTTTAAAGATGATTTCTAAATCTTAACATCACTCTTCATTCATTTCTCTTTGTAATCTTCTGATTTGTTTCTGCTAGAAATACAAAGGGAAAAAAAAAAAAGGATTGTTTCTCCAAAAGCGCTTCCCTGTATCTCAACATACAAATATGAACCTCTTTTCACAGCAAAATTATCACAAAGTCAATAGTCACCAATGCAATAAATGCAATTCCGTGTTCGAGTCGTGCCGTCCATTCAATTTCAAGTTGGTCAATATCAAGGTCAGATAGGATATGGACCGACAGAGGTGGCTGGCGTGTGGCAAGAGGAAATGAATTGAGGTCAGATCCTTTCATTGTATTCTACAGCGATAATAACTCATACGTCGCATCCGTGAGGAATGTCATTAAGTTCAACGGAGCCAATTATTGGCTATATCTTGCAAAGCAACCCACAATAGCTCTCTTTTGCATATTAAGTGAAAAGGCTCATCAGAAAAAGAATTTCCCGTAGAAAAGAAAAATAATCAAATGCAAATGGGACAATGGAGGCAGTTCGAATTGCTGCGAGTGTGAGCGACAGACATGTCGACTTTATGACGCCATCGGAGGGAATTGGACGGAAGATGAAAGGACCACCAGCTGGCATTAGGTTAGGGGCTGATTCGGTGGGTCTTTGCACCACCCCTGCTTCCATTCCAAAAATTCTTTCAAATGATCAAAATCATCCTAAAGACGAAAACAACAACCAAGCAATTGGGAATTCAGAGACTGAACGCAAAAGGTCGCTCGCTCGTGAGGTCTTTGGATGATTGCGATAAGACCACATTGATTTGAGCAAGAGAAGAGAAGTAGTGCCCGAAGAAAATATTCCGGAAATACCTTCTACCTACGACACAAATGAAGAAAAGGGTTTTTTGTCAGCTCACTCACACACACACACACAAACACTGACTTGACAGTTTATTAGCCTTCTGAGAGGTTTTTGTAGTTGACACTTTGAGAGGTTCATTAGTCGAAGGCGAGACAGCCCGCAGTGAGATTTTTCATTTGAAAATTCATATAGAATCCTTTCTTTTTTTTTAGGACATATATTGAACCTTTCATTCATTCTATAAGAGCATTAAAACATGTATATTCACCTTTTTTTTTTTTTTTTGTCTGGGCATGTTTGCTATTTTATTTATTCACCCGCTTCTAAAGGTGACATCAAGGCAAAATGTTCCGATAATCAAAATGATGCGGCGATGGAGGCTCGGACTGAAAAGCCTCACGTAATCCCAAGCCGGCGGAGTGGAGTATCAAACGGCATCCGCCGGCGCACCGCTGTCCGGTTATTGTATAAACAGAACCAAAGCATATTCACCCGCCGGCTAAATGCCTCGCTCGGGACCTGTGAATGTGAACATCCTTCACAGATGACCTGGAGGGGGCCTGAACTTTCTGCTCTCTACTTCACAGTAGGAGAGACTTTGAGGTCATTTGAAAGGCCTTCCTTCCTAGCTTCCTTCCTCATCGGACGGACGCAATCACACATTTCAACTCCAAGCGCGTGGTTTCACCCACTGAGGGATTTATGCTGCACGGTAAACAACTCCAAAAAGCTCACATCTGAAGAAGCCTTAGAAGGATAGGGAAGACCTTTACAGACTATTTCTCAGCCCAGTTGCTCAGGTGGATAGGAAAATCGAAAGCAGGATGAGAGAGGGAGGATGTTGCGTGGAGTGGCAGCGGGAGAAGACAAGCAGGGAGGAAAGGAACACCAGAAATGTTATGCGCCACTTAAAGTGGAAGGACTCCAGTTTGGATTCGAGCGACTTGCCTTAATGAGGACCATTAACGCTGCTTGCCCAGATTCCCTAAACGCCGGGGAGGACGGGAAGATGGCGGCTAAAAATAAAACATCTCAAGCAAATCCCAGATTCATGAGGCGGGCGCTTGTATTGAGGGGGGGGGAGGTCATTTCACAGGCCGGCACCAGACAGTAATGCAACAGTACAACCTGGGCCCAGCCTGGAAATTGGAAAAAGGAATGCGCCTACAACGGGGCCTTGACTTGACAGTCCTTCCAAATGATTGTTTCCCATTAAAATGAATGGGAATGTCATCCATCCGTTCCAGAAAAAAAATGGGATGTCATTTTTTATACGAAAACCAGCACTTAGCCACATCCCCATTAGACATTGTTCAAATCACTTTCACTATCCGTTCTTTTGATCATTTCAGAAAGCTACGCTAATATTTACACCTATAAGAATAGCTTTTAGACTAGTGCATCCTATTGCGAATCATTTTTCTGTACCTTGACTTCCACTTGAAAGAATCTATCTGCGGAGAGTGCAATGGATTGACTCACATCCACAATATGGTACAGCACGGGCGGGCCATTTGCCTCAAAGGAAAAATCTCAACTGTCAAACTCTGCTCTTCTCCGCATATTTCTTTTTTCAAACAGCCAGTTCACATTTGAAGATCCTCCAAGGCTTTCTTTCCTCTCTTCACTCAATGTTCAGGCCCAGCTTCCCGCAACAGCCAAGCAACACTGCCGTCCCTCCCGCTTGTGTGATTCACCGGCAGTCCAAGTATAGTCCACATTTGTCAAATTTACAGCATTCGGCCAAACAAGGCAATCGCTGGCCTGTGCATACTGCAAAGCCACTCTTCCTTTCAGTTCTTTTGTCAGCCTGTAAATTGCTTTTCTTTCTCTAGTGGTAAAAAGAGAACTCCTGAGAGCGCTGCGACGACGAGACCAGTATCATGGCTACGTTCGTCCTTGCTGCGCTAAAAGTGCTCAAAAGAGTTGTGTACTTTAGGGAATGGCTCGCTATAAACAGCACAAAAATACAAGTATTGTGTTCAATTCAACAACATGGACGTTGGAAGTTCAATTAGCCGGTCGGTGAACCAGCTACTATTTTCTTAATAAGCACCCGGGGAAACGGAATTTATCGTTTGGGCAACATCAGAGAGCGTGGCCCGCCCATGTTTTCCGGTTTCTTAACGCTGAATAAATCTCAAGAGCATCTGATGGAGGATGCTAATGAAAGCCAGCCAGGTCGACATTTCACGGTCTCCCTCAGGGGAAGTCACGACGGCGGCATAGTCAGCGCAATTAACACGCGAGGAAAGGAAACGCAGCCGTTTTCCGGAATTTGCGTCAATTATAAATGACCGTCCGAAAAGCACAGCAGTCGTGTTCAGTTCCCCGCAACCTGGCAGATATGATTTGAAAACAGTGGACAAAAAGGTGCGGCGGCGGCGGCGGCGGCGGCCCAGCGTGCAAAGGTGAACAAAAGCCACCTTTGCCAGCCGCAATTTACGGCAATACTTTGCATTTGGGATTCAAGCACTCTGCTGAGGCTCTCACAGGCTGACAACCAACCCTAGCAACAAACTAACTCTTGAGCTTTCATTGCAGCCATTTTAATAACACAGCGGAAGCCATCGAGTAAAACCTAATCCTTTGTGAAACAATAATTTCTTTGTCAAGTGGATATTCCAAGTTAAATTCACAGCTCCAGGCAACCATCGAAGAAAACTCGCAGATCCATCACGGTTCAAAGGCAACACTCTAGCGAGTGGGAGTAATGGTGAAAAGAATCTTTGGGAACTGAAGTGCGCTGACTCATAATGGAAGGCGAGCGGAGCAATGTTCACTGTTGAGTTTGACTGATGCCACTCTTCACATTTGGACTCATCACAGCTGACTTGAGAGCATTTACAATTCATCATACTCGAGATTTTTGGGGGTGTGTTATTATCAAATAGCACAACAGTTGGCTTCTAGCTACTGCTCTTCTTTGTTGGTTTTTCTGGCTTCCTGGACCCCTCACGGGTTACTTTGTGAAAATCTGGGTTTGTTTAGGACACTTTGGACCGTCGGCGTGCCTGTGTTGCTTCAACGGCTTTGGAAAGCCAGTATGTGTGCGGAATTCATGACGCCATTTGAGAATGAAGCGGCAGCGACCAACAAATTCCCTACTCAAAGGAAAATCCAAGAGAGAAAGGTAGCTCAGACTTCACGTCTGAGGTGGATGATGCCACCGTCACACGGGAGGCCAGAAACAAAACTCTGCCAGCCAGACACACTGCCATGCATCCCAACAAGATCAAATGGGGAAGAAAAGGATAGTGACAGAAATCCACTTCTGGTGATTCTTTACAAAAGAAACGGAACTTGTGGGCTTTTTGTGCAGTGAGACTCGCAATTTTCCCATCATCCTCAGGGTTGCACATCAGCGCCACATCCCGATGTGTCTGGCTTTTCGTTGACAAATGAAAGCAACTCGATAGATGGCAATAACCTTCACACGCAGGACGGTGCGGAGGGGAGACGGCGGGATTTGCGGGAGGGACACACGCAGATGGATGGCGAGGAATATCCGGCACGGCGGGGCGTTTACAAATTGGACAATGGGATGGATGTTCGGATGTTCACTCGCTAATTAGCGTGAGAAATGGCGCACGCGCCGGCAGAAATTAAAAAAAGTGTTTTTCCTAACGAGTTGGGGCATTTGGAACTTTGCTCTCTTGCTAAGCATTTCATCATCTGAGAATGGTGCTGAAAGGTGCTGAAGGATGGAAGGACCAATTTGCTCAGGTAATAACTCAAGTGGAGTTTGCATCATGCGTTCTGCTATCAAGATTGCCTTGTTATTTTGGCCTCACACGGAAGAATTCGCCAGATCTGAGTTTGAATCAATGGTTTTTCTATGATCGCATCATTCACGATACAACTTTGAAGCGCTTTGTTCACCAGTTGTATTACAAATAAAGATAGGCTTAGTTTGGATTGATAAGGACCAGGCTGTTTATTATCGTGGCTTTAGCTTGCCCCATCTTGCCATCTGTACTGAGCTTGCCCTCTATTTGACTATTTTGGTGAATGGACACGGTCATAATATTAGAACCACCTTCCAGCAACAAAATGGAATGTCGTACCTAACCCTTTCCACGCCACGCCACAGCAATCAACGTAATACCTCACGATACGAAATTGTAAAGTGACACCGAGGTAAGCCCCGAGAGCATTCGATCCAGACTGCCGAGCAATCCCAAAAGCAAACTGCAATAAATCACAGCCCAAACATATGAAAATTGTCATTACGTGATGACTTGAGGCTTTTTCATGAAAATAAAGGCAATGGACGTAAACCAGAAAGCTTTCATTTCTCCTCCCCTGCTTAAACCCACACGAGGGGACGACGCAACTTCACACAAGTTCACTCACCTGCTCCGATGCGACTGGCGATTTCGAGCCGCCGTCCGTCCGTCCTCGCTCTGGCTTCACGCAAGTCCCGGCTGGTTGGCTGGCTGGCTGGCTGGCTGGCTGGCTGGCTGTCCGTTTTCCAGCCGCCTGCGGTTTGTGGTGCTGATGGTGGTGGTGGCTGCTTGCGCTGGGCTCAGATGTGCTCTCTCCTCTCATCCGCTCAGCTGCAGTGGAGAATGTGAGGATGAGACGAGCGAGCTGCTCCACTTGCCGGGAAGCTGAAACGCCCCCCCACCTTTTTCTCTCTCTCTTTCTCTCTCGCTCAGGCTGTCAGACGCTCACTTCCATTTACCTCTTCACTCTGTCACTCCCTCCCGCTGAGGCCGACTGATGGATGCAAGCTCCCCATCTTATTTTCTCCCCTTCTCCATTGAATTCTCAGGTACTTTCTCCATCCCTCTTCATCAATGCGCAGCACCGGTCGGTGTCACAGAGAGTGCAGCCTCTAGTGGCGGTCTTCTCTCCGTGCTTGCTCACGCTCCAAAATTGGGCCTGGATCCAGGAGAAAACACAAACAAACAAGCAAGCAAATAAATAAATCGTTATTTTAAAAAAAACAGAAACCGATATATTGTGTTATTCTAACCAGGCCACTAATATAAGATAGCTAGATAGCAACTGTTGAAAAGTAGAATTCAATCATTATCTCCAATGATACGCTAGGAATGTCCTGTCAGGACCCCCAAAAAATTGAACCCAAGACCTTTCATGACATGCCGTGATCACACAAAGTGGAAAAGAAAAGTGTCATTTGAAAGTATAGTGGATGGAATTTCAACGAGATTTGATTTCGTCTTTGGACAAGATCCAAAGGGCAGTTCTATTTGAAAACATCATCCAAAAGAGAGTAGCGAGCTGTTGCTTAAGCCTCAGCGAGGTGAGGCGAGGTGAGTCACGCTCCTCAACAGAAGATAGATCCTAAAGAGTGTGGGTTGGGTGTTCTGTTCCGAGCGCTGAGGAACTGGCCTAAATAGACAAGAGATGCAGCGGGCGCCATTCCACACATTGAAAGAGGAAACCTGACGCTTGCGCTCACACTTGCGGCTCCAGCGGGGATAGACGGATAGGCAAATGATTTGCTTCCTCACAAACTACACAGATCCTACGCTCTTACGTGTCATGAAGGGAGAAGTATTTGCCAGAAGGTTTGATTCCTTATTTTGCCAAAAGCACATCACCGACCGACACCTGGGAAGTGTTTTCAATTGAAATGGTGGGAGCTACAAATAGTTTCCTTGAGGTTGCTTTGCCTGGTTTTTTTCCTCAAGCGATACACATCATTCTCAAGCTCATTGCGCAATTTGCCTTTTGTTTACCTCTCACCGACAACCAGTCACGAGGAAAGGAACGCATTTGCAATAATGTCGCCGTGAAGTGGAGCATTTTGCGAAAATGTGATGCCTTGGAAATGATTTCAATCACGACACTCTCTTATCGCTGTGCCCTTAACTGCTCCCAATTGTCTTCATATGGCTTTTGTCAAACAGGGCTTAACACTGTTTTTATTTACCAACATGCCATGCACAACCTAACAATGGTTCTTATCAAAGACTAGCCTATCTTGGGCTCGGTCGGGGAGCTCGCCTTTTGCTAGCTATGGAAGAAAAGGGAAAAAGGTCACATCCTACATCAATACAGCCACTGAATAATAATGCAGCTGTTCAGTCTGCTAAGATCGTTCCATCGCAGCCCAACAATAGGAGTAGATGAAGACCTGGGTTGCTCGTAATGTGCACGCAAGGGCAAAAAAAAACATTTGGCGTTACCCCTCACGTGACAAGAGCGTGCAAGTGCATGTGTGTGCAAGTGCATGTGTGTGATTGTGTGTGATGATGATGATGATGATGATGATGATGATGATGATGATGATGATGATGATGATGATGATGATGATGTGTGCGTGCGTGCACACGAGTCTCCAAAGGATCACGGATGCTGACAGGGGATAAAGCCTCCCCGCTCTCCCTCCAATCAATACAGCTTTTCCCTTCACACTGCAATTCTGTCACAACAAGTAAACCGAGGAATTGACTCAAAGTGGAGAGGCAAAGTTACCAAAATAAATCAAGACAGAGGGTGGCAAATGAACTAGCAGGCTTGGGGGGAAAGTGTACCTACTGTCAATCTTGATGCCCTTTTAGAACCCCAAAAAGGATTATTCATTAGTAGTTGGGGAAAAATAACAGGCAACTGAAATTGGGATGATCCATTCCAGTAATACTTCCTAAGGTTTGACACGAGACACTATTGCCCTGTTATTTTTATTGGACGCTCCGGTTCATTATATATCAAATTAAGATAGGATTGAGTTCTATTGTGCTTATCAAAAGAAAAAAAAAAATCATCTTTAGAGGTGGGCAATAGAATTTCCATTCAGTTCAATAGGAAAGGATGATTTGAGATGTGAATGTTTTCAGTTACATACAGAAAACAAGATGGAAAATGTAATTATTGTTTGCACGCATACGTCTTTGTGCTTCCATTCAAGAGTGAGCCAAGCCGTGAGAGCCGAGCCGTGAGAGCCGAGCCGTGAGAGCCGAGCCGTGAGCGCTGAGCGCGCTTCCTCTCGGCCGGCGCTCGCTTCCACTGTGTTTTTCTTCACATCCACAAATGTTGACGGCCAGAGGGGTTCTCTCACAAAAGCCATCTTGATTCTTGCCCGGAGTTGTCTTTTTTGTTGTGTTGGCACACAGAAGGAGAAAGTGGAGAACACAGCAAAGGGGAAAAAGGTGATATCGAGCAAAAATTGAAAACATGTCACCTCTTCCCAATCTGAGGCCAGGTCGTGACGGGCAGTGGAAATGATCGATCAAAGCTGATAATCACGAGAGCAAGAACAGGAGCTGCTGATATCATTTGAAGAGTCAAAGCTCAGCCGTGTCTTTTGGACTTGAAATGTTGCATTTATTTTCCTCAACTTTATGAGATTTGGTAGCAACAAGAAAACACTGACAGTTTTTAATATTGTGAAAAGAATACGGGCTCGTATTCAGGCGCTGAATTCCGCTCCGAGCCACTGTCGACATGCGCTGTTTAGAGTCCGGATTCCGATACCGATCACGTGGATTGGCCGCACGCTCTCAAAATTCTCACACGGCACCGTGATTGTGTGCTTTGGCTCGTGCCTGTGTCAGTCTTAACTAAAGAAGGGTGGGGGAGAGGGCTGCAAATTTAAAATAATAAATAATGAAATCAATACAAAATAATCAAATGTACGTATATACATAGGGATAAAAATAATACAATAATCTATCTTGTCCACCAAGTGGTGTTTATGAAAGAAGCTTTATAAGAAGAATCAAATGTGAATGAAATATCGATTGCGAGCGAGCGAGTTCCTTACATGAATAATCATGACGTTGCCTTTAATGCGGCAGCATATGGCAGTGTGCCTTTGGAGCTCAGCTGAGGCCAATTCATTCCCTCCCTCCCTCCCTCCCAGTAGTGTCTGTGCTAATCAATAGCTTCTCAATTTCCAGACACGCGTGCTGTGAGCTGTGTGCCCTGCTGACACCTCCCGCCCGAGAATAACAAGAAAAAGACGGAAGGCAAATGGGCGCTCATTTCTCCCACCGTGGCTCAGCCAGGTCAAGGTGAGGATTCAACAGGAGGAAGAAAATGAAGGGAAATCAGAAAAAGGACGCTTCACACCATCGTGTCCAAATTAGCCATCAGCGTAAATTTCAAAAAAGGCAGCTACCTACGTGTGTGACCTTTGCTGGATACCTTGTCATAGCTTTGTCCTTGCTTACTAGCAGCGATTCATCCCTCACGCCAGCTATTGGACACGTCTATCTGTATTTATGGAGAGAGAGAGAGAGAGAGCGACCATCTATCGGAAGGGTCAATCCGCTCGGAACAAAACAAACACACGCGTTTCATCATAAGCAAGAGGAGCTAGATACATAGCAGTAGATGGTGCTCCCTCTTTTCATCATTGGGCTTTTTAGTGTCCATAAGATGCATTCGCCCATCGCATCCAAATAACACCATTGATTGGATATGGCTTTCAAAAGAGTCTGACAGGTGGTGACACTGAATGATGGGCTCACTGTGCAGGTGACAGCACACAACTTTTTGCAATAGTTCTTGCGTATCATCAGGCAATTAGCTCCGAGGTGTCTTTTCAATCTCGCGTTCAAATCCAAAGGAGGTCTGCTTGCGCAAATAGCACAATTGCACGTCCTCTCACACACACACACAAAGAGCAACAACACGGACAACAGCAGCAGCAGCAACGCGATTAGAATCTGATTTCACAGAATGACTCTGACTCCCAGCGATGATGACACAAGTGCTGATGTCTCTTGATAGAGAGAGCACAGTAATTAGATGTGAAGACTTGAAAACAATCATCCTTGTCGTGGATACAAACATTTGTGATGAATATGCTGTTCAATTTTGTGACGTCTACTTGAATGTTGTTTTAGTCTTTACCCATGTATTCTTATTTTTTTGATGTGGGCTTTAAATCTATTTTTGAAGAACTCAATCTGCATCCTTTTTTTTCTATCTTCATTCAAAATAAACATTGCAAATAAATGCTAGTTTTAATGGACAGTGAGAAAAGAAAATGGCTCTCCTTCCAAACATCGCAAACAGACTGGTGATAACAATTAACTACAAATAAAAAATACATTTGAAAAAAAGCTCTCAGCGGGAGTGTTGCACAAAACAATCATTTGGGGCTTAAATGGCATGGGCATGAAATGGAAAGCGGAAAAAATGAAGAAAACGGCGTAGAAAAGATTGATTCTTTGTTTTCCCGGCCTTCTAGGCTTTGGTGATTAGAAAAGAAAAAAAAAACTGGGGTATCAGTAGGTTAGGAATCCTTCCCTGCTAAAAATAGATGAAATGACAAAAAGGGAAGCCATCCAAAATAGGTGTCTGGGAACACCAACAGGCGTTTGCCAGGCGTTTCCATAGATCAAAATACCGGAGCCGCTTTTGATGGGTCGCTCGCTCGCTCGCTCACTCTCTTTCTCCCATCTCGTGCTAATTAAACACTGTACACGTTTTTGATGACTAACCTATTTGTCCATGAGATGCAATTATAATCATTCAATTCACATACGTGCTTCTTTGGAAACTCAATTCCTCATTCGTTCTTTGAGCTTTTCCAGCGCACACATAAACAGCCCAAAAATCCCAAGCACTTGACCACTTGCTGTCAACCAATGGCCAAATATGACACTCCTGCCTACGAAAAATGAGCTTTGAGGCCATTCCCGAGGCAAGTCGGAGAAAACGGACCATGTGGAGAGGAAACGTGTGACGTGAAAAAGATTAGAAAAGATAGTGGGCCAAGAAGGGCCTTTTCTTATCTTGAGGATAACATTTTGCTTCCCTCCTCGGCTTTTAGAATTGAAATTGCAGTGATGCAGCAGTAAGTTGCATTTGTGCAAGTAGCTGGAAGTAAATGGCAACATATTAATTCCCTCCTTTTGTTGCCGTTGCTTTTCGTAGCATCACGACTGCATTTGTGTTTGGCATACGATGATTATTATTATGACACCACGTTCCATTTTGTGGAACCCAGGAGGTCCCCTGGTTCAAATTTTAGAACCACTGATGTAGACTAGTGTCACTAATCCTAAAAAATACAAGCTTCACGCAGCAGTACTCCCGCTTCCAGTTGGACAATTTCATTTGTTTCAACAACTGCTCCTCGGCGTGCAAGCGTGCGTGTTTTAGCAGACCGCCGACCCAGCGTGTCCTTCTATAGGGAATGTGTTTGCCAACGCTAATTAGGAGCAGATGCTATGTGTCGGCAATTTGCAGAATAATGAATTTTCAACCGCGGGGCTGAGTAATTGTGCATTTAGTGAACTCTCCCAATCTGACAGATTTTGCTTCACAAATCATTGATGAGGAGAAATAACCAAGGAACATATTGCGGAATGAGGCTTGAAGAATTGAAATATTTTCCTTTTTAGGCTCAAGAAAGACTTCAAATGCCAGTTGAAGGTTGTCCAAAGCAGTAGCCGCTCTCCTTTTGTGCCAATTTGCTGACAATCACAGTAAAAACATTCAAACATCTGTTCGCCAAGCACTTTCTTCCACCTCTGCTTTGAAGGAACATTTCATTGCTACAACAATGAACACACATTTCCCACCGTGTGGCTTCTGGGAGCTTTAAACTATGGAAAATGTACATTTTTGACTTGTTTGAATACAATAATTGGTTCTCTTGTGTGACTGGCTGGCAAAATTCGGCTAGACTTGTCTCATATTTGGTCTTTTGATGACAAAGCAAAATATTTTCCATCTGCCTCCATGTCCTCTTCAAGTGTCTTTCCCCACAACAGCCCAAAATGTAAAGCTTGCACTTTGCCTTATTGAAAGTGATTACTCCAGGGTCTCCAGCTCACTTGGAAGTCTCCTTCGATGAAATAGTCTGCCAGATAAATACCTACATTGGAAATCACAACTTTTGTTAGCAAATCTCCAGAGTATTAAAAAGCTCTCCAAGTCAACAGAATTTCAAATAGGTTCAATACAATTTAAGGTGCGAGAGCGGGGCAATTTCGACGTCAAAAGTGCAACTGGGAGGAGATTCATTGTGGCTGGGATACATCAGAGCTGCAATCTATAGGCCGTAAAAGACACGCTCAATTATCCTGTCCGCCGTCAGTGTCAAGTTTACACCGACAACAATGTGCCAAACGCTTACGTGGCTGCTGGGCAGGGCAAGTCAAAGGAAATAACATGAGTTATGTGCTGACCTTGTGCTAAAGTCAGCAACTTTCTTTGGCCTCATCACAACCGCTGGGACCCCCTGAAGCACGGAAGTCATCTGGATACAAAGAGCCATTCAACATGAACCATGCTGATTTGCTCGCTGATCATTTTGCCCGCACCGATAACAAGCGCTTAAGCCACAAAATTGATTTTTTGACATTATTAATGCCACAAGTCTAAGCTCACATTAAAGGATGATGGCAAAATGGGTTGATTTCCGGGGAGGGGGGGGGGGGAAATCAAAATCAAAACATCTCTCACACACATACACACATTTTGCCTGGAGTGATATTCGCATTTATTTACACGCGGGGATTTCCCTTTATGAGAGCCTTATAATAAGAACCAGAGAGAGAGTTACAAACATGAGCAATGCCAAGCAAGCTCCAGGCGAAGAGGATGACAACATGTGGGGAGAACAAAATGATCATTTCAATTTCCCCCCCCTTCCTGCTTCCTGAAATGACCTTCACAGTGACGGATGTGAAGCCAGGAAGGTTTTTTGGTATAGGTGGCTCGCTACCAAATGGTTGGACGCACATTTGAAATTGATAGCGTGAAAAAGTGTGTAGCTCCAGATATCATTTCACCCATAGTTACTGTGGCGAGGTTGGAGCGCTTTCAAGTGTTTGTCAAACACTACCCGTGCGTTTCTACGAACTGTATTGCAGAGGATGTCCACTCCGCCCTTGCTTTAATGCTGTCGGAACTTGATGGACTTGCAGTCACATATGCCGTAATGCGCTCCGTGGATCACAGCAGAAATCATGTAAGGTCATCGCTGTGACATCACCAAAAGTAGCAATAAACCTTGGGGAGGGCTTATTTAAAAGTCAAATAGAATCCAGTCATCCTCACATCAGTCCTAACTTCTTAAAACCAGAGCAAATGACAGAATTATGCAGCATGTGAGAATAAAAGTGAAATACAGCCTTGTGATGGTTCCAGCCAAAAGCATTATTTATTTATTTATGGGGGGGAAAATAGCACTCTATAATTTGTATTTAATCAAACAGCCACAACAACATAACAAATACAAAAGAGGCACAACATCATGAAATGGAATCTAAATCATGAAATACTTTGTGAATCATGATTTCATGTTGCTACTCAATACCTGCTGCTAGGAGAGTGGACTACAGTCATGCAAAGAAGAAGAATTTGACAATAATTGTCTTTCTTATATACAGGAAAAGATGCCAACCAAATGAAATGATACTGTCCTGAACCTGCTAGCATGCTTTGTGAATTCACGGTTTTGTTTGGGTTGTTTTCTACAAGCCAACAAGTCCTTTTCATGGTCAAGTGCTGATTCACTTCTTTCCCAATTATTTATCATGCATTACAGTGAATTAAAATTCGGTTTTGTTTCCGACATCACGAGACGTATACACGCTTTGGTTTGATTTAAACGTCAACAATAACTCAGTGTGCGAATATTATGCAAAGATTGCAGAAGCTGTAAGGCGGAACAGATGCAGAGGCTGTGCTGTGAGCATTTCAGTAAACAACAAAATGGTAAGCGAGCAAATGTCATTTGGTCCAGGTGGATTCCTATCTGCTTGCTTGGCTTATGACATTTAAGTCGTTGCCTTCAGCAAATGCAGAAAGCAAAGCAGAAATGCTCTCCTGGTGCTTTCAATTTCCTTGGACAAACTGATCTTTTAACACCATCTCATTATTCTCCAGATAGTCCACGCAATCTTGTTCAAAAATGGCACTTTTTTGGTCTGATATAATTATACAGCAATACTGGAACAAATACTACTGTAGCCTTAGGCAAGGTCGAAGGAATTATTCAAATCAGCAACAAATGTCGACAAAAAAAAAACAAAAAAACTTGCATTTCTGAACACACCATGATAATACAGTGTGCAACTACATTTAGTTTGACTTTACCTCGTGAAAACGTGTGAAGTTTTGAATTCACAACCATAAAATTAACATTCAATTGTGTTGTTCAGATTATAGGTCACAAGGAAGGAAGAAAGGAAGGAAGAAAGGAAGGAAGGAAGGAAGGAAGGAAGGAAGGAAGGAAGGAAGGAAGGAAGGAAGGAAGGAAGGAAGGAAGGAAGGAAGGAAGGAAGGAAGGAAGGAAGGAAGGAAGGAAGGAAGGATGCAGAGAAATCCCACAGGAAGCAACAGCAGCACCCCAATTGAAAAGGTGCTGCATTTGTAGCACACGAGTGACATCTAGCGGTGAATATTGTTTCATCAAATTCCACGAGGGAAAATGAGATCGATCATACATTGCAATTCAGACGAGCAGCTAGCTATGAACTCTGGCCAGCCACTTTGGAGTACTTGCATGTGAGAGCTACTTGCTTGCACATGCTACAAGAACTCTCTAGAACTCAATAGTTGTTGTTTTCTGAAACCAAATCACCAGCAGGCAAATATTCAGCCAACCGCTTGCGACAAAATAAAAAGCTTTCTATCACTTGTCATCCTAAACATGTATGAATAGATCCGCCAAGGAGCTCCAAACTTTTTTTTTTTTTTTATGCCTAATGTGTGGACATGAAAAAGACCTTGGCAATCTGGCTGGCTCTAACTCTAATTTGTCTCAAATAAAATGTGGTTACCTATTTATTTCGTTGGAAACTTAAAAAAAACAAAACATTGTCCACAAATGATTTTGAGCACATGACTTAATTTCCTTCCTTTCCAACAGTTAAGAGCATCAAAGTCCACATTGAAGGCCAATATGCTCCAACACACACAAAAGATTTGTTTGACTCACTTTTAGATGACTTCCGACTTCAATCTCTGTGCCACTTTATTTCCAAGGTCCATTTATGCAATCTGTCTGTAATTGTGAGTTGTGCGTGCACAAGCTTGTAAAATCAAAGTATTTATTGTGATTAAAAAAAAAAAAAAACTGCTGTCATAAATCAAATAAACTAAAGCACAGTTGACAGTTTCGTCATCAAACTTTGACTGAAGCAGCGCACCTGTGCTTCTTTTTCTTCTTTTTTTGTTTTTTCCGGCGTTTGGCAACCTAATGGAGCATTACACCGGCACCACCAGGAGGCGCTGAGAACTTTTGGCCACCGTCACATGCCTTGGAGAGAGCAAATCTGCACGTCGGACCGAACCAAAATATGGATGCTTCCATTGCAACTGTTCAAATGACAATTAAAAGAAGTCACTCCTGTTTCAGTGCCATCCATCTAATGCACTGCAGCACCTCCATGCGGTGAGATGTATTCATTGCACCCCATGTGGTCAGATCATTTTGATCAATAATAAATCATTTATATGCCTTTTTCATTTGAGAAAGGCGCTTCTTCATGCAGCTTAATTTGTGAACCATAAGGTTCAGCCCTAAACACCATACTGAAGTCAAATTTCAATAAAAGTCAGTTTACCAAGTGAATTTCAAAAACTTTATTGTCATATTACAATTATTAAGGATAACAAGTGTTTATTATCGAAAAGCGGACTTTCCCCTTTTACTCTAGCCGTCTCAAATTCTTTCAGCTTTTACCCAATGCGACAACAGCCTTAAAATGTTATTCTGCATCGATAATCCTTTCGTAATGTATTAAAATAGTCTCTAAAAACTAGACTCGCAAAGGAATGGTTGAATACATTTTCATGATCATGACAACAATTAAAAGTGGTAAAGAGCAAGCCATGATTGCACACCTGTTCCAGTATTCCGATTAATGCTGAGGTATCATTTGAACTTAATAACTTATTGTCATGTATGTGAATGGATGTTTATATTTATGAGGCATTTACACGTGTGTTTTTGTCGACCCATGATGGGACTACCTTGGAGGGATCTCAACAGTCTCCACAGTGAGGAGAGAGTCAAACCTGAGTCATTCCTACCGTTATTGCATCGTTACTTGGTGACAGTGAAGACTTGGAACATGTTAGCTCGAGCGTTGATATATACACACACAGTTGTTTAAAAATGTTTGTTGTTCAATTATATGTACCAGTTATGTCATTAAAAAAAAAAAAAAAGAACTGACCAGTATTCCCCTTTAAAGATTTCCCAAATCACCTCCAATGTACACGCCAGTGTCCAACAACTGACAGCTCTCCGGAGGTTCAGTCACTCGAGCGAGCGCCAGATATCGGTAGCCTGACCACAAACGTCGAGTCATAGTCCGATCCGTGTAAAAAGACAATAGCGGCCATGATGGGCGGGCGGCGTCAGTAAGGGTGGGAGACCATGAGAAGAAAGAAAAAAAAAAAAAGAAGAAAGCACACGGCAGTCACAATCCTCCCGCTCATTGTTGTCCAGCCCGTTTGGCCGGCTGTCTTAGTAGTTGAGGAGCCGCTCCCTTTCGGTTCCGACCAAGCGCCTGTTGGCCGCAAACACCTTTGCCTTGTTGGCCGAGGGACCTGAAAGAGTGAGACGCGCTCAGTACACAGAGGGAGGGCTGTGTCGATTTTTTCCTCATCCTCTGCGGTGGACTGACTGACTGACCTATGTAGCTGAGCAGCACGGGCAGAAAGATGAGGCCGTGCGCGGCGCCCAGCAGCACGATGGCCAAGTACATGCGGAAGTAGAACACTTGGAAAATCTGAGACTTGGACAGCGCCAGGATGAGGATGCCGCCGAACTTTGTCAGTGTGATCCCGCTGAACACCTGAGACAAGGAATGATGACCGTGTCATTGGTCACCATATTGCCAGAGTGGAAAAGAAAGTATGAAATGCGGGAGAGAAAGGGCCCTTTTCGCTCACCGAGCTACCCATGTGAGCCAGCGCCTCCTCAGCCCGTTCCACTCTGCTCGTCTTCATGCTGACGCTGAAAGCCCGAACCAGATGGCTGCAGAACTCCACAGAAATCCCACAGGCCTGCAAGAGAAGTACAAGCCGAGTCTTTGTATGGTCCGGGCACACTCGTCTCGTCTCGTCCCGTCCCGTCCCGTCTCCTCACCATGACCAGGTTGACGAGCGAGACGGCGTTGAGGCTGATGTTCCACAGCCACATGACGCCAAACATGTTGACCAGGATCATGGCGATGGTGACGCACACCAGCACGGCCGACCACAGTTCAAAGCCCAGCAGCACTGTGGTGACCAAGAAGATGGCGCCCAGCGACACGCTCAGGTTGAAGGCCGTGTCGTAGGCGATGGTCAGGTACTGCTCGTAGAAGACGTAGAAGACGCTGCGGACGGACGGAGGGAGGGAGGGAGCAGGTGCTAGTCAGTAGAAATAGTTTTCAAATGAACTCCTGCTACCTTGCACTCTGAGCAAGGAGAGAGAGTATCGCGCAAATCTCTTCTGCTAAGAGAAGCAGTGCCACCAAGACGGGACCCACCTGTAGGCAAAGACCTTGTGGTCCATCGTCTGACTGATGTTGTCCGCTAAAATGCGGGCCATTCTCAAAGCGTCAATGTAGTCCGAAGACTCCTTCAGGATGGTGTGAAAGGTCATGAAGTAGCTGGCTCCTACTTGGCTGTTGTTGCCATAAACGTCCACCGCTGTGGCGTAAGCTGCATGGCCGCTAGCAAAACAAAAATACATTGAAGACACAAAGCCAACCCACGCAAGAAAGCCAGCAGATGGAATTACCCTTTTCCACACTTGACGTTGGGATTATCCGACAGAAACATGGGGAGAAAGTGCATGAAGTCGTCACCCACCGGCCTCTGCTTCCCGCTTTGTGTCAAAGGTCGACAGTGCACGCATGATGGGTCCAGCACTAATCAAATTAAAGAATTGTACAACCCCAGTTGTAATTGTTGAACCCCAGCCCCGGCCCCAGCCCGCTGCTCTTGTGTGAGAGCACTGCACGCTTGTGTTTGCTCGTGAGCAAAGATAATGGATGGAATGTGGGCATCAAGCTTTACCTGAAGCGTTACAGAAGGCGCCTGTGGCATTGTAGTAACGGCAGCAGCTGGACTGCGGCTTGACCCAGTCAAAGTAGTCGTCCAGCCAGGAGGAAGGCGTGAAGGCGATGGTGGAGCTAAACATTGGGAAAAAAAAAAATGGCGCTGTCCCCAACCTTTCTCAAACTTTTCCATTTGAAGACGTGAAACGTACTAATTGCTGATGAGCGACGCAGAGTAGACCTGCTGCACCAGCGAGTCGTTGTCGCAGCCCACGCCGCCGCACACGGCGTTCTGGCCCTCCAGGCTGCTGTAGTTCAGGCCGTCCTCCACCACAAAGTAGACCGGAGCTCCCGTGTGGAGATACTCGCTCAGGTTCTTGAAGTACTGCAACACGTAGGAATCCTGTTGGGAGCAGAAGGAATACAAAAAGTATCATCAAATCGCAACATGACAATGACAGTCTTTGTTTCTACTAATATCACTTTTTTTTTTATTTCATTATCTATGAAAATGGCACCAACTCAAGCACCAGATGCACGGTGACTTACGTCGGGCATGGAGAGCTGCTGATCCAGTCCGATCTCAACTTTGTTGACCACAGCAATACTAAAGGACAACGCTCCCACAAACACAGCCACCTGAAGCCAGATCACATGACAACGGGCGTTTGAATCCAAGCAGAAGTCATTTGCTGGTAATTTGGTTTAAAACAAAAAAACGATTGAGTGGTTTAAAGACACCTTAAAAGACACTTACAATGATGGGCCGCACCCACTCTTTGAGGATGAACGGAGCGTAGAACTTCTTGAAAAAGCGGAAGAGGATGCTGTCCGTCTTTGTTTCCTGACCTTCGGGCAGCTTTGCGCAGCAGATGATATCCAGACGATTGGCCTTTTTGCGACAGCGCCGTTTAGTCAGCGATCATCACGTGCTGGCAACATTCCGTCTCACCTCCTGCCTCTTCACGTCCAAGCCCAGAAGGCTCACAAAGCAGCTGATCTGCAACAGGAAGTCAATCAAAACGGCCAGGCCGGCAAAGAGGGAGAAGGTCCTGACCGCCGGCATGTTGGACAGCGCTCCTGCAACACCAGACCGTCGGTCAGCGTGGAACGAGTCATTCTCATCCATATATGAAAGGCCTATCCCTACCCAGAAAGAAGGCGACCGTCTCGGAAAAGGAGGACAGGAAGAGGCTGGGTGCGACGTCGCCGAGGATGCGACCTATCTGTTGGTGAAGCTCCTCCTGCGGCATCCGCTCGTCTCGCTGACACCCAAAGAGAGGAGCGCAGAGATGAATGTAAGCACGTTCTAAATAATGGGCTGGGCTGGGCTGGGCTGGGCTGGGCTGGCCTGACCCATTCCGGCGCCTGCCAGTCACCTGGTACGTTTGCACCATGATGAAAATGTTGTCCACGCCGACGGCCAGCACCAGGAAGGGGATGACCTCAATGACGATGAGAGTGAGGGGGATGCCGGCGTAGCTGAAGATGCCCAGCGAGGACGCCACTGAACTCAGTACGATGACGATGCCCGCTACGGCCAGGGAAATCTTGGAATCCACCTGCACGTGTGCATGTAAACAGGTCAATGAAGCAAATGGGCCCTTTTCCCTCCTCAAGGCGGCGTTACCAGGAGTCTCCTGCAGCTGTTGATGTGTCCCAGCGCCAGCGAGATGTAGACGAACATGATGGCGTAGCTGAAGACGACGGTGCCGATGTCGCTGTTGCTCTCCCGGTTGATTTCGTCCTCGACGCTCCTCTCGGCGCTGAAGGCCACCGTCAGGTTGGGGTTGCGGAACTCCTTCATGAAGCGGATGAATCTGGGCAACACAAACACGTGCGCTTTAGTGAAGGAGATCCATCGATGGATGCGGCTGCATCTTAACAGAACGTTCGCTCATGCTCGTCTGTGCTTCCAGCCACATTTTGAGATCATTCAGAGTCCTACTCTTTTTCCCACGCCAGAGCTTTGCCCAGCCTGTCCGTGTCGTCGAGGTAGTTGTTGATGGGGAAGGTGATGACGAGAGCGCTGGCGTTGTTGTAGTTGGTGGCTGGTGCGGGAGAAACAAATCCAATCGAAGCATCTGCGCAAACGCACGTGAACCCGTCTCGTTACTACGCAAGTGAGCTTTGATGCGGCTTACAGTCGAAGCCACCCAGTGCCAGCCAAGGGAAGATGGGACCTCCGAATGTGCCCAGACAAGGATCGTGGAGGAGAGTGGTGTCATTGAGGGACGCCGGTGCGCTGTAATACAAAAACAGGTTGTTGACTTCTCAGCTCTGCGGCAATGCATAAGGAGGAGGGGAAGAAGTGAACCTGACACAGTAGAGAAAGTGGCTGTGAAAGTCGGCGTAGGTGAAGAATTCGTCGCCTATTTTGTGATCCAGTACATTGTGGCTATTCTGGAAGTAGTTGAGCACACTCAAGATCGTGCAGTTGTCGTTGTAAGGGGCCAGCGGGGACAGGCAGATGTCCTTCAGCGTGACGTTTTGCTCCTGGTATGGGGCCACCAGTGCTTCAATGGCAAGCTGCAGATCCAGCACCTGGAATAGAGAAAAAAAAAAAAAAAAAAAAAAGCATGAGCAGCAGATCAACAAATATTGTGACTTTCAAACTCACCTGATGGAGGATGTCCTTATCCAAGATGGCTCCAAAGGGGACGTCGGAGCCCCCGAAGTACGGCTCGTAGATGAAGGTCTTGTTGAGCGGCGTGGTGATGATGAGTTGAGCCGTCCGGTAGAAAGGTCCAAAGTGGCCGTCAAAGTAGTCCTTCTCCTGGCGCGCCCGGCTGCCGGGCGACGACCACAGCTCCACGGGCTCGGTGGTGATGCGCATGTAGATGAGACCGGCCGAAGAGGCCGTCACCAGGAGCAGGCTGCCCGAGACCACCAGGCCCGGGTGGCGCACGCAGAACGAGCCCCACCGGCTGAAGGCGGCCCGCAGCGCGCTCTCAAAACGTTCGCCCAGCGTCTCGCAGCAAGATGCGTTGACTGCGGCGGACACAAATTGGCGGCCGCTTACTTTGCTCAAGTCACAATTGAAAGACCGCTTTAAATACCTGCGTCGGGATTATCGCTGTTGAGCGACAACGGGTTATCGCTGTCCAATATGGGTTTGTACTCTGATGGGATTGTCCTTTTCCTAACACACATCAACTAGTTAGAATGTAATCCTCAGGTCTACTTCAATATATATATATATTATTATTTTTTTTTACCTGTAACACCACGCCGCGACCACAGTGCCGATAAAGACAAACAGGAAAGCGATGTACGTGATCCACATGATGGCGGTCATGGCGTCCAAACCGATGATGGTCCAGGGGGGCGGGGTCTGCGGCGGGACGGGTTTGGGCCCGCACGCTTCGGTGCAATCCTGGCAGGAGCAAGGACCCGAACCATCCTCCAGGCCTTGGGAGCAGCCGTACGTCTTGTTGTTCATGGGCGTGTAGCCGGACACTGGCACATCTGAACAAACACGCTCGCTCCTTTACATCCCAATAGCATCTCGTATATTTAGAGATATAGATATGGGGGGTTTTTTCCCAGCTAAGTCCTACTTACCCGAGAATATGGGAACGATCGGAAAGGGAGCCTGGCCGTTGTTGATGTCAAACATGAACTGGATCCAATTGGTGGCATTGCAGTCTTTGGCGTCTTTGCCGCAGAGCAGCGACAAGGCCTTCACGTTGCTGGACGGCGCTTGTACGTCTCGGCAGGCGTTGTACATGGCTGGAAAGCACGCGCCGCCCGCCCGAGAGACACCATTACACCTGAAATCTGGCTCGACACAAATTTCAGCTGGTCTGCAAAGCCACCGTTGGAGAAGGTCCGCCCGATGTAGTACTGAACCTCCACCACGCTGGAGGCGCTGGAATTGCTCGTTTTGAACTCGGTGGCATTCATGAATCCACTCTGGTGCGGGCTGCACGTCAGCTCGCAGAAGAGGTTCATCAAGTTGAAGAAACACGAGGGGCACCTGCAGAAGCGACCGTGATCTACTAGCGGCAGCGATGGCGTCACTTCACGTTAGCCGACGTTCATACCGGGACAGGAACTGCAGGGGCAGCTGGAGACTGGCTTTGAGAGTACGCAACTGGTCCACATCGCAGCAGAGTCGGCGGTCGCCGTAGTCGTAACCGGGACACAGCTCCTGTATGGTCAAAAGAAGACATTGAGAACTCAAATCATTCAAGTTGGTCGCGGCCTCCTGTAGAATCGGTGACACCGTACCGTGAGGAGGTCATAGCCTTCGGGGTCCAGAGGTTGGGCGGCTCCCGTGTAGTTGCAATTATATTTCTTTCCGCTGACTGTTTGGGACTCGTCGCACTCGCCGTACCACACGCAGTGTTGGGCCGATGCCTGCGAGGCAAACGCAACACACAGACTATTGTCCTCTTGATGTTCTCGATTTGCACAATCACACATGACGACACAGATTTGAGAGCATTTGAAGTGAAACACATTTTTGTGGGGCCGTGCAAATAGTGCTTTTTCACTTCTGCAAACACGTTTCTGCTTTGGTATTTAAGTTTGCAAGTCGAGTTACGGAAAAACCACAGACTCGAGTCCCGATGTTTGTAGCGACGACCACAAATGGGAATAGCCATGTCGCAAATTGGATTTACACTACGCAGGTCAGGTGATGAATATGATTCATGTGTGATAAGAGCCATTTCTTTCTCACTCTTTTTGCCGATTCAGCATCAAAGCCCTCACATGTTCTCTGTTGGAAGCAAAGACTTGGAGGAAGTACATTCACTCCGCACCAAAGATTGGTTTTGTTTTCTTTCCCCAATCACAATGAACAGTACAGTAAGGCCTACTTGCACACGGGTGGCGTGGAAATATCACGCCCGCAACAAAACCGTTGCTGCGTACAAAAAACGATAGGTTTGTTTGGGATTCGGGTCACACTGTTGATTAATCAGGATAAAGGGGAATAGTGGATCAGAGCCAAATAGTAGACAGAAGGAAAACCTGCAAAAGGGAGAAGAGCAAACGAGTATGACGTTTCTCCGGGTTTGATTGAATCACAGCTTTGTTTTGGTGTGCAATGAGGTGACCGAAATCAATAGAAACTGACGAGACCGGAAGGTACAAAAGAGCATATTGACGAGCCACAAAGCGTCCGGGAGAATGTCCTTTGGACAGATGAGACAAAACTGGGGCTTTAAAACAAACACTATACGGTAGCACTACCGTGAAACATGAAGGAGGCCCATTTCTGCTCTGGGGCTGCTTTGCTACTAGGCACATTGAAATGGGGATCTGGTTCGTGCCAGTCCTGATTGAGGCGTGCGTGCGTGCGTGCGTGCGTGCGTGCGTGCGTGCGTGCGTCCATCGTGCAGTCAGGACTGGCACGTCCTGCTCATCCAACCGTCAGGACCGGCACGTCCTGCTCATCCAGACCTACTGCCCACAACTCTGGCGAGCGAGATACAAGTCATCCTGGTACTGAGAGGTCCGCCACACTTGGAACATTGCGTTCCTTCGCGACTCGCGAGTACATTTATCGGTCACAGAAATGATACGCGAGATTTGCTATGACGTGAACTGTGATTGAGGAGAGCAATGATACGTTCCAATCGTTATTTGTTTTCGAATGATTTATCTGGCTGCTGACTGGAAGTTTGCACATTCCAATCGTGACCAAATTCCAAAGTTTGATTTTTTTTTTCCATATATCGGCGTTTCACAGTGTAGATGACAACTTGGAACCCCGAAACCTTCTACAGGCTTGTGAATGTGAACAAAAGATACATTTGGAGGGAGGATATTAAAAAGAGCCACTTGGTGAAGTGACAAACGTCAACGTCAGTTAGCATGAGCTAACTTGAGCCGTCATGCTAGTAAATCCGCTGAGCGAACTTGAGTGTATTGAAAGCTTTGAAAGCTGAGTCATGTTTTCCGATCGCGAGAGGCGCGCGTCCAAATGCGACTTACCCATCGAAAATGAGCCTCCGAGAGCAATATAAGTAGCGGCAGGAGAAGACAGAAGCCGCCTCTGTCCGGTATGAAGCCCATGGTGGCTGTCAGAGTGTCGGCAAGGGGATGACAACAGTGGCTGCGCAGACAAACTTTGGCATATTTTCTTGTGGGCTGTTCTTCTTCTTTCTGTCGCTTGTTTCTTCAGGGGTTGGGGCACGTCGGTGCTGCCACCAAGTGGCGTTATTGTGAACTACGCCCACAGATAACGTCATGCAAATAAGAAAAGTCATCAATTCAAGAGTTTTGAGAGAGAAACAATTCGGTTGACCATTTTACGTCCTGGAGCTATTTAACAATAAATCCACAATGACTGTATTCTGCGTCATGCTCAAAGGTTATTTTCATGTTTGCTGTTGTGTGACTAAATGAATGACTATTAAAGTATCAACTGCAACAATGATAGTAAACACTCATTTTAACAGTAAATGAGAATGATGAGTAATCGTGAAAATATTTCTTCCCAACCTCGTTGATATGAAGAATAAAAAGAATGTCACCAACCAAAAACAGAGATATTATTCAAATGCATGCCGATCTTATCTACAGTTAGTTTGTGAGACTTTAGGTGCTGCACTCGTGACTGATAGGATGAATGAATCGCATTTTTTTTGAAAGATAATCGAGAACTCAGTTTCAAGTAAAAACAAAAAACACACAATGTGGTGTTTATTTCCATAGAAAAAAAAAAGATTTATTCATGATTCATATACTGTACATACATTTCAATGATCACAACTCTGGTGAGTATACGGTGCAGCGCTTATATATATATATATATAGATATATTACAGCGGACTATATTCATATTGTGTATATCTATTTATCACAGCATCATGGATACACGGCTATACCGGTACATGTACCTGTGTCACATCTACAAAAGTAGGCTGAACATGTTGCTACATTTAGTGCATTCCTTTAAAACTGGGAATTTCATAGTTCATACTCTCACAGGGAGGAGGCAAATGACTGCAACCATGGGGAAATACTAAGCTTATTGAAATGCTCTCACACACACACACACATTACATGCTTGGCCTTACCATGCTTGGCCTTGACCAGGAATTCTCTCTCCACAAAAGAGGAATGTGTTGGGAAGTGGCTTTGTTTTTTTGGTCAAGTCAGATATCGTTTTTTGTAGGTGCGTGTTCAATTTGGTCATTTGTGGCAAGTGGTGCAGTGGAAAGGGCTACTTGTGTTCAACCAATGTGGCAAGTCACTGTTATCTTTGCATCATTTTGCAATTCACCAGCTTTCCCCTAAAGTGGACGATTTATACATTCTGAGTGTCCATCCAGCATGGCAAGCCCAAAGAAAAATGAGTTAGCCCCGCCCCCCTCAACACAGTGGGCCCGTGGAAAGTCTTCCTCGAGTGGTGGTTGCAGGATGTGAACCCAATTTTTTTGGGCTTGAGCTGCTCATTTCAGTTCCCCCTTTTTATGCCAGCTGCGGACGAGTTCGCTTCCTCATTGTCGCCGCGATACGTTCTCACTTTCCACCGGGGCTCGCGTGACCTCTCGGGAAGAGTTCTGAAGAGGTTCGAGATCATTGGCGGTACCGTTGTGGGAAAAGCGTGGCTTAACCATCAGTTTGGGCCCAGGTACTCTGCATTCCCCGCTGCCGGCAGGTGCCCGTTCATGCGGGCTTTGAAGGTGGGCGTGAAGCTGTGCTGGTAGTCGGGGTTGTCCATGCTGTTCTGCGGCTTGTACTTGTGGACGGCGTGGAGCGGGCCGTCGGGGCGGGGCGGGAGCTCGTTCAGGTACTCGGGTCCGTTCTGGAAGCAGTTGAGGTACTCGCAGTCGTCGTCCGAGGAGATGGTGGGAAGCGGGGTGCGCGGGAGGGCGGGGTGCTGGTACACGGGATTCGTCATGTCCGAGGCCGTGTTCTGGTTCATGTAGTCTGTGGGAAAGCATCGGCACAAAACAGCAGCTGAAGCGCTCTTCAAATTGTAGATTTGAATGAACTCCACAGCTGAACGTTACAGCCTGGCAGACGTTCTGTTTTCCAATAGACCTCGTACGGAGGAACATCTTCACATTAAGACGGAAGGGATCAATGTGCAATGTGCTTTTTGACCACTGGGTGGCACTGTTTATTGGCCAACACCTGAGGGACGTGCGGTTCGAGCGCTGGCTCACCTGGAGCAGGCTGGAAGGCGTCATCTAACAGTTTATCCGTGGGATCGGGAATATAACGAAGAACTATACTTCCATCCCGGCTGGGCAACCCGTTCTGTAAGCATACAAAAAGGGGCTTTTTTTTTTTTTTTTTTCTTCATGAAAAGGTATCATGACTTTTTTTTTTTTCTCTCTCTTCTTCTTCTTCTTACCACTAATCCATTTCTGCCATTGCACATCCCATTGCTGCTGTTCAGGCTCTGTCGGGAAAGCAAAAGGGTCACTCAATGTCACGTTTTCCATTCAAATCATTACAGAGTCTCGTTTTGGCTCCGAGAGGAACCGCAAAGCTGTCACGGGCAGCGTGAGAAGCATCCGGCCGACTCGGCCGAAGCCGCCGTCACGAGCTGCGTCGCGTCTTTCGTCGCTGCCGCCGCCGCCGCCGCGAGGAAAGCAATTACTTTTAACAAGAAGAGCAAATTAAAACACGCCTGGAAAAGATTTTGCCGACTTCCACCGCTCCGCCCCCACCCTTTGCTATGATATGACAAAAACAGAGGCTCTGCAAAAGTAATCACAGGTAGACTGACACATGGCCAACAGTCAAGCTGAGAAAGAAGAGCTCCACCTGGGAGGAAACGTGGGAGAGCGGAGAAGAATGAGGCCTACTTGTTTGTGTTGAGAATAACACAATTTGGGCTATAAATCTCAGTCACGGACACGCCTCCGAATGGATTCATTCATCAATCGGATCTGAGCCGGACAGGGCGAAGGCTCACGGTGGAGTGCAGCAGCGGCGTCTGAGATGTGCTCGGGCTGGCGAAGAAGCCGCGCTGCGGGAGCAGGTACTCGTCGGCGTCGACGGCATCCTCCGTGTGCTCGCCGCTCACCAGGGTGCGGAAGAACCGGTCGTCGGGAGGATCGTGCAGGTGCAAATTCTCGTCCCCCTGGAACGTCGTTAGCGGAGTTAGCCTCGCAAACGCCATTGGGAACGACATTCATGGACGTACCTGAATGACCAGATAGCGGGGAGGATCCCGAGCCATTTTTGTGAACTCTGCTATGAGTTCTCGGAAACGTGGTCGACTATCTGCGTCGATCATCCAACCTGCGCACGTGACAATAGAAACATGATGCGTTTTTAAAACCAAAATATTCTGGAGTCAAAAAAAGCACATCAAAATATTGCTGGAGACTGGAACCGATGAAGAACCTTTTCATGATTTGAGACATGAGACTTTTTTTTTGGGGGGGGGGGGGTTGCTTTTCTGTGGATCTATCTATCTATCTATCTATCTATCTATCTATCTATCTATCTATCCCAAAACACAATGACTACATTTCAAAGTACTATATTTAGCCACTTACATTTGACCATGATCATATAGACGTCAATGGTGCAGATGGGAGGCTGAGGCAAACGCTCGCCTTTCTCCAGCACGCCGGCGATGTCGCTGGCCGGAATGCCGTCGTACGGCTTGGTGCCGAACGTCATCAGCTCCCACGCGGTCACGCCTGCCAAGAAAAAGGAGAAGTCACTTGGCTGCTCGCGTGCCATACGAGCGTGGAAATGCCAGTGACAGGATGTGAGCAAAAATGCCCCGCGGTGTCCAAATGTTGACAAATGGGATGTGGGAGTTCTATCTGGGGGGGGGGGCTTGCTGATGATGGCTTGGACAGAAAGGTATGTGGAGATACAAAAGCAGATGAGAAAGAAAGAAAGAAAGAAGGAAGCAGCGTTTTCTTATATTTCCATGACTTTCCAGTTTGTACACGAGTGGAAGCAAGCTGGAAGAAGTGCTTGTGTGGGTTGACTTGAGGCCATATTGGCCAGCTGGGAGAAAAGCAAGATGTTTGTGTGGGGGGGGGGGAGAAAGATGTTCTCCCATCTCATGTTGTGTTGTTAAACGCAGACAACATCCAAAGATAATATTCTTGGTTTTGAACTGACCGTAACTCCAAACGTCGCTCTGGTGTGTGTACGTCCTGTTCAGTATTGACTCGAGAGCCATCCATTTAATGGGCACCTGCAAAGAAAAAAATCATCATCATAATTGAAGGTCACCTGGCTTTCATTTTGAAATGTAACTTATGAATGACGTTTACAGATGACACACATGCGCATATTATACTGAGGATGTATTTCTGATTAGAGTCTTTGTGACTGAACTGTTCTTATCCGTCTATATTTGCGCTGACAATCGTCACTTTTTTCCGGAAACTATTTCTATTCCTTACGCAAGGCTTAAGCTGAAAACAAAACAAGGGCGCAAAACTAACTGTCTGGAAAGGCAGCAAGGTGTCAAAAGCATGAAAGGAAAACTCCAATGGCATTTGACCACCGACCTTTCCTCCGTCCGCGTGGTACTCTTTCTCGTCGGCGTTGAGCAGCTTGGCCAAGCCGAAGTCGGTGATCTTGACGTGCTGGGGGGTCTTCACTAGGACATTCCTGGCCGCCAAGTCACGGTGGACCAAATGGCGCTCCTCCAGGTAGTTCATCCCCTGGAGTCCCCATTTCAGGTCAAAAGGCGGCCCAGCCAGCGCTGGATGGAGTCCAAACGGCTTCTCACCTTAGCAATCTGCACGCACCAGTTGAGCAGGTACCCCGAGCCGATATTATCCTTGTTCTCTTTGACGTAGTCCAACAGGCAGCCAAAGGGCATCAGCTGGGTGACCAGCTGCACGGTGGACGTCAGGCAGATGCCCAGCAGGCGACACACGTGCGGGTGCTCCACGCTGGCCATCACGTAGGCCTCCTGGGGCGAACGGGCAAAAGGAGCCATTTGTCTTGCAAACAATAAGTGCGTTATGATGGAGACCCTTTGAGTCTGGAATCAATTCATCGGCTTTCCTCTGGAAACAACCGGTGGAGTTTTGCATTCATTTTCCAGAAGGCCTTGAATCACAGCAACGCCCACATGTGTGGATTTATCATGGATTTCCTCCAGTGAGACGCTTTCTCCGTTTACACTCGAAACAAGCGGCTGACGTGACAGTTTTGTTTTGTTTTTGAAAGCGGGAGGGAGTCGACTTACATCTAAGATCTCTTTGTTGGCTTTCGGCGACGTGGCCTCTCTCAAAACCTTGATGGCCACCGGGATCTTCACGTCTTCTCCCTCTGGCACCCAAAGGCCCTGCAATCCAAGTCACATTTCAACTGACCTTAATGAGCAACCTGAAGATTTATGACTCAGTCAGAAAACCATTTCCTCCTTCCAGGGGTCATATACTAAGTCCAATAAGAAATCCACACGAGCAATAAAATCAGAAAATGAATAGCGTCACTACTTGAATCTAATCCTAAACCTCCAAATGTGCACACAGGAAGCCAACATGTGACCTCGCCAGTTGAAAATGTGTCTTTTCATTAAAAAATTGACAGCAGACAGAATGATTACCTTGTAGACTGTACCAAAAGCCCCTGATCCCAAAATTTTGATTTTCCTGAATTCAGGTTCCTTCAGGATCCGCAGCAAGGCTTGGTTGGGCGCCTCGCCGCTCGGGGTCAGGGGTTCTACCAACTGGAAGCACAGCGCTCAGATGTTACTACCTCCACTACCGTCTGTCTGTCTGTCTCTCATCGGGTGTTTACCGCTTTCTCCTGGAGTAGGCGGCGCATGGTCCTCTTCCTCTTGATGTGGCGTCGGCGCAGCAACACCACGACCAACAGGCCCGCCAACAGGACCGCCAGAAGTCCGCCCACCACACCCGCCGCAATCATGGACAGACCCGAAGTGCTAAAGCGGAGGAGCGGCCAAAGCCATAATTAGGTCAAAGACGTTTCCTGTGCTCGCGTTGAATGCGGAAGATCAAAACGCACAAATCAAATCAAGTTTGTAAAATCAGCGTTGTGTACTTACCTTTTACCTTGGCAGCCTTCACGACCGGGCCCCACGCACCTGGAAACAAACATCAAACATGGACTAAACACGCCATTGAGGGAGGGAGGCCATTTTCTCAAGCGCTTATATAGATGTGCCTTCAAATGAAAGAAAAAAAAAAAGGGTTCTTCAAATAACTCGGAAAAAATGAGCGTGATTATCCAAAGCCAAAATAGTAGGAGGCACTATATTTTTGGTCAAGAGAAAACGACGCTAAAGTTGTCATTTCCACCATCATCAAAGGCAGGCAGAAGAGGATGACTTGGAACCAGGTTTCCTCACTTCAAATCAAAGGGCGCACGTCTTATTAAACAGCAGTGGAGCCAAATGATTTGGAAAAGTGCTGATTCAACTGAAAGTCTGGCTATATACTGAAGGGAAAAAAAGGATGGCGTTCATGATAATGATTCAAAATTGAAGTTAGCAAAGCAAAAACAAAAAAAGGATGTCGTCGATGATGTTACCCTCGGGTGCAGTTGGGGTGACACAGCCGGCACACTTTGGTGTCATCTGCGTATTTCCACACCAGTGAGTCGTCCTCGCCGGGCACGCCTTGAGGGCAGCGGGACACGCAGAAGAGTCCGTCCTTGAAGTTGGCGCACTTGCTGCAGTTAGAGGAACCCTGGAAGACAGGATTGAAATGAGGTGGCCAATTTTGCTGTCCCTAAATGGAATTGTCTTTCTTTGATTCTTTACATATATATGTAAATATCGTTGCTACCGATTGATTGATTTGAATGCTTCGACCAAAAATAAGCGACTTTGGATGAAAGCCTGAGTGAGCAGTGCTAACAATCAAAAGGTGACGAGAAAGGTGTAAGCGATACGCCACGTGTTCCGACAACCACAAAATATCTTTAGTTGGAAGAAGATCAACATCACAGACTTTTTTGTTGTTGTTGTTGTCGCAATCAGGTGCAGTAAGACTTTGCGTAATGGTCTGTTTCTCAACAGCGGCACGAGCCTCAACGCCAGCGTAGACCAGAAGGAAAGGAGCCAAGTGGTAACGCACGTTGCTCCGCCTCTGATTCCAATAGACTCTGTCCATTTAATCATCGGGCCGCCCTCTAACAAGTCGACACCAGAGCTGCTGATGTTTTTTTTTTGACTCGGAATGAAATGTTTTGGCACATACCGGAGCGGTGCAAGTCGTCGTCCCGTTCATAGGATGACACTCGGGGTGACAGGCCACGCAGGTTTTCTTCACCACGGCCTCCCGCGGCTCCCTGCAAAGCCATGTGACAATGTTTGTCCGCCGCTTTGTAATAAGAAAGGGAGGGCGACGCACCACGCTCCATTGTCCTCCCTTACCCTTCCAGGATGTTGCAAGAATCCACGCAGCTGCCGTGGCGACTGCGATCCCGACACGCAAAGCACATGTCAGGGCCGGGACCCCAGCATCCGCGGCTCGTGCACTTACCATCGCACGTGTGATTTCTCTGAGCTGGAAACAAACACGGAGGAGGAGGAGGAGGAGGATGGAAAAAAAATCAAATCACACCAATTTGGGGGAAATTCTGCGACTTACTGACCGCATTTGCCAGAGTCTGCGTTTTCGCCGACGGTGGCGGTCTGGCCGGCGGACTTGAAGAGCCCTTTCCAGTGGCTGCCGTTGGTGTAGCAGAGGTTCTGGTTCTTGATGATGACCACGTCGCCGTCGCTGATCTCTTTGAGGGAGCGCAGGCCCAGGTAGCTGATGTCCAGCTGGGTCACAACCAGGCTGCGGCTTCCCCTAATGGATGACCACGTTTGGATTCTTTCAGCTTTTGAAAACGGATGAGAAATCAGCTTTTTTTTTCGCCTTTACCGCTTGGTTCGCCCTCGAATGATTTCCAGGTTCTCAAAAGGACCCAGGGTGTTCATGCCGGCGGGCCACGTTTGAATCCACAAGTATCCTGAAACGCCAGCGCTCTGGTTAAGCGCCAACACAACGAGCAGACTCTGGATGAGGGAAAAACTCACCGGTTATTTCTTTAACCGTCTTGAAGACGTCCAACTGGGCGGGGTCCATCTTTGGCGTGTTGGTGTACGTGTCCCTGTAAACAGCGGGCAGGTTGACCTCGGCGCTGTGCTGTGCTGTGCTGTGCTGTGCTGTGCTGTGCTGTGCTGTGCTGTGCGGCGGGAGGCCGTCGAGGTCCCGACTTACCCGTAAATGGACGTGCGAATGAGAGCGATGTTGCCGTTGATTTTGGTGCAGTTTTTAAACGAGTCGATATTGGTGGCGTTGACGGAAAGCGTGTGCGTCAGGTGGCCCGTACCCAGGCCGTTGCACACTGGCGATGTAGCGAGCCAAATCAAAATCAATATATCGTAAAATACAACAGAGATGAGTGGTAAAAAAAAAAAGGATATAATGATTGACAAGTGCTGTGAATGAGTAGCCCCTTGCCCGTTGGGATGCACAGTGCCAGGTGGGGTGGGGCTCACCTTTGGGGCACAGTCCATCACATTTGGCACACTTCCTGACGCCGTGGTCCTCCTCCACCTCATAAGTGTTGCCGCTGCACGTCCTCACGCACGCGCCGTGGTCCGTCACCACGTAGTTATCTGAGAAACAAACCGGCGCTTTTGCTTTGGGACGCTAACATATTGCCTATCGGCATTTAGGCTACTTAACTTTAGGTGGGGGAGAAAGAACTCGTGACCGTCACGCAAGTTCAAAATAAAAGCCTAGCAAGTTGATTGCGTTCTATTATTTGGCGTGGCAGCGTGTGGTCAGTCAGTCAGTCAGTCAGTGAAATCAATTGGATCTTGTCAGCATAGATTTGAGAGCAAAGGTCATATTTTGAATTGATGATGTTTACGCAGGTTGAAGTGAGTCAAACAAGTTAAAGTGAAAAAGAACAGATGTGACATTAACAAGCATCGAAAGAATCATTTTCTTGGTTTATCATTCAACTGAGAAGGGGCTAAGGTCTAAGGCAAAAATGTCAACTTACGTGGGCAGCTCTTAACACAGGTGGCGCCAAAGTTGTACTTCCCCAGCGGGTTGGGCACCAGCTGGTGCTGGTTGGGGTCGTAGCGCATGAGGCCCGGGCAGGAATCCTTGCACACCCCGTCGTCCCGGAAGTCCCGACAGGCCTGCGGCGCAAACATAGCCGAGGCCTCGTGAAAACAGCGCATTCCTCCGCTCTCGGCACAGGCCGCTTGAAATACACGTGCTTGAAGATGGGAGCCTCCCCTCGGAAAACATTGGAAAAAGACCTTGCGGCTGCTGTCAAATGGGCTATTATATCAGTTGTATTGCAGCGTAAGGATGCTCAGTCCGTGTGAGACGAACAAACAAGTCCAAATAGGTGGCAAAAGATAGGTGGCAAATGACCAAAGGTGGAATCATCTGTTTCTCACCAGACAGTCGGTGGGGCGCGGTCCCGTGCATCCGGCGGCGCAGTGTTCATTGCAGCAGTCGCTGGGAGAAGTTCCTCGGCACCTCTTGGAGCACTGCTGCGCACAGTTCAGCTTGGTTACTGCACAAAGGGAAGAAAATGGACCCAGAAGTAAACACACATTATTCTTTCAAGTTGGGGGGAATCCGAATCGGACATCTTGTCTCCATTGTCCCAGCCTAGCATAAACGACAGAAATGATCTTACGAGTTTGACAGTTTTGGGGTCCGGGTGCCCAGCAAGAACCGTTGAAACAGCTTTTGTCACATTTTTTACCTGGGACAAAAAACAAAAACGAGCTTTTAGTCATGTCTCAATAGTAGCGATTGCCCACAGCGCATCACTCACAAAGCGGGTTGTTGCCAGCCACGAGCGGCAGCTCCATTTTGGGTTTACTCTCCTCGTTAATGATGTCGTACCACTGGATGGTCTCCACGTTGCACAGCTGGTTTTTGCTAAACTTCACACCTCCTTTGATAATTTCTGGAAAAGACAAAGCGCATGACCAACGTGGACTTGACTGACGGACGGACGGACGGACGGGGCGTCGGCGCAGACCTGTGAGGTTGGTGAGAAGGAGCTGGCTGGTGCCCTGCGCCGAGGCTTTGTCATAATTGGCCAGCACGGTGAGGGCGAAGCCTCCCTCGTACAGCGAGTGACCGCGAATGATGCGCAGGTTGTCCAGCGGGATCCTGGAGGCCGTGTTGAGGGCGATCAGCACGTAGCCGCCCACTTCCTCGATCGTCTGTCAAATAGCAAATGCGCAATGATCGGACTATTTGATGAGAATCTCATATCATATCGCTTTTACCCTGAGGAAGGACAAGTCGCGGTGTTCTTCCATGTACGTGACCTCCAGGTTCTCCAGGACCACCGTACAGTTGCTGTAGGTCTTGACCATGTTCAGGTAGTGGTCCTCTTTGGAGCCCAGCAAGTTCAAGCGGTTGGTGATGCCTTGACACACTGCCGGGAGAAATTCAAATCAACGTCTGGAACTTCGTACGGGGCAATGTCGCAACTCGGCTGAACTCACTCACAAAGAAGAATGCAAATGTCATCTTTAAACACCAAGAGAAGCAAATGCAGCTTTGTGGACTTCAGCATTTGGCTGTTTGATTCTCGAAGATCAATGCTGACTCAACAAATAGAGGGATCTTTTTGGAACCAGGATAAATGAGTCTTCCATTGTAGGCCGAGCCAGTCTGACAGGTTCTGAAAAGCCCTGGCCCTGCCATACGTTTGCTCATTTATGAAGTGTTTGGTTTGCTGGCTGGCTCCTTTATGGCTTTGCAAGCAAGCCAGCGAGCAAAGAGTCTTCCAGATGTGTCACGGAAAGCGCACGGCTGTACTGTAAAGTCTCCCGGGTCGCATTCCGCAACAGGTTAGTACTTGACTGCCACCAAAACCTCCACAATTCTTACGCATAGCAAACAATTCAGTATATGTAAACCTGCGGCATGAATAAAACGTGGTCAGCACTCCATGTGAGATGATGCAAAGCACTGAATGAGCAGCAATTAGGACGTAAACATCAGCCCGCCGTCATCCTGACTCTCCTTTCTCATTAGCTGCTCCCCCACCCAGGGCACACGAGGGAGCGTTACATTCATTAAAGGAGCCGCGTGAGATACAATTAGCGCCGTAATTATTCCCGAAGCAAACGGCGTAGACGCGGCACAGCTGCTTTTTTCCCCATGACTTGACTTGATTCTGATTCACAAGAAAAGGTGGGGCGAGGAGAGTGACGTCAACAGACAACAGAGGACCAGGTTAGAAGTGGGGCTGTTGCAACGAGAAACAAGCCACTTTCTGCTCAGATTTCACCGCAGGTGCTAAATGGCCTGATAGCCTGAGATCATAAAGTCACTTCCTTATTAGGCCGCCGCCGCCGCCGCCGAGCGCAAAACAAGGTCAGGCTGAATCAACACATGAGCTTGCGGCGCAAGCCTGGGCCAGCCAGCCACTTTGATTTTTCCCAAATGGAAGCAATAGCTGAGAGAAAAAAGAAATTGGCCTTTTGATTATCTCTGTAAAGGCTGGATTTGATTTAGTGTTTGAAATGATTCAATGACATTTTCAGACATTTGGTTGTTGATTTCGATTTATTGTAACAATTTTTTTTTTTTTGTACAATGTACTTTTCCCAATTCACACTTTGGCCTGTACCCGAGTCACATTTGACTCCAAACTAGCTGTGGCACAGCACACGGGCGGGGCGGGGCGGGGCGGGGCTTGACTTGACGTTGGGAACAGAGACCAATTGGCCATTGCGTCAGCTCCTGCGGCTCACAGGTAACAGCAACTCCAGCAGGGAGTGGCCGTACATGCGCCATTGACATTATTCCGATTATGTGCGGGTTCCTGCCTGCGTTTCAGAACAAAATGCAGTTTGAGAAACGTGTCCCTCAAGAGGCAAGCTGCTTTCCCAACGTGACCAAAAAAGGGTAGCATGCAACTTGTTGTTATGATGCAAGTGGTGCTGATTTATCTGATCTTCTTTCTTCCATCTGTAAGCCAAAAGTGATAACTGGAAGATTTCGCCAGATAACTGAAGAGTTCAAATCAAATTTTGCTACAACTTTGCTTCGCTCTCATATCAAAGAGTGTGTTTGCCAACAAAACAATAAAGAGTCCACACATTTCCCGGGACGATAATAAGCCGTCAAGAGCCGTCTAATGGTTTCTTTTGGATATACTTCAATCACGGCGAGCGAGCCGCTTCCTCTCGTCCCCTAGCTGCAATTGAATTAGGCGGCATCCAGAGGCTGCTCATCCAATTATGTGAAAACGTATACATCATCAAAGGAGGATGCTAAGTGCCATTCTTGTTGATTTCCCAGTCAACGGCATTAGGTGATGTAACCTGGGTCATTCTTTTTACAATAAGGTGTCTTGTATAGAAATGAAAATCTGTGAAAGCAATCCTTTGCCGTGGTGTTTGGGGTCATTACCAAAACACACCCATAGATCAGTTATGGCATTTAAAGTGGGGAGAAAAAAAAGGTAGCTTTATTTCTGGAAAACCTTTACAGATATATGTACTTAAACCCTCTGCAACAGTTGAGCAAATCAACGGCAACTCCCATGAGAAAATATGCATTTCACTGCTGTTTTTTTTTTATGAGCATGATTTGAAAGGTGTCAGTATCTGGTTGGTTTTAAATGAGGAAATACATTTTTCCTTTATAAGGGACATGCCTCGGGCCCTGACAGCAAACGTCAAAGAAAAAGGTGGGAGGGCTGCAATAAAGGACCGGAAGATTTGAAAGAAGAAAGAAAAAAAACCCAAAGAAGCCTCCTCTGACATGTCAGGAAGTTGCTCTTTGCACTGGATCCGCTCCAGGCGGCTGGCTACCCTGTGATGCTGGACCAGATGGTAGCCCATTCTCGTCTCCGGGGGAAGAGGAGGATGGACGGAATCTAACATTATGAGGACAGGAAGTGATGGAAAGGGAGCGAGAGAGGGAGGTGGGGGGGAGAGAAGGTCTCAAAAGTAGAAAAGCATCCTTCCATTGTTTATTGCCATTGAATACGGAAGCGCACTTAGCGAGGTCATGCTGCAAAAGTAACCTCTTGCTTTTGCAACCTTATTGTAACTGAGTTCTTGTTTTCAGACACACAGAAAGCACTGCCATTGCAATAAAAGCCACATCGAATATCCTACAGGACCACTCGATGAAAGAAAGAAAAAAAAAAGAAAAAATCCAAATCCCAAAACGAGTTTTATTTCAATGATTAATTCCACCGTTACTGACTCACCGGACGCTCTTTTGTTGGTTATCATTTAAACGGCTGCGGTGAATGATCAGCACGCAATATGTAACTATGGATTCTCTGCTTCGATGGCAGTGGCGGGGGGACAAATACACCTTATTGTGAGCCAACTGGACTGGGGCCCCAAGTTCATTTATCGCTCTTTGGTATACACAGCTGGACTCCGGCTCGGCTCGGCTCAGCTCAACTCATCAGTGGGATTAAGTCCATTAAGTCCGGCACGGAGGCCCCACAAACAATCTTGTTCAAAAGCCGCACGGCCCGCTTCCCAATTGAAAATTCCAATTCTCTTGGCTCCCCCACCTTTGCCTGTTAAAACCATACTCCTCTTCATTCCCACAGGAAGCGAGGGAGGAAGGCCGGGAGAGGGAGTGGGCGGACAGCACGCTCCTGCTAACTCACTCCTCGACAAAAAAAAAAAAAAAAAACTCTCACACTGTGACAGCGAAGGAAAAACAACCGCAGGCAAAGACGGGACTTTGCGCACACAATTCCGGCAGCTGCGATTTGGGAATCCCCTGTTGGTTTGCTTCAAGCATTCCTGGTCTGAGGCCCAGGTCGGAGAACATCAACACAACGGGAGGGACAGATAACTCTTCACTCACCCCAGCTCAACAAAAAAAGCCATCATCAGGCTGAAGAACTTTCTTATTTTTAGAGCCAGCGCTGACGGGCTCATTTCTGCCGTGGCTTCGTCGACTCATCGTCGTCACGAGAGACCCCATAAAAGGAATATGCCGTAAAAAGCCCCGGGGAAGGTCGGCGAGAGAGAGAGAGAGAGAGAGAGAGAGCTTTACTTAGCCCTTAGTCACCATCTCAACCTCTGCGTTAACCATCAGCGGGCCAGGCATCTAGCAGATGATCCGACGCTTGCTGGCTCAGAAGAGCCGAGCAACTGGTAGCTTTTTATTTGGAATTGTTTTGTTCTCACCAAAAGTGTGAGCAATTTGGTTTGCACAAGCAAGCAAGCAAAGAAGAGAGTTTTTAGCAGGCAGGCAGGCAGGCCGGCCGGCCGGCCGGCCAGCCTCCTGGTGGTGGGTGACACATCAAGCTGATATGTTTGTAATGCAGCAGCAGCAGCAGAGCAGCAGCAGCATGCCACTGCCAAGACTCAGGGGCCTCCCTCCGCTAAGTATTTTCCACCATGTGAGGAAGAGCAACGAAAGATTGACCATCAGCCATGACTGTGGGAAAAGTCAAGTCATTATAGTCATGAGTGCTTCAGGCGATTATCGGAGTTATTGTTTGTGCTGTTAACAAGAAATGTGATCTCTTCTTCTAGGGTTACTCACCACTTGGCCAGCATCAATTTGGAGCAGATGCACATAAATGTCAAACTATTACAGCTTCAAGTTTCCAGTTTGAACCAGCTCATTTGTTGGGGTTTAGTGACCGTCCGTGAAAGCATAAAAAGGCACTTGACCGCATTCCAAAAGACTGCAGACAAGGCCTGCCTCAGCCCTGTTATCCGACGCGCCAAAACAAAAGCACATCACGCTTGACGAAGCCCACCAAAACAAGACGGGAGCTTGTTTGAAATGACTGACTGAGGAGCGCTGTTGTTTCAAGGCCGCCCCCTCACGCACACAGGCACACAGGGGCTTTGGATTTTGCTTTCGTTATCAGTTAGTCAGTCCGTCAGTCCGTCCGTCAGTCAGTCAGCACAGGTCGCAGACAAGATGTTTATTTGGCCCTTGTCCATGCTGTTATTGAACAGCCTGTCCCAAGTGAAAGTGGCTAAGTGTACAATCAATCAAGACTCTTTTAATGGTATATTCACTTCTACATGCTAAGGTTAACATTAGCTTACCCTGCTACTGCCGTTTAGTACCATAGCTAAGCTTAATATGTCACAGTCTTCATTTTGCTGCAGCGGTCTTTTTACTTGCTGCCCTTGGTAAAAACAAAACAACAACAAAATCGAGATGTGCAAGAACCCATAAGACTAACACACAGTTAGCATCTGCTAAATTATCCCCAAATTGTCCCTTGGGATAAATGAGTAACTAATTGACTGGCTTGTTTGCAGGTCTATTGGCCCAATTCATTTCTTTTTTTGATCTTGTGTCTGGACCCCAGATGACTGAGATTGGTGTAAAAAAAAAAAAAAAGATAAAACATCTAGCTAATCAACTCAGCGGGGACTTGGATGTGTAGTGGATATCCTGGAGGTCAAGAGGCCTAATCCTTCCTGCTTGGCACTGCTCCAGTTATGCACTCCAGGGTATTTGCACCACGGGGAACAATCTCTCCCTAACCACAAAAGCTAAAGAGGTATGTTGTGCACGTTAAAGGCGACATTACTCATTTGAGAGTCAAGCAGATGGAAGTCAAACGACCTATTTGTACGGAACAAATTCTTTTCCGTCTGCCCTGCAGGTCTTTGGATTTAATCATGAAAACGTGGCAAAGGAGAGCTTATCCCACCAGGAAGTGAAATTGGAGTGCAATGAATACATTTGAACACTGCGAGACTTTATGAATCTCTACAAATATGAAGTGGCATCAGCTCGTCTGTAAATAGCAGCCATGGGAATAGCATATTACAACACCGATGACGAAACGCCCAGGAGGTGATGTCGAGCTCGGAATGTGCCGGAACCACGGCGAGAGACGAGATGAAGTCTTGTTTTTTTTCCCCCTCCGGCCGTTGTAATTGACGGCTGAAGAAACGATACTTTACCAGATCATTTGCTGCTTGACAAATCTCAAACCCTTTACAAGAACACGGGGGGTAATTGTCTGGCTGGCTCTGCCAAAAATGCTAAAATGACCTAAGCCACTATTCAGAGCTTTTCAAGCATGACTTAGACCAAGCTGTATAAAAAAAAAAAATTTAAAAAAAAGTACAACGAGGCCTTTGGCAGCATGAAAGCCGTTGACTCAAGTGAGATGTCGTTGGTGACACAGGGTTGTAAAGTCATGTCTACATGCTAAGTTAAGGTCACGCACAAGACAGATAAGTCTGTGTCAAAAAGGCAACAAAGTCTTGAATCAAGCTTTTGTCTCCGTCTCAGGGTGGGGGACAGATGACATTTTTGCCTTCTGTTTACAACCCTATGGGCCACACAAGAAGAAGTAAGAGATTTCAGAGGTCAGCTGCTCCGGCTTGAAAAAAAAAAAAAAAAAATCTTTGGAGATGCTCGGTGAGCCATTGTTCTCCTCGCAACAGGAGATTCCTCTTCGGGGCTAGCAATGTAAAGAAATACGAGCACACGTTCCCCGAAAAGGGAAGCGCTTACACAAACATTGGAGCAGAAATAGCCGTTGCGGACTCCAACACCTTTAGGCTTCCATTTCCTGTTAAATTCAAGGTCAAGCTGATCATTTGATGCTAAAGATGTATCGTGAGAGGCAAACAGTAGAAACAAAGTGCCACACTACACCTGATGAGTTAGGAAGATAACCAGGTACCCCCCCCCCCCCCCCCACTCATGGAAAGGCCATAAAATGGAGCGGCTGGCTTTGTTTCTAAACATAAGACACCAAAGTGTTCAATGAGTAACCAAGACTTATTCCATGTATACACAAACTAAAGAGCGTCTGTGTTTTTTGGTGATGTGTTTGCACTGCACGACTATGTTGGACTGGAACGGAGTGGAAGGAAGTGCTTTATCTATGCAATGGACACACTGCTATCTACTAAATGGATTTCTGCAAACAGCGGCTGGCCCTAAAATAGCTCCAAGTGGCCCGACTGATCAAGCCAAAAAACAAACGGTTCCCAAAAATAGGAGGCTCGCTTTTACCGTCACTATGACAAAAGAAGTCATCCAGATAGTCTCCACGTGCAGGTCTCATTGGTCAATATCAGTCAGAGAAGCACTGGCGCTGGGTGGGGCAATGCCCCCCTCTGAAATTTCAAAACAACTTCTTTTACCTTGCTCCAGCCGTTTCCCTGAAATTGCAGGCTTCCGAAACCACACAAAAAGCTGCTATTGTGACACCGGAACACGAGCGGCGGTGTTTTTGAAGACCAGAGGGGGTGGCAATGAGAAATGTTCATCCGACTGACCCTAAAGCACAAAGCCACATTTTCAGCGTCTGGCAAGTTCATCAGGAATAACGCAGACGGCAGCTCAGCTTCTCCCATTTCACTGCCTTTTCCAGAGCCATTGCTTTCATGATAAGCAAAGGCTTGGGTTTTTTTTTTAATCATGGAGAGCTTTGTGAGTGATGAGGATCATTTATTGAAGTCATGAAAGGGTCAACTTTTGTCATGAAAAACGTGTGCTCAAATTTCACAGGAATGGCGCTGAACCTCACATTCAATATTCAAGATGATGCTAAGTTCCAAACTGCCAAGCCCTCCTTCCATCTGCAAATCATCTCAATAAAAGGATCTTGGTGCTAAAAATGAGCGGGGGAGTCTCGCTTTTAGGGATTAAGGATTTAGCCACCGACACGGCCTTCAGATTAGTTTCATCTATGACAGATGATCCCGTCGAGCGCTGGGCCAGACACCTCGTGCCCGCGCGTTGGAGAGACCATATAAAGAAGAGTTTTTACAGCGGTGACATGTCATCCGCCGCCGTCAAGCTGGGGGTCATCCACAGGCTTACCGCAAATGACGCATAAATGGGCCGGCGGCGTTTGTAAAAAGTGCTCGAGGAGCTTCGGGATCTCCAGGTGAACCGCACCGATCTTTGGCTAAGCAGAAGAAGACATGCAAGCAAGTTAACCGTGCTTGAAAGAAGAATTTAGATGTTTCGGTCTGACATCTTGTTGCAATAACGCCTTGAGGGAAAACCTTGACAAAGCACATTTAAACATCTGCTCAGTGGTGAGAAAAAGGAAAAAAAAAAAAAAGAGCGCCTGCAGGAACTACGTAGCATCTCTTTTCAAATGGAAATTAGACTCTCTGCTTGTCCTTTTTGTTTAGAAGCGCAGATATATTTAGGAGCGCATGTTGGACTTGTGCAGCACACAAAGAGGGAAGAACAAGCTTTGGCTGGCTGATTCATACTAATAGGAACTTGTCATTCGGAAGTACGGTAACACTCCTGGTCACTTTCTCTCCTGACATCTGGCCTTGCGAGGCCTCTGAGTCACGCAATGAAGATAAATCACAACTTGGAAAAAAAATGGACCTGATATTATTCCAAGTCATGAGTGTAATGTTTCTCAGAAGTGATTTTTTTTTTTCCCGTATCACACTCAAGAGTCATTTTACGTCGTCACAGGACAACAAGCTACATGGGGAATGATACGCAAGCGTCCCAAAGTGACATTTGGCTCAACTTTTCTTTTCTCGTCGTGAGCACGACTCGCCCATGCGGACTGACACCGACTTCATAAATGCATGCTTGTGGCTAAGGATGTGGTGCAAATTGCTTGTGTTGCTGAGGGCTTTTTTTTTTTCGATTGCCTGATGGGCAGGTATGATTGTGCCCTATGAACTCTACCTGGCAACAACAAGAAGCAAGCAAGATAACAATTAAAATGGAATTGAGCAATTCTATTCAATGTTGCAACCTCTGCTTCGCTAGCTAATATTTAATTTCCACGTTTCATAACATATTACAAATTGCAATTGCTCCCACAGATGATCCTAAAGTTTTCCTGGTAGGTTAGCCTATGCGGATGACCAAACTTCTTTGAGAAAAAACCAACACGTTTCCACTCAATTAATTGGTATTTCCATGCCGAGTAACTTGTGGTTAGTGCCTCATCATCAGTTTTGAAAAACACAGATTGATGCCAGGCAAATGTTCGAAAAGCATCATTAGGCACAGGTCATATTTTGATCAAAAAGAATCTTTTGTTCAAACTTCTGCATTAGACCTATTAGATTGGGCAGGTACGCATAAATTCTTATCTATCCAAATGTGTCAGTCAGGCAAACGTTGCCATTTATTGTAGGTGACAGCGTGAGTGTGTTGCATTTTTGCATTTCTATTGTGTTTGCATTGCGATCGGGCCAAACGGCATAAGTGATTCCAAAGATAATCCAAACAAAACGAGACACAATTCAATCATATGCCACTACAGTCAGATTAGTGTGGCGCATTCGGTACTACTTGGGCCAGATGTGCAACCGTTGGCCGCCAAGAGTGACGACGCTTATTTACCGGAACCGAGCCTCAACCTCAACCTCAGCAGCCAGACTGTGAGAAACTTTTCCCCAGCCAGCTCCACAAACGTGGACTTTTGAGATTCCCCAGCCAGCGCCGGCGCCAGCGCCAGCGCCGGCGCTGGCCAGTGGCAGTCCCTTCCCTTCCCTTCCTTCCCTCCGTCTTCCCCACAGCCATACCTTTCTTTTCGGCCACAAGAGACGAGCAGAACAGCGAGGTGACGGCGAGCCACCCCAGAAGGCGGCGAGCCATGGTCCTGACGCCGCTACCGAGAAGGTGCCATGCCATGCTCCGTCCGATCAGAGCGACACAAGTAGCTCCACCGTGTGTGTTCAATACACACCTTCTTCTTTTCTTTCTTCTTTTTCCTTTTCTCTTTTCTTCTCTTCTTTTCTTTTCTTTTCTCTGCCCGGACAACTTTGACAGCTCCTCCTCTAAATCGCTCTGCAAGCAGTTGGAGCGAGCGGTGGAGGAGGGCGACTTGGGGTGACGTCACAAGAGGCAGGGAGGGACACGCGAGCCGCAGGTACGCGCTCGCATAGCAGGGCAGCGAACATATTAGATATGATATGCATTTGGCAGTACGCCAAGCTCATCTGTCCATACTTTATTGTTGTTCATATCAAATGTGCAGGCAGAAAAACAGAACAGCCTGAGTGAACAAAGTGTCAAGTAGCAATTCGTTGGGTTTCATTAGAGAAGAGCACCTTGTATTTCACCATCTGAAGGAAATGACTCTCCAGCTCCTGCTCGAGGCAAATATTTGAAAAGCAGTGATGGCTTTTAATTCTGTGTACACACGCACACGCACCCGCACGCACACACACTTTGTTGACTCTTAACGCCAATAAAACATCCTCACACCCTGATGTGCTACATTTAGCGCCGTGTTGCTGTGGGCTTGCCAGAACATGACATTGTCATGGCGACCCGTCAGCCACACACACACACACACACACACACACACCAATACCCCCAAGGTTATGAATGAGTGAGCCTGCATTGACGTCGACACAATTTCACGTTGGGCCCCTCAACCTGTCACATCCTGTTTGAAAATGGACACTGTAACTGTTGAGTAATATGGCTTTCGGTTGGACGTCATCTTGTATTATGTTGTCATTTTGGGGGTTGGAATGCTGACAACACACACACGGTCTGAATTTGTATGTTTGAAATGGTTTGATTTTCAAGAAATGAGGCCTTTTTTGGAATATCGCGTCTGAAGAAGAGAAAAGTAACCTAAAAATGTCAAGCTGCCCAAGTGAACCACTAACGACCTGAATCAGTCAAGCACTTGAAGCTTCGAGTTCCCGAGACGAGTGCCAGAGTCTTCCAGTAAAAGGCCTGTCCCCTCCCTGTCTAAAAGTACAATAACCGCATCCTGACATCCTGATGGTGCGAAAGGACCATTTGCTTGCCCTTTGGGGTTCCCAAGCAGACAATGGCTTGCTTGCTTGCTTGCTTGCAGCCAGGCAAAATGCTCCGGCAAACACCGCTACCGTGTGGCCACATTTTTTATTGCAGGCTGCTGCGGCTGCCTCAGGCCTCAAGCTCTTTTCGTTGTGTGAATGCTGACTGAAGCATCTGGCCGGCCAAGTCAGTCAGCAAGCAGCACAAAACGGATGATGTTCTGCCATTTTCGGACATCGCAAGTTGCCAAAGGTTCCAGAGACCTTTGCAAACTGTTTGAAAGAATAACACTTATTCTTGTCGCCATCAAATTTTCAACACGTTCGATTTCTTTACAGTCTCTGCCTTTTTATCAAAAAAAAAAAAGAACATTGTAGAATGCTATTTTCTTTGTTTATGTCATTTGTTTTCATCCGAAGGCTTACCTGAACGTACTCTAAAATTCTGCCTGGCAACGAGAGGCGGAGCAGACGTGTGACGTCACATGCGCGAATGTGTTGATGTACGTTGCTGCTGTTTCTTATAGCAAACAATGAAAAAAAATAGTAGTGTGCTTTTCTGATGATTTGTGTTACAACATTCAATTTGATGAACAATTGCATTGGTGTTATGATTTGTTGCACTTTCTATCAAGCTCGAAATCAAAGCGGAGGAGGAGGAGGAGGTAGAGGAGGAGGAGGAGGAGGAGGAGGAGGCGGCCAATCTTGCGCAGACTGAAGCCCGTCCGCAGCCTCAGTGATGCTGCTGCTGCTCCTGCTGCTGCTGCTGGTGCCGCCGCCTACATGGGAGGGAGCCCGTGATGTAAATACAAGGATGGCGAGGGCAGCGGATGGAACACGCCGCTTCATACGTGCTTGACATCGGCCAGTTTGTTCTCGTCGCACCTTGCGGACGCTGCTCGCGATCCATCCATGCCTTTAGCTTGACGCAAAAAGACGCCAAAGCGAAACGCGGGTTCTCCCTGAAAAGCAGGACAACAAGAAAAAAGACTCGGCATTCAAGCGGGTCATTATGACCTTAGTCGCCTCCAGTGCAAGGAAAGCATCGGATTGCGTTCAGGCGGCCGGGTTCTGCTTGCATCTCTTGCTTTGGATTGCGTGTGCGGTGTCCGGAGAGGAGCACCAGCACTTCAGCGTCGAGGTAGGATGCACAGAAATAGATCATATCATTTATTATATACACGGCCCTTCCCTGCTGTTTGGCTTCATCCGTGACCGTGCATTCTCCGCTAGCACACAGCCACCCCCCACCCCGCCTAAAATAAATCCCCATTTTGAGCACTATTGTCAAAATAGGACTACTCAAGGCTCATTTACGCGCCCGCGCGTGTGAGTGTGCATGTAACCCAGATACAGATGCGTGCTTTGTTGAGGCCTGCCTGCAATGCATTCATTGATGATGAAAATAGGCCTAAGCATCACGCTGATGGAGCGGATTAGCCATTCACACATGCCAGTTGCATAATAAGATTGGTTCAATTTGGTTGTTTTTTTTTTGTTTTTTTTCCATCAGATCTATAAGCTCTTCCCAGCCGATCCCAACTACCCCACAAACCAATTTTATGCCTCGCTGACATACATGAGGGAGACGAGCACCTCACCGAAAAAAACACATACACACACACAACGGCGAGCGAGCGAGAGAGAGAGAGACAGGAAAGGGATCATAAACAAGGCGCTCGGTCGGGAAACAGGGACGGACGGACAGACGGACAGATTATAGGTAGCGTAGGGGGGACATTTGTGACTGGCCGCCCCCGCGGCGAGGCTGCTGCTGCTGCCTGCAGTGTGAATGGATGCGAGGATGGATGGACAAATGATGGAGCGTCCACCTGGGACATCAATATGGTGGACGTATTGTGTTGTAGCGGCACTCTCTGATGTTTTTCATTTATGACTGATGTCTTTTATGTCGGACCTTCCATCCATGCATCTATCCATCTGTCTTTTTAGTGAGCGAGCTAGCTAGCTAGATGTCTTTTTAGCGAGCGAGCCTCCAGCTTTAACGAGTTCAAATATTCAAACACTTTTGGTATTTGTAAATTCCAAATGGAATAGACTTGGATTCAATGAAGTAGCAAGTTTGATTTTAGCCATGAAATGTTTGCCTCTTTTCAGGGATGGCTTCAGAGGTACGGCTACCTTCCTCGGACAGAACCCAAAATGTCCGTCCTGCGCTCGGCCCAAAGCGTGCACTCGGCCATCGCCGCCATGCAGCGCGCCTACGGCCTCAATGTCACCGGGACGCTGGATGAGAGAACCAAGGAGTGAGTATTGTGCATTGTCATGGACGTGCAAATGTGAGCAACAGAAAAGAGACATGTTGTCCTCACATGCCCAGCAAGGCGCGCAGGTGACGCTGCTAACTGGTGTCCTTCTTCTTATTTTGCATGATGATGCAGCGATATCACGCTGAGGTGAGACTACTTGATTGCCTTTCCTTCTGTGTGTGTCACTCGGAAGCGCTAGCTAGCGCAAACTTGCCCACGTGCACAATGTGGTCGGCGTCCGGAAGAAAAGACAAACTGTTGACGAAACAAAAATCACGTCCATGTCATATCGCAATATTGTCTTTGGAGGTACAAATCTTGGATTATGATGAAATATCACGGCACTCCAAAGGAGTCGATCACCACCGTAGGTAGATCTTAATCGTGCACAACTTCAATTTGTCAATTGTCACCGTATATATACGATATCAATATTGTGCTAGAAAAATAATATTGGTATTTGTGGTGCAGGCGCATTAAAAAGGCCTTCATTTCACACGAGCATTGATTGATCTCACTTGTCTGGCGATGCAATCGTTACGGAAACACTGGCTTCCAAAATTCTTCTTGTGCATATGGTGACAATGGAATTTGCACCTTCATCAAGGTGGAGACGTGTGGTTCCCCAAAATGATTTTCTCTCCTCCTTTTGCCCTGTTTCCAGTTGGATGCAGAAGCCCCGCTGCGGCGTTCCAGACACGCTGAAAAGCGCCTCCAGGTCAAGGAGGCGGAGATACGCGCTGACAGGACAGAAGTGGCAGCGTACGCACATCACCTACAGGTGAGGCCAGGCCAGGCCAGCTAGGTGGGAAGCAGTTGCCTTGGAGACCATTCAGGCTTAGCCGCACTTAACCGTGAAAGAGGAGGAGCAGTCATGTGTGCCAGTGATGACTTTCTTTTTTTCATTGGCACCCTGATCACATGCTCGGTGTTTGTTGCCATGGCGACTGCTCCCAAACGTCATCCTATGGGAAAATATCGTCCTCGGCGCAATGGCGGTAACGTGGGATTTAACACGTACGTGTACGTCTTTGTGTGTGTGTGCCAGTCAGAAGTAACAAAGCACCTGTACTTGAAGGGCTTTTTCAAGTGTCCTTACTTTACCTGAATATTTTTTGCCCTCATTTACTACATTTGAAAAGATGAATCTGATTTCGTAGAAAACGTGTGTGTTATGTACAGTACTTGAGTGTGCGTTTCGCCAGCTCTGAGCGAGTGAGCGTGTGTGCGCACGCGCAACCATTATGTTCTATTTGGAGAACGCAAAAATTGCTAGCAGCTCTCTTTTTTTTTTCTTTTCATGCGTTGCCACTGGAGTTCCTGAGTGCAGAATCCCTCATTTCAGCAGAAAATATTCCCACTCTTATCTTATCTCTCCCTCCCTCCCTCCTCTCCCCTCCCCCCTCGGTTAGGCTCCGGCCACCTTTCTTTTTTTTTCCTCCCTCTCCTCTGGCTTCTGAGGAGGGCCGATAAACGGGTCGGCGGCGAAGCGGCAGAAACGGACACGTTTCAGCCGTCGGCGGCGATAATGCCGTCAATGTATTCAAATCCTTCCCTCCCTTAATTTGAATTGATGAGCACACTCTCCAAATAGAATGTCAATCAGCGCTGAGCCGATGACTGCGCGTTATTCATGAAGATGGGAGGCAAGAGAGAAGATTCTCACCCAATTCCTCTCTGCCTGCCAGCCACTGATAAAGAGCGCTGTGTAAAAGTGCAGTCAACGCTGCCAGCAGCCTTGAAATAGTTGTGTCAACTTCTTTTCTGGCCGGCTCAGTCAAAGTCTCCCCGACACTGACCTCTGGAGCGGGAGTGGATTTGCTTTCCGTCCGGTTGGGTTCAGGGCGCCGGCAAAAAGGAAAAATGCTGATTGATCCATGTTTTCCCCAGCATCAAAAATGTCACACCAAAGGTGGGCGCCCGCGAAACCCACGACGCCATCCGCCGGGCCTTCGACGTGTGGCAGGGCGTGACGCCGCTGCGCTTCGAGGCCGTCCCTTACAGCGCCCTGGAGACGGGCCGGCGCGACGTGGACATCACCATCATCTTCGCCTCGGGTTTCCACGGCGACAGCTCGCCCTTTGACGGGGAGGGCGGTTTCCTGGCCCACGCCTACTTTCCTGGTCCTGGCATAGGCGGCGACACCCACTTTGACTCGGATGAACCTTGGACCCTGGGGAACCCCAACCATGACGGTAAGTGGACAAGCCGCAAGCAGTAAGGGTGATTATTGTGGTTTTCCCGGGATGGGGTCTGCCCAGGTGCTTTGTGTTCTACCACAAAAACTGCAATGGGAAGGCAATTGTTGGAGAAAAAGAAAGAAACGCTGAGTGTGGGATGCTGAAATTGACGTCAACAGGGCGAGCGAGCGAGCGAGCGAGCGGAGAAAAAAGACAAACGGAAAACAGCAGAACGAGGTGGGCGGGCGTCTCGGAAAGACAAAGACAGTGTGACAGCATGAGACGTTGCAGCCGGATGAAATGTCTTCAACAAAAGAAAAGAAAATGCTTTGCAAAAAAGTTTCTCATCATGGGACAGCCCATCTGTCACTTGCAAAGAAACAGCAGCCATTCCCGTTTGCAAATTGCACCATCTCAGTCCTGACAACCTTGCATAGGCGTCTGTCCGTCCGTGCGTGCGTGCGCGACATTAAACCAAATGACTCCAAATGTTGGATTGAATAATGTAGCCCAAGGTGTAATGGCGGACATTAGTCACCCACCCACAGCGTTTTGCTATTCTCCCCAAAAAGGTAGCATTGCTCGCATTCCTTTGTCTCTCAATAGCAATGCGTTCAGCAGGGCCCTATCGCTTCCTAAATCCAAACCAATGTGTGAAATCAAGGCAAAATAGGATTGTTCTTTGTCTGCACTTTTTGAAGGCTTCAAGGATTTTTGCAATCTGAGCTTTGTAAAAGTTGCCACCTCAATGGAAGCTTCTGAGCCACATTCCGTTCCGTCTGTCCGTCCTAGTTCCCTGGCGCTTCACCTCCCTTCTGCGCTGATGTGTCTGGAAAGCCACACGGGCTTTTAATGGCCTTTCACAGCAGTGTCCTTGTCAATGATGCATGTTGACATGTGCGCTAATGGTGGCCCCGGCCTCTCGCTCTGGAGTCCTTGTGGGACTTTGGTCTGGTCGCGTTGCATCCATGGAGTCGGTCGGGGAGGGCTTTGTCACCTTTTAGCTCCTGGCCCTGGCTCGGTGGACACTAGCAGGAGTGGAGATCATGTAGGAAAGGGCAACAATGTTAGGCGGGTGTCGGAAATGACTTTGGCACCACCAGCCGCGGTTCGATTCGTACACGGCTACCGGGCCATTTTTCTTTTTGACATCTTTGATTGCAGATGCTTTATCCTTTTTTTCTTCTACAATGACTATAATTGAAGTGCTCCGTCAAAACAATCCAAATCCACGTCGAGTCCTGGCACGAGGCACGACGGCCGCGTTAGCTTGTTCGGATAACATCAGGCGCTTCCAAAGTACATTTCATCCGGCACACTCGTTCACACGTTCGCGTTGTCGTGTCGTGTGTGTGTGTGTGTGTGTGTGTGTGTGACGCATTCATTATCATAAATTGTCATTCGCAGCGACAGAAGGAACACACTGACCCAATTTGGCTAATTATGGGCATTGGGTTGCACCATCTCTTTTTGCACATTGGTGTTGTTGTGGTGAAACTACGACACGACGCGAGCTGCAACCGTGTCGTTCATCCGCGTCGACTCCGGGGCTTTCCATCATATGAATCGCGTACAGATAGCAGAAAGAGAACCTGCTTGAAAGGAACATAGGACGTTCTGAAAGCTTCCACGGGCATGAAAGATGACGGGAATGATAAAAAGTTGTTGTTTTTTTCGAATTGATCCACCCACCCTTTTGTCCCGATTCCAGGGAACGATCTCTTTTTGGTGGCCGTTCACGAGCTGGGCCACGCCCTGGGCCTGGAACACTCCAACGATCCCACCGCCATCATGGCTCCTTTCTACCAGTACATGGACACGGAGAACTTCAAACTACCTCACGACGACCTGCAGGGCATTCAGAAAATCTACGGTAACAACGAAACCGCTCGTTTTTGATTTTCTTTTCCCGGCCCGAAACGTTTTGCCATTTTGTTTTCCAGGTCCACCCGACAGAGCCCCGCAGCCGACCAGGCCTCCGCCCACGGCGCCCCCTCCTCGCTTCCACCTTCCCTCGGATCCCCGCAAGCACGACCGCCACGCCAGGCCCCACCGCCCTCCGCAGGGCGCCAAGCCAGCCAACCCCAACTCCAAGCCCAACATCTGCGACGGCGGCTTCAACACGCTGGCCATCCTGCGGCAGGAGCTTTTTGTCTTCAAGGTAGAAGCGCCGCCGCCGCTGGTGCCGCCGGTGCCGCCACCGATGACGATGATTTTCCTCATTTTTGACCCGTGGCCCGCAGGACCAGTGGTTTTGGAGGGTACGAGACAACTCGGTGGTCCCTGGATACCCCATGCAGATCAACTACTTCTGGAAAGGCTTGCCAGCCAAAATTGACGCCGTCTATGAAAACAGCGAAGGAAAATTTGTATTTTTCAAAGGTAATCAAGTGCACATTTGACCTTCTTTATGTCGTCATAATAATAGTAAGAGTAATAAGAAATCACGCAAAACAGCACCTTCCGCTGGAGATGTCCAGTACTACAAAAAAGCCACTTTGCAGACATAATACACGAGAGTTGCGTCAAAGTGTGATCGCCGTGAACGTGCATTCGTGTTGCGTCAAGGCCTTTTTGGCAAACTCAACATAACACTGGCAGGTCTCTCACATTGGCACGTCCATCATATCGAGACAAAGAGTGCCGAGGTTCATATGTATACATCACCGTCCTCAGGTAACTGCTTCTGGGTGTTCAAGGACACGACTCTGCAGCCGTCTTACCCTCAGGACATCTCGCTGTTTGGCAGCGGCATGCCCACGCAGAGCATAGAGACGGCCGTGTGGTGGGAGGACGTGGCCAAGACTTACTTCTTCAAAGGAGACAGGTCTGCGTTTGCGCAAATGGGGGGGGGCACATATTTTGTCACAGCCTCTACGTTTTGTTTATCTCCTCGAATGTGAGAGGACAAAGGTGTTGTTCAAATGTAGACCCCGAAAAAAAAAACAATCCTGGGAAATGACCCCAAAGTCGATTATTGACTCCGCCTATTGAGTGTGGCGTTTTTGTGGCCTTTTCCAGATACTGGCGGTACAATGAAGACATGAGGACCATGGATCCAGGTTATCCCAAGCCCATCACCATCTGGAAGGGCATCCCCGACTCTCCGCAGGGGGCTTTCGTGGACAAAATCAACGGTACTGCCCGTTTCCATACGCTTGAATGCTTGTTTACGCTGAACACAAGGAAGCGTCGCTGCGTGATTGTCCAGCGCACGTTTGAACTTTTCAAATCATAGCGCTCTATGTCTGTCCATCCGTCCAGGCTTCACCTACTTTTACAAGGGGAAGGAGTACTGGAAGTTCAACAACCAGCTGCTCCGCGTGGAGCCGGGCTACCCGCGCTCCATCCTGCGCGACTTCATGGGCTGCGACGGCCTGCCCCCGGACCCCGACTGGGACTGGAGCCCGCCGGCGGTGGAGGAGCGCCACTACGACAGCGGTGGCGGCGGCGGCGGCGACGCCGACGTGGTCATCAAATTGGACAGCGTGGGCGGCACGGAGAAGGCGGTGGCCATCGCCATCCCCTGCGTCCTGGCGCTCTGCATGATGGTCCTGCTCTACACCGTGTTCCAGTTCCGCAGGAAGAGCACGCAGCGCCACATACTGTACTGCAAGCGCTCCATGCAGGAGTGGGTGTGAGGCTGGGCTCAAAATTGACATCCATCAAGTGAACTGAAAAGGCAGCGAGGGAGGGAGGGAGGGAGGGAGCCGTATCTCCTGTGTATTTATCCACTTGGACTCTTTTCTCAAACAAACTCAACAGAGCGAGTGTGACTCCAGCTCCTGTATGTAAGTGGACCTTTTTCTTTTGTTTTTTTTCTTCGTCTTTCCCGTCTGCACACTTGCTTGAAGAAAGAAGCCTCCCGAGCAATTCCATCGAAGCTTGGACTTGACTTTGGTTCTCGATGACATCACCCTGAGCGGTGGGTGCGTTGTTTTTTTTTGTTTTTTTTTTTTATTTATTTACAGTGTATGACGGACTGTTTATACACGCACTGATTGTGTGGACCGATTCTTCCAAAGAGGATGTTGGCTCCATTTTTTTGGGTGACATTCTGATTCTTTTTCATCCTTTGTGGAGGTAGCAGACAGCAATAAAGAGTGCTAAAAATACAACAAGCTTTGCCCCCAGACGCACGAGAAGTCGGCCGTTTGACTTGGACCGATTGGCACCACGCGTAAAGTGGAAGTGATTCTTTTCAATCATACACCCTGACTCTGATGAATCGGATCTAATTCCGATCATTGCGTTTGGAGATTTTGCGTTTTCATCCATCTTGAGCTCGACTTCTCTGTCTGCTACACCTCCCAATTTGACGTTAATTGATGAATTTGTTTTTGAGGAGAACACGAAAAACATGTCGGCGTTATCGCGGCGGCCTCGGAGAAGTCCGTTCCGTTCCGTACCGTTCCGCCGCACCTAATCCCGAGCCCGATGCTAACCCTTTACAAAGATACAAACCCTTTTGTGCATTCCGTTCTTTTGCTACTCCGCGTCACATTGCTTTTTCTTTTGACCTAGCTCACGGGAACGAGGACCGAGCATCCACGGGAAGGTTCTTTTGGACTACTTGCCATCGGGAAAATATTCATCCAATCGAGTGTGTCGCTGTTGCTAACAAATATCAAGTCGTTTGACAAAGAACAAAATAACTGCGATTAAAAACAAAACATATCACGACTAAGACTAGAAAGAAACCAATCTCGTTGAACTACTGAGTCTATTTATAGAAATACAAAATCCTGTGATGTTACATATGGAAAAAAACATATTTATACACTAGTCCAACCAAAATACAAAGAGATGACATTTGAGATGATTTGAGCAGCTTTCGACAAATGACGTATCGTGAACGCAGACTGGAACTTTGATTCATTTGTGCTTCTCAGCCTCTCTTCTTTGCAGGCCTTGTCAATTGGCTCGGCTGGAGCTTTGGCATGGTCATTTTAATAGGGAAAGAGGTTGAAGCTGGGGTTCATTGTTGTACAAGGTGTCTTTTGTCGGTCGCTTTCTTTGTTTGTTTTGAAGAAGGCCGACCTGATGTGACCTGTGGATTTGTGGCTGGCCAGGCGGGAGGGACTCCGTCTGTATTGGTGTTAGACAAAGAGAAATGCATCTGAAGCTGTTCTTTTTCATCGCCTAGATTTCTCATTGCATTCATGTGAGCGAGAGAGAGAGAGAGAGAGAGAGAGAGAGAGAGCCATCACGAGCAGTTCTGCCACTTCTTTTGCTCTGCCTTTCATCCAACTTTGTGCTGCTAAGCATTAGGGCTAAGACGACAAGTAGCTGATGCAAGGAAGTTTGTTTGTTTTTTAAAAATCCTGACACGTCCGAGGCCTCGTGTTACAGAACTAAAACGATATATACCATATGTACATAAAGTGGAGGGTGCTGTCTGCTTGAAAGTTTTTTTTGAATCCATCTACTATTCCATGGGTAAAGACATGCTGTGTGTTATAAATAAAAACAAGTGCATAACAAATTGGTGAGTTTGCCCCCTCATCAGTGTTCCCCCTAACTTTCCACACCTGAGCAATGACACAAAGCGTTCCATCCCACAACGGCGCAAACGCCCCTTTACGCAAGTGGAGCAAAAGAAAGAAAATGTGCTGTGACCTCAATGCATATGTGGGAGTCAGTCAGTCAGTCAGTCAGCTGATGCGCCAGGAATAATACCATTTTCTACTTGTCGCCGAGATCTCCATTGTGACCCGCTGGTTCTAACATATGACTACTTTAATAACAGCTGCCTCTTTTGTGTGCATGTGTCTTTGCGTGTCATTCTCAATTCAAACCGATGACAACTGTCATTAGCCGAGGAAATCAAAAGTGAGTTTCCAGAAATATATACAGCGGTTGGGTTCTGCTAAACATGTCAGAATGAGGAGAAATTTGGGAATTTGCTACGCCAGACTTTGTGAAGGCAATTGGTACACTCCTCTGATCTCTAGGTTTCAGGGTCATTTATTCATGAGAGCAATGGAACTAACGGATTGGCCGAGTGTCACTGAGCCGAGCGCGTGACCTGCGTCAGTGAGCTTTATAAGGGAGCGGCGGCCAGTGCGGACAATTGTCTCCACCTGCCTGGCGCCATGAAGACTCTGATTGTACTCGCCGGACTTGTTGTCCTTGGGAGCGCTATGCCTGCTCCTATGCCCTTCTACCACGCCTTCTGCAGAACTCTGTGGTAATAGACAAAGTGAAAAGCAAGCCACTGGATGTGCTTCTGTGATGTTATCTGCGCTTCCTCAGGCTCTTTTCTTCGCCCTGCGCCACAGTCGGCAGCAAATTGGTGCAGCAGATTCAAGCCTACAACCCAGTGTTTGGCTGCGACAAGTGTCACTACACGGTAACTAACCTTTTTTACTTGGGAGGAAAAGTTGACGGCCTGACCCATTTTGCCGTCAACCTGTTGCCGCAGCTGGTGGCCGGCACCCCTTTGGGCATCACCGCCAACCACTCTTCAGCTGACGCTCTAGCAGTTGAGAACATCACCTTCACCTTCAGCCCCACCGTGATAACGGGAGGATGCCGCGTGTCCGTAAGTGTCAGCGAGGGGGTTTGTGATAGCATTTGGACCACGGTGTCTACTTAGGTCTACGACTAACCTTCAAATTGGGGGGGGGGGGGGTTCTGAAAGCCAAGCCGGAGATAGAAATTGGCATGAAGCAAGTACGTATACGAGTGATACATTTGATTGAGAGTACGAATGTCACTTTGGCCTACACCAAAATATCTGTGGAGAAGAAAGATGCAGTCAAATAACTGTTTTGGGGGGTCGGACCCAGGGCCAGTCCACCTCTTTGGGATTCACCAGCCTTCTGGACAACGGCCTCAATTACTGCAACCTCTATGATCTGCTCTCAGGTTCGCCCCGCACGTGCAAGGGATACACATTTGAAGATGCTCACGCTAATGCCCTTTTCTTTTTTTCTTCAGCAAGCGGAATATCCGGCGAAGCAGGTTTCATGGAGATGACCAACGAGTGGGCTTGCATGGGCTACGGACTCGCCACCTGCAAAGCCTGAAAAAAAGAAATGAAAGAGAGAAAAACAAATCAACAATAAATTTTGAAGCATTCAAATGGTCCTGTGTATATCCTATCCCTTTAGCACCTTGACTCCCTTCTCCTGCATGCTGAAGAATATACAGTAACAATGAATGCAAATGATCAATTCATCAGCTTTACAGGAACATTGAATGGAAATGTTGAATTCATAATAAAAATCAGGAGTCTGACTAACAAACATGCTTTGTTGCATTATTTGATTCTTATTTTGATATGACTCATATTATTCTTCATTTCTTTGATCCTTACACGAAATAGGATTTTTATTTGCTGATTGGCTGCGATATATCACATGGTTCACTGGGATTTAAATAGGGCCGTTCACACTCCCTGATGGTTAGGATGTGGCCGTGGGCGGGTTCGCTTCCTGCTCAGGGAACCATATGCAGCCTTAGGGGGGCACGTGTCAGTGCCGCTCCCAACCCTGCAAGTCAGAGTCAAAGTCAATTTCTTCACGTGCCAAGAGGAAGGGCGGCGGGCATAAAAACGGTGCCAAACGCACAAATCGTCTGGACAAAAACAGGTGTTTCGCTGCCAAAAGGTGCAACCACGTGACTTGAATTGAATTTGATTGGTCAGGGTTGAAAGGATTTCTCTTGCTCCCAGGTTTGCAAGCACAAGCACTTAGCATTTGAAGAGGGGTGTGTTGACTTTTTTTATTCACTGTGCTGTATGGAAAAGAATAAATCAGGTGATAGTTTTATACTTTCAAATCCAATCTTTTGAGACACTAGTCCTGGACTTTGGAAATGTCAACCTTTTGACCTGTGCAGGCAGGCAGGCAGCCACGCAGGCAGGCAGGCAGCCACGCAGGCAGGCAGGCAAGCAAGCAGCCACGCAGGCAGGCAGGCAGGCAGGCAGGCAGGCAGGCAGGCAGGCAGGCAGGCCAGGCGTGCTCTTTTGTTCGCCCGCCACCATTACGAGGCCATGTGTGCGTGCGTCATCGGCACTCGTCCACGCTGAATCGATTGTAAGGCTGCCGAGCGCATGACCCGGGACGGGATGGGACGGATGTCCCCCCGGACGTATAAGAGCGCAAACGTCCAACGTTTGTCTCACAAGAAACTCCAACAGCAGCCACCATGAAGACTCTGTTTCTCCTCGCCGGGCTGGTCCTGTTTGTGTCCGCCGTGCCCATTCCTGGGCCCATCTACCATGCCTACTGCCGAACGCTCTGGTAAGCGACTTTTTATATACAATCAGGATCACTAGGAAGTCTTTGATGCAAATTTCACGCACCCAAATGTATTTCTGATGCTAATGCCTTTAGCCCAAAAGATTTGGCGGATATATTCTTTTTTTAAGTTTGATCTCTTGCTCAATGTGGAGTTACCATGCACTGTAATTTACAGCAAAAAAAAAAAAAATCCACCCGTTGCCAAAGCTAAGTCTTCATTAAGAAATGTCTCCTCCAAAGCATAACTACATTGCACTGGTTCCAAAATGGGATGTCATCTCTGTTCTATTAGGCTGATCCCTTCAACTTGCGCGGAGGTCAGCACCACATTGTTGCAGCAGATCGAAGCCTTCAACCCAATGTTTGGCTGTCCAAAGTGTCACTACATGGTAATGTTGGATGTCGACCCATTTGAGCCGTTGCCCTATGAAAATGCTCTCTCTTCCAGCTGGTGGGGGGCACTCCTCTGGAGTTCAGCGCCAACCACACGTCGGTGGACGGCCTTACGGTGGAAAACATCACCTTCTCCTTCAGCCCTACCGTGCTGACGGACGGCTGCCGCGTGAGCGTGAGTCGACATGATCTGAAATAGTGTCCGAAGGTAAAATGGCGGAAATAATCTTTGTTTGTTTGTTGGTTCCAGGGCCAGTCCACCTCTTTGGGATTCACCAGCCTTCTGGACAACGGCCTCAATTACTGCAACCTCTACGATCTGCTCTCAGGTCCGCTCCTCTCGTTCAAGTTTCTGGTTTGACGCTAAAACCGATGCTGACGTTTATTGTCATTCTCATGCAGCGAGCAAATTGAACAGCGCTCCAGGCTTCATGGAGATGACCAACGAATGGGCTTGCCTGGGCTATGGACTTGCGACTTGCAAATAAAGAAAAACACAGCAACAATGGGATGATTTGCTGCTGCGTAAATTGAATTCATTGAGAAGGTTTTTCTTGGAATCTGGATTTGAATGAATAAAGCTTTACTTGCCTGCATCATACATTTGTGCGTTTGTGACATTGGATGATTAGAATCACTTTGCCACCTACTTGTGGCTGGATTCAGGGCACAATATACATATATATATATATATATATATATATGTATGTATTTTTTTGTTTTTGTTTTTTTGCAGTGTGCTCCATACAGCAAAACCAATTTCATCACATGAAAATAAAATCGTACAAGAAACATTTTAAAAACTGGCGAATTCCGTCACTCGTGAAAGCGCAAGATGGGGGATTTTTGCTGCAAAGCAGATTGATTCATGTTTTTGAAATGATCTTTCAATCAATTCTTTTTGCATTGCACATGGGGACATTCTCATTACACAGTACCAAACGAGCGATTTCCTACCATTTACTTAATTTCCTGTCAATTTCATTCGTCTTATTTTCCAACTTTTACAATCTTTGCCAACATGAATTTGGATGGCCAATTTTGCAAACATTCTCCACACGCTTAAAAGTGGCATAGTGGAGGTCAGATTTGAGGTCCTTTGCCTACAACTTTTCACACTAGCGGCGCATCGAATTCTTCCGGAAGAAAATGAGCCGCGCCGACCCCATGGGATGATGACCCCCCCCCCCCCCCCCCCACTTCAGGTCACCGCAACAATAAACAAAGAGCACATGAAGAGAATAGCTGCGTCTAATCAGAAATGGCCTCCGCATGTGACTTGCGTGATGTCAATGATGCCTTAAAGTGCATTTGGGACGGAAAATTGGATCAGATAACAATAGTAATTGTTCATGATGTGGGGCCAGATGGAATCACGTGGCAGTTGCGTTCTGCAGGTGGGCCACACGTCACAAGTTGCACATGCTTGACTTGTTGATTTTACGCTATCGGCTCATGTGACGCAAGAATATATACATATACATATTCATAGTGACGTTTTATGATAGGCCAGACAACAGAAGGCAAGATTGTGGTGATTTTGAGTTTTGTATGTTGTGACCCTCCGTTGTTCCGTAGGCAATGGTTGTTTGTCCACGGCTAATCCCGAGTTCGAAGAGCGTAATTATGACATGTGAAGTACCTTTCTCGAAGTAAAGCAGGTTACTGAATTGATGTTTGAATTGTGTTCCAAATTGGGATAGGATTCTAAGCGCTAATTAGCTCTAGCCCTCCGACGGCATGCTAACGGTCAGAAATGATCCCGTTTTTTCTTTAGGGTTTGCAGCTAATGTCGGTGAATAGTCCCAAATGTATCTTGTTTCAAACTATAAATTACACGATTGGCACGGATCATTATGTTGTCTGTGTTACAGTTTTACAGTTACGTCTAGCCAAGTACCAAAACGGCAAGAGGCTTCTTGGTCTTAATTGGAAAAGCTGTTAGCTAGCTCTCTGTTAAGCTAGTTCCTCAACACTAGTGGAGACAAAATAGTCATGATCACACACACTCTGGAATTCAACATTTCTTCATGTCAGTGTTTGATTTTGGCCAAGCGTTTTGGGTATACCTTTAAGAGCTTCAATGCACTCTTTCCCAACCTTTATTTCGCAAGCTCTCACATGACACCATCAAACAAACATGTCACAATAATTGGATAGAAAAATCAATCATTTGACTTGAAATGCTTCTGCCTGTGATTATATGTCATAAGCAAAAGATGCGGAGGGTTCATCCTTTTTATTATTCAGATTATTACTGGCAAATGCAACGCAAACATTTTCCGACTCATTTGCTTTTGCAGGCTGAGACTCCGTAACCCAGGCAGAGCCACTCGTTGGTGTACTCGGTGAAGCCCGGAGCCTTGGAGAGGCCGCTTCCTGCACAGGAAATGATACAGATTGGGGGAAAAAAGCATTGGAGGGGTCAAAACCAAGGTGAGAGAAGAACACCTTGCATCACGTTGCGGAGATTGCAGTAGTTGGTGCCATTATCGAACATGCTGGACCAAATGGCGGAGGTTGACGCTCCCTGAAATCAAAGTGAGTTCTTGCATGAGGAGCACTCGTGGTACGCAGGCTCCCTCTTGTGGGAATCTGAATGTGAGCCTTTCTAATCCAGTGTGTAAAGTACGAGTGAATGCTAATTGGACGACTTACATCCACGCGGCATCCCAGGCTCATGGCGGCGGACGATACGGTGAAGTTAACGCTCTCCACCTGACCAAATGCTGAGGTGTGGTTTGCCCGGATGAGCGACGGCGTCACCGGGCCTAGCTGAATTCGAAACACAGTGCGGAATGCCTTATGCGCTCCTGCGTGAAATAATCCTTCGTTTCTTACCTTGTATGAGCCCATGGCTTTGATTTGAGTCACAATGGCAAGGTTGACCTGACCGCACGGCACACCGAGCAGCCTGGAGGGATTCAATCCGATTGATTCATCCTTGTAATCCGGGATTATTATTATTACAATTATCTTTGTATTAATATGGAGCTAAATACCTACTCGAAAATTCATTACAAAGGGAACGAATGATCAAGAGGGCTTACCAGACGATCTTGCAGAAGGCGTGCGTCGGGTCAGTGGGGGCGCCATGTGTCAAAATACACAAACCCAAAATGAGGACAAGAGCAGCAAACTTGATTTTAGCAGACATGGTCGCAGGCATCAAAAGGTGCTCGGCGGCGGCGGTTCGTTCGTGTGGGAATGTCGGCGGTTGAGTGCCGATTTTAAGGGATCTACTTGGTGGGGGAGAGAGATCATGTGGCAGCGTACAAAAGACATTAGCGTGACACTTCATGGCGCATGCTTGGATTTTTGGACAGATTTTACGAGGGAGAACACACGCGCACACACACACACACACACACACGTAGTTTTGCGTTGAATGTTTATTGTGTAACGGCCACAATATCACGTTGCGTTGTTTGCTGAGCATTAAATGGTCAAATGTCATTTCAGTGACAAGTTTGTCCACAAATCAAAAGTCATCTTGTGCTCACAGAATGATATGGATTCGGTAAAAGGAAATAAAACAGATTAAATGAGTCATTTTATCTGAAAAGCCCCCCTGAAATGAAATGCTTCATTTTTGAAAACAACAAATGGAATTAGGAAACAAGTATGATGCACATTACAGACAACGTAAGAGTCAATGAAATGAACAGAGACTGTTCACAATTGAAGTCCTTTTTATTTACATAGCGCGTCCTTGTGTGTGTATGTCCAAGTAAACAGTTCCACCACCCTAAAATCTCAATTGTGGTCCTCTTCTGGCAATTTGGTGAGAATTTCCACTCCGTCATACGTGATAACCACCGTGTGTTCGAACTGAGCCGATCTGGGGAGAAAGCACGCGGCGTTCCGCATAGTTGAACATTTGGATGAAACGGACGGACGGACGGGCAAAAGCCACTCACTCCCACCTTTTATCGTCTGCAGATATAGCCGTCCACTTGTCCTTGAGAATGTGAAACTCCGCGCACCCCTCCATCAGAATGGGCTCTGTCGAAGGAAACGGACGCCGTCAGCCCCCGGATTGGCCCGTCAAATGGGCATTTACCTCACCGATTGTGAAAGTCATCCCTTCGTCCATGGTCGCGTCATTGTCATTGGCTGGAACGAAAGACGTAAGGAACCCAAACACAACAAGCTCGGTCTCGGTCGGGAACTAACTCACCGTGGTGCCAGATTTCAGGATAGCAATGAAAATAGGAGCCGATTCCGTGTCCAATGAAATAAGGACACACTTGGAATCCGTTAGCCTGAGCTATTTCGCTGCAACACGGTACAAACATTTGAGTTCAAATCAGAGCTTACTTCATCAAAGTTGAACGTACCTGATGGTGTTGCCGATAACGCAAAGACGCGCGCCCGGCTTACAGGCGGCGATGGCGCGGTCTCTGCAAAGCTTGGCCGTTTGCACCAATCGGCGCCCGACCTCATCCACCTCGCCCACCAAGAATGTTTCCGACGTATCGCCGTGGTAACCGTCCAAATACACCTAGCGGGGAAACAAACGAGATGAGCGTCTCTCGGACCCATCGTGGCGTGGCGTGCTGTGGCGTGCTGTGGCGTGCTGTGGCGTGGCGGCTCGCTTACAGTCACGTCGATGTTGATAATGTCGCCGTCTTGAAGTGGCCGACTGCGGGTGGGCGTATGAATGAAAGTTCTTTTTCATTGGCAATCACACGTCCGTGATGAACGTCATCTTTCAAGCGCTGGTCATTCACCTGTCAGGTATGCCGTGGCACACCACGTTGTTGACTGAAGTACAAACGGATTTTGGGAAGCCTCCGTATCTGAGAGGGGAGGGGTACGCGTCGTGCCGGATGATCTCCTGATGTACCATGAAGTCGATTTCATCTGTTGTCATACCCACCTGAAATGAAAAGCCACGATTTCAAATCTGCTAGGCAGAACTGATTTGTTCTGCCTAGCAGATTTGAAATTGCGCTTACGCTTACTTTCAGACTTTGTCCGGCAAGCAGCAGCACATGTCGAGCAAGGCGGCACGCTCTGGCCAGGCCTTGGATTTGCTCTGCCTTTTTTATTTCGATGTAGTCGGGCCATTCTGGGACCAGTCCGTTTGCGACATAATCGGGCCGTTCAATGTGCTTATTAGAGGAGAAGAAAAGAGTGGGTCACAAAGTCATATGAACGAGTGTGAAATGAAAATAGCGGATAGTGGCCGATCGGTACGCCTGTGAGAAAAAGCCACAAAATGTCTGTGTCTACCTTGGGTACGGCATAAGCAGGCCTGACAGTAGCTGGCCGAACTACATTGTGCGAGTGGGATTTCATCCACTTCCTCCAGAAAAAGCGCCCATGTGGGTGACACAGTCGCGGCGCCGCCGCCGAGGGGGACCTGCACGGGTCAAAAGCAAACACTCGTCGCACGACGCTGGCCAGTCCTGCAAGAAGCCAAAGAAAATATTTCATTTATGACTAGAATGTGCATCCAAACGTGTGCCTAAGTCATATGATAGGAATTGGTGTGATACTACTATGTCTAGTGTTATTGCCTACTGATGTGTTATTCCATTGTGCTTGTTGAATGGACTTGTTTTCTCACGTACAGCTAGCAGACATGCTAAAATCGTGTGGTTAGCGTGAGACGGTTTCCCACCTGCCTTTTCACTCGAATGATCGTGTCACCTACCAGATCTTGTTACACAGCAGTAGGACGCCATCATTGATCACGTGATACGGTGGTCATGTGACGTGGAGCAGCGAATCAGCGACAATATGGAGCTCCGCACTGTTTTCAATGAGAAATGAATATCTAAAAAATAAAATGGTCACACGATTTCACTTTTTTTCTTCTAAAGTGTAAAAACAAAAGGAAAGATGCAATAAGATATTCTCCATTAAATATGTGCATGGAAATTAGTTTGAGAAAATTTTTGTTTTGCATCATTCGTTTTTGTGAAATGTTTCACGATTTGTAAAATTGATGTGTACTTCCTGGTCGAGTGAACATTGAGCAATAAAGATGTCTTCACTTCTACATTCCTCGCACTGGGCTTTTTATGGATTCTTAACTCAAATAGAAACAAACACAGCTATCCTAAATAGGAGTGTCATTTTATTTGGATAGCAACACAACTTCCTGCGCTCGCACAAATCAAGACATCCTGCATTAAGCAACACAAAATACATGAATACACGCACTCTGTTAGATGTTAAAACAGAATACAGAGACATCAATCTGGCCATGTTTTCAGGTCCACATATTGATCGAATTAATATAACTTCTCGATGAGTTTGCCAAAGAAAACTCCCTTGTCTACTAACACTGGAAATGAATGTTTTTACCTTGAGTGATTCCTGATGGCTGGGATTGGGCCAACCTGTAATCCCGCGAGCAGAGAGTAGGGTGGAAACCATACAAACACAAAAAATACCAAGGTTTTAGCGAGTGTTACTCGTTGTTCAGTGTGCTTTTTTTTCTTTTCTTTTTTTGTTGCAGTGCACCTAGTGATTTTAGGGCGTCTATTTATTGCAATGCAATAAGGAAAAAACGACGTGGTAAACGGATTAGGTCGAGAAAAGTCAGTAAAAAAATCTCATTATTTTGTAGTACTAAATTTGCATCAATGAGAACAACTCAGTACGCTATATCAGCTTTTCAATGTTCAAATCATTCTCGCTTGCTTTCTCTCTCTCTCTCTCTCTCTCTCTCTCTCTCTCTCTCTCTCTCTCTCTCTCTCTCTCTCTCTCTCTCTCTCTTCTCTCTCCTCTCTCTCTGTCTCTCTCGCGCGCGCGCACTGTACGTGACGTCAAACCAGCATGGCGGTCAAGGTGACTTGGGCATCGTTCTCTTTGCAATTTCCAACCCCTACTTGTGTCATTTCTCTTGGTGTTTTGCTCGTTTTCGTGTGTAGGAACAGTCGAGGCGAGTGTGCGCCGGACGAGCGGGCGTCGTGTTCGGAGCTGCCTTGTAGCATCCCCGGGCTAGCTGACGCCCGGCGGCCGGCCGGCCGGGTTGGCGGCTGTTGGCCTTGATGACACTTCCCAACAGGCTGGCTGGAGGGAAGGAGGGAGGATAGCTCCGTAATGCTAACCAGCTGTCAGTTATGCTTTCTTCATGACAAAAATGCTAAGCGGAACGTCTTTTTCTTTTTAGCCAGTCCATGAACTTTTTTTCCTGCTTTCTTTCCTCGCGTCATTGTAACGGTTCGCGTCCTCTTCGGGCTAGCTCTGTTAGCCTGTCGATACCGACCGGGGCTGGTTCGAGGTTCGACCGGTTACCAACCGCCAGCCCAGCCCAGCCCGGTTCTTTCGGGTAGCATCCCAGCTTCATGCCAGGCAAAAAATGTCCACGTCCGTTTTGGGCTGGACTTCCAAACCAACGTACACTATAATTTGCAATGTATAGGGGGGAGGAATGCGTAAACACTGTTAAATTCCCTATGACAGTATTTTTGTATGAATGTTTTCCTTTTTTATTTGTAGGTGCAATCAACCAAACGTGGGGATCCAAGTGAGCTTAAAGCCATCTTCCAGAAGGTCAGCTTTCCACATTTAAGATACATTCATTTCATTGTTCCGATGTTGTTGTTGTTTTTTGTGTTCATGAACCAGAGCGTACGTACCTTCATTTGTTAGAAAATGATGAGTTACCAATTGAAATATCTACAATTACAATTAACTGCTCTTCTGTTGAGTGGCAGAAAGTGAAGAGTAAATACATTGATCACATTTATTCCTACTTTTGGTGAGATTTTTGTCCCTGTAGTCGGCCGACCGCAGCATTTTTCATTTTGGAACTGCGCGCGGGGTGAAAGCGTGAGCAGAGTCTGATTTTGTTTTGTAAATTGAACTGAGGGGGTTGTGTCACAGGGTTTAAATTACTACACTGTTAGTTTCGACGAAACGTCCATAACAGGCCGCTGTTTCACTCCACGTAGAAAATGAAAGGCAACCTCTAAATGACATGTGACGGAAACAAAACACGCTCAAATTGGACTTGTGAAGTCTTGCGCATCAGGTTGTTGTTTGGCACTGTTGTTCTTCCGCGTGACGCTTACCAAAGTGTTGTTGTCAGCAAAGAGCACAAACAAGGAAGTGCTTACTTATGGTTTTGACCCGCCGGGCGACTCCGCCGCTCATGTTTAGTATTTGAAATCATACGCGTGCCTTGCGTTATTAGTCCAGCAAGCACTTAACCTTCACGTTGCTCTCTGCCACGGCCGGTGCGTGACTGACCATGTGACCGTTGCGTGACAAACAGGGTCAAATAACACACAAGCTCAAGCCCAAAAGATTGATGTGCTTGCTGGCTCGGGTCAGTCCGACACACTCAAAGTTGTCAAACGGAAATACGACACCTCTGAATATATTTATTAGATGAAGCGCATATGTTGGAGAGCGACGTGACCTTGAACGCTTCGAGAACAGCTAGTTCTGGGAGCAGCTGCGACGTGATTGTAATCGTCATTATTTTATTTTTGTCGACTAACAAATGGATAGCAAAGTCTTTAATGAGTGACAGAATTGTCCTGTCACATTCCTTCTTTCCCACAAATTAACTGCAGCTTTGGGCTTTAGCGATGAACGTGATTATGTCGTAACGCACGCGACGCTCACGCAAAGCGACGTGAAGGTGACTCGCGTGTCTCTTTGTGTCCTCAGTATGCCAGCGAAGTGGACAAAGAGGGTGAGAGGTTCATGACCTCAGGAGACTTTGTCCAGAAGTACCTGGGCCTGCAAACACAGATCCACCACAACCCCAAAACCGTGCAACTGCTGGCCGCGGTGGCCGACACCACCAAGGACGGGTGTGTGCCGCCGATCCGAAAAACATGAAGCGCCGCCGATTGATTGAAGGAAAAAAAACAAACCAAAACCTACACACACTTGCTACCGTTAGCTCGTAAAGATAAGCTCAAGCGCTTGTTATCGGTGCGGTCGTACGCGCAGACAGGGCACACATGCACACTTGTGTTATTTCTAGAGAAAGAAGAAAGACAAGTCACGGTTGTGTCAAATCTGTCGCCTAAAATTGTAAAAACCAATTTTTCATAAGCATTCAATGCAAATGGACTGGAAATATCTGGATTGCCGACTTCCAAGCTTGTTGATTGTTGAGCATGTGATATTTTTGACTTTGCAAATGGCGATTCCTGCCTGATCAATTTATCGTGTGCCGACTTGGACAGGCTCATCTCCTTCCAGGAATTCCTTGCTTTCGAGTCGGTGTTGTGCGCGCCTGACGCTCTCTTCATAGTCGCCTTCCAGCTCTTTGACAAGACTGGAACTGGAGACATTTCCTTTGGTGCGTCCCATTCATTCTCTTTGATTTTCCTAGCCACCTGAAATCACATGCGCCGAGCCACAAACACACTTGACCAACCTTCTGCGTTTATAAGCGGCCGGCCGGCTGGCCGGCCGCCGATAAGGAACGTCCGACCCAGCGCGAGTCTCGGAAGGCGATTATTCCTCTTTCCGGCTCGGCTGACCCTTTCCTCCCAAAACACAATTTGCTCGTTCCGCAGAGAACGTGCGGGACATTTTCAGCCAGACCACGGTGCACCACCACATTCCCTTCAACTGGGACTGCGAGTTTGTCCATTTGCACTTTGGCCACGACCGTAAGAAACGCCTCAACTACCTGGAATTCACCCAGTTCCTGCAGGTAAGCGACACAAAAAGTCACACCGTGAGGATGGATGGATGGATGGATGGATGGATGGATGGATGGATGGATGGATGGATGGATGGATGGATGGATGGATGGATGGATGGATGGATGGACGGACGGACGGACGGGACACAACATTGTTTTTTGAACTTTGTCTGCTAGGAGCTGCAGTTGGAACATGCCCGGCAGGCCTTCGCCCAGAAGGACAAAGGGAAGAATGGCGTCATCTCCGCTTTGGACTTCAGTGACATTATGGCCACCATCAGGCACCACATGCTCACGCCCTTTGTGGAGGAGAACCTTGTCTCGGTGGGTTAGCGTCCCGAGGAGCTCCATCTCCGTTTACTTTTCAACTGTTGATTGAATAGCAGTACAGCAACTTAACACAAAGACCATAGCGGAGCTGTTTTGGGCCACAGTAGTCTCACACCATGACTGACATCTTTGGTGTGGCTTTATCCAGGCAGCAGGAGGCGGCACCTCTCACCTGGTCAGCTTCTCTTACTTCAACGCCTTCAACTCTCTCCTCAACAACATGGAGCTGATCCGCAAAATTTACAGCACGCTGGCCGGTTCCTGGAGTGACACGCTGGTCACCAAAGGTACACTTTTGTTTCTTTGCAACCTTTTCTTATTTGCCATCTTGTCTCATTCTTCCTTCCTTCCTTCCTTCCTTCCTTCCCACAGAGGAGTTTGTTCATGCTGCCAACAAGTTTGGTCAAATCACACCAATGGAAATTGACATCTTGTACCAGTTATCAGGCCTGCACTCTCCGTCAGGGTAAACACTCGTAAAACTAACAACGGCGCTCACTTCGACACTTCTTTTATCAGTTCAAACATTGGTTCATCTCTGGCCATGGCAACGAGAGGTCATCAACCTTTTTTTTTTTTTTTTTTCCCCCCTCTGCCCCCTCCACTAAATGCGCTCTCGCTGCTTCAATTGCCAAGTCTTTGTGAGCGGTGTATAACAAACGGCTGTGATGATCTGCTCTTGTGCGTCAGGCGCCTGAACCTCGCTGACATTGAGAGAATAGCCCCGCTGGAAGAAGGAAGTCTTCCATATAACCTGGCTGAAACCCAAAAACAGGTAACTGGTGTTGCGTTCAAGGCATGTCCTTCCACTCCAAAACAATTCTCAATGTCCAAGTGTCCTATGTTGCCGTTCCCCCAGACTCAAGCTCAAGGGGACGCTCCGAGACCCGTGTGGCTCCAAGTTGCCGAATCCGCTTACAGGTTCACGTTGGGCTCCATCGCCGGAGGTGAGTTCTTCTCGCCGTGGCCCGAGGAAGCCTTTGGCCCGAGCTCGTGTTTGTTTGCGCAGCCACGGGCGCCACGGCCGTGTACCCCATCGACTTGGTGAAGACCCGAATGCAGAACCAGAGGTCCACGGGTTCTTTTGTCGGGGAGCTGATGTACAAAAACAGCTTTGACTGCGCTAAGAAGGTGCTTCGCTACGAAGGCTTCTTTGGCTTCTACCGAGGTAAAGCGTTCAAATGGCAGTCGGCGTGGCAAACCTTTGGCGACAAACTTTGAATGGTGGCCCGCCCGCAGGTCTGGTTCCTCAGCTCATAGGCGTGGCGCCAGAGAAGGCCATCAAACTCACCGTGAGTCCCCCGTGGAGATAGACGCTAACACGGCACGGACATTTCTCGGCTAACTTTATTTGTATCGGCGCCACCTAGGTGAACGACTTTGTACGAGACAAGTTCACGGACAAAGACAACTCCATCCCTTTCCTGGCCGAAATCATGGCCGGCGGCTGCGTAAGTGACATTGCGCGTGTGGAAGATGTGAGACCACACTAAGAGTTTTTGTTCTCCTCCTTCACCAAGGCCGGAGGCTCCCAGGTGATCTTTACCAACCCTCTGGAGATAGTCAAGATCCGTTTGCAGGTGGCGGGGGAGATCACCACCGGGCCGAGAGTTAGCGCGCTCAACGTGGTGCGAGACTTGGGCTTCTTTGGCCTCTACAAGGTAAAATATGCGCCGGTAGGTCCGTTGGGCAAGCCATCTTTGTTAAGCTCGATCTTGTGTGTTTGTAGGGAGCCAAGGCCTGTTTCCTGAGGGACATCCCCTTCTCCGCCATCTATTTCCCCGCCTATGCCCACCTCAAGTCTTCCATGGCCGACGAACAGGGAAGGCTCGGACCCTTGCAGCTTCTCACGGCCGGAGCCATCGCAGGTAAGATTTGTGTGTGCGTGCGTGCGTGCGTGCGTGGCTCAAGAGGCACACCGAAATCTTGTGGAGCGCAAACAGGAAGGCAAACCGCCGTGTTCTCTTCCGGCTCCGTTTTGCAGGCATCCCCGCAGCCTCGCTGGTGACGCCGGCCGACGTCATCAAGACTCGCCTGCAGGTGGCCGCCCGAGCGGGTCAGACCACTTACTCCGGAGTCACCGATTGCTTCCGGAAGATCATGCGGGAGGAAGGCTTCCGAGCTCTCTGGAAGGGAGCGGGAGGTTAGTCGGAGGGAGGGAGGGAGGGAGGGAGGGGGAAGCTTATTTTCTTCAATCTTGACGCAACACCCGCCGTGGTGTCGCTCGCTCGCTCGCTCGCTCACTCGCTCTTTTTCTCACAGCTCGTATGTGCCGCTCCTCTCCCCAATTTGGTGTGACTTTGGTGACCTATGAACTCTTGCAGAGGTGGTTCTATGTTGACTTTGGAGGACAGTGAGTTCTTTTGATTTCTTCATCCCAAAGTAATTGTCAAGAAAAGTGGATTGTAATTGCAACTTTTTTGCAGTCGGCCGTCGGGCTCCGAGCCCACGCCCAAGTCTCGCATCTCGGAGCTCCCCCCCATCAACGCCGATCACGTGGGAGGCTACCGCCTGGCCGCCGCCACCTTCGCTGGAGTGGAGAACAAATTCGGCCTCCACCTGCCCAAGTTCAAGTCCTCGGGCGTGGTGTCCATCCACCCCCCGGAGCCGGCGGCCGCACGCGCTCAGTCCCCGTAGGGTAGGTCTGAGCGCTCGTATCGCATCTCCGTCCATATTTACGACGGCGACGACAAAAGGCCGCAGCGTAGATGTGGTGGCTGTCATAGATTGAAGAAGGACGGTGTGGCGTTGTCCCACGCCCTAGCCAAGGGTGGCGTAGCAACCTGCTCACTGTTCAGACTTCAGCACTTTGATATATCTTCAGTGGCTGAAATCACTCCAGAATCCATACAAAACAGCCTTACGCATTCTCATGAGTAGCTTTGATTTTTGTCTTTTTTTTTCGTCTGACACTTTCTGCGAATAGGGCTGGCCGTAGGAAATGATTAGCTTGTAATCGGTGTGTTGTGTGTAGGGTTGCAATAAGGGCTGGGAAATTTGGAACTTTTAAGGCACTCACAAGTTATTTGGTCAGGATTTGGGGTTCCTCCCCCGCCCCTACACAATTGAAGTTCCCAACTTCGAGCCAACGTGAAATTTTGAAAATTCCTGGCATATCTCATGGCGAGTTTCAAATGTCAAGTATTTCGCAAGCCTAATTGTGAGTGTGGGATACAGGAGGATGAATTCTGTACATACTGTAAAAGTGATATGTGTAGGACGGACGGCGTCACCGCGTGCAGTATGCAGCATGTAGAACTGTACATAGGACTGGAAAACTGCGCAGACAACTGTTACGAGGCGACGCCGGCGCACCGACTGCTTATTGTAGTATCGCGGCAAAAGGCTTACCGGTTGCCGTACAGACCTTTGCACTCACAAAACCAGTTATTATCAGAGGATATGCTTAAGAATTCAGTCATTTTATTGAAATAAATCATCCATGTGGTTTTATTCACTGCAACATGTGTGCTTGCAACATGGCCAGGACGCAACCACAAACATTTGGAGAGTCCTGAAAAAATGTCTTGAAGACCATGAGTATTAGGTCATATCTGATCAATCCGATTCTGCCTGTTTCCTCTCAAACATGTAATTGTGAACACTTGGAAAGAATGACCCATGGTAGCCACTTTCATTTTTCATTTTTTTTTTCCTTCTTCCTTTTGGTTTTTAATTAGCAACAAGTTAAGTTCTCAAACTATTGTCCAAGACATTGAGAAACACTTTTGAGTTGGATGGTAAAGTAGCTATAAAAATGACACCTTCATCATCCAAATACAACGCATGAGACATGAAATAATAGCTGAGGCCTGACTAGTTTCAGGTTTAAAAAAAAAGCCTGTAGTGCTAAGTGTGTGGCGCATGGACCTTTACTATACTGTATGTACTATATGCGCATCAAATTTGAAATAAGTGCAAGCACCCGAATAAATAGTATTAAATATGTAGACGTAACACTTCCTCGCACAGCACACTGCGAAATAGTGTCTCCATTTTGTGCTGAGCTGACCAGGACACAAAAAGGCTGGTGAACAAGTGTGTTGTGGAGATGTTGGGGGGAAAAATGCAACATTCTAAAGGTGCAAGTACAAATCGTTGCATATTGATTGAGGCCTTGTCAGTCAAGCCCTGGAAATGTTCAAATTTGACAGCAAATCAATTGGCAGTATCTGAAATGCACTCCACAAACAAACATCAAAATGCTTCTAATAAAATCTAACACTGCACGTTTCTCCAGGCCGGAAGCGGGACGCCAACTCGTGTGATTTCAGGAAGTAGTGTACGGAGGGGGAAGGAAAACAAAAGGTTTGCGTCATCAAACGTTGGCGAGCTCCTCGGCTTCGTCTCTGTTCTCGTTGATGTCGGCCAGAGTCCTGACGAAGCGCGTCCACTCGTCAGCCTTGGGCACGCAGATTTGCTGGCAAAAGATCAAAGACCATGAAAAGCACAAATCGGCGCCGGGCTTCAAAAGGAAACGGAGCCCGCCCGCAATATGTTCGTTTGGTATTTGGATGAATATTGCTTTTCAGCCATCTCACCTCGCCCACGTCGTACACTTGCACTTGTCCCTCCGAGTCTCCCGTAGCGATTTCTTTTCCGGAGTGAGCCCATCGCACGCGGTTCAGTGCCGGAGCCCCTTCCACGTACACGCTGGCGGTGGGAACCTGGGCAACAACAAGTGACGAGACGGCTTCAAAGAAAACACTTCCACCTTTAGTTACCTCTGTGTCATTGTTGAGGTTCCACAAGTCCAGACGTCCGGCGAGGTCCACGCAAGCGAAGAGCGCAGGGTGCGTCGGAGACCACACGGCGTCGTACACGTAGTCGCAACTATCCTCAAAGGAGTAGAGCGGCCGGGTGCTCTGCGTGGAGGAGACGCATGAGCCGGACTGCAACTACTCTCGCTATCTTGTGCGCTTCACCTTGGTGCTCCACAGTTTGACGGTCCAGTCGAAAGAAGAGGAGATGAAGAGATGAGAGAAGTCCACCGGTCCCGCCGCCGTATGACAGCTCAATCCCGTCACTGGGCCGTGGTGGCCCTCGAACACCTCGGTGATGCCCGCCTTACTGTCGACGCACACGACCTGTGCATTTGGTACCTTACCTTGGCCGGGTGCTGTTCGAAAAACCCAACCTCACCTCCCGTGGCGACAGGCGGTATAGACGGATCCATCCTCGCTGCCCACCACAAAGTTGTTCACATCGCCTAGCGGGAAGGCCATGGAGGTGACAGCCACCGCCTTGCTCTGCTTGAACACCAGCTCCAAACTGTCCTGTCGCAGACACACGCCAAACAAAAGACTGTCAGCCAGCGTCCCGTGTGGACTTCGACGAGGGACGCCGGTACCTGCGGCTGGGACAACATGTCCAGGCTCCACGAGCACATCTTGCCGTCTGTGGAGATGCTGATCAAGTTGTTGGCGTTCTGCGTTCCCACCACGTTCACGCAGTAGACGGGATGCTGCGACACACACACACACACACAACCGGTTGATCAAGAAACAAGTACGCGTGTGTGGGCGGAGCATTACCGTGTGCGCGGTGGCCGACAGCGGCGTCCTCTGGACGGGGGTTCGCTTGTTGCTGCGGTTGTCCCATAAGACAATCTGTCCCGAGTAGGTGCCGCCCACCACCAGGTTGGGGTGAAACTTTGCAAAGCCGGCTGACATCACCTCCGACTGAAGAAGGCCAACTCATTAGGATACGCTACGGTCCGAATGGCAAGTCCCTCCCTCCTCTTACCTGACAGTGGAAGATGTACTCTGGGGTGCTTTTCTTGTATTTCAGGTTCCAGACCAGTGCTACTCCGTCAGGCTCATGAGGAGAGTCCTCGTTGTTGTTGTAGGAGGCCACCAGCAGCTCCGGGTACTGGTACGGTGCGGTGCGGTCACCTCGTTAATCTCATTCCAAGTCCATAGGCCTGAATTACAAACCTACCTGAGGAGACCAGTCCAGACAGGTGACCACTCGGTTTTTGGTCCAGCGTTCATCTGCAAACTGTCGGTTCAGAACCAGCTTGGCGCCCGCCTGCAGGTCCCTAAACAAGATGTTGAGGGTCCTGCATCTCATCTGGATTTTTTTTCTGTCTCTCTGTCTGTCCCTTGAACGGGCCTCACCCCTCCTTGTCCTCCAGATCTCGTCCGCTGTAGTCAAAGCAGACGTCCACCTGCTCGCACAGCGCTCGCTCCACAATGCGGCTTCCGCGTTCGAAAAAGGCCAGGAAGTCCTCAGAATGCAGGACCTGCAGCTTCTCTTCTTCCGTCAGCTCTTTGGGGATGTCTACGCGCACAGAGGACAACATTTGAAGTATGGTTTTATTTTAAGTGAGTCAATGGCAGGCTTTGTGTGGTGGTGTGACGTTACAAACCTTCCTCACGTTGGTCTCCCTGGTCTTCTTTCTCCTCTTGAGCAACCTCTACTGGTGGGACCGCACTTATCTCATCATCCTCATCCTCATCTGTAGAGCAAGGAAAATACACCCATCCAAATTAGAATACTGTGAAGCACCACAGTTCACACGTTTGTTCACATTCACCAAGTTGTTGACTCAAAATCTCACCTAGTTGATCGAATGTGTCCTTTGGCGACCCCTGGTGGAATCTAGCTCGAATTAATAGATGATGCTTTTCGTCTGCATTTCCTCTTTTGTTCAAGGTGTCCAAAGTGTCTGCTAAAGGTGACTTTAATGCCTTAATAGTGTTTGTGCAAATGTGGGCTTGTGCAGATTTGTCAGCTAAGTCTGTGCTGGGCCTAAAGCCTGGTAAACTAGCTCATATGACTGATGAGCCTCGCGTGAGGGTGTTTGCACAAGCAAGGTAGGATGACTCGGAAAAGGATGTTTGTTTGTTTGTTTGTTTACCTGCTTTTTGCTCTGCGTGAGCTTCAGTGGGAGTCTGGGTCTCTTTTGAGTAGGACACCATCTCTTTGGGGACAATGTCCACTTGAATCACTTTGGACATGCCGAGCCTCACGGCCCCACGCCTGGATAGACGCAACACAGCGCACATCAACGTGTGAGCAAGATCGCGGTGTCGTGGAGAACTTGAGATGACAGGAGATGTGATGAGGAGGAGGAGGAGGAGGAGGAGGAGGAAGGCTAACGGACATATTACTAACACTCAAACATATTTGGACGCTGAGTTGAAACTAGAGAAGCTCATTCAAAGCCGCGAGCTACAGGAGGTGAGAGGAGCAGCAGTACCCCATCAGCTCAGAGTCGGAGTGGAGTTGCAGAGTAGAGGGGTCGGGATCCCAATGCAAAGTCCTTAAGGGGCCAAACCACCAGGCGGAGTTAGCGAGAGGCAGACAGACAGACAGACAGACAGACAAGAGGGAGGGAGGGAGGGAGAAAGAGGACACAGGGACAGCGGTGGCACCGACCAACCGCACAAGGAGACGGCTCAAGGGTGAGATGGAGAAGATGGAGGAAACAGTACATAGAAGAAGAAAGGGAGAGAAGAAGTGCGTGTTAATTGCGTGCTGGTAAAAAGAGTTCAACCTTCGCCATATACAATCACTGGACAACAACACTACTTCTCCTGCAATATGAATTCAATGATGTAGTGGAAATCCCCCCCCCCCCCCCCAAAAAAAGAATAGCGTCGAATTGAATTGAGGCACATGCCAGCAGAGGGCGCTGCCTCGTGAACCTGCTTAATTCCTCCTAGCCACCGCCAGCCAGCAGCAATCGGCATATAATAAAGTGGTGGATTGTGCAGGAGGTGTACCTAATCAAGTGTCTGGTTGACAGAGTTATGTATATCCCGCTTTCTCCCACACACACACACAGCGTGCACGCGCGCACACACCTTGGTCCTGCGTTTCCGTCCCCAGAATCCTGGCTTCCCGCGTCGCTGGCCACTGATTTGTTGGAGGGAGACATGGGGGCGGGGACTAGGTAGTGAAATAGACAGGTATCCTCTGTTACTACCCTCAGGGGCTGAGCTGTGGCTGTTTGACCAGTGAGTGATGGGAGAGTGATGGGAGAGTGATGTGGGGGGGGGGGGGGGGGGTGAGGAGGAGTAGCAAGTGGCCAGTGGATGAGTGAAGCATGCAGCGAGGGGGCCGAGACAAGGACGCACACACAGGCAGATAGAAGAGAGAATGAACATACATGATAGACAGGCTTAGGCCTCATGCACAAAATGCTCGCTCAACTAATACAATAGTAGGTGAGGTGACAAAGGGGGAACACAACTTATCCCGACTGGAGAAAAAAGAAATTAGTTTGTTAAAGCTTCAGCGTCACAGCTGATCCTGATATCCAGTAGTACTTTGACTTCAACAGGCTTCGACATTAACAGTACACAATTCATAAGTAATGACAAAAAAAAAAAGATGAGCATGCTGGCGCAGCGTCCGCACATGTGCATTTGCGTATGTACCATGTTGTATATCAGGGGTAATGCCAACACTCTGCAACAGAGCCTCGGCCTCCTTCCTCTTCTTCTCCAGGTCCGAGTCTTCGGCATCCGCGGCACGCTTTGAGTCTCCCTGCGGAGGACAAGGACAAGCTCCAAAAAGAACTCCCGCCTTTTTACCGTCACTATTGTCACGTGACTGACATCCTTCTTCTTCTTCTCTTCTTCTTTTCTTTTCTTCTCCTCTCGAATCTGGGCGATGCGCTGTTTCTTCCTCTCGAGCTCGGCCTTCAGCTCACTCTTGTCAGACATCCTGCCTGCCTGCCTGCCTGCCTGCGTGCGGGGAGAGACGCCAGCGTCCGCTCATCAAAGAGTACAGACAGACACGTGAACACGGGGATATGCTTTGGCCTGCATGTTAGTCAAGAAAAACAGTATTCTGTGCTGTTTCCAAAAAAGGAAGAAGTGGCCCTGGGCCTGTCACGCTGCTAGTATGAGGACTGCTGCTTATTACAATGTTCTCTTTATATGTGCTCATATCGGGCGTTGTCCAGGACGGATGGCTCGACATGACAACAACGGTGTCATTACTACCCCGCAAATGCTTTATTAACATGGGAGCCAACTTTTGGGCATCTATGACGTCATTGTTGTAACCTAACCAAGATGCTCAACACCGCCCCTCCCGCTGTCATAACAACTGTGGATGATAATAATAATAGTTCTTTAAGACCCATCTAAATATCAAGTGAGATTTTAATCACTTGATCCATGTTTTCCACCGACTCGGTACCCTGGTTTGATCTCCTTAAAAACCTTACAGACAGACTGGCCAAGCAGCTAGCTATCAACGTTAGCATGCTAATCCGAGAGGGCCCTCGAGATGGATGCATCGGGGGAAAAAAACAACCGCACCCAGCCGACCGACTACACATGTACGATGGGAAGACTCGGAACGGAATAACCACCTGACGTCCAAGTAAAAGAGTCCAGTGACAAAGCGGTCCGCTTTGGTCAGTCTGAATCCCGATCGGAAGATGAACGGTGATGATGCTGGAAGTGGAAGCACAACGGAGTGGGTTGTGCCAAAGCCGTTACCCCCGTGAAAATCCCTAGCCCCTGCCGCGGGAGCGCGCACGCACGCATGCACGCACGCCTTGAGTGGAAAGCGGAAACGAAAGACGATTTCTCTCTTGCAGCCACTCCGTGTTCTTTGATGCTCAAGACTGCCTGTAACGTTAGCAACCACCCAGAACGGGGCGTTTAAAATTTCCAAACCAAAACGCTAACAGCACATCCAACGCCAATCTTTAGACTTAAGTGGAATATAACGACGTCGGTAGCACCGCTGACGTTGATCGTAAAGGTAAGTGCCGACATAAATTGCCGCCGGGCGTGGTTTTAGTTTAGGATACTCCGAGGGGGGGGGGATTGTCCGCTTTCGCTTCGTTCCGCAACGCTATCAGGCTAACGTTAGCTTCATGCTAACGGAGAGCTGCTAAGCATCATCTCGTTTCACTGGCGTTAAGTCAATTCACGCACTTCTTTCTTTTTGTACATATATATCTATAAAAAAATTACACCATCGTGTCTGTGTTGTGCGTTACCCTTTATTCTTCAAATGTGTCACATTGGTGCTAATGCTAAGTGCGCTGTCCAAAAAAAGCCTCGCCTGCTTCTGACAGCTCATCTCCATAGGCCAATATTACGTACATCTACATGTAATATTCTATCGCCTATTTATACAGAAAACACGCAAAGCCAACCTTTTTTGTATGTCAACGTGACACAAGTTAACGCGAACGGGCTGCAGTTACATTTTTACAGCATCTGCGTCAAATTGTGAAGTACAGTAAACCCCAATGTGCAGCATCGATGCAACGACTTGCTAAATAGAGGCAATAATCAAGTGGTGCTTGTGGATTGTTGTCGGCACTATTGCTTGTATTATCAGGCAGAGTGCCCCGCCCTAGTTTGGCATCTTAGCCTCTTATTGTATGTACTCATGTATGTCCATTTTGCACACTTTCAATCATCGAAGCTTGGGTTACTAATTTGAAAGGCGTAACAACATGCTGTATGAAAACCACTCCTTTAACGAGTCACTTTGAAAACCTTGCGTCTGTATCTATCGGTCAAACAGTCTTGTGACTAAAAGTGGCTTTGAAAAACCATTAGGATTTGAGCAGACTGTAGCAACAATGTCAAGGGTTTATGTTGACTAAAATACTCACTAAGTGTTGCATTAAAACTGCTCTGACAGTTTGTTCCAAACCATAAAGTATATGGTAAGTATGGTATATACTTTAACCAAAATAAAGTACATTTCACATTGAGAATGCTCTATTGATGGCAGGGCGCTGTGACATTTGAGCTGATAACCACAGTGGCTGTTCACGTGTGCCGTGACTTGCGTCCTCCCCCATCTGTCATCGAGATGTAGATGATATTGACAACAATTGTATTATTGTGAAAGAGGAAGTGACTTTCCGCCCCACCCTCCCACTTTAACAGCTGTTGGGTGAGCAATGTCACCGGCCCCCAGCTGCGACTGCCCCCACCTGGATTGTGTGGGGGAGATCACCAAGGAGGAGCTCATCCACAAATCTCATGTGAGTCCGTTTGTTTCTTTTTTCGATGATGACAATACCTGATGTGTTGTGGTCTGAACGCAACATATAGCGTGGTGCTATCGATGCTAATATGCACGTCATATCTCCAGGGCCAATGTCAAGACTGTAAAGTTGGGGGACCAAATTTGTGGGCTTGTTTGGAGGTAAGACAAAAGAGTGAGAGCGAAAACCCCGTCAAATATTGGAAGGAAAACGAAATGGATTGCATTTCTGTGTTACTAGAATGGCTGTGCGTACGTTGGCTGCGGAGAGTCCCATGTGGATCACAGCACGGGACACTCGCAGGTGAGACTGAAAAAGTGCTCCTTAAATGGCTTAAATCACCAGATTTAAAGGCCACATATCAAAGCGCTTAAACATGTCTGCCATAGTTCCTTTTATGAATCATTTAGACGGACTCTTTCTTTGTTGTCTGGGCCTCTTTCCCTGCTGCTGTGTGACAGCTAATGCAGCGTCCATCAATAATGCACACGGGCGGGTGACACCCCCCAATTCACACTGGTCTCCAAAATACAAATGAATGTCCCCCCCCAATTCACACTGGTCTCCAAAATACAAATGAATGTCCCCCCTCAAGTCAATCTCGTCTCCAAAATACAAATGAGTGTTCTCATTGTGAGCTACTTCCTCAGACAAGCTTTTGATGTGCTGGGTTCATTTGTTCCGGTTGCACGCAGGAGAGCGGCCACAACCTGACGGTGAACCTGACCACACTGCGAGTGTGGTGTTATGCCTGTGGCAAGGAAGTCTTCTTGGACCGTAAACTAGTCCCTCAGCCCCCGCAGTCTAACAGCAAGCCTCTCGCCTCCTCCCAGCAGGTACATGCCACCGCCCCTGTCCTCTTATCATTTAGATTAGCACGACTTTATCTTATCATTTCTCTCTTTCGTAACAATGTTTTTCTTTGTGTGTAACTCACCGAAGGGTAACAACAGGGCTTCTCCCGCGAGCCCCACCTCTCTCCGCGTGACGCCCAACAGTGTTTGCGAAGATCTGGACATGGAGACGGAGGAAGAGGATGACATGCGCGCTCGTGGTAAGCACCACTGTATTTACACAAGAGACATGAGCCACTTTCTGCAAAAGCCAATATTGAGGTATGAGATGGTTTTTTTTTTTTTTTTTCATATCCCTGCCACCCACAGTGACTTAGGGCCAGCCACTTCTGTTTGTGATTGGTTGCTTAACTGCACTCCCGCTTCCCTTCCCAGGCTTGACGGGACTGAAGAACATCGGCAACTCGTGCTACATGAATGCCGCTCTTCAAGCCCTGTCCAACTGGTGACTATGTGCCATATTTTACGTGACAATGCCAGTTCATTTTGCTTCGCCTTCACGCAGACACAAAGATGCTGCAGTTATAAAAGAAGGCCAATTGTTGCACCCTGCGGCCCGGTATTTGTTTATTGGCCCGCCCTTTACGATTGGCCACGAAAGTAACAAAGTTTTGTAGCAAACAGCAATCCTCCTCTGCAGCATTGCGTGCCCAGAGGCTGGTCAAATTTGCGCTAATGGAAAAGCTGGGCGTGAATTTGTAAACACAATCACTTTCCACAAGCCAGTGGGAATACTCTGTGCTTTCCTTTAATGACGCTTTTTTTTTTTTTTTTTACATTTTTGGGGAGGGGCAGTGTGTTTCTCTTAGCATCCGTCCGACAGTGACAAAGTGTCCTTTTGTCACAGCCCGCCATTGACACAGTTCTTCCTGGAGTGTGGCGGTTTGGTGAGAACGGACAAGAAGCCGGCGCTCTGCAAGAGCTACCAGAAACTTGTGTCTGACCTGTGGCACAAGAACAGGTAGGCAACCTTTTCCTCTTGTTGAAAACAAATAGCCTGCCGGGTGGGTGCCCTTTCTTCATGTCTGTGGCGTCATTGCAGACTATCCTACGTGGTCCCGACTAATCTGTTCCAGGGAATCAAAGCCATCAACCCAATGTTCCGAGGATATTCTCAACAGGTGTGTGTGTGTGTGTGTGTGATATTTCTTTCTTCATTAGTGCTTTATAGGCGTAAGAACGGAGTGGCCTTGATGTCAACGCCGCATTGGGTTGTGTTTCAGATTGAGTGACGTCAGTAATACTTGTGATTTCCAAACTGTTCCATCCCACAGGACTCGCAGGAGTTTCTGCGTTGCCTGATGGACCAGCTGCACGAAGAGCTGAAGGAGACGCTGCCCGAGCCGTACGAGCCGTCTGGCGGCGGCGGCACGGTGGAAGGCGGCCCGGCCAGGGAAGATAACCACAACCAGTCAGACAGCGACTTTCAGTCCTGCGAGTCGTGCGGGTGCAGCGATCGGGCCGACGGCGAAGCACCGCACGCGGGCGCGCCCGCCGCCGTCGTCGTCGACAACGAGGCGGAGATGCTGATTCCCGAGCAAGACGACCTTCAGGCCAACAGGGAGTGGCAGAAGGAGAAGAACATGATCAACGACATCTACCGCGCCGGGGAGAACGCAGTGGCGGACATGGACAAAGAGGTGGACACCACCACTGAGACCACGCCCATTATCAGCAGTCAGGGACACATTAAGACGCAAAGCAGGACATCGGGTAAGGAGAAAAAGTGGATATGTCACACCTGTTTGGATATTTGCCCTTCAGCTTGTGCCTAGAGAACACAGCATTGTGCAAAATTGTCATCAAATTTGAGAGAAGATTACGTTTGTAAAACACTGTGATGCATTTGATGGTTCATCCGAAAAGATCCCAACTTTTCGTGCACGTGACTCTCTGTGATCACTGTTTGACTCTCTCTCCTTCTGCTTCAGAGTCTTTTCCAGACATCCAAATGTCCAACGTGACAAGACCACAAAGTCCAGTCCCTCTGGAGAGCCACAAAATGTCCAGCAGCCCGCCCAAAGCTTCCTCTGTGTGGCCCAGTCTGAACAATGCACATAAGAAAGGTAAATGATAAGTTTCCTACCCACAAATACAGCTCCAAATATCACTTTGGGAAGGGGACTGGTACTGGACAGCGGTTCTCATTCTCCTCCCTTGGTTGTTAGTATTCATTCTGCTTGTTTTCTTTTTCATTCTACGGAGCTCACTCAGTCTTATGGCGTATGTCCTCTTGCTGCCTGTCCGCAGCGATGAGCACGTTCTCCCCGGCCAAGACCAAGTGTCAAAGGAGGTACCACAGCGTCATCTCGGACGTGTTTGATGGGACTATCGTGAGCTCTGTGCAGTGCCTCACCTGCGATCGGGTCGGTGTTATCGTCTCCGCATCCATCCATTGGCGCACGTGCTCAATGACCACTTGCTCACCATCAGGTGTCGGTCACGCTGGAGAACTTCCAGGACATCTCCTTACCCATCCCGGGGAAGGAAGACCTGGCCAAACTGCACTCTGCTACCCACCAGACATCTCTGGTGAAAGCCGCCGGCTCTTGCGGGGAAGCGTATGCGCCGCAGGGCTGGATCGCATTTGTCATGGAATACATCAAGAGGTGCGTACACATTTGCTATTTAAGGCCTTTACACTGGAGCAGGTGTCCTCCATCTTGTCGGCTCCCATTTTCAGCTGGTTCTGGGGTCCGGTGGTCACGCTACAAGATTGCCTCGCGGCCTTCTTTGCCAGGGATGAGCTGAAAGGTAAAGTGAGCTGCTGCTGCTGCTGATGATTTTAGGGATGGACATAATCGTTTCCGGGATTGACTTCATTGATTATGTTTTTCATTTGTGGTGTGATTTTCTAGGCGACAACATGTACAGCTGTGAAAAATGCAAGAAGTAAGTTCCTTTAAGATTTTTTGTTTTTTAATGAACGTTCAAGAGATGTTTATTGATGTTTATCTTCCCCCCCAGGTTACGAAACGGAGTCAAGTTTTGCAAAATGCAAAGTTTGCCAGAGGTATCCCCCCCCTCTTGACACCACAAAGGACCTCAGCCGTGAAGCTCAGGCTCTTGATTGACATCAATGTCTTTTCTTCTAGATTCTGTGTATCCACCTGAAACGCTTCAGACATGAGCTGATGTTCTCCACCAAAATTGGAACCCACGTCTCCTTTCCTTTGGAGGGTCTGGACTTGCAGCCCTTCTTAGCCAAGGACAGCTCGACGCAGACTGCCAACTACGACCTGCTGTCAGTCATCTGCCACCACGGCACCGCCAGCAGTGAGTGGGCGGGGTGGCTGGCGGGCGCCGCTCGAAAGGTTCTTGTGATGGTCTCACCACCTCTTGCCTTCCTTCTGCAGGCGGCCACTACATTGCATACTGTAGGAACGACATAAACAATCTCTGGTATGAGTTTGATGACCAAAGCGTGACTGAGGTGCCAGAGTCTTGCGTTCAGAACGCTGAGGCTTATGTGCTCTTCTACAAGTAAGCCAACCCACCAATGCTTGCATGCATAACATTGCAAACGACATCTATCCCCAAGTCCGTGGTCCCCAGTCTTTTTTCCGCCCCGGACCGGTTCCGATTTTAGAGAAGTGTCTTTTGAAAATAGTTGAGATAGTTGATTTTCACTCTGGCACTGGATAACAGCTCATTGTGTCTCCCCAAAGGAAAAGCAACGAGGACGCCGTGAAGGAGCGAAATAGGGTGTCGGGCCTGCTCAACATGATGGAGCCCAGCCTACTGCAGTTCTACATTTCCCGCCAATGGCTCAACAAGTTCAAGACCTTCGCTGAGCCGGGGCCCATTTCCAATGACGATTTCCTGTGCTCGCACGGAGGTACCGTGACACATTTATATTTCCACAGCTGTTTTTCCTGAGTGTCTCTTTCCTCCCGCGTCAGGTGTTCCACCCAACAAAGCGGCCTACATTGAAGAGCTGGCCGTAATGGTCCCACAGAACGTGTGGGACCACCTGTACGGCAGGTACGTTGACTCGTCATTCCTCTCCTTCCCCGGGCATCTTAATGGCTATGGTTGTCTACTAAGGTACGGGGGAGGACCCGCCGTCAATCACCTGTACGTCTGCAACACCTGTCAGATTGAGGTGGAGAAGCTGGAGAAGCGGCGCAAGTCGGAGTTGGACATGTTTGTGCGGGTAAGTCGTCTCCCCATCCAGCACCTTGTCAATGAAACGGCGCGTTAACATTGTATGGGCGAGGCTGCCTTTTGTGTTCATCACCCAAGAGGGAGATGAGAGGTGTAAAGCTGATGAAAGCCTCGTTGTTAATGCAACCACACGGATGGATGCAGCTGCCTTAGCATCGACAACACACCCTGCTTCATTTCACTCAAAGACAACACGGACGGACGGACGGACGGGCACGTCATGTAATGACAGCAAAGGCTTTAGTTTTGCCATCATCTCATTGGGTCACTTGATTTATTCTGCGTGAAATCCCCCGCCGCCACTGCTCGCTCACTCACTCACTCACTCACTCACTCACTCACTCACTCACTCACGCCTACCTCCACATTTGCTCTCTCGGCAGCTGAACAAGGCCTTCCAGGATGAGGAGTCTCCGGTGGTCATATACTGCATCAGCATGCAGTGGTTCCGCGAGTGGGAGGCTTTTGTCAAAGGGAAAGACAACAGTAAGTGGATGTACGCACGCACGCACGCATGTGCACATCCAATTAGAGTGTGACATAAATCACAAAGAAGATGCAAAATTGTTGCTGGATGTGTCAGCCACAAAAAGAAGAGCTCTGAAAAATGACACAAAAGCGTTGTTCTTAGCTTCCCATGCATGACAACAACCTTTTATTTGTCTTTCTCAAGATCCACCAGGACCCATTGATAATTCCAAGATAGCGGTGAACAAGAGTGGCCATTTAACTCTCAAACAAGGTACAAAAAGTCATGTGGAATGTTTTATCAATGTCGTGTCTCTTCACTTGTGACAATATAGTGGAACGTGGAAAAAAAGTGCTTGAGTGACTCTTGTTTTGTTTGTTTGTTTGTTTGTTTGTTTGTTTGTTTGTTTGTTTGTTTGTTTGTTTGTTTTAGCCTCACCATAACACCTTTGTTAACTGATCAAGTCACATTTGAACAAGATACGAGTGACATTATTTAAATGAGTGTTATATGTGTCCATTTTCAAAATCAAACGTGGCCCTTGAGCACAAGGGTTTGCAACTCATTAACATTGTTTCTCCGTCTGTCTCTGCAGGCGCCGACTCGGGCCAGATCTCCGAGGAGACGTGGAACTTCCTGCACGGCATCTACGGCGGCGGACCCCTGGTGACCGTGCGGCCCAGTGTGGTTGCCGGCCACCAGGAAGCGGATGCCTCCCACCAGTCAGAGGAAAAGATCGAGGTGGAGACGCGCTCGCTTTAAAAAAACAAAACAAAAAGCAGACAAAGAATGAGCCAACGAGATAAAGTAAACAAGGCCTTTTTCCATTTTCTTTTGCACTTGGATTGGAAACGCATTCACGCAAAAAAAAGGAGGCCGACATTATCTGCTTACGCGACAGTCTGCTCCGAAAAGGGAATCAAAACGTTGTCGTATTGTACAAATGTCGATATGTTTCTATTAGCACTGCAATTGTCTCGTGTCACTATTTTAAATGTGTGCAGCTAGATAACGACCACATAAAAAAAAAAAAAAAAAAATCCACGGAATGCCATTTTATTTTGACCAAATGAGCACATGTACCAAGTGTTCATGACACTTGTACTATAGATAGCACTTCCACCGACCGACAGACATCTTAAGGTTATGAAGGGACAGACGAGTCTCAGGAATTCATTGTGTTTTGTCGTGCAGAGCGGCGCTTCTCAACTGGTCTGCTAGCCTCTTTTCTCTTGAAATCCTCATCATTTGATAGCATTTCATGCCTCGCTTTGCTCCACTCTCACGAAAAGCTGCGCCCATCTCTTTTGGATACCTGCTTCTGATTGGAGTGAATTCACAAGTGAGGTTTTGTTTGGCAAGTACTCGCCCTGGTAATAAGCCCAATTGTCCCTGTCCCATTCCGACAATGTGTCCTTGTGAATTTTGCTTGGGCGGGGTGAATTTGAACAAGAAAACGACCCCTTTCCACGGTGATCAAAATAGTCTCCACACTTTGTCAAAAAAAGCTGCACAATACTGAGTAGACATTCCTACCTGAGAGCCCAAGAATCTATCCAAAATGGCTTTCCAAAATGGCTTTGAAATTGAGCTCACCACAAGTGTCGCTAACCAAAACAGCGGCACCAAACGACACACACACACACACACACACACATCTTGAGCCGTGTCATTTACGTTGACTTTTGCTTCCACCCCACCGGTTGAGAATCGCTGTTTTGACACACAAACGGGCATGCAGATGTTTGAATGTAATAATGGTGTATGTTGGTTAAGATTCAGCACTTGCTTATTTATCACGGACAATGAGTTGAAAAAAAAAAAAAAGAATGTGCGTTTTTTTTCTTTTGTATATACATCATGAAATACGAATGCACGCTTTGAACATTGAAATCTCACAACTCCTAACTGTGCACGAGCTAGCCTAGCTAGACACACCACCGCAGTATAGTATAGTATAGTAAGTAGTAATGGGCAGCATTGTCAGTCTTAATGGAGGACATTATTTTGCATATCGGATGCCGTATGTGTTAACCTATGGACCATTAGTCGGTAATACCTATTCCGATTTTCTTTTTTGATGCCTCGCACAATAAAAGAAAAAAAAAACAACATGGATGGAATCCTGATGAATGTGTGCTCATCTTGATGAATCCACAACATAAATGAATCTCGCCCACATTCCTCTTGATCACAAAGGCCGAGTGCCGCTGAACTCCATGTCTCCCTCCTTCCTCTGACACAATTGATTGAAATGATCAGGCTTCCTCTGGGCGCATTGATCATTTGAAACCTGTGTTGGCGAAGGGAGACGTTTAAAACAAGCCGAGCACAACTCCAGACACAGATCAAAGTGCTTTATTCATACCTACTAAACTAAAGCAGTAAGGACACTTGGTGTTTCAAATGAGCCATCGCTGGTCATGAAAAAAGTGTTGACGAATGAACTTTGTTTACAAAAGCTTGGTCAGACTAGGCTTCTGCTGAGAGTCCGATGATGGGATCAGGAACAGGAAGTGCCAAAATAAAAACAGCACAAAGTGAGAGGCTCTAGCAGAAAATCATATCTAGGGAAAGAAAGTCGAATGGGAAGTAGAAACCTATCAAAATGAAAGCAATGCCTCAAATGCACATTGGTGGAAGATCCAAATCCAAAAAGAAAGTTGCTCAAAAGCAACTCTTGATGAGTCCAACCAAAAGCAAGCAAGCAAGCAAGCAAGCAGTCAGTCCCAACATGAACGCTTTTCCCACCAAGTCGTCCTAATGCTTGTGATCCACATTTGCTGTGGATTACAAAGCATTTCAAGGCCACGAGAAGCCAAACATGTTGCCGAGTGCGGCGGCACACGAATGGCGCCCTCGCACGCCAGAGCCAAAGCCAGAGCCCGAGCTCGAGCCGGTGCCGGAGCGCGCCGCTCGGCTGCACTGTAAAAACATGGCTGCGAGCGAGCGTGCAGTGACCGTACGGAAGTGAGGTACGTGCTACATTCTTTTGAGGGCTCCGCAAATGTTTAACCAGACTACGGAGCGTTTCAATCGGCTGGCGCTGGAGGGGAAAAAGACACAAACGGCCGGAGTGTTTGTGAACGACCGCCGCCGTTTGCAAAATTTAACGGCAAACTTGGGAGCGGAACAATCGGCTAAGCTAGTGTGGCTAACACTTAGCTACAGGCTGACTGCCACGATTCTCCCGACCGGTTTTATCAACTCGCCTAGCCTAGCAGAGACTCTTCTCGGGTCGAATGGATTAACGTGGAAGCCCCGCCACACCGGAGTCTCCCTAGGTAGCCACTTTACTCATTTCGGCCGTTGACGGCTCGCCAACGTGCCGTATTTAGCTCCATTTAAGCGCTAACCCAGCGGTGTTTTGCACTCAAGTTAGTGCTAACGTTTAGCTCGCCCACCGCCCCCGGCTGCGCTCTTGATATGAAACTACACTTGTGTGTATTATATGTACGTTGTTTTGCAACTCAACGGATTGTATTCCACTTTTAGGCTCACTCTTAAGTCTCGCTTGAGTAGCAACCGGTTCCTGCTGCACATGCCGAGCAAGGACGCGGGGATCCGAGCCCCTGTACTCGGGATGCACGCCACGCCACCCCGTGGATGTCACGTTGACGCTAGGCCCCCATGGAAGTGTGGAGACGAAAGTGGACTCAAAAATAACAAGCACACTAGGCTTTAAATTGAGGACAAACGTCCCCAAACATTGCTAGCTAGCTAGCTTGCTTGTTTGCTTCCTTTAGCCAGCGCTCTTGGCTGGTTTGGCAGGTGTGCTCACGCACAATTGTGCACATTGTCGCCTTTAACACTGCCTTAAATCACTTTTGGGACGAAATTGTCAATACGAGCACGTTCGTTTCACTTTCAAGCCGGGCATGCATGTTTCTGAAGAGGATATGATCAGTCAGTATGCAGCCTCTTAAATCGTGCCAAATTCCTAGCGTAATCAATGAAGCCCCCCCCCCCCTCAAAAAAAAAGTTAGTTTTGGTCTGTTTTATGAGGCACTAACATCGTATTTCGACTTTGTCAATGTTTATGAACAACAGTGACAAGGTTGAGCCAAGCAACCAGCAAAAATAGAGCTCGGTTCACAATCTGTGATTTCTCTACACGGACCTTAGTTTTGAAATAAATCAAACAATATTGAAATATTCAGGTCATCTAATGAGATAGTGCTGCAACAATGTCTCTCCCCTTTGCTGCGTTGTGTGTAAAATACACACACGGCTGGGTAAATGCAACGTTGCTTGATCTCTGAAAGAGGCTGATAAGGAACTCAAAAGGAAGGAAGTCATGAATTAAGGCATCCTCCCGCTTGGAAATTCTCTGAAGCTTTTATAAGGCTGTCAATTTGACCCTGAAACAGGTCATTACTATGTTTTCCCATTGGGAGTAATTGATTCTCAGAATGTTGCTCTTTATTTCCAGTGTGGACGTGTAGGCAGCATTTGTTAGCGTATTAGCTAATTACCTCTGCTGCTACGAGCTAGGCTGTAACGATATGTTAGCGTTTGTTCAACCGAGCTGATCGGTTTCTCCCAGAGAAGAGTTAACGAGCGTGCCTCGTTAATTTGTTGAGTTGAGCTGAATGTAGAGCGTTTGCTCCTTTTGCCTCCTTCCTGTTTTACGCATGGATGCGTCAAGTTAGCCGTCTCAGCAGCCGGCATCGGCGGAGTGCAAGTAATGTGTGCACGTTAAAGCACGATTGACTCTGCAAAGTTGCGTAAATGCACAACACTGCTTGCAGAAAGATCCAAATCAAAATGCTCTCCACACTGGCGTCAACAGAATGTCTTATCACAAAGAGGAAATGCAAACTTTCCAAAATAAAAGAAAATCTCCAGCTCCCCCAAACCGCCGACATTGATTTAACGCCGTCGTCTACAAGTAATGGCACAGAGCTTTTGTGTTCTCTGCTTGAATGTGTCCTTTTCATGATCATCTCTGTCTCTGCGGTGCTAATTGATGTGTTCCTTTTAAGCTCCTTTTACGACCCGCAAAGGACACCGCCGTAATGACTCAATGTGACTTTCAGATGCCGGACCGGCACCTTTTAATTTTTTATTGCGCTCTTTCGATTCATTAGCGGAATTGACCCGGCACTCTGTTCTCACGCCATGTTTTGTCGAAGGCAGTCAGTCAGTCAGTCAGTCAGTCAGTCAGTCAGTCAGTCAGCCAGCCCTGTGCGGCAACTTTTTATTTGACCTCATTTGTTGTGGAAAGTCTGAACGCATTTAACATCTCATTGAATGTATTCATTCCGGCCGGGTAAGTGGGCGAAAATAACTTCATTCATTGCGGATTGCTTCGTTTCTATCGTCAGATGTGCGATAGCGGCGAGCCAATTACACGCTGCGGTCATTAGCGGCATAGCAGTCGAGTCAGGCGAACAGATTGCCAACCCTACGGATTTTACATTCACAGTAGTGTGTGTCTTTGCAGGTGCCCACGTTCCGCCACAGTGGAGAGCGCACCAGGATGAGGAGATTGTAGGCAGCCGCCGTAGTATGGCCGCGTCCCGTTCCTCGCGCGTCACAAGGTCATCGGTGGGGCTCAATGGATTGGACGAGAACTTTTGTGGGCGCACGCTCAGAAACCGCAGCATCGCCCAGCCGGAAGAGTCGGCCGCGTCTCCGCTGCCCAGGGCTCGCTCGCCCAAGAAGAGGCAGGAGGCCCGCCAGGATTCCAGGCAGCTGGCCAAACAGGACATCAAGCCGCTGTCCAAGCCGGACCCCAAAAAGGAGAAGACCAAGCAGGATGCTAAAGAGGACACTGACAACCAGTCGGTCCAGGACTCGGAGCGCCCGATCTCGTCGGAGGGACGCTTAAAGGACTCAAAGGAGTGTAATAGTTCTCCGGCGGGCGAGCAAGACTTTTTGGCCGCTCCTCGCAAACGGAGCGGCTCGTGTCTCGAAAACGACGTCAGCCCCGAGAAGTCGGAACATTGCGATCGAGGGAACGGGGTGCCGGATGCTCCTCCTTTAATCAAAAGGGCCAAGCGGTGTTCCCGAGTCGAGGAATCTCGGGAACGCCAGGAGGACGCCGGGAGCCCCGAGAGTCCCGTCTCTCTTCCTGAACCTTGCGAGGGGAACGCTCGTGTAGACGTCCCCGCCCGGAACTCTGACTTAGCTCCCGACTCACCTGTCCTCGAGGAAGGGGAGCTGGCCAAAGATGGCCGGGTGGAGCGTGAAGGGGCGCTGGAGTCCCCCAATGCTCATAAGGCCTCAAACGGGCTCGGGGACAACGCAGCGGAGAACCGCGCCACCCTCGCCGAAGAGTCTTCGAGCCCAGTCTCCGCCGTCGGCTACCCGCCGCTGCTCAACGGCGGCCGGGTCGAGGCGCCCCCCTCTCCCCGCCCCACGGTGCCTTGTACGAACTCTAGTCCGCCGCGCACGGAGGTCGCCGCCTCGGCGGAGCCGCCCGCTTGGTTCTCCCCGGAGGATCCGCTGCCTGAGCTGGTGGTGGCCGGGGAGCAGGAAGTGGAGGACGTAGAGGTGGACGTGGTGGGCGACCCCCTTTGTTTGGCCGGCGAGGAGCAGGTGATGGACAGCGAGGGCGACGGAAACGCTCGCCCGCATACGCCGGTGCCGGACGCCGCTTCGCCTCCCCCCGCCGCCTACAACAGTAACTCAGGAGAAACAACGCCCCCGCTGGCGACGGGTCCGCCGACCGCCGAGCCCGGGTGCACGCCCCTGTCTTTTGTCCAGCTCTATGAACACAGGTACACTCTGCGGACTTCGCCCCGCAAGGCCAAGGCCTGTTCTCCACCTCGAGACGCAGCCGCCCCGAAGGAGGACGGCGAGGCGTCGGAGGGGATGGACGAGGACTTTCTCGCTCCTTCAGACTCTTTGTGTCGCTCCGACCACGACGAGACCACCCGCGCCGAGCCCGGAGACGAGACGAGCCGCGACGACGGCGCCCCCGTGGCGCCCGGAGACGTCGGCAAGGAAGCGCTGTGCGGTCACGCCGCGGAGGAAGAAGAGGAGGAAGAGGAGGAGCCAGACGTGTATTACTTTGAATCCGACCACCTGGCTCTGAAACATAACAAAGAGTACGTTACGTGCAAGGGACTTTGGCGTGGGGGGGGGGGGGGGGATTCCTTTGGCTTTGCCGCCTCGCTCGTGTTCCTCAGCCTAATCTTTCCACTGTTGCCTTTCTACTCGTCTGCGCTGTCAAATAATCCCGCCATGCTCTTGATTTAAATGGGATTTGTAGCTGGTAAAAATTGAAATAATGCGCCGTAATACCCCGGAACCTCGAGCGTCGAATGCAGTCTGCTTTGTGACAATATCCCATCCCTCCCCCGTCCCGTGTAAATAGGTTTCAGGCTCAGACATTGAATAGGCAAAAGCAGTGCTCCCCACTAAGTATGCTTCCCAGTTACCTGAAGAATGTTGATTTAAAAAAACAAAAAAAAAAACAAGATCAGTTTAGGTTTACATTACAGAGGTCACGTGGTCCGGCTTTAAAACACAATCGCGTCAACGTCTCGCTCTGGTATCGGCAGATATTTCACATTCAGCGCAGGCGGCAAAGTAACCGGATGGAGAGGTGGATCAATACCAGCCGGGAGTCATTTAAAGGAAGCGTGACTCTGCGTTTTGAGACCGGAACTCTCGCTGTGTGTCACTTGGGGTTGGAGTGCGAGGTTGTTTTCATTTTGTCCAGTTGCGTTGACAACCCCAAAGTAGACAATTCCAGTAACGACACGACACGGAGAGTACTCTTCTTTGGGCCCACAGTTTGAGGACCCCCCGGTTATAGTTATGTTCCGTCCGTTTTTGGAGTCCAATTTCCTCCATTTTGGTGCTTCTAAAACGGTCGTCCATCTGAATATTCAATGTTACGTCGCCTGTCGACGTGGGTAATGTTTGAGGAGCCCGTCACAGCGCGTTAACGCAGATGGACGCGTGCCGACGGGCCTTTGAGTCAGTCCCGCTCGCGTGGCCTTTCTCTCCAAATGGCAAACTCGGATGGCGCGAGCCAGCCGTTGTTTGACGCGCGACCGTTCTGATAGCTAGAGACACAGTAGCTGGAAATGAGTCAATCACGTGATGTTCTTTCAGTTACCAGAGGTTGTTGCAGACAATTGCCGTTCTCGAGGCCCAGCGCACGCGGGCCATCCTGGACTTGGAGACGTTGGGGCGGCACCGAAGAGAGGCCCTGGCTGACCCCATCACCTTTGTGGAGCAGCTGCAGAAGAGGGTAAGCCAAATCTACGGCTCGGAGTTTGATCGGTCCATTTTGCCTCAGCGAACTGTATTTGTGTTTATTGCTTCCGATGTTCATTTTCATGCGAAAGTGACAGTCAGAGCATGTTCTGACTGAAGTGCACAGAGGAGCCACTTCACAAAATGCAGTCACTGTTGCCGAGTTACCTCCGAACAAAGTTACTACTTTGGTATTTATTCTTTGACAAGGCGCACGGTCCCGTCAAGCCACGCGCTTTGAAACCAATATGTGTCTTTTTCGGGCTTCTGCAGAAATAGATGCAAATGAATGCATCAAAAAACAACACGCCGAAAAACTTGCTTCAAAGCTCGTTTGGTAACAAGAGAAATCATCAAATCTCAGAAGTCCTGGATGGAAAAAAACAAAACAAAACCCAAAACCTTGTTTTGAATAATCTCATATTCATGTCATTTTTTTTTCTGAAACCAAAGAAGGGGATCTGAAAATACGTAGGATAGGAGTTTTATTCAGCCAGCTCTACTTTAAAGTCATGTTGGGTTTCGGTGGCTTTCTTCAGGTGAATCTGGGACTGCCGTGTCCCCAGCGTGTGGTTCAGCTCCCGGACCTGGCGTGGGAGCAGTACACCTCTGGCCTCGGGGATTTCCAGAGGGAGTTCTGCGACAAGAAACGGAAAACCAGGCGGCTCAAGCTCATCTTTGACAAAGGTGTGGCGGCCGGCCGGCCGGTCAGTCCAAAATGGCCACCTTTTCACATGCCTCCTTCATAGGTTTGCCCGCCCGACCAAAAAGTCCCGTCGAGCCCAAGAAAGACTGTGAAGCCTCCACCTTGTACTCGTCACTGCCCACTAGTGACGCCCCAGAGAACGGCAGGCAGACGCAGGTCCGACTTAAGCGGCAGCATCAGCTCTTCTAATATGTGTCTGCTATTTAAGTGTCCCTCTGCGTCCACAGATGATCCGGGGTAGGCTTTGTCACTCCAGCAAGCCCGACACCTTTAACCAGCTGTGGACGGCGGACGAGCAGGTAATCAAAAGCGCACGTCTGAACACGCTCGCGTGGCAGACGCGGCGTCGTTCACGATCACACGTCCTCCGTGTTGGCTTTGGACCCGTTAGAAGAAACTGGAAGAGCTGCTTCTCAAGTTTCCTCCTGAGGAAGTGGAGTCCAAAAGGTGGCAGAAGATCGCAGACGAGTTGGGCAACCGGACGGCCAAACAGGTCAAATGGAACACTTGACTGCAAAGTCCAATGTAGCAAACTCTAAAGATTGAAAAGTGGATTTGAGTTCAATGAACGTGTGTGTTGGATCGGATTCCCTGTGACACGGTTGCAGGTTGCTAGCAGGGTGCAGAAGTACTTCATTAAACTGACAAAAGCTGGAATCCCCGTGCCCGGAAGGACCCCCAACCTGTACATGTACACTAAGAAGGTAGGCTAACGCCTTGGCGCCATCTAGTCTTTCTACTAGCTCCACACCGAAAATAGCCCATGCTCCTTGTTTGTTTGTCGGTCAGACGAGCAGCAAGAGGCAGCACCACCTCAACAAACACCTCTCCCGGCCCTCCACCTTCCTCACCTCCTACGAGCCTCCCGTCTTCATGGACGACGACGAGGACGAGCGGGTGGCGTTCTACGGCGCCGTGCGCGACCCCGCGGACGACGACTCGGTCGGTTTGCGCCCTTTCTTCTTCTTCATCTGATCGGATTCAATGACTTGGTACATAGACAACGCTCGTTCCGGATCGCCGTCAGTTCATCGTTTGTCCGGGTGTGTCGCCAGGATGACGACGACGACGACGATGACGACGGCATCCCCGTGGACCTGCGTAATCTTCCCGAGTACAAAGAGCTGCTGGAGCTGAAGCGCCTGAAGAAACAAAAGCTTCAGGAGCTCTGCGAGGACAAGGCCGGCGTGCGACACTTGGGCTACAAGGTGATGCGCCGTACGAGCGCGGGCGCCGTTCCGTTTGCTTGCAAAAGTCTGTCACAGCCCAGCATTCTGTGCGCGTGCAGTGCGACGTGTGCGGCGTGGAACCCATCCAGGGTGTGCGCTGGCACTGTCAAGAATGTCCTCCGGAGAGCGCCGTGGATTTCTGCGCCAACTGCTCAGACCGGTCAGTTTCGTGAGTTCATGAGTTCACTTTTCGTATTTTACAAAGCACCATTCTAGCGTAAGACGAGCTCTCACTTTTCCCGGTGCAGCTTGTTCAAGACCGAGACCCACAAGCCCAATCACCGCTTGGACCCCGTGTACCAGCCCGACACTTTACTGGACCGCGACTACCGCCTGCCACAGAGCACCAGCTACAACTACCTGGATCCCAACTACTTCCCGGCCAACAGATGACAGACGAGCGGCAGGCGCCCATTCGCTCCACCGCACGCACGCACGCAGGCAGGCACGCAAGGCAGGCACACGTTGTCTTTCTTTCTCTCCAGCGCGCATGGCTCCATCGCTCAAGCCATGCCGGAACGCCAGCGGGCGAAGGAGGGAGAGCAGAGCAGAGCAGAGCAGCTCCGCTGAGGCCGGCCGGCCAAGTCGCCGGGCCTCAGCGAGGTTAAACCATGGATATTTGAAAGAAAAAGACAAAACAAAACAAAAAGTGAAGGCAACATTCCCGCGCGTCAAGAGTGGCGGTTTGTCGCGCTTCCACATTTCAAATGCCAACACAGCGGGTTTTTTTATTTGACCCCCTCCCACACTCACCCGTCAGTGTTTGCCACCATGAATCAATCACGTGAAGCGTTTATGGTGACCAGTAGTTGACGCTAGATGTTGTGCGTGTGTGTGTGTGTGTGTGTGCCATTGAAAATAATACAAAACAAAAAAAACATTGTTTAGTCCGTCATCTTTCAGTTGAAGTTCATGGAAAAAGATTGTATTTTTATTAAGCTATTTAAAAAAAGGAAAAAAAAAAGTTTTGAGGTGGTGCTCGGTGCCTCCACGTTTTTATACACACACACGCCCCCCCGCGCCCCCCCCCATAGGTCTTGTTTGTGCTGACTAGACACCATTCTCACCTATCCCCCCGGAAAGCCTCCCTCCCGCTTAAATATCTGTGTATAACAAGTCTGTTCTTATGTTAAAAAAATAATAAAATAATGTACAAAAAATGCTAGAGGAGACGCGTGGAAATAAAAAATTCGTGAAAATAGTTTTCTTGTCCATATTTCTTATTGACAGACGAGTCCAGCCAGTTGTTGAACCTCCTAAATAACAGAAGAATCCGTCTGGAAAAACATGTCCATTTTATGAAATAAAAATCATGCAATTGCCTTTAAATGTACTTCATTTGGCGACGGAAACGTGTCATTGCGCTTTAAATAGACAAAAACAGCATCGCGCACACACAAGAAACGATTGCAGAAGAATATTTAATTTGTCATGAAAGAGAGCCTTCATTATTGCGCTTTTGACCAGCAGAGGGCACTGTCACATAGCTAAAAGTCCAGTCGTCAAATGCACACACACACAACTTGATTGAAATGTAAGTAGCAGACTCAGATATTAAAGAGGAAGTCAACCCAATAAGACAAAACATATTGCCTAATCTAAACTTGGCATCATTAAACAAGTTTTTTTTTTTTAAATAATAACAATACGGTCAAAACTTGCATTTCCTCACTTAGCATTTTGGGCTCCAGTCCCAGAATAGGACGTAATCGGTGTTACTAATTAGCAGCCAGGTGTTACTGCCCGGCCGGCCGGCCAGGTTTTTGGGTGCACTAATGAGTGAAAAGGTTTTTACAGATTCCAAATGCTTCGAGAATTCCACAAAGGCGGAAAAAATGGCAAAGCGTCTTCATTTGATTGAAGCTGGCTGGCCACTCTCAAATGACTTGTGAATCTCATGTTTGCCCACCGACAATCGAAGGCAAACAAAGTTGAGGGACCCAAATAAGGTAGAAATCTCATTCAAGTTCTTTCTATCATTGATTGAATTACTGATGACTCAATAATGGATCGTGTCTTTTTATTTAGACAAGCATTCATATTTAATCAATATTATTTAGCACTGGATTTTCGAATGGAGAACCAGCGCGTACCCCGAGCGCGTACCCCGAGCGCACCATTGGTTTGCGGGTGAGACCAGAAGGAACGCGAAAAGCAATTCGTGACGTACAAATGGGGTTTGTTTTTGTTATTTTTTTCAATGATTTTTTTTTAATCCTCTATATTGACAGTGAATGCATGCTTTATGTTTACCATACAAAACATAAGGATGGGCTGTGCGTGACGGAATCAGTGTTTGTGTTGTGCAGCGGACTTGCTTCATCTGTACACTCTAACGTGCTTGCGTGCAAGTCAAATAGCGGCAAAGGACTCCATCACCTGGCAGATTTGAGCGAACACTTGGTCAGGTGACTTCTCGGCATCAATCTGCAAAATCAAAAGTTCCAAATGTGCTCAAACGTTGATGCATTAGGTTTCTCGAAACATGTGACAATACAACTTGGGAGAAAAATAGGTGGAGATGTGTTTGCGCTGACCGTGTGCAGCAGCTTTTTTTCTTCGTAGCGTTCCACCGCCGGCTCGGCGTCGGCCCAGAAGCCGTCATTCCTCCGGCACGAGGAAGCGTCTTTGAGCGTCGGCGCGGCCGAAGTGGAACTCCGGCGTCTCTGCAGACGACTGCTGAGAGTTTGGGTGGAGCAGCTGAGCAGGAGCACGGCGGTGGGCTCACCCATCTGACACATACATTTGTTAACTTCCCCTTTGTCCTCAAACCATAGAAGACGACGGACGGACGGACGAGTGATGCGGAACCACCTTGGCCTCGTACAGTTGAGCCTGTCTCAGGTCTACGGGGAAGCCGCATACCACCACGCCCCTTGTCTGACGTCTAGTCGCTGCTGCCCTGACAGCCTCGCACAGCACATCCATGGTAATGTCCTGTATGACACGCACACACGGACGGACGGACGGAAGGAAGGAAGTATGTCAAGCCATCACGTTCTAGACATCAAATCCCAGGCTCGATAAGACGGGCCCTCGTTTCATTGTCGGTGCTTCCGACAACGCCGACGGCGCAGATGGATCTGTGAGTAGTACTCGGTCAGAGATATACTTCGTAAGACAAATGTTTTGATTGCATTTTTGTCGATTGGATGGTGGCGTGATTTCTCGCTCTGCTAGCTTCAAAACAACCTTGACCAACCAATCAATTTGGTAAATACTGCAGAGGTGATGGAACTCCTCGGGCTGTCATGTTGACTCCTCTGTGACATTTGGCTTGAAAACTCACCTTTGAACGTGAGACAGTGTGTGTGTGTGCATGTACGTGTGTGTGTGTGTGTGGATCAAAGAGAGCTTACTGCTGTCATTTGACACATCAAAGTGCACAAGCGCCAACCACCACGCTTCTTCTTCCATGGCTTCAACGCCCGCATTTTACCCAAATGGTTTGACATTTTATGAATGGGCTTTTTTTTTTTGTCACAGTAGACCAGCTCCCGGTTTGGTGTGCTGCAGTGAAACTGGTAACAATGGTAGCTAGCGTTGCCGTCCGTCACTGACCTCCGGCAGGGGCTGTCCTCTCTGCAGGACGTCCCGTAGGTGGCGCCCCCTGTCGCCCGGAGTCTGCATTTCGCTGCAAAGCAGGTCGGCCACGGACACGCGACGCAGGCCCAGTTTGTCCTCCATGCGCTCGCATTGTGCGCGCTTGCCTGAGCCCGCAGCGCCTACGCCCGCATAGAAAATATAGTAGATTTAAATATGATGTCATAAGGTCTAGTCATTCCTATTTATGCATTATGGGTTAGGTTCAGCAACAGGTGGATTAAACACATTTAGTTTGTTAGTTATGAATGAGCAATTCTGTCTTTCCAAAGTGCATTTCCTGCACAAGGTGCTGTACACTTGAAAGCACAATACAGCTCAAGACTGATTGATTATGAAATAAGGTGATTAGACTGTGCAGGTGTGTATGCCAAATCATTTCCTTTGCACGTCTGCCGTTACGGTATGATCATTATCACCATGCTGACGATGATGTGAGTGGCACTAGTGGTAGATAAACATGTCATTATCGCTACACGGCATCCACACCGTCCATTGAGCCATCCACGGGCAGATTTTAATCCCCCCCCCCCCACCTATTCCGTGTGGATTTGATGGGTTGCCATAACAACAACGGTGCTGGCAGGGAAGAGCAAAGTCACAGCTTAAAGCTTCCTTCTTGCGTTCTTCCCTTCCTGTGAGTTGTTTTTTCACTTCCTAACTGCAACTTCGCCCACTCAGCTGAACAAAAAACATTTGGATGCCGAGAGAGAAGTCTTTCGCTTTTGTCTAGTTTAACTTTGTATGTATATTTTTGAAGATTCAGTATTTCTTGTTTTAATGCAACATTATTAAGTTTATTTTTAGGTGTTTATTTATTTCAAATTCCATCTTTTTGAAATTTCATTGGAATGTATGTGTAGTTATGATGATGTTTTAAAACTCTAATTCTATATTTTCTTGTTAAAATATTTGAGATTTTTAACATGACAACTGTAACCTATTATGTAAATAGTTTTAATTGTAATTGAATTTTGGCCGAAATGTCCGAGCAGTCTTGACTCGGGTAGGAATTCAGGTCCGACTAATGAGCTTTGCTGTTCCGTGTCGTGTGTGTGTGTGTGTGCGCGTACCCATCAGAAAGATGACCTTAGGCTTTTTTGGCACTGTGCAAAAACCTGTCAGAGAAAATGAGAGCAAGGTTCACTTTAGCACGGCCATGCGCGCACACTCGGGTATATGCGCAAGGGCTGTGGTGTCATGTTTCCAAAATCATCCAAAGTGTGCTGACGGAGGTGAATACTTACTTTCTTCACTTTCTTGGACGTATCCGAGCTCTTCCTCCTCTTCATCCTAAAAATATGCACACACAAAATTGGCTTGTTACTCTTCAATCCAGATCAAAATTGGGAATAAAATGATTTTTTATTTTTTTTTTGCAGTATAATCACAATCCTATTCAAATCTATTTCGTGTGAAGAAGAGAATTTTAGAAAATCATTGCAACAAATGTCCATTTTTCTTTTGACTTCAGAAATGTTTCTCTTGAAGAACATTTGGAGCTTTACAATTTTGAAAGAACTTATTCAAACAAGTGATGACTTGAACTCTTAGTGTCATTTTGTTTTGCTTTTCTTCTGACAAGCTCCTGCGAGATAAACATCGCCTCCGTGTTTCATCTCACCTCCTACTACCAAAGTAGTGAGCAAATGTGTGAAAAGTGAGTGCCAAAACATTGCTGTGCTAATTTCCATGCCCACCCCTCCTCCTAATGTTGATTCATTGTTTATTTAACAGATGCTCCAAGTTATTTACGCCGCTTCAGACTGCACACTGGAAAGCTACTGTGCAAATCGGTTCAATTAGCATTTGAGAAATGTCTTCGGTCACTTCACCCGAGACTACATTGTCTTTGATGTTCATTGCAAAAAAAAAAATGTGGACTTTTTGCTTCTTACCTACCTCATCAGTCTTTCCAGCAAAGTGGCCCATGTTGCATTCAGGCAGCTCGCTCGGAGCTGTGGGCGACAAAACATATAACTATGACTTGATTAAATTGGGATGCCTTGACAAGTTGTCTTCCTCCGTCTGCAAGGACCTGCTGACATTTCCCATGGCGACGTCACTACATCCGCCGCTCGGATGACACACGGCCATCCCCCTCGTCTTATTCGTCATCATCGGCACCCAGCTGCCGTTCCAGAAGTAAGTGAAAAGAATTGGAACGCGTTTTCTGCTTATGCAAAGACTGATTGGGGATCATTATCTGTCAGTATCTTGAAATTCCTCCCAAGTGAAAGAACAGAAAACCATTTGTTCATCCGCTTTAAATGTCACAAGAACTTTGGGGCAAATGGTTGGAGTTTTGCAAAGGCACCTCATAACTGGAAGAATTTGATAAGAACAAATGGATAGCTTCTGGAAGAAAAGCAGATCATGCTTGTTGGATGGGCTCCACTGCAATTTCCAATTCAATGTCTTGTATGATGTTCAGATTTTTGAGACAAAACTCAACTGCGTGAGCGTGATGCTGATGCTAGCAATAAACTGAGACACGCTTATTTGATTGCATCCATTTAAGGCCTTTCCCATGGCAAATTGCTGCATGGCATCCATCAATGAGAACACGTGAAAAATGGATGCGATGCTCGCTGCCTTACGCAAGCATTGGCAAGTAGCCGCCGTCTGACCTAAATTATTGTGCGCTTCTCAAAGCTTAGCTAGCTCCGCAATGCCGGTTGCCATGACAACAAGTGCCGTAACCAGGGAGCCGGTGGGAGATTTTTTTTTTTTTTTTACTCTTATCTCACCTTGGTTCCTGATAAACTCCCTACAGATGTAACGAGATAGTATAGTAGAAAGATACTTTATCCATCTTCAAGGCAAATTCAACACAACACGAGCCAAACCAGGCGTGCTGAATTACCATTCACGATGTAAAACATATTAAACGCGTCGTCTACACACGAAAAAACACAAATCATCATTTTAGTGCAGGTTCAGAATAGGGAGCATGCTCAATCGATGTGATCTTCTCGCGTTCCCCCTCCCTCGCAGAATGGAAACAAAACGCTGCGTGGAAGCAGGGAGGGAAGAATGATTTTCTCAGCCTGTCACTAAAGCTGCTCCTCTCTCTCTCTCTCTCTCTCTCTCTCTCTCTCCCTGGAAGACGGTGTTGCGCACTCATGATGGACACAACTTGTTCAAATGTGGAGGTCGTAGCCAGAAACCCACACCGGAACGGAGATGCAAACGCGGCAGACAAGGAGGCAAACGTTACTAAGCCCGAGGCCAGCCTGCTGGAGTTGAAAATAGCATCTGAGGCTACCTGCGGCGGACTCCTCTGACGGGAAGAGCTTGTTATCCAAAGTTGCGCCGATGTCACAGAACACCTCCTCTTCATCACGAGCCGCGTCCAGCTGAGAGGAGAGAATTTTCGTTATGTTCCATGTCGGTGTTCCGCGGAGCCACTAAAAGCTATGACCTCGCTCCCAAATCATGGGTGGAAAAAGGTCTTTTTTCCAAACGCATATTAAAAATGGACTTGTGAATCTTTACTCTTGACAGAGTATGTTCTCCAGGGATCCAATTACTCTACAATGTATGGAAACATACAAATAGAAGAAATTGGTTTTCCCTTCATGTTAAACGGGCAGATCGATAAGAAGCGAGGTGGTCGAGAGTCACGCGGAAGCTGGCCTGTTTAATGAAGCTCCCAGGAGGAATTAACACGGACTCTACGAATGATCTGCCCATTATCTGTCATTAGTGTGTGCGCACTTTGCACTAGTCATGAGGACATTTCCGAGATCCACGAGCTATTGTTAGACAATACGATCATTTCAAACCAATATGACAAACATTTCCGTGTTTTATCTTGCAAAAGAATGATAGGTATCACTTCTTTCTTGAATCTATTATAGACGGAGGAAATGAATGAGAAAAGACATGTTTTCCCACTGAAAGGAATGCCACGAAGCCACTCAAATTGTTTGGAGAACCGATTGAATCTCGTGCGTCCTGTTGCGTTACCGTGACGATGAGGCCCCGCTCCTGGAAGTACTTGACCAAGGGGATGGTGTTTTGCTTAAAGTTGGTCAAACGCCGGTCGATGGCTTTTGGGTTGTCGTCGGGGCGCCCCTGTTGCTCGGCCCGCCGCTGCAGGCGCTCCTTCAAGCGGTGGCTGGTGCACGCCAGGAACACCACCACGTCGGGAGTGCAGATCTGCCAGTAGAGAGGCAACGCAATCTTGACATTTGCGCCCAATTGCAATTGCACATGCTTGCACACAAATAGTTGAGTTGCGGGAGTGTCTCACCACCTATCAAGTGAGAAATTCAACAAGCATGGAGTAAATGTCTTGCCACGTGGCCGTTTCTGAGCCTAAATTGAATGTATATGTAAATGATTTGGACATTGCAGTGGTTTTTCTTGTGCCCCTTAAACATGGATAGGGCTGCACATCAGGGAAAGAACAAGGCAAAGGAAGGAAGGAAGGGTGAGCTGATTGGACGCGGCGACGGAGCGGCACGCTTGGGTAAATGTCGAAAATGAACGTCGGAGTCAATTGACACAAAGTCGTCTCCTAGCAACTGTTTATTTCAGATGGGAGACTCCAAAAAAGAAAAGGCAATCTCAGAAGTCGTGATTGCAGACCTGAATGATCTGCTGGAGCCATCCCTCCCTTTCCTTGTCATCGTGAGGCAATCGGGCTTGATTTTGGACCAGCGTCCCGTCTTGTCTGGTCTTGTCTGGTCTGGTCGTCAGCCAATCGCAACCAACTAAGTAACGGCGCAATTTACTACGGCCGTGTTTTGTAATTACGAAGGATGCAGTATGAATGGAAATGATGAAACGTGTCAATGTCACAGTTGTGTTGTGTCTGCTGAAATAGAGCTGGACTGCGAGTCACTGCCATCTCATCTTAAACCTTAAGAGCCTTCAAATGCAACAAAGCTCCGGTTCTCACTTGCTGTGATCAAGTGCCACTTCTGGATCAGTGCTTTGTCTTGCGCCGAAACAATAGCCTACTCACGTTACCGTGAAGTGTCAGTATCGTAGTAAGCGGGAAGAGCTCACGTCCGTAGCTCGCCTCTCTAAGAATTATATACAATGAAACCCATATATCTGCATCATAATAGTCATTACTCAGCTATGATGTCGTTCATGTTAGCTTTGAGGTTAGCCTAGCCTGTAAGCTTAGTTGCTTGCATATCGTGTTTCTCGATGAAACAATGATTTGACACTCGCTCACCTGGTCCTCAAAGGACAAGGCCTGCCCGACGTCTCTCGGAAAGCCATCGATGACGATGCCGGTGGCGTCTGGGATTTTCATGATCTTCTGCTTGATCTCGGTGATAGTGGTCTCCTGCAAAACACAGATGATGATGATGATGATGCGCTGTTGTTTTATCCATCCACCTTGTCAGGTCAGGATGCCTCGACAGTTCAATGAGTAGTTTGGCATGGGCCATCCAAATAACGTATGTTTGTTTTGCGTTTTCTTTGGATTTGTAAGGATTACAAAGAAGGAATCAGCGCAATAAGAGAAGAAGAAAAAAGGAAGACAAGCTTCAGCCGGCTGGCTTGAATCACCTGATTCTAATGCGTCATCAAGTCGTCTTTAGTTAACCTTTTCTGGTTGAGTTGAAAGCGCATCAAATATAAAAAATGACGAGCTTTGACTTAAGAGAAACGACGACGGCGGCACACTGCACTGCCGGCCCATTTCTCGTCTATCCCACGCTGTATTGGAGTGGTGCAACATGATGGCTCAGGCGGTGGAGCTCACTCGAGGCCACTGAGTGCCAGCATCCTTTAGCGTCACTTACTTCTTCCTGACTGCAGAGGAGGTCAACAAAAGCAGATACACGAGCGCCACGCTGCTCTAAAAATAACGCAGTACCAATGCGGGCGGGCGGGCGCTTTCTCATCAAGATTCCATGGCCGCTTTCCAAGCCTTGAAGTCGTTCACCAGCAGACTCCCTCCATAGCATGCACCACGTATAACCTTTTGGATGCCAATCACATTGGACCATATACGTAACTTGACCCCATTGCAAGCCATGCAAATCGTATTTAACTGTGTATCATGTAATGCAAGAGAAAAATGTCAAATCAACTTTTTAATGGGGAAAAAAGAAAATGGAGCTTTTATCCCACCCTGGGTGGCTAAAAATGGATCAGTATTTGACGTTTGTGGATCACTATTTCATTGTGAGAGGAAACCAATTTGGTATGTCATGAAGTGAGTCATCTGTTTCCGATTCATATTTGATGCTTGTTTATCGATGCTGTCGCGTGCGTGAGTTCGACGCATAAATCACAAGATTGATATTTGATGCTCATGTATCGATACTTTGCTGGAGATGATACATCACAATATGGACGATGTGATGTTGTCCTATGATCAATAATTGTGTATCAATACTAACAATAGATCATGAGCCCAGGTTAAAAGGGGTCATTTGGTGAGAGAAAACAAGATGCTGACTGTTTGGTTGAACCCATTGACGTTTGATGCTTGTGTCTTGATGGAGAGAGAAAAGCAACATTGTGAAATTGATTTTCTGCCCACTTTTCAAATCCAAACGTGTTTACTAGCAAAAGCAATGTCCCATAGTCAGCAATGACTTGATCGCATCCAATAAGCTGCCAGCATGACCCACTTTGCTGTTTGTTTGACCGCTTCACGCCGGGCCATCTGGAAAGCGGCCGGCCCAGAGGAAGTGGACGAAAGGAAAGGCAAGGCAAGAGAAAGAAGGATTCAAAGAGGACAGACAAATTTGCCAGAGCGCTCGGCACCGCCAGTCGCGACGTGGGCGGTAGCTAGCGCCGAGTGTTTTTTGGCTTCGCACTTTGCCGCATCACCGCTTCATCTGCCTCCCCAAAGCCACCGAGATCATTTGAATGGCTAGAGCATCCCAAAAACACGACTGTGCAAAAGCTTGATAGTGCTTCATTTGACTTTTTGCAAATATATGGTAAGAGGTGCTCCTTAGCTAAGTGACTGAACATTCAAAAGCACACAAACCAACTCGGGCTGGCCTGTCTGACTTGTGTATTTTCTCGGCATTAATGAGATGCGTCCGGCTTCCCGCCGGCCCGCCAACCCGCCGGCCGGCCCAGCGCTAATGAGTGTCTACTTATGTGCGTCGGTGTCGTTCCTGTGTCTTTCTGGGACTACCTGCGGCGCCAGCTCGCCGTTGGTGATGATCTTAGCGATCAGGCTCCACTTCCTGTTGCTGGTGGCGTTGTGGATCATCTTCTTGCGCAGCAGCTCCCCCACCGACACGTACTGAAAGCCGTAACGCTCGGCGATCTTCAGGCACTGCGTTCCCTTGCCGCTTCCGGGACCGCCTAGGGTGGTGGAAAGGCAAGACCAATGTGTCGTCAGCCCAAACCGGCATTGGAGCTTTTCTTTTGTCTTATTCATGCCATACCAGCAAGTGAAGATAACAAGGTAGGGGGGGGGGGGGGGGACCAGACAGACAGAGAGAGAGAGAGAGAGAGAGAGAGAGAGAGAGAGAGAGAGAGAGAGAGAAGTGTGAAAACATTGTGCGCGTGGGTGTATTGCAGTGAGACATTGCATTATGTGAAGCGGGTACAAGGCCGCTGCTAATTCGCCAACTGTCTGTGTGTTTGCTGAGGGCGCTGATGAAGCAGGTATACGTGGGAACTCTCACATTTTTCAAATTGACAGGCAAAAGAAGCCAGGAGGAAGTGACGCCTCATCCAGCTGACTAATATTCCACTTCTGGATGATGAATGTTGTCTTTAGTTCATAGCGGTGTGGTCATGATGTCAATGATGTGGAACTCACCTTGAGCCTATGCAGCGCCCCTTAGCTTACAGTCAAAGCAAAGCGGCTCATGCCACGAGAAGCTATTTTTAGCTTCTACGCAAAGTAAACAAACGTTCATTGAGATTCATTTGGATGACTGGAAGAAGCAGCTCTTCAGCGTTCCTGATGCTGACAAACAAGCATTTGCCATTTCTTGATTATTGTGGTGATTATGACGGATATTTGATGCCACTTTTTCTGATGGTAATGTTTTGTTCTTATGTTGACTTCACCCTGCCAATACTTGAGTGCAGTTGGAAAGCATTGGAAATGAAAATCACCAGTACATGGCGTTTCTCGTTTACCTACCGATGACAAGGATGACTTTGGGCCGTGGTCTGGACGGATCAAACACTTCGTACTCCTCGATGAGCTCGGCCGTCTCCGACAGGTCCGAGTCGCTCTCGATGGAGAACTGGCTGATGGGAGGAAGGCGCTCGTAACGTCTGTAGGGGAAATTGGGACTGTCGGGCATCGCTGTCACGCACGCACACACGCACACACGCACACATTAGCATGAGTTTGTGTGGGGAAATATCATCTTCATGCACGACTCAGCTGTCCATCACGCTTCATATACTGTGGCCTCTGGTGTCAAGCTCAGCCAGAAGGAAAAAAAATGACTGGCCTAATGAGCACATCTGTGATGACATTTTTATGGTGATGAGCAAATTAAAAGAGCAAAGATCTGATTCCGAGGGTGACAAGCGGCGCTTTCTTCTTCTAGTTGCTATTATTGATCATGAATTCCAAGCACAGTATTCACACAAAGCTGTCACAAACACATATTTGCTTTCTAAAGCGTTCTCAATCATGTGCGTACTTCTAATTGTAAAGCACGCGTGCGTCCCAAAAACAAACAAACGGGATTACCGTCACCACGTCTTTTCAATTGCAAATTGTGACCATGTTTTGCATTGGAGCAACAGCTCCAAAAAGCAGACTAATGAACGGGCTTTTTTGGTTCATAATTCAACCTTGAGCAAAAAGCCTGGTCTAGCCAATTTACGTACAGTCCACCAAAATGAAATACAGCACCAAATGCTCATCATATACGTTGACGGTTGGCCCTCACTCCAGCGTCATGCCTGTTGAGATTTACAGCCTGTGGGGGGGGGGGGGGGGGGGGGGATTATATCACAGCACAGATGGGTCCGTCCAGACTGGAAGTCAATAAAAGTGGCTTTTGCTCTCTAATCTCAGCAAATCTTAGACTCCACACAGCAAATAGCATCAACACCACAGATCAGAATGAGAGATAGATGCTCTCTTCGTTTTGAGGAAGAAATAGGGGGCTGGAAAGTTTTGTCTGGGAATGGCATTCGCACTGCTCTTGTTTTTGTTCTTTCTTCTTCATATTATCACTCGGGGCACAGTGCTTCAAATCTTTTCATTCTTTTCACTTGATACTGGTAATATAGGGTTGATCATTAAATAATTGGTCTTATTTGTGATTCATGAAGTGAACCATGCCACTTCTTATGTAGTAAGGATGAAAAAAGCGAAATACAACTGAATTAGAATTCTTTCGCCTACCACTAGAGGGAGCCCTCATACCACTAGTTGTAATAGTCGTGTCATGAAATGGAATAGTAACGACACTTTGAGAATAACTGATCTCGTTCAAGCAAAGGTCTTTGTCATTTTAGTCAAAGGGTTTCCCTCACCGTTTCTGAGGAGTGAGCGGCGCGACTGGCCACCGTTGAGGGGTGGCAGCGGCTTCTTCTCCTGGCCCACAAACGTGTCCCACCGCACCTTTTCTGGCCCGCCCAACTCCCGGACTTTTTTCAGGCAACCCTCCAGGTAATCCACTGGGTCGTCGGGACGGTAGTACATCAGACCCGTCAGCAGGCTCTAAAGGGAAATATGGAGAGTCAGGCTCTGAAGCTGTGATCAACTTCCTCCAACTCACGAAAACATTGATTTTGTGGCGTCGTTACGAGCGCGCTTAAATAACAGTCGGCAATAAAATGCCCGTGATGGCTTGCTTGTCGTAGACGATTGCTCATAAGTGAGGCCTCATTAAGAGTAGGAATGGATTTCAATATTCATGATATAAAGTCGCATCAATAACCAAAGAATGAAGGAGTAACAGTGAAAAGAAAACACGACACCAAAAAAGTCATAATGGTGCCAGGATATTTTTTTTACCAACAAAATCTTGAGAGAAAAAAAAAGACAGTTCAGTTCAGTTTTACAAGCAGTGAAAATAGTGGTAAAAGTATTGTTCTTACTATCCAACATTACGTGTCAATTAGCGACACTGCCGTGTTGCTTGGCATAAACAAATGAATTCTTTTGTAAATTGTCATTCAATAATAAAGTAAAACAATTCCTAGTGAATGAGAGCAGGATGCATCGTTTTTTTTAAGAGGAACATTGTGTCCAACATACACCTTACACTTACTGGGATTGTCACTTCAAACAATGATATGGAAGGATGCAGGAAGACGTCTAGACGGTGGGTGCGTTCCCTAAATAATCTCTCGTCTTTATCCATTTTTGGAAATGCAAGATATTACCGAGAAACGGGAACGTCATCTCCAGGTATGGCTCACCTCAAATAGTTGAGGTATCTCCCGCCGTGCCAGATACTCTTTGGCATCGTTGGTGTTCATCTCCTCCGAGATTTTGCAACTTGTTTGCCTTCCAATGGTCTCGTTTTTTCTTGAGGTTTGTTTTCTTGCTCCTCGGCGACTCTGGACAAGTTCACAGCGCCTCAAGCATGGCGCTCATCGTGGCCGGCCGTGTGCGTGCGTGCGTGCGTGCGTGCGTGCGCTCGCTCTCCTCCCGGATTCCTGCAGGCGAAACCACAGCGACACGACAGCCGCCTCCTCCTCCTCCTCTCGCTCTCGCTCTCTCTCTCTCTCTCTCTCCTCTCTCTCATGCCGCCGTCTCCATCCTTTCTCTCCCCCGCCTCCTCCTGCCTCATCTTCCTTGCTGATGCAAATGCCGGCCAGAGGCTTCCCCTGACGCTCACCAATATATTCAATGTACAAAATTGCACGTGACTTTTTTTCAAAAGGAGAAAAGCAAACAAAATGTCATATCGAGTCCTCTTACAAAGTGATTTCCATTCTCACGTTATGCGTGTGATCTTAAACGGCTTGCTGACAAACGGAATGAGTTTTCACGACATCATCTTGTGAATTGCTAAGGCAACGTGTTATAAGCTTTTATTTTGACACTTTTCAACCGGAAGTAGTCGTCCGACCGCGCCGGGTGTCGAGCACTTTGCCTTCCTGGTTTGGCACTTTCACTCCACTACTACATGATGAAAATTCTCACTCTCGCATTCTTATTGAGCACCTTTTCCTCAACAAACGGCATAAATGTCGCGGTAAGCTTCTTTGTTCAATTCTTTCTTGTTTTGGGCGACGCAATTCACCGGTTAGCTTGCCGTGCTGTCATCCTCTGATGATTTCTTTGAAGCGACACCATTTTAAAAGCTGTGTATTTGTTTGGTTTTTTTTCCCAGGAGTCCGCCGGTCAGTTCTTCAGCAGCGGCCATACCAATAATTGGGCAGTTCTGGTCAGTTTGACACAGATGACGCGTCGCTTTGTGGCCAATTTTTTGAATCCAGGTGTGCTTTGAACAGGCGTGTACGTCCAGATTCTGGTTCAACTACCGTCATGTTGCCAACACCCTGTCCGTGTACCGGAGCGTGAAGCGTCTCGGCATCCCTGATAGGTGTGGAATTTACTGTTAAATACAAGATTTCCCATGTCGATGGCTGCCATCTCTATGACGTCATTTTCAGTTGCCGTTCACCAAGTGCTCATCAAACGTATCGATTTTTTGCAATGATTAGAGCAACAATAGTTTGGCTTTTGACATGTTCCAATTCTCTCATATTTCCTCCGTCGACACTTGAGCACACGATGACGATGGAAATGGCACGTTCTCGTCGATTTGACCTTTTGCTTGTTCTCTCAGTCACATCGTACTGATGCTGGCAGACGACATGGCTTGCAACCACAGGAACCCGAAACCGGCTACTGTGTTCAGCCACAAGAGCTTGGAGCTGAACGTGTACGGTGACGACGTGGAGGTGGACTACCGAGGTTACGAGGTACGTTTGGCGAGAACCGAGTTGGAGCCACCTTTCCCACCCAATCATCGCCTTTACTTTGATGGCGAGCCCGTGTAATGTCGCTGGCTCCATTTTCCAGGTGACTGTGGAGAATTTTCTGCGAGTTCTGACGGGGAGGCTTCCGCCCAGCACGCCGCGCTCCAAGCGTCTCCTGTCTGATGACCGAAGCAACATTCTCATTTATCTGACAGGTCATTATGCTGGAATTTCAAAACTGAGATCCAACTTGCACTGTGGAAAAAGGAACGTCTGCAGTGTGACTCTTTGGTTGAGTTGAGTATTTGTGTGTTTTCCAAAGGACATGGTGGCAATGGCTTCCTGAAGTTCCAAGACTTTGAAGAGATCACCAATGTGGATTTGGGGGATGCCTTTGAGCAGATGTGGCAAAAAAGGAGGTAAATGATGACGTGGCTCAGCGCAAGAAATGAATCATCAGTATCTGTTGACGCAATATTGTAGTACAATGTTGTCATAATGGAACCCTAATTGTCACTACTTAATGTAGTATTATCTTGAATGCTAGGCAAGGAACACGTTGACCACATGTGACTATTGAAATGCTCCCAAGGACAAACTGGGCTGAACTCATAATTTAATCCCTCTTTGCATTATAAACTTAGATCAACACAACATAATGGCGGGACCTCACGCTCGAGTCGACTTTGACAGGCTCATCTGGAGAGATGATGTCAGAAAGTGATTTGTGAAGGGAGAGGGGAAAATAAGGCGCCAGACTTAGTTGCCTCAGCAACCGTTCAAAGAAAGATGCCTTTCAGGGTGTGAGCATGAAACCTTCTCTTTTGACTTGTGTGTGTCGCCAGATACAACGAGCTGCTTTTCATCATCGATACTTGTCAGGGAGCCTCCATGTACGAGAAGTTCTACTCGCCGAACATCATTGCTCTGGCCAGCAGTCAAGTTGGAGAGGACTCCTTGTCGGTGGGTTTCCCGCGAGCATATGAATCAACACCGCACAGCACCGCACCGCTGTATTGTGAATGTACGAAGATTGACCGGTGGCAAATTTGTCCTATAACGCAGCACCAACCCGATTTATCCATCGGAGTCCATCTGGCGGATCGTTACACCTTCTACTTGCTGGAGTTCCTTGAAGACATCCACCCTACCAGCAAAGCAAATATGAATGATCTGGTGAGCTAGCTCATTTCCCTTCTCCCACACCGTCACTTAGAGTAGATGTAATTATACTGCCCCCTGGTGGCCAAATGAAAGAGCTGCATTCGCGACGCACAAACTGGTTTCATACTATTGACATTCTTCAAAGAGTGACACGGGTTGCCTTCATGAGTTATCATGTTCAAATCTCTGTGCAACTCGCTCACATGATTCACTGGCTGGACACGAAACGCAATAGATATGTGTGTGGACGAATGTTGGCTCCATGCTGTGCTGACTCGTGGTGCTAGCTTGGCACACTAGGCAGCGCCCGCTTTTCTCCCTCCCTCCCTCCCTCCCTCCCTCCCTCCCTCCAATTCCAGCAAATATCAAATGGCCTGAAGAAATAGTCTCCAACTTCCATTTGTCACCTTTCATTACATTTGTTCCGGTGAGATGGATGCCACGTAGTTTTGGGACGTGCAGCAATGTATTGCGGGTTGTGGCTGACAGCTGAATAACAGTATGACAGAGTGCTGAATAACTTGTGATGGAGAGTGTGTCGAACGAGTTTTGTTTTTCCCGCAGTTCAAAATATGCCCCAAGAGCCAGTGCGTGTCCACTACGGGCTACCGTACCGACCTGTTCCTGCGTGACCCAGGAAGCGCCCTCATCACCGATTTCTTTGGTAACGTCCGCAAGGTGGAGCTCTCCAGGGAAACCATCAACTTGACCAAGCCCATCGTTTTGATGGAAGACAAGTAAGCCAAGCACACTTTCTAGTCTCTATGACAAATTCCTCTGGGAAAATGGATCCCTCCTTTTGCCTTCTATTCAGTATACGTACACTGCTGACCATCTGAACTCTGTTGCTAATTAAAAGGGCAGCGCCAAGGTACCTTGGCTACTGTTCTCTAGCACATCTGACCATCCTTATCCTCAGCAAAGGTTGTTTTTATTTTGTTGCCTAGATTCATTTCAAATGAATGAAGTGCCTGCAAATCAATATGCACTTCAAAGAATAGATACTATCATTAGATCTCATTTGATTTTTCATTAAAAAGAGTGCAAACTGGGTTTCAACTTTAATGAGAGGCTGTTATCATTGGCTTTTAATGGAAGGGCGGTTGGATTTCTACCATTTGCGCTTCTTCACTTGTTTTGTCTGGGTCGCATCCGCTCTAAATTCTGCGGCAGAGGTGCCTGCTCTCGATTCATGAGAAAAACAGAGCTCTGCATTCACTTTCTAGCTTTCCACAAAGTTGCACAATAAGCCACTAGATGCTTGTCGAGACTCTTCAATCTCAAGGCCAGAGGCTCATGTGAGGCTTCGCCCCAAACCAACCAATCAAGTCAATCGCAGTACCAAGACTGACCTGCGTCTGGCAGCAAACTGCCAGAAAATACAAAGAAGGGGTCGTCATTGTTGAACTAGGAAGGAAGTAGCCATGCAGTAACTCCTCTGCTTACGCATCTCATCGCATCACTCTATCGACAATCGCTCCTTTCTTGACACATTGGATTTTGTTGTCAATATTAGACGTTACACAAATGCGCTTTTTGGCCGACACAAAAATACATTAAAAAAAAAACAAAAAAACATTAAAACTTCTCTCAGCCACACAAATATTGGACTCAATAGAGCACTAAAAGCTTGTAGTCATAATGTTTAGTGTGGCTAATTAGTAATTAGAAGTGCTTGCTTGTCCTCTTTTATAGTCTTTGGCTCTTTTGATTCCCAAGGCGACTCACAACTTCCCATGATTGATTAGTAGCTGGCAGATCAATAATGCAGACCAGAAACACGCTGTTGCAATTCCCCAAAAACTGCTTTGAAACCAAGACACCCCAAAAAAAATAAGGATAGCGCGTGAATAGGCAGATATTTGCTTTTCATGCAAATGCTTGCTAGTCAAGACGCACACATTAATTTCATCACTAAATGACTTCTGTAGTCTTTGAATTAAAAACACAAACAATAGACGCAAATTAGTTTAGTGACTGCTTTTAATTGCGGCCCAGCACACGATCAGATGCGGTGCACCTTTATTTTAAGCTCTGCGAGTTGTTGGAGTATTTTTAGACGTATCGCTGCTGAGAAACTCATTTACATATTAAAGTGATAATGAAAGTCATGTTGGCAACGCCGCACACTCGGCTAATGATGCCACCTTCCCTTGGGAAATAGATCTTTATTTTTATGTTGGGGACAAGAAAAACATGCTGAAATAGGTCAACTCTTTCAATACCTGGGGAAGCCAGATAATGGAAATAGGGAGCTCCGTGTGTTGCCATAGAGATGGTGTATCCAAGGCACACACAACCTGGCTAATTAAACGCTTTTCAACATGAATATTTTCATTTGTGCACCACATTTTGGGATTACCTGATCTTAATCAGTAGTTGTGTGTGTGTGGGGGTTGTCAATCCTGGCTAATTAAATGGTCTTTTATCTCCTGCAAACCCCCCCCCCCCTCGAGGTCACCCCTCACTTTATGAATCTCTGAGTTAAACCGATGGGTTGCAAAGTCAGTCTGGCCAATTAAACGGAATGCAAAGTTAAACACGGGATTTGTTTGGCGCACCCCTGAAGGGAGCACCAGAGCGCTCGCTATGTGATTCAAACCAGTGGGCGAGTCAGTCCAAGCCAATTAAATGATACGTGCAGCTGGATAATTTATCACATGGAGCACCATAATTTGCGATTGGAGAGTCAGTTCAATTAAATTATATCAGTGCGGTCCTCATATCGCTAAAAGGACATGAAGCTATCTTGCTCGGGTTACCGAATGCTGCAATATCATTTTGTGGAAAAACTATCTAATATTTATTGTTTGGGAATCTATTTTTTGTTTTGTTTTAGTCAGTTCAATTAAGTCAATGAAATGTTTTTTATTTGACTATTTTGTCAGCTGTAGAGGACAACGAGTGGAGTCAACAGGCTGTTATTAAACATTGCGCCGCATTAATGGCCACTTTTGGCCACTGGCTTTCTTTCACTCCTCCTCCCTCCTGGAAGTGGGCATTTTGCCCCGCAACAATGAAGTGAATTGCACTTGATTGAGAGGACATATTAATGGAGCGTTCAGCCCCTTCCTTCTTCATTATACGCACGGCCTAACAATGTAATGACATTTTGGGCCGTTAGTCATCTCCTGTTGACCGAAAGGTGGCCCGACGAGGTGACCGGCGAGTTCATTTTCCAAGTGATTCGCAGGTCAATTTATTTGATTTGTGACCCCGTCGGCCAAAGTTTCTTAGCGGAGAATTAGTTTGACCTGAAGATGGCAGCCGCAGACAGCGAGGCTCTGCCCGTTTGAGAGATATACGCAATAAAGTGGAAAGTGCTCTCAATTGAATTGCCTCATAGTCTCGCCGAGGCCATTTATTAGGCTTTGTCTTTCTTTGTCATCCTTATTTTTCGCGTACGCACAAAGATGTCGGCCGGCCAGCCGACAATAGTGGACAGGGCAAAAATAACAGGGCTGGTGGCACCGAGGGAGACGTCCGTGCGGGTATCGGTGTCTTGCGGCTGACTTTCCAAATAATGTTGGGGACGGATGGATAGTCTTGGCCACCACAATGGGAAAAGCAAAAAGAAGTATAATTGACTTCTGCAACTCCCAAAAGTAATAAAAGCCTCCCGATGACAGCTCTTGGTTGTTCTCAAGTGCAACGCCCTCCTCAAGTACGTTGTGTATTAAGAGCACATAGAGGAAACCTAAAATGATGCTTTAAGTGAAGGAGAAGAGCGCTTTTTGCTTTGGTCTGGGAAAACCTTTGAGTTGAATCTTGCTCAATTGAAAAGACCAAACTATGGCTGGAAAATGCGCTCCCATCTCGCAGACATGCTCCTACATGTCGTTGCGTTGCACTTGACCTAATTAGTGCTGCGTGCGGATGAAATGGATTCTCTTATCTGATGCCGTTTGAGCTCGCTCGCTTAGTGTCTTGATTTTTTTTCTTTTTTTTTTTCTTTTTTCAATCTACACATTCAAGTTGTCAACCAATCGTATCCAATCAACCTGCTTTTTCAAAACTTCATTGGTATTGTTGTAAGGAATTGATCGCAATTACCTCTGAAGGGCAACTGCAAGAAAACAACGGGAGATTTAACCTTAGCGTTCACAATAGTCTAGTCTAGTCCATTGCGGTGCATTTCATAAATTCTCGCAGAAATACTGAAGAGTTGACATTCATCAGACAGTAATATCCTGCCTTCGCTGGATTCCGTGAAAAAGGCAGAAGCAGGCTTTTTCACGGAACCCAGCGAAGGCAGGATATTACTGTCTGATGATTGCCTTATTTTCACTTGTCCTGCTTCAGTTACACCTCCAAAGTTAGGAAATTGTCTGCCGTTTCAAACCAATTGGTGGTCTCCTACCATTCGAAAAACTAACGTTTTTTTTTTCCCTGCTTTAGTGCTGAAAGTGGAGAGCTGCAACAGGAGTCGCAGTCGTACGTGGATCAGCTGCCGGTGTCCGAGATCATTCATCAGGTAAGACGCACACACACACACACACACACAGACTCGCTATACGACACACACACACACACACACACACACACACACACACACACACACACACACACACACACACACATTGGTACCTGGATCATTCCGAGCTCACCTTCGTGTCTATTTGAGCGCGTCCACGCTTCATTTGGAGGTTGCATAGAAAGTTGTGCAGAACAACCCTCGGCAAATGGCTTTGTGCCGTTTCCATGGCTACGGTGGCAACTGTGAAATGTGGCACAACGGCCATGTGTTTGTAGCTTCTTCTTTTTTTTTTTCCATGCTTTGCATTCAAGTAGCCAACCTGTTTTTCTGTGTTAATGTGCATTACAGACACAAATGCACGCAGCACATGCATCATTTGTACGCAGAAGCACGGTTCAAAGGACTAAACTAACAAAACATTCAATGAATATTTACTGTAAATCTGGTTAGCAATTCTACTCTTGTCTAATTTCTTCCTCAACAAGTTCTGTTCCTTTTCTTCAAAGTATTGCTCTTGTTTCACCTGAGCATCCCCAAGGGCTTGCTCGGGGTCTTTTTGGGCGGAGACTGGCCCACCAAACCGCTCGGGTCCGATCAATTCCGGTTAAGGACCACAGCTGCAGGCGGCAGCAGGAAATGACAAACATCATCTCAGCGGCTCATCGGCGGCGCCATTGTTGGCTCACTGATTTCCAAGCCGTTTGAACTCGGTGGCTGGGTAGTAAAACAGGTCTGATGATCCTACATGGTGTGTAAATGGCAGCGATTAGCAATTCAATAGATTCTTCACGTCACTCCAGAGCCTTGCGTATGATTCTCCAATTTCACATCTGTCTTTCAGTAATATACTTTCTGTTTTGTTTCCATTCATGTGTGTAAAAATAGCGCATCTTGTTGGAGGTCCCACTTTTCCTCAGTCTGTCAAATTTGCCAGTTAGTTTGGCATTTTACAGCTCTGATTTATTACCCATCACCCCAGCCAGGGCCCCCCTGGCCCAGATGTTGATTGTAGTCTGGCACTCCTATTTACAGTTGTAGGTCCTCATATCCGGCCGGCCATCTGCACTAAGGGTCAAGCTCCCCCGTAGCTTATTGACAGCGCCGCCCGCCCGCCCGCCCACCTCCTTCTTCAGATTTGGCCAGAATCCCCCAACGATGCATCTTTGGACTTAAAATTCAGACGCACTCGAGCGACAAAGTAAGATGTGAGCCAGCTTTGGCACCGACTCCATGTCTCCAATATGCCCAAGAGGGTCTGCCGCCTGTGGCGACAAACACAAATCCAATCATTGATTGTCTTCTCGGCGCCCGGCAGAGCATGCGCCGACTTGTAAATAGGGAAGTCATCAGAGTGACTGACAGTGAATGCGTGCGTGTGTGTGCTTTTTAAAAAAAAAAAAAATGTGTGTGTGTAAAGTCGATTGATTAATGTACTGTCACTGTCACTCCACTCTCTTCCCATTGGAGCATTGCTGGAAAGAAAGCACTCACTCACTTCTTTCATGATTTGGCACGCTGTTCAGCGGCTACAAAATTGTTATTTACGCTTCCGCCGGCTTGACAAAACGCCTCCAAAGAATTGAGGGTGTCAAGTGTGCACGGTGGGTGGAAATGAATTCGCGGAGACTCCTTCCAAAGTGGACGTGGATCCTTTGCCACTGTCGCTCGCTCTTATTTATTCCATGATCATTTGAAATGTGCCTGTGATGGAGTTTAGAACAGCCACATTTTGTATGAGAATTACAATGTGCCTTCGTTAGGTACAGTAAAGGAGCAAAACACGGTAGTACCTTTCTGAAACGGATTTAATGAGAGTGCAGTACTAGCAGGAAATGAAGTCGTCAACTTCCCATCCCCAAAAAAACAACCAATTTCAGGTTGGGTTTTTTTTTTTTGATGAATAGCACATTGTAACACAATTTGTAACACATTGTTGCGAATTTGCGCTCATGCGAGAGTGAAAAGACCCTTGCTCTGTACGCAAAAAAATGAAATCCAAATAAGACATGACCATGACATGATATTATTACTGGTGGGGAGGGAGCAAGGCATTTGAGTGCAGTCAAAATCCGCTGACATCATTTGCAGCCGTCTTCGACCTTGGGAGGGAGCGCTCGTGTTTCCGACCGCTGTCAGCATCTCATCTTAATTATCTCCAATCAATCTGATGGCTTTGCCATTAATTGATTTACACCGGCCAATTGAATATGCAACACAGAGGCGGCGTAATAAGCCGCTTCAGTGAACGGTTCAATCAGCGAAGGTCACCAAGCAGCCAGGCAGCCAGGCAGCCAGGCAGGCAGCCTTCCTTCCTCCCTTCCTTCCTCTCCTACCTTCACGCCTTGATTTGCCCTTCTTTCATTCATCAAATATCCTGTAATATGTACATTAGTCTGAAGAAGTGACAGCGGAGAGAAGAATGACACTCGCTTGCATCCCAAAAGCCTGAAAGAGAAACAGTCAAGTGAATAAGCAATGACAGCAGCGCCCAGCACGACAGCAACATGCTAAGCACAAGAGAAGTCAGCAGTCCACAAAAGCCGGGAAAAACAAGTCCAGAGCGTCTTGTTATTTTCACCGGACTTGCTCATTTGGCCATATGTCCGTCTCCTTCTGATGATGTGACTGTGTCCCATATGTGCTCACACTTCAGCCTCTCCCGACCATCGCACGCTCGCTCGCTCGCCCGCCCGCCGTCGGGTTTCCTTAGCCTGACATGTTCTCAGACGCTAGATTATTGTTATCATAGCTATGGGCCAGCTCACTTGCAAGTGAAACGAAGGAAATCTATATCGAAAGCAAAGTCTTGGTGTATGGCCAGTATTATTTATATCCATAGATATTCATTTGGACTTCCAAGATCTTTGTGTATTAGCATACAAATGATTCGCCCCTCATGATTTATACACCATACTGTCCAGCTTCCAACTTTGAGGAACACTTGATTTCATTTAGTATCTCCTACATCTTCTGCGCCCACCGTGGGTCTGCAATGCAAATGACTTTTTTTTTTAAATTTATTTTCCCTTCAAAGTGCCAAGCCGCCGCTCACCCGTGCCCTAATCTCGTTGTTCACGCAGCCTTACAAACTTGAAGTCATTTACATTCAGAGCAGGGAGAGAAGCTCCATTGATTTCTTTTTGATCAATTGAGCAATTAAATATACGATATTTGCTGTCCAACGTTGGTGAGATTTACTGATGAGCGTGGTCATTTGCCAGCATAGTCACGTAACTTGCTGTTATATTGCATATGTAAGCTGAAAACGACCATTTTTTCCGTAATGTCTGGAAGCGAACGATTCCCTTTCTATTGTCATCTTGTGAATGATGAATATTTGCGATTTTCCCCCCAAAAGCTTCCGAGGCAGATGGCAATGTCTTGCTGACCAAATGTGTCACCATCACTGCAATCTAATCAGTCATCGGTGCTAAAAATGGCTTCCTTCAGGGAAGCTTGACAGTTCTCGTCTGTTAGTCAAAGACTTAAAAATAGACCCCATAATGTCAGCTTCTGTGGAGAGTAATAACAAAAATCTCCTTAAGTGCTTGCCCGCTGCGTATGTATAGTTTTTTCTATTTCTCTCTCCACCACCATTTCTTGAGGTTAACTCATCGGGGTGCGGAATATTGCTGTCGCATTAGCATATAAATGGTGCGCCTTGCGATGCGCGTTTTAATACGAAGAGGAAATTTGAAAGTATAATGGTACGCAAAATGATGATGCGCCACTACTGAACGGGACAAACACGAGGCGAGGGAGGTATACCGTCAATGCCGTCCGGCCTGCCATTGTGAATGACATGGCAATCAGCGGTAGGCTCAATATGCTCACTATTACGCTACTAAACCGCATTTGTCGTCCTGCTCCTCCATCCCCCTTCTCACCTTCCATCACCACCCCTGTAGAAGCCCAAACAGAAAGACTGGCACCCCCCCGATGGCTTCATCCTTGGCCTCTGGACCCTCATCCTGCTTGTGTTTTTCAAGACGTACGGCATGAAGCACCTCAAACACATCTTCTGAGACCAACCAATGATGTTGTGAGGCCACGGTGACATTTGTCTGTGTTTTATTGATTTTTTTTTTTTTTTTCTATTTCAACTGGATGTTTGGTGTGACTTTTGGAATGGTCTGGGAAATTTGGAGATTTCACCACCAAAATGGGAATTCCAGCCAGTCCTTGAATAAGAATTGAATCTCGGATGTTCTGCTCAGCATATTTTTGTGTCCAAACTGCTGGGCCAGCCAGAGAGGGGAACCCGTCTGATCGCTGAGGGTTGGCTACGTTGCGTCTCCGCTGTCAGCGTGCATTCCTCCCGCTGACCGTGAGATGGTGGATAACAATCCTACATAATGGCGACTTTCCTTTTCACCATTTTCACCGTGTTCAGCTCTCTGACCGACGGCTGTTTGTAGTCGGCCAATAAGTGACTGATAAGGGTCGGCCGGCCGGCCATCCAACCAGCCAGCCAGCCAGCCATCCGCTAAGCCATCCCAAATATAATGGGCTTTCTTTTCATTTCTCTTTCCCCCTTTCATTCCTGGCGTGACACTAGATCACAGCCTCATTGGCGGGAGGACTGATTGATGTTTGAAGCGCTCGGGCCGGGCCGGGGCTGGCTGTGGTGGGGCGCCTGCCCTCCCTCCCTCCCTCCCTCTCTGAAAGCAGACAGCTGCTGCATCAGCCGCCCGGTGCCTTTCTTCTTATGCATTATTAATAGCGTGCGCATGGCTTCCTTCCTTTTCCGTCTGTTTTTATTCTTTCCTGCCATCCAATTCCCACGGCTTCCTTCCTTTTTTTGCTTGAGCTCAACATGTTTTCCGTCCTTATTTTGGCAAGATGCCAGCCGGCGCCCTGATTAGAGATGAATGGCTGAATCAAAAGAACAAATTAGTCTCCCAACTGCTGGTAAGCGACAACATTGAGCTCTCCTAATTACTTGGCCATCCTTCTTTTCCTGCTGCGAGTGGCTCCCTACAAGGTGATAAGACACGATACGATTTTTGTTTGAAAGGGTTTGAAGTGTGAAGCGAGCCACGAGGTGTGTGTCACAAAAGATTTCAAACCTGTGACGCTGAAGAGAGAGAGCAGCTCTTTGAGAAGCCTCGCTGGATGGTCCAAACGTTTGCGGTACCAGTCCCTGAAGTTTTCCGACACACCTCGTCAGCCCGCTCCATGCCCAAACCAAAAGGCAAGCCCTAAAGGTTTGGACGATTTCCATGTGAAATGAAGCTGAAACATTTCAGGGAACATTTGCTTTGTACTGTCAATCATTTCCAAATGTATTCTAGATTATTGGCATGGGTGGGCAATTTACTAAGCCTGTCTTAATGCTTGGAAAGAGTTTGATAGTCTGAGATTTATTCTTGCTGTCCAAGGAAAATCCAGTGATATTGGCATGAAAAAAAAAATGGCTACTTGCTTTTCAAGGAAAGGACGAAATGATGCAATAGCAGCTTTTCACAAACAAGCATATATGCTGACAGATTTGGAGTATCATGAATTTCGAGATACATCCGTCCTGATGAGTCCAAACATCTGGTGGTAGCACCTTGTTATGAATAGGAAAAAGTCACCTCTGAAGCTACTTGTTTGTTATCAATAGAAAAAGAAAAAGGTGCTTTTCATTGGACAGCAACATGTGTTATAAATAGACAAAAAATACGTGCTTTTCATTGGACAGCATGTGTTACGATGCACTAAAGACTTGACTACTGACTTTTGTCTGCTCTTTTGTGAAAGCTCTTCATTAATAATAAAAGATATTTGAAAAATAAACTTGCGTGAATCTTGATCGATTGCCCAAAGCTAATCCACCAACTCATCAAAGTAAATCCGATTTCATTTTGACAGTTGCACCAAGAAGCTTGTTGTGAAAACGTCAACAGCAAACCCTGTCAAATTACGGTTTATCTAACGCACCGCAGAATTTAATATCTTATTGATTTTTCTTCTTTTTTTGCGAGTGGGAGAGACGCTCAGGAATGGTGATTAGATTTTGGCAGACAAGGTCAACTTGAGCAAACATCTCCCTCCTCGTTCCCTGCCTGTAAAACAGATTCTTTTTTTTTTTTTTTTTTTTTCTTATGCCAATAATGACTTTTACTGATGACTTTTCAAAATAAGTTGGGTGGAAAAATGAACTGGCAAAAAGAAATTCACTTGAAGCATGAAGTGCTTGAAATGATATCCATCTTAAAAACGGATTTAGTGGTTCTAAATCATCTTACTGAATTTATTGATAGAGACTAAAATCAAATTGAATTGTAGATTTGAAAAGATTCATACCTGAAATTGCGGATAGAAAGAATGTAGGTACGGATTATTTTTGACAAGGCTATACTGAATTAGAGACACATGTCCAGTGTTGCGCTTAAGTGCTTGCCTTATGCGTGAGCTAACAAGTTTAGGCCTATTTTGTAAATCAAGCCCTAAATCTTCTATTTCCCCACATATTTGGGAGCACACTATTTTCCGGATTGTGACCTTCCGGTTTGTCCATTCCTATCGTAACCAAAACGGTACTTGCCACGAGTTTGAGGTTATGTTGAAACCTTTTCATTCATTTCGGTGAGATTGAAAGCGGGACGAACATTGACAAAAAAAGAACCCAACCCCTTTGGAGCTTTTTATACAAGAGTATAAAGTACTCCTCTCGCTACATCTGAGACGGCGACTCCTGTCGTGAATCACACAAAGATGAGGCCCAAATCAATGGGGACTCCACATGAGCATGTATCATTGGAAAACCCATTTGCCGTTTTTACCCGGGCGGGCTGACACCTGATTCTTGGAGAATCAAAGCATCTCCAGCACGGCGGAGGGCCGCTCGCTTCTATATGCGGCAGGATAAAAGCGCACGCGCTTCACTGGCCGATTGCCATGTCACGTCCAAGAAAAAGTCATCTTCATCGTCCTCGAGTCTTGTCTGACGTGACACGGCGGCGTTTGCGTGACTTGTAGCAGCATCAATCACACTATTAGCTGGAGACAGCCTGTGCTCATTGGTAGGCAGCTGGGGTCAAAAGAAATGACAAGGAACAAACGTTGTTACGTGGAACATAGTGCTGAAATGACTTGAGCTTTATTCAGACAAACGTAGTCCCTGGCTACCATTTGATGGCATCCGTAGGCAATTAAGTACAGTAGGGGCCGTGGATTCTTGGATTTCTGAATTGTTGCCACGGTGCTAGCGGCGCTTGTGATTTCAATGAGATTCAGAATCAAATTGATCCAAGGAAATGTCAGCTTTGTCAACTTGCATCGCTTGCTTTGGTCAATGTAGAAAAATGTAGCAATTGTGAATGTGGACATGCGCATTCAATTTGACTTCCTCCAAATCCAAGTTTCACTTGATACCGAAGTCACTTTCGGTTCTCCCTACACACACGTACGCGGCATGATCGACATTGCTCCCGAGCGAGCATCGGACGACCGTGTTCGCTCCTCGTTATCACTTCACCGTCACGGCGAGAAGCCTTGAAATATTTTCCTCAACAAGCGTCAATCAGGATCAACCGGTCTGGCGTCAAAGTCAGCTGGCCTTTTTGCCATCCGCTCACGTTGGGCATCCCTCCGCAGTGCGGTTAGCCGGCAGAGGGGCGGGGCTCCAGTCGGGCTGGTAGAAGTGGATGTCAAAGGTCCGCGCCCAGTCGGCAAAGACCCGCTTCTCCGTGATGAAGCGGTGGTGACTGCCCCGTCGGCCGCGCTCGTGCGATATGTACATGGCGCACTCGTCGGGGCCCCGCGGCTCGTAGTAGTGGTAGGGCACGGAAGGCTGCTCCGGATCCCTGCTGGAGAAATACATTCCGTTCACGCTGGCACCAGCACTGATCTGTCTGTAATAGGTCAGATGTTGAAATCTGAACGCTACTCCTTTGACTTTGATATCGTGCGTGCCAAGCATCACCTGCAGAAGTCGGGCGAGACCATGCCGTACACATTGATCCTATCGCAGAGCTCCAGGGCGATGGTCATGGTGAACCAGCCGGTGCTCAGCCACGACTTGGATATCCTCCTGTGAGAGAAGGAGCGTGTGACATTTAGATGGATGTAACGTTTGAAATTTTTTTTTTTTTTGACTCGTCTCCATCGTTCACGCTCCTCCGCGGCGTCATTAAAATACACGTCGCATATCGAGCCATACGAACGAAGCCCGTCAAATGGTGGAAGCCTTCATCAGGAAGTGGCCTCGCGCGTAGTCGGCGCAAGGACAAAGCGTCCACTGACGGATGGCGAGAGAGATCGTTTTGCACTCCCCTCAAATGTTGTTGGCGCTCTTTTGTGCGAGGGGAGAAAAAAAATGCTTTGCTGAGCTTTGCCGAGGCTTGCTGCCACCGGCCAACTCTTAAGCGGCCAGATCAAATGGGAAAGCGAACCGAGCATTCTTACCTGTCCTTGCCCGTTTCTCTCTTGAAGAGCTCGTCCAACTGCAACATCTTCTGCCAGGAGATGATGTAGACTTTGAGCGCGGGAAGCACCTGGCTCATGAGCCGCAAGTTGTTGTAGACCAGGCCCTTGCCGTCTCGCCGCATGTAGCTACTGGGTCCCCAGAAGATGAAAACGCCGTCCTGGCTGCCATTAAGCAGCTGCTTGCGACTCCTCAGCACGCGTTGCATGCTGGAGTGGGCGATGACGCGCAGGGACGTGCGGCGCCCCACGTCCGAGGCGTAGTCCCCCGCCGCCGGCGCGTCGTTCATGCGGACCACGCACTCGGCCCGGTCGATCTCGTCGCCGCGGCCGCCGCCGATCAGGTGGCCCGAGCTGGTGACCAGGGCGCACGTCCGGCAGTGCATCTTCAGAGGCTGATCGAAAATACAAATATAGGACATAAACAAAGGTTTTGGGCAAACACGCCAAATCCCATTTTGTCTGTGTTCTCTCTCGTGTTTGACAAGAGATGCACACCTGAGGCAGCTTCGCTAGCAAAGAAAGCCTCACGATGTGTTTGACAAATGGGGAGCGACGGCACCTTCTGGCTTGTCATCGCGTGCTTTGCCTCGCTTGTCTTCAAAGCCGGCCGGGACCTTCACAAAGTACGCGAGGAAAAAGCTCCAACGCCCACGCTAGAGGTCCCTGACGTGAAAGGCGAGGAAACAATGGCACGAAAGAGTCGAAACAAAATGCCGTCAACATGTACATTCCGTTCCGTTCACAGAATCTAAATGGTCTTCAGTGTCTAGAAAAGGTTTAGCCACATTTGCAAAGATTGGAAGACTCATTTGCTGCTCCTCTGCTTTTAATTGCATACATAATTGGAGAAAATGGCCGCCAAAATGGGAGCACAGAAGGCGTTCACCACTTTACAAATGATGGCATTACAAAACCTAGCTAGTATGAGGAGAGTGAAAAGAACGCGGAAAAAAAAAAAAAAAGATGAATGCAGCGGGAGCCATTTGGTGCTTGATGATACATGGTGCTAATGAGCCGTCTTTAAGGCAGCCCCCCCCCCCCAGCTGGCAAGTTGTATTTTCTACCCGGGGGCCTCTAAATGCCTGGCAGACCTCCTCTGTCACCAGAAGCAGCGATGGCTCTCTTCGGGGAGGTTATTACCGAGAAACAAGGCTCTCCATCTCACCTGGAGTCATTTGACTTCTTCCAGGCGGAGCGTCCTGACTACTAGATTTATCGGCCTTATTCCAAACGGCTTGTCGTAAATCCCGGACTTGACTCATTCCAGGTGGAGTCGTGTGAAGTCATTGCAAGCGGCAAATCCAGGCTCGTCTTCATGATTCCGAAACCGATCGAGTCTTTGCGACAAATTCTCAAATGTGCAGTTACGTATTTGATTGATTCCTAGAGTCCTAAAGTCATGTGACCTGTTGTAGGTGGAGGACTAGAACAACACGATTCATCGGACTTATTGTCGGCGGCGTGTCTTCACAATTTAGGTCCTGTGAATTGTTCCAGGTTGAGCTTCTCATCTAGATGGCGCATCCTAAGAACTTGAGTCAAGTGACTTTTTTCTACGTTGTGACTTCTCCCAGGAGAAGCGTCCGATACTGTACAAATCAGCAGCGATTCACATTTTCCGCTCTCATGAATCATTGATGTGCTTGAAATTGAGCGTTTTGTACTTCCCCGGCGCCGCGAGCGTAACAACCCTCACTCTCTCGTTGATTAGGCAGACGTCGGGCTATTGTGTTTCATTGGAGAAAGAGGCATGAAAATGAAATGGTTGTTTTGCAAAAGGATTTCCTTTCATTGTTTTTTTGATTGCACAGAGCAGCTGTGGCGCTTTTGCTCGCGACACAATATAGATGCAGCGAATAATCCCTTCGCTAGTATTTGACAGAGCTTAGTTTTCCCCCAGAAAATGCAGTTAACTCAACTGTGGTGAATTGTATCCCATCAGAGAAGCAGTTATCCTAAATATTGTACTGAAGGTTATGCTGTCATAGTTGGAGTGAATCATATTATCATATTGTTATTTGATGCATCTCAATGCAAAAGAACTATCTTCACTTGCAAAAAGTAGTCCTTTGCTGCCATCTCCTAGCATCTCAGTGCCAAGGAACTATATTGAGCTTGATTTAGACAAACGTAGTGCTTTGCCACCAACTTGTGACTTCCATTTATTTTGGCAGTAGATTTGGTTCACGAATAGCGCCAATTGTTCACGTGGGTGTGCCACACGCAGGCAGGCAGGCAGGCAGGCAGGCAGGCAGGCAGGCAGCCAGGCAGGCAGGCAGGCAGGCAGCCACGCAGGCAGGCAGGCAGGCAGGCAGCCAGGCAGGCAGGCAGGCAGGCAGGCAGGCAGGCAGGCAGGCAGGCAGGCAGGCAGGCAGGCAGGCAGGCAGGCAGGCAGGCAGGCAGGCTCGTGCGCTCGCTCGCTCGCTCGCTAGGCGTCTAATAATATCGAGTGCGTAATTAAACAGAGGAAGAAAAGGGCCGGCCGGGACTGTCGCACACGTGATGGTCGGCTTGTTTTCCAATGGGCTTTACGCTTGGCGCCGGCAGGGCCGTAGCCGCTCACGCGTAACACAGCCGATAATTGCTCCTTTCCCGACGTCCAGAAGCGTCCCTGGAGGACTGCGAGTGGGCCATTACGCCTGATGGATGCCGTGCCCCCTCAGAGCTGAGAAATAGCATTCCGCTGTTGTTATTGATTATTTGGCGGGGCGGCGAGGAGCAAGACAGGGGGAGGGGAAAGAGCGAAGGCCAGCTCCTCATGGCATTGGCTGAAGAATTAGCCAATGCTATACTCGTGGCGTGCCGCAGGGCCTCATCTGGCGCTTCCTATTTTGCCTCTTTCCAAAGTGGGGCAGGGTGCCAGAATAACTCAGCAAACCTTTTTGCGGTGGCCCTAGAAAATGACATGTTGCAATTGTTGTGGTTTCCATTCTCAAGAGTAAGCCAAAGTGTCACAAGAAGTTAGAAGAGGTCCTCCATACAAAGCGGGAGGGAGGGAGGGAGGGAGGGAGGGAAGTGTCAGCCAAAGGCAGCCAGGAGAGGAGAAGCTGCCGCAGCGCCAATTACAGTCGACTCAAACGTCAGCCTCTGGAGGCCGCCATCAAAGGTGCCTTCGTTTTGCTGAAGCAGGGACGGACGGACGGAGCCAGCTCATTTGAAGTGGCTCGCTTGACAGTTGATGAAGGAAATACCCAGTCCAGAGTATGCCTTGACTTTGACTAATAAATAAATGAGGCCTTCTGTATTCCATTGTGACTGCCTGAAGATAAAAAGTCTGAGCTTGAATACTTGAAGCACCTAAGTACCTACCCACTGTGATTCTGCGCATGGCTGGAAGCCTGTAAAATATGAAGTCGTGTTTTTTTTTTCTTTTTCCTTCTCCGCAGACCTCACTACCCTAACTAGTATAAACCCAATCTGGATGGATGGATGGATGGATGAAGGGTTGGCTCGGGTCATGTGACACTTGATATTTTGGTAGTTTTGTCATTTGCTAATATTTGGAACTTCCTCCTTGTCTCCCCGGCCCGTGAGTTTCAATGATTGTATTGCGTTTGGATTGTGGCACAGCGAAAGTGAGCAGACAATGGACTTGCACGGTGTTGCAACATGCTGTGTTTTTTCTTTTCTCCCAACCTTGGCTATAATTGGCTCCCTTTCAGGCCGCCAGCGAGACAGCTTCTACCGCACACGCAGGCAGAGGTAGTTGCTCGGAATACAAAAGACAGGGTCAAAAGATCTTTCTCTGCTTTCACACCTGTTTTTTTGTTTTGGGTTGTTGTTGGGGAACAGATGTATCGTGACAAGGAAGTGGGCTTGCGTGACAGACAGCCAGCCAGCCAGAGAGCCAGGGAATGAAATGCAAGAGCTTTGAAGAAAGGAGCTGCTTCTCATTTTTCGGCCCTCCTCAAGGGAACAAAATGTAGTGTGTGTGTCTAAAAAGAACTACTTGGAAAAAAAAGTAGGACGAAGGAAGCTCAGGGGATTCGGGTGGTCCCTTACTTTGCTATCTACCTCGTATGCAAAGACCGCGGCAACGATTGTTATGATGTCTTTTGTCGTTTGCGTGCGCCGCCGCCGTGTTTAATAAGCCGTTAACTTTGCCTCAAGTGTCTCTGGACCTTCACAATAGCAAAGCGAGACAGTGAAGTAGTCGACAAAGGCCGCCGTGCGTGTGTGTCCTTGGGCCGAGAGAAATACCGGTTACCTCGTTGAGATGTGGCAGCATTGAATACGTTCTCACGCTATTGTGTGTCAATTTTCCGAGACGATTTTCAAAGTACGGCATATGTGTTGTTTGGGTCTGCTTGTTTTCAATTGACTGTTGACGTGCAAATGTACGAGTAAGCCAGTTAACAAACGCATGTCTGCCGCTTCAGGTTTGCTTGTGCTCATATGATTGTGTGTGTGTCGTTGCAGAGCCCAAAGCGCTAAGCCTTCATCTCCGGCGCAATGACAACAGCCTGGCCGGCAACACGTTTGAATGGCTCGGAGATGGCCGCCACGCCCCGCCGCGCCCCGCCCCGCCCGCTGCGCGCATGAACAAGTACGCTATGTTTTGGGACGCTGCGTGGGGGTAGATGTGACGTAAATTGCGGTGGCAGAACCGAGAGTAAAATGGGCTAATCATCAATCAACTCCCATCACAGAGCGTCTCTCTGCTGTCATCTATCAGCTATGAAGTATCGGCTTCTCAACTCCCTAAAGTTTTTCACGGTGGTGACAGTTAGGGCCCATGACGGATCGTGTCACTTTTCATGATTTCCACCGACACAGCGCATAAATGTCAAATGAGACAGGTTTGGCGCATTATTAATGAAATGCTTGCTGGAGGCGACAAGTTGTGTCTCTGCCGGCAACATTGTACAGTCAAAGTGCTCTTCCAGCTTTTAAAGTCATTCCATTTTTTTTTTATTGGACTTGCGTTTTTACGTGAGCCTGCCAAACATTGCATTATGTTTATTTCATTGAAAAAAACCCTTCCGAGCCCGACCGACCAACCGACCCCAAAAAAATGAAAAGGTAAGCTGCCTGCCAGCTGGCTCAATGTGAGGCGATAAAGACTAAAAAGCAAATGGAAAGACAGGTTGTGCTTTGTCAGCGCTGCTATTAGTGGCTATGAATGGCACTGCTATCATTTCAAAATGGGATTCTCAGTCGCATGACTTTCTGCAGGGGCAAAAAGTGTGATCGTAGCGGCTACGGCGTAGCGCCTCTGTCCACAAAAAGCCAATTGTGTCCACTGACAATGGTGAAGTCTTCACTGACCCACTTAATCCTCACCCGCTCTTCAGCATGGATGTGCTTCATCACACACAAGGCTTCTCGTCAAGCTCTGACCTTGGAGGAAGTTAGCCAAGATGTAGTTATCCTAGTTTGGAGGATCCGTTCATCAAATGGCCCAAATGAGACTAAAATGGCCGCTGCAAACTCAAACTTTGCCCACTTCAATTTCGCTCTTTACCCAAATCAGATGGCTTTTCTTTGGTTTGGAGCCACTTCAAAGCAAAACGGCCGACTCGCCTTCACTTTTCTGTCCTGACTTTTGCGCTGAACACACAAGAGGCCTGGAATTACCATTCCCCTCACTCCCTGGTGTTTGGGTAAAAAAAAATCTATGACTTTGCTCGTGATTCCTTAACCACGGGGTGTGAGATGACTCCCGTCAAGGGAACGCTTATCGAGATGCTCCTGCCATCTTTTTCCGTAATTGCTTCCCGTAGGCCCTGACGCTTGCGTCCGAGCAGATCCGCCGCCAGCCAAACATTTTGGGGCCTTTAATGACTTCTCCGTGCTAAAGACGATCTGTCGCTTTGAGTTTGATGTTTTCTAAACGGCGGGCGGGCAGGCGGGCAGGCGGACAGCCCTTGCGGAAGTAATTGGGGAGCTGGGCGGCGGTCGGTGTCCTCAAAAAGACGGCTCTGTGAAATATTAAACATCTCGTGCATCTGCCACCCGAGCGGCGAGAGCGACGCCTCGTCAGGTCTGTCGGCGCAGATGGCGTCCTTCTTCCCCTTTCAGCAACAAAGGATATGAGCGGCCGGCCGATAAGTTGTCCCGAAATGTCAGCTGTCGTCATCATTTTTTTTCTCTCTCTCTCCTAGCAAGAACGTTGGCTAATTAGTGACAGTTGCTTATTACCTCCCTAGCAGTAAACAAAATGACCTCCATAATGCATGGTATAGGACAGAGCCTTCCAAACTAGCGCCAAGCTAGGATTATGACGATCCAATGCAATGTTTCTGAATTGTATACATTTTGTTTCATCCAAAAGGGACTATAGTTTACAGCCGTAATATTTAATCATTTTTTTCACAACCGAGCAGCCCCACTTGAGATGGAAGCCAAATTCATTTCATTAGCGCTCGTGACTCAAATGATCGTGAAAGAAAATGCCACAAATGTGTTTCAGCCTCCCCAGACAAATTAAGATGAAAGGTGCAATTGTGTGTAGCCTGGCCTTTCAGGGTGCCAATTATGGCTTGTTTGCGCCTCAAAACAGCCAGCCATCCATCCATCCATCCATCCATCCATCCATCCATCCATCCATCCATCCATCCATCCAGCCATCTAGCCATCCAGCCATCCATCTATCCATCCATCCAGCCATCCATCCACTCGGGCAGTCTCACCTCCATATCAGTCTGTCAAGACAGGCATAAAAGTAGTTCCTGTGAGATTTAACCATCTGTCTTCAGCTCTTTTTCATTCACGCGGATCCTTTGCCGTGTCCCACTTGTCCCACACCTTTCCCGCCCCTCTCTGCTTTTACCGGGTTATTTGCTTTTTTTTTTTTTTTTCTTCCTCATTCCCAACTTTAATTTTCTTTGCCTTATCAGAGCCGAGCGAGCGCTGCGGCACAGCCGGCGCGGAATAAATGATACCTCCTTCTGACCTCAATCACATTTGTTGCATTCGAAGAGGTTGTGAAGAATGATCATTTACACAAGATGCATCAATACAATATATATGGAAAATACGTTGCAGGCAGGTGTTTGGCCATTCCTATTCTTTTTTTTTTTTTCCCACTCTATAAACAGCACTCTGCTTTTTCAATCGTTGGTAACTAATTCGACACAAATAACACAAGCGACAAATCACTCCCCGCATAGCTTGCATTGACGTGGCTTTCAAACATTGCCCTTCAGCCTCTCTGGATAGCACGTGTCCCTATCATTTAACAGCAGCTCATATTGATTTTTTTTTTTTTTTGCTCCCGGGTAGAGTCAAAATGGCAGCACGAGTGGCGTCGGGTTTCAATTCGAGCGTACGGGATGTAATTGTAGCCTCGCTTGTAATGGCTAATGACAGGCGGGTGCAGAATTGTGATAAATGACTCTCTTAAGAGCCATGTAGCGATGGATGCTTTGCCGTTGTCTCACAGGGTATTTACCTTGTGGTCCACGATGCTGCTGTAGCCCCGGAGGTGAGGCCGGGCCGGGCCTAAAGAGACGCCGGCGGGCCGTAACGGCCGCTCTGGCCTTCGCGTGTCATTGCTTTCCCGGACCGTGCCGTAGAAGTTGCCGTTGTAGACCAGGAAGAGGCTGGCGCACAGCAGCAGCACCAGAAGCACGGCAAGGGCATGGCGCTAGGGAAAAGAGAACAAGTGAACAAAAGCAAAAAGTGTTTGATGACCAAATCGAATTCTCATAAATATGCAAGATTTATCCAAGTCTGCATCTTTTATTGACAAATTGATCAAAACATTGGGATATGAACTTTTTAGCAAGCCCATCCAGTTAATATCGTATTTGTTTACTGTTCTGTGAGTTTCCCGCTATTTGATAAAAGTCCATGCCCATATTAGTTGGGTGCGTTATCTCTTGAAGTAAACGCTTCCTTTTTTTTTTTCTGGGCTAGTAGGTGCAATTGTCTTAGTTCATATAGTCCAGGACTTAACTGCCATTTGAATTCCATTGCTAACCAAAACAGCAGCATGTGAAAAAGAATCATCCTGGAAATACGTATCGATAGAAGCTATCGATGTGATGTGTTCAGGGGCGTATCTGAAGATAGGAAAGTTATGAAACGTTTATAAACCAAACAGCAGTCTTAGGTCGGTAGTATATCGGATCTATAGTTTGGAATGTCTTGTTTTTCAATGCACCCTCTTGTCAAATTGTATCTTGTCTTTCAGGGCTGCATTGTTTCAAGCTAATCTTTTGATCTGACAGACACACTCACATTCAGCCAGCCAGCCAGCCAGCCAGCTTATGGTGCTTTTTGGAGCGCACTTTGCTCAACACAACTAAGCATGCCTTTCAAAATGATTTGAAAGAAAAAAAGATCATGCAAAACAACCTTTACCAGCGGTGTCTTCATCTTGCGGCGCTCTCGGGAGTCAAGCGGGCTCCGTGCGCCCGTAAGCGGCGCCGCTCATCCTCCGCACGCGTCCGGGATCCAGCTCAGTTAAGACCCGTCTGGCTGGCTGGCTGGCTGACTGGCTGGCTGGCTGGGGGGGCTGGGGGGGCTGGGGGGGGGGGGGGGGGGAGCGGCGCGCTCCGCTCCGGTTGGCTCGGCTCGGCTCGGGCTGCCTCCCTGCCTCCCTCCCTCCGTCCGTCCCTCCGTCCCTCCCTCCAAAGAGCCCAGGCAGGCGACAGATGTGCTCCAGCGGACCTCTGCAGGGTCCTAAAGCCTGCCCTCCATGGGCACTTTAAATCCGAGGTGGCCACATTTCTTCATCGGTGCTCCCCGACTCAGACGCCAGCAGCCACCCCAAGCAACAACATGAAAACATGAATTACCAAGCATGACCAATTACAAGAACTACCTACAGTCACCAAAATGAAGTCTTTTGAAACATATACTGGGCCTGTATGAGCGCAATTGAGACATGACAGTCATCATTCTCAGAATTGGTTTTCAAATTCAATGAGGTCAATACTTGACAACTTTTCACCAAAATATAGATTTGACATTGACAAAGTGTTCCCTTTTTGTTGAAAGGGACAAAATGTAAGAAAGAAGCAAAGGTGCACCTGCAGCACCAAGATAAGGCTTAATGGTGGTTTCCTTGTGTGGGAGAACCACAGCACCCAACTCCCAAGGCTTTGCGTGCATTTCAACATTAGGATGAAACCCTCTTGCCATGGATTCCTAATGCAAGTAGCGTTTATGTCTTATTGATGCCTTTTTTTGCCACGCATCATGCTTCGATTGACTCCCATGCGGAGATCAATAAAACTCATCTCGTACTATGCTGCATTATTACTAGTTTTATCCAAATAAGAAAAAAATATTGCTGGTGTGCGATACCGTATTGCAGATACCGATACTTTTCTACATATACACTAGAGTGTAAAGTATCTATTGTCTGATTGAATTGTCATGACTCGAAAGTATATTTTCGATCCCATACCGAGTAGATACGGACGGAAACCATATCTGGGCTACACTGAGACTTTTTCAACCGGGCTCGCTATATGCCAATGAATATCCGTACCAAAGTTAGTTGAAAAAAGAACTCCAATGTTGATTGGCCCGCTGCTAGCCCTTTTATCCAATGCTTATTTGGACTTCCGTACTGATGAACTGGTTCCAGCCTCGCTCAATTCAAAACACCTCATGCCTGAGATGTTCCAGCAAATAGTGGCTGGGCTATTTGCATGAACACCATGCAAATGATTCACCACCGTGTGTTTGGAGTTTAGCATCAATATTAATGGACATTTCATCATTTTTCTCCAAACAAGGTTCAAAGGCCTTCAAGCAGAGTACTGCAATGAGGCCAATGCTCCCAAAAGGAGGGGCGGGCGGGCGGATAGGGTGATGGCCACCTAGTGCGATTTTTTTTTTTTTTTTTTTACATCAGTATGCAAAGCAAACACACAGTACAGTAAATAATACTCTTGTGTATTCCGGCAATATGAGAAATCATTTTTTCTGGTTCAAGGTGTCTCCCGCCTCTAGCACTTCTGATTCATTGCTTTTTTTTGGAATGTCAAGCCATAGTTTTCACGTTAGGCTTTCAAAATAAGGCTTGAAGCCATAGTTGGGTTTTTCAATTGCATTTGCTGTTTCAAGCCGGACAGAGTTAGGCTATGTATGTACAGTCTGACTTATTGGACTTTTCACAGCTGCAAGAAAGACCTTGACAAGAACTTTGTGTGTGTGTGTGTGTGTGTGTGTGTGTGCGGGCATGCTCGTGTGTGTCCTTTCCATAATTAGAACGTACGTCCAATTCACCCTGGCGATTACCCCCGGGCGCCGCCACAAATGGCGACGATGGCCCATTTCTGCTTGGGTGGACTAAATAGCCAGGCTGGACCACGTCGGATGGGAGGCGGGAATGGTTTCAAGCCAGACTAAGTATTCTAAAGTCGAGTTTCAAGGATTTCAAGAATAGGCCAGTGTTAGGGTTTCAATGGAATATTTCCAGACGCCAAAGGTTTGTAATGCGCAAACATTTCAATTTGGGTCTCGAAGCCTAGAGAAATGTTTCTCGCTGGGTTTCAAATGGAAATGTTCAAGCCAGACAAAAGAGAATATGAGCAGCCTGCTGTGGTCCACATCTATCCCAGTAAATCCAAATGATTGTGAAAATGTAAGAATGTTGAGCTTGTGCCAACTTGGTTCCATTTAATCAAGGCCATCTTTTCAATTTGATTCATGTGACCTTTAAAAAGTCTTCAAACATCTTAAATTCACCTTTGGCTTTGACAGGCATGTCATGTCCTCTTGTTTTGCTCACATTTGATGAAGAAAAAAAAGGGGAGACAATATCTTTAAGCTTCGTCCGTCCGTCGCTGTTGCATCCTCCTCCTGTGTACCTGCCGTCCATGTTTTTTTTTTTTTGCTTAGGACTCCCATTCGCGTCGTTTCATTTGCATAGGAACAATAGAAGGCTGGCAGGCTGTTTGGAGGAAGTGTCAAGCGGGTCAATTCGAAAAGACATTTTTGACGTCAACAATTACACGACAGCGCACGCTGAGTCATCGATTTGCTTCTTCTAATTTGTTGATGGCTCGCTACAGGCCTTTTTCTCCAGGGCTGTCTTTAATTAAATGAAGGAAGCGGGAACGGTGGCCTTTTTATTTCTTCCTTCAGGAGGCCAAAGAAGCCAGCCGCGCATTGTCATGGCTAAGTGCAGGCGTGATTTATAACCAGCAAAATATGAGCCCCTAGTTTCCTCTGTCACGCAGGAAATAGGTTTATTATACGTATCAAAAGCAGATTGTTACCATCCAATGAAAAGCTAGCGTCGTCACAAGACAATCGGGTTGGCCTGCTTGAAATATGAAATATGTTCCTATCCCGCTGCCTCAAGTAGATGAAATAATGAGGATGCTCGTTTCCGTCTGAATCATCCAAATGTTTCAACATTTCATAGCACACATAAAAGCATTCTCAGGGCTATGTTGAAAGAAAAACAAGGTTGGAGCGCTACGTCTGGAAAAAAAACTCTTTTTTTTTTTCATGTTCATTTTGTTGTAGAGGTAGTGAAACAAGCAATGAAAATGTGTTTCATGACCATGATTTTGATTCCTACCATGTATGTGTCTCTCATATCTGTCTGTGGCACAGCACAGCACAGCACAGCTCTGTTGAGCTTTTTCAATGCACTTGTCTTTATTTTTCATTGTGAGGCAGCGCGCTAACATTTATAGGCCATTTGAGCTGTAAAAAGCTGCATTCTCCTTCTTCTCGTGCGACATCCAATCCCGTGTAAATGTCCACGTCCACCTAATGGGGGCAATTGACATTTGCCGTGCCTAAGTGCTGCTGCCCTTAAAAGCGCTGCAGGGCCATTCCTTCCTTCCTTCCTTCCTTCCTTCCTTCCTTCCTTCCTTCCTTCCTTCCTTCCTTCCTTCCTTCCTTCCTTCCTTCCTTCCTTCCTTCCTTCCTTCCTTCCTTCCTTCCTTCCTTCCTTCCTTCCTTCCTTCCTTCCATTTATTTTATTCACAGGCACGCTGATGCGCAGAAAATTCCCCCTTGGATGCTTGCTCATGTGTGTGCATGCAGGGAGATTTACATTTTGTGTCCAAAGTCATTTGAGTGTTGAGCGACTTCCCCTAATGATGCCGTAACGTCGCCAGGCTTTTTCTCCCCCTTAAATGTGATTGTTTATCTGGCTTTATGATCTGTTGAATGTTTGGCTCCGATTTTTTTATTGACTTCTCTCAGCACCTCATCCTTCAAGTATGCTACGCTCACATTGAAATGAGTCTGCTGACCCAGGCAAGGCGCTGACAGGAGCAGTCCGATAAACGCTGAGAAAAGTCGGGAAACCAAGTTTGCTCTTTTTCACAAGTATCCAACCCTTCTCCAAAACTGTTGACCGAGCGAGCGAGCGAGACGGCCCCTTGAATAAATGGTCTGTTCTCGCACGATTAAGGAAGCCATCAATAACATCCATTTTGACTTCGCCACCCTGCCTAAAGTAGAAAAAGCCCTTCACCAAATGTCACGTGTCAAAGTTTCCGCCAATATGAGCAAATCAACACGCTCTCACCACATTTATGATATCAAGAGCTTTTAATGGCAACAAAATACATTCTTCAATTCGAATTTTTAAAAAAAATCAAACATTTACAATATGCCGCTAAGAGTTACAAAGCAAATGACACAATTGAAGCTTTTTTTTTTTTTTCTGATGAATGAAAAACAATGTTGCATTTTGATGCTAATCTAGCACCAGGTAAATGAATTAAACAGTCCTGTGTTACATTCAAACGCACACACGCACACGCAAGGACGTGTTGACAAGGACACTTGACCTGAAACCAAAAAAAGTGAGCACATTCAAAACAAAACGTTTGCGTTACAAAATCCACCAAATCCAAAAGCACTCTTTAATGATTTGTATCATGGTAAAGACAGAATCTCTCCTTTTGGATTTCAGCGACATGTCCTCAAATGAAGTCAGTCGCATGTAAAGCCATCTTCTGACTGACTGCACAATCACAGTGTGTGTCTGTTCCCAACCTTTGAGGTAAACATGCATGATGACATCATCAAATTCCTCCCACGCTAGAATTGCAAAGAAAAAAACAAGGGGGAGTAAATCAATGCTTGTTGCCATTCACAGTGACCCAGGGCAGTGCCAGGAGAAATCCAACCTGTGACCCCTGGCCGTTTTGCTACGACAGCCATATCTGCTTCGACGGCCACAAACATCAGGCCTTTTGCCAGATCTCTGCCGGCGAAGGTAAACGTCCGACTTGTACCTTCTGAGACCTAAACACAGCCGAATGTCGCTACGTGCCGAGAACACGGGCCAAAAGGAGATCAACTGTAACGTGTGTTGGAGCTACACGATGACTACGCTAGCTAAAGTGATGCCTGCTTTGTTGCAACAAACATGATTGACTCCACTTCAGACTGGGAAAGGCATTACTGGTATATTACAATTCATACCAAGTGAAAGTGCAGTTTCGAGCAAAGGGGGAAAAAGACCACTTCAAAGCGTCTTCACATAAAAATCATACTGCAAATTGCCGTCTTCCCATATTTAATACTGCAATATGTGAGTGTTTAGGTGCTGCTGTTTTGGGCAGCAACACCGGACTCATTTGAGGAAGGCGTTTATTTAGCAATGAGGGATGGCCACTTTTTAAAAACACCATATAGAAATAAAAGCATCACTGTCAGCGTGCTACAATAAAGTCGATTGATGACCAGCCTGAAGGACGTTTAAGCCTCGTGAATCCTCGTCCTGAGCACGAGCCGCCGGGGGCACTGGCGAGACAAGAAGGTAGACGACATGAGAAAGGAGTGTGATGGCATCAACCGCGTGGATCTCTGCGGAATAAATGACATGGAGCTAAGCTAACCTGCACTGACAATGACGAAATAAAACGAAAGGCATTGCGACAAAGGAAACAGCGAGGCTTTTGCCTTGGCTTGCGGCTTAGTCATTGCAGACGTTCCACTCCCAATCCAAATTTGCAGCGACATCTGGAAAAATGCTCGGCTCACCGTTTGAGGGGCGCTTTCTGCCTTCGGTTTTGTGAAAAGAGGCGAGCTAACCAGACACTTTGAGTGCAAAAAAGAAATACTACAAGTGGCTCATTCGGAAGCCACCAGACTGTGCCTTCTGTCACGTCCGCAAAATGGACTTTCTTCAGCTTATTAAAACAATTGAAGTCTTGCTAGACTGATGCACTGACCACTTGCACTGCAAAAAACACCCTCCAGTGCTTTGTGAGGGTTTGGAGTGCCCATGTCCCTCGCTGCCTTTACTTGTGGCCCAATAGGACGGCGCCATGGATTGTGAAGCCTCCTTACCGTGACTACCACTCGCCACGGCTTACGGCGACCTCTTTATATCAGCGACTAAAAAAAAAAAAAAGTCTCAGCCGGAACCACCGCATGACGTCAATGACAAGAAGCGTCCGTCCGCTGTCCGCCAAACAAGCAACGAAGTGCAGAAGAAGCCTCACGACAGCTGCCAGGGTGGATTGAAGAACTTGATGGCGTGCTTTTTGGCCCACTTGGCAAACACACTTTTCTCTGTGACAAAGCGGTGGCCTCCGTACGGGGCGCTCTCGTGCAACAAGTACTCGGCGCACTCGTCCCGGCTGCCGGCCTCGTAGTAGTGGTAAGGGACTTTGCGGTAGCCTTGGCTCCTGCGGAAGGGACAAAGAACTTTCCTCATCTTATGTCTTAAAGGTTGTCCTCGTTGCTGAAATGTAATGGATGTATTTTGTCCCGCAGGCCTTACTTGCAGTAGGTGTCGTTGATCATGCCGTAGACGTGGATCTCTTTGCACATGTCCATGGCGAGGATGAGCGTGAACCAGCCCGTGCTGAGGTACGACCCTGACTGGATCCTGTCAACGCACACAGATTCGAAGAAGAGCTGCTGCAGGCTAGCAACTTTTATTTCTTTCTTTCTTTATGACAAGCGCCGCTTTTCATTTTGAATGACGCCAATGAGCAACGCTGCCACGTCAGCTCGCTCAAGCGTTTCTTGGTTCCGACCGGAGGGCAATAAGAAGCCATTGTGGACCGCCGCTCCTTTTTATTGCTTTCTTTACAAAGGCCACTAACGAGCTACTTAGGATGCCACAAGGCCTCAATGCAGTTTGTCCATAAATCGTTTTTTTACCTCGTTACACATGACCTTTAAGCTTAGACGAGTTCCTTAAGGTCAAGCTGAATTATGACCAAAAACAAAACAGAGGAGCACTTCTCTTCCTGCTAAGTAGGATTGCATTTTCTTGGAGTTGCTGTGTTTGACCTTGCTGTGACCTGCATGATTGAAGTTCAAATCTCTGAAAGATGAAAACAAATATTTGCGGGAAATATCAAGTATTTAGTGGCGTACCGGGAAACATAACACCCCGGAGAGTACACGATGTAACGCAGCAGCCCACGCGCTCAAAATGTCGCCTGCCTCCGACGCAAGCTGTCAGCCGCCACACTTTTCCGGAACGGAATATTCCCACAGTTTTTGAAGGACAAACGGACACTCCGAAATGGAGGTCTGGTTAGCAAACGACAGATGCCGCACGCTGGCTGGCTGGCTGGCTGGCTGGCTGGCTGATATCCTTTCAATCCCGCTTTATTAACGGCGATGTCACGCCTGTGTAATCAGGCACGCTAATCGGCTACGTTGGTACTCGGTCGCACGGAAACATCGGCCTTTGAAACCAAAAGGAGAATCCGTTTCACAGCTGAGCTGTGTTGCACTCAGAGAGGGCGTTTGTTCTTTTTCAGAACAGACGTCTTGTAATTGTGTAGACACGTTCAAACCGAGGACATGTTCAATGTTGCGGATTAGGTCCCATGCCCCGTTTTGCTCGATGGAGAAGAGAACGGGAAGTCTCCTCAACCAGCACGTGCTTTGTAGCAGTGTTTTGTCGTTGTTGTTAATGGTGACCTTTCAGCGTTGACATTTGCATGCAGAAAACAGCACTTGTTGTATCATTTTGCTGTGTCCAATCATTGCAGGATTGAATGGCAATGAATTTTGGCCATGTCGGACTCACCTGTCCTTGCCCGTCTCCTTCTTGAAGACCATGTCGCAGTAATTCATCCTGTCGTCGGTGGTGGCGTAGATGCGTGCGTGCGGGTAGTTGTCGGCCGCCTTGCGCAACATGTTGTACACCACTCCCTTGCCGTCGGTGCGCATGTTGCGCAGCGGGCCCCACACCACATAGAGCGTCCGGTTGTTTTGGCCAAAGAAGTGCTGCGGCCTCTGCAGCAGCAGCGGCACGCTGGTGTGCGACACCACCCGCAGCGTGGTGCGCCGGCCCACGTCGCGCTCAAAGCCCCGGGTGGGCGCGTTGTTCATGCGCCAGATGCACGGCGAGCGGTCGATGAGCTCCCCGGCCGCCTGGCCCAGCATCTGGCCCGAGCTGGACACCACGCTGCACAGCTCGCACTTGAGCTTCAAGGGCTGCCGTGGGAAACGGGACCAGATTGGCCTCACTCGCGCTTTTTCACAACAAAAACGCATTCTATTATATCGTAGGGATGTTTTGAGATCCATCCCATCAACTATATGGACGCCGTCATAACTCATAAAGGTTTTAAGAGCGCTGCGTGAAAATCCCCGCCAGCGACTACGTTAATTGAATGGGCACCGGGAGTTTACGAGGCAGAACGCAGAGGTGCGCGAGCGTCGTCGTCGTTAACACGATAGCGACGAGACGGCGAGCTACACTTTCACACGCCTACGAGGAGCCCCGAAGCTCGGGAACGTTACACTTTATAGTCGCCGAATAAAGATGGCGCTGAAAGTTCATTTGCTTAACGGAAAGAAATATTCGTCAATATTTGGATAGCCGCTTACTTGAGCGAGAGATTTTCAATTTGTGTCCATTTGAAAAGTCAAATGTGGCCCTTGAGCGCAAGCATTTTATTGACAACCCCTGTTGTAAAGTTTAGCATCCCACTGCAGGCATCTTTTGTAATCCTCACAATCCTGCCACATTCTTTAAAAAGCCGAGCGTGGACATTTGGGAAAATGCAGCGTTCCTTTGGCTCAATAGCTTTCACATCGCCCTTGATTAAAATGCACAAGGCGGCGGCGTTCATTAACAGGCCGTGATTATTACATTAGCGCAATTGTCCCCGGCGGAGCGGACGCCTCCTCGGCTGAGTCATTCTCCTTGAAAGACTCTCTGTGCTAAAGTTCTCTAAAGCACCAATCATTCACCGATGCTCGATATTTGGTCTTACTGCCAATTCTTTTCCTATGAAAGAAACCACAGAAAGTAGCAACCTACCAAAATAAAAGCACAACAGCCCCAAATCCAAATCAAAGTCTTTTGTTCTCAAAACGTCGGTTAGTGGACCAGTTGTGGATGCGAGTCCTATCGAGGTCACAAAAACAGAATGGAAAGTCAAACGCCACGCCTTGATTGGCAGCGACCGGATTCTGATCCGATTTTCCGTAGAATGGAAAGTCAAACGCCGTGCCTTGATTGGCAGCGACCGGATTCTGATCGGATTTTCCGTTGCAAACAAATAGATGATATTTCACACCTGCAAGACAAATGCTGTCATGCACGAAAGATGCGCGGGTGAGAAGTTTAGAAGCCCTCTGGTGACACCGCGCTACGCATGCTAGGAGATTACCATCCGGGTGAAATATGAGCGCCTGTTAAAGTGTCGCTGAGGGAGGCAAACACATACGGACGGCCTGGACGCACGGGAGGGAAGGAAGTTCAGAGCGAGAGCTTTCAAAGCTCCACAATAATGCGCCTCGGCGGTTTTCCCCTCTGCCTCCTCCTCGCCTCGCCTTGTAATGTGTGGGAATTAAGCCTCTTTGATATTTCAATTTCCATAAATTGCGTCGAGAGTATCCAGCAGCAGAATGGGATCACACAGCGTGGTACAAAAGCGACAAGCAAACATCAAACAAGACATTTTCCTTCATGAATTCAGCCAATGCTTGACGAAACGCACCTTCTTAATAGATTTGCCATTGGCGGTCGTTGCGACTACTCGATACGGTGAAATATGAGTGAGAAAAAGGATTTTGTACCCAACTTGGGGATTTTCAACGACCGTGACTGATATTCGAACTGGCTCGATCAGGCCAGCGTGTCAACAGCAGCATGCTGGCTAATGTTGGGGTGTTTTTTGTTTTTTCTTTAAAAAAAAAAACAACACTCACCTCCTGTTTGGGGATGCTGAGGTATCCTGGATGAGGTTTGAAAGCCTGGTACGGTTGCTCGGATGGCGCCCAGTGGCTGCCGAAGGCCTCGCCTAATGCGGGCTGCCACGGGAAGTAGGGCTTGTCGGCCAGGTGGACGGCCACCAGGAAGAGCGACACCGCCGCCGCCACTCCGGTGGCGATCACGGACTTTCTCTGTGGGCCAGAAAAGAGTGGATGTTTTCTCTTGAGGAGAGGAAGTGCAAAGAAGTGAAACGAGCAAGCCGGAAGGGGGAGCATACATTGCAGAATGACTGTGTGTTTATTTCCCCACATACATGGAATGGATTTAGCAGTCGGCCTTGTTCTAAGGGTGAAAATGAGCTTGTTTACTGGCACGTGATTGGTTGAAACGGGCTTCCAAACAGGCTCTGGCGCGGGCGAGCCGCTCTCCAGCTCCGTAAACAAGAGCTTCATTGGGAGCAGCTAATTGCGTGGGGAATTCAAATATATTTTTTCAATATTTATCTCAAGGCTGTTTTGCACTTTTAGGTCTCAGGTGGCGCCCAAACAGCCGTGAAATTAAAAACACAAGAGAAGGCTGTTTGTAGGCAATTCAGCTCTATTTTAATATCACCAAGTCATTTTTGGGATTAGGCTCGGTTCGGTTCTGGGGTTGCTTTACTTGATCTGGAACAGCCTTTGACAAGGGATGACTGCACTGCTCTCCAACCCCAGCAGAGGGCCCAATTGCCTCACACTGTAGGATAGATTGGAAAGTGTATTTCTATTTGATGCCATCAGCGCAAAAATCCTTCAATTCAGGTCAAACGAGCGCTAATCCGCTAGCGACGCTGAGGGGAGCTTAATGTGCCCTGAAAAACAAAGGTGATGGCGGCTCTGTAGGTGACCTTGTTGTGAGCGAGCCCCCTGGGAGAAGCCATTAGGCTAATGCATACCTCACATCTAATGGAACATAATCCCCCAGAAGATAAAGCACTTATATTTTCCCCTTCTACTTTAGAAAAGCACACACGTTCATCAGAATATTCACAATAACAACGTATAAGTGCATTAAAAAAAATCCAAAGACGACACGACAGTTTTTTGGGCTTGTCTATGACGCGAATGTTTTCCGCTCGTTGTGGCGAATAGCCCAAATTCACGGCAGTACTTGTTTTGATGGGGAAAAGGGAAGCGGTTAATTCACTCAAGTAGCTTAAGTTGAACATGTTCACGTAGCGCAAACAGTTGCGACGACACTAAAGCAGATAACGAGATTTTATACTGGCTCGCTTCAAGGGCGCCCAGAGCTGTCTGGGAGAAAGTACAAGGAGGATTACAGCGCTCTGGCGCCGAAGAGGTGTCGATCCCACTCTGGATGTGACGGGATCAGGCCGGGCTTTGCCGGCTCGGACCTTTGGCCTCGCAATCAATGGCTTTGCCATTCAAGTGCTCTGCTCAGAGCTTTTCACACAAGGTCGCTCCTTGATTGGTCAGGGAGGCTTCGTACGTGTCACCAATGCAAACGAGAGTTCCCACACTCTGGCATGACACCGCCTCGGCCATCTGGCGAGGATAAAATCTTCGAGATGAGCCGCTCGGTCCTCACTGGAAAAGGCCAAAATGACCCTAGGATGTAAAATGGCAAGCAAAGTTCCCTCCCATCTTTTGAACGTCAGGAAGAAAACACTCAACAAAGATCATATTGTAGAGCCACTCTAACCACATGCCACTTTTTGGATTGAAACACCATCTGAGCTCACAAGACAGACAATCTCAAACAAGGTCCCTGTTTGACATATTTTCCCTCCAGATACTCCAAGTCCCACAATGCACTGCCATGGCTCACTACATTGGCCTTTAAGGGACAAAATAAACATTTCATATTCTTCTGGAGGACATAACGCGTACCCACCTCTGATACCAGAGCCCAAAATACAAGCCTAAACGTTCATATTGGTCAATTTAGCTCGAAACAACAAAACATTTTCATGTTGCTGCCATGTAAATTGATAACCACTTATTCATGATGATGATGATGTTGCGCGCGCGCGCGCGCGCTCCACATAATACGCAGAAACACCTGCATGCCCACTTTCACGCTATATTGAATAGACCTCCCCATAAAAGGGGGGTCGCGCCGAGCGGACCCCCCCGCAAAGCCATTGGCCGCATTGTGTATCGCCTTCATCGGCACGCGTTGTTTTTGTTGCTACCGATGCAAAAAATAAAAGACCCCCGCCCCCCCGCCAGCCTCATCCCCGCCCCCACCCTCTTGCTCGTCCGTCTCCCTCCATTCAATCGCTCACCTTCCACATCCAGGCCATGTTTATTTCCACGATGCTCTTTGAACGCTTGTCAGCAGCACCGCGATGCCATGAAAGGTCCCCCGCGACATTCGGTGCAGGAGAAAAAAAGGCTGAAAACCAGCTCGAGGGCTCGGTACCGTTATTCGTCTCCTCTGCGGCCCTTTTTTTTCTTCTTCCATCCCTCCTCCCTAGTGGAGCTGCTGCGAGAAGTCATTTGCGATCTTATTGGCCCACACGCGTTAAAAGACCCGCCCACTCATCCTCCCGTTCGCCTCTTGTCTGAGCGCAAGTCACGTGGTTGGTGTCCGCTTCCTGTCTGTGAGGCTAGGGATCAGATTCAGAACCCTAACATGAATTTGAAACCCTAATTTTGGCCTCAAATGATCATTTTGAAAGCCACGGTCTTGGTCCTGAATCCTAGTCATTGCCTGAAATTCTCATCGTCATCTTGACTTCGTATCCTAATTGGAAATGTACATGAAGCGTCAACTCCACCACTAATTTGAAATGTACATGAAGAGTAAACTCCACCACTAATTTGAAGCCCTACCCCACCATGCTGGCCACTTTGATGTTTGGTACTTGGATGCCATCAAAACTTGCTACTTGAAGTTTGAGCACAGACTGGCTGCTTTATGATAATGTCTTGCTCTACTGTGGCAAAGACAACAAGAGTGATGGCTCAGTGTAATCGCTGGTCATGAGCATGACTCTGCTCATTATTATCACTGCGGTGTCTGGTTAGGGTATATTGACGAAGGCAACAGTGCCATCTGCTGGTGCATGCCAGAATAGAAGCAACATACTGTGAGGATCTAAACATTTATTGCTCGAAGCAACCAAATAAGTTACATATTCACACTAAATGACCTTTGGACAGATGGTAAACATTCAAGTAACCATTTTATCGGCATACTGTAAATTAGCCATTTTAACAAAGATGTTTGTCTACATTAATGGGAGGGAGCAAGAGTTCATGTGTGATTTAGGAGTTGATCATGACTACAAGTTTTGCATACAGGAATGTTCAGTGATGACAACTTGTGCGAGTGTAAGACGCTAGCACACGAGGGTTAGCTGAGGAGCTCCGGCTTCAGGCCGAGCCTCTGCAAGACGTCCTCGGGCATGCACAGCACGGGATTGACCGCCTTGATCTTCTCGTCCCCCAGCAGGGAGAGGCCGGCGATACCAAACAGAGTGTGGAAGGGGTCCACCTAAGCAGAAGAAAGAGTCGGCAATGATGACGCGTTAGGTCGACCGAGACCTTTCCGCTCACCATATCTCCCGGCCGGTCGGCGAAGCCTCCCGTCTCCTCGTCCTGACAGGCCAGGATGAAAGTGCGCAGCTTGTCCTTGTCGATCCAGTGGATCTTGCCGATGATCCGGAGAGACGCCAGAACCCACCAGGAGTAGCAGACGTCCGGAAGCTAAAACAAGGTGAGTTTAGGAGAAAGGTTTCACCATCTATTTATTTGCAAAATGTTGATTCTTTTCTATTTGATTTCATTCGAACTCTTGGATCATTTTCAAGGTGATGTGACATTGCCGATTAGAACGGCGGGCGGGAACCTTCTCAGGACGCCCATTGAGGCCGCCTGACGGCAGCTGCCTCTCGCAGAGCCACCAGCCCAATAGGTCGGCGTTGAGCTGGTGCAGCTGGCCCGTCAGCGAAAGGAAGCCCGTGCAGCAGTAAATCTGACAAAAACGCCGTTTCGGAATGTTTGGGTGAAAAAAACAGGCAACAAGATAATAATAATAACAGGGTGGCAGAAAAGAGATTGTCCATTACCTGGCCGGCATGCGACTCGGACCCGGGCCTGCATCCAAAACCACCGTCAAAGTTCATACATGACGAGACAAACTCCACCGCCTTCTCCACGTTGACGGCGTCCATCTTGCCCTGCAGCGAGGGGAAAGAGACGGCGGCCATTTTATGGATGAGGACTTGGCTAAAGAAGCTTGGAATGAAAACACACACACCAGTAATGAAAGAGTGGCCACTGCACAGAAGGAAAATCTTGTGTCAATTTCTCCTGAGGAGGCAAAAGAAATGAAAAAGTCAGCTGAAAAAGCTCCTACAGGAGCATGCCAATTCCTGTTATTGTTTTTATTTCGGTCCCTTACCCCATTTATCTCCTGCAAATGAGCCGTCGGCCTGCTGCAGCCCTTGGACGTACTCCACAATTTTGTCCACGTCCAGTGAGTCCACACTGTCGTACAAGCACAGAATCTACAGAGAACAACAACAAAAACCATTGAGGACTGGAGGGACGGTGGAAATCAGAGGGCTCGTGCGTGCGTGCGGCATCACCTGCACGGCGCTGAGCGTGTAGAGCAGGTGCGGGTCGTGGCCGATGCTGGCGCCGACGCCGCCGCACTCGTGCTGACACTCCTTGATGAAGTCTATGATCTCCTGGCGGTTCATGCGCGGCAGCTGATACATCAGGTCCATCACCGTCAGACCCCAGTAGATGCCGCTCATGCGCAGGTATTCGGACAGCGTGTACTCCTGCACATGCGTACAGTATTTAGTACTTGAAATATTCTCCTTTATTTCAAGCCTATCTTAAAAACCCATGTTGATGAGTAGGTTAGATCATATATCTTTTGTGACACACTCACATAGTCATCCTTTTTGGAGCCATAAGCAACGATGTAGTCTGCATGTTTGTCCAGCAGGAGCGTGTGGGGAGCGTCAGGGCTAATGAAGACGTCTTTTATTTGAGTACCCTGACAACACACACACAAAAATAGTACAGTACTTCTGAAGCATAACGCTAGCTCGTGGTTTTCATTGTAAATTTGGAATGTAAGTTCACGTCATAATGCATTATAAAACTGCATGTTAATAGGAAATGTGCTATCGCTGCACGCTAGCCAAATTGCTAACACTTTTGGCGTCTCAATCTCACGTCGAGGACTGAATTGTACTCAACGGAGTAATACTAACGCATTCACGCTACGTGTTACCATTGAAACTTGACAACACAAACAGATAAATGCTGTTTACCATGCCGAAATTTCACTCATGATCAAGCGACAGCGGCCTTATCTTCTTCGATTGATGTCAATAACCCTGATCGGGAGGCAGGAGGCGTTTTGCTGCCGCCAGCAGCTCGGAAGGCGAAGTGCAAGTGTGCACAAAATTGTGCACAAAATCTAACGTAGTTTTGCCCTGGCCAAAAGAAACAATCGTTCCGAAACACTCATCTTGACATGCAACCCTAAATTGTTCTATTTTCTAACCGCTAGTCAATTAAAAGGGAAGAAGTACACTAAGAAGATGACATGTGACACTAGTTATGTTGATTATGTTAATAACGCTTTGTCCACCGTTGCACTGCTTGGGAACAATGTATAGATATACATTTTCGACTTTCTGTTTCGATTTGTTTGACATCATTAACGACGACACACAAAAATAATAGGATCGCCTAGGTACGGGAAGTCGAGCGGGTCAAAAGTATCGAAAGCACTTCCGTAGCGTTCCGTCACGTCTCCGCTCAATCAACACCGACTCAACAAACTAAAACGGTGGCGCTCATTGGCGGTATGTAGAAGATGACTGAGTCCCATCGAAAAGTATAGTTGGTAAAAAGTCATGTTTATATGCTCAATGTTTCGTTGTTATGTTTTGGGAGATTCCTGTTTTACAGCTCAGTGCTAGCTTGCCGTGTTAGCTTCCTCGATGAATCGCTCGTTTTATTGCCACGATGTGCTGTGCGCACCGGATTCACCTTTAGACTCTCGGTGACAGTTTAAAAGCAGCACCCTGCGCGTGACTGCCGCTTTTGTGTTTTATGACGCTCCGAAACTTCGTTTTTGTTTCATTTGCCAGGTGGGGGTCACAGCGCAAACAGGGAGAACCGTGTGGTCATGACATCTGACTGGCGCTCCCATCCATCTCAAGCGTCATCATGTCTCTGGGGGACAGTCCACACCTGCTGCTCGGCCGGATTCGTTCTCTGAACCGCTGCATTGAGTGTTTCCAGAAGAGCGAGCCGCTTCCCGACAGCCTGTGTTATGTGCCAAAAGAGATGTGCTACAAAATCTGCAAAGATTCATCCTCCAGCTCCTGCGCCGCTGCCTCTGGGGCTTCCACCGGGGGCTCTGGCAAGACGATGGTACCAGTCTTTGACGGTCCGCACCAGAGTCCCATGAACAAGAAACTATGCAAGTACACCATTGAGCTAAAGAAAGGGACGTGTATCCGGACCACGGGGGAGGAATATTGTAATAGCCAGGGTCTCTGGGTCAAGATGAATAAGGTAAGAAGATGCTGTGTGTCCAGGCTCATCATTCAACTGTGTAACAAAAGCTGAAGCCGCACGGGTAAACATCATTCATCTATCGCCCAAAATCTCAAAATGAAAAAATTCACTCCCTTGAGGGAGGGGCTTTCAAGAATTTTGCAAGCATTGTACATGTAAATAAAGAGAGAGGTTGGTTATCTTTCACAAGGAAGGAACCTCAACCTCTTCAATTTAAAATCCACGTGTATGTGTGTGTGCGTCCACAGGAGCAGCTGGAGGAGCACCGTCCAGGGCAAGAGCTGGAAGAGGGTTGGATCCTGGTGTGCAAGCACACCGAGGGCGGCGACAGGCTGGTTCCGGTGGAGTCGCCCGAAACGTTGAGCAGACAGCAGCAGCTCTTGGGCTATGACCACAAAGCGTGCAACAGGTGGGAGCACGTGGTGGACGTGGAGAATGCCGTGTTTCTCGGAAACAAACCCAAGATAGCTGAGCCGGACGCCGCCGCGGTAGAGAAGCTGAGGTGGGTCTGGGCTAATAATCATGTCGCAATAGAATGCTGCAGAAGTGTTCTGAAACCACTCACTGGTTCAAACCGGTATTATTTGAATGCTCCATTGAGACCTACAAACCCTAGTGAAATAAAATGTCTCCTAACACTGTCAGGTATGTACCACCGACCTGGACGTATGAATGCGACGAAGACCTGGTGCACTACTTCCATGACCACATTGGCAAAGAGGACGAGAACCTGGGCAGTCTGAAGCAGTGCGTGACCAATATTGACGTTTCGTCGTGTTCGGTGAGGCCCGATTACTACCCGGATTTGATTTGAAAAATGTCGACATTTCTAAGTGACCCGAACCTCTGAAACTGTAGCGTGCAAATGTGTAGTCATTTTCATCATTGAGTGAAACTGAAAGGAATGCTAATGTGGTCAATTCAATCATTTATGAGAGAGCCCACGTAGCACATTTTGAGAATCACTGCTTTCGATGTTGTGGTCACTACCAGGAGGATCCTAGCGGGGCCGTGAACAGCTTAACGGACGGCGACAACAAAACCTACTGGGAGAGCGACGGAATGCAGGGACAGCACTGGATACGACTTCACATGAAAAGGGGAACTGTTGTCAAGTGAGAAGCCGGCGCCAGCCGCCAACGAGACTTGTCTGGTGATCCAAATGCAAAATGTTTTGGGCTTTCTTTTTTCTCTCATTGGGTCACAGTAAGCTGATTTTGACGGTGGACTCCACGGACGACAACTACATGCCAAAGAGGGTGACCGTGTACGGAGGCGAGGGAGAGGCGCTGAAGAAGCTGAGTGACGTCACCATTGACGAGTGAGAAACTCTTTGAATTGCAGCGCTTCAAACTTAGCATCCAATTTGTCCTCATTTTGTCAACAGCAATCTGATTGGGGAGATTTGCGTGCTGGAAGACATGTCGTCTCACCTGCCGGTCATTGAGGTCCGAATTGAGGAATGTCGAGGTGAGTTTTGATGTTCGGGTAGGTATTGGTCGGAAGGAGTGATTTGGAGCCTTTTTTAAATGGCTTCTTGTGTGCATGTGGCCCTTTATGTGGGAAAGATGAGGGTATCGACGTGCGCATCCGAGGCTTGAAGATCAAGTTGTCGTGCGAGCGAGACTTGGGACTGAACGCAGACATCTTCCAGTCCTCCTACTTGGTGCGCTACCCTCGTCTGCAGGGGACGCCGGCCGATGTCCTTTACCGCCGAGCGCTGATCATCCAGAGGTAGCAAATGTTTCTAGTCAAGCCAGTGGGCCAAATTGTTCTCATTGATGTTTCTTCTCACAGGTTCACTTCTCTATTAGACAGCGTTCTCCCGCACTTTGTGCCTGCCTGGGACTACAGCGTGGGCACTTTCAACCACATCAAAGTGAGTTGGCCGAAATGGACCTTGGAAGGTTCTGACTAAAAGATACAATCTGAGTTTTCTTTTGTCTACGGCACCTTCCAGAGCATAAAGCAGTTTCTGCTGCAGTCCAAACGCCGCTCCGCTCTGGTCACGCAGTGCCTGAAGGACTCTGAGACCAGCAAGCCCAACTTCCTGCCGTGCCTCTACATCAACAGGCGGCTAGCCATGGAGCATAGGGACAACCCCTCGTTGGACCTCAGCTGCAAGAACGCTGTGTTCAGTCAGGTCGGCTTGATTTTTATGGTGGCCCAGAAGTATTGATTTATTTCTCAAGTGAAAATGATTGAAATGTACTTCCTGGCGGCTGAAAAATGCCACCAGCCAAGAGATATCTTATAGATATATATATATATTTATTTTGGGGGGGAGGTCACACCTGTCCTTGTAACTCCGCAGGTGTACGAAGGCCTGAAGCCGTCGGATAAAATGGAGAAGACTTTGGATTACAGGTGGCCCGCTCGTTACGACCAGTGGTGGGAATGCAAGTTCATCGCAGAGGGCATCATCGACCAGGGCGGGGGCTTCCGGGACAGCTTGGCCGACATGTCCGAGGAGCTGTGTCCCAGCTCGGCCGAATGTCCCATGCCGCTGCCCTTCTTCACGCGAACCTCCAACCAGGTACGATAACACATGTTTGGTTGATGTTTCTCTATTTCCATTGATTTTTGGGTTGTGTTTCTCTTCAGGGTGCCTTGGAGGCCAGAGACTACTACGTCCCAAACCCATCTTGCAAAGAATTCCACAAGTACGAGTGGATCGGGCAGCTGATGGGTGCAGCGCTTAGAGGGAAAGATTTTCTCGTAAGTGATTCTTGTCTTTTTCATTTTTGCAGCTATTTTTGTTGTTGTTCTTTCTCCACCCAAAAGGTTCTGGCTCTGCCGGGCCTGGTGTGGAAGCAGCTCACCGGGGAGGCAGTTAGCTGGAGCAAAGACTTCCACGCTGTAGATTCTGTGCTGGTGAGGATATTAGTGGATCTTATTTTTATTTATTTTTTTGTCAGATTTAGATTTGGCAATTTCCTCAAATATCAACATATAACAATTTCAAATAAATGTATCATGATTGAAATGAGCAATTTGGATATCCTATTAAATGCAACATTTTATTTATAATGTAAAAGCATTTGAAAAGGTTTCTGGTCCAGATTGCATTAAAAGCTTCACTCAAAATGCCACATGGACAAACAAGTCACACATACCGGCTGCATTGTCAGGTCAACCTGCTGGAGGCCATGGACAACATGGACCGCGAGACCTTTGAATTCCGTTTCGGCGAGGAGCTGGTCTACACCACCTTGCTGAGCGATGGCCAGATGGTGGAGCTGGTCCCGGGCGGCGGTAACGTGGCCGTCCGCTACGAGGACCGCCGCAACTTCATCCGCCTCGTGCAGAAGGCTCGGCTGGAAGAAAGCAAGCAGCAGGTCTGTTTTGAAGCCTTTGTCCCGACGGTCGCCTCTTGTGCCTCATCCATCTCTTTCCGCCCATCGCAGATCATGGCGTTACAGGCCGGACTGCTGAAGGTGGTTCCGCAGGCTGTTCTGGATCTGCTAACCTGGCAGGAAGTGGAGAAGAAGGTTTGCGGGGACCCGGAAATCAGCGTGGAAGCCCTCAAAAGACTCAGTCAGTTGACTCCACAGTTAATACTGTCAATTATTCCAAACAGAATAAAAGCAAACGGGGGTGTGGAAAAAAAAAGCCAATTTGTTTCTCGTTTGTTTGCCAGCTTGCTATGAGGACCTGGAACAAAATGACACTTGTGTGCAGTATTTGTGGGAGGCGCTCAGCAACTTCACCAATGGTGGGTCTTTACTCTGTACATCCTCCTCAACGCATGTAACCTGATGATTTTTATCCATCTTTTCAGAGGACCGTAGCAGATTTCTGAGGTTTGTGACGGGTCGAAGTCGTCTTCCGGCCCCCATCTACGTCTTTTCTAACAAGCAAGTATTTTGGCAAGTATAATAATAAGTTGAGCAGACTTGCAAGCGGGCGTTTTATCCTTTCAACTGCTTTGGCTTCCCACTCTAGCTCTGAGAGCGATGCGCTTCCGCAGTCTTCCACGTGCTCCAGCACACTGTATTTACCCAACTACCCGAGGTAGGCAGGCGCTCGGCCATCTGTATTTTGACTGGATTGCTTTTTATTTCTTTATATGAGCCCGCTGAACTGCGCATGTGTGGATTTTGTCATGGCAGTGCCAAAGTTTGTGAAGAGAAGCTGCGCTACGCCGCCTACAATTGCGTGGCAATTGACACGGATGTGAGCCCTTGGGAAGAGTGACCCCCCCCCCCCCCCCCATAAGTTCTGCTGCACACGCATCACTTTTGAAATGGAATAACTGCCAAGTTATCACAATTGTAAATAAGAGAGAAAATAATAAAGAAGTATAAATGGAAACTTGACTTTATCTCGTGACCCCTGCCTATGCATTGTTGTTTGTGTGACGATCTCACGAAGATGTGATGTTTATGCATTAAGGGTTACCGGTGGAATTTTTTTTAGATGTACCGTTATAAAATATACGTTTGGGAACACAAAGCCACCTCTGGTTAAGGTTATTTGGATCTTGTTATGATGTCAATTTGCAGTTAGAGAAATTCTGTGAATGAGAGAATTATGTTTAGAAATGTTCGCCGACGTTTCATCAATACACTTCCATTAAATTCAACATAGCATGCATTCTATTTTATTCTATCAAAATGATATCAAAGCATGAAAAAACGGTGGCGCGTCAAATCTCGCTTGACGTAAAATGTCGCGAGACGACATGGCTTGAAGCCGTCCCATAATGCCTTGCGGTTCCTCTTTCTAGCCGGCGCCTGAGATGGGTACGTGCTTTCATCTTCGAGTCGGAAGGCGAATCCTTGTCCATCTCTTGTTTTATCTTGGCAATTTTGAACTTGCTTACAAATATATTAAGGTTAAACATAAATGTAGTCCATACGTTTTCAACTTGTTTATGTGCGGGACCGGTTACAATGTTTGAAGGAGGTCGTTTTCCGTGGACGTGTGAAATGCTCCAAGATGGCTCCCAGCTAGCTGTGTCTCAAACTTTGCTTTCCAAAATTACGGCATATCACGCGGGATTGGTTTTGGGGACAATTTAAGGTATTTTAGAATCATGTGTTCATGACGTCCGAGGTTTTGTTGTCGCGTCGAAAGTGGTAGGAAGTCGGTATGGATAACCAGGCTAACTGCGCTATGTCTGCATTGCTACTAGTCAGGTTGCATTAAGGTACAACGTGCTTCTCTCTTTATTTCCCCCCTCTAATTGTGCAAAATGTCTGAGTTAATTACGTACTCGGCGTAATTTTTGTACACTGCTGTTCAGCTCTTTCGCCTGCAGTTGTTTTTTCCCTTTGACTATCTTACTGGTTTCCTCTGATGGCGCCGTTGTGAGTGGCACCCTTTTGTTGGAGCCTAATAAGTTTGACCTGTTTGTTCAGATAGTGAGACTATGCTTGAGTGATGTGATGAAGCATTTCATGCGGAATCCAAAATACACAATGTGGACAAACTACCTTGGAGAACTGATTGCTCAAGCATAGTCTGATATTGCCTTGCATGCATGCGCTCATACGTCTTCCACAGCATTAAAAAGGACCTTTTGTCTCAGGTATCTCAAGGGACAACTGGCATAAACGCCGTAAAACCGGTGGCAAACGCAAGCCCTACCACAAGAAGAGAAAGTATGAGCTTGGACGGCCTCCCGCAAATACAAAGGTAAATGCCACATGTTGTGTTTGATCCCTTCATATCATGTGAGTGATGAAAACTGGACCTTAGGTAGGTCTTATTTGCACCGTTTTGGTGTGAAGCTTGGGACCTACCCGTGCTAGGCCTTGTCATAGTTACACTGACACATCATCAAATTAAATGACAACTATTGCCAGGGTGTTGCAGATGGTAAACGTTTTTTTGTTCTCTTTTTAGATTGGCGCTCGCCGTATCCACACCGTGAGGGTCCGCGGTGGCAACAAGAAGTATCGCGCCCTGAGACTGGATGTCGGAAACTTCTCGTGGGGCTCAGAGTGTAAGTTTCCAATATTCGGTGGTTCTGAATGTTCCCAAGATGTTCAGTGATGATCTCTATCCAGTTCTGCTACTGAATTCTAGTGCTGATAGTTAGGAGTCTGAGAACCTGTTGACCGATAACTGTTAGTCATAAATTAGGTGAGGGGGAGAAATTTATAGTTTTCTTTTACTTAGGCTGCACACGCAAGACCAGGATCATCGACGTGGTCTACAATGCCTCTAACAACGAGCTGGTCCGAACCAAGACCTTGGTGAAGAACTGCATCGTGCTGGTCGACAGTCTTCCCTACAGGCAGTGGTATGAGGGTCACTACGCCACTCCTCTGGGACGCAAGAAGGGAGCCAAGCTGGTGAGTGACCGAATTTGAGGACCTGATAAATAAGTCTGTCTGTTTGTTGTCTTTCCATGAAGATAACTGTCCAGTTCTGCTACTGAATGAAAGTGATGCTAATGAAGACTCTGAGAAAGAAAGTCATCTCCACCTAATGGAATGTAAGGCTTCGGAGCTGCTGAAATGACGCTCTCCCTTGTTGTGTAGTCTCCTGAGGAGGAAGAGGTCCTGACTAAGAAGCGGTCCAAGAAGAACCAGAAAAAGTACGACGAGCGTAAAAAAATGGCCAAGATCAGCTCGCTCTTGGAGGATCAGTTCCTTCAGGGAAAACTGCTTGGTGAGTCGGTCGGTCGGTCGCATAACAAAGCTCCATTTTCCAAGTGGCTTTTGCTATCACAAGTTCAATGTTCATTTGCAGCCTGCATCGCCTCCAGACCGGGCCAGTGTGGCCGAGCTGACGGATACATCCTAGAGGGCAAAGAACTTGAGTTCTACTTAAGGAAGATCAAGGCCAAGAAAGGCAAATAAATGTTTCATATGCCAATAAAAGAGAAATAACAAATGTTACTTTTGTCCTGGTTTTTATTTACTCTGGATGTAATGCTGTGCCAAATCATGTGCCACTTCCCAAATGTTGCCGTGATACGTTCGTTCAATTGTACAATATATCAACTTTCTCAAAAGACTACAAAATATCTTTTCATTTGTCTGACATTGTTTTGCTAACGAGCCATACAGTATAGCAAGCATGCCTGCCTGAATCCAAACCGCAGAATCGATCTGCTCTTAAAGCTTTACTGCTGCTAAAACTGACCAAAAAAAGAAACATTTCAGGACCTTTGACACTACTACAAATGCAATGACGTGGCAGGCGTCTGGTCAAGGATTTGGATTCCTATGCTCATATTTGGGTTAGTCGTACTTGACCACAAATGATCCCCGACATCCCGAAAAGACGTTTGAAGGAAGGGTGGACACGATTGGGTAACCCACGACCACTAGGGGAAAGTTCACGCTTAGGATCACCCTGGCTGGGTCACCTGACTAAACACGCCGCTGTGATTGGACGAGCGAGCGGTTTGTCATTGTCGAGTGTTGTGTAAGTTGAAGTAGCAACGATGCTCTTGACTAAGGTGAGTGTTTCTTTTTCAAACAAATGTCTACTTTTATTGTATATATACAGCACAATCAACATGATGAGTCCGGGTACCTTGTGATTGTTGTCTCTGTTGTGTGACGCGTCAATCCACACAGACGCTCGATACCGACCGACATATGTTAACGTTAGCTTGTTTTCAACGTTTGTTTCAAGCGCATTCATTTCATGTTCAAGTCCGCTTCAAATGGCCATGTGAAAATGCTTTATTGGCATGAATAGCTCTTATGGGACCTTTACTCCCAGGTACTCAGAGGAGGGCTGCGCTGCGGTGTTGTTCGGCTCCAGAGCTCCAGTGCTGCCGCCGCCGCCGAATGCAAAATCTCCGGCGAGAAAGCTGCAGCGGCTACCGGCTTCTGTTTTGGTGGGTGCTCTCGGCAACTGCACTTTTCAGACTTTTGGTCGACCTGACCTGCTAACTGTTTTCCATTGCATTGTTCATCATCAGTCATGGGTCGATTCTTGTATCATTGCTTGGACATAAGTCGCTATTGAGCACTTATCAGTATTTGACATTGCCAACGGAGTCCTTTTGTGTTCGCATCAATTTGTATTTAAAAAGCAAACACTGTTTTTGCTTTGATTTACATGACTCAAAAATATTCTCCCCCAATCAAATCTGTGGCACATGATTAAAAAAAAAAAAAAAACACAAGATATGTATGCCGTCCATTGGTCGAATTTCTTCTCTGTCTCGCAGAGTTAACGGACCAACAGCGGGAGTTCCAACAGCTTGCTCGCAAGTTTGCGCGCGAGGAAATCCTTCCGCACGCGGCGCACTACGACAAAACCGGGGAGGTGAGTCTCTTCCAGGATGAGGCGCTGTGTAGAACAGACCTTATAATATGAGGTGATTGCATTTTGTGTTTGCAGTACCCAGTACCTATCATCAAGAAAGCATGGGAGCTGGGTCTGATGAATGGTCACATAGGAGAGCAGTATGGTCAGTTTGTGTCATGCGTTTACAGCATGTCCATTTTTATTTGAACTTTGCAAAATTCAAACCTAAGGTGGAATGGGCTTGTCCATCTTCGACAACTGCCTCATCACGGAAGAGCTGGCCTACGGCTGCACGGGAGTCCAGACTGCCATCGAGGCCAATTCGCTTGGAGTGAGAGCTCTTCGTGGTTTTTGCTCGACTTCTGCCTGGCAAACACTTTGACGTTCAAATGTGTCCTTTGAATTGGAAAGCGGATGATTAAGCCTATTTGTGCCCAACAGCAAATGCCTGTTATTATTGCTGGGAATGAGGCACAGAAGAAGAAATATCTGGGCAGGATGACTGAGGAGCCTCTTATGTGTGTAAGTACATTTCCACGCCATCCTGGAAGCCCGGGAATCAATACATATTAGTCACCCAATGCCCCGCAGGCGTACTGTGTCACTGAGCCGGGGGCGGGCTCAGACGTGGCGGGCGTCAAGACTCGGGCGGTGAAGACTGGCGACGAGTACGTGGTCAACGGCCAGAAGATGTGGATCACAAACGGCGGCAAGGCCAACTGGTATTGGCGATGACACGGCCATCCCTTTTCTGTGGATGGGGTTTCATTTCTTGTGTTCCCAGGTACTTCCTGCTGGCCCGCACTGACCCCGATCCCAAATGTTCCACAAACAAGGCTTTTACTGGCTTCATTCTGGATGCCGACACGCCTGGAATACAAATAGGAAGGAAGGTGAGACTTACCATATCCACTTTCTATCAAAACATTCGAGCTCGTGGAATCGCAGATTCAACTTCTGATCGTTAATACGAGCGCCGACGGCAAATCAAATTGTCTTCCTGAGGATGGCAGGAAATGAACATGGGCCAGAGGTGTTCCGACACACGAGGCATCACTTTTGAGGACGTGAGGATTCCGAAAGAGAACGTCCTGATGGGCGAGGGCGCCGGCTTCAAGATCGCCATGGGTGCCTTTGACAAGACTCGGCCACCCGTGAGTCACGTGGCGCCCGCCCGCCCGAGTTACGTCATTTGAACGTGACATTTGGTGAATTCGATGCAATGTGTTACACAGGTGGCAGCCGGAGCCACCGGGCTGGCTCAGAGGGCACTGGACGAAGCCACCGCCTACGCTTTGGAGAGGAAAACCTTTGGCAAAGTCATTGCTGAGGTTTGGGCTCAAGGGAACAAATGGACAAATGGATATGAATTGCATCAGCAGCTTTTTTGTATTTCCTCTGCCAGCACCAGGCCATCTCCTTCCTGTTGGCCGAGATGGCCATGAAGGTGGAGCTGGCGCGCATGGCGTACCAGCGCTCCGCGTGGGAGGTGGATCGCGGCCGGCGCAACACCTATTACGCCTCCATCGCCAAGGCCTTCGCCGGCGACATCGCCAACCAGGTGGCCTCGGACGCCGTGCAGGTGTTTGGCGGAAACGGCTTCAACAGCGAGTACCCTGCGGAGAAGCTGATGCGCGACGCCAAGATCTACCAGGTGGGTGATGTTTTGCAAGTGAAGTCATTTTTGGGCATGATAGATATGAGTGATATTTCTTTCTTGGCACACACGGTCGCTGCAGATATTTTCTTGTTGCACAAATGTGTGAGAGAGAGAACATGAGCCACTTTTCTTTCTTTTTTAGATCTACGAAGGCACCGCTCAGATCCAGAGACTCATTATTGCCCGTGAACACCTGGCAAAAGCCAAGAAATAAACCTTTTTTTATCTGTAAAAGAAATACAATGTTAAAGTCATTCAATTTTTCTTTCAATTGAATATGCCTTGATGTCACCTGATGGCCTTGCTAAATAGAATTCAGTTGGGGGGGGGGGGGGGGGGTGCCCGTCCCGTCCCATCGTAACCCTTCAGACAAATGGCACGCAGCAGCAAAATGTGAGCCAAATGGTGAAAATACAATGTACAAATGCCATCCTGGAATAAAAAAAAAAAAAATCTTGTCCTCGATGTTTTGGCTCCAAATGATATCAGTTTGTGTTTGTTTCTTGTTCTAATAAAGGTTGCTTTATGGAATTTGTGGATTATCCAGATATAGTCATAAAGGAGTTTTCGCCATTTGTCCCTCCCACTTTTCCCACAATGCACAGCGAGAGACAGTATATTATACGGCACGTGACTTCCGCTCTTTCCTCTTCCCTTGAACCAGTGCTGTGTTGCCCGTGAGTTCGCTGCAACTGAATTTGTTCGGCAATTCATATTATACGCTGCTTGTGGGAAAACCTTTGTCAGTAAAAAAACATGTGATTTTGTTCATATCACGTTTACATGGGGAAACTGCTGATTTTTGACGGAAATCCTTGCACGAGGTCGACACGATACACGCTAGCGATTTGAACAGCGCACGGCTTAAGCTAATGTTTTTTTTTTTTAAAACGTTGCGTGTGCGAATACTCACCGCTAATGATTCAAAAGTGATCTACGGCTAATCTTCAACGTTTGAAACATCGGGATCCTTCCACCATGTTGTGGCCCGAGCGTGACCAGCGTGACCTGCGTTGAAAGCTGACTTTCTTTCCCCCCCCCCCCCCAAAGATGAAGGCTTGCTTCCCAGTGGAGAAGACGGCCAAACAAGATGAAACGGGCAAACTGCCCCAGGGATGATAAAGGCTACTTTGTCCTTCAAATAAGGTCAGTGAGATGTTGCAATCCACAATCAATGATATCCACCAGCACTAAGTCAGCTGGCCAGGTGACATTTCTGGCTCAGTGTTACAGTGCTGGAAAAGGAAGTCTCTGCATGTGTCATCGGCCGTGCAGGTTCTGTTCTGGAACCCGCCGTTGCTGAACGGCCGCAGAGCGTAGCCCGACGAGAGTGGCCCGTCCCGGACTCTCTCATCCGAACGGGCCTAGTGCTGGGCTATACATTTATTTGCGCGCTGCCTGCCATATTGGACCGTAGCTGCATCAAAATGGAGCGATTTGTTAGAAACGTTCCAAACACTTTCCTGGTCGATTGAATTGAATTCCTTTATTGTCACTGTGAATCACAAAGTGCAAGTGGTTTCATTTTTCAATGAGTTTCTCTTCCCAACAATCTTTTGCAGCTGATGGCCGGCCTTCCTTCCGTCCGTCCGTGTGTGTGTGTGGCGATAGCGATGACTATCTAAAGGTAAGCTGTACAAGGCAAGCCAGTAAAGGGATACTGGCCCATGGCTACTTTTCACGTGTGCCGTGATGTCTTGACACATTATACAGACTAAACTCTGGTGAACCTTAAAAAGCCTGAGCACATCAATTTACAGTCCTATCGTATGCGGACATAGTACTTGATATATATAACGCTATCCTCTTTTGTTTCCAGTGGTACATCGAGCAGCAGTTTACTGGCTGTGGACAGGAAAGGCCATGTGTCAAGCGTGATGGCAGGTGTGGACTGTTTTTTGTTTTTCCTCCCCCCTTCCTTAAAATCCCCAATCATATACTGCCATGCCAGAGACCACCATCTCTGTTGTGGAATCTTTGTATTGGGAGAAAAAAAGACAGGGATTCTGGCACAGGTTTATGTCAAAACCAGTTGACCACAACCTGACTGAAGCCCTGGAACATTGCTAACAATGTCTTTGAATGTGTATTTCAGCGTTTGGTTTTTCTTTCCAGTGAATTGGGCTGCCGATAATGGCCGGCCGCTGGCTCTCTTTCAGTTTCAGGTATGTTCTTTTTTTTTTATTGCCCATGTAAATCCCCAAATGTGCTTTGCCACGCCAGGGACAACCCACTCTGCCGTGACTTTATATTGGGGGAGAAAATATCAGGACTGGCACAGGTTTCTGTACAATCCAGTTTATAGAACCTGACTAAAGTCCTGGAACATTGCTACCATTCTCCTTAAATGCAAATGTGACTTTGCCTCAAATATCTGCTTCTCCCTTTGTAGTGATTTGGACTCATGATGATGAGCGAAGACTGTCCCTCTCCCAGAGGTCACTAAGATTTATCATTTGGACCGTTTTATCAGAAGGCCAAAGTATTCAAATCGAAAGGAAGGTGTGGAAATATGGCGTGACCATCGCGTCTCATCTGTTGAATGTTACTCAAATGAAATGTGTTTTCATAAGCTATGTGCTTTCGTTACTGCAAATACAGGGCGCCCCCTGTCGGCAGTTATTTGGTCTTAAACTGGTGCCAGTTGGATTCAATTTAAGAGGGAACAGCAAAAGGTGACTGACCATGCTGGCACAATGAATAAAATATTGACACCAAAGTGTTGAGCATTGAAACAAGTTTTTCTTTTTTGCTATTCATACAGTGATGAACATTTTTAGGCACGATTTAATGTTGAAATCATTTCATCATCAAAGAAGGGCAGCTAGCTGTACACATCACGTCCTAGTCAGTTTCGACTTTGATCATTTCTTCCGCAAGCGGGATTTCATCCTCCACAAACTGATGTGTCGGCACATTGAGTAGCGACGGAAGGCTGCAGCCCTTCAGGAGGCCGTCTTTGCGATTGTCCAGTGACTGGCTTCGCGGAGGGAAAGTATCGCCGGGTCGCTCCAACTCGAGATCCTCCGAGCTTATCCTGCAAATGTTTACCAATGACGACTTTGCCAAGATTGTAATAGCTACGGATTGGCACAGAGACCGTGTGATACTGACGATGACAGACCTCATATCAAAGGTGGAGCCTTTGAAAGCTGGTCTGAGGTGATCTGCTGCAGTGGACACCGTGTAAGGGATAGTAAAATGCCCTTGGGCCCAGTGCTTGTCTTTCTCCAGGGGTGCGAGGTTCTGGTACATGTCATCCACAGCCAGCATTGACACCTTGAAAACAATGTCAGTACTGGAAGGTGTCAAAAAAAAAAAAAAATTTAACAAGTGAGCACCTGAATGTTTCTGTCAATCAGCTGGTTGGTCTCAAAGTCGTCGTCATCCTCGCCAAACGGGTTGATGATCAGCTCTCCCACTTTGAGCCATCCGGCGTAGAAGAAGAACTGCAGCAGCGTGAAGACGGGCACGTACAGGTCCAGCTTGTGGTCCTTGTAGCCTTTTTGCGGGCTCAGGAACTGACGGCCGACGACGCACAAAGCGAAGAAGGAGTAAACGGCCAACGTCACCACCTGTGGTAATGAGACAGACAGGTGAGAGCAAATGGAAGGCGACGGGAGGAGGCGTGGCTGACTCACCTGAGTGTAGACCAGAGGGATGCTGATCCAGTCATAATGGAACAAGAGACTGCATTTGGCCCTGTAGTTATTCAGCTCCTGGAAGGATAGTCAAACTTTATAGCAATGTTCCCAAAGTTGCTCAGTGACGTGAAGGCAAAGTTAGTCACATCCATGAGGAGTCTCAAAGCAATGTCGTCCCTCACGCGGGTCTCCTCTCTCGCTCTGGATGCTAGATTAGCGAACCAGGTGAGCGGCATCCAATACTTGTTGAAGTCCGAATGCAGCGACTCCAAAATCTTCAGTTCGTGCCATGTTATAAAGCCTGAAAACATATGTTCTGATTTTTTTTTTTTTTTTCCCTTTCTTCCAGATGGATGATGTGACCTACCGGCCTCCACCACGTGCCCCAGCGTGGGGAAGCGCTTGTGCACTCTGGTGCTGACGGAGCGCAGGATCAGTACCGACGACAGGTTGGCATATCGCATGAGAGTGCGCCGCAACATGCGACCCCTCTCGTCGGCTCCGTGGACGTTCCCGGAGACCACCATCATCAGGTTGTCGGGCAGCGGGAAGCTGGTGTATTGACCCCACCAACGATTGAACGCCAAGGTCACGTAGAAGCCTGTCGATGCCAAACATAGACGTTGAACACCCCCCTGATCCATTTTGAACCTAAATTCCTTGCACAATACCTACCGAGCACAAAGAGAACGGGGATAAAGTTGGTGTTGGTGAACTGGTCACAGTAAAGGGCGATACGCTCAAACACATCCTGCTGCTTGGCTGTGAGCATGAACCTACACAATCAACCAATAGTAGGATATGTGCTGATGTTTAGACACTTGCACAGTGACATGACCTCCATATCACCCACCTTCCCAATAATATGAGGATAGGACCCACCTGTAGAGCACACTGAAAAATAGGTAGACACCGCAGAACAGGAGAAACTCCTTGTAGAGCAGCTTGTAGATGCTGCCCTTCCACCTGAACAAGAGCTTGGAGAATCCGCCAAATTTCACATTGGCCACCTCGAGCGTATAGGACACGGTCATGCCTGTAAGACCCGGCGGGTAGCTATCAAACATTGAAGATTTTACAACACACCTGGAGGCTCACCTGCAAAGGAAATGATGAAGCTGAAGAGAAAAGACGCTTGGCTCATTTGGCTCCCAATTTAAAGCTTCCCCTGTGTGCCCTCGACACACCTTTATTTTCAATTGATGAGCTGGGAACACTGCGCCAAAGACAATTTGCTCACAAATCAACCTTATCACCATGACATCGACTTCATAAAAAGGGATCGTTTTTTTTTTTTTTTCTTCCAACTTTTAGACTGGCCAGTGTGCAAAAGTCATTGGACGTCATTCATTCATTCGTTGTTTTAGCAGAGTGAGTGCGAAAGTCAAAGAGCTATCGTATACCACCTAAAACCACATTTCTTCATTTGAAATGAAACATTTGACATGTTGGTTGTGTTTTGGAATGAGAGCGATAAGAACAGTGGAAAGAGGAGTGCTAGGTCACGTGTCTGTCCCACTCATCACCTTTTCCTGAGTTTGCTGCGCATTTGTTTGGTTTTCACATGGCTTCACTTCTCTCTTCTGCTGTAAATCAGCCTCAATTTGCTTTTATGACGACATCTCACATTCCTTTGGATGTGACAATAAAGGCCATTCTATTCTCGTGCATCACAACTTTGTTCAAAAAAATTAAACCAAAAGTGAAATGTAAATGCAAGAGGCAGACGAACCCTCCTCTTCACACATTTATTGTAAAAAATACATATAAAAACAATTTCTGAGACATACAAAAGATTGGAGCTTTAGAAACAGTATATCCAACAGACAAAGACCAGCCGTTTTTTTTTCTTTTTTTGACTGCATTACATATTTACAATTCAATAAATAAAATGATGCCTCTGCTCTGCTCTGTGTATACACGCGTGCCGCGCATGCGTACTTGTGTGTTTTTTAAAGATTGTCCATATATGCTATGATGTCTGACAGGCGTCGGAGAGTAGATCTATTTCTACAAAACGCCATCTTTTGTCGAGTTCCCTTCCCTCCTTCCTTTCCTCCCACGCACAGAGCAATTAGCATCGGTATCAATTTGAGGTATTGCACCACACGGCTTGAGAGGGAATCGACTTTTTGAAAACATACGCGCAAACACCTCAAGAGTACACCTCATCAATGATCACCACAACGAATGTAACGTCGAATAAGCCTCGAAACACGCGCACACAAGAATTTGGCATTCTTCTCGTTGGAAACATGCACAGGGCTGTCCCCTAGTGGCAGGACGAGTTATAGCACCTCAGCTGGGACCAGAGTAGGAAAAGCCGTTTTGGGCATTTATTTCGTCCATATCCTGATTATCCAAATGGAATTGGATGCTCTTCGTCCTCACTAATACAATTCGGATTAAGCTGACTTGGACTTTAAGATGGATACTCTTGTTATCGAAGAACCGGCTGGAAGGTTTTCTTACGGTGAGATTGTGTTACTTATATTTCTTATTTATTTGAGATATATATACATTATATTGAATATTTATGACTAGCAATTTTCGGGGATTAACTTTGGCATATCAGAAGGACATCAAGACAACCATGCCCTAGTTGGCAGCTGGCTACTAGTACTACTAGTGACAAAGGTGGAGTAACAACCATGTTATTATTGCATCTGAGTCATTCAAGCAAAGTGCTGAACTCTTATTATTGAGGACAAAAAGGATATTGAATCAACTGCTTGAAAACAGAAAGCCTACTAGTGCATTGACTTTTGGCCGATATCGACAAAATGCCTTTATCGACTTTTACTCGATGGCCTCAATTTAACTGCACAGTCTTACTGGTGAAGACAAAGAGCTTACTAGTACAGGGCCATCAAGGATATTGAATAAAAAAAAAAAGCCTGCAGCAGCTGTGTGCATATTTACCGCTATTGTGCACTAGTAGGTTGCACTAGCAGTCTCAATATGTTATGAGTGCGTCTTACTAATGAGGTGAAAGAGCATCCTTGATCAAACTAGCAGTCCAGTGTACTAGTACCAGGACTGCAAGTTGGATGAAAGATACAAAATAAATGCTCAAACAGGTTTCCATACCAGAGGGGATGATCATAAAAAAAAAAAAAAAACTTTCTGAAGCCATCATTCATCATTTCCCTTCCCCAAATAAACCCTGACCGGCCGGGCAAAGGCAGCAAACACAAGGAGGCTCGAAAAGAAAGTCATACACTGAGCTATAATCATGGTCATGATGATATCATACTGTGAAAAGACGTACTTGCTATTATAAAAAGGTAGCTAGCGCCTTTAAGGCCGACGCATCCGCGCTTGAAACGGTGATAAAAAGTCTGCCGACTCCAGAAAACATGGGGGGAAATCTTTTCAGAATCAAAAAGCAGTACCGTTGCCACATTTAACACCATAGAAGTCTGGATAATTCACATTGGACACTCGCTCGCTCACTCACTCGAAGGCAAGACACTAAGGGGGAAAGAAATCCTCAAAGGACAAAAAGTGCTCAAATAGGTGCAAAGACCAGCGCTAAACAGAGCACAAACCAACCAAGCAACCAATCAACCAAGCAACCCCCTTGTAATGTTAACACTAAACATCGGGTAACGACCGCCCCCACCCCACGAGCCGGTGGGCGAGACTTTGACTTGAAAAAAAATACACAGGAGGTGACCTAAATTCCTCATCCCGGCCAGCGAAGACATCTGATGCCGACCTGGCAAGCGAGGGCTTAAATCCAAAAGCAGCCATGGTTTTTTGTTTTGTTTACAGTTTGTTGCGAAATGGTCCGGACCTACAAGAGGAACAGGAAGAGGTCCGCGCCGCCCGGAGCTTCTTTGTGGCTTGGTGAGTGGGTTTCCGTTTTCAGAAGGAGAGAATGTTGACATGGAGGTCTCCTGTGAGGACCAAACAAGTAAGGATGATCGTGCACAGCGAGGAAACACGAGTCATTACAAAACGAGAAAATCAGGTGAAACACTAAAAGACAAATTCATTCGAAAAATCCAATCTCGACACTACCTGAGTCATGGCGGGGGAAGTCATGTGACCTGGGAGTCAATCTGATGGATGCTCTGGGCAGCAGGGCTTCACCTTAGCCCAAGCGTCGATGCAGCTGCAACCGCATAGGACCGGGTTACTCGTTTGCAGAACATTGACCACGCTAAATGAGCGAGGGAGGGATGGCGAGTTGCCATAGACGATGAAATTGTTCAAACACACTCAACGTAAATGAGAGTGACGGAGACGCCGTGGCTGGGTTCCAAATGACAGCCGCCTGCTGGCTTTTATTTGCATTTGGGTGGAAGAAGCCGAAAAAAAGAAAAGAAAATCGAGCCACACCTCTTAACATACGCTTTGTCAAAGTAGGAACTTACAAGACGTGGAAAGCTCACAGCTGCCTCCGCACGCTCGCATGCACTGATGTGACGTAACCATGGCTGATGTGCACATGTGCATTGCCTAACCGCATCAACATTTCCTGTGCTCCAACAAGAGGGAAGCTAAAACCTCACAAAGTTCTGATAAAAAGTACACTTTCACAATCTGTGTAAAAAACTTAAAGGCCGCACAAATAAGGTAGAAAAAAACACGAAAAAAGGGGGGGGAAAAAAATATAAACCATTTCGAAAAGAACTGGTCAGTGTTCTTTTTAATGTATGACAAAAAGGTCAAACACACATTAAGATATCCGCACTGTGCACCAACCGATTGGTGGCGACTCGAATGAACACGCAAAGTGGCAATAAAAACAAAGGAGGAATCCCAATGTTCAGATTTGAATCACGTTTCATATTGTAGCTTTGGCCAATTGTTGAGTGCGCGCTCGTGTGTTATGGGTTTACCTCTTGTGGTAGACGCACAGACACGCCAGCCTGGCAATGGTCTCGCCTTGCAGCAGATCCTCCAGACAGATGGAGCACTCGCCGCTGTCTTTGCTCAACACGTCCGCTGGAGGCGCACACGCACAACACACTTCTCGTCACCCACCGTTTTCATTTGGCAAAATGCCTTTCGATGACACACGCACCGTTGTAGGGAAGCGGCGGGGACGTGAGGCAGCTCAATAGGTGATCCTCGATGCGACCGCCCGGGAACGGCTTGGAGCAGAAAGGACAGCGGATATCTGCGCACGCACACAATTATCACTTGACAACAAATCGATCAGCAAATGAATGGGCTCGTACAGATTTCATTTTTGGAGTTTTAAAAACGGTCTTTCATCTACTTGTGAGCACACAGATCGGTAGTTGTTGTTATTCTGCAGTCGTGAACATCCGAATTGCATTTCAATATTAGGAATCATTCTTTACAACTCTGATTCATCACTTTTATATTGTGTTAACATTTCGCAGGTCTGCCCGCGTGTGAAAGAGTCTTCGGATGTAACCGAGGCAGGCCGACAAGAGAATGTGGGAAAGTTGGGACAATTGTGTGAACTTTAACACCCAGCCAGCACTGGGTTTTCCCGTCTGGTTGCATGGAAAGCAAATGCTATTTCACCGCTGACTCCCAAAAGTCGACTACTCAAAACTAGCAATATGCCTCTGTGACGCCACGTCAATGTAAAGGAGGCGAGCCGTTGCCTGTTTGCAGTGGGAATGTGAGAAAGGCAGGACACGCAGGGGTGTGACGCTGAACAACCGACACTTCTCCACCCTGTTCTGGGTGTCAGGCAACTCACTATTTTAGACGTCCCTCTAGACACTGACGTCTTCCAAACATCTGATTGCACAGTAACAAAGTGCATCGTTTTTTTTTCCATCCATGGGGTATGTGGACGATACGTCAGCGAGCTGCGTTTAAAGACTGTAAAATATAATGTTCCATTATTAGGAGCATGAGGATCGGTGGACAACGCAGATGGTCCAAAGCACGTGTTCGTTGGTTGGTTGGTTGGTTGGTTCCTTCCTTCCCGGCCTACTTGCTCCAAAGCCAGCATTTCCTTATTTCCTGACCCCATTCATTTCCCAGCTCAATTGTCTGGAGGGCCGAAACATACGCAGTGTTTTGCCACATGGCTCTGTTGAAAGTGAAACTAGGCCTTTGATTTTCAACTGCCACTCCCAACTGTCAACGCGGCGGCCTCGTGACATGACGGGAAGGTGCTCGCTCGCTCGCTCGGTCTTGTGTGTCATTCCATCAAGTCTTGCGTCAGCGGCTCCGTTTACACAATACTGGCTCAGATGATTGCCCTCCCTCATCATACAAGCACGAGAAAAGAGATTATCTGCACAAGAATGCGAGTTCTTCAAACGCTGACGGACATTATGCACACGTTTTATGACTGCTCGACAGACCTAATTGAAACCGGCTTGCCTTTACAAATGGAATCATTTTGTTTGTCATTCACACGTGGTCAGTTGTTTTTTCACAAGCAGATCTCGTGCCCCCTGTACGATTTATGGTTCATCTCCTTGTATGGTATGCATGAGCTGTTGAAAGTGTTGACAGTTTGGTTATTTCCCCTCTGAAGCATCAATGAGCAACACGTTCGGAAATGTGGTGGGAAGGAACCCGCCCAGGCAGTCTGAAAGTGTTACAAGCTTCCTCTCGGGACCACCGTCGAGTGACAAATACAGATAGATCTGTGTCCTGTACTTTCACGATCACTCACTTTGATATCAAATCAATATGTGAGAGTCTACACTGACTCACAGTGATGTAAAAGTCATTTTGGGGCTTCTGTGGATTCCTAATCAACCCCATCGTGACTTTGTTTCTATTCATTTGCTCGATTTTGGGCGTTGTTGTCGTTATTTTGGCCGATTGCCAGTGATGTGATGGCTGATTTACGGCTTTGGACGTGCTCTGTCTGGCATCGCCTAAAAGAACAAAAAATGCGCTTGTATAGACGACATAGGTGAGCTTCTTGGATATTTCAAGAAAACAATCCTAATAATAAAGGGCAACCCTGTCGCTCTTTATGACTTGGAGTTGCAATCGATATTGACATCTTCAAAACAAATGCAAGCTGTCCGTTTAGCCATCAGTTAAGTTACGTCAGGGCTTTTATTTAGTTGAACACGACATGGGAATGCTGAATGGGTCACGTCTCGACTTACTGCCATGGCGGTTGTTGACGCGGTACAGGCCGATCCAAGCCTCAGACACCGGCCGCTGGTGGGTGCCCCGAACGCGGGCGGACCTGGCTCCGACGCTGCGGCCCCCGGCGTGTCGATTTCCGGGCAGCCGCTCGGAGAAAGTGCGGTGGGGCGTGTGGCCTGTTTCGTCTCCGGGCTGGCGCTCCACGTTGGCGGGAGCCTGTGGGCTTGTGTTGCCGTCCTCCTCCGTCTTGCCTTCGCTGTGGTTGTCATCCGCCGGGGACGCCTGGCTCATGCTAGCCGGGATTCCGTGATGGTCGGCAGGGCTGCCGTCGGCGCTCGCGCCATGCTGGCCCAGGTCGGAGTCGCTGCCTTCCTCCGAGCGGCTCCGGTTGACTTCGGTGTCCTCGAAGCTGCCCGAGAAGTCCACCATGAGGCTGGTAGGCCTGGCACAGCGGGGCCGCCGGTACGAATCCCGCTTGGTGGTGCCGTCCTTCCCCAGAGTGGAAGGCACCGGGTCTTCCTGGAGGCGACTCGCTCTCGTGCCCATCGCTAGCGGGCGGGCGGGCTAATGGGAGCCTGGCTAGCCGAGCAATCGAACGCTTTCCAACACGGTAACAACGACCTCGACTCGTCCCTTTCAGCTACGACGCACTATGGAGTGGAAACGACACCCCCCAGCAGCTGCCGTGCCTGGCGACCAACGTAATGAGTGAGGGGCGACTTAGCTGGCCGGACGGACGGACGGACGCGCTTTCTTCCCTTGGCCTCAGTTTGTCCTTCCAGTCCACATTTTCCTCTCTTTTATGACGTACTGGTTCTCGTTGCTGCAGCGGAAATAGAAGGCTCTCGTTTCCTGCTTTGAACAGTGTACAGTTACGGTAACGCACCGTTTTGGGCGACGCCACGATCTTATCCTTTTTACCTACAAACAGACGCTTCATATGGCCATTGGCAATTATTTGGGCTCTCACATCTTAAATGATCGTTTTAGTTTCAACAGCATTTGGAGTGATTTTCAGAACTAGGGGCGCGTGATGGAGCGGGCTTACAGTAAAAAAATAAAAAATAAATAAAATAAATAACATCACGTCGACGACCAATCCGCGCGCGGTCATGTCAAGAGCTGCCAATCGGCGCATTCGAAAGAAACAGCTGGCCGATGTCAACCAATCAGCATTCTCGAGAGAAGCAGCTGGGTCGCATGAGGGCATTGATTTCAGGAAACAAGTTTGTTTGACCTGATTGAACGAGCTTCGTGAACAATTGACACAGCGGACGCTAAGGCCACGCGTTCAAACTATACAGGTGCGTCTTATATGAAAATATTTCTGTCTTTTTTCGCACTTGGGTTTGTTTACATGAAGTGGCTGCCCACTGCTACGCCGCCACACCTACTCAACAGCGCTAAGGAGTGTTGTGGTGCGTCCGTGACGTAAGCCGTTCATTTAGGCGTCCATAAAATGTCGATATGATTGTCTCCCACTATTAGGACGTTTTTCAGGTGTGTATCTAAAATCTTTGCATCGTGGATCTTGTTCAAGTATGTTCAAGCCACGCTTTTGTGGACTTTGTTCGCACTTTATGGCTATGTTAACGACACGCCCCTTTTGTCGAAGTGAGCAATGCGAAAGCATTCGTCTAAACTGTCATGTTGTGTCAACTTGCTTTACTTATTTTCATTCAGGCATGAGGGGCCTGGATTTGCAAATAAACATGGCCTCTTCCACAAGCGGAAGAAGCTTGACTTCCAATTACGTCCCGCCCTCTCTGGAGAATAAACTCCTGACTCAGACATCCTCATCGTTGCCGAGCTCTTCGCTCCAGCCCTCCGGCCTGACCTCCACCTCTTCCTCCAGCCTCCTCTTCTCCGCCTCGTCCTCCATCGATTCGCCGCTTCTCAGCACCCAAAACACTCTTCTGAGTTCTTCCCGTCTCACCTCTTTCACTGCTTCCACCAGCAACCGTCTCCTTGCCTCCTCTTTAGTCGACGGTGCTCTCCTCTCTCGCTTTTCCCAGCCGCCATCTTTCCTTCCACGGGACAGAGACCCTGAGAAGGTTGACGAAGGAGGAGAGGAAATATCAGAAGCACAGCCTTTCTCTTTTGAAGAAACAAGTGTGGTAAGTGATCATTTTGTCTCCCACTTGTAATAGCCACAAGGGGCCTCTCAGGACAAATTTCAGGATTAACCCGAAATGGGTTATAACCTTTATTACTTTCTGTTTCAGCTGTATTCTGATGAAGATGACGAAATGCGGTCTGAGGAGGAAGAGCAAAGTGAGGAGGAAATGGTTGTATCCAAATCTATGGAGGTGCGCATACCGGAGCACCAGGAGAAGGTGGAAATGGTGGTCAAGAGACGGGAGGAATTTGCCGAGGTGGTCCGTGACAAGCAGCAGATTGACGAGGAGCTCAAGGATAAAAAAGTAAGGAGAAAAATCCCAAATAGGTTGCTCATTCCGTCTCACGGATTTGGGCTAGGATTGGTGCTGACTCAATTGATATATGTAGGTGAGAGACTGGGGTACATACAGGAAGGACTGGCACTAATTCTCAATTAGGGATGTAACTACACCAAACCATTGGGTTGACATGGAAGTGTTTCTCTTGTTTAAATAGAAGCACATTTAATCATGTTGTTTTTCCACCCTGCTGTGTCCACTTAGTATTTCCTACTGAATGCCGTGTGCTGCTCCCTGGTCCAAAAGAGCACCAACCCGGGTCAGAAGGACTGGGACTCTGAGCATAGTGTGTGGACCAAAATCACCAACCTGGTGAAAGAGATTTCTGAATTGGACCCACAGTTTGTGCTGAAGGTACACGGAGAACAGAAAAAAGAAAGATCAAATGATGCAAAAAGCATCACGTTACCAATGAAGAAGGTCTACCTTTGGGGCTGCTATGGAAAAGACCAAAGAATGTCTTATTTACCACAAGAGCTACAATTGATGGTGTCAAATAATTTCGGAATCTATCATTGGGATCAATCCATCCTTAACACACTTGGGGCCAATTGTTTTTTGTGTCATTCATGCGTACACTGTGTTTGTGTGCTCCCTCCCTCCCTCCATCTAGGTGGCGCTGTACACAAGACAAGAGTTGAACATCCGCATCACTGCCAACTTCCTGCTGGCCCTAGCCGCCAATCTCCCGGCCACCAAGTGTCACGTGCGCCGCTACTTCTGCGCCAGCGTTCAGCTGCCGTCCGACTGGCTGGAGGTGGTGCGCATCTACAGCACGGTACGACGTCCAGCGCCGTTCTGTTGTGACGGAGCAGCCGTCAATCCCGTTCCGCTCTTTCAACTTGCTTGCAGTGCTTCAGTCGCTCGCTGCCCATGTGCTTGAAAAAGGCCATGGCTGACAAGTTTAAGGAGTTTAGTGAGTACCAGCTGGCCAAATACAACACACGCAAGCATCGCTGCAAGCACAACCGCAACAAGAGCAAGGTACAATATTTGCTGACTACGTGGTGTGCTTCTCGTGGAATCAATGACATTGGCAATGTCAAGTATACAACCGTGGTTCTCTTCATCTCTCTCATATTCTGCAGAAACCAAGCGACGAAGATCTGACAAAGTGGGCCAACTTGCTTCGATCCGATACGACAATTCTGCAGAAATATGTCAGTTCAAAGAAATGAATGTAATCCAGTTAATCCGCAAGATCCATTCTATGGATGATTAATGCTGACTTGTTTGCATGTGTAGCTGAATATGGACGCCAAAACGACTGTGGACAAAAAGCAAAATGAGTTCAACATGAAGAAGATGATCAAGATGTTTCACATCAAAGAACCGGCCGAGCATGTCATGGCCATCTTGGGCCGAAAGTAAGATCGCTGACCAATGATGCAAACTGTCGCCAAGGTCGTCATCTTCTCCTTCTTTGCAGGTATCCTGCAGACCAGAAGGCGTTTAACCGCAGCGGTCTGAAGGGTTACTGGGACAGAGACAGAGCAGGTCAAAGGATGAAGCTCAAGGATGTAGAGACATGGGAAAGGCTACTTAGCCAGGAGGGCAACAAGGCCGCTACCTGGGAGAAACTCATTGGTAGAGCTTTTTCTTTTTTTTTTTTTCCATTATGATTTTACCACCAAACTTAAGATGTTTTGTCCAGATGAAGAAATAGATAAGCATGTAACAATATTCCTTATTTTCGCTCCAGATAATAATTCGCTGCCCTTCATGGCCATGCTGAGGAACCTGAGAAACATGATCAAGCAGGGCATCAGTATGAATCATCACCAGAAGATCCTCAGGCGGCTGGTCAATAAAGTGAGACGCTTTCCTTCATTATCTGAGCGCGAAACGTCCATCCTCCGAGCAAAATGTTCTGATTGATTAACAGAGAGCAGTGCTTCAGAGTCGACAGTTTCCCTTCCGCTTCCTGTCTGCCTACAAAGTCATCATGGAGCTTTGCAATCTTTGTGAGTCATCATCCTTTTTTTTTTTCTTCTGATAAGGACTTTTAAATGCAGGCTGGCCAAGTACTGTCGGGATCAATACTGCCAACTTGTATTTAGAATGACCATATAAATTCCCCCCCAGCAACGCCGCAAACATCCTCCAACAGCGAGATCCTGAAGAACATCCTCGAGAAGATTCCCAAGAGTAAACGCTTCGGCCGCCTGGACTGGCAATCGGCCAGCAGGACGCGGCTACGGGTGGCGCTCGGCGTGCCTTTTGTCTACCGCCTTTATCGCATGAAGAAGGATCGCTTCTTGAAGGCAAAGTATGACAACAAGTGAAGAAATGCAAATTGAAAGAATATGAAGTCACTAGGTATTTATTTATCTGTCAGTCTGGGAAAGCAGAGCCTCACCCTGCTGGAACGTTACCGGCAAGCCCTGGAGAAGGCAGTGCAACTCTCATGCCGCTACAACATCCCGCCCCTGCCGGGACGCACAGTCATCTTGGTGCACAACACCGAGAACTGGAGACAGGACTGGTGCAAAAAACTGGACTTCTGTATTCCACCCAAGTCCAATGACCACGGCGAGGAGGAGGAGGAGGACGATGAAAGGAAAAAGAAAAAGAGCAATGAGGACAAGCTCTGTCCTTCTGTAAGATATGCCATTTGGATTGAGACAATTCATAGTTCTAGAAATATAAAAATATATATGCTGAGAAAAATGCTGCACAAGAAGTTATATTTGGGGAGAAAAGTATTTGAAGTCAGTTGATGGATCTCCTTGATGGTCGTGCTTGGTATTTTTTCACAGGCACTGGAGGTTATCGTTCTGCTTTCGCTGATGCTCGCCAACAGCAGTGAGGACGCCCGCATCTTTTTGCTGAATTATCACAATTGCAAAGAGGCGCAGCTGGAGTCTGATGTGGTTTTAGAGAATGTGTTGAGCGTGATCAAGCAACACAAGGTACAGTGATGGCAAAGACACGGACAGACGCGTAAATGCAAGGACGTGGACCGACGGAGCTTTCCGTTGTCCTTTTACAGGCGTTGCAAGACATGCAAGTGGATGACTGTCTCCCGCTAAGTATTTACTTCCACCAGGTTCTCCAGAAACACAAGGTTTGTCAAAAAAAGATGAATTGTTCAAATTTGTCAAAAGTAGTATGTTGTGACATTTAATTCTGGTGATATTTGGACGTTTTCAACCAAAACATGCAACTTTTATGATTAGCCTTTGTTTTAATGATAGAAAACCAATCAAAATATCCGAGGTACTTTTAGAAAAGCTGATTTCAACTGATTCTGATTCCCTCAGTTGGACAACATCATCTTGCTGACTGATGATTACACTAACTATGAGCTGGAGTGGGCCATCAAGACCTACAGGAAGGAAACCAATAACAAATGCCTTTACTTTGAACTCGCCATGTCGAATACGTAAGGCGTTACCACCTTAACGCAATCTCTACTCACTGCCTGAATTGAAGTTCATGTTGTTTTCTTTGAAAATAGTGCATCCCGGGTCACAAGCTATGACAGGAACCATATCTTTCTGCCAGGCTTCAGCGAACAAATTCTGAGGTAAAAAATACAGAAATTCAATCCGTTAAATAAAAAAAAAAAAACCACACACACAAATTTCTGGCAAAAAATAAAAAACTATCAGATACAGAATAATAGAAATGAAGAAATACAATAGTAGATGAGACAAAAATGTTTGAGACCAAAAAATGAATAGAATTGGACATTTTGCAGCAAGCAAAAAATGGATACATTTATGTATCTGTACATTTTGAAACCAGGTTTGTGGCTGAGCGAGGCTCATCCAGACTGCTGGACCACGTGGAGCATCTGGACAAAGTTTACAATGTACCACCACCACCACCGACAGGAGCCAAAGATCCTGAGATTACCAATGACCTGCTCTCCATTCCCACCACTCCCAAGTTAAGGTAAAAGCATGAGCAAGTTCATTTCTAAAACATGCTCATTTAGTGATATTTTTCCTCAGTTTAAGATTGGGGAATTGTTTTGTAGAAAAAAACCAACTCGCTCGTCTGTCCACAGGTGGCGTGGTGTTCGCGTCTTCATATCGTCCACTTTCCGCGACATGCAAGCCGAGCGTGACGTCCTGGTGCGCAGCGTGTTCCCGGAGCTTCGCCGGCGCGCCGCGCCGTACTGCCTCCACCTGCAAGAAGTGGAGCTGCGCTGGGGCGTGACCGAGGAGGAGTCGGGCCGGGCCGCCACAATTTGCCTGGCGGAGGTGGGTCGTAGTCAGATGATGGTGGCGATCCTGGGTCAGAGGTATGGCGTGGTTCCGGACGCACTTGAATTACCGGATCTGCCGCAGTACAAATGGGTAAGAAAAGGTGTCTTCCTGTAATTGACACTTTAGCAGGATAAATACAAAGACTGTAATCTGTGAGAATATTCGATTTGTTTTTGTGTTTTAGCTCAAATCGGAGCCTGAAGGCCTGTCCGTTACGGACATGGAGATCCGTCACTTTCAGGCACTCTATGGCGATGCAGCAAAGCAGAGGATGTTGTGCTACTTTAGAAATCCTGACATCATCAAGTATTTCAAAACATTTCCCCCCTTCAAAATCTGATGTTGAGAAAATATCTAGTCTTTAGCTAGCTATCCAGACAGCTAGCTGATCAGTCTAGTGTTGTTTTTTTTTTTCCCAGAACAGTGCCTGTGGCATGGAGGTCCCACTTTGCTGCTGAATCAAAGGACACCGAGTCCAAAATGGAGCGTCTGAAGCAATGGATCCACATCCACAAGCTGAAGGTCAACGACAGGTGAGTTGTCCCAGTAAATTTGAATGGAATGCTCCCAGGATCTTCAGTCAGTATTGCTGGCCAATGACAAGAAATGATTGGACTTCTTTTGGTCCCAGTTACCCGTGCGAGTGGGGTGGTGTCGTGGAAGGCAAACCCTACTTGAAGAACCTGGAGGTCTTTGCCAAAGCGGTGCTGGAGGACCTCTGGGAGGCTGTCGTCAAGCAGTTTATCAATGTGAGCAGTTCGACGGCAGCGTCTCGCTGCAGCTAATGAAACGAGCGTCTGGTTTCTTTTTTTCTCCCTCAGGAGGACGAAGAAGACGAAGCTGACGCATCGGCCGAAATGTTAGAGCAGGAGGTTCACCAGGAGGTGCTGCGGAGGCAGTTTGTCAGCCGGGCCAAGCTGCTGTCTGCCGCTGTGGAAATGGTGGAGCAGGCGCAGGCCAATGGAGGTGCCGTGGTGGTGGAGGGAGCTCCAGGGCAGGGGAAGACAGTCTTCATGGTAACTTGTTTCCTAAAAAATAAAATCCTAACTTTATTCTTAACAACTTTAAATGTCTGTGTCATCTGGCTTTTTTCTTATTTGTCTTTTTTTTTTTTCAAATATCTTGAACACAGGCGGTTCTAGCCGAGGTTCTCAGAAGCGGAGCTAAGTCCAAGAAAAACTTGGCCTGTGATGTCATCTCATACTCAACAGCCGCCAGCCAATCGTCTCGCGCCGTGGAGAAACTCCTGAGATATCTGGTCCGCTGCTTGAGGCGGCTTAAAGAGGAGGAATTGCCTCTCCCCCTCTCTTACGAGTGGGTTCAAATCATCTTACAATAATGCGTGTGTTTGTCTTTTTGTAAATGTATGGACATTGTAATTGTTGAAAGGGATTTGCTGTCAGACTTTCACGCCACTTTGAAAGACATGAAGAGGAGCAAGCCTCTCGTGCTGCTGGTGGACGGCGTGGATCTTGTGTGTGACGACTGGGATCAGCTGCGCTCCGATTGGATACCGCAGCACCTAGCACAGGTCTGCCATTCTCTTTAGTCCCATATTATAATCGTTTTCTTCCAGGTAGAAGGATTTTCATTTTTTGGGGAGATACTGACAAAACATTTTGATCCTCACGTTACTGTTCCCAGGGTGTTTGTTTGGTGACGAGTGTCGCGACCACCTCACAGTTGTTGCACGCGTTATCCAAAAGGAAATCCACGCTGCTCTTCACCTTGCCGCTGCTTACCGTGACAGAGCGAAAGGAAATTGTTCAAAAAGAACTGGAAGCGTTTGGGAAGAAACTCAGCGACGCCGCTTTCAACAATCAGGTTGCTTCTCATCAACGGCATCATTTTTTGCCACACTCGATTCTTTCTCCGTGACGTTCTTGTGTGTATGCTACAGCTGCAGACGCTCATCATGAAGAAAAGTGCAGAGTGTCCTCTCTACCTGCACATGGCCTGTGAAGACCTGAGGAACTTTGCTTCCTTTGACAAGGTTCCATTGCGCATACTTTCTCAAAACATGCAACATTTATGTTTGTAAATTGCCAACACTTCATACTTCACGTCATACTCCAAAATGTTATCTTCCTAGAAATAGAAACCTTTCAAATGGCGTCTTTGTGTTTTAGCTGAACGAGAGCCTGCAGACTTTGCCTCAGTCTGTCAATCTGCTGGTCCAGTACTGCCTGAAGCGACTCAGCTCGGAACACAGAGGCATGCCGGGACTCTGCTGGGCTCTGGGGGCCCTCACCGTTAGCACCGCCGGTATAACTCCAAATATTGAGCTGCTTCATTTTGTTGTTGTTGCTACATTAGCTAACTATCTTCTTTTCATGTCCAGGCCTGAGGGAGCGTGACTTCTACTCCCTACTATGCGCTTGCAACGATCTGTGCTCGCTCAAAGGACAGCTCACATGGCAGCAAGTGCTGGCACAATGCAGGAGCCCCAAAGAACGCATCCCCATGATCACCTTTACCCGCATCGTGCATAGCTTGCGAAGGTGATGATGCCACAAGTGGCCTTAGAAATGTGCCCCTTTCTTCATAGTGGTCGAATCAAGCAAGGGCCACTCAAAATGGCTTTTAAAAAGTCCTTAATTTGGCCAAAGTGGATCTAAGTGGGGTGTTTTGCAGTCTGGTCAGTCCATCTCAGCTCCACGACGCCGACGACGTGCTGGCTCTGTCCAACCCGGACGTAAGGCGGGCCTTTGAAGACGTCCTCCTGCCCTCAGAAGACCACAGAAGAAGAGCTCACCTGGTGTTAGCGGGTAACAAACGCAAAAGACTTTTTGGATGGAAAAGCGTCACCATTTTATTTTCTCTGTGGGGGTCCCGGCGCAGGTCAGCTGTGGGTGCTGGCCGACGCCCTGGGTGCTGATACTTTTCTTCACGGAGAGGTGGACGCTGTCCAGCAGCTTAGTGCTAGTCTGGTTCGTCATCCTCTCAACAAACACGCGCATAGTTTAAATGATGACTTGTGTACTAGATTTTTATTTTTTTTGCTCCGTAGATACAAAGTGATGAGCTGGAGGTTCTGCGTTGGTTGCTTTCCAGCTATAACTTCCTGTACGCTAATGTGCGCAGCAAACTGCTGCACCATCTGCTGGACACCTACAATGAGCACGGTGAGTCAACAATTTAGTCACGATAGATCCATTTCCGACCACCTCTAAAAGCAACTACGTTTCTCCCAGATAAGAAGTCGTCCCCACTGAGCGTCAACCAGCGGGCCGCCGTGGACGACTGCCGAGATTTCCTGCGGCGCCACGGCGCCGCGCTCTCTCGCTGGCCGGCGCTTTTTGTTCAACAGGCTCTCAACGAAGCACCTGAAAGCCGCGCTCACGCCTGGGCCCGAGGCCTGATGGGTAGCGAGAGCGTGAGGGTGCTTGAGTGGCTCAACAATGACCATCAAACGTTTGAAGAGAGCAGGTACAGCGCCGGTCGTCTCATTCTATTCCGCAACTTTCAAAATCATGTGAATGTAATTCTTCTTCGAAAGTCTTATGCGCTCCCTGATATTCCATCAAAAGAAAGTGGCCTAAAATGTCTCAGAAAGGCTCTTTTTCTTTCTTTCTTTTCCCCCCCCCCCCCCCCCATCATCTAAATATGATTCAAGCAGCCTACAAAATGTGCTGTGTGTCGTTTATGCTGCAGTCAGCTGGTGTCCACCTTCACGTCTGAGCCTACGTGCTTGGCAGTAGACCATGATGGAGAAATGGTGGTCGGGACTGGGCAGGGAACTTTGCATTTCATCAATGCAAACACAGGACAGGTACTCTACAAAGAAGGTTTTGTTTCCATATGTGAGTGCACCGTTAGGTATCCTTGCTGTAATCCACGTAGATGGAGGGACGGTATCATTTTGAAATCTGAAAATGATCATACTTTAGGAATAGTGAAGCTGGTTTTGTCAAATTGCTCAATCTCAATGATCTCCGTGTATTATTGTGATCTGATGCCAAGTTGAACAGTTTTTTGGATGTATAATAAGTTGAGCCTAACCTCCTGTGTCACGCACGGCGTGACAGCAAGTGAAGTCGCTGGTAAGCAGCTGTGATGGCATCTCCAGCTGCCTCTTCCTTAAAGATGGACGCATTGCGACAACCTCCTTTGATGGGCAAATCGAGATCTGGGATAGCGCCAATGGTTGTCGGTGAGTGAGCTCTCCTGTAGCTCATCCCTAACGAATGCCACCACAGGTGAATTTGAATGTCCTCTTTGCAGAACGTCTCTCATTAAGGGCCACACCAATGTGATAACAGCCAGCGACATCACCACTGACAGGAAGCACTTGGCCACCGTATCACTGGATTACACCATCAAAGTTAGCCAGCTCCTGTTCATTTCTTAATAATAATCCTTCCCTACGCTCTGGCCGACCAAAGAACTGTCTTTGTCAGGTTTGGTCTTTGAGCGAAGGTGACACTGCGGCAGTTCTGCCCAGCGACAGCCCTCTAAACTGCGCTACGTTCGACCCCGAGGATCGCCTGCTGGCCGCCGGCTGCTGGAACGGGAAAGTTATCGTGTGGGAGTGGCTCCGGTGTGACCTCCATGTGGTGAGTTGTCCCTTTCGATCGTGTCAGTTGGCTGCCGCCACGCAATTTGTGTCTTCACATTTCCCATCTCGAGCAAATCTTTATGCGCTCGCTCCCACTCGGTGTGTGTTTATGACTATGTTCTTTCTATTGTACGTCCAGTTGCTGTGCGGCCACAATTACTCCGTGCGTAGCCTCTCCTTCTCGCCGTCGTCCCCAACCACGCTGTGCTCGGGCTCTGTGTCTGGGGAAGTGCGTGTGTGGTCTGTGGACACCTCCACCTGCGTGGGATGCTTCCAGGCGCACGTCGGTGCCACCGACTCCCTCGCCTTCCTCGACCAAGGCCGCTTGCTGCTGAGCGCCGGCTCCGATCACATGGTGGCTACATGGACGCGTGTCGATTGTTTGCACTTGTGAAGACAATAAGATGATTTCAATTTGCTTAACAGCTCCAGTTGTGGTCAGGTGGACTCGGACGCTCAGCCGGCACTTTAAGGAGAAAAGGGGTAAAGGTCTTTTACGGAGCGGTGCATCTTCTTACGAGCGACCCGACTTTGCTCGGCTGATTTTTCTTTTCTTTTGTCTTTATGGGGTTTAAAAAGAAAGCCTTTTATGCTTCTAAAACGTATGACCATAATTATAGCAACAATGTCCTTTGTTTATTTTTAGCTAGTCCCATCAACCACTCATGAAAAAGCTCCTTTGGCAATTTCCAGCTTCGTTCCTTCCTTCCTTCCTTTCTTTCTTCTATAGAGTGAGCAAGAGCCTCCTCACAAAAAAAGCAAGAGCGACGCCGCGACTGAGGCCGCCGTGCTGTGTGCAGCCGTCAACGGGGATCATGTCGCTGTGGGTTATAGTGATGACGGCTTCAAGCTCTTCTGCCTCAGCTCAGGTGGGTGGGCTGAAGGCAAGACGAAATATGCTCAGTGTAGAGGCAGCTGATGGTTTAAAAACAAAATTTTGGAATTGGCAGGTGAGCTGATTTGGGAGTCTGGCCTTTCCCACCTGAGTGTACCATCCCTGCTGTGGGTCCGCACGGATGCCGCCGACGCATCGCCGCTACTGTTGTCCTCGGGGCACGACAAGCGCGTGCGGCTGTGGCAGAGAAAACTCGGGGCGTACGGAGAGCTGACGGGCCTGGAGATGACGGACATGTTTGGCACGCAGTTTGGCATCATCCATACCATGGCACACAACGCCACTTATCTGGCCACCGCTTTAGGTGAGAAATGATAAGACGGGACAGAGTGTACTCGACAAGTCTTCACGATTAGGCCCATAAATAAGGCAAAAATATACACAATTCTGCTTTAAAACGACCCTTCTTCTGCTATTTACCTTGCTAGTTTGATGACCTGCCATAAATTCCAAAATTCTAGTAACTCTACACAAAGGATTAACTACGTATGCTGTGTTTGTCTGGTGGAACAGATGACTGCACTATATTCCTGTGGCTGCTGAGCAAGCTGAGCGATTCCAATTCCGAGTCCCCTGCTGGCCTGCTCAAGGGCCACAGCGCTTGTGTCACCTCCCTGGCCTTCAGCCCCGATGGTGAACAACTGCTCTCTGGTGGAAAAGACAAAGTAAGAGCAAGTGTCTCCAGTTCATATACATATGTAGGACACGTGTGTGTTCATACCGACAAATATATTGTGTTTTGTAGGCTCTCATGGTGTGGGACATGACCATGACTCCTCCTGGTCTCTCCAAAGTGCTTCCAGCTTTCCACAGAGACTGGATCACAGGCTGTGTTTGGACTCCAGACTGTGTGGTGAGCCTGCGCTTGCTTGCTTTTTCTCTTGCAAAATTCTGCACAAAAAATGAATATTCATATTAAAATTGATTGAAAATATTTTACATATATATTTTTATTTTCAATATTAAAATATCAGAATTCATGATTTGACTATTGATGAATGTTTTATCAATCTGCTTTTCAAGCGCTTTCATCTTGTTTCCTGCTTGTCTTTGTTCTTTGTAATTGGCAGATAAGCTCATCCAACGATGGCCGACTTTGCTTATGGGATTTAGAAACGGCTCAAAGCCTGCGAGAGATCACCTGGACGAGTCCTCTCACGTCTGTCTGCTGCCTGGTGAGAGTCGTCTGGCCTGGCAGGCAGGCAGGCAGGCAGGCAGGCAGGGAGTAAATGTCCCTGCAGGCATCTTATTGGCTGCACGTGCGTCTGCCTACAGGGGCCATACGTGGCGGCCGGATCCACCGATGGCAACCTGCACGTGTGGGAGTGGGAGACCAGTGTGAACATTTGCCACCTCTCCGCCCACCAAGGACAGATCCGTGCTTGCTCCATTGTCCCTGGTGCCGGTAAGTCTCAAGTGAGCATCATTTTCATATATCTTTTTTGAAATGTATCCTTGCATTCTTGATTTGTAGACAACAAGAAGATCTCCGAGGACCTCACGGTTCTTACTGCCGCCCAAGATGGAATCGTACGGCTGTGGAAGCCCTTACAGGTTTTGTATTTGATAAGAATTGAAGTCATTGCAGCGAGGTGATTACAATGTGCTATCAAGTATTTAGCATATGATTGATTTTCCTAAATGTCATTTCCAGAGACTCATTTTTTCCAACTATATCCCACCAACATGAATTGAAATCCAATGCCCCACCCACATTATGCACCTTTTATAATAATAGTTAGTATAGTATAATAGTAACATAAGTAATGATAATAAATAAAAATCCCAAATGAATTTTGTTTTTAAGAAAACATTATTGTCATGATTTGCCTAATAATGTGGAAGACAATTGACGCGTTCCTCCTATGTGTCGGTGCACAGGTGGAACACTTTAGCACCTTCCAGGGTCACAGCGGCGCCATTCGCAGTGTCGCTCACGAGGGGAGCGTCCCACAAGTCCTCACCGTTTCTGAAGATTGCTCCTTAAGAAGCTGGATCTGGGAAACGGGTAAAGTTGGATTCCTTCACGCTGTTATTTCATTTATTTTCGTGACTTGTCTTCATTCTATCTTACTTCAATCCTGCTTTTTGATAAAACGACAACCATATTTTGACATAAATAGCTGGAAGTTGGAAAAGATTTTCAATTGAAGGTGAAATGATGCCGTTTTGTCCATTCAACCTTTGCTGACTGCTTGGCGCTCTTGATGCTCAAGATTATTTTTCTCCGCATAGAGCGGACCCCCAGCCTTCGACGTGCCGTCAGCGCTTTGTGCTTTTCCGACACGGACGGCCGCGTACTGCTCGTTGGCTACGACTCCGGCCTGCTGGAGGTTTGGCGGCGCGGCCGAGTGGTCGGACGCGTGCAGGTGAGTGCCCGTTGAGCGCATGTCGGCACGCCGGTACCGTCCGTCTTGCTTTTGTTTTCAGGCTTCAGACTGCAAGGTTGTAGCCATCTGCACCATGCCCGACTGTCGCTTTGCCGTTGGCTACGTGGGCTCTTGCGTGGATGTGTGGAAGCTAGCGTGGAATCAGGATGACAACACCGCAAGGTGAAAAGGAAAAATGTTGAGTAAGATGGTGGAGTTTTATGTTTAACTGTGTCTTTCATGCCCAAATGCACCTTGTGTGTCTTCCAGCATAGTCAAGGTGACGTCGTACCAGGTGACGTCTCAAGTGGCACACCTGGCATACTGTTCCATTCTCATTGGTGTGTCCAAAACCGGATTGATTTTTGACGTCACCTGCAGCAACAACCGCGACATGTTCTGGTCAATGGTGGTCCAAAGGTAATTAGCGTTGTCCTCTATCTATTTTGGGTCGGGTCGATTTTTTTTTTTGACACAACCTTGGTGTTCTTTGCGCTGTATGTTCTAGGTCAGTTTTGACTCAAGCCAAGAATATAGTCATTGTCTATATTAAGTTATGTTCTGAAAAAGCCTGCTCGACATAAACTGATGATTAAACAAATGGTTGAAAGGAGAGGGTATATTTTTGCATGTGCAGATGTCATCACACCTGTGTCAAAGCTTCTGCATGACAAACTTGGTGGCGTCTGTACAAAAGAATGGCATTGTTGAAATGTGAAAAAATTGACAATCTTATTTTTCTTGCTGTCAAATGACAAAACTGGTCAAATTTGACCTGAACAATTGTGTGTGTGTAAGGGTTAAGTGATGCTTGCTTTGTGTGTTTGTGAATTCACACAGCTGGAACCACCAAGTCAGCGTTTTGGGACTCATCCGAAACGACGAGAAAAGCATCTGGCTGTTGGGCGAGTCTGACGCCAAGGTCCATGTCGGCTTCATTGTGAGTTTTCCATCGTGATTGTAACATCTTTGTATTCATTTTTGGAGCATTCTAAAAGCATAAATTGCTATGTATAGGGTATATGGCAATAGATTATACTGTCTAAGCTTAGCATATCAATCATGTATTATATAAATGAAGAATGAAGTTAACGCTTGTCAGACTATGCGGTTGCTATAAAATATGCAAGGTATGCTTTATTATTGACATTATAGTCCGTGTTGATATGTTGTCTTTTCTTTCAGTTTGCTATGGGCCCGCAAAACATCATTAATTCATCTTTCAGTTCCATGATCTTGGAGACCGACACGTCTGATGAAAAGCAGAAGGACTCGATAACGGCCGTTAGCATTGACAAAGGTGCTATCGCCGACACAAAGCGGCGGCGGCGGCGGCTGCTGCTGCTGCTGCTGCTGCTGCTGCTGCCTGTTGTCTTACGTGCGTGTGCTTTTTCAGAATTTGTGGTGTGTGGGGATGTGGCGGGGAACATGTGGTTCAACACGCCTCCACAAATATCCACGTGGAGCAGCAAGAAGCCCGTAAGGCTTAATTTGGTTGATTGGTTGGACCTCTAGCATCGAATCCTTTCTGCTGTTGGAGGAATGCAACGTTTCTGAAAAGCGCTTTTGTTGAATTGAATCGTGTGCCCCGCTCAGGCCCACCATGACAGGATCAGTGTGCTAAGGCTCACCCACGGCCTCATCATCTCAGCCTCCTTCGACCACACCGTCAAGCTGTGGGAAAGAAGCACCAAGAAACAAGTCAGTCACTGCCATTGACTGTCTCTCCCTCTTTTCCTATCATCTTCATTTATCATTGTGTCTTTCACCCGCTCTTATCCAGGTGGGAATGTTTGTGTGCGGCGCTCCCGTAGTCTTGCTGGAGGTGAACCCAGAAAATCCCTCGGAGATGGTGTGTGGCGACACACTGGGAAAGGTTTACTTCCTTTCCTGGAGAGACAGACACTAACTTACAAAAACGTCATCATATTTCCAAAGACTACCAATGTGTGCAATATATCAGTAAGATTTTTTTTGTTATTTTAGTTATGAAGGGAGCTTTATGCTGGCATGCTCACATGTGCCTTTGGTTTACTTGCATAGCAAACTTAAATACAACTTATATCAGCTTTTGTGTGAGCTGCATTTCCGTTTCTTGTTTGAAAATCACTAAAGATGGCTTATTTTACAAGTATGTTTTGTTTACATCTGATAATGAATATAAGATGTGTATGGTTGGATGGAACAATAAAGGCTTTCAAATTGCTCTTGTTGGTCCTTTAATATGAATTATATCAACGAAATCCTATTTGATATACTACAATATTAGACTTTCATGATTACAATACTGTTGAAAATTGAAAAATAATTTTTTGCAAGACAACTGGTGAAACCAATGTGATCCACAAAAATGAAACATTTGTCAATCGTGTACAGTCACGTTTTAACGTGTGATGAAGGTGAGATTTCCGAGTAGCACTGAACGCAACGCACCACACTTATCCTGTTACCAGGTGAGTCAGGCCACGCCCTTCTCATCCACAAGACTCGTTGAACTGGTTCGTCGGGGTTTTTTAACTTTGCTTTTGCATACAAGTCGTCACAAGGAACTGGGTGAAAGAGTCTTTTCCCAAATGAGCAGGAGTGGGCGGAACTGTTCAGTTCGAAAGCCCGGAAAACTCCTTCACGGAAAGAGGACGTGGAGAATCTTCTTCACAAGTTTGCTTCGGACAGAGACTGAAGCTAAAACACATCCAAAATGGTGAGCCAAAGGAGCTTTGCTATACACACACATTTATGTTGTTGTCAAATCGTTTGATATGTTGAACGTATTTGGACAGAATCGATATGGCGACCTTGATCTGGACTTGGAGCGCGATGAAGGAGACGTCACAGTGAGTACAAACGCGTCAACATTTGAAAAAAAGATACACACATACACAATATACTCCTGATCCTGTTTAACAATTTGCCAACTTTTGAAAGGGCTGCGCAATGAGCAATCAGCATTTTGTTCCTCTTGAGTTTCAGCAAAAAGCAGCATTGTTTGGCGGCATGTTCAAGAAATCCTCCAAATCGTCCGAAGCCCAGGTGACGCATGACAATAATGCCAGTAGGAATCAACCTTGCAACCTTACAGTTGGAATGTTTACAACACAGGACAAGCTGTCGGTCAGCAGTGAACTGTCAAAGAGTAACGACAGTCTGAACGACAACAAGGTCACGTCCTGATTTCTATCGTTGCATTGGTGTGCGGTGCTAATGTAGACACCCAAATAATTGGCTTTTTTAAAAAAAAAATCATGATTCCAGGACAAAGGCGGCATGTTTAAGGGCATGTTCAAGAAGCAGCCTAAATTGTCCAAAGAGCCACAAGAGGTTTGTTAGAAATTCCACATAATTGCTACTTTCTGAACTTCGAGTAAGACAAGCTTCATGCTTGCTTTGTCACTCGCTTTATTCTCTCGCCCATGCAATTGTTTTTACAGGTCACTTTTGGGCTGCCTTGAAGGTCAAAGCTGTTATGAGGAATATGTTTTTTGTTTTTTCAGGTGGCGCTCTCACAGCACAATCCAGAGCTTTCTGCCAGCAACGGCAGCTTAGATGACAGCAAGCCATCCAAGGTGAGCGCACATTTGTATAGTTAGCCTCTGATGCTAAACTCATTTGTCCTACGCAGGACAAGTCTGGCATGATGAGCGGAATACTGAAAAAAACTCCCAAACGAGGACATGCACGCAGGCCCTCGCAGGTACACCATACAACGATCGCACATGCACGAGTTGAAAAATATATTTTGTTTGCTTAGGATCTTCTCGACATCGACGTGTCCGCCAGCAATAACAACGCCAAGGTGAATAATTGAATGTCACCTTTTCAAAAGAGCCACGATGGTTTGATTGTTGTAAGACTGTCGACTGCCTTTTTGTCCAGTGCTGAATGAGTTTTTTGTGTTGTTTTTTTAGGCAGCGGTCTCACAACACAATCCAGAGCATTCAGCCAGCAATGGCGTCTTGGATAAAAGCAAGCAGGGCAAGGTGAGCGAGCGCACTTGTATAATTAACGCACACCAGTGAGCGAGCCTCTGATACAAACGCCGCCGCTCGTCCTACGCAGGACCAATCTGGCGTGATGCTGAAAAAACGGGGACATGCACGCAGACCCTCACAGGTGACGTGACATACTAAGATGACGCCTATATGACGTGCATGTCTAGTCAATTCTAATATTCCCTTTTGTTCTTTTAGGATCTTCTAGACATTGACCTGTCCGCCAAACAGAACAATGGGAATGATAACAGCAAGGTGCGCGACTATTTGTAAAAATGGCCATCTCCAGACGTAAATGCAGCACTGAATTTGTTTTAGGACAATTTCAGGACTTGAATTCAAGACTAGTAATACGTTCTAAAAAAATATATATACAGTATTTGACCTTTTGAGGACAATGTGTTTGTTTTCCCCCCTGTAGGAGAGCAGCGGAATGTTCAGTGGGATGTTTAAAAAAAGAACCCAATCTCAGGTGATTCCCACACCCCTCTCGTACGACTTCATCGTCCTACAACCGTCTGCTTCTTTTCCAGGATGATTTGTCGGATAACCACGAGCAGTCTGAAAGCAGCAATTCCAAGGTGAGCGTTACTTTTCTCTAGCGCAAAATAATCTTCACATCAATAGCTAACGTGCTGTTTCTCAGGAGTCAGCTGGAATGTTTAGCGGGATGTTTAAAAAATCACCAAAGCTGGTCAAAGAAAAGTCTCAGGTGAGCAGCAGTTGAGCCATGAATTTGTCTTTTTTTTAAAGTGTGAACGTATCATTTTCATTTGACTTTGCAATTTATGGACTGGTCCAGGATGATTTGTCTCAATCCAGCGAACTCTCGGCCAGCAGTGAAAACCTCTGTGAGGGCGGGGCTAAGGTCAGCTCAGCGGCGCTCAACCTCGAGGCTTCGAGGCTTTGAGGCTTTGCGTTAGCGTGAAAACCTCAGCATTCATTTCCTGTTGTTTTTGCAGGAGAAAGGAGGACTCTTTAGCGGCATGTTCAAAAAGCCCAAACAGACTTCTGCAACCAGAACACAGTCTCAGGTGGAGATATTTTTTAACTTATATTCTTGAACTTCAACTTTTTTTTCATTTGTTTTACCGCGACTGTGTTAAATGAAAACCGTGTTTAGGTACCGACCAATCACGGCTCAGCTCGCGAACGTCACGTGAGCCGTGATCATCCGCTTTTATGTTTTAGGAGGACTTGACGGCAACCGGCAAGCTGTCCTCCAGCAGCGACAGTCTCGCCGAGAAGACGTGGAAGGAAAAGTCGCTGGGTTCCAAAGAAAACTTGACGGAGAAGCCCAAAGTCAAGCAGGTAATCAATACAGTGATCGACAATTTTTGTGAACAATTTGACTTGAGTGTGTCTGTGTGCCTTCAGAACGGCTTCAGCGCCATGATGAAGAACGCCTTCTCCTATGACAAACCGGTGCGTTGGTCCATTTGTGCCGTTTTCGCTGAAAAGCTCCAGTAATATGAATATCAAAATCTGCCTTTGTTTAGGAGAAGGAGAACTCAGATGCTGATGTTACTGAGGAGACGTCAGACACCAGCGACAACCAGACTAGCCATAAACAGGTTCTCCGTGTTTGTGGATTTCCTTGCCTGAACCTTGTAATTGGTGTTTGTTTGAAACATTATTTTCTTTCACCAGAGTAAGCTGGCCGGTGCCATGAACAAACTGAATCCGTTCCGGTCTGAAAAGGACAAGGAAAGTGACTCCAGTGACGATGACGCGCCCGTCGCCGGCGACAAATTGTCCAGCCACAAACAGGTATTGGAATGTTCCTGGCGTTGATAGTCCTCTGCGACCTCCATCTTAACGTGTCCCCGCCTCCCTCAGAACGCCATGATGGGAGCCATGTCCAAATTGAATCCATTCAAGCCTGCCAATAAAGTAACTTAATTGTCATTTGTTTTTGCCGGGCTTCACGGTGACGGACGGTGCTGGGCACGGGGCTGCGGTTTCTCTTTCTCTGTTACGCAACGGTGACTGTTTCAAGACCATTTGGAGATGTTTTGCTCTTAAACACAACACTGACTTGAGTTTTAGGACAGCTCTCAAGGTTGATTGTGTGTTAGGTCGATTTGAGGACTTTTTCAAAACGCTATGACTTTTCAATAAAGTCAACAAGTTGATCTTTCTTTCTTTGCACAGAAAGACGTGCAAGAGACTCTCAAAGAAAGTGAGCAACAAGTGGAGGGCAAACCAAAAGTACTGTACTATATTCATTCTCGTGAGTAATCAGTGACAACACACGCACGTCCTCTCTCTTTAAATCCTTCCTGTGTTTCACCCTGGCTAGCTCCAAAATAGCGCCGTCGACAGGGAGCCAAAGCAGAGAAGTGAAACGCCGCCACTTCCGCACCGACCCACTTCAGAGGTTTGTTTGACAGTAGTTTGTTTCCACTTGACACTCTTGCTGACACGGCCGCCTTGACTTTGTCACACATTGACAGGAGAAGACACAGGTTCCTGCCAAAGCATTTGAAGACGCTAAGGTACTTACTTACTCATCTGTGGCTTGCCAAGTTTTGGCTTTGGGGCAACAAATGGCATGTACTTTGCCTACCGCAGGACGACAAGGTCATGGCGTCTCGGGAGAGGGCAGATAAGGAAGCCCCCAAAGTTCCTCCACGCAGGCCTTCGGCGGAGGTAGGAAAAGCCTCGAATGTTTTTTTTGTTTGCGTGTTTGCACTTGACCTGCTTCTTGTTTCTCTATCAGGAGCTCAGGAGCAAAGCAGTGGTGCAGGAGCAAGCAAACCAAAATCAGGTTCTCATCATGGAGCTTGAAGGCGACTCGAATACGTAGATGCCTATTAACGAGGTCATTATCCGGCAGATCCGATCAGATGAGGAGTTTCTGAAAGAAGATGGCGGCCAGGGGAATGAAGTGGAGGTGAGGTGTTAATGTTATGACTAGATGTTTTTTGAGGGTTCTCACTGTGGCTTTCCTAGACCAAGAAGAAACAAAAGCGCTACAACCCGTTCACGTCACGCGCTGCTGCCAAGGTACGTGAATGTTACCGACGCGTCGGCAACGTTTGACGCTTATCACGTGACGACAGCCTCAGAGCGACGATGAAGTGCTGAAAGACGAAGCAGCGGGAGAAGCGGAAGCGGAACAGTCCAATGGAAAGGAAGAGGATGGCACCAACAAACCAGAAGAGGTTTTTTTTTTGGTTGCTTACTCTCATGATGAATGCTTTGTCTTGTTTCACTTGTTTTTGCTTTTTAGGTCAAAGTCAAGAAGCCGAAACGCCACAATCCCTTCATGCCTCGAGTCAAGGTAATGCTCACGCTTTGATTAGCTCGAGTGCTTATTATCGCTGGTGGAGACTGAGCCAATTGCTTTTCGTGTGTTGCAGAACAAAATGACACAGAGACGCGATGAAGAGGCTGAGGTACACATTTGATTTCATTTCAATTCTGTTTTTTTTTTTTTGTTTTGGTTCCACACAATGTTCATTGAGGCTGTAAGGGCTTTCTTCCCACACAGTGTCACTTTCCGTTTGGGTCACCTGACACCCTCCCAACATGTGTTTTTTTCGTCACTTTTTGCTCCTGCCTTGCATTCCAAGACAAAAGGCGCTGCATGAAGGCACGTAAGGGGAGATGAGGCTGCCACAATGTGTCCTGACTTGTTTATCTGCTTGCCTTTACCGAGACGCCGCTTCTGCTTCTGCTTCAGGAGGAACACCTCCTACGATCAGATATTGTTCTTTTCCTGTAAAACACACAATAACATTATAATGAGATATTCAGTTTGGTTGGAACTGGTTTGACACAGTGACACTTTTTATTTGGTCAACATAAAATGTATTATATACAATACGTATTTGGATATATATAATGTTTCAGAACTGTTTTTATTTGATATATTGTCAGAGTCCTTTTGTCACCAAATGCAGAGAAAACTCCACTTTCTAATTGTTGAAGTAAACAGCAGAATTCATTGGGGAAAAAACCCAACAACTACTTGGCACTGCTTGTGTTCCAGAACGAGGGTGGAAACAGGGGTTTGTTTGAACGGCTGGAGGAATTCCGCATTGATCCATCGCAACCTGAAGATAGACAGGTCACTTTGCATTTCCATGACAAGATCTAGTGAACTGGCCTTCATCGAGCCAACAACATTTTGGTTTGGTTCATCTTACAGGACATGGACGGTCTTATGGAGTGGTGGAACAATGTGGAGTGTAAGTTTATCACAAATTGTGCACAATTGACCCTGTCCCAACTTCAGACTCTGACGAATAATTGTGAAATGGTCGTCACGACAGCATTGAAAAGGACGCTCGCTGTTCTTCAAATAGGATCGACTCTATTTTGCATTTTTTAAAATGTCTTCTTCCTCAGCTTGGGAGGACACGCCTCAGGAGGACGACATGACCGATAAAGAAGAAGCTAAGTAAGTGTCGGGGATAGACATTCCAAGTTTGTCATCGATATTTATTTTTATATCGCTATGCGTTTGTGTCCGTTGTAAAATTGCAACTACTATGTTCAGGGCATTTGCGGTGACAGCGGAGAAGGTTCAGAAGGGCATCCGGGTGTTCAACAAGCTCTTCTCAGAGCGCGCCGAGAGCCTTTGGCAGCACGTCATCAACCTGAACGGCATGGCCGACGGCCTGGATAAATTCAACAAGAACACCAAGATTGCTCAGATTACCGGCGGCTCCACCAGCGCCATCGGCGGCGTGGCCACCATCGCCGGCCTGGCCCTGGCGCCCGTCACCTTCGGCACCTCTCTGATCGTGACGGCCGTGGGGCTGGGCGTGGCCACGGCGGGCGGCCTCACTTCGGCCGGCGCCAGCATCTCCAACCAGGTCAACAACTCCTTGGACCGCAAGAAAGTCGAGAAGATTGTGGAGGACTACCAAGAGAAGATGGCGGACCTCAACAAGTGCCTCAAGTTCATCAAGCAGGGAATCGAGAACCTGCGGCGCTTCGACCTCATCAAGATGAAGAACAACGCTTACAACCGCGAATTCCCCGTGCTCAGCAGCAGCTTCTACGAGGACGGCGCCATGGCGGGCAAAGCCATCCTTATTAACGCCAACGAGATCATGCGTGTGGTGCAGATCGCCAACGTGGCGGGCAGCACAGCGGCCCGCGCTGTTCAGATTGCCAGCATGGCCACCGGTGTCCTCACGGGCCTCTTTGTGGGGATGGACATCTACTTTGTGGCCAAGGACTCCAAGGAGCTCAAGAAGGGCGCCAAGTCTGAGTTTGCCGCTAAAATACGGGAGGTGGCTTCGCAGTTGCACGAAGGCCTGGTGGAGCTCAACACCATCCGAGAGGAGCTGCAGTGCACCGCCGCGCCGCAGGACGAAAACCGACCAGAGGACGACGCTTCGGGTGAGAAGGAGAAGACGAAAGGGGGTTACGACTACGACAGCTCGGAAGAAGATGAGATCGACCGCATTAAGAAAGCCATCAAGAAAGACCTCGACAACAGGGAGTACGTGTGACGGACGGCCAAAAACAAAGCCGATATCCAAAGAGATGCTAAGTCCCAAAATGATAACCAAAAGTTAGTCTGAAATACAAACAGGAACAAAATATACAACTAAACCAGATGGATGACCATTCTGACAAGTTTTTGGGCTGGCAAAATTGTTGAACTAATCACTTTAGGGAATTGATGCCCCTGGTTTTTACTCTTCATGGCGTGGGAGGATTTTTCAATGATCAAAACATTTTTGATATACAAATAATGTTTTCGTCATTTTTTTTAACTCGTGTGCCTTTTATTGTACTAAATTGCACCATACTAGCTAGCTAACGTTAGTCAACTGTCTCAAAATGAAATGTATCATTATGTCTTATATAGTTTTGGAACAATATTGGAATCTTTGGACACTAGAGTGACTCTAACAACAATGCCAGTGCTTTTAGCGCAAACCTGTTCACTGGATAATTCCATGCTTTGTTTTTTTATTGAACTTTTGTATTTATTGAGGGTGGATGTAGGATGTGCAGTTATGTGTCGTGTAATAGGTGGTGAAAGAAAAAGTGGCTGTACCGGTAATCTGTGCAATATAAAAATAAAGATTCCCATGAAGGCCTGATTGTTTTGTATCCTATGCACATGGCAAACAGGTTAAAAAGAGGTATGGGCAATATGAAATTTATCTTTGAAGAAAAGATGAATTCATAAAAAAAATAACTTGTTTTTTTAAGTCAACATAAATGGTCATTTATTAATAAAATACATATATTAGTTTTTATTAGACACGTATGATATGGATGTATTTAAAAAAACATAAAACATTAAAACAGCAACAGTAGTTGAAAGAATGAAAATAACCCTAAACACACACAAAGGATCTGTAATGATTCTTTTTATTGTATCAATACAAAATTGTATAGTAGTTAAATTATTTGATTTAATTGGATGGTTTTCCACCAATAAGTACTACTCAATTAGCATATATTTATTTGGTCATAATCATTTCTTTGATTTGGCCGACATTGGCAACCCTTTCTTTCTTTTTTTGTGTCAGATGTGAGGTTGAAAGCGATGAGTCAAAGCTGCCGGGACCCAGGTGAGTTAGGCCCTGCCCCTACCTCCTCCATCTCCTCCCTTGTGAGTCACCAACAAAGGAAATAAAACAAAAGGTTTCGACGACATCGTCGGCAGGTAAAATCCTCACTTTTATCATGCTGACACATGATGTGGATGATGATTGCAGTTGTGCATGACTTGCTTCATCTGCATGTTGTGTATGTATGTGTTTGAGTCGGCCTGCTGGTAAACAAAGCAAGGCGAGGTAGAAGTTGCTAATTATCAGAATGAATGTTTCTAATGGCAGTTTTATAATGATATGACTATTATTCTTGTTGGTTTGCACAGAGTCCAAGTTTGAATACGGGCTCAGGCCTTCCTGGGTGGGCTTTTGGTGATCTCCGCTGCTTGGCTTTTCTTTCACTTTGTGGTCTGAATGAGAATGTTTTTCCATATGTGCCCTGTGATTGGAAAGTACAAGGTCTATCTTGCCCCTTTGCCGAAGTGAGCTGCGATGATGTTGCAGCTCACCCTTGACCCTATTAAGGAACTTTTGGAAGTGGGTGGATGGATGATTGGTAGGATTGTAGTGTATAAAGAACTTGACTGTAGCACACATGAAGAGTGGCGCTACGTTACTTAATGCAATAGAAGATCTTTGGCGAGGCATCAGAGACGCTAACAAGCAGGAACATGCACAAAAGATTATATTTAGAAAGTCAAACATTGCGTGATACTGGAGATGTCATTGCGTCAAGTTACAGAAAGGAGCATTAAGACAAATAAAGGAAAATTAATCTGAAACAAAATTGATATAATGAATTGTAAATGTCTATAAAATACATTTAATTCATGTAATGTTTGACCAAAAAAATTAAGATCATTTAGCTCTAATATTACAAAAGGTTTTTTTTCATTCTAAAATACGTACCATTAAACACATTACTTTTTTTTTTACAGTAATGGTGTTAAAAGTTTGAGGAGCACTGTAATAAAATATTTGGTTTTCTATTAAAAAAAAAAAATCATAAAACCAATTTGTTTTGATAATTGTGAAATGTTCAATTGAGTTTGTTATTGGGCATTTATTTCTTATTCACACATTGTGAAACTACTCACATTTGGGGAAATCAAGCCCCAAAAATAATTTCGAAATTTCGGAGCTCGTGAACGCCTCCGTCTGCGGCGGCAGATGCGTTGCGTTGCGGGGTGTGGTGTGGTGTGGTGTGGTGAAGTCAAGTGAAGACTTTGGGAAACTTGTGAGCGGGAGGCATTCACTTCACTTCACTTGTGTTCGTTCGTTCGTTCGCGTGTGTCTTTGGATGCCATTACTTCTTGAGGGAGAGAGAGAGGGAGGCAGGAACAGCAGCGAGGTGAGACAAATAACATATCAGCTGATCGGACATGTGAACGCTTATTGTCCAGCTGTGATCAAATGTGAGCGCTTTCATTTAAATCATGAAAAATGTCGACTTTTTTTTTCTATTGTGGCTCTCTCCAGAGCAGAGAGCTCTCACTTTCATAATTGGGGGGGAAATGTGTCTTTTCATAGTCAACTAGACAGGAAATGTGTATTTTCACAATTAAATTGTCATTATGAAGCACTTCCGGGTGTCCCAAAATTCTGTAAAGTACATTTTGAATTATTACAAAGTAGCTCAAGAGTTAACAAAACAAACAGCAACGTCACGTTTTAGTTGAATTTGTTGTCTCGAAAAACAAACGTTATTGGAGGCTAGATGTGATGGTCTTCCTCTGTGTTTGTGTGTAGTGTAACTGTGTTATACTGCCGTCTAGCGGCTAATGAGCAAACTTTTAAAACAATTCAAATTCTTTACATTTGAATGATGAGTACTGTCCATTTTTCTCAGTAGCGTGCATTCTTGACTGGCCTACTTTTACCATTTAAGTCATTTAAAAAGTCCAAATATGCTCATAAATAACTTCCATCATTTCACACACATGTGGAAGTTGTCTCGGTACCACGGTGATCTTCTGATCTTCAGTCTTCTGTTTTTTGTCATTGAGATGGAGCCGTGCGTGATGAAGCCCGAAGCAAAAAAGAAAACCAAGCCCGTGAGAAACACATCAATATTAATATATAACAACCATATTAAAAAAAAAACAAGACACTCCTGAGTGATATTTCTAATAATACAGTATTCTTTGTTGCCTTCACAGAGCAAACTGCCTCCCTGGCCTCCCGAGGTACTTCATCCGCCCGCCCAGTAACCGAATGTTCGCTGAGGTGTAAAAAAAACAACCGACTTTTTGTTTACAGCCTCGAAACGATGCAGAGAAGTCGGACAAGCCCATCCCTGTGGTGCCTCCGCGACCAAAGCACAGCGTGTGTACAAACTAATATTTTTCTGTCAAAAATGTTTCAAAATGTGCGTTGAGTCTTTTGTTTCTTTTTCAGTGGGCTTTTTCGAATTATTTTATCATTTATTTCAACGTTCAAGCCGTCACCTTAAAGGTTGATTGTTTGTTTGATAGCAGGTCAGCAAAAGAGGACACCTGGTTCTTGTAACAAGTGAGAAAACGCGGATTGTGCATGAATGGACTGTAATTCAATCTTTTTGTGTGTGTGTGCAGGAACTGAGCCAAACACAGTATCATTTGAAAAGATTAGCCGTGGATGGTGAGGTAAGATGATAGAAGGAATTTATATATGTTTATTCTCTGGGAAATCGATTCAAAATAACTTTTTTGACGTCTTAAATAAAAAAAAGTCTGTATTTTTTAAAGTGATTTAAACTGTGTCATTTTAGAAATTGGTGTTGAAAACACAATATTTCAAAACATTTAGCATTACACAAAAAAACAAGTCGTTTCATGATTATTGATGTGATTTTCAGGGCCAGAGAAACGTGACACAAAGGGAGACCAAGGAGAACAAAACAGAAACTCCTGTGCCCCCACCTAGACAAGCAAAGCAGGTGAAGTACAGAACTGTCCGAAAAAACCAAAAGTGAATTTAAAATCTGAATTTAGGAGGTTTTTTTGCACTCAGGAGAGGAACCGGACAACAAGACACAGTCAAGGCAACAGTGACGACAAGCAAGTACGCTTCTCGTGACGCCATCTCGCTGTTTGCCCGTAACACGAACACTTGATCCCCTTCTTTCTTCAGATTTCTGCCAAAAGCGTCCAGTCAGATGCGGCCTCTGACATCAAGAAGGTTTGTCACTCCCCGGTTAAATTACATTTTGATTGATTGATTGATTGATTGATTGACTGATTGATTGATTTGAAAGCTCATTCATTTTCCTCAAATGCAGACAGCCAAGTTGCGAAAAAGCCTGAAAGACAAAAAAGCGTCATTCATTGTAAGCAATGTGGGTGCTAATGCTAACAATGCTTCTAATACGTACTAAAAGGGGATGGGCAACTGAAATGAATTTGAGGATTTGTCAAATCAAGATCTCACGCCACTTGCTATACTAACACTACGCATAACTTGTGTAAGAAGCGGAGACAAAGGATGGACAGAGGCAAGGTTGGATGGCTTCTCTGGCCAAACGGGTTTATAAGAGCGTGCTCACGTGTTCAACACACACCGACAGAACCAGTTTTTGTGACTCACACTCATGTGTTTGCTTCAGAGTCATTTGACTGACGACCAGGACAGAGGTGACGACACTCCGGACAAACACGCCGCATCCGCCAAACCGGTATTTAGCACTGTCCGTCCTTGTGCGCGCGCGCGCGTGCGTGCGTGCATGTGTACTTGCACGTGTTTGTGTGTAGGTACTATCTATTTTTCAGAATTACCTTCATTCTTATTGTAAATAATCAAATGTGTACGTGTTGTTACGAGCGTGTGAAACGTGACGGCATGTGAATTTTTGGCTCGGCAGGGCGTCCTGAGGGGCATGATGAAGCACCTCAAGTCCACACCCAAAGTACGAGATGCGATGACGGTCGTCATCATAATCAGAATGTGCGCAGATGTTGACATTTGTCTCCCTTGAAGGTTGGCGGCAGTGGCGAGGCACTTCTCGATCCCAACAAGGAGGAAGCGTCTCAGGAAAAAGAACGGACGGCCGGTGACAAAGTCAAACAGGACAAAAGTGCAGAATCCAAACAAGTAAGACATGAGGATGATGATGAAATCCGCTTCTCATCATTGTCAAACAAGACATATTCTTTCTATTTTCTTCCATAAAGTTTTCCCATTTTTACCAGGATTCACTGGTTTTATCTTTTATTTGGTCAATGATTACTTCCAATTCATTCTTATATTAATAATACATATATTTTTCATTCAATTATTTTGTAATCAATTCATATTTTTATCAAAAGTCTTGAAATCTGTTTACATTATTTCAAAAAATGGTGTTAGATTATGATTCATTTATTTTTAACAGTAGCGCTTAACATAACAGCGACATGTACGTATTTTATTTTTCAGGACTTTGGGGGTCGACTGGCTGGAATGTTCCGGAAACCTCCTTTGGTGACGGTAACTCCTGTCGGTCGTCTCATTCTTGTTTTTTTGATCATCGTCATCCCTTCCATTTTATTTCAATTTTTTTGCTGAAGTAGGTCGGGAAAAGGGACGACGATTCAGAGGAGAGTGAAGAAGACGAGAAACAATCTTACGCTGGAATTTTCAACGGGGTGTTCAAGAAGAAACCGCCAGAAGCAGTTCAGATGGATGAGGTCAAACTTCTTCCCAATAACGACCGAGTTCTTTGTGATCCAAGCCGGCGACTGGCACCAACAACTAGCGATTGTGTTCAACTGGAAAGGTAGCAAAATGTGGAAAACGTGAAGCGCTGTTAATGCTTTTTTTTTTTTTTCTTCCTTCAGGAGGAGCAGCCTGGTCTCCGTGACGACCTCTCAGACAGCAGCGACAATCTGTCCCAGAAGGCCTCCGAGGTAAGGTGCTCTTCTCTCCATCATTGAAGATGTCACCAACGAGCGTGTCAAATTACGTTGCAGGAAAAAGGAGGATTTTTCAGCGCAATCCTCCGAAAGACTCCCAAAGAGGTGGCACCCAAGCAGGTCAAAATATTCTCTGTACATGACATGAGTTTGCTTGCTTAGGGTTCATTCCAATGGAGTCAATTGTATTTTTGCTCATAGGATTCGAAAGAGCCCCGCGATGATCTCTCGGGCAGCACAGACAGTCTGACAGACAATAAGGTGATTCTTTTTTTTTTTTTTTTTCTCCCCCGTTTTTATAACATAATACAAATTCTCTTATATAATATGAAGGTTTATTCATGTATAGGGGATGCTAACAAATGTCTTTCAGGAAAAAGGCGGACTATTTGGTGGATTCTTTAAGAAGGCTACCAAAGCGGCTCAGCCTGACCAGGTAAACAATTCAATGACATTTTTGAGTATTTATATGCAATCTTTTCAGAGTGAAAAATTGGACCTTATTCTGGTTTTACCATTTTAGCTATTATTATTATTATTGACTGTACTCAATTTAAGAAGTAGTATTGAACTTTTGATTGTGTTTCTGTGTCACTGACCGAGGCTCCGTTCTTGTCACTTGCAGGGTGAGAGCGTGGATAAAAAGTTGTCAGCCAGCAACGAGGATTTATCTGAGGACAAAGCGGTACGCAATGCAACATTTCAGATTTCCATATCGTGCGGCCATTGTCAAGACGGTGTGTTTTGTTTGGGGGGGGTCGCAGGGTCAGGACAAAGATCGAGGGCTCTTTGGCGTCTTCCAAAAGAAGACCCCCAAAGGAGAGAGAGACGCCTCACCGGTGAGTGTTTTTGAACAAATTCTATTTTCAAACTTGCAGTTTTCAATTGCATGTCCTGATTTCAGGACGGTGAGGAGGACAATGAAAAGGAGGACAAGGGACAGGTGACCACAACGGCAGTGGATGGGGACAACGTGGGCGAGAAGAGCGCTGCCAAGGTAAGAAATTTTGAACAATTAGTATCCATGTTGTGCTTCATTTAAATGCCAGTTTGTTTGATTTTGTGTCGTTGTGTATAAAGATTTGATTATGTTTATTCATTTTCTTCCAGGATAAAAACCTTTTCAGCAACATGTTCAAAAAGCCTCAGAAGCCTGCAGAGGACGATGAGGTGCCTCCCGCTCCATCCCCAAAATTCTTGTACGTAACCCTTTGATAAAAAAAAAAAAATACGATTTGAACTATCTCAGGAAGCGGAGGTCAAGAGTGAAGCGACGCCGACCGGAAGCACTGAGAACTTGACCGAGAAGATCCGCAAGGTTTCAAAAAGTCTACATGTTATTTTTGATCTCTCATTGTTTGACCAACAACAACAAAACATGTCTTTAGGGAAAAAAAGGAGGAGGCCTGGCGGGCATCTTCAAAAGATCCTATAGCAACGACAACCTGCTGGATGAGGTTACTGACACAAAGGGTCTGGGTTGTTTTTTGTTTTTTTTTCCTCCTCTTACAAACACGCACTTGTCATTCCAGGACAAGGAGAAGTCATCAAGTAATGACAATTTATCCGAAAACACCAATGTCAAGGTAATATCTTCATTTTATTTACACAGAGCAGTTATGTTTTACTTTACAAACATATTTGTAAGTTTTTGACCCTCACATTTTTGTTTCATTTACTTATTGAAAGGTTTTTCAAGATTGATGTTGAATGTGTTTATTACTGGACATATATTTTTTTGCATCTACAAGGGTTGTATTCATTTAAAAGTAAATGTCCTTCTTTTAACCTTCGCCTCTTGGTTTTTAGTTTAACATTTTAAATAACATCAAATCACATTAAGTTAAACTGTTGAATTTTCCATCATTTTTTCAAGTGTTTAATGATCACATTTTTTAATTGTAAGTAGACATTTACCACACACAGGCTATTTCTGGAATGGTTGAATGTTTACATTTTATTATTTGTATTTATCAACAATTTATATTTCCATTTTTATTCCAAATAAGCATTTTTTGTCTTTTTGTTGTTGTTGTTATTTTCCAGGAAAAAAGTATTTTCAGTGGTATGTTCAAGAAAGCTCCAAAAGCAGCTGACGAGGTGACAACACGACAGATGATGATTATTTCTATTCATTTTTGCTATTTTTATATATTGTGGCTATTATTTTTGCTACGCAGGAGTCAAACGGTGATGACGAGAAGAAGCTCTTATCCGACAGCAATGAAAACTTGACAGAAGAAACTGGACCAAAGGTACAATGTTGACGGATGTGTTTTTTCCTACCTGACCTGACCCAACACTTGATTTGCAGGAAAAGACGGGAGCTTTGGCAGGAATGTTCAGAAAGTCACCCAAACCGGCGCCACGCTCCATCGCTATCAAGGTAACGTCGTCGGATGATCTAAACTTTTTATTTGTTTATTTACCAGAAAATAACAAAAATCATCTTCTGCTTCCAGGATCCTCTCAGTGATGACAATCTGGAAGAAAGTGCCAAGGTGAGATGAAATAATAAATAAATGTGATGTTTTAAATATATATATATATTTTGTCTTAAAGTTCTTGTGTTTATTCATTTTGGTCTCCCTCCCCCCACAAGGATGACTTGTCAGGAGACGAACTATCAGGCACTACTGTCAATCTCGAAGCTCCAACCGCTAAGGTGAATATTCAATACACTGTATGCCTTGACGTGTGTGTGTACATTATATACGACGACTGTGTGTTTATGTCGAGCAGGAGAAAAAAGGAGGCTTTGCCGGCATATTCAAGAGAACGCCCAAATCCGCCGACAAACAGGTTAGGCTGTTTTTGAAGTCACATGGGGTTAACGAGCACTAATACGCTGTTCTTGCTAGCAGGACAATGAAGACAACAAGGAGGACGCGGCGCCACCCTCGGGTGGCGGGCTGAGACGAAGGAAGACCATCAAAAAGAAACGACGAGTGAGCCTTTTCTTTGGTCAAATAGCAAAGCACAAAATGTCTTCTCTCGCTTGAGCGTCATTTCACTGCGGTCCATCCTCCAGGTTGTATCTTTCAGAGTCAAGAAGACTCTTCCCAGGATGCCAAAACTCAACACATCATCGCAGGTAACACCAAATGTAATAGCAATGTCTAACACCCACAAAAAAAGTCTCCATTGTGGGATGATGGATTTGCCGTACATCCCAAAGTGATGGACTTTTCTTCTTCCTTGTCTTGCGGCCCAGGAAAAGATACCCATCATTGAGGAGAGCATGGAGATGGAGGAGATGATCCCAGCACAGGTTAGTTGCTTCTTTCCTCCTCCTCAATGCTACGAACCGAGATCTTGGGTAAGCTGTGTGAAGCTAATAAACGTAGTGTACGTAAATCATTCAGCAGAGCACGGTGGAGGTCCAGCCAGTGGAAATGGCAGCATACCCAACCGAAGGAAACCCTCTGGACTCTGAGGAGGTGTGTTTGACCGCCGTCAGTGTTCCCCATCATCATCATCACATGAGGTCAAAGTTGAGTGTCACGTTGTTGCTTTTTTTTCTTGCAGGAGAACGACGGCCTGATGGACTGGTGGAAAACTGTTGAAGGCAAGTGCGACGTCCGACACGTTTGATCCGCAAGCGTGCTTGGTCTTGACTCCCTGTCTCTGCAGGTTGGGCCGAGTGGAACAATTTCCAAGAAGATGAGGAGGAAATGTATGCACACGCTTTGGTTTTAGGCTTCACAACATTGCTTTACATACGTCCGTCCGTGTTTGCAGGGCAATGGAGGAGGCGGCCGACCGTGTCTACATGGCGGCGCGACTCTTTGTGCGCCTTTTCAATCAGCGGGGGGCATCCTTGCAACACTGCATCCTGGAGCTGCTGGCCCTGGCCGACGCCGCCGACTACTTCCACAAAAAGACCATATCGGCGGCCGTCGGCGGAGGCGTGGCCAGCGTGGCCGGCAGCCTGACCACCATCACGGGGCTCATCCTGGCGCCCTTCACCTTTGGCGCCTCCATCATTGTCACGGCGGTAGGCATCGGCGTGGCCACGGCGGGCAGCATCACCTCGGCCACGGCCAACATTACGGACGCCGTCCACTCCAACATGGACCGCAAGAAGGTGGAGAAGATGATCCAGGACTACCAGGAGCAGATTAAAGACATTCGCGAGTGTATGGAATTTGTGCAGGAGGGCATCGATACTCTGCAGGAGTGGGACTTTGAGAAGTACACGCAGAGTACCGCTAAAAAGGCCTTGAACCACAACATCAAACATGTGGTGAAGGAAGGCGGCCGGGCCGGCAAGGCCCTCATGATAAACACCGACAAGCTCATTAGCACCGTTCAGGTGCTGGGTGCGGGGGCCGGAGCAGCCAAGGCCGCCCAAGCCATCAGCGTCACCACGGGGGTCATGTCGGCACTCTTCCTGGCCCTTGACGTCTTCTTCCTCGCCAAGGACTCCCATGAGCTGCGCAAAGGTGCCAAGACCAAGTTCGCATCCAAGATCAGGGACGTGTGCAAGGAGCTACAGGACGGCCTCCTGGAGCTCAACAAGGTCAAGACGCAGCTGCAGAAGACCATGGACGGCATCGAGGTGGAGCAGTACGAGGAGATCCAGGAGGTGGAGGAGGAGGTGGACGACGACGACTTGGAGTCGGATCCAAAGAAGCTGGCGGAACTGGAGCAAGAGCTGGACCTCATGGAGGAAAAACTTGACAAAAAGATCGAAGAGGGCAAAATCATGGCGAAGGAAAGTGACTCCAAGGAAGAAATGAAAAAGAAGGACAAAGTTGACAAGGAGACGGAGAACCGAGCGGCAGCTCGGAAGGACAAGCAGGAGAAAGAAGCGGCGTCGCTTAAAAAAGGAGAGGAGAAGGCCAAAATGAAGGACAGCAAAAAGACAGAATGGGACCCAGTTGAGGGGAAAGGCGTGCCGGGAAGAACAGACACAAAGGGCGGAGAAGACGAGGGGAAAGAATCGCTGGGCAAAATGGAGGGCTCCAAAAGGAAGCCACTGCAACACGAGCAAAGTCACAGCGGGATGACTCCAGAAGGAAGAGTGGATATCGCCGAGCGGGCCAGTCAGGAGAGAGGAAGCAGTGGACACAGCAAAATGACTGATGGCATTCGAGCAAAGGATTGGAGGACAGAAACGACAGCAAGTCGCGATGGACGGGACACTCGCAGTAGAAGCAATGAACGGAGGGCCTCGCACCGGACTCAAGAATCCAGCCGGAGGGACCACACGGACGAGAGCCAGAGGAGGGCGCAGGAAGACAAAAAACAAATGAGCCCAATAGAGAGCGCCCGCAAGAAGTTCCAGACAGGCCACGAAGAGCATGGAGCTAGTAGCTCAGAGAGTCACAGAAGAGGAAGTGACAAGACAAGGACTGACCGGGAGAGGAGAGGAAGTGATCACAGGAGGAGAGGAAGTGACAGAGAGCAGAAACACAGTCATCGAGGTTCTCAACATCCCAGTGTCCTGCCCGATGATGGCTATTTAGATATTTGAGTGCAAAATTTCTCACATGACCTTAAAGCATAGCCCTACGCAAGACTTTGCTGTTTTAGTTGTAGTCCAAGTCCACCTCTCTTTTCGAGTACTGTGATAAACTCGCCCTGAATAATTCTGTATATTACAACAAATGTCTGAAGCTATGCATACTCTTGTCCAGGTCATTTAGGTCTGTTGTTTAAGCAAGATCTACTGTAGGTATTTGTGGTCATGAAGAACAAGAAGTCCTGACTGAATTTAGAGCCGGACCTTGATGTTTTGCTCATCGTTTTAAAGACAAAGTTCAATGCTAGACTGGACCAAGTCGTCAACCTTTGTGATCAAGTTTAGATTTTTCACATAGGTCCAGGTTTAAAGCACGGTCTTGGTCTTTTGGTCCTCATATTCTTGCCAGTGGTTTGAGGAGACAAACCAAGTTTTTGGGCTCTAAAACCATAGCAAGAAGTGCTTTAGTTGAGGTGAGGTCTTTTAGCCAATGTTGTCAACAGAATTTGTTTTCATGTTTTTGGGGTAGTTACACTATTACAATATATTATTTTAACAGAGCAAATTTTCATAATTGAATGTATAGTTCACTGGTGTTGGTTTTTTTACTGAACAAATAAATTATTTTATGTGCCTAAATTGACACTGACTTCTTTTTAACGTGTAGAGGTTTTTAAAAAAAACAACCTTGCTCTTGTGTTTTAAATTATATTTAATGTGTAGATGAGCTTTCTAAACTATTGTAACATTTTTTCTCTTGTATGTTTTTGAAGAGGGTAAATTCATTAAATAATACCTTTCAATGCAACGCTGTCTGTTACTCGTGAATCTTCGCGAACCAACCTGAAAATGGCGGTGTACCTAATAGAGTGTCCGAATGACAGCCAATCAGAAAGTGGGGGTGAGGGCGGGTGTGGCACTTTTCACTTTTATTTAAACTTTGGCCGTGATTTTTCCCTAATGAAGTGGCCTGTTATTAGGTACACCTGAAAATGGCGGAGTACCTAATAGAGTGTCCGAGTGACGTCACAGATCAACCAGCCAATCAAAAAGTGGGGGTGAGGGCGGGTGTGGCACTTTTCAATTTCACTTAAACTTTTTCCCTAATGAAGTGATTAGGTACACCTGTGTCCGTGTGACGTCACAGATCAACCAGCCAATCAGAAAGTGGGGGGTTGTTTGGGTGTGGCACTTTTCACTTTCATTTAAATTTTGACTATGATTTTTCCCTAATGAAGTGGCCTGTGATTAGGTACACCTGAAAATGGCGGTGTACCTAATGGAGTGTCCGAATGATGTCACAGATGAAACAGCCAATCAGAAAGTGGGGGTGAGGGCGGGTGTGGCACTTTTCACTTTCACTTAAACTTTTTCCCTAATGAAGTGATTAGGTACACCTGTGTCCGTGTGACGTCACAGATCAACCAGCCAATCAGAAAGTGGGGGGTTGTTTGGGTGTGGCACTTTTCACTTTCATTTAAATTTTGACCATGATTTTTCCCTAATGAAGTGGCCTGTGATTAGGTACACCTAAAAATGGCGGTGTACCTAATGGAGTGTCCAAGTGACGTCACAGATCAAACAGCCAATCAAAAAGTAGGGGTGAGGGCGGGTGTGGCACTTTTCAATTTCACTTAAACTTTTTCCCTAATGAAGTGATTAGGTACACCTGTGTCCGTGTGACGTCACAGATCAACCAGCCAATCAGAAAGTGGGGGGTTGTTTGGGTGTGGCACTTTTCACTTTCATTTAAATTTTGACCATGATTTTTCCCTAATGAAGTGGCCTGTGATTAGGTACACCTGAAAATGGCGGTGTACCTAATGGAGTGTCCGAATGACGTCACAGATGAAACAGCCAATCAGAAAGTGGGGGTGAGGGCGGGTGTGGCACTTTTCACTTTCACTTAAACTTTTTCCCTAATGAAGTGATTAGGTACACCTGTGTCCGTGTGACGTCACAGATCAACCAGCCAATCAGAAAGTGGGGGGTTGTTTGGGTGTGGCACTTTTCACTTTCATTTAAATTTTGACTATGATTTTTCCCTAATGAAGTGGCCTGTGATTAGGTACACCTGAAAATGGCGGTGTACCTAATGGAGTGTCCGAATGACGTCACAGATGAAACAGCCAATCAGAAAGTGGGGGTGAGGGCGGGTGTGGCACTTTTCACTTTCACTTAAACTTTTTCCCTAATGAAGTGATTAGGTACACCTGTGTCCGTGTGAAAGTGAAAGTGAAAAGTGCCACACCCGCCCTCACCCCCACTTTCTGATTGGCTGGTTCATCTGTGACGTCACTCGGACACTCTATTAGGTACGCCGCCATTTTCAGGTGTACCTAATCACAGGCCACTTCATTAGGGAAAAATCACGGCCAAAGCTTAAATAAAAGTGAAAAGTGCCACACCCGCCCTCACCCCCACTTTCTGATTGGCTGGTTCATCTGTGACGTCACACGGACACAGGTGTACCTAATCACTTCATTAGGGAAAAAGTTTAAGTGAAAGTGAAAAGTGCCACACCCGCCCTCACCCCCACTTTCTGATTGGCTGGTTCATCTGTGACGTCACTCGGACACTCTATTAGGTACGCCGCCATTTTCAGGTGTACCTAATCACAGGCCACTTCATTAGGGAAAAATCATGGTCAAGTGCCACACCCACCCTCAACCCCACTTTCTGATTGGCTGTTTGATCCGTGACGTCACTCACACTCCATTAGGTACACCGCCATTTTCAGGTTCGTTCTTGAAGATTGAGTGACAGACAGCATTGCTGCTATGCCATTGCCAGCCAACACACGTTATGCCTGCCGACATTGATGTTTTAATTTTGTATTTTTGTTGGCTTGTAAGTGATGGTGTTATTATACCGAATGTTTGAATAAAAGGTTGAAAAAAAAACGTTATGCCGAAGTTTGTTATTTCTGGGGACACCAACTTATATATCAACGTAAAAAATACATATTGTCATATTAAGCAGTTAACCAAATGTCTAATTTTTATGTTTTGATTTGCAAATATAAAAACAAGGAAAAGAACACACCAGACAAGTTATAACACAAAGGTTTATTACAATAATATTATAAGTACATTTTAAACCAGCAATCTAATGTGAAACTGCAGTCGGATAACAATATTTAAGCATGCATACACGTTATTTAAAAACTACTCTAAGTAAATCGTGAATCTCCATTCTGGCTTCCATAGTTCACGCCAGGAGACGCAACATGTTCACTGACTGATCCGTTGATGCACGCACGAGAAGGAAGGCAGTTCACTCATTGACTCGTTCACGACTCTGGGAAGTTACGTCACTTTCTTCTTCGTTGTGTTTTACAGCGAGGTGGCACTAGCTTCAATGCGCATTACTGACATCTACTGGTTGAAGTCATATGAACTGGAAAAAAAAAAACCGGAATCACTTTAGGAAGTGATCCGTTCTTTTGAACGAATCGTTCACTCACGAGCCGAGCCCAACCCAACTCCATCCATCCATCCATCCATCCATCCATCCATCCATCCATCCATCCATCCATCCATCCATCCATCCATCCATCCATCCAGACAGGGCTTGGACAGCTGGATTTGAAGCAGCATGGCTCATATTTCAAGAAGACCACCCTGCCCATTCCATCCACCCACTCCAATGGGTGAGCCACAGTCACTACACGCAAGTCCGGTACATTTAATCAGTGTTGGTAAAGTTCAGTTCAAATATTTTAACTTGTTCATTCATAGTCGCGTCATCCCCCCCACCCCTAAACAAAAAGTAAAAATGTCACTGAGAGTTGTTCCCCTCTGACATTTTATCAGGTCATTTGGAATGAATGACACACATGCCTTAAGAAGATCCCAATAGTTGTGGTTGCCATTGTTGCTGACACAAGCCCTAGTTGGCGTTGTCGCTCACACTCTTTTCTCGCCTGATGATGGCTTTGGCAACGGCCTCGTCAAAGCACATGCTGAGAGGGCTGTTCCGCGAAGCGTCCCTGGCGCAGGTGGCCCCCGCATCGTCCGGCGCGTCGCCATCTCCCCTCTGTCGCAGGCTCCGGGTTGCTAATTTGCAGTGTTGGGGTTTGGGCGGCACCACGGGCACCGCTTTCACTTGGTAAACTTTGGGCATTTTGGAAATGACCAGCTTCCTTCCTACTCCTCGCTCCTCTAACCTCACACCTTGTGTGGGCGTGAGCTCTTTCAGACTTGGGGTCACCGTGGCTTCCTCCCGAATGGATTTGTCTATTTCTGAAACAGCTCCTTTGTGTCGTTGCTCATCAAAGCTCACGCCTCTGGACTGCAGAAGCACGGAGTCGTCTGTAAAATGTGATGGTGTCGCTTCTTCACAAATGCATTTGTCTTTGGGTGGCGACTTTTCCAGAGCGGCTTTACATTTGTCTTTTTCTTGGTTTTCAATCATCATCCCGTCATTCTCTGCCAGGGATTTATCTCTTAGACTTGGCGTGACTGTCACTATCTCCAGGATGGCTTTGTCTTCATTGGGTAGCAACAATTCCATCACTTTTTCACACCTCTCTGGAGCTCCCTCGTCAAAATTCCCGTCAGCCCTGTCCCCTTTCCCTCCGATTGATTTGTCTTCTTGTTGGTCACATCTGGCTGGTACATTGACCTCTGGGGGGTTCTTTCCCGCAGTTGTTTCCAGCTCGTCGGTCTCTGGGCTCTCTCTGACCTCCGCCGTCTTTCCTTCTTCATTCTCAATCAGTTGGCACACGACCTCCTCCAGCTCGTCCCAGACCTCTGCGTGGGTCTCGTGTGTAGCCGAGACATCCTCCCGCGTCCCTTCCAAATTTGGTACCTCTGTTGACATGGTTTCAGGATTCACATCCTCAGTCCTTTGACTTTCATCTCCATCACCCTGAAGCTCCTCTGTAGCTTCCTGCGAAACGTCTAGGAACTCCTCCACTGGGGAAGTTTCTTTCTTAGTTTTACACTCAAAGGTAGAGAGGTAATGGGCTTCTCCTTCATCTTCTCGTCTTACATTGTCGACATCTACATCATCATCATTGGCCTCAACGACTGAACTGTGCTCTTCCCTTTGTGGTATCATCTCTTCTAATCCGCCGTCCACGTCATCCTGGTTCTGATTGTCCTCGTTTGCCTCACGTGATCGGTCTACTGGAGCACTATCATCCTCTGGTTCGAGGTCACACATGTGGCTTAGGAAGAAGTCCGCGGGGAGGCTCTTAACAAACAAGCTGCCGTCTTCGTCACTGCTGTAGTAGTCGGCCGTGTCCTCATCTCCCGTGTCGTCACAGCAACGTTCTCCAGGTTCATACGCAGGCGAGGTCATGTGAGGCAAGCTGAGGGACTTTGCGTTGCGCTCGTTGACGCTGCGCGGCCGCTGGAGCTCCGGTCGGCTTTGAAGGTTTGTCTCGGAGCTCGCGCTTAGCCTGGCGTCAGCGCGATGACATGGGTCCTCCGCGAGTTCATACTCGTCGTCAGAGTGTCCGGGAGGTTCCACGGAGAAGACGTTGACTTGGGAAGCGCAGTCCGGCAGGAAGTGGAGAGGAATCTGTAAAGAGCGGGACATTTGACATTTTGTAAGATACACACACCCTGGACTGGTCACCGGCCAGTCATAGTTCAGCTAACAAGTCTCGAGACTAAGGCGAGGCTACATTTTTAAGAGTCAGCCAAGTTTCAAAATGCCTGTGAACTAGGAAATACAGTAGTGAAATGTTTTTTGATCTGAGGCTTAAGCAAGATAAAACACTCCAGTGAACCTTTTCAAAAAGTCATTGTGCTTCCTTGTGTAAAAAAAATAAACATTGAAATGCACTCATTTACAGTAAGACAACAACAACAACAACAACTACCTGATCGGAGTCGCTGCAGTCCATGTGATCCAGGAATTCAAAGTTGTCTTGAACATAGCCCGACAGCTCTTGGTCATCCTCGCTTGAAGAGTCCAAAAGATTGGCTGATTGCACTCCTTGCATTTCTGCAATTGAGAAAATGAAACAAACATTAGAGGCCAGCGTGGCGTGCCGATATCGTATTTGGACATTACCTTCGGAGACATCCTGTTGACAAACATCCTCATCTGCTTTGTAACTGCTACGCTTGCTTTCTTTTGCTGCTGGCTCCGGGCTACAGTCTTTCCCAAGTGCTGCTTCTTCTTCTTCTTCTTCTTCTTTCTTGTTCTTTGTATCTTCATCCAGGATGATTTCCTTCCTGTGTGTCACCTCTTTGCTCTCTCCTTTGGCTTCGACTGTCATTTCCATTTTCCCACTGTCCTGACCTCCGTCCTTAGCCTTGCCACGATGGACCACACGGCCAGTCCCACCTCCCTGTAGAAGGCCCAAAGCCAAGTTGGAAGTGATGTGCAGCGGCACCGTGACCACGGTGGGCCCAGTGATGTGCATGGCCGCTCTCCGACCGGCCTTGGCCGAGAGTCCCGGCGATCTGGATTGGACAGAGTCGCCTTCCGCGCCACCCGAGCCTTCGGGGTGGAGGGTCGTGTAGGTGCCCTGAGTGCCCCCGCTCACGAGTCCCGTCCCCCTGCGGTAGGTCACGGCATATTCGCTTCCGCCGAACGGGCTCGGCGACGCCGCGTGTTCGAAGACGGACATTTTGGCCGAGCGAGATGTCTGCAGAGGACGTATAGAATCTGGAACAAAAAGAACAACAACACGCTTTGTGGTTAGTGAATCCCTCAACAAGATGATAGAAGAAATCAGGGCTCAGTGCCTCACTAAAGGACACTTGAACACGGCCACCGGGATGGAAGCCACAACCTAACGCTCTACCACTGAGCCCCTGTGGAGATCAAAGAGCAGTACCGTACCTTCATTTGAATATGTCGAAACGCTGAGGGAATCCATGCTTCGAGCTGGACGTAACAGCGGCTTGTCCTTCTCTAGACACGGAAAATACAGAATTATAGTGACGCTCCATTTGGACTAGACGCATTGATTTCGGACATCTTCTTTCCAAATACTTGGCACTTTGATTTAAAATTCAACACACACACACACAACCGAGCGCCTTGGCGCTACTCAATATACATTACCTTTGGCCGAGTGTTTGTGCCGTCTTCTCGGGTCGTGGAAGCGACTGCCGATATTGAAAATGGACATCCACTTCCTTCCTTTGAAGGAGCCCTTCCTCCTGAGGTACACAAGAACCCAAATGAGACCAATCCCAGAGATCTTTCCAATTGTGGAGCAATTGTCTTGGAGAAAATGCCTCACTTATCGGCGGTGCCTTCTATGATGGCGTGGTAAGGTCTCATCGGAATCGGACCGTCCCCTGGACTGACGTGTTCAAAGTTTGCCGGAGGCCGTGTCTCGAAGAGGGCTTCCTCCTGGCCGGTCATGGCCGTCGGGGAAGGAAGAGACTTTCTCCTGTTGTGCGCCATAACTGAAAGAAGCAAAGTGTTCCAAAATACGTGAGATGAGTCCTGCGCAGGCTTGAGTTAGTTGAGTGCTCGTGTTGTGTTTACTGGGCTCAGGAAACAGCTCAGGGACATGTGTCAGGATGAACTCCACTACAATGGACTGGACCCTGACCTCCATGAAGGCGGCGGTGCCATTGAAACCGGACACCTCGATGTCCTTGGACCTTAAAGAGCAGATGTGACAGATTATCGATTCAATCTCAAGTCTCATTGTAGGGAAGAAGACGTCGTGTGGCGTCCACACCGACCGGAGCAGATTGGGCGCCCAGACAATGGCCAAGTTCCTAGCGTGCATGTTGGTCTCTGACGAGTACGAGGCCATTTTGACGAGGTGGCGCATGAGAAATTCCAAAGTTCTGAAGGGAATAAGACATTCAGACACAGTCGGTATGAGTGGAAAGTTGAAAAGCAAACCTGTAATGCGGCGGCGGAAGTTGCTTCAAGACATCTCGGATTTTCACCAGCCGCTCGTCCTCCAGATGGATGGCCACGGCCTCCTGGAGCGAGTAGAAGGATGGAGACGTTTTCGGGTCAAATCTCATGCGGTCATCATTTGGATTTTGGAAATGATGGATCAGCTGCTACTCAACGGCAAACTTGTCGTAAAGTTGGTACGTGAGCAGTGGGTTGGGCAGCTCCCGGAAGTAGGCTTTGCACAGGGAGCTGACGCAGTGGATGTCTTGCAGGTACACTTCCTTGCTGAGGTCCGGGTTCCCGTCGCTCTCAAACTCGCTCCTGGCAAAAAGGGTCACACGTGTGCCGTAGGCTGCACGCGCGCACGGCAGGGCGAAAACAACTCACCTGAGCTTCTGGATGTTGGAGGAAACACCAGACAACCTGTAGATTCCATCCACTACGCCGTGTTCCTCCACAAACTGGCAGCAGCATCTCAACACTTGAGGGACTGCAGAGGAAAAACTTTGTGAGAATTCTCAATTGAGTGGGGTTTTTTTTTTTTTGGGTCCAGGACCCCCCCCCCCCCCCCCCCCCAACTTACCGTCCTGACCGGTGGCAGTCAGGTGCTCCAGAAGATCACAAGCAAATACTTTGTCTTTGTTGGCCCCTTTTCTCCGGACTCTCCTCATGGCTCCTTGATGGTTGTCTTCCCACCTACCGCCAGTCCAGCCCAGTTTTGGACTGGATGCGACAGGACTTTGGAGCAAATTGAAGCCTCGCCCTCAGTGCGGGGACATGGTGCTTTTCATCGTCTTGACTCTATCAAAGTACAAATAAGGCACATCTTATCATCACAGCAGGAAATTTGGAATGGAATTCTTTTCTATTCACATGAACTGCTTTCACAAGGAATACAATTGATTTTTCTGGCTTTGTGTTGTGGGTGAAAACAAGAGTCACGCTAAAAAAGGTCAATCCAAATCAAGACAGAGGTATTATTGCTATTTTTGGTCGAAATCTCGAAATACATCACGTTTTGTACAACTGAAATCTGCTTTCTTTCCTCTGTCCAAAATGGTTACTTGTAAGTGGGATCCACGGTGGTCCCTCCTGTTGTGGGGTTCCTGGCCCTAAAAAGCTTGAGCCTAGCATTGTGCATGTGCGGTTCACCACTTCCCTCCCTTAGAGTGATGCACTTGATTTATTTGCAAACGGCCGCACCCATGCCTCCCTCCCTGAGACAAAACCAACCAATTGGTGTCTTTTGGACCAGAGTCCTTAAAAGGAAACAAAAGTGAAGCTCAGGTACTTGAACATCCGACACTTTTCTGACAATTTCACGGATGTCAGCAAGCCCGCGTCGACGTAGCGGAAGTGTTTTAAAACTTGCAAGTAGTCACCAAAAATCTCTCGTCGCTGTACGTATTATCCCGACACCTGCCACCTTCACTCCAGGCTGGGCCTAAGAACATTGACGGTTGTATTTTTGAAAAAGTGACAGAAAATGACTGTCCTACCTTCACACTGCATCTGCACGCACACAAAGCGCAAATGACGCAAGAAAACCACCAAACTTCCCCTGTTCACTTCCTGAACGCCGCTTCGCCTGCACAAAGTCTTCTGATTGGCCGAGAGACTCCGCTGCCGCTGCTTCTTCTTCGCGGCGTCCGGTTCCCTTCCGGGGATGTTTCGAGATACTTGCACAATTTCCAAGTTGGGTTCCCGCCGGAGTTTATTGGCACTAAAATGGAACTCAAGGAGAATGTTAATTGATAAAAAAAAAACAAAAAAAAACAGTTTCTGCTTTTTGACCAGAAGAATTTTTGTCATCTTTTTTTAAATACAAATAGAACAGTCTTGAAAAAAAACTTTCAAACCAGGGTTAGATGTTGACACTTTGGGCTTCATCCTGGATACAGATGTAAAGCTTGTAATAATTCCAAAAGGGTCCGAGTCAGAGGTTCTTTTTTATTATAACTGAAATGAAACTCGGGAGAAGCTTTGTTATTTCAAAGCAAAATCAGTCTGCACATTTTTTTACACAAATATACAAAGGTAAGACTTGTTTTTGTGTGTTTTTTTTTTTTTTACACATAAATATAACATCCTCAATTCTGTGCAACAGTGTGAAATATTATTTTTTTGCATAGAAAAGATGACAAAATAGTGCATTTTAGTTCGTACGGATACAAACTAAATAATCTCTTAATTGCTTTTAGATTTGAGAAAAAACCCAAAAGACAACATGACTGCTGGTGAATGAGTGAAACTGCATCAAACTGACTTTGAATCCAACAGAAGCATGGAGGAAAACCAAGAAAAGCAAGAATGCAGTAAATGCACATGAAGTTGGAGGGACCCGAAGCAGCAATTTGTCCACTTTTACCGTAGAGATCCCTTTTGGTGTGAAAACGGGATCTTTCGGTGGGCGAGGAGATCTAATGGATGGAAACAATCAAAGTCATCCCGTAAAATATTCATAATAAATATAAACAATATTAGCAAGAACACATTTTGAACGCAACAAGTGTCACAAATGCTTTAGAGAAGCTCTGAACAGGCTTTCTTCACATTCTCTTCAGTCCTGAGGTGGCATGACCTGCATGTGCATGTGTTGGTCCTCCACCATGCTGGAGCAGTCCATGGCCTCGCCAAGGGGGACGTTTGGAGACCAGCTCTCACCAAACACGTTGTCGTCGTCGTCGTCGTCGTCTTCCGCCTTGGGCCCACAATAGGCTGGGATCTCCACCACCGTGTATTTCCTGGCCCACCCGCTCAGCATAGGCTTATGTCGAACCTCTTGACCCGTCGGGGCCGACTCGGACCAGCTGGCTGCCGCTGTGAGAAAACAGGCGTCGATTCATGATTAAGAATTCATACCAACATTTTAACTCTTGCACTATGGGATTAGTGCTTCAAATCACTCACACGTCATAGCGGAGGCCAGCGGCTGTGCGTTGCAGGACAGGCCGTTGTTGTTGTTATTGAGAGCCGAGGTGGTTCCGGCCACGGCGTGGTACGAGAAATCACAGCGAGACAACTGGGGCGACACGGGCAAGGAGTGACACTGTCGTCCCGGCAACTGCCGCCAGTAGAAAGAGGTGGAGGCGGCCGAGGCGTGCGGCGGGGACCGGCTGGCAAAGGCGCTGCCCGGTGGCGAGCGCAAATCAAAGACCAGCGAGAACACGGACTTGCTGGGCACGTCGTAGAACTTGATGTTGCCGCCGCATAGGTCCTCGCGTGCCGTGAAGGGGTTGACCTTGCGGGGCTTGACGGCCCGCCGAGAAGCCGGCGGCTCGCAGTGCGGGTCCGGCGCGTTGGCCTTCCTCGCCGCCTTGCACGAAAAAATGTCCGACTGGCTGCGACTCAGCCAGATGTTGCGGCGGGGTCGTGGCGATTTGGGTGGGATTTTGTCATCGGGGAAAATCAGCGGGTTGAGTCGCTTCAGGGCCTGAATCTTGTCCCCTTTGATTGGACACACAGACAGTTGAACATGACCTCATAGTCAAACAATCACAAAAGATGCAGGATTTTGGACAGGGGTGGTCGAGTCTTGTTCACCAACCTTTGGAAACCGCCGTCTTCTTGTCGCACTCTCCAGATAGTGGGGGGCACTGGTGTGCTTCGTTGAGGCGCGCCAATGACTCGTCCAGGTATCCCATGATCTCCGGGAAAGAGGGCCGTAGCGTGGGGTCCATCTGGAAGAAATTTGCCAGTAAATCCCTGAAATGATCTCCTTTCGTCTTTTCGTGACTTTTACAAATCTATAAAGACAAGCAGGTGGTTTATCCAGCTTTTGTTGGAAGACCCCCAGGAGATGATGAAGGGGTTCAGATTAGAGACATAATCTGATTGCCCTTTGTGTCTGAAGACAGCGTGGAGATGGACTCACATTGCAGCAGTTGAACGCCAGCTGAAGGAAGTCGGGCGGACAGTCGCCAACCATGTGCTGGAAGGTGTGATAGTCCAGGCCGAAGTTCTGCTCAAATACACAAAGAAAGTGTGTGCAATTGTGCCAATAGTAAAATGGCTCAATTCATGTTCATTAGTCAACACACAATCATTTCTAAACATAATAAATAAATCAATAAAGAAACTTTTGGGATGAAAAATATTTGAGCGGTGCATCAGTCATGATTTCTTGTTCGATTGACTTTTCTGTACATCCTGTTGACAAATCTGCCTAATTTTTGGTTTAGTAAAACTGTGGAACTCTACAGGGGGCGCTACTGAGAGAGTTTTACACGTACCTCTGTGCGTGGGAGAAAATCGGGGTCAGCCTGGACCCTGGCGATGATTTCACACAGGATAATGCCGTAGGAAAACACGTCAGCCTGGGAAAATCATTCGAAATCATTTGGTAACACTCGCCATACATCTTTGGCTGAAAGTTCTTTCAGCAAACCTTCTCGTTGTAAGGTTCATCTCTCAGAACCTCAGGAGCCATCCAGAACGGAGAACCCACCACTGAGAGCTTGGCTCCTTCCGTGCTGTACAAAAAACACCATTTCTTTAAAAAACGTTGACGAATCAAAATGTGCCCAAAAGTATAGATCGTTTCATTCAATATTTGACAATCCAACAGAAATGTTTCAAACATTATGGTCATACACAAGTGCTTCTTGGGACTACCAAGGATTTTACTAGTTGACAATTAAGTAGGGATTAGTGAATCAAGGGGATTGCAGCTGCTTCATGTCGTCCCAAAACTGCAGTAGTAAGGATGCGCTTTTATGTTTGACTGGAATATCTACACTCGCTCATAAGGTGCATTGAAGAAGGAAGAGCACGTACAGATTGGCGGGGATCTTCTCGGCCAATCCAAAGTCCCCGACCACCGCCGTGTAGCCGCCGCTGTCATCGCATTTGATCAAGCAGTTCTGGCAAGAGACCACAAGAAAATGGTCATTAATATGGTCGCTATTAGTCACGTTTAGACTACAGTGGATCGATCCTCCAAATAGCTTGACTTGTTGTTTTTACACCAGTAAGGAAGGGCACATGCAACATTCACTTTGTCAGGAAAATGCTTTAGGCTTGACGTTAGACAATTGTCAAGTCAGCAGAGGGCAGTATTGAGACCACAACAATAGTCCCGGTTGTGTTCCATGACTGAAGCACCCAGCGCACACCTACCTTGGAGGTGAGGTCTCGGTGGAAGATGCCTTTGGCGTGCAGGTAGGCCAGACCCCCGGCAAGGTCGCTGGCCAGTTTCATTCTGGCGTGCCAGCTTAGGTGCTTGTTGCTGTCTAAAAGCTGCTCCAGGTTGCCACCGTTGATGTACTGTAGACACAAACCATAACAATGTGGCAGGCATATGAACTGATATCATGTTGGCGAGCAAAAGTATCACAATTTTACATGATGTCGATGATTTGCTAATGCAATTGACATAAACATGAAGTACATTTTAATAATGAGCTAAAGATGAGAACAAAAATGAAAAAGACACAAATATTTGGGGACAAATGACGGCGGAAAGGCGTATCACACGCTAACAGCAAATGCTTAGGACTGTCTGGCCGACAGCGAGGTTCTGGGTCACGAGACAGCTCTCCCGCCGGGCTCGCAGCTACTGCGACGGACGGGCTTGACAGGAAGTGGACTTATCGCTTGGTTGAGCAAAGGGCTCTTTTATGCCAAAGAACTTTGCTGACCCTGCCGTAAAGACGCACTAATCCCAACGTAAAGGCGTCACGGAACGCGAGTGGTTAACACGGCTCAAGGCTCGGATTTAGGCCAAGAGGTCGACGCTGTTAAATAACGGAGTACACTCAACTGGGATGACATCAGTGCAATTTGATTGGGACGCTTGTGGTGCTGCCACTACTATCACAATCGTTTCTGCATTTTTTTTTGGGGGGTTTGTTTTGTCCGCAGGTGATACAAAGGACTATTGTTTACTAGCTGCTTTAAAAGATTATTATTGCTGAAAGGAGCATGACCGTATTTTTAGGCCCAAACAAAAATTCCTGGAAACAACTTGAACATTTTTCTAGCCAATATAAAAGTCTTAGGGAATGGACTTCCAGAAAGGACAGCAAGAGGGAATAGAGGGAAAGTACTGCTTTTGTGCCTCTGAGGTACTTGACTTGATTCTCCATTTGAGGGAACCTGGCACCACTCCGCTGCCCTCAGGGGGGCGATTGAGGGTCAGATGACAAAACAGCAAAACAGCATGAGGCCGCCACCCGAGTCGGGCCACACACACACACACACACACGCACGCGGGCACGTTATGTCGGCTATTTCATGACCTGTCTATTTTTGCTGCAAATGTTTTACCTGCCAGGGAAGTGAATAACCTTCTCTTACCTCCGTCAAGGCGTGAAGCTGGCCTTCGTGCACACACACGCCCTTGAACCTGCAGCGGCACAGCAAAAAGAAAAAAAAAGCACATTGATTAGCGTGTAGTCATAAAATAAGCCATCCTATCCTTATGATTTCACATGAACCTTTAGGAAAGGCTGGGATCCTTTCAAGTAGGACTTAGAAACAATTGAGCTTCTTGACTCACACTTCTTAACTGTCAAACACAAATAGGTTAACCAACACATACTAAAAGAAGAATGAAGTACTAATAACAAAGCGCATACAAGCATGAAAAGTCTCGAAAAAAATTCCGGAGATTCCGGCAACAGACAAGACCAGACAAGACGTGTGTCTCCTCTTGCACACCTTTCTTCTGCATCTGGCCTATCAAGGTGAGCTCCACTTGTTTCCTCACAAACATGCTCACTCGGGGAGTGTTTTGGACAATTTTTGATTTGAGATCCAATGCAAAGCCCAAAGAGTGCTCTTTCTTTGCCCTTTTCCTGATCTAAGCATTTTGTGGCATCAATCAAGTCACTTTTAAAAAATGTATTTTTGAGATGCCACTCGAAATAGATTTTTTCTATTACTTTTAACGTAAAGGTTATGATATAATATATAATCATTCTTTTTAAAATCATTTTTATTAAGAAATATTCTTTTATTTGTCCCACATGGGGGAAAGAATATCCATCCATATATCCAAATTGACAATAAAGCGGACTTTGAAATTCCATACATTTGATGAACTCCTATTTTAATTGGAGACCCAAAATCAAACACCAATTCTTTTCAAATGTTGAATTTTTAGATCCGATTCACGCAGCAGGCTGCTTTTCACACATACATACAGCTGTATTTGTTTTGTGAATAGGCACAATCACAGAGGTTTTTCCCACTGGCAAAAGAAAGTTCAGCTTGTGTGTTGTAAAACAATGAGCCCCTTCACTGTCCGCTGACAACACACAGAAATAACACACCCGGCTGCAGGAGGCATAAACAACAAGGTTGGCGTTGTATAACAAACATATAAACACAAGCATGCTCCCGCCCATACATTACAGAATGCAAAAAAAACACCACCACACAAAAGTGTAACATACTAAACTTGTGCAAATGAACTATAGTCATAAATATCACCAATTTTCTATTATTGGTTGTATTCATGAACACATAATGGCAGATAGTTTGATATTTGTTTTTGTGTTATTCTGTTCTGAGTTTTAGGATGAGGTCGATTGACTTTCGGGGACAGTGCACCTGAGTATGTTGGGGTGTGAAAGGCGGTTCATCAGCTGCACTTCTCTCAGCATGTTGGCTCTGTTGCTGCTCAGCTTATTCATCTTCAGCGCCATCACTTGATCTGACGCTCGATGGCAAACCTGCGAAGCCATTGGTTAGCCATTGATGAGCCGCAGATTAGCTAGCCATCGATGAATCACTGCTGGGAAAACATTGCATGCGTTGCCGACGGAGCAAAGTCAGCCTTGGGATAGTGGAAAAACACACGGATCAATTCGCCTTGATTGGGCATCATCGGGATATCGCTTTCCACCCGTCAGCCAGTTGGATAATGGTCACGTAACCCAGCGAGGCTCGCCTTGTACTGTACACACTCTGATAAGCACATCACACCATCTCGGCATTACGCAACGGTCATAAATGTCGGCGGACGGGGACAAAGCATCGGCTGTAAGTTCAAGGCGAGTGCTTACTGACTGACAAAACATTTCTCTCTATTGTTCATTAACAACTCCCACCGAGATGCCAAACATCACTCGAATATTTTGGGATATGACAATTGTTCCTGCTATGATGATAATAATCAGCATTTACTTTTTCATTCTAGTAAAAAGGCTATCTATATATAGTCCATGATACAATTTTAGCGGAAATTCGGAATGCTAGCATGTTCGATTGGGGGCTTGGCTTGACAGGACAGCAGGAGGAGGAACAGATGGCCACTCGACAGAAGGACCCCCCCCCCCCCGTGTTCATCTTCCGACCCCTTCCCCCCGCTCCTATTCCATCCCCCATCTTCTTCCCCCTGTTTTACAGCTTCACCACAGATCCACCCCAGAGCCAAACCGAGTAGTACAACCTTGTCCTGTCCTGATGTACATATTTTCAGCTAAGTAAACTTCATCTTCTCCAGATGCAAAGTGAAATTTAAAAAAAATTGCATCATCCATCGAGGTCGATATCAAAAGTTCCTTTGGTATTCTCATCAGAGAGCATACAATGACTCCTACAAACTAATCATTCTGGACATTTTTCACGGTAGACATGCCAGCCTAATTTCATGTCCCTCGTGCTCGCGTGACCGATGGGGCGGAAGGGTGAGCATTAGCAAAGCTTCCGTGATGTCTCATAAGTGATTGGCGTTGACCTCAAAACATCAACTGTGGACGGAGGAGACCACCAGGCACAAATGACCGTGAGCTTCGATAGATAATAGTACGCTTTAAAGATTCAGCGTAGTAGAGTCCCACCCACCTTGTAAACGTCAGAGAAGAAGCCGGAGCCGATCCACTCGCTGGTGAAGTCGTCTAAGCGCGTAAGGCAGGAAAAGGCACTGATAAGGGCCCTGTAGGACGAAGGGCACACCCTGCCCACCTGGAAGACATTTGACAACTGAGAATGCTGGTTTTTTTTTTTTTAAAGACATTTAAATATTTTTTACATTTCAAAAAATATATATTCTAAGCATGTTTTGTAGGTATGCTGCTCGGCTGACCTGCGATGATGGTCCCGTGCCCATCTCGCACCCCGCTAGCCCCGCGACACCGTCTCTATCCTCAGCGAGGCGTTCGGGTCGCGTGGGGAACGCGGCGATAGAGTTGCGTTTATTCCGGTCCATGACGATAACGATGGCGACACCTGTTGGGGTAATGGGAGTCTTCCTCCGTGTTGTACCCACATGACAGGAGCAGCAAATTGTTGTGGAGTTACCGAGGAGGGCTCAACGGCGGCCGTTCACAGCTTGGGGGGTCCACCTCGGTGGGGGGGCTCTCACATCTCGGGTGATGAGCCAGTGGAGACCTGGAGGGAAGAAAATATCAATCAATCTGATGTGATAACGATATCATCGGGAACAATGTGACCATCAAAAATCAGAATATTCCTTTTAAAAAGTTTTTTGATTAGCAACGCGATTCAATTCAAAGACTATAAATTAATACTGTAACCATGTTAGCAAAAAATATGATTCCATTGGTATAATTTCTCATGGATCTGATTTTAATCCAAGAATAATGTCCAATTGGAGACCTGTAAATCTGATTTCTTTTTGTGGAGCGGCTCTCACGAGCACTGCTAAAGAAAGCTCAGAAGCGCAAGGGCCGTAACAGTAAGCGATTGTTCGGAGATTAGTCAAGAAAATGGCTCTCGGGTGACGCGAACCTTTTAACGACGTGAGCGCAAGAGGAACTTTGCAGGGGCGAAAGGTCATGTTTATATCTGATCATAAATACTTGCCACTTTTTCGTCTTTTTGCTCTGCCCTGGAAAGAATGTTATTACAGGTTTTCATCTTTTTACTTTAAAGACAATCAAAACATCAGACTAGAATTTCAACCCAACGCTTTCTGGCGACATCACTCCAATCGTGCCCTAAATTCACGTCAATGCTAAACGGAACACTCCATAGATCGGTTTAGATCCCACACTAACTCTCGACACTTCAGAGATGTCACTCAAAGCGCCAACACCCAACTATTACTTTTTGGAGACACAACTGCTAACCCTAAAAAGCACCACCTCGTAATTCCAACTCTCCAGTGACATCATCTTTAGCCCAAGCCATCAACGGTTGTGAGCAAGCCCCAAATGTAACTCTCCACAGACATCCAGTTGACCCCAACTCATCCTAACCACCGACGCCCAACTGCAACAACCTAGCCGCAAAGTATCTCTTAGCCCCCAACCCTAAATCTCCCGAGACACCCTCCAGATACAGCTTCATCCTAACCACGAACAACTCCTAGCCAGAACTTTGGGGAGACATCATCCAATCATTATGATGGTGTAAGGCAGCAAGCCCACGATGAGCACAGTTCAGCCGCCCTCAACAGCTACCAAAAGTCTGATCTCATGCTTATCGTTCAATGACGTCATTGAAATCATTCTGAAGTACTGGGAGTTCTTTCCAGCGCACACGAACACTCTTTATTGTGGATTTGAATGGTGAGAGGCACTCGAGTTACGTTCAAAATAACACATATCAAAGTGAAGAAATGACGCCTTAATCAAAGCCAAGCCAAGTTGTGGTGACATAAGATCACAACCTAAAAACGGCGTCTCTTGTGTTCTATTAACATGTCATCACAGCCGCTGAGATCAGCCAGTCCTTAAAAGGATCTTCATCCCTTTCTTTCTTTCTTTCTTCCCTCCTTTCGCTCGTTTTCTGTCCGCTTCAAACGGCGAGACAAACTCAAGCCGTGCCAAGGAAAACGCGAGTGGCCCGCCGGGCCAGGCCTCAAGCTCGCTCGGCTCTCTAATTTGACCGGCGAGAATAGCCGAGCGGGAGGAGGCGAGCGAGAGCGCGCGCTCGCTTGTTTTGAACGTTGCTGCCGCTGAGAATAAATAGATGGCAATTACCATTCAATTTTGGAACCAGCACCGCACACAAATGTACCACGTTGGACTGCTTTTGGGGGAAGGGGCTTCTCGGGGCGTCACATTGCCCACTTCCTTACTCTCATCCCGACGACACCGATCCCAAAAATGTCGGCCTTATCATTTGTGTGAATGGGCTTACGTTTATTTGCACAAGAAATGACGCGTGTTCCGTCTATATTTGCTCCCTATAACTACACCCTTTGTACATATGTGGAGACCACTCAGTGAAAGACCACAGGAAGGCGAGGGAAAAAAAAAAAGGGAGTGGGATTTTCTTTTTCTGCAGTGTAAAATGGGGCCCGGTGTTAGCACAAAGCAGATGGGTGTCCTAAGGGAGCGGCCTGGATGGGGGGGTGTAACACCACCCAGATGTGTCCCACTGGATTACACCCTAATAGAGGCTGTCAGCGATAAATTACACACAAGTGATGTTTACAATGACTGCTGGTGGGGGCGTACCCCAGAGGTCAAACTTGGAGCTTTAAGAACATTTTTACACTTGCATTACAATACATTCTATTGAGCTATTAACTTGGCTAACACCGAGGTCCAAAAGTTCTGTGTTGCCAGATGTTGGAAATGTCTTTATTTGCCACCGCAGCATCTTATTTGTACTAGTGAGCGTGTCTGGACACGCGGTAGCGTTTGCTCCTCGGCAGAGATTTTGCTTCGACATTTTTCCCTTTTCAGCCCAAATTTTGCGTCATTCTGTTTTAGCATTTTGCATTTGACAGACTAGACTCCAGAGACATTGAATCAATTGTGTGTGTTTAGTCTGCTTTGATGCAAAGAAGAGAAATTTAGGACCGCCAAAAGGATTACTGGCACCCTCTGAGCCAATCTTGAGGATTTCCACGCTGCGAGAACTATGAAAATGACAACCCAGTCTTCCAGCTCTTTCATTTTGTAGTTAGTGTACAACGCGCATTCACAAGCAAGTTGGCATGATGGTACAGAGACAAAAGAAATCCACAAAACAGAGAAAGAATGTTGCCATCATCTCACACTGCAAGTGGACAATGGTTCAACATCCATTCTCAGCAAGGTAAGGTAAACAGTGTTAATTCACCGTCATGACTTAGAACGTAACGTGTTTGCAGTGGCCCTAGCCTGCTGTCTCATATTAGTATGAATACAGTTTGTTCCAACTAATTTGTGTTAAATTGCACAAGAGTAACAGCCTGCACCAAATAAATCCTTTCCACACACATATCTCTTCTGTTTTCACTCTTCCTGAACTTTGCGGTGAAGTATTATGAAAGATAGAAAAAAAAACTTTTCCCTTTTGCACTTACAGTATGTACATTTCAGTATGTACGAACTCCATCAACACTCACGACTAGATTTCTCTTCTTGTTTTTACACGGGCTGCGAGCACCTCTGTGTTCCAATGATTAGGCGGTTCTTGAGGAAAACATTTTGAACCTGGCTGGACGTTTAACAAGCTGTGGTCTAAACGTCCGAGCGCGACGTACGTTTGCAAGATACCTGAGCAAGGTGACATTCAAGGGAACGAAGAGCAGTAGCTCCCGCTTATCCGATGACCATCTCGCTCCGAAGTGGAGCGATACGCGGCATGGCGCTGCGACATTAATGAGCAACCTCCGCGGGGGTTAGAAAGAAGACTTATTGTCGAGATGCCGCAGACGGCTCAGGCTGCCGAAAGGGACTTAATGGAAACAATGTTATTAACTCGAAGCCCTTATTAAACGTCTTTGGTCTACCCGACGCGACACAAATGTGTAAGAAAGTTGTCGTTGTGTGACGCCAGACAGGAAATAAAAGTTTCAGCTTACATATACACTACAGTGTACGTACCTTTTTGGACTTGCCGAGAAGGGTTCATGCTGTTTAATTCCGTAGAGGCAAAAATGGGGAAAGGGGGCGAAGTCAAAACGCCAACATAATTGGGAATTGGGGGCTCGGCTCGTTGGCTTAGCTCGTTTGTCAACAAAACTGCATGCTAGCAAAAACGTTGGCTAGCTAGCTAGCTAGCTCACCACTGAAATACAACGTCCGTCCCTCCCACCCGTCCTCCTCACGTTTGGCAAAGATGGCGCTGCACGAACTCTCTCCCTAAAATGTTCTTCTTCCCACCAGCTGAGGCACGTTTGCTGTTTTTCTCCGCCCGCGGCGATAATTCAGCGCGATGACTGCTGTTTGACAGCTCGTTCAATCGTCACTGGTGTCTTCCCCCATTCTCCCTTTCGTAGCACAACGGACCCCGCCAAACTTTGAGTGACAAGCCCGTGGGCCAATCGTCGGGCTTCTCTCTCACTCATGTACAACTGTCAAAAAGATGTACTTTTTTCCTTTTCCTTGACAATACATCTTATATTGTATACCATATACGTTGCAACAACAACAAAACCAGATCTATTGATTAGGAATAAAAACATCATCAAAACAATTTCAATAGGCGTTCGAGTGGAATTACAACTCCATCTAGTGGACAAACCGAGAGGTCACCGCCTTTAAAACGTGATTAACGTTGACATTGGACGGCAAGGTGTTATAAGTAATCATCGGTAACATATATACAACTATTTTAATATTGTAAAAGAATTGCTTCATAGCATCTCGGTTGATGATGAGCAAATCTATTTTGTCTTCTTGCAGTCGTCGTAGATTTACATCACGTGACAACGAGTACTTCCTGTTTCACTTGCATTACACTACTGTTTTCGCTTCGTCAGTAAGAGTACCGGTATCCTAAACACAAGAACAACAATCACTTGAAATAGAAAAGGAATTGTAACAGCTGTACCTTTTCAAATCTTTTACCTTCCGCCATGTCGACGCAACCGGCACACGGCGCAGCTTTCCAGAATAAGTTAGCCTCCATCATGGAGGCGCTCGCCCAGGCGGCTGTGTTGGAGATCGCACAGCTGTGGGAGGATGCTTTTGCCCTGGTCCACGCTGAACTCCGCTGCAGGGAGCGGGAAGTGGAAGCCCTGGAGAGAAAGTTGCTGGAGAACCAGCGGCGGGATTCGGCTCTTGGCTCTTCCGGCGTGGAGCGGCAGCACCACCAGCCGCCGCCCACCAACGATGGTAGGTGACCGAACAGCTGTTGTTTATACTTGTGTAGATTCTTCCACTACAAATATCACTCTTTCTTTGTTCTTATCTCAGGTTCAGCTAGCGACATCATCGCCACATGTGAGCAGAGCAGCGCAGACCCTCCAGCCAATGACGGAGCAGCGGCGGCGGCAGCGGCAGCAGCAGCATTACCCCTTCAGGAGCAGACCTGCGACGACACAGCTGACGAGGACTTCCCCGTCAAGCGAGAGGACGACGAGGATGACGTCATGATCGTGGAGCAGGTGACAGACTCGGAGTGCCCCGACCTCGCTGACGGGCCCTCGGGTCGTGCTCCGGCCGTCAACAGTGAGGATCAGGAGAGCCGCATGTGGTCGTCTCTTTCCGTAGGCGACAGTGACACCGCAGAGGAGGCGGACTACTTCTTGGCCGCTAATTCTCACAATGTAGATTCAGATATTTTGCTGATCGAGAATGCCTTGGACATACTGGACAACTCCTCTGACAGGTTGGTGGCAGGCGCTACTAGACACGCCGCGTCCAGTCACCCGAGGCTTCCGGCGGCTTTACGACAAAATCTTCCTCTGGGCCATTCCAATGAGAGGCGGGGTGTTTTCCTCCCAGGGAAATGTCATCCCGACAACGGCGTCTTCATCTTCGACGACCCCAGGCTAGGCAAAGAGGTGGCGGGACGGCGCGTCAAAGAGAAGTGGTTCATCTGCCCGTTCTGCGGCAAGAGCTTTGACCGAGCCAGCCACTTGGAGATCCACCAGCGCATCCATACGGGCGAGAAGCCTTACATGTGCAACCTGTGCGGCAAGTCCTTCTCCCAAAGGAGTAACCTGCGCACGCACCAACGCATACACAAGGAGGCCTTAGCCCCACAGTGAATGGAGAGAGAACCTCCACCTTCTTCCACCCAACCGCACAAAATGACAAAAAGTGTCGAGCATGACAAATGGCCAACACTTTGAGTAGGAGTGCCCGAATTGAAGTGTCTTTTCAGATCCGCTGTCGCAAATATTGTTTGGCTTCACAAAGTGTGCTTCCTGAGATCTAGGCAAAACACTGTGTAAACGTCATCCGAACTGGACTACTCATCACATATTACCGTTATTTTGACTCGTGCTAGCGACGACGAAAGTGTGGCTTTTACGAAAGCTGGTGTCCACCCCGACAATGACACAAACGCAGTTGATAATAACTAGCCAGTGACTGCTTGTGCACCAAAGAACACAGATTTTTGGAACGTAACGAGACGTTCATATACTAAAGTGTGGGGGTGTCTTCATTGTTTCATAAAAGCATTTTTTTTTAATCATGTCATGCTGTTTATTGGAGTGGAACAGATGAACTGCATTTGCATTCATTTCAATGGGGAAAGCTCATCTTCGAAGTACGAGTTTCTGACGGAGGCTGCAAATAACAAAAATGGCCCGAAAATGTACACTTTGGTGGTGTACTGATGACAAGGTAGGGGGAAAAAAAAGGGATGCACCCACATGCAAAGATGAAAATCCAATTTAGTGTCCTCAATGCTATCCAAATTTGGTTGCAATCAATAAAGAGTTTGTCTGTGAAGGACCCCCTAAAAACAGCTTAGCCCTAAAATGGATCCTTCCAACCAAAATAGTACACTTCTCTCTTTTTGGACAAAAGAAAATTCCTTAGGATATATATAGTACAACATGATGTACTTACAGAATTGAACACAAGAATAATGATTTTTGAATTGGTGCTGCGCTTCCATGAATAAACCGCTTCAAGTTGTCATTGAACGCAGGAATTCATAATGGCATATTTCCACTCAACACTGCGGTGCTTTTGACCCATCCGTACGTACGTACCTGCAGCTCACTTGGTCACATAAAAGAGACTTCAAAGTGAAACTATCCAGGTTCAGCGAACCATTTTACAAAAACAAAGTCACCCAATGGGTTGTTGTCAAAAGGCCAAGTGTGTTAATTGTACCCCTTTTGTTGAAAGCAATTGTCACTGTAGCACATCTATTTTACACATCGCAAACACGAGTTCTCGAAAGCCGACATCTTTTGGCCCCCGATTGATGATCCTAAATGTAGGCACGAGCTTCTGCCATGTAAACAAACACACAAAGGTCCTCCAGAAGTTCTCCCATAGCAAATGTCAATCTTCCAAAAGTACCGGTCCTCTCAAAAGTACAACCCCTTCGGTGGGTTAGGTATAAAAAAAAAAAGGCATTGTCTAAACTCTTATTCAAGGTAGGCTACGCAGTTTTTGTGTTAGCTGTGTGCACCCAGCAAAGAAAGAGGTGTCACACATGGAAGTCTGAGGCATGGCGGAACGTCGACTTTTCCTGAGATGTACACCTGGAAAATACGTACATCACATTTTAAATGTGAAATTCACTTCTGTAGTGTAGTGTAGTATATCGCTATTTTGAAGGTGAAAAAGGGTCTGTGCTGATCAATTTCAACAATTCATCTGATCTAATACTGTATCTTGATGTTTGGCCTCACGCGGCAGGGACGCTTTGCGCACGCGACTAGGCCGCCCGCCCGTCGGCGAGCGTTCGGGCGATCATATCCACACTGTCAATACGATTGTGGCGCTTAATTGAATGAAAAAGTGCAAAAAGACGTTTCATCTGCAGCCTTGGAAGTGTGCAGGGGAAAAAAAAAAAAAAGGGAAGTCCGTGTGATACGTACAGGTGGTGAGACATTTCAGAATTGCTCCAGCAACAGTGTTACGAGGTTGAGCGCAAAGACAGGAGACTGTGGCTCTACAAGACCTGACTGGGGGGGTGCAACAGGATGGCGTTGGCGTGCGGCCGTGGCCGGAGGACGCCGTTGCTGTAGTAGAAGTGATTGGTGAGCGCTTGGGACAGTTGGTAGGATTCAGAGCCGCCGCCGTCGTCGTCCTCCTCCTCCTCGCCCTCCGGCCCGCCGGTGAGAGGTGCCTGCGGGACCGGCGGACACCAGTTCTCTTCAGTTGGGGACGCAGAGATTTTGCAGACATCCGACGGCTCTCTCGCTCCCACTGCTTCGTTGGACTGAACTTTCAAAGGAACCAAAGATGATGGAAGACCAGAATCCTGCATGGAAACATTTAATGATATAAATATTGACAGACTACAGAGAAAATGGTATCCAAAAAAAGTGGATACAAATATTTGTCATCATTATGACAACAGATTCTATCAAAGTGAGAATGTTTTTCAACAGATGCTGACCAGTACCAGCGACATGTTGCTGCTCTTCTGGTAAGAGTTGGCTCTCCTCCTGTCCAAGTCAGTCACCGCCACCCTGGCGATTTCGCTTTCATCGTGCCAGACCACGGGGCGGCCCTCTGCCTCGAAACCACCCAGAGGTGCCCATCTGCCGCCCAGAGTTGACTGGCTCCCTCTGAAGATCGGCCGTTCCTGCAGGGCAGAAGACATCACGCCCGTTGAAAGCATTGATGTCAAAATGGTGGTGGTGGGGGAATGGTCGGGAGAGACTCACCAGAGACACTTGGCTATTTTTCATGTGGCTGTCTGATCTCTGCAAAGCGTAATCTTCAGACTGGGAAAAAACATTGGCACGGATTAGGTGCGAAACATTTTGGGACTCCAAAAATAAAATATTTAAATGGAACATTTTTATTTAAAAACATTGAATGTCTCTTGAAAAAGACATTTGTTAAAATCCTGAAACCAATTAAAAGTTACAAACCGTGGACACAATCGTCCGACGTTAACAACGTGCGGCGTACGTACCTGCGTTCGTAGATCCGAGCCCACAGAGTTGAGCCTCCTAAAGGAAGCCTGTCGAGATAAATTGTTGACTTCCTCCCTGAGGAGAAACGTCGACAAGAAAAGCATCAAAACGCGTGGATGACTTTCAATTTCCTGCGTGGCTCACGTTTTGACACTGAGCTGTCTCTCCAGCTTTTTGTTGCGGCGCCGGTGGTGGCGTACGAGCAGCAGGACCACCACGGCCATGACGAGGACGGCGGCGGCGGCCGAGGCGGCGACGATGATGATGAGGGTGGACGATTTGAGCGCCGACGCTTCCTTGCGCTGAGATTTTTCTGCAAGGAAAGAAGCTAACACACATGGTGACAAGGTTCACGTGGGATACTTGACGTGACGTGCTGACTAGGCCAGTTTAAAAGCGCTTTTTCATCTTCAATTGCTCTTTTCCTCCCTTTATGTTTGGTGACATGAGGTCAAAAGATCATCGCACTCACCAGTCACAGTCATCATGTAGTCTGCCTTGGCCACGCCCACGTCATTGCTGACGGCGCACTGGTACAGGCCGCCGTCTTCCAGACGCAAGCTTCGGCCCAAAGTCAGGCGCCCTCCCGACACCGTGATGCCGTCCGGCAATGCCCCGCCCCTCCTGCGTACGCCACAGAGGAGAAGCTTTACGTGTGCAACTCAATCGATTGTATGCTTTCGCGTGCAACCACAAATGTGCGTGCGTGCACGAATGAACCCGAAGCACAAAACACCTGACACGTCCCTCTAAATGTGGGCTTAGTGGAATGAAAGGACACACAATGGAGGCGGTCGGATCGGGTTGCCCCCAGTTTCACCACACGATTGTCACCCGGACTACCCCCCCCCCTTCCCCACAACGTCACGTTTCACGTCGCTGACGAACGTAGCTGTAAATATAGCAGCTTCGTCGAGACAGGTGAAGCGTAGCCTTCAATTACTACAACTATTGACGTATGGCTACTTGGATGATTTGGCTGCCGTCGTCCAGTATGTCCGCCGGGTGGCTCAGACATTTTCCATACACAGGGAACGCAATGATGAAGTCGACTCTTATTTGAGGATGATGACACGTGTCGTGTTTCTGCCGTGTACGTAACGTGTCCCACCATGTCCAAGTGATGTTTTGGGGCGCGGGGAAGCCGGTGGCGACGCAGGTGAGCGTGGCCTGCTCCAGACCTGCGAACCAGTCGTCCGTGGAGGCGGAGACGGTGGCGTCGGGGGGATCTGTTTGAGCCAGCGCGACGACACAAAGTGATACGTAGACAAATACGACACGCGGTCCAGTTGAATCTGGGCTTGGGAAATTCCAAATCCCAAACGACGTAGGTGTACTCACAGCGCACCACCAGCTGGTTGGGGATCCTCCGCGGATGCTCCAGTCCGGGGTGGCGCACCAGGCAGTCCAGCCGCTTGCCGTTCATGCTACGCAGCGGGTGCAGCGAGTAGTAGCTGGAGACCGAGCCCCCCTCGTTGACGCGGTTTTGGCTTTGGCCCGGCACGGGGGTGTCCCAGGAGAGGGTAGGCGGCGGGCGGCCCACGGCGCGACACGAAGCGGCCACGCGGAACGACTGGCCCTCCACCAGTAGCACCGGCTCCAGCGAGGCGATGGGAAGCACTGGATGGAAATGAATGCTGTTGTTACAATAGGGAGAGGCGGCTCAGATGACCTTTGGTTACCTACCTACCTACCTATGTGCATTTGGGAATGAGAGACGAATGCTTTTGGGGACTCAAAAACAAAACCAAAACAATAATGCGATGGCTCTCTTATACATCCACATTGGGGCCCCTTCTTCGGTTTAACACAAGTGATAGATAATTGGGCTGCCATTACAACAACCTTCCATGTTTCAGCTATAATGGAAACAATTCATTGTGCCGGATGATAAGTGGCTGCTTGTAATTATGTCATGAGTCATTTGAAAAGTGAATGTTTTGCTGTTTGTGTTGCGTTGTTTACTCTGCCCAGGTAGCAACGACATCGTGTTGTTGAGTGTATCACGCAACTTTCTTTGTGTTTTCAACAACAAGCATGTTCAAAACACCTGCTGGACACAATAACGGGCATACAGGTGATCAAGCCGAGATCATCTTAAATGATTCAGAGAATTAGAAGAATATGGCTTTGATGAAATAAAGTTCATGTATTGAAATCAACTATCCTTGACATTTTGCAGCACACAGCCATAGGGTGTGCCGACTTGCGCAAACTCCTCCCCAGAAGGTGTGTTGACTTGTGTAACCATGTCATTCCAGTTGTTTATTTTGACACCGTGTCTCCAAAACAGCCACACACACAGCAAATGAGTTCAAGTTGCTGGTCACTTTCTGACGAAACGTTGGCGCTGAGCATCTTCGATAATATCCTGATAAATGCAAGCCTTATAAGCCGTCGTTGCTGTCTGTAATCCTCATATATTGTGCGTCTTTAGGAGACAATGAGCCATTGTAATGTTTCGAGGTGTGGTTCATTTTGAACCATAGCACGCATTCTGCTCAGCTAAATCGAACAAGAGGAGGAGGGAAAGGTCAGAAGAAGTCAAAGAAATCCAGGTGGGATATCAAAATGCTTTTCGCTCCGTTTTATTCCTCAAATTATACTCATCAGTGAAGAAGACAATGGACACTTTCTTTCCACGACCAGTACACGGTACAAAGTGTACAAAGTGTCAAGAAAAAGGTCACAGCGGTCAAATTTGCGATACAAGCCAGAAACATTCCTCTCCGGCAACTGGTTCGACAGAAAGGTGATTAACGCACTAACCACGGAAGCTTCGGCTCGCCACAGGACCTTTAAGGACGACAAACCAAGCACTCTGAACTCTGACAATTGCGCAAAAGGAACTCACCACAACATTTAACCACCACATGGCACCACCACCTGCTACTTTTGATTGACAGCTTGTTGATTTGTATTGTTTATGACTTCCATTTCTTTATTACTTCCAAACTTTGTTATTATTTACATTTGGTATGTGCTGGTATCTTTTGTTTTCCTTCATTTCATTGTTTTGATCATTTAAATACATTTTTATTGTATTTTCTATTTTTCTTACAGGATTTTAATGCATTTTTTTATGACTTGGATTTGATGATTTAAATTCAGTTATATCGTACATTCTTATTCTAGGCAGATGTTTCAATGAGCCTGAAGAGTCAACAACCATTTGCAGCGCTTCAACATGATGGATAAAGCCCAAAAAAGTCAAATGAATAACTGACCCCACACGGTGAGCTTGATGTGCCTCTCAAAGTTTCCGTTGGGGAACGTGGAGATGTGGCAAGCGTACGTGCCATCGTCAGACTCTTCCGTGTTGGGGATGAGTAGCGCAGAGTTGACGGTGGGGTTGTCGCTCTCGAACTTCATGCGACCTGCATAGCGTCCGAATTCTGACAGCGGGAAGGAAGGAAGGCTTTTGAATTCAAACAAAGAAACAAATGAAACCAAGATATTCCACATTGCGTCAGTGCTTTCCTTTATCTGCAAATTCTTTGGAGAGCAATGCCTATGTCAATGAAAAAAAATGTCGGCTCCCGTCCATTTTGGTGAGAATGTATGTGGTGGCAGTTTCACGGAAGTTTTGATGAAAAGTGTGAAAAAGGACTGAGCCATAATGCTGAATCTGCTTCACCTACCCGTGTGTCCATCTGCAAAGTGGGCGGTGATGATCTGGTCCTTGGTGCCGTCACGCAGCTCCTTGTACCAGGTCACCTGCACCACCTTCTCGTCCACGCCGGCCCGGTAGCCGCACGGGAGGCGGGTGACGCTCTCGGCCATCGAGCGCTGCAACGTGACAGCCTGGAGGGGCTCGATGAAGACGCCGTGGGCGCACGCCACTGAAAAGTATCGACCGTGGTCATAAAGTGGTACCGATGGCTCAGAGTGTCAAACCAAACCAAAACAAAAAAAGAGGGAGGCTGAGCACTTTTACTTGACTTGAATTGTATTGTTCATTGTGCTTCTCTTTTTAGTGTTGAAATGTACTACACATGATCAGATTAGGATTTGTGGAAAAGTAGAATGTGCTTCACTGCCCCAGATCAGTCCCATCCCATCTTCATTGTAAATTTGGAGAATTATGTCAATTGACAAGGATGCAATCAGGTATCTGTGTGACATTCTGCTGAGTCTGTCTCATCAGGCGTGGAGGAAAAAGAAAAGGCAAAGCAGCAGAACAGAATGTGGCCATGTGGCATTCTTTGACTTCTTGCCCAACTCGGGTCACTGTTTGTTACCTCCACCAAGGAATCAAAAGGTTTTAGCAGGGATAATAATCAATCGACAGTGGAAATACAGAGTTCAAAACATTCAAATCGCCAGATTCACATACAGCATAGTCAAACGCCATCCTAATATCAAACACATTGTACAGCAAGTTAAGTCCACATCGGATCCAGATTGCAAGATTGCCATCAATGTAAAGGCAACATGTCAAATTCCAACAAGCAAATCATTTTCAATTTGAGGTGTTTTTAATTCAGCGGTCACATGCTCGTCATAGCCCCGTGGCAAATCGCTGAAAAATAATCATCTTCGTGAGGCAAACGTTTCTTGCAAAAGAACTGGAAAAGCCTGTGTGGCAGCAAACCTGTGGTGCATCCAAGCGAGCTCGCATTTGTCGGCGTTGGTCTCATTTCATCGGTTTTTGTTTTGTTTTGTTTGTTTCCCACACTGAGCTACTGTTTGGCCTTTATCAGCGCTCTAATCATTAATCAGCACGCTCATTAATCAGTAACCACTGGTTTAAAACAGTGGGGAAAGAAAGACGCATGTCAAAGTACGAATGTTTGACTTGAATCAGTGTTTGTGTCCCACGCTTCGGCTGTCATTAGAGGACCAAATGTTTGCATTAGGGCCCCACTTCTTCAATATTCCCATCGATGCGTGCAACATTTGGCACAGCAGTCCATTTTGGATACATTTAATAGCTTTCAAGGGACATTACGACGAAAATTAAGGAATGCAGAGGCATTCAAAACGACTACTCGACTGTCACGTATGTGAAAGTAATACGTACTACTACTCACCGAAAAGGAAGACAAGGAGCGGCGGAGACAGGTTCACGTTGTGCCGAATAGTCTCCATCCTGCTTCCTCGAGTGAAGCCGCTTTTATTCCAGTTACTTCAAGAGAAATTCTCACACAACCGCTAAATAATCATCATCTGACATATTTGTTCGATTGGCGCGCGTGCAGGTGAGTCGAGTCTTAAATTCAGGTTGGGCCTTTAAAAGGCCTTATTACTTTTGAGCTGAATTCGCGCCAGGTTAACAACAAATGAGTCAAGAAATGGTTAACTAGTAAACAAAATCATGTTGACACGGTGAAGGTCCGAGAAAGTGTGGCGCTCAATCCCGCTGCACCTGCTGCTGGCCTTTAGGCCACGCCCACGTACATGAAGGTGCATTCGAGATGCGTTTGCTGCCCAACGGAAAAAGCGGTGCCCGTGCTTTCAACAGTCCTACTGACACATCAATATAGTAAATGTATTCGACCAAATACCACCAGTACTGCGATACTATGGCATTATTATTGTAAATACAAATAGTTTACACTGTGTGTGAGTAAAGCTGGATAGCTAGAACTTGTCACGCTCCCAGTGATGAGGCAGGGCAACCTTTTGTACGGAATAACAGAGTTTAATGCTGGAAAAGTACTAACAACACGCTATACAATGCTAACAAGAGTTAACAGAAACATAAAAAAGGAAAATACAAAGACCCCCCCAAAAAAATCTACATTAGCATTCATTGTTTTTTTACAGGCCACTCGTAGAAACATTCGGAAAAATTTTTGCATCATAACTTAGGCACCTTACAATTGTTTCTTTTTTTATTTTATTTATATAAATGTAACCTTTTGGAGTTGTAAATAACTCTGGTGAGGAGTTCTTTCCGTTAGGATGTTTCTGTTAGAAATGTGCACAACATGTGACCACTTAAGGCAGTTTATGGTCTACTGATATGCAGTCCTACAAAAGCAAAAGTATCAAGATGGGGGATGAGACTGTTTCATGAAGAAAAATCCACATTTGGGAAAAAAATAAATTAGCTTAATGCGAGCATGTCAGTTAACAGATAAGAGCAGGATATGTATGTTGTCACCTGTTGTTAAAGCTACTCAAAAGAGGAATGTTGCTCTGTTTTACACATATAGTTGTGTTTTAAGTGTAAAAGTGTTGTTTTTATGTGTTAAAGTGAAACATCAACGCTAACCGCAAACATGAACACAAAGACAGAGAATCAAGAACAAAATGTTATTTGCGCACATAAGTTGCTACATTCTGAAGTGAGTACCGAAGATCTGAGCCACACTGGGGGGAATAAAAAATACGACAAGATTCAAGCTCACCTCCAATAACACAGTTGTATCCAAAAAGATGTTTTTGAAAGGATTCATATCAAGAATAAAATGGTATTTTTCCAAAAGTAATGCCAGCTTTGAGAATAAAATCTCATTAAAAAGACAGACTTTTCCAAGAGTAAAGTCTAACTTCAAGAATTCTTACTTTTCAAGATAAAGGTTAGATTTTTAAAGACAGTTGAAGAATCAAGTCAGATTTTTTTTTTATCGCAAGTGGACTTTTTTAAAAAGTTGCATATTTCTAGGTTTAAAGTACAAGTTGCATTTTTTTCCAAGAATGAAGTCATTTTTTTCATGCTATTTTCAAGAACTGTTATATTTTTGTGTGACTATGTGAAAATGTGTGTTTATTCACTTCATTTCTTTCGTCCAGACAAATGCAACATTATTATTTCAAGTATTATTGGTCTAATCATTTTTTTGCTTTGCATTTTCTTGTTTTTTTGAATTTGCTATTCTCCTCCTGAAAACATCACCAAATACTATTTGGGGCTTTGTTTTACGAGTGTGGCCCTAAATCGTGCTTTGTATGAAAAGAAAAAGGGGTACAAAACGGGAAGGAACCAGCTGCGGCGGGTGTGGCACTGTTGGTGCGTTGCAGTCACAGTTTTCCAGCTGAGCGGACGAAACACCGTCGTCGTGGTAGTGTAATGCAGTTCAGTGGTTACAACAACAAAAAAAGGCGCCTTTGTAAAAAAAAAAAAAAAAAAAAAAAGGTTTTTTAAACAATGTGCTGCAAGAACACCACTAGTCAAAGGCATCCAGAGCTGATTTGAGGTTGTTTTTTTGCATCCTTCACACGGACGTCTCGGACTGAAGCCGCATGACAAACTTGTGGCTTTTGGGGTCCACAAACTCCTCGCCAAGGCGCAGGAAGGGCAGCGGCGTGACGGTGACCACCAGGGAGAAGTCGAGGCGGCGCACGGAGAAGACCAGGCCTTGGCGCAAGGCCGCTGTTACGGGCTCCTCGCTCACCAGTGTCCACTGGCGCCCCCTGCCGTTGTGCTGTTGGTACTGCATGGTGGGCCCCGGGCTCAGGTAACGCTCCAGGAAGGCCTACACAAGTTTTGAAATATATATATATATATAAATATTGGATCTGGATCAAAAGTGATTTGTTTATTTGTCAATGATTTTCATGCTAATGAGATGAATGGGACATGCACTGAGGAGGGAGAAGGATGCTGAGGATGAGGGAGTTTATGGAGGACATGCAGGTGGTGGGTAAGTTTTTGGACCTTGGGCGTCATGTTGTGCGTGATGCAGAACTGCAGGTGTGTGAGGATGCTCTCCATGCTGTGGAAAGCCTGCTGCCGCGTGGTCCTCAGGTACTTCTGCATAGCCCGCGCCATGGGTGCGAAGATGGCCTGCGCCGCCTCGCGGGGGTCCATCACCTCGCGTGGGTGCTTGGGGGACGAGGTCAACGCTGCCTCCTCCTCATGGAGGCGCTTGATGTGTGTGAACGCCTCCTCTACTGCCACCACCAGCCTGCAATGTTAGACGTGTGTTTTTGTTGTAATGAAGCATCTGAAATTTCAACATTATGGATTAGGAAGGCTGGGCAACAGTTGGAGGGGAGAGAGCGAGAAAGAGAGCGAGAGCGACTCCTCCTGTTGTATAGAGGGAATATAACAATCCACACTTTAAAGCACACATTGTTCATGACAGGCTAAGACAATGCCCCCCCCCCTACATACAAGATGAAAGTTGTCTCTCTCTCTCTCTCTCTACCTGGCCTTGCGCTTGCGGATCCTGCGGTCCATCTCTGCCTCCTCGTAGTAGAACTCGTTGTGGGAGTTGTCTCGCCTCCTGGCGGCGGCGGCGATCATGGCGCGCGACTGGCCCGTGGAATTATTGGTGGGGTTTTCTGTGCGGGAAAAGTTTCCTACACCTCAATGTTTTTGTGTCATTATGTATTAAATCTATTTTTGAGACACAACACAAACAGTTCAATATACACAAGGGTTTTTTTAACGGTGGGATTTGAGTTACAGGAAGATTTTGAGTGCAGTGTTTACCGTCCAGTGAGTAGACTTTGAAGCCTGTCATCTTCTTGGACAGAATGGATTTTGGCAGGTTGACCAGGGCGGGATTGTAGACAGGGAAGTCGTTGTAGTAGTGGTCCAAAACCCACACGGCAGCCCGCTGGATACTGGAACAGGGTAACAACTTTTGTCAAGCTCCTGTATGTTGGTCCCGTTGGTCTGGTCTGCCCGTGTCGAGGCTATGCTAGTGACTGCTAAAGTGTGTGTGTGTGTGTGTGTGTGTGTGTGTGTGTGTGTGTGTGTGTGTGTGTGTGTGTGCGTGTGTGTGTGTGTGAGTCACTTTACAGACAGACATTTCCAACATCGCTGAATCAGAATCGGAATAATGACAGGTTGTCGACACTGACCTGAGGTGGCCCACGTTGTAGAAGCGACTGGCCCCGTCCGTGCTGCGCACCACTTTGAGACAGAACGCGGGCTGCAGATGGCGCACCTCCAGCAGCACCAGCGCCAGGTACTGGATGAACAGCAGCGCATCTACTAGCGAGGCGGCGTACTCCACGATGCCCCGGTAGTCTCGCTCGCGGGGCTCCAGCACGCGCACGCCGTAAAAGAGCCAGTAGGACGCCACGAAGAGGAAGACCAGCACCATGAGCAGGCAGCGGAAGACAAAGAAACGCGGCAGGGTGGCCCGCGGCGGGCGCAGGAACAGCGCCCAGGAGGAGATGAGCAGCACCAGCAGCTTGAACGCCAGCGAGACGTAGAGGCCCTCGCATGGCGTGCCGCAGGGCTCCAGGGTGTCACGCCACAGCGCCTGCGGCAGCACCAGGAAGGCCAGCGGCGTCACCAGCGCAAAGAAGCTCAGGCAGCCGCCCAGCGCCGGGCCCAGGAAGCGCTTGCACTCCAGGGGCGTCGACTCCTCCAGGTCCTTGGTGACTCGGGTCAGGTCCTCATTGGAGATGCTGTGCTCCGACGTCCCCGTGACAACCGTGGTGGTCTCGCCCCAGTTGTCGTCCTAGCAGATGAGAAGAAAGGCCAGTTGAAAGCAGAGAGCTGGGTGGATTGGTTTGGGAGACAACATAGCTGATCTTTTTACATTCAATTTCGATGACATTTTTCCGGGTATCGTGTAAATGAAGTATGATTACAGGCGTAACCAAAACCGTTGCATTTTTCCACTGACCCGGTCGTCCCCGCGAGTGGACTCGGCGTCGAGCAGCGGCTCTGCGGGGGTCTGGATGGTCACCGACTTGTCTCCGCGGCTGCTGCCATCTCTGCTTTTGGAGCGATGCCTCCGATCCCTGCCAGATACCAAGCGGGACACTTGATGACATTGTGGCAGGAAGCTGCGCTGCGCTGGGCTGGGCTGGGAATGGCTCTTCCATTTTAAAGGCAAAATGTCCGCGGCGGACTCCCCTACCTGTGCTTGCGGGAGCTCCGGGAGTGGGACGACTTGTACGAGTAGCCCGAGTACTGGGATTCGTTGTCCATGTCTCGGGCGGGCGGCGAGCGGGCTTTGTGAGCCCCGCTTCCTCCTCCTCCTCCGCCCGTGCCGCACGGCTTGCCGACGCCGCCCAGCTGGATCTTGCGCTCGGAGATAGACTTGGTGGAGAGGGCCAGCGGCAGCTTGAGCAGGTCAACCTTGCTCCTGAGTGAATCTATCTTGGAGGCCGAGGAGGGGACCGTGGGAGAAAGCAATGGGTGGGCGGGCGGGCGAGGGGAGCGGGGGGGAAGAGGAGGAGAGGGGCGGGAGAGGATGGCGGGTAGGAGAGTCAAGGCAGGGAGAGAGAGCAGAGGCTTCCGTGATCTGAAAGACAAACCCATCACTATCAAATGATGCTGCAATAACTGCTACTTTGAAATCATCAGTAGAGCAACGAGCCGACCGGGTGAGGCTGAAATCTGGACAGAAATCTCGAGGACGGAGAACGAGGCCCACGCGTGGAAATTTAGAGCTATGACGTTTCAGAAAAACCCCCAACTCATAATTCAAAACTGTTAAATGGATTTATGGATGGATTTATTTGAATCTCTAATATTTTTTTTGACCATACGCGTTTCTAGATGATGCAGATGAGTGAAGTAGCGCCATCTCGTGGCACACGGCATAAGGAAATGTAAAATGGTCGCCAGGTCGACACGAAAAAAGGAAACGGCGTCTCTCATCACCCCCGCGTGGGAATCAAAGCGAGCGCTGTGGCACATTAACCCACTAAAACCTTTTTGGGCCATGTGCACTTGGCAAATCGCTACTGGCGGCGGCGGCGGCGGTTAGTCATCTCACAACGCCGGCGCTCGCACCGACACAAAGGCAGCCATATTGGATTACGCCGTTTTCACACAAAAAAAACTCGTTTGGCCTCTCCCCTTTCCTCCTCGCATTCCCTCTGTGGCGTCGCCCGTCCCCGTGGAAACCCGGCCCGGTCGCTGCCATGGCGATGAAAGGAGGAGGGGTGGGGGTCGTAGGTTGACAGTTGCCGCGGTGACATGACCTCAAAGCGCCCTCTGCTACACCGCACACACAAAAAAGGACCAAAATAGAAGGGCGGCCATGATGGATGCCAGGCTGTCATACGCCGGTTAGTGGATAAAAGGTGGGCGTGGCTCAGAGGGTGCTCTGCCTTGGCCTTCTGGGAGGAATCCGGCGTCGCCATTACACTCCAATGGCGTCTTACATTAGCCAATTAAAATCCACTTCCTGTCCAGCCAAACACCAAAACACGATGACTCTTGGCATATTCTTAGTATTATAAAAAGAACCCCAAAAAAACCAAAGGAGGACGAAGTGCATTTTCAAGGCTCACTCGTGATTTCACTCTCGGACTTGCCATTCTCTCAATTGTGTGTTTACCAACAACAACGAGGAGGAGGAGGAGGCTGAATTCAATTTGGAGCCCATCAGGTGATGTTTGCGCATTTGAACAATGGCTCATTTGCTACACAAAAGCTAAGTGACGCTCCAATTTCAAATGAATTTCCCCACGAGCCTTCCCTGTTTGAAATCCAGGCAAGGCACAATTCAGCAATGACCTTTCAAAACCACTCACATACTTTTGCAATCATGACGTCACGTTGCCATTACGCCTCATAATGAGACGCATGTGGTCGTCGCCATATGAGAGTCAGCCCCGAGCCAGCCAGCCAGCCAGCCGGCCGGCCAGCCAGCCAGCCGGCCAGCCAGCCAGCCAGCCAGCCAGCCAGCCAGCCAGCCGGCCAGCCAGCCGGCCGGCCAGCCAGCCAGCCAGCCGGCCAGCCAGCCAGCCAGCCAGCGGTACACTACATTGGAACATGAAGAGAGGACAGCAACATATGGAACATTTCTACTCTCTTGAAGCAATGATAGAAGAGCCCAAACATTTGGCCAGTTGCCAGACAGGGCTCTTTGAAGATGCTACATTTGCGGATCATTGAAGTTGCCATCTCACAATCCTAGCAAAGTATACGCTACAGCATCAATAGAAAAACACCAAACGTGTTTCCACTGCTGTACTCTAATTGACGTGTATTTTGTACTACTAAGATCATCCGAAACATATACCAGCACATTTCTGGGCTGCAAACAGGTTAAGACAATGGTGGAAATGTACTATTGTGACACTACGTATTGTGCAAGGCTGTCAGTGAGAACGTGGCCAAACACTTGATCCAAACAGGTGTGGTCCAGTGGAAGCCAAGATCGGGTTGCCTATTCATCCATCCATCCATCCATCCATCCATCCATCCATCCTCTGGCCCTATACATGCAAGTGCATCAAATAGTCTTCAAGGAATGTTTAGTTTGAAGCTAAATGTTCCGGTGCAAACGGATCATAAATACATACTCAGGACAATGAAACTCTAGCCCACCGCCAAAACCGCCCACGAGTCTCCTGACAAGCTGCTGATAATGCACTGTATGAATTATTACAAAGGAGGTAACGGCGTAGCCCATAAAAGTGCTTTCAGGGGCTAACATTTCAGAAAAAGCTCTCCAATTGATTTATGAGCTCAACCGCATGGTTTACTGTAAAATCATGAATAGAGCGGAAGTCGTGTACTTTCCAAGAACATAGTTGCTTGTCCATTTTAAGAGTCTGTCGTGAAAAAAACAATTACAATCACCAGAAGGCAACGACGACCTAGCGGCCGTCCATTTTCAAAGTTCAATGGCAATCTGAGAAGGAAGTTAGTAATAGACCGCAACACAATATTTTTCTATTCCCGGGGTGACTTTAGCATCCTCAGTGCACGACCCCAAAAAAAAAGGAATGGAATGCTAATTGTGGCAATTACCCTTTGTCCCTGGTCATAACATGTCCGCAGAGGAATCAAACATTTTGAGACTGCCGGCAGCTGCCCGCCATGGCCAAACATTCTAGGAACACCGCCGCCCAGCTCCATCCAGTGGCCATTTGAGCCCCGCGAGACCAACTGTGTAAATACACACACCCCGTAGACCACCACCCATGGTTTCCTAGCACGACATCAGTTCAACAAGTGCTACGGGCGGCCTTTCCTGCACACAAGGTGGAGCAGGTGTGTCATGTCCACTTCATTCGGTACGCCGTCACTTGGATTCCCTTTATTTGTCATTCTAATACACAGAGAACGCAATGTCGTGACTTTCTGTAGTACCGCCAGACGTTCGCCAACAGTTTTTGTGCTTTGCCTTGAACAGGCTCAAAATTTGACAAGAAAAGTACAGGCGAACTTCTGGCCAACGTTTGCAACCTTGAGCCAAGAATGCAAACACTCGCAATTGGTTGCTGCTTACCGGCATAGGGACCAGATCTTAAATCAAACCGTTTCAGAGTTTAAAATGTGACTCCGTTTCTAAGAAACCATAACTGCATCCACTAGCTTAATAAACGGACAGCTGTAAAATTGGAATATATGACATATAAATGCATCATCTAGAATTCAGAGTGTGTTTCAGGGATGACAAACTTTCCTCACGAAGTAAGTGTCATGCATTTGCCATTAAAATATTTCAAACGAAGGTGGGGGAGACTAGACAAACCCGACTGTTATGTTAACCCTCAGTACCAATTACCGCTGGTCAAATGTAAAACAAGTCAGTAAATATCGACAATACACAAGCTCGCATACCACTGCCGTTTTATGACTTCCATCCAGGGGGCTTTCATTGACATGGTTTGGTTTGCTCGCTTGGGTGCAACGGCCTGCTTTTAAAACATCAAGCGGGAAAACTTCAAATCTACATTTAGTGGTTATTGAACTCATGACATATTAATAAAAAAAAAACATATTGCCTAAATATACTAACATGTCAAACACCTTGCACGTGTAAATACGTACTATATTAAAAAGTAAAAATGAGTCAAGAACAGTTTCTTATACATTAGCATAAGCGAAAACATAAAACATTAAGTACAAAATAAATCATAAAATGCAAAACATACCTTAAAACCAAAGCAAAACGTTTAGCACAAAATTTCCTTTCAAATCCTGGATGAAATTTGAATATACTCGCCTCAGGGCCGCTCTAAAAAAACAAATGTAGTTCAAACACTCTTTATAGCGCGTCTAAAAGTCATAAAATGTGCAATACTGTATCTTGGAATTTGGGAGTCGTGCCCCATCACTGGAGGCACTTTAGAGCTCACGTTGCTAGGCCAACATTTCAGCGTTTTGGCTCTTTTTCGACCTATTTGGGAGAAGAGCGTGCGTGCGTGCGTGCATGCGTGGAAATAAAAATAAAAGTCCTGTAGATCTCCTGTGATGATAGTACAGTGGGCCGCACACCCCGAAATGTTTGCTCCCCTCCCCGCTAAATGAATGACTTCCACGGCCAAAGTGTCCTCCAGCCAGCGTCGGTCGCCACAATTTGGGTTTCATCGCCCACTGTCCTAGTCGCTTCATACCCGGCTAAGAAGTGGAAGCTTACGTGGCCCTTGGCGGGGGAGTACAACAAGTAACCTCCTAATCTTGCTTGGCTGCGGTTTGAACAAGTGGGGGAGAAAAAAAAGAAAAGAAGAGGAGGCGACCATCGCGTCCTCTCCACCATTGTTTGTTGAGCCCATCCACGACGAAGCTAACCTGCCCCCCCTTTTCACTTCTCTCCTCTAATTGAAGCTTTTTTGTCAAGCCCACAACTGCGCCGTTTATCCAGCACTCGCGCAACACCGCCACTTATATTTGGAGATATTTGAAATGGAAAACGACTACTTACCTAGGGCCGAGTGTCCATGCAGTTATTTGTCTCACTTTCCACTTTCTTTCCGCTCGGCCGTGAAAGCCCCCCCCCCCCGCCACTCCCCTTGCCCCGCCCATCGCTGCTTGCCCACTGGGAGGTTAGACGGAAAAGGCGGGGCTTAGCTCCGAGTTTAAACATAAACTCATATCAATATTTTAAACTCACATTCATTTGTACAATGAGTATTATTTTTTGGGGTCAGAATTACCATTAAATTCATTCTAAAAAAACTACTAAGTGTAGTTGCAAACCAAATATACTACATATACGTACACTGAGGCCACTAGTAGACTTAATCTGCGCATGCGCAGTAATGAAACAACGTTCAACTTCTCAAAATATTGATGACATTTACTCTAAAATGTAGAATTAAAATGGTTAAAAATCGGTTATTATTAAGATCTATTTAATTTAAAAACTAAAGCCACCAGAGGTTAGGATGAATATAACACTGACTATATTACTGTTGTCTATTACTCTTACATTAGTTATATAGAACATTAAATACGGTACACTAAGCAAATTATATATGCTCTGTTTGAGGTGTAAATAAATATGCTCCAAGAGAGTAAAAAGTACTCCATGACATTTTGTTTGACTACTTTATGCTTTAAAGAAACTACAAAAATGTAAAATCAGTATTTATTCACAGCAGGTCAAAGATTCCTGCCGCTGACGTTAACCATTGTGAAATTATGAATGTACAACCAAAGAACCAGTCCGAGCCAAATGAAAATAAGCAGTGCAAAACTCATCATTCTAGAATCCACGTAGGTGCCAACTTTCTATCTACAATGCCACATTTTTGTTCATTGTGACTCCAAAGAAAAGTGGTTTCTTAACATTGGTCATAATTACACTTATTTACAACAAAGATTACAGTATTGCACACGACAATCGCTCGCGAGCACACATCATTGCCCGTGTATGCACAATCGACAATGGAACACACTTCATCGCTCTTACAAACCAAAATAAAAGCACGGACGTTAATTTAAAAGAAATATCAACATCATTTCTGAGGCCTTCTGCTGGTACCTGCCCAGACGCTTTTTGGGATCCCCTGCCGCCATTTTGAGGTCTAAAACAACCTTCAAAAGGGGCCTTTCGCTGCTTGTCTATTTTGGACCCAAGCAGCATGGTGCACGCTTGCAGGCAGGTAAAACGTAGTAGTAGCAGTAGTACTAGTTGGAATTGTGCTACTTGAGGTCAGTAAGTGGCACTAGTGGGCTCCCTCTGCGAGCTGAATAGGATGTCCGCCTTGGAGCTGAGCACATAGGTGAGCAGGAGGGAGGTGATCAGCACACCCACGCCCACACCCAGAGTCACCATCTAGTCAGTGGAAACAGGAGTCGGTTTGCCATGCACAAAAGAAAAAATCTTGCAAAACGTAAAACAGGACTGCGGTACAGGACACGAAACACAATATAGACGGAAATGTAAGACGAGTTTCTACCTCCAGCTCGGGACTGGCCACCAGGAAAACACGACCCTTGATTGTCTTCCAGCGGGACTCTGTCCAGGTGGAGTACTCCGTGGAGGTGTACTCCACCTGTGCATTGGGGTCCAAGGCGGGCGACAGCGCCGTGGAGAGGTGCACCGTAGAGCGAACACAGTAGCCGTCCCTCTTGGTGCCGTTGGGCAACATTGCGCCTTGAACCCACGTGTACGTGTACATCTGATGAGAAGAGCCACGCTCGGTCATTTCCTTTTGAGGGGAGCGGCCCGGCTCGGCTCGGCCCGGCCCGCGGCTGTGACGACCACTCACATGTTTGCTCTCTGTATCGCTCTCTTCCATCCGCTGGCTTTGGCAGTTCTGCTGCGTGATGTTGACCACACTGCCAGTCAAGTTGGCCAGCAGGTGCTGCACCAGGTACGTGGGCTCGCTGGCTTGGTGCAACACCCCCACGTAGAAGTTTGTGGCTGTGTCCTCTGCAGTAGGCAACGCAAACACAGTTGGATCACATCCTCCGATTGGGAGGAAAGTGGATGAAATGGACAGCACTCACTCAGGTGGCCTGCTAAGTCAGCGGGAACTATCTGCTGCAGCCAGCTGTTATTTGACTGGATGAGGAATGAGTAAAGCATTTGAGACACCTAAGGAAAAGCAGAACAGGGATGTTGCCAACGCTGACAAACTTATTTGCAGTCCAACCAATATATAAGTGAAGGAAACACTCATTACTATTTGGGCATCGGCGTTGATTCTGCTCAGTTGGGACTGATCTCCCCCCGCCTGTTTGAACAATGCGCGGGCGACCACGGTGGCCACCTCGGCCAGAGCCTGAAAAATGCAGCCACGTTTGAACTCCGACCATATGCTGGGTGACAAATGGAGATTTTCTGAGGGAGCTGAGGCACACAGACCTTGGCCGTGTCTGTGACAAACTGCAGCTGCTCCTCTTGGGTCATGTTCTGGGGGTATGACACGCCGAGGTATTGGGCGTTATCGTACATGCTCTCATAGAACCTGTGCAGGAGACACACAGTACAGTTTAGAGAGAGTAGCATTGTGCAAATAGGTTTCAAATTGAGAACACGTCACATGACTTCTTGCAATTCACACAAGGTTCCTTCCTCCAGCCACTTTTCACCTGTTGCTGAAAGACAACTCGTGGTCCACTATGACCACGCCGGGGATGGGCCGCAATCGCAGGAATCGCTGGAAGGACGAGGGTGGCAGCGGCTGAGACACGTCGGGCTCGCTCGCCGAGACGTTTAAAGTCACGGCCGACCGGATGTTCTCCACCAGCGTCTTCACCTGCAACGCAAAAAGATCATTCGGTCCGCGTCAGGGGATGTGTCGAGCCTGTCGTGAAGATTGACAAACCTCCTCGTCTACGCTGGTGTTCCTCCGTGAGACGGGATCAGAGTGGAGCCACAGTCGGGATTCGGCACGCAAGCCCACCTAGATGCAGCACGTTCAAATTACCACTGGTGGCAAATGTCATTTCTCCCACTACAGTGTCTTTGGTAACACGACACGTCAGCACAGAATAGCCAGAGGCCGACGCGTGCGTTCCCACACACCTGTCCGACCTCCAGCACAGAGTGAACGTTATCCAAGTCCACCGCAAATTGCTTGTTCACCATGTCGTACACCATCCTGGAACTGCCGATGTAGTCAAAGGTTTCCTGCGGGCGGGTCAATGAAGATTGGTTGTGGATTTCAGAAGTCAGAAAAGAATTCAAATTCAAATTCAAAGAAGAAGCTGAATAATAACGGACGGACCCCCTGGAAGAAGGCGTAGAGGATGGTGCGGTTGGGCGGCACCTCTTGGGTGATGTTGCGCAAAGCGTGCGCAGCCGCCAGCAAGGCGATGAAGCCCGAGGCGGCGCTCTGCGCTCCGGGAGTAATGTCGAAGAAGAATGATCGGCTGTCCAGCTGGGTGAAATTGTTATTGCCATCAGTTTTTCTATTTCATTCCCAAAACAGTGTAGATTATGTATGTGTTGTGGTTGTTTTTTTTTTTTTTTTAAAATAAATTAATCATAAAAAGACGGATTTTTTGTTGTTGAACAAGGATGTTTTGTATCCGCAAAACAAAGTATAGTACAACTATTTTATTTGAATCCAAATCTAACAATAAAAACGTTTCTTTGTCATAAACACTTTTTTTTCCCCCTTGTTTTTATATCCAAATGAAGGCGTGGCTCTTGTGACAGTTGACGTAACTGACCCGAGCGGCGGCGATAACGATGCTCTCTGACATCTTGTGTCCTTTGGCCGTACTGTTGAGCGGTTTGGTGGTGGCCCAAACGTTGAAGTCGCCCAGCGGGTCACAAACTTTCTCTGCATGGAGACAAAGCGTTACGGGACAGTTCATCTGCCACAAACAAAAATGGAACTGGGGCCAAATGACCTGGTGTGATGCTGAAGTTGATGTCATTCCTTCTCATGCAGGTGGCGGTGTTGGTGACGGCCGACATGTGTGAGAAGAGCTGCATGGCACACAGCGGGTACTTGGGGGCGCTGCCGTTCACCACGCGGTTATGGTCGAGGTAGCACTGCCAGGGACGAAATCAACAAAGGTCAGTCAAACTGGTTCTTGGCTCAACTGACCGTTGCGCCGCCCTACCTGTCGGATGAGGCGCGTCTCATTGTCATCCTTCATGGAGAAGATGGGGAAGTCAAACTCCTCATAGGACAGGCCGTTGCCCAGAGGATTCCACGCCATGGTGCTGCAGTGAGCCAAAGCCGGGTCGTAGCTTTCCGAATACACGCCTGACGACAACATCATTTGTTACATACTGTGGGTTTAAAGATTGTGTTTCAAACAAATAGGACAATAGAAAAACAAACCAAATTTGGAGATGTGTGCTTTTCATGGAATGGTATTTACTTTGAATGAATGACTACGTTGCTTTCTATTTGGAATAAAACATTACAAAGATTGGAAATACTTGTTTTCTTTGGACAAAAGGGTAAAAAGTAGAATAATGCAAAAGGCACCCGTGTTTTCATTGGGACACGCGTCGTGCGGAGAGAAGCCCTCTGCTGGGTTAGTGTTTGGCGCCACAACAGCGACGCCCGCCACTCTATTGGAGCCATTGTTTAGCTTCATCATGATGGACCTGATCAGCATAGAGAAAACACGACAGGGGACACATCGGGGGCAAATTAGCTTGTCCATCGTATTTGTTACAAATCATCAATCATCATTAAACAACCCTGTAAATGTCGAAGGTGGAAGTACCTGGTGAAGAGCTGGTGTTCCAGGATAACCATATAAGGAGGATTGAGACCTGTCCGCAGCACAAAGTCCAAGTTTTCCTCCGACTCCAAGACATGGAGCACCCCGACATCCCCGGACAATGAGGCTGGCGGAGGACAAATTCATGTATGAACACAGCAGCGGAATAGGCTTGTCAAATCAAATGAGCGCTTGCTTGACTTACACTGGCAACCGATCTGATGCGTGGCGTTGAGCAGCCGCACACACGGGATGGTGTAGTTAAGGTGCACGTAAATCTTCTTCTCTACTGCAGTACAGCTGACACCTATAGAAGAACAACACTGTAATTGGAGCACAATGCCTGAATAGTACAGTGAGTAAACGCCCACTTCTTGAAGAGGAAAAATAACAGAAAGCTGACATGAATTGTGAAAATCGGAAACTGCCAAATCTCTGTATATGTAATCTTAAACAACGATTGTTTTTTGAGTTCAATGTGCAAGTAATGAATTTTTATTGACGCAAATTTTGTTCTTCTTTTTCCCTCTTTTGGTATGTTAAATATTACTATAATATTGCAAGCACCGTATTTTAAGGTCGTACTACCTAGGGGAAAAAAAAGTTTAAAAAAAAACCCACTGTCCTCGCCCTACTTCAAGGCAAGACAAAAGACGTTGGGGTTATTTTGACGACGAATTGATCAGGGAGTGCGAAACTATTAGATTTCACAAATAATGGGTGTTTAACGCCAAATTGCCATCAATCACATGGGATATCATTTGAGGCTGCGACTGAGCTCCCTCCCGGCGAGTGGAAATCACGAGTACCGTTGTCACGCTCAAACTCAGCCGCCCTTTGTAGGATGAATCCAAATGATTCACAAACACACTTTTAATGTTGCGTTACTTAAAATTCACGAGACGTTGACTGGAGGATCAACGACCGTTGGATTGATAACATACAAATAAAGCGAATTTTAGACACAAGCTAATTTTAATGAGAAGTCGGCTCGGTACTAGCCTAGCATAAAGCTAGCCAACTCACAAAAGAAGTCGGAACAAGCGAAGCGTTTTGTCTCGGAAACACACCAGCGACGGACAAAAACACGTCTGTACGCCAAATTAAAGATGTCCCGCTGCAAACTCACCGATAAAACAGATAGTAAGCAGAAAAATACCAGTCCATTTGCTCGACAGTAAATCCATCTTCCTGGTTTGAAAGAAGACCAACACAACAGGAAATTGCGTCAAGACGTCGTCCGGGTTCTTTCCGGTCTACTCCAAAAACCCGACTTTTTTCTACACGGCAAAAAACACCAGCCTTTTTGTTGTATTTTTAGTACAGACAAAATAGAACTATATCTCATAAAAATATATATATATAAAAAAAAACAATGAAGAAAATGTAAAAAAAATACAACGGTTTTTATCAAGTGCAGTTACTGTAGTATTTGGAATTGATACATCAGTGAAAAGGAGACCTCTCTTCATTGGTCACTTTTATTCTCCATTCATAAACACAACATTGTTTCATTTTTGGCAGGTGTTTTATTTCCTTCTTACGCATTTTTACAAAGAGGATTTTTTCTTAAATTGAAACTAAGAAAGCCTAAAACCAAAAGAGTTTTCCTGCAGGATAGATGGAATGATTACATTGCGATGTTAGCATGCATTGTAGAATATTCATGTATATATATTTTATTTGATGACATTTCCTTCCGTCTTAACGGAACTGGAGTGGACTCACGCGCAGACCAATCACATCTTTGCCGATCTCAGTCACCTGAAAAGTAAAAGTTAAGATTAGTGCGATGCTCAGGGCTATCCGATTGTGCCGTCTGTCTGCGTATCCGTATTTCACCTTACCTGAGTAACCCTGCACACCTGGCCCTTGTACGAAGGGCAGTAGCAGGCGCCCGACAACGGGCACTTCTCCACGGGCCGTCCGCGGTAAAGCGGGACAAAGGAGGCGCCGCACAGGTCGAAGGGATTGTGCGGGTCGTAGTTCAGCTGGTGGGCATCTGTAAGGTTCTTCTCGCATGCTGCCATTATCTTGCGAGTCTGAGTTGGTCAGAAAAATGTAAACACGTTATTAAGGGAAATTGAAGAATGCCATTTTTGAGGAAACTACTACGTGCTAGTGTTGAAAAGTTGACGCAACGGAAATTCGACAGCTGACCTGCTGTGCCACATCAGGCTTGGGGCCGAGCTCGAGGAGGCGGCGCGCAAAGCCGGTGGCCGTCTTGAAGTTGCGCAGCTTGAAGAAGAGGTTGAGCGCGGTGCGCAACACCAGCACCATGTGGACGGGCTGAAGATTGCAGTGGGTGAAGTAGGCGGCCATCTGCAGCGGGACAATAAACGTGTTACCAGGAAAACAAAACAAACAGAAACAATGATGATTCAAGCCTGACCTCACAGAGTCTCTTCTGCTGCTCCAGTGTGTCTTTGGGCAGCTTCTTCCGTTCTGTCTCCATGGTCAGACCCACAATGTACTCCTTGCAAATGGTGATCAACTGCTGAGCCTATAACGGTGGTAAAAATGACAAATCAACACACAATACGTACACGTTCCGTGCTTTCCGTCGACGCGCAAGTTCCTTGTAGAAACTATACGTGCATCCGTACACGGCCCCGATTGCTAGCTCACCTCGGCAATCTCCTGCTTGTTATCGACAACCAGCAGCGGCACCGACAGCAGGATGGCTCGGAAGCGCTCCACGGCCTCCTCGAAGCGGCCGGAGGTGGTCATCTGGTAGCACTGCTGCAGTCGGGCGATGAGGTCAGCCAGGCGGAGGCCCACGGCCGGCAGCCCCTGCTTCGCCCCGCAGTCCTTCCAGTTCCTCTGGGGATTGCCCCGCAGGCAGGGAAGAGAGGGCAGAGCCAGGTAGCAAGTGCGGCCCCTGGACAGAGTCTGCACGAACAGCGACTTGTACGGGCCAAAGTCGACAACTCCGACCTGGTCGTGGAGCAACTGCGGAAGGAAGCGGCCATGTTTGCAATCACATTTCTCGAGCGCACAAACATTTCCCCGGCAAATGGCAACTTACTCTCATGGCCGTCTCAAAGGAGCCTGCGAGAATGTGGTCCACCGGCAGCTGCGAGTTGTTGCACCACATCTGTGTGGGACTCATTCCCTTGGTGGGCGGCACAAAGAAGCCGTCCTCCGTCGATCCGCCTGCGCCGGCAGGCAAGTCCTAATGACGTCGCACAGAATGTACTTAGCAAGGTTTCTTTTGAAATAAGTACATCAGGCGTGGGAAGAGAATGGCCACACATGGTGAATTCTCCTACCAGCTCTGGTGGAAGGTCCAGGTCCTCCTCCACTTCCCAGCCTCCTCCATCCTCTTTGGCACCGCCCTCTTCGCCAAAGCCATCCTGGGCATCCATGAACCCATCTGAGGGAACACATTTTAATTGGACACGTCAACTGGCGTAGCAGCGGCTTTCTACTATAGGGTTCCAACGGGCAAGTTAAATGGAAGACTTGATTGCATGCAAATTTCGGACAAATTGAGAATCTTAGTTTCATTTTGCAACGCTTACCCTCATCAAGCTGAAGTTCAGCATCGTCTCCCCAGCCCTCTGCTCCGGAGGCATCTATGTCCAGGTCGGCGGCCATCTGACCCGCTTTCCCTTCAAAAACATACCCACGTCAAATGGCTGAATAACTTGTGGCACATTTTGTGTTCCCTCTTTACCCTTTGCTGCGATGGCTCCCTCAAAGAAGCCCTTGGAGACAGTGAGCAGGGGCCAGTTGGTGTCCAGAGGATTGATGGGTGGCGGTGGCTGCAGAAGCTGGGCATTGGGGTCCACCTCAGGTAACTTACAAGTGACAGAAAGAAAAAAATCTTACTTCAAATGGCAGTATGATGGTGTTGTGTCAATTGAAAGTTAAACTCGTACAGTCTCCTTCTCTGGATCAAACGTCTCTTTGAGGGCCTCAGCTTCTTCATCCAGTCCGTGCGTGGCAGCAGTCAGGTAAGCCAGAGACTCTACCAAAAAAATAAAAAAAAACAAGACACGAGTTCAACATGGCAAATGGATCGTTTGAGATGTCTTTCCACAGGAGCAACTATTACGTGAAAATAGCAACCTTTGGAGGACCACGAGTTTGCCGCTAAGCAGAGAAGTATTTTGGTTTCCTGGTTAAGAGGTCAAAATATGTGTCGCTGCTTAACTCACTCTGGCCACAATTTTTCAAGATGCGGACTCTCTCGCTGACATCTCCCAAGTAGAGTGCTGCCTGGTAGTGGCCGCTCATGTCCTTCCTAATCTCGGCTACCAAAAAAAGAACACAGACATTTTCCCAGCTGTTGGAGATCATCATAGTAACAGAGAAGCTCTCGTCGGTCCCTCACCGATTTTCATCATCTTGCGTAACTTGGCCAGGTTGCCGGTGATGAGGTAGAGGAAGGTGAGCTTGTCAAAGTTCTTGGTCCTCTGGTAGCACATCTCCACTACCTGGTGGTGGCCCTGGAGCAGCGCCGACTCCCCCAGACGCTCCCAGCAGCTGCGCTCATCCAGCGCCTTGGCCGCCTCCAGCGCCACCTTCGGCGAGAAAACAATCAACTCGCCGCTTTGAGCAAACTGCAACTACGATCCTTACTTCGATATTGCCGCACTCCAGAGCGAGGCTGAAGCGAGTTTTCTCGTCTTTGACAAAGTGCAGCGCCACCTCGGGGTAGCCCTTCTTCTGCAGGTAAGCAATGATGGACTGACCCACCAACTTGGCATTACGGACCATGTGAAGAACCTGAAAGGGTCCGCAATATGCAGCATCACTCAATAACACTGCCACTTCAGCGCTTGTTGCGCCGAGTCCCGACATCGCTGGTCACCTCGTCGTATTTGCGATTGACGAGCGCCAATTTGAAGCGGTACTCGGTGGGGTCGATGGTGAGGACACGCGGTCGGCACTCCCTGTCCAGGCAGTACACGCTGTTGCCTCGCACGCGGGTCACGTAGATGGGCAGGTCTAGGGTTCTGATGATGCCGTGATCGCTAGATGGAGAGATGCGTGTTGACATACAAGGGATGATTACGTATGTTGAATGCTTACTGGGAAAAAGCAAGGGATTACATTTGGTGGAGCTTTACACAAATACATCATGGAGCGGCTGGTTATTTGGAGTTAGTATGGCGGTGATGAAGCGCAACATAATAGCTAGGGACCCGTGTGCATCGCTTGACTGTGGATCTGCGCATACCCTGAGGTGAGGGCGTATTTGATGTGGTTGGAGGTGGTGTAAATGAAGACGCCGCTCTCGTCCCAGGCGCCGCTCTTCACTCTGATGTTCTCGTGAATGTTGCAGAGGCTCTCCAGCTTGCGGTTGCAGATCATAATGGCTGAAAAGCCAGCAGGCGGGGCAACCGTTTAGCACCATGTCGGTCGGACGACAGGTAGGCCGCTTCTTTTACCGTGCTTGGCCAGCAGCGCCACGTGGCTGGTGTCGGCGCTCCACACCACATATTTGACCTTGGCGATCTTGACGGTGGCCAACGAGCGCTTCTGCTGCACATCAAACAGCGTCACGCCATCGGCGTCGCGCAGCAGCAGCGATCCGGTGCCAGCGTAGAAGATCTCTTCGCAGCTCGGCACTTGGACTTTCTTCACGATCTCGTTCTTCAGATTTTTGATCAGCAGCTGCGCAAGACAAAATGTGGATGGGAAGATTAGGCGGGAGAGGTGAGCCAGAATATTTCGATACTCAAATGAATGGTGATTGAGCACTTACAGAGTGCATGCGGTCCAGGACGGCAAATCTGTTCCTTGCCACCCACACGGCTGTTAGGCCAGAGGACCTCTTTCCTTCGGGGGCTGAGAAAGACAAAATGACACCGTTATCATTTTAGACGAGACACCGCACTGGACAGTTTCTTTACCATCGGGGTTCTGAGAGTCGCTCTCTTTGGGAATGGAATACAGGTCGTATGTGCTGTTTTCCAAGTTGGTGGCCCTCTGAAAGATGACAATGAGAGACAGTCAGCATACTTGCCTGCCTCGCCAAACAGAGGCGGGAATTAATCATCAGAGTTGGTGCCACAACTATTGCCACAGCTTCTTTTTATGTAGTTGTCTGGCAGCCGAAAAACAACAATTGCGAGTCTCAGATGAGTTCTACCACAGCAAACTAGATCAATTGCTGCACCCTTAAACACAACACAGAGCCAGCGGAGTGACTAAACCAGGGTAGCGGTGTCAAGTTGACACTTCTCTCGTCATCCGAGGTTTTCTGAGATTAGCTACGTCTACCTTTCTTTTCTTTGAAAGGAATCTTGCCGAGTCAATCGGCGATAATACTCACGGTGCAAAGGAGCACTGCGTTCTCAGCAGGGTTGTAGGACATGCTGAACACCGGAAACTTTGAGCCACTGCGACAAGAAAACATGGTCACTCAACTGAAGCTAGAAGCCGAGCCGCTTCTCATCAGCTACCTGCGCAGCTGCATGACGGCAGTGTCCTTGCTGCTGTTGAAGTCCAGCTGGCGCAGGAAGCGCTCCTTGACGTAGTAAAGCATGTTGTTGTGGACGGCGTACGCCGGCCGCTCGCGCTCCAGTTTGAACACGATCATGCCGCTGTCGTGGCCTGGAGGAAAATGACCAACGTGAACATACTTGGCCCAAATGTGGGCAAGGTGAGTACTGTATTCGATTTCGGCACTGCGATATAGAAGGGCGACTCAATACTACACACCCGCGGCAAAAAGATTGAGGTTGGGGTGGGCGCCCAACACCCAGAAGCGGTCGTGGTCCCGGCGGAAAGTCTGCACGCCTGTCCTCTTGGACATGTCCCATACGCGGATGCTCTTGTCCTCAGAGTTGGACAGAATAAGTTCCTGACGTGGGTGGAATACGGCGCAGGAGACATTGTTGTAGTGGCCGCGGCACGTGTCAAGCTCCCACGCTTTGGACTCTGAAATTCAGAGGAGGCAGAGCCGTAACATTATCCAGCAATAGTTTGATGTAACTTTGTAAAGCGCACAAAGAAAATCCAGACCATTCATCCTCCAGATCTTGACCTGCCTGTCGTCCGCTCCCGACACAATGAGAGGCATGCTGGGATGGAAGGTGGCCCAATTAACGCCTCGGTCGTGACCCTGGACGAGAGCGACAGCAATCAGCTCAAGTCGGAGTCGTGGTCAAACACTGCAGCATTTCAATCAGTTGACAGGTTTTACCCATCAAAGTACATCTTTTATTCCTGTGAGGATTGTGGCGGAGCTTAGATGTGACTACTACTACTACTGTCAGTACTTTTGGTTCGGCACCATCTTGTTTTATGCCACCAGTAAAATAAAACCCAAGTGAAAACAATGACACGTCTCTCTCCACGCGGGCCCCACCTCAAGCACATGCTTGACGACTGCATCTGAGGCGCCGAACAGGTCGACCCCCGAAATGCCGCGGACCTCTGTCTCCACGGCGCCGGGCGACAAGTTCTTCTTCCTCAAACCTGCAACCGACATTCAGAGTCGCGGGTGCGACGGCAGGTCCCGGGTAGGCAAACATTGTTTGGGATAAAAGAAAACAGTCAATAAAATGCAAAAAAAAATCAAAAGGCAACCAGTAGCAGAGGGCTAAGTTCAAATGACTGCTGGACCAGCGGACACACACTCGGGATGGAAACATCACAAACATGTGCTCTCCTGCGCACAGCGTTTGATTGGGTTAGCGAGGGAAAACAAAATGATTGGGTTGGACGGCTGGCGAAGCGTGTGTTGATGATGCTTCCCGCCTGAACAAAAACAATGTGGTGAGCGTCTGGTTCAGCAGTGAGAAGAGGTGAACAGAAAATGGGATGGAACTAGGAACCCGTGTACAAGTGTGGATGTTTCCAGGGAGGGCAGTGGGTAGGTAGGTAAGAGGGCACATGGGGATGGAGGAAGGGTGTGGGTGTTGGTGCTTGGCGCTGTAAAGACGTGCTCTGATGGGGCTTCGGATGTCAACATTGTAATGTTATTTTACTTGAATTACAAATTAGCATGAAACAGTTCATAATAATCAGGGGGAAATCAACTTTGTGTTAGCTCAGTGTAAATGTCATGCAGGGTATATGGTAAAAGCCCAAAAATGTCAGTTTGGAGGAATTGTTAGAAAAGTCCTGGATGCTGTGTATTTGCCATTGAGTAGTTAAGTTGTATAGGCGTCAAACAGTATTCTATCATGTGAGTACAAGTGGACAGTAGGGCAATGCCAATGCAAAAAGATGGTGAAACAGAGGAATGACACGATAGATAGGGAGGAGGAGATTGTTTGCTTCCAAAAACACAAGCAGACAGCAAAGACATCACGAAGCATGCAAAGGCACGCAAACACTTCCCGCCTCATCGGGTATGATTGGGATTCACATGAAGAGCAATCCATCCTTAGAGGAAAGAGGTGTTTGCGCATTCAGCCCGCAGAGTTTGTCCTATACACGTCGCAGAGAAAGAGGATGGCTTGGGGTGTGACTTTTACATCCCATTTCAGACTCTCTCTCATCTAATAGCAAGTGAACCCATCTATTGGATCGCTAGGTGGATCTGGACTGCCTGACTCACTGGACCTTGGCGCTACTTTTTTGAGCCGCTCTGAATAACCGAGCAGCAAATTTGAACAATGACTTTCCAGATGGTCTAAGTAGAATTTTCCCCAAAAGATTTCAGTCCCCTCCAGTCAAATTGTACAGATGCATATTTATCGTCATGATGTGTTCACTTCCTAGACCCACTCTACACGCCCCACCTTCACCCAGCCTGCTATCCTGCGCTGTCCACTAAAAGCCCTCACCGGAGATATCCCACACTCGCACAGTCTGATCCAGGCTGGCTGACACCACCAGGTCCTCTGAGGGGTGGAACTGGGCGGACATGACATAGTGGTTGTGGCCCGTCAGCACACTGTGGAAATGGGAGAAATGACATGACATTTCAGCACTATCGATCCTCATCAGGTCTAGTATTCAGTTTACCAGACACAAGTCCGAGACTGCCAGTTCCAAATGCGAATGGTTTGGTCATCTGAGGCACTCAGAATCCAGGGGTACTCCTAGAAAAGGAGTCAATGAATGAGTAGCGGCAGTATTTTTCCACGGTGCCGTGATAAACACTCGAGAGGTTGATGGGGTGTTTTAGGCTACTTTCCAGCATTACCATCTACTTGTGCAACAGATAGATAATAAAGACATACATTTTGTCGCCCTAAAGAAGTTTGGCAAAGGCTGTTCTCAAAACTCTCTCGATGGAGAATCCACTCACATGATGGAAGAACGTAGTCCTGATGTAGTCCAGGTGTCCGAGCAGGGTGAAGAGGCAGCGTCGCAGCTTGTAGTTCCACACCTTGTCAAATAAACATAAAAAAAAATTAAAAAATCCAAACGTGAACTCAATGGATTGGTACAGAGACAATTTATGTTCTAATTAAAGACAAAACAAACACAGAAACATTACCTTGATTTTGTAATCATCTCCTCCAGACACAAACAGGGGTTGCTGTTTGTGAAAATCAATTCCTCGAACAGGACCTGTGGGACAACATATGCAAGTTATATCAAAATAGAATGAAGTGCACAAAACAATCTTGCTTCAGGATAGTCTGAAATTTGAAAAGTGCTCTCTTATTTCTTTTCTATAACTGTCACATTTAGCCTCTATCCGTACTCAATTCATTGGGCGTTGTTGTCAGGGACAGTCAAACACGATTGAGAGTTTTGACCCAAAAAAAAAAAAAAAATCTTATCCAGCCAGTTCTTGCCTTGATGTCATTTCTTAATCTGAACTATTCTTACCATCATGCTCATCAAACTTGTCAATGAGCGTGCACATGCGATAGTCCCACAGCTGAATGACACCGTTGTGCAAACTGGCAAGAACCCAAGGCCTCTTGGGGTGGAAACTAAGGCCTGAAACGTAACAAGAAAAAAACAAAAAGGATCAGTCGTTCATACTATTCAATCAAGTAAAATAGGGAAGGAAAGGCAGACATTGTCTCGTTCTCAACGACAAGTTAAACGTAGGGCAGCCATTAGCTTTTAGCTATCCTGACAGAAGATTCGCGTACTTAAAATTGCTCTTATAAAAAGATTATGCAGACTGATTAGAACACAAGACCAAATAAAATATACGGACAAAAAAACCTTTTTGATTGAGTACATTTAGAGACACCGTACAATCACATTAATTCACCGGATAGCTTTCTTACATTAGCCTCTGCTAACACTTACCTTTAACACGGGCCGACTTGGTTTCAAATTTGGTCAACATGGTCAAAGAGAAGCAGTATGTGTGGCCCTTTAACTCGATTTACAATACACTACTTCTCTATCCAATCGCAAAAAGTACAGGTGTAATATCGGATGAGTTAAGCTATGCGGTTGTCGTCCATTTGTAAGATGGATCTCTTTTTCCTGACACGTCTCTTATTTTGTTTTCCGTGTTTGAGCAATAAAGTTTTGTCGAGATGGACAGATGACGCAAAAAGTTCCACGACGCTCCGGACGTTGTCCGATTTGTCCGTGGCACGCAAAATGTCACATTTGGTTCATCTTTAAAATTCACATCCACACCGCCAATAGTAACCTTTTAGGCACAATAAAAAAAAATATTACAGTATATTAGTATAATAAACCCAGAATTTTAGTGATTGGCCATCTATATATGGATGAATACACATAACCCAAGTATATGTTGTTGATATCTTTCTTTTATGAAGTATACTTTATTTACAAAAAGGACAACACATCGCAGCAGCTATGTGGTTCTGCTGTAAAGGGATGGATGGCATGATGAAAGAAGCACTTTGACACCAATTCCTCTGTGCATTGCTTAGCGCCTCTGGTACACAGCAGCGGATTGTCCTGTACTTCCATAGTTGCACACAGGGAAACATCTTTGTTTTACACACACACACAAAGTGCTTTGGCCTTTTGGAAAGTGGGAGCTTGTAAACTCCCCCTCCACTCATGCAAACATCAATCTTGGCAATAAAACCACACCAAAACTCAAGGGAAGCACTTTAGCAAGGTAACCTTACACAACAATCATCATCAAATCAATCACTTGTGATTAATATCGGGATGACTGCGGGAAACATCACAAAAAAAAGGATATCTAATATATTTTTAGGTCATTTTCAACATACAGTCCAGTGTTTTTAAGTTTCTGTAATACGTGATCAGACCGCACTGATCTTAGTCAATCTTTCTGTTTGTGTGGAGAAGTCAAATTGACCCGTTTTAACCATCTTGTTATATTGCTGGTCAAACAAACCCGTACATATCTGGATTTATTTGATAAATTGCACCCTTTTTGTGCCTCTTGTTCAACTACAAACCAAACTGACCTCTGAAAATCATTTTCATCCCAGTTTGAGTTTTTTTTTTTTTAAATTTGTTATTCCTTTTTGAGTTGCCAGTACGTTAACTCTGTTATACTGTGGGTAGAATTGAGTCCCAAAACACAAAATTAGTCATTTTTAGAATTTTCTTATTTTTACATTTCCCCCACCCCCTTTCGTTTTTCTTAATTTATTTTTCAATTGCAGTTCTTATTGACCCCTAAATTTATTTTAATTACTGTACATTTTGAATTCCCTTTTAGTTACAATAGCTTCCTGTAAGTAGTTGAACAAACCTACTATAGTGCAGGTACCTAATATTTACGCCCATTTTTAATTTAGTATAACTCTTTTTTTTACAATGTAGGTCAAATTGACCATAGTAAAACTTCATTTTAGTGAACAGTATTCTTAAAATTACAGCTATAAAGTTCAGGAAAATAATTACAAGTAGTATTTTCACATAAAATGCTGGTTTACGTATAATAAACATGGACAGTAAATGTTTGTACTTAATGAAAAATCTTTGAACTAAATATTGACGATAGAGTGATCCTTGTAGAAATGTGATTTGCAGTCAATGTTGACTAAGACGATTAGCGATGGATATTAAATAGGATTTCTTTTTTGGGTGGTACTTTCTGAATGAATGTCAAATTGACATCACAGATACACCTCTTTGGGTGCAATACCACCTTCCTGGAAAAGGGAATGCAGGTAAAAATCAAAGATCTGGGTGAAAAAAAAAAAACCAACAACCCAAAAACCAAATACAGAGATGTTTACATGTTTGAGCCGGTGACGGATTTTGCAACCTCATCCGCATTTGTCCGGCTGGGTGTTTGAGACGTGGGGGAGAGCGTCACAACGCCGCCACTAAACTCCTGGCGGGTGCGGTCCTCTCCGCAAGTGGGTTCAAGCTGCCGCCTCCTCACATAATGGAGCATTGCTCAGCCCCCCCGGCTCCACCAAGGCCCCCCGGGAGGGTGAGAGAGTCCAGGTCAAAGTTGAAGCCAGGAGGCTGGTGAGGGCAGAAGAATACAGTATCGATAAATTGATCTGTCTATCTATAATAGTCGACGTTGCCTTCAGGGACAGTCTGAACACACGGGCTTTCCTGAAATGTTCAACTTACTGAGTCTCCTGCAAGCTCTTTGGGTGGTTGTCCAAGGTCCTGCAGCTGTACCAAAACAAAGTGAAATAAGGACAACGATAGAACCCAAAGGAGCGCTCTTTACCTTCTGCATGAGGTCCATGATGCCTTCAAAGACCTTGTCACCATTTTCCTCCTTCTCAAAGTGCTGACAGATTTCTCCCATGACCTTGGCTTGCTGCTCGTAGCGTTGGAAGTCCTCTGGGCTCAGACTGGATTTGTTGGCCTCCAACCACTCTGGATACTGAGGACGAACGGACGGGTTTGTCGTGTCGTCAAATGAACAGCGCTCGTGGGTTGAATATGCTGACAAACCTTAGCGGTGATCTCCTTGAGGGACGGGTAGAGAACCTCCTTGGAGAGGAGATTCTGCATGATGGATTGCATGATGGGAAGGACGTTGGCGTCGTCACCCGCGCCACCCCCTTCGCCGCCCTCGTCCAGTCCCAAGCCTTCCAGGGCCTTGACCAAATCATCCCCGGCTAAGCCCGAAGACTGCGAGAATACAAACGTGTGGACGTGGTGGAACCACTTATGTATTTGTATGACAACTAAGTCGTTCTGCCATGGAAGTTAATATTCATCGACTGAAATTCAAACTTTCACTGCCTCCAACAAATAAACGACTAGCCCTTTCCGCTTGTGCATAGTGCCATTCCGTTAGGAGTAAAAGTAAAGTCTACCTGCAAGTTATCGGTATTCTTGGCGAGGCCACGGAGAGTATCTTTGAGGCAGGAGGTGAATTCTTGCTGGGAAGCCGTGTCAGTCCCTGCGTGTGACAAATACACCGTTCAACCAGGAGGCTCCAAAACAAAAGAGTCGGGCAAAAAGAAAACATCCACACTCGCCAACTTTGCCGGCGGCCTCCGAGAGTTTCTGAAAGTGCTGGAGCAGGTCGGGTTCCTCCTGAGCCAATTCCTTCATGGCTTTCTCCCACTCCTGCTGGGCCTGGGACGCCATGTCACCCTCAAAGAGCGTCTCGAAGAGCTTGCAATCCTCCAGCAGCGGTGGCTGTGGGGAAAAGAAATGTGCTTGTTATTTTTCATGACAAAAAAAGTGCAAACTTATGATGCCAACCTTTTCTGCTCCATGGCTTGAGGAGGAAGGAGCTTTAGGTTCAGGAGGCGCAGGCTGCTTGTCAAAGTCATCCAGTGCACCTAAAAACCACACAGAAGCCTTAGATCATTGTAGTTGAAACAAAAAGAATAAATCCAAGCGATATAGCGTGTTTAACACTTCAGGTAATCCCCTTACAAAGTACATCCATGACTAGACTTTTAATTGCATTTGCAAGTACTGTGTTGGCTACGAGAGATCGATCGATCACTTGAATGTGTTGGCAACTCCACCGGAGAAAAACAACAGCATCCGACGAACTAATAACTTTCACAATAGGAACGGCACAAAGGCCCTAAAATGGCGGTTTTTGAGTCATGTGTTGTTGAACAATTGAATTAAACCGTACTGTCCAGTAACTCGTCCAGTTCAGCGTCGTGGTGGCATTGGGACTCTCCAGCTCCGGACGCCATGACGGAGTCAGTGGAGTGGACGTGATGACAGACGGAATGCTGCGGCGGGCGGCATCAAATGACGTCACAGAAACAAGCGGCGCCCCAGTTTCGCGTCATAAGACTTTCAAAAACAAGTTGAGCGCACTCTCGCGGTAAACAGAGGGAAATGCGTTCTTTCAAAAACGCCGAATTCCCAGTGAAATAAAATCAAATAACAATGGAAACAGATACAAATAACACAATCAAATAAAATACGGAAATACAATCAATACAAATAAAATAAAAACATCAATAAAAGAACATGAAATAAACGGCATCGTTAAAATGTAAATACTGAAAAAATACAACTGTAACAAATATAATACAAAACACAGTACAATACAGTTAAATACAACATGATAGAGTACAACAGAAACTAAAAATTTGAATACAACGAGTACAATTAAACTCAAATGAAGGAGTGCAGTTCAAATGATTGTTAATACAATCTCGGAAATAAACCTTTAAACTGAATAATGAAACATTTGAAATAATAAATTCATCTAAAGTTAACTAAAGAGCACAACATATATGTAACAATATATTGAACTTGAAAGGCCGTTTTATAGAAAATCATCATGCCACATGTACTGAAAGAAATGACTTGGTATTTGAGTAGTTTAAGGTATTCTAGCAAGAATTTAGCAATTGTTAATCAAGAAAATGGAACCACAGACAAGCTTAACAACAGTATAACTCAATTAAAGCCAACTGGAGGAATGTGCACAGCTGACTATTTTTCTCCCTCTCGAAATCTTTCTCCTTCTTTTAAATGACAACGCTGAATGTCACAAAATAAAAACCATTGTTAGAGGGGACGTCGACAAGTTGATCAACAATCTGTGGGCTGTTCATACGGGTCAGGGCGTTGCAATAAATGCCATGCCAAGTGAGTTATCACTGCTCTGCTAGAGGCTCATGTTCCATTTCTCCAGTCAAGAAAATCCACTTTTTGGGGTCAACTTCTGCTTTGTGTCCAAGGCAATATTCTATCATTTTAATTATTGACGGTTTATAGCCATGTGATACAACATGACGTTTTTTGATTGGCCGTTACATCTGCAACTTTGCAATGTAATGAGGGAAGTCAACAGCTGCTTATATGTGGAATTTAGTTCAACTTTTGGAACTTGTTTCATCCCCTTTGTGTTCTTTCATTTTCAAACGTTCTTCATTAATGCTTCTTGAGTTCTCGAATTAAAGTGAAAGGAAAATCCTATACAAATATTTATACACTTTAACCCTTTAATTTATATTTTCAATTAGCTAGATTCAATAAACATGTTTATTTAAATTGAAACAATTTTTACATCATATATATATATATATAATTATTATTTTTTTACCTCATCTATGACTGAGCCTTGAGCACAAACGTTGGCCCACCCTTGGATGAACTTAATATATACCCAATGAAGAGTCCAGTGAGTGTTTTGTCATCATGGATTTACAAAAAAAAAAAAATACTGCAAAAAAAAAAAAAAAGTCAGTACTGTTCCAAAAGTAGTACACGCAGTGAACTTTTGCACCACATTGTGTGTGTGTGTGTGTGTGTGCGTATGTGTCACCATCCCCGAGGTGACCAGAGAGGAGGAGGATGTTGACGAGGAGTAGGTTGGAGGTGTGGCGTGTACAGATGTGACAAACGGTACGAGGACATTCAATGCCTAATTTGGAGGTTGGGGCGGGGAGGGAGCTGGCAAGGAAGTCAAGTGGGAGTCTTCTGCTCCCCCTTCTGTGTGTGTGTGTGCGTGTGCGTGTGTGTGAGAGAGAGAGAAAGACTCCACCGCTGGATGTTTGTGTGAGACGCTGCAGCCCAGCCGAGCAAGCGAGCGAGCGAGCGAGCACACCAGGTAAAGAACTTGTTGCATCTTGTAGTATCTTGTTTTTCTTTACACGATGCATGTTTAGTCTGAGAAGATGAAAGTTGATCAAGAAAAAAGAAGTCATAGCGACTTTGGGTGTTTTTGTTTCATAATGTGGGAATATGACAGGGAAATACGATCAAATTGTCTATTTATATGTGAGTCCAAATGTCATTTGAGAGTAAATTTGTACTTTTTGTTTTTCACCTTTGCTTTTATGCAGTCCCGTTAGAGAAAATCAGGAAAAGATGGTCTTTTGTGCATGTTTACACTCGTGATTTATAGTTCAAATGTGTAGGGAGGTGTGTGTGTGTGTGTGTGTGTGTGTGTGTGTGTGTGTGTGTGTGTGTGTGTGTGTGTGTGTGTGTGTGTGTGTGTGTGTGTGTGTGTGTGTGGTGGCTGCAGGGCGCGGCAGGCAGCACACCCACCTCCACTACACTGGTCTTAATGAATGAACCTCAGAAAGGGCCCCAAAAGCGTGGCTCACCCAACCATGCTTTATAAATAGACTAGATTTTTGGGAGAACAACAAGCTATAGCTTCCCCCCCCCCCAAAAAAAAACCCCATTATCTTACCCACTCCCATAACTAACCTTAACCCCTTCCCATATAAAGCTAACTTAATACTATGCACTCCCTGCCACAATCTGTCTCACCAAGTTATTGTAATTAATATTAAATTTGATTTAAAAAAAACAAGCAAAATAAAATAAAAATGACGAGTCACACTTTATAAAGAAAAAAATCTAAATGAAAAATCCAAAACATTTAGAAACCTGCTTCTTACTGTCTGAAGGAAGGAAATCATTTCAACTAATGGGCAAATATATTGAATACACAAAATGAGGGGGCTCTACTTTTCCTTTTTTTGAAGTGTTTATTAATATTGAGATAGAGTCATGCCTTGAGATAAAAGTGTCGTAACATACAAAGTTTCCAAGATGAGTCATTCTTTGGCCTCTTGTTTGAAACTCCCCACAGCAGCAAATTTTACAGCATCTGGTCAGCACTCATTTGCATTGCTTTCATTGCAATATTATAGTTCAAATGGCTTGTCAACTGCCAACAAACCCCGCAGAAGAAACCCAAAAAGGGACAAAACATGAAGGACAGTTGTGATTTGTGATGTGTCAAAAAAAAAAAAAGGTGTTTCTTGGGAGATTTGGAACAGATTATTTGCTTTTCCATTCATTTCAATGGGGAATGATGATTTGAGATACAGTAGATGTATGGTCACAGAACAAATGAAACTTGTATAGGCACACTAACACTAACTCGTCTTACTATACAACAGTGAAACAATTCTTTTCCCTCGTGTAAAACCTTTGGACGCTTATTTAAGTCTCACCACAAATTTCCCTCAGAAAAAAAAAAACAACCCAACAAAGTGGGCTTTATCCCGCTGAAGGATTTATTTCATGTGGTCTCCCAAGTGCACATTCAGCTTGGTCCTCATCTTGGCGTTGGTGCGTAAGTGAATTAAGGGATGAAATCAGGTTAGCCGCGTGTCGCCGTGGCAACTGAACTCATGACGGCGTCAGTCAGGAGTGGCGGGCGGAGGCGGGCCACGTCCTGTTTTGCTGTCCTCATCCCGAGCCCTGCAAGCACTATTTTCAGCCCTTGTCCATTTTGGGGAAGTACCCCCCACCCCCCCCCCCCCCCTCCAGAAGTCCCAACCCTAACGCCACCACTGTGTGTATGTGTTTTCCTTTTGTGTTTTCCATGCGGTACAGTGGAAAAACAGATATTTGGAAGCGCTTCTACATGACGTGTAAATGCTCCTAAAGCTTCAATAAAGTGGGAAAAGGGAAGGAAGGGAGGGAGGGAGGGAAGGAACACCACCAAGGGAAGGGAAAGAAATTGGAGAAAGTACGGAACAAAAAAGTTGGGGAGCCAGACTGCCATCTGGAACACATCAGTAAGTTGGAATTTTTTTTTTTTTTTTTACACATGGAATAATGTGGGCGGTGAAAGGGGCCCCACGGTGACTCACTCCTCGGCTATTCCATTCCATCCCCGGCCTTCCAATGTGTGTGTGTGATTGAAGTGGCCCGAGCTCAGGGCTTCCCCAAGTTCCTCCCTTCCAATCCTGCCCATCTCGTCAACTCCACCTTCCTTTCCTCACCTCCTTTGCCTTCATAGCTCCTCCGCTGTTAATGGCAGCTAATGTAAACAAGGCCTATTGGGTCTGTTTATAGGCATCTCTGGGGGTAGCGAGTGGCTGATGAATGCCTGTTCATTCGCTGTGGTCCAAATGGTATTTTTGGCCTTTTCTTTTTTTTTTATGCCTCATAAAACCTTGCCTTTTCCAGTAGGCTGGTAGATTAGAATATACATTTCCAAAGTAAATGTCTTATATCAAGATAAATACTCATAAATAGCAATGAAACATGAAAAGTCCCAGAAAATGACCTGGGAAGACCGAGAAAGCCAAAAACACCAAAGAAAGAAATGCTCCAAGATGGCACCTCATTAAAAGCATTAGAATGTGGGTCTCCTATGGTAACATAAACAGAGCTGCCTTGCAGTAAACACATCAGGCGCCCTTGGAAAGGATGACATCGTTGAGGAGAAGTTTTTTGAAGTGGATCTCATTGACAATAAATCTAAAGGCAGGCAGCTGGCCGCTGTCTGATTTACGACATTGTCGGTCGGTCGGTCGGGTGGAGTAGCGGGAAGAGGCCCATCCCCCAAAGTTGTTGGGCGTGGCAGGCATCTGCAATTTGGGATTTTTTTTACAACTAACTTTCCACACTGGGCGAACCTTGGCAACTTTTCAGCAAAAACAGGCTTCTTTTCTCGCACCATTTAGTCATCTTTGACTGTGTGAGCTCGACACCTGCTAGCTCTTCGCCGCCAACCGGCACAGCCGTCCAAATTGGAGTAGAAAACCTGACGGCATAATATTGTTTTCTGATGAACGGCGTGAATAAATCGAGTTGTAATTGCATTTTGTTTTTGCAGAGTGAAGTAGGGAAGATTAGAAATACACCAGCTGCCATGTCATTGTGAACATTGTCAATGACTACAGCCTTCCATGAGTCGGTCGCATAACCCACCCATCACCCACCCTCCTGCACGAGCGTGTTATGTCTAGTTGTGCTCCGACGTTGAGTGAAGTTGGAAACCCCAAAGCCTCGAACCAAAAGTCGATAAATCTGAATCGAATGCGTCAAGTGAAGTGGGACGCGTCCACCCTCACCGATGACAGCGGTCGGCACACAATTGCGCTTCCCCACGCCTCGCCTAGCGTGGACTCGAACATGGATGGAATGTTGGAGCCAGACAGGCCAAGTCTTAGAGCAGCAGGAATGACTTGTAAAAGTCAGGCTGGAATGGAGCGGTAGAAGGGGAAGCCAGTTCTCAGCAGATTATTCAAGCAGATGGAAATGCTTCTACCACAGAGGAGTCATTATTTGTGCTGGAGACACAATAACACCCTTGTGTGCGCGCGCGTTTTTTTATTTTATTTATTGTGGTGTGGTGCAAAGATTTTATGTTAAGCCATCGCCCTCGTGTGGCCCAGTTGGGCTATTACATCCTTTGACCAATATAGTACATTAGTGGTGCCTTCAGGTTTGAGTCAACTGAACTGAACTGAAAAGAATAAATGAAATCAAGCAAACAGTGAATCTACAGTTTCAGTTTGAAAGTAACATGCATGAGCTTGACTCATTACTGCGTCCTTTCTTCAGATTTGCATCTGCCGGTCTTCCCCCGAGCAAGACAACCAAGCAAACATCAAGATGGCCATCGTCCTGAAGTCTACCCCCCTCTTGTGGACACGCCTGGCGGCCCTGGTCTTCTCCTGCGTGGCCTTCTCCGTGGCGGTCCACGGCGGGCGTCTGTACCACGGCACGGGCGACTGGTGCATCTTCTGCTGGGCCTTCAGCTTCGCCGGCACCCTGCTGGTGCTCATGGTGGAGCTGTTTGGTCTACAGACCAGATCGCCCGTCTCCTGGAAGAACTTCCCCATCACGTTTGCCTGCTACGCCGCCCTGCTGTGCTTGTCGGCCTCCATCATCTTCCCTCTGTACTACCTGAAAGGCGACATGGGGCCCAGCCAGGTACGCGACTTCCGCATCGTGTCCACCGTCTTCTCCTGCCTGGCCACCATCGCCTACATGACCGAGGTGAGCATCAGCAAGGCCAGGCCGGGCGAGGTGGCCGGCTACATGGCCACGGCGCCGGGTCTGCTCAAGGTGTGCGAGACCTTCGTGGCGTGCATCATCTTCGTGTTCGTCAGCGATCCGGTGGTGTACGACCGCCACGACGCGCTCAAGTACTGTATGTCCGTCTACTGCATTTGCTTCATCTTGTCCGCCGCCATCATCCTGCTGTGCGTGGGCGAGTGCACCGGCTGCCTGCCCTTCCCCTTCGCCCGCTTCTTGTCCGGCTACGCCCTGCTGGCCGTGGTGCTCTACCTGTCGGCCGCCATCATCTGGCCCATCTTCAACTTTAGCCCCAAGCAGGGCGGCAACAAGCAGCGGCCGTCCAACTGCGGCTCCACGGCGGGGCTGTGTACGTGGGACAAGCTGATGGCGGTGGCCGTGCTCACCGCCGTCAACTTTGTGCTCTACCTGGCCGACCTCATCTACTCTGCCCGCTTGGTCTTTGTCAGCGCTTGAGACTGCGGCGGCTCCTCCAAATCTCAACTCCACTCCCAATTGGCTTCAAAAGTGCTCGCGGCAGGGGGCGCTATCATACAGCTAGCTATACAGACAGACACACAAATGAAGACGAGTTTCACCTCAACTATGTGACTCGGTTGCAGTAGCCATTTTCACCGCCAAACCTTTTACAAATTGAGTTGAAACTCCGTTTTCATGAAAATGTCAACAAATCTCATTGGACATCCATAGAAAATGGTCAAAATGAATGACACAATCATAGCCTGAATAAGGAAACAAATTGCTGTAAATGCAATTCAGTTCCAGTGAATACGATATCATTTTTTGGGGCGGGGTGTTCGCTACAGAAGGTTACCGTGGCAACGAGGAGAAATTGTCATGAACGGGAAACGGGGGAGTCAGAGTGTACGTACATGCCGTGATAACTTTGTATTATTAGTTGGGACAAAATGTAGTATGTGGCAACATTTAAGACCGCCAGAATATTAATATCATCATACACTTAAGTTGAGCATCGGGTATTGTCATTGAAGAATCTGCCAAATTCTGCTATGTTTACTACATCTGCGCTTTGTGTTGAAGGACTCACAAGAGTGTGAAGCAAGTATTACTAATGAAGTCTCGTTATTCCGCTGATCCACATTGGCAAAAGCTGGCGGAGTGGATTGTTATTCTTTTTCCTCAGCCTTGTGAACGTCATTAACCAGCTGAAAATTCCCAAATGGTTTGTGTTACTTGAAGCAGCCGCATCACCTAAAATGAACGAGCGACTCGATGTTTCTTCATTTTGATTGTACAGGGTGCACCTACTTGCACGTTACAATCTATGGATGTGGATTTCAAAGAAAATAGACATATGTACACTGTATGTGCACAGCATATCCCACGCACTTAAAGGCTATTTGTCACATGTGGTCAAGGGCTCTGTTGATTTTTGGAAGGCTGTTGTACTTATTTTGAAATAATACTTTTCTATTCTGCCATTTTGTGTTTTGCAGCAAAAATGTAACCTTTTTTTCATTTCAATAAAAACATATAAACACACTTTCACACGTTCTCTGCTAGCATTTCCTACAAAATGTAACACACCCTCGCATATCCCAATGTGAAAAATAAAAGAGCCTGCTCTCCTGTGATTTTAATCGCATTACCAACAAAATGCCACCATTTTAAGTAGAGAAGGGAGCTGAGAATGGAGCCCAAATTATAGTCGGAATTTCTACCAAATAGTAACTATTTGCTTATGAAAGCACCCCTTCACTATGAAATGAATTGGTAGCTACTTTCAGACACATTTTGTGACGGACTATGATGAGTATGAAGAGAGCAGCTGCTTGAGGATTTTTTTTTTCCATGTGTGAAACATAAACTTGGTGGTTTTTGAGAGGTGTTCACTTACCACATGTTCCAGAAGCCGCCAAATGCTTGGTTTGTTCCAGTCGTCATGTTCTCCGAGCGAGAATTAGTAAACGTCCAGTCACAGTGATGATGGCTTTCCATCGGTAACTGCCCGGTGAAGTCCAGTGAGACGAGGGGGCGGGGCCACGTGTTGATGGCTTCTGTAAACCAGAAGGTAGACATAGTGAGGAGCAAGCACATGCTCAATCGCAAATAAATTCAACAATGAGATCAAGATGAATTGTAATTGATATGCTGACTTAAATGGAGCAATACGGGTCAACCTTTTTTTTCGAAACATATTGTGTGATTGTTGGGGGATGGAAAAAAGGAATTTTGACTAGACCTACTTAGGGTTCACTTTTCCTTTCTTTGGAAAATATAAGATTTCTTTCAGAATATGACTATTTAGAAATGTACATTTATTTATATATTTTTCTTTTAAAATAGTATGTTTTCTAAAAAAAAAAAAAGAGAGAGAAAAAAATCTAAAAACAAAGCTATTCCAAACAAAATGAAATATTTTTTTTATCGTGAATATAGAAGTGTCATTAACAGTGGTCCACCAACTGAGGGCGACACTTACCAATGACGCAGCCAAAAGTTTGTTATTTTCACGTTGCTTAAATTCAACTCGTCCTGCCTGAAGCTGAAATCAGCACGTTCTCACCTTCTCCACTGTTTCACAGAAAAGGAAACATTCTTCTCAGTTTCGAGTCGGACCTCCGAGTAATTTTGACACATTTTATTTTGCAGAAAGAGGATACATAATATTACCACAATTTAGGATTTCCTCCAAATGAGGTGCCTTTTTTTACAACAGTTCTTTTCATTGATAAGTGGATCAAATTGGACTAGAGTTGAATGGAATGTCGAGATGACCTTTTTTGCAGAAAGACGATCCAACATTTTCTCATGAGGATTCTGTGGAATTAACATGCTCTATTGTTTATTTTTGCTTAAGGGAGATAGATGCAGTATAATATGCTACGAAATACTTGCTTCAACTTCCCACACAACTCAAAACTGTGTTTTTCAGTGAGAATGCAGTAGGATTGCCTATAAAACATTTTTTTGAAGGCTCTCTCTTGATTATCCAGTCAGAATCATTGTTTTCACAATATAATAACAGTTCCTACAAAATTTAACAGACTTTTTAAAGAGGAAAAAATTTGACCCAAATATTCTAGACAGGCAAACTTCTTCGAGAGATTTGGTCTGAATGCCTCCAAATTCACAAATAGCAGAAATCTGAGTGACACAAAATGTCCAAACATTTGAGTCTGTATTATTGTTAATTGGAATGTATAGAAGAAAAGATTCAAATACCAACGTACATTTTCCAAACGTTATTAAGCTGATGCATTTTGGGTGTGGCGGCGAGTGAGACCCCCCCTCAAGTAGCTCAACGTGATTCCTGATGATTCCCGAGTGGTGAGGGGGCTGGGCCCGGGGAGCTGCTCTAAGCCGGGGAGAGAGAGAGAGAGAGAGAGAGAGAGAGAGAGAGAGAGAGAGAGAGAGAGGGGTGTTTAAGTTTTTTCGTCTCCTGACTCAGACAGACTGCAGCGGATAATGAGAAACAGATCTCTGACGGAGAGGAGAAGGGGGAGGTCGAGGGGGCTCATAAAGTGGGGAGAAGAAAAAGAAGGAAGGGGGGGACGGGTAGGGGGCGGTGAAGGAAGGAGGACAGCCAAAAAAGGGGGGGAGTGATGCGTTCAGGGCCCTGGTGGTCACACGTCAAACTTGAGGAGAGGAGGAGGATGTTGGGGAGAAGGCGGGGGGCTCTGATGACTGACAGGCTGGGTCACCCTATAGGGACGGAGGGACAGAGCCGCAGAACCCACCCAGAGGCAATTAAGGGTAAAGGACGACAAAAATATTTCATCAACTTCTTTTACCCCCTCCTCCTCTTCCTTCTCCGCCTTCTCCTCCTCTTCTGTGTAGCGTGAGGATGAAAGAAAAGACTGACGGGGGGAAAAAAATGCAGTATAAGCGAGGCATCAAGTTTGAAGAAGATTGGAAAAGAGCGGACGTGGTTTGCGTCATGACGTGCAGTTAAAGAAGAGAATCCCCCCTGCCTTCCTTCCTTCCTTCCTTCCTTCCTCCTCCTCAGAAGAAAAAACTTTTTCAGGGGGTAGACTCTCTTTACAGATGGGGGCCGCGCCGGGCTCCGGCTGGGAGGAGGGCGAGTTCGACTTCAAGCTGGTGTTCGAGGAGGACACGCCGCGGTCGAAGGAGGAGGGTTCTGGCTCCGTGGAGCCCGCTGACAGCAGCGGCAGTGTGGGTCAGTCACAAGCGCTACTCGAGTAGTACGTGAAAGAAGACCTCCCCGGGAGGTCTGACATGCATGGGAACATATACGTGCATGCGTAATGTGTGTGCATGCAGACTCAATGTGGTTCTAATCCCATTGCGTGCGTCCGAGTTAACAGCTGCCATGTGGGGATGGAACTTCCACACGCTCAACACACACACACAGTGATGCCTTGAGATACCACTTTGAGTCATTGCGTGACCAAGACTTGGACTGTTGTCATGGTCCTCTTGGACTCTTCCACAAAGAGATGCTGAGCAGATGAGGGCAAACTCCTGGCTTCGAGCCCATAAAGTTGGATTGAATCCGACTTTGGTGAAGAGAGTGGGCAGAGATGTCAACCAATGTTGGCTCTGATGCTTGATCCAACCAGCATGTCGTAGAAGAGTCTGCTGGGATGGGATGAACTTTACCAAGTCCGAGCAGACCATGATAAGGTGGCTCAGGCATCTGGTTAGGATGAAATGTTTCAGGCAAGAGATACTGTCTCTCCCAACTAGCCTGGGAATGCTTTGGGAAGGGCTAAAGGAAATCGCGGCAGTGTGGGCTTCCCTGCTCAAGCTGCTAGCTACCCTGTGACCTGACCCTTGATAAGTGGAAGAGAATGGCGTTGAGAGCATGGTCATGGAAGTTGGAACAATTTATGCTTGGAAATGAAGGCCCCACTGTACTCAGAAATGGAGACACCCAAGCAGCATTAGAAAAACCAAATAGAATTTCAATTATTTTAAATGGGGGAAATGGTACAACACAATGATTTAAGAACACATTGAATTGAACCTTACTGAATTGGCTCCAATTATCATGTTTATAGACATAGTAATATCATGTATTTCCTTTGGTGTATTAGTCATTTTTTAAAAATTATTTTGATATTTATTCATAACTTTTTATTTCCAACAGTCAATTTGAGATTTTTTGAGTGTCTTTGACATTGTCTCTTCAATAATTATTTCTCATATTTTCAACTTTTCTTATTTTACTTTTTTTTTTTTTTTAACCTGGAACGCTCGAGAACTGCAGCAGCGTTAATGACTTGGAAATATTGTTATTGCCAGGAAAAAAAATTCTTTTTCCCCCACCTTAATTGAGTTGATGTTGTGTGTCAACGTTGGCACACCCCCAAAGTGAAAGTAAAACAAAACGACAGGAAGTCACGGTGTGAATAATCACCATTAGAGAGAAGATAATTAGCGGTAGCGTCGTGCGAGTCAAACGCACGTTTCAACATTTCGTGAGTGCTGAGAGTCTTTGTTGCCAGCCCCCCCAAAAAAGTGACGTGTGTGTGCGCAGCGGCGATTGAATAAATGCTTTCCATATGACTATGCGAAATTATGAGAAGGGCCTTATTATTTATGGGACATTTATACTTATCTGGTAAAATGAAGTTTGACATGTGGAGCCAGATTTTGGGTCTTTTTTGTACAATCAAACTATTTCTATTGAAGTGAAAGCAGACGAGGGTTGAGCAACAACTTATTTTTAACGGTTGGTACATTTTGTTTTGGCAAAGAAGTTAACAACAACAAAAAAGCTCAGGTTTAACGGAGCAGAAAATACACTTAATGAATCTCCTAGTCGTGAAAAAATAGCTTAGTGTGCGTAAATTACCAACAAAATGGATCATCTATGCCATCAAAACATTCCAAACGTGTCTTTTCCCAGAAAATATAGACAGTGTATAAACACTTTCTATATCCCTCAGGAAACTAGATACACTAGACGCTAATGTAAGTCAATTGGCACTGCAGTAATGTGAAATGACTCCAAAACAGTGCGTGACTCACTCGTATGGCAACAATTAGCTTCCAACAAACCAAGTCAAATTGACGCATGGCTAACAATGATGGAAATGAATACAGTTGCCACATAATGATGTTTACAACAATTCAATGGACATATAATGAGGCTTTCTCATGCGGCATGTTGCTGAGGGCATGGATGAACATGGGAAAAATCTTTACATACTACAACCAGCCCCGCACAAAATAAAAAGTTGCACATTTTCTAATTCTATCGTTTGTACTTTTTTTCTATTTCTGATCTCCCTCTTCAATAATCAATGACAGACAGCCACAGTGCCACCTCTAACGCGGAGCGCTCCAGAGTCAGCATCCCAAGCCCGCCATCCTCGGCGAATCAGCGGGCCGGGATGCATTCCCCGCCTCCGCGGAGAGTGCCGGCCAGAGAATTCAGCGGGACCTATGAAAGCCTGCCGGCGCGCTCTGTTCAGGTAACAAAAACGTAGCCAAATTCAATGGAATTCAAAAAACAAATGAGTACAAACTGTGCCTGAAAGGTTTCAGAGTCCCGCGTGGTGGAGTGTCCCAGCATCCAGATCACCACCATCTCGCCTGAGGACGAACCAGCACCCAATCTCTCCTGGGACATAGAAAGTGGCAGCAGATGGGACCGAGAGCGCCTCTATCTCCCCCTGCTGGACCCCTTCACCTATCGAGACAGGTGCCCCGGCTCGCTCAGCCCCAGCCCTGCCTCTAGTCCCTCGTCCCGGGGCTGGCTAAGTCCGGCCTCCAGCTGCGACTCGCTGCTGGTAGAAGAAGAGGAGCTCAGCGAGTCCACGCTTCATTTCGGGCTCACGCCATACTCCCGGCCGACTTCGCCCGGAGGAAAGAAGCGGAGGAACTCACCCCTCGCATCCCCTTGCACGTCCCGCAGGGGAAGTTACTCTGAGGAGTTGCAGGGGGGTGTCGTAGAAGGGGGAGACTCCAGCCTTCTGTCACAAGATTCGCCTGGCAGCTTTGAGCTCAGTGTTCCACAGAAAACGAGGAAGACATCTATGGAGCAGGTATCGGTGGCCGCATGATTAAAGAGTTGCCTCAAACCGTTTAACCCTATCTAACGCCTAACTAATCCGATACCAAACCCAACCTTACTCAACCCTAAAACCTCAGACTCTCACCTGAAACTTAAATATGGGGGCACACCGTCTGTCTTTTAGAACCAATATCCCTTGATGCCTTTTGATTTCACCTTGATCCAACTTTGATTCCTACAGTTGTCTCCAAGGGATCAGGACCAGGTCTCTGGGCAACAGCAGCCAGAGACCCTGCAGAACAGGAAAGAGCCTCCCTCAATGAGTATGGACTATCTCTCTGTGCCCCCTGCTCTGGCTTGGGGCCGGACCAGAGCCAATTCCCACAGTTCTCTTTTCAGGTAAGGAGTCATCATTTCACTTCAACCACAGATTAAGATGAATCCTAAAATCTACTTTACACGTGCAACCTTGTCATATAAACGCACGCAGGTCCAATGCCCTGCCACCACTCGACTGGCCCCTGCCCTCCCAGTTTGAGCAGTACGAGCTGCGCATCGAGGTGCAACCCCGGCCCCATCACCGAGCCCACTATGAGACTGAGGGGAGCAGAGGAGCTGTCAAGGCCACTCCAACCGGACATCCGGTTGTCAAGGTGACACCGCTCGGCTTGTGGAAATGACGATGATATATGTGACCCATCCGCTCATCTCAAATTGCGTTTCTCTCTGCAGTTGTTCGGATACAATGAGAGAAAACCACTTTCTCTCCAGGTTTTTGTGGGAACTGCGGACGATCGCTCTATCAGGCCGCACCCTTTCTATCAGATACACAGGTATTATGAAGCTCTCAGAAAGGTGATGATGATTTCATCTCAAAAGTCTTCTGATTTGGAGATGACCAGAAATCGAAACACAGAACGGGAATGGACTTGAGTTGCTCACGCAGAGGTTTTTCTTTTTTTCAGGGTGACAGGAAAAATGGTGGGCACCACCAGTCATGAAAACATCCAAGCGGGAACAAAAGTGCTAGACATCCCCCTCAACCCTGAGAACCACATGACTGCACTGTAAGTGAACTGAGATTCTTTTTGAAAGATGACATGAACCCTAACCCAAACCCTTAAACACCGCAGCATCGACTGCGCTGGGATTCTCAAGCTGAGGAACTCGGACATTGAACTGAGGAAGGGCGAAACTGACGTTGGGAGGAAGAACACACGTGTTCGCTTGGTCTTCCGCACCCAAATCCCTCTGGCACCACCTGCTCTTCCCCCTGGCCGGGTTCTGGCCCTACAGGTGGCCTCACTGCCCATCGAATGCTGTGAGTGGTAGATCCCATGGGTTTGCAAGTGGGAAAAAACAAAAGCCTGATTTTGTCTCGTGTCCGCCTCAGCCCAGCGGTCAGCGCAGGAGTTGCCTGTCATCGAGTCAATCAGCCTCACTTCCTGTTCGGTAGAGGGTGGCGAGGAGCTCCTGCTGAGTGGCACCAATTTCATGGCTATCTCTAGAGTTGTTTTCATGCAGAGAAGCACAGGTTGAGCAGAGAATCCTTTCAATCGTTTTTAGTTTCACTTTCCATCATGTTTGATTGGGGAAAATTGGTGAGTTTTTGATCCCACTCTGTCTTCCAACCCATCAGATGGTAAACTTCAATGGGAAGAGGAAGCCCACGTAGACCGTGACAACAGCAATGAGGTAGTTCTTGTGATGTTTTCTTTCTTAGAGTGCCCTTGACTTAGCAAACCTGCAAGTTCACCAGTGGTGGGTGGTGACTAAAAGAACAAAATCACGGATGCAGTATACTCTGCAAGGTGTCTGGGCTCTCCTTTAGGTTCACTCATCCAAGAGTGGGCTCAGAGTACTTAGAGCTGCTGCTCCTCTACATGAAGGGGACAAAGATGCAGTGGCATGGGCATCTGAAGTCCCCAGTCACTTCAGAGGACGTCGGGCTTCTGTGCTTAGGCGGCCAACCTGGATGATATTTTCTTTCTTTTGGCATCAATGTGTTGTTTCTTCTTCAATTAGTGTTTGCTGTGCACGAGGGTCCCGCCCTACTGCGACCTGTCTATCACTCGTCCAGTGTCAGTCAATCTTTACGTCTCCAATGGGAAGAGGAAAAGAAGCAGCACTCATTCCTTTAAATATGTCCCCAGTGAGTATCGACGTGGTCAAATAGTTGTCCAGTATAGAAGCTTCCATTTTCTGTTGTTTTTCCCTGCAGGCATGTTCAAGGAAGAGGACCCGCTGCTGTCCCGGCCTCAGACGCTGGATGCAGGGGTGGTGTGTTCTTCACTGGGGGGTCAGTCCAGAATAAGCCTGAGGTGCGACCCCATGGCCGAAGAGCAGACAGGGCTGGGCTTCAGCTTGTCCCCTTACCCATCGACCTACTCCCCTCCGTGCAGTAGCCTGGCTTACCAGGAGGAGTACAGCGCTGAGACTGTGGGCGAGGAGCCTCGTGGGATGGGCCCCACTGTGTCTGAACATCACCCCAGCTTTGAGAACCTGGAGCTGGGTTTTACCGAGCTCCTCCCGCCTTTGTACCTCCGTGGTTCACAGCCACCGTCCCCTTCCCCCTGGCTTGACTCACCCTACCTGTCCTCGTCACCCTCTCCCTCCCACTCCTCCTCTCTTAGCCCTTTCCCGGCCGGCAGCCCAATCTCCTCATCCCCTCTGCCTCCTGTTCCCACCCCACCATACTCCCAGTACTCTGCCTATCCTCAGGAGATGTGTCCCTCCCCTCCAACAAGCCAGAGCGCCTACCAGGACCTATGCTCAGTGCCTTACTCCCACTATGAGAGCTGGGACCCCTCAGCAAGGGTTCTTAGGATGGCTCACGAGGATGAGAGGGATGCCAAGGTTCAGGAGTGTCCTCTGGAGTTCACAAGCTCCACCGACATGCATCCCATCACATTTGAGGAAGGTGAATGAGTATTGTATTACATGATACTGTCTGAGTTTTTTTTTTTTTTTAAATCGTGAAGACATCAATTCATGACCATTTTGTCATTCTTGATTCACAGTGTCGGAGTACATTGGGCAGGACTTGCAGTCTTACCAGGTCACCTCGCACACGGAGGAGCAGCCACACTGATGATGTTATCATTCGGCATCATCCCTTTCGCAATGCACTCGCTATATATGCACAACTTCCTGCTCCACTTATCCCGTTTTATTACTGGGAATTGATATTTCCATTGGTACACATTTTTTAATGAAAGGAAAGTCATGTTTTTTTTTTTATTTCCAATAAATTATCTACGAAACGGAGTGGATTCTGTTTGGATTCAAAATGACAGGCCCATGGCTACCTACTGAAAAGCAAAATTCTTGGCTTGTTCAAACAGGTGAGTGTGTGCTCTCTATTATGTAATTGGTGTGTGCGTGTTTGTGTGCAACAGGAAGCTTAGTCATTCAATCAAAATTGCTTCCCTTCAGGCAGTGAACATCAAATGTGTCACAATAATGAAACTCATGCATACATGTCAGCAAAATTCAAAAACTCTTTTCATCATTGACTTGGGATTTACGGAAATAATCGCAATTGATGGTGTATGCTCAAAATAATAACAGTTTGATGCTCAGGCAGTAAACATCAAATGTGTGAAACTCGTGCATACATGTCAGCAAAATTCAAAAACTCTTTTCATCATTAACTTAGGACTTAAGGAAATAATCGCAATTGATGGTGTATGCTCAAAATAATAACATTTAGAAGACAAGCCAGGCTAAATGTATCTGCTCCGCAGCACACAAAGCTTGTCTTTCAGTTGAGAAGTATCATTTCAACATACTTGGACCAATAATGCAACAGTACTACTTTAGTACTTAGAGTTTTGGCACATTCTAGTGGATTTTTAGGGAATTTAAGGACAAGCACAAAAACAGAAATCTGTGAATTTTTCAGCAAATAATGGCCGATCGGTTTAAAACAGTTTAATTCATGGGATAGATGAATTTTCAATTGATATTTCTGGCCTCAAAAGTTTTTTGGGGGGAGTTTGTTTTCTTGATTTAAGAATTCAAATGATATCACACACCACACACATGTCCTTTATATTGCGCCTCCAACATATTTTCATAGGAAGAGGGAAGTGTACACGCCTCTATGCATGTCACTGCATGCGTTTGTCCGGTGTGATTCAGGTTACGAGTGCCGTAACATGGTAACGCTCACAACGTAATAGACGGAGCACAAAGCAGGACAAGTGGAATATTTTCATTTGGGCAAAAATTGTATCCTGGAAAGGTCAGTAACTCTCATTGGAACTTGGTCTTCTTCCTATCTATTCAAACAACATTAGCCTTTCTGACATGTTATTCATTTTGTTTCGCATAAGCATTGGCACATTTTTTGTATATCATAAAGTTGACAAATCAGGTTTTCTGATCATATTAAATTCATACGCGGAGAAAGTGTGTTTGTAATGGATTGCCGATTGAAATTAGTGTCCTAAAAAGAAGATTTAAGCTGTTTAAAAAATGACCAGATAACACCAGGTAAGCATTCAAGCACACTTCTGATTATAAAAACTGTTAGTAATTACATTAGTTCCAATAAATCTATGCGCTGTTACTAAATCATTGATACGACTAAGTTTTTCTTTGCATTTAATGTACGTTTCGGTTGGTCGTGGGGTCTAACTTGGGCATTGATCTTAAATTAATTGTGACTATAAAACTATTGGTTGTATTTGACTTCATGGTTGCATCAACGGTATAATGTCATCAATGTAGCGGCAGACATTGCAACTGGAAATTCTGCGGCTGCGTGTTTTAGCATGCTGAGCTAGTTTGGATTCAGACTCTTGCATTAATATCTGCTGGTAGGTTACATACAACAAAACATACCAAAACCTTTTTTCTTATATTATTTATATTTATTATATTATTTAAGATCAAGTCAAAAAACAAATGAAAACCAAATCAAGAAAACATCAAGTTCAGAACCCCATCATTCACCATGTGCCTAGAACCTGCTAGAAACAACATTTTAAAAAAGTACCAGTTGAAAACCGAATTAAAAAAAAAAAAAAAAAAAAAAAAAAAAAGATTAGAACCAACCAAGATCCATTTCAAGAACCAAGTAAAACAACAAAAGTCTAACCCAAGTCCAGGAACTACTACCGTGTAGAAAACCAATTTCAAACCCACAATCAAATGCCACAAGAAACGAGAAAGTGGCTATGGATCATTTGAATGAGGCCACGGCCATGCTTTCTCTTCTCTTCTCCTCTTCCCAGCATGAACAACCTAAGCGAGGTGATCAGGCACTCCATGGCCGAAGAAGAGAACCCCGAAGACGACAGCGTAGTGAGCAATGACTATTCCACCACGGTGGGCGCTCTCATCCTGAGTCTGGTCTTCCTGCTTGGCGTTCCCGGCAACCTCTTCATCGTGTGGAGCATCCTGGCTCGCGCCCGCCGTCGCTCCGTCACCACGCTGCTCATCCTCAACCTGGCATGCGCCGACGGCTTCCTCATGGCGCTCACCATCTTCTTCATAGTCTACCTGGCCAAGCAGACGTGGGTTTTCGGCACGGCCATGTGCAAGGGTCTCTTCTACCTGTGCAACGTCAACATGTACGCCTCCATCTTCCTCATCACGCTGATGAGCGTGCACCGGTTGGTGGTGGTGGTGCTGCCCCGCAGGACGGCGGCCAAGCTCACCAGGAAGGTGGTGCGCCGCGTCATCATGGGCATGTGGTTGCTGGTGGCCGTCAGTGCGCTGCCCTCGCTAGTGTTCCGGGACGTCCGGGAGGACAAAGACGACAGGAACAAGACGCGACACGTGTGCGCGCCCAACCACACGCTACCTCGATACGTAAGCATTCTTAGCCAAACGTATACCGTATCGTTCTTCATTCACTAAAGACGATTACATCTTTGTTGAAAATGGACTTGTTGGTAAACAGTCAATTGTCTTCAATCAACCGAGCGTACTACTTTTTTCATAAACAGAACATTTGGAGTCTTCAGAGAACCTGAGACAATTCCGTCATCAAGGAATCTAATGTGCTCGACAATTCAGTCTTCAATGAACCGAATGTACATGTTTTCAGAAACAAATACAGACTTAGTCATTGATGAACCTAGAATACACACACTACATTTTTATAAACATTAGAATTTCTACGGTACCCGTTTAGAAAACACTCAAGACTGTCAACCGCTAACAACGAATCTATCTCACCATTTGCAGGTGAGGTTTCAGTATTCTTTTGAGACAGTGGCAGGCTTCATCCTGCCTTACGCCATCATCATCACGAGCTACGTTCTCATTCTAAGACGCCTGAGACAGACCAAGTTTCGCCGAAAGGTTCGCAGTGAAAATCTCATCCTGGCCATCGTGGTGATGTTCTGTCTCTTCTGGTTGCCCTACCACGTCATCAACATGATACAGGTTTGACTAGTTTTTACCTCGTGATTGTCATACTTTTAATTGATTTTTTTTTTTTTTAACTAATGCTGACCATGTTTTGGTCTGGTCTAAGGTGGCAGCTGAGTGGTACTCGGAGGGATCACCCAGAAGGGAAATGTGAGTAGCAAAACTAAACAAAGAATTGGTGTCAAACTGTATAGCAAATTGCTAGGTTTTGTTGAGAAGAACAACCAAGTGTTCCGCTTACCTTAGACCTTCATTACTCAAGCTGCTGCATCTCCCCACAGTCTGGATCACATCTACCAGTCGAGTCGTGCCGTGACGTCGGCCCTGGCCTTCATCAGTAGCTGCGCCAACCCAGTCCTGTACACCTTTGCTGGTAAATCGTACATCAAGAAGAACGGCCTGGGCTTCATGGCGCGCCTTTTCGAGGGGACGTCGCTGGACCAGGCGGCCACCAAGCGGAACAAGGACGTAACGCTCAGCAATCCCGACTCTGGCGTGGCCTCCTCATCCGCACAGAATGGACGATGAGGTCTGAAGGAACTGACAGGCTTGAATGGAGAGCAAACAAAAATGCATGTGGAACATTGTAGTCATGGAACAGTATCTAAAACATTGATGTTTTTGTAATTCACTCACTTCTCAGTGTGCTGTGTGATATCCTGAAGTGTGTTGTGGGAAAACCCCCAATTTCAACTAAAAGAAAAAAACTTTGCCCATGGTAAGTACCGTGCTACAAAAAACTAGTCAAATTTGTAGCATCACCAGATTATGATAAACCCAAACGGTTGCTAAATGATTTTATTTGAAGACAAACATTTCAGAGGAATTGTTCAAGTTCATCAAGTCTGATTCAACTACTGTATGCAATAAATATTTGATGTTGAAGTTAGCAAAAGTAGTGTTTTACTTTGCTCAACAATGGCGTTTGTTCATACTAGATAACTAATGACATGGTAATATTCTACAGACATTCTGAAATGTGCTTTGTATTTGACATTTACTTTCAACTCACCCGATTGGAATCCTGCCCTGAGAAAAATCATGCAACAGTTCACAAATCAAACACCACACAAGTTTCAACACAAACTCATGTTTTATTGGATGCGTTTTACTGTAGTGTATGCACAAAACAAGTTATTATGCAATACTATGTAGTATTGGGGGAAACAAATTAAAGGGGGGGGCGCGTTCATCTCAAACTTGCCTTTTCTTTAAGATAGTTCTAAAATTAAGTTCCCCCCCTTGAAAATCGATCTTAACTTTGAGCTCATAACCCATCTTTACATGTAGCATAGACAACCATCAATTGGTGGCACTGGAATTTCAAAAATACGAGCGTGGAGAATAGAACGTTAAACACAATGCACCAGGATACATACATACATACATCTCTGGAATCCAACCTAAAAAATGGGGGGATAAAGAAGAAATTACTACATGTAAATTCTGTCACGCATTTAAACATGCAGTGTGGAAAGGGCCATTAGAAACTCACCTCACTGTGAATGTAGGGAACCTAAAACACACACACACAAAAAAATGGGATTTTATTGCCATTAGAAGCAGTCCAGTCAGAAAACAAGTACACCTTAACGCCATGTGAGGTCAAACACGTCAGAGAAGTGAAGAATAATCATCAGACTCAGCTGAAACACGGATTCACATGAAAGTCATCATTGAATGTTTGACCAAATAAAGAATTTTTTTTTATTAATAGATAGTATTTTGTTTGGCTCGTATCGAAACAGTCCGTTATGGCAGGTGGCATCTTACAAGAAAAAAAATCTGCGGTGGGTATCTAAATATGAGTGGCGATTTCACACAAATTCAAATGATTTACTAAGAAACTGATTCACTTTTTAATAGTGTACATAAAAAGCCGAAATGAAATCATGCTAGGAGTGGCATGAGCACCACGAGGTGAGCGAGGGCAGGCAGGCCAGGAAGCTCGCCAACAATTCAAAATGGAAATTACCACCAAAAGTAAATAACGAACAAGTTCATGAGATTTGAAGAGCAGCACGCAGTGGGACTTGGACATACCATGAGAGAACGTAGTCACCAGTCCGTCAAGCCCACAAGGAACGGAGTGGTAAACCTTGCCAAACGGGTACAAGAGAGAGAGCTAATGGAGTTACCCGCTTGTTTTATGTGGTCTCCGTGTCACGTGACTCTTGCGACCGCCCCCATACGTAACAATTAAAACTTCCGGTTTTAGAACGGACTACTTCCCTCCAGTGTAATTAAATATTTAATTAATTCCGTCATCTTAATAATGACAATAATAATAATGACAAAAAATCTTAATGTCTCAATGAATCAAGAATGAATGATTTTAAAATAAATAGTTCACTCGTTGTTTTAGTCATTTATTTCTTTATTCCATAGAAACACCATCATTTTGTTTTTAAAAAAATCTCACTGTTAAAGTGGGCTCAAAAGTGCTTTCATTTATTAAGCAGGAGACACGGGATGACTCCATTTTGGATTCTCTATGTGTTTTATGCCGAAAGGACGTCACACTAGAATGTCTTTGTATAAACTGTACACAAAACAATTCAGCAAAGGCACTATACATCATTTGGAATCAAACCTTTTATAAACAACATTGATGCCAAAAGTGCACACTTGTGCAACGTGGTGTCAAATCCACAAAAAGCAACACCTTGGAGTTGCGATGGTTCGATTTAGACCAGGAAGTGCCTTTCAAGTCTTCACGTCTTTTTCCTGTGTATTTCGGTTTCTCTCTCTCTCCTTCTCTCTCACTCTCTCTCCTTTTGTGCTTATCTTGTTCCATCTTTGATGCAACGTGCTTAAAACAGTCCTTTGGCCTTTTTCAAGTTGACCTGTTTCCACCCTGGTAGACGTTGGTATTCGTCCCTCTTCATCTCCAAAGCCTCCTGCAAAAGTACACATATGGTAGGCCGATTAACGACTCCAAATTGTCCTTACGTGTAAGTGTGAGAGTGAATGCTTGTTTTTTTTTTTTTTCAGAATGTGCCATGCAATTGGCTGGCAACCAGCTCCTGGTGTCCATCTCTGCGGCTTGTTGTTTTTCGTCATTCATGTGCTTCATTTGTCATGCTTCACTTTGTACACTGCAGTAGTGATGCATTCATTCATTCGTTCCTCGAGAGGAAAGTGTGCGTGAAAGTGTGACATACGTGCGTTTCCAAGACACAGTTTAGAAGACTTTAGCGCAAAGAATGCTAGGAAATCCGTGGCTGCAGATGACCACAATGCAACCCAGCGCACTTCCCATCAGTCGGTTCTTATATTTCAAGGGCGATCATCGTGCGCAGAAATGTGAATTGGCAGTTCGAGAAGTCAAAGGGGCAATCTTACCTCAATGCACCTAGTACTTGCTCTGAAAAGTGAGAATTAAAAGGGACATAATATGGAAAAGTGAGTTTTAATAATAGCGATTTGTGTTTTCTGCGTCTCAATTTCTGAATGTTACCAAATGATGACATCGCAAGATGCCAAGTTTAGCCTACCACCCCCAAACTGAATTTAAATTGATCAACAAAAGTCAGACCTCAAAATCACGTTCTGACAAGTAGATTTCCAGGCGGAGAGGGTCCACACCCTCCGGGAGGGGCCGGGCCCGCAACTGGTCCAGCGGGAAGGTGTTCTGACTGAGCCGGGCCAGCACATCCTCCACCAGGATGATCTGGTTGCACACCTCTGCTTCCTGCAGCCACAAAAAAAATGCCATTTAAGAAGAAGCATTCTGGCAACATCTGTATCGTTGACATTTCGTAGTATATTGTCATTTGGGTCGTAGAGGGCACGATTCAAGCTAGGACCGCCACTGAACATGACGTTACCCTCTCTGAGATCTCTGCCACATCCTCCCGGTGCTCCCAGCTGGGGAACATGTTGGTGAAGGTGAGCGGTTCTAGTCCAGCGTGGATGAGGTAGGACTTCTGAGTCTTCCTGTCACTCTTCTCTGTCAAAAAACAAAACAAAAAACACAACAATGTGTCATTGCTGTTGTGGACATTTGTCATGGGTGAAGGGTTCAGGGGATGTTTAGGCTCAGGAGGTTACCTTTGCAATACTGTAGCACCGTTTCCATGGCACACTTCCTGTCCACATCCCAGCGTATGCGAGCTGATCCAGTGCTCTCGCTGTCCTGAGGCCACCAGCCTTGCCACAGGTAGACCTCGTGGAAGTTGTCCACCAGGAACAACGCTGAGAAAGCCATACATGAACTAAAGAAGGGGAAAATGGATTGTGAGATGAGCCTCACCGGGTTGCGCCACATTGTAGAGCTCCTCCTGCAGGAAGGGCAGCGAGCTGACCAGGTCCGGAGCGCGGGACGGGTGGAAGAACTCCGTCGCCACAAACTCTCCTGAAGTGCTGGTCAGTTGGAAGAGCCGTGGAGTAAAGTTGAATTTTCCAGGGTCTGAGAAAGAAAGAAATCATATTGTCTGTAGGTGCCTCACTACGTTTGCCCAAACGCCACATTTTGTTCATGACTTCTCCCACTCCACGTAAGTGAGCCAATACTTTTGTCACTCCCTGTAGTAGGTGTCTATTAGAACAGTTCTTCTTTTTGGCTCACCCACTATACTATACATACGTGTCCCAATAGGTCTGTCCAAAGCTTCCATTTCAGGTGATGCACATTTTTGTCAAAAGGTCTTGTCACCTTGCAGCATGCAGTCGTAGGCCTTCCTGTCTTTATGACCCAGAGCCTCCCAGAAGCCCGGCGGCTCCACGCCCTCATCGCACTCGTGAATGGTCACCTTACTGCTACTGTGGAGTCCGGCTTCAAGAGGACACCTGAACATGAGTGTTTGATATGATTTCATCGTGTGATCAAACCGAGGTAATAATCTTAAAGAATAGCTATATTACTGTTCTTTGATCTTGAGCGCCGCTGTGCTAGCCACACTGCGGGTGTGCTCCTGTGTCTTGCAGCCATGCCACAGGTAAATGGCCGCCTTGTCCACGCCGAGCAGGACCATGGAGGCTCGGGAGCGCAGGCTGCTGCAGTGGCACGCCACTTCCAGTAGGTTGCCCTCTGCCGGCACCTCGCCGCGGACGCAGTACAGACGCCACTCGCCTAACAAAAGCCGGTGAATGCCACAAATGGATAGAAACGCATCATGGACTCAAAATATGCTTTTACTCTGGATGTTTTCTTCCTCTTCCTCCCGCTTTCCAGCATGGATGATCATCCCGCCGTTGAAGCACTGAAGGAAACACGGAGGCTCTTTGCCCTGCTGCACTTGCACCTTTTTAAGCAAAAAAACAACAACTCAATAATGACTCAATCAGCGAGTCACAAGTCCTGTGAAATTTACCTAGTAACAAGTGATGTGAAAAAGACTAAAGAGAGTCCCGTATGTCTACCTGAGCCCCTCCCTCCTCGTCCAGCTCAACGGTCATCAAGGCCGATGTTCCTTTCTCACTAACGGTAGAGTGTCGTCCTTGCCAGAAGAAATAGCAACATTTCTCCCGGCCTGGTCCGGTGCTCCTCACCTCTGGGTTATTTCTGCGTCCCACTGAAAGAAAAACACGACAGGTTAGAATCATTCAGTGTGTACGAGCGAGATCCAGAGCGACTTACCTGAGGTGCTGACCATGTACTTCCATTTCACCACGTACGCATCGCCTTCGTGGAACTGGCCGATGCTCTGGCGTGGCAAGCGGCTGTAGTCGAACTCCAGGATGTGCCACACGTCCACCGAGACGGTGCTGATCTCCTGAGTCCTCATGCGGTCCTCGGTCTCCACTGAGCCGTAGCCTCGGCCCACGTTGGCACCATCCAAGATGGTGGCGACGGACGACTGGAGGAGCGGCAGCATAAGGTTGATGTCGTACGGCAGGCACTCTTGCCCTGTGGACTTCTGGGAAAACAGACAAGCGAGCGGTGAATACTAAAGGTAGAAAGTCTTGACCAGTATGGTGGACAAAGAAAACCTGTTGTTCTGGTAGCTGCTTGCTCTCTTCCGTGGGCGATACTGGCGGCTTGAGTTCGGACCAGTCCAGAAACTTCTCTTTGAATAAGATGGTCTCGTTGTGCTCGGTCAGCCTGCCGAATATGGCCCATTCGGGACGGCCTTGGCCTTTCCTGTGCCAGGAGATTAACACACCGATGAAATTGTTCAAGGTGAACCACTTCTACTTAGGTTGTTGGTATCAGTCTTTCAAATGGCCAAAACCACATCGGGAGGAGTTCCCTCGAGTGCTCACTACAGCCCAGCACTCTTTTTTTTAGGTCTCTACGTGGCCGTCATAATCCAATGTGGACTACCTCGGTATTAGGGTGTTGCAGCTTCCAATGTCCAATGGGTTGATGTCGCAGCAGGTGTAGTCAAAGATACCATTCCAGAGATGTTTGGCCAGCTGAAAAGCCACCTTCCTCTGGGCCAGTGTCACCTCTTTGCCATGCCAAACATACACCTCACTACCAAAGTCCAACACCAAGACCTGGAACGAGCCACAATCAAAGTTGAACAAATGAAAATGTGAGCGTGGGATGCTAACACTAAGTATGGACATTTCAGTGAAAAGGAATGTCCGCGGTGACCTCCTTGGATGACAGCAAAGAGCAACGAGGGACCTTTCCCCATTCGTCATCGTCCGGCATCAGTTTGTCATCTATGAGGCGAAAGATGCAGTTGGTCTCCACGATGGCATTCTCAAAGCGCTCGTCCTCCTCCGGCGGACCGGCAGCTAATCACCGAGACAGCAAGCGTGTTGAGCTTTTTTCCATTTGTAGCTAAAACCCTGGATTACTTCTTACGTCGGTAGGCAGTCTGTCCCCCGAGGATGGTCCAAAACTCTTGTGAATCCGGACTCTGCACGTGGATTCCTTCCTCGATGGTCTGTACCTTGGTTGCTCTGCAGCCCAAGTCTTTCTTTGTTTGGATGAACGTGGCCAGATCCATAGCCTACAAAAAAGACATTCATCAATTTTCCTGTGTATGTAGTAAAAATGAAGTACAGATAACTATGAATAGACCTTGGCCCTCTCAATGACATTGGAGAACTCTCCTATCCATACAAAACAACGCTCGGGCGTCACCAGCAGGAAACAATCGCCGCTGTTCAGCGACGACGCTCGAGGTTCGACCAGTCTGGTCTGAACCTGGCGACGACCTGCAAGAGAATTCCTCGAATGAGACAAGAGCCCGGGTGGGTATCTCGAGTGAAAACCCTTCCTAACCTTTGATGTGCAGCAGCATGAGGTTTTTGTACGGGACAGCGCTGTTGTTAGATGTGGGCGTCTCGGCGATGTTGACGCTGCGTAAAGTCACTGTGCTGTAGTTCTCCTTACTGGACAGACCCGCCAGAGCCGCATCTGAATATTCGGAGCTTTTAATGACTGCAAGACAGAGGAAGACCAGTGTTGATTTGTTTTGGTGATCCATCGTGTCCAGATCTGCCCCATGGAACTTGGGCAAAGGTCAAAGTCCAGTCTTCATCTTTCTCTGAATCTGCATGGCTTCTCCCGAATGAAGTGACGTTAACAATGTGTCTCGTCTTACTCACTCTTATCGGAGGACATCCGCTTGTTCTCCAGCTGAGCCACGTTGAGCCTCTGCTCAGTGTACTCGTGTTGTATATCCTGGCGGGCGGCCAGCATCTTGACCGGGTTGCGGGAAGCCTGCACGTTCCTGGATGGACGCACGGAGCGCTTGTGCCTGACCACGGCCGAGGTCAGTCGGCCGGAGCCCTGCCGTGAGCCGAAAATGGCGTCGAAGTCTTCGCTGAGCTCGATACGCGAAGGCACGTTTGGGAATTGGGCCACGCGACGGTAGAAGTTACAAAAGATCTCGTCGTCCAGCTTCATCACCTCCTTAACCGCCTTCTCGGTGACTGTCAGGGTGCTCTCCTGGATTTCCGACACTGACGGAAAGCACACGACAAGTTTACGGAGTGACAAAAATGACCTAAAGCCAAACCATCTGTTTGGTTGATTGGAAAAATATCCTAACTTTGCAGTACTGTGAACAAACAAATCCCGAATATACTGTACCTTTACTGTTGAGGCGTCCCAAGAAGGTCTCCAACTTGTCCAGCTTTTTATCCGACTCCATGTCTTCTCTGGCTTCAATGTCTGCATACGATGGACAGAGAGCATTCAACACATGCATGGGAAAGATGCGCTACAGAATTCAAACGCACCCTCCTGAGGTTTCCCCACAACCGAGGAGCTGCTTTTAAGCTTGGTGGAGACGGGCGAAAGGATGGGCCCGATGACTGAGGAAGAGGCAGCCAGACCTGACAAAAAAAACATATGAGGGGGGGGGGGGTAAAATAACTCTCGGAAGTGAAGTCCAAAGTCTAAAAAACTGCCATCCAATAAATATTCTTCTGACCTTTCTTAACCATGCGAGCCGCCACGGTGTACTGGCCAGAATCGTTGGCCGCACCTTTGCCTTTGCTCTTCCAGGCGTCCTCTCGCATGGACATCATTTGCTTTCTCTCCTCGATGGTCATCTGGGCCTCCGTGTCTTCCTTTTGGACCGACTGAGCCTGAAACGACAACAACGTCGTCTGGAACGGTCATGTTGATCTTAGGTGGGATTTGTTAGGAATTGTTCTTCTGGAAGGTTTTAACAAAACCCAGACTAAAATGCCCTCAGAAGACCCAAGTGAGATTTGATGCTAATCTCCAACCCTAACTCCACCAAAGCTTACTTTGACACCTAACCATGTGTATGAGCCCAAACTATAACCCTAAAACGAACTTGAGCAAATGTGACATTAACTCTTAAAAACAACCCTGACTCTCATCTTGAAAAAGGTCACCTCCCGGATGAGAGCAGAAGATGTGATACACTCAAGGACGACAGCATACAGGATGTAAAAAAAGAAATCAAAAGTTACACACCAAGCATGACTGCCCTGCTTACCTGAGCGTGATTGTCAATGTACCGACACTTTTGTCCGAGGGAGAAAGGAGGAGAAAAAGTGGAGGAGAAGACAGGCTCCTGAGGATGGAGAGGTGGGAGGATGAGTGGAAGGAAGAGGAAGGAAGGAGGGAGGAAGGGAACGGATGCATGACCATGCATGTTAGATTCACGAGTCATTTTTCGACTTTACTGCCGTTTTAATCCGATCAAATTGCTAGATGAATCTGTTTTAAGATTTTGGAAAACAGCCATCTTCTGGTGTCTTTTGGGGTATATGGCCTTGAAACTGACTATAATATGGGTCTACAAATAACACAAAGCCCCGGAAAAAGCCATACAAGTGCTGTTTCACTCACTCAGTCCTTCAAGACACAGCAAGCCCCGCCCCCTAACTCACTCACTCACTCACTCACTCACTCACTCACTCACTCACTCACTCACTCACTCACTCACTCACTCACTCAGACATCTTCCCTGCCTCACAGACAACAATCCACGTAACACAACTGCAGTTGGAGTGTCTTTTTGGGCTTCTTGAGGTTTTTCCAAAATGTTGTTCCCTCGATTCTAAAAAGCCATGCCAGTGCTCCAAACATGCAAAGGAGCTGCATTGAAGCTGCAATTGTAATTGGATGAGGCGGGACCCACTTGACGCTGATTGGCTGAGAGGCGGGCCTTACCCACAGCTGATCTGACACTGCGGAGTGGTCATGGATGACCACTTCTTCCTCCTGTGGGTGGGGCGGTGCAGGGAGGACACAAAGGTGGTAAGAAATGGGGGGAGATTTGGGGAGGCTCATCTTGTCCATGGGGTTCATCATGTGACCAAATGAAATAGGCAGGCATCATGTCATAGTAGATGTGGTCTTTGTCGACCGTTCTGCACCTTCTTCTGATGCGTCGGCTCCTCCTCTTGGCACTGGGGTACCTCGGCGGACAGCACCTTTGCCACTTCCTGTTTTTTGTTGATCCGGTTCCTCCAGTCTTCCTCGCCGCTCTTCTTCAGCAGGGCCACTCTGACACAAATGCACAAACACGATTGAAATATACGAGTGTTAATTCTCAAAGGCTGTATTCTGCCTTGCTCCGCACAAACTGTACAACTACTACTCTTGTAGTTCATGAAAAGGCAATCACTCAAGGGTGATCATTCAGGTCACATCAAGCACGACTCAACTAGAGAAGCGGATCGAAGAGAAAGTGTGTCATCACTTCTCCCGAGTGAGTGCAAATGGCACTGGTGTCTAAGTCAGTCATTTTCAACAGACCATTTGAAAGCAAACCCAAACCTGAACCTTAACATCCAACCCTTTTCACTTTCCAAATGGTCATTTTGACCGACATGATCTGGCATCCTCACCTCTCCTTGATGGACATCTGTTTGCTGGACATGCCGTAAGGCAGCTGCTCCGCGGAATCCGTGGGGGACAGCGAATCAATCGAATGGACGCTGAGTTTGTTGTCGTCGTCGTCGCGTTGCTCTAGCGGCAGTGACTGAGACTTGGGCAGAGGTTGTAGGAAGCCCTGAGGTTTTGGCGGCGGCGGTGGAGGCACCTGGACTTTGGGCAGAGCTTGAAGGTCCGGTTGAACAAAAGGCGTGGGGAGGAGTTCCTGAGTTGTGGCCTGGTTTTGCTGGGGCTGAGTGAATAGTTTGGGATACGTCGGCGGGGACTGAGATGGCTGGATGTAGAATTGGTGCTTTGGTGACTCTGTGCGGGTCTGCAGCTGGAAGGTTTTGGGTGGACTTAGGGGAGGCTGAATCACAGGATGGCTCTGCTGGATGCTTGACGTTTGAGATGTTGTCGTGGAGGACACTTTGGTTATCAAAGGTCTCAGTGACGCTGTGCGATCCTGCCGGTCTGAAAGGATAAAACACAAAATGTGTGTCAGAACTTGGAATAGCACTTCAAACACCCCAACACTAAAGCCATGGGATACATTTGGCTAGTTAATGTCAGGACACGTTCAGACAAAGAACTGTCTGACACACACATTGCTACACAACTGATACCCGAATCTCAAAAGTGCTGATCTGCCTTGGCAGAGGTTACTCTGACCCAGTAACACCTATTCAAGTGACCCTGCTAATAATAGCCATATCATCAAACACAGTCAAGATTTCTTTTGTTCTTGCATAACCAGTTAGCATAATACGACTGGCCACCTCAAGCATAAAGCGTGTTGCCAGCTCCATCCATCCATCCGTCCATCCATCCATCCATCCATCCATCCATCCATCCATCCATCCATCCATCCATCCATCCATCTCTTGGGGGACAAAAGAATCCATGCGGAATGTGAATGAGATGCGTCCCAAATAAGCACAAACGCCCCTTCTTCGTGTACTGAGCAGGCAATGATGTGTGGAAGAACAATGAGGATAATGAGGAGAGTCCACCGCCCTTTCTCCGCTTTGTTCACACACTGCACTAGTCTCCTACCTGAGAATGGTTCTCGAGCGCCGCCGTCTCCTCCTGCCTCTTCTCCCAGGGGGCGGCTTCCTCCGCCTCCACGTCCTTCCTCCGCGTTTTTCTCCCGGGTATCGCCGAGGGCTCTCGAGCTGGCATGCGCCTCCTCCTTGTCAGTCTCCTCCGCCTCTGCCTGATGCCGGCGAAGAGTGCCGGAAGAAGGAGTGGGAGAGGGGAGACCCCCCGCTTTTTGTTCAGAGCTATGGGGGAGGAGCTTGGGGTGGCCTGGGTCCCCCACGCTCTGGGTCACGGAGAGGTACCGCAATGCCCTCTCCTGGTGATCGGAAGCGGTGGGAGCGGGCTGCTGTCGGGTGTGAGAACTCCCCTCACAAGCGATGCTACTGCTGCTGCATGCAGGCGTCACGGTTACCGTGGTGATGGAGGCATGGGAGGGAGAAGCTGCCACAGAGCGCAGCACGGAGGCGGGGAGGGGCTCTAGTTTGACTTGACTGCTGTCTTTTAACTATAGAGCAAAGAAAAAAATAGTAATCAGACATCCCCTGCCACCAACATGCACCCTGTTTCTCACCTCATGCTTGTCCAGCTAAACTAGCAACTAACAGAAGCAGTTGAAGTGAACAAACTTTCCAACACTGCTGTGTGTCGTATGCCACTGCTTTGGGATAGCGAATCTATGTAGGCGGAGCCAAATGGAGACGGCTTTTAATAAGCTCATTCGAGCGCATCCAATCAGCTTTCTGGACCTTACACGTTCTTCCTGCATGGACTCGATACGGTTGACTGAGGAGCCAACGGGAGGCTTATGCACCTGTGAGGACATCAGCTGCTTATTTATGGAATGAAAATAGTCCTATGGTTAAGGATATTAGGTTTTGGATGAAATTTTACGATGAATCTAAAATGTATGGTAACCTTGGGGGAATAGAATTGGACCATGAACAAAGTACCTGCTCCACTTCGCCCAGGGTGATGGGCTGTGTCTGAAAGCGGGCGAGAGCACGACGCCGGCGGGCGGTGTCGCTTTTCGGCGCCGCCTCGTCCGCTGGATGGGCGAGCCGGTTGAAGAGGGCCATCTTCTCAGCCAAACTGAGCGTGGATAGGTCGTCCCCCTCCGCTTCCGGGGGATCCTCGTCCTGCTTCTCCTGGACCTTCTGGGGGACTGGAGCTGCTTGGATACTGAGAGCAGGGTGCAGGTGTCAAATGAAGGTTTTCAACCATGGTTTGGGTTTTAAATACAAATACTGAAAGCTCGTCCATGAAGCTAAAGTTTGCTGCTTATGATTCATGTCGTATCAAGTTGCACAAGTCACTTGTTAAGTGTGTGTGAAATGGCTCGTGGAGGGTTTGCGCTTGTTTGTTTCTGGTGCCCAACATCTGACATCTGGACCTTAGAAGAATGTGAGGAATGCAGCAAGAGGGAATGCTGGGGATCATCACTGCTGAGTAATTGTGTAAACAGCAACTTCCATCCCCTATAAGGTGCAGCATGAGGGGAGGACGGCACATCAGCAAGGGATGACAGAGGAAAAGCTGCGTACATTCTTCATCACGTGGTCATATTTTTTCACGTGGTCATATTTTTTCATAAATACGGATTTGTCTGTGTTGTTAAGATTTGAAATGGAGTTTTGAGGTGAAGGTGATTGTTCTAAATTCATTTTCAAGCTTCGATCCTTTTTTAAATTTCAGGTTAAGACCAGGGTTAGGATTTTTCAAAAAGATTTCAGGCTTCAAACAAAATTTTGAGTTTTTAGTTCAATTAGGGTTTCAAATTAGCATTTCGAGCCACGTTCCAAATTATAAATAGTTGTGCTGCTTGCCAAGACAAATGATGTCTGACATATTCTTTTGCATTTCCATTGCATCTTTTTCATTGTTGTGTTACCTGATGGTGGTCACGGTGGTACTGACAACAGTTGAACTGGTGGGGCTGGCGCTGGCGCTGGTGCTGGTGCTGGTGCTGGCGCTGGTGCTGGTGCTGGCGCTGGCGCTGGTGCTGGTGCTGGTGCTGGCGCTGGTGCTGGCGCTGGTGGTGGTGTGGCTTCCCACAGTGTGTGATGATGTGGAAGGCTCACTTTTAAAATGGTGAAAACAAACTTAAATGAAGCTTGTTCTGAGACTCAGGATGATCAAAAATAATAGTAAAAACTCATCCAAAAAAATACAAAATATAAAGGTTCCTCACTGGTCCCTGAATTCTGAAGTGTTTGTACCTGCAAGCGTCGACCACTTCCTTGCTGGAGACGGGCTGAGTGTGTGAGCGGTCTTGGACCCTCCGCAGACGACGTTCCACGGCCGCGTTTCGAGATCGCGGCTTGGGAACGCCGCCCTCCGAAGTTTTCTCCAACTCCTGACGAGACAAAATGTTGACTTTCAGACGCAACGTGAGCTGAAGATGTGTGCGTCACTTACCCTGAAAAGAGACCTCTTGGCCGCCACACTCATCTTGGCTCGCTCGTCCAGTTTTTCTTCATCAACTACAAAAGACAAGAGTCCAAAAAAATGGGCTTAGGTTTTCAACTGAAAATTTGCAGCATGTGCAGGTCAGATGAGTGATCACCTTCAACATCTTCAAGCTGTGCTGGACTGAGATGGGACCTGTGTCACCAAACATTTCAATATCCAATTAGGATTTTAACGCCATCGAATATTCGCTGACGACGTCCTTTCTCGCACCTGTCAGTCTCCAGACGTTCCGCAGACGTGATGGGCTGAGTCCGACTCCTTTCGGACGTGCGGCCGTCCCCCGGCGTGATGTAACGCCGAGGCCTCCGAGCTGTTCTGTCTGCCCGGGAGTCCGAGCCACTCGCCGTGGGCTCTGATTCCATCACTGAGGACTGGTTGCTCTCACTTTGATGAACAAAGAATGAGGGAGAGTCCAAGTTCAGGTGAGGGTGCAAATGTACCAATCGCAGGTACCAGTTAGCCACATCTAGCATGCAATGGTGGAGGACCAAAACTTCTTTTTGACAGATAATCTCACACAATTTGACATTGTTAGCATTTTAAGACTGGGCTGGGGTGAGACTTCAAACATGGGTTAGTGTGTGAAACGAGGGCTTGGAGTCTGAGTTAGGCTTTCAAAGAAGGATCAGGTTTTCAAATGAAAGTTCCAAGACAGGGTTAGGTTCGGGTTTCAAATTACGATCATCACATTGCCACTAGGAAAAGACATTTTCTTTGAGTTTGGCTCCTTTGTTCCTTGGTTTATTTGTCCGTGTAAATACAGTGACAGAACCTCCATTTCAAAAGCACTTCACGATGACACCATGTTGTCATTTGTTGAGTTTAAGCAGGAGGCCTTGGGTCTCCTATTAGCATCCCAAATGTTAGCCTAGGTGGAGGTCTGCGTTCTTTGACTGCTCTCATTTGATATGCTCTGAGTTTTAGTAGCATCCTATTGCAGAGTTAGCCATGCGAAGGAACACGAAAAGAGCCCATGCTGGCGGACCTACAAGTCAAGCTTCCTGTTGGCATTCTCCAGGTACGAGTGTCGCAGCAGGGCTACCGACACCCGGGTGTCCAAGGTTCCCGTTTCACCATTGGCCACCCCTGGTGGAGGCACAGGCTTGGAGGAGGTCTCGTGGGTGGCGCGAGACCTCTCCCTCCGGAACAAGACAGAATGTTGGCTGATACCGATGTCTGACATGGAGCGGGTTCGCGTCTTGGCTTTAGGCCCTCCGCCTGCCTCTGTGCTTCTGTGCTTGGCCTGAGGTAACGAAGAACCTTTCTGAAGATAAACAGCCGAGTCGCTCCTCGGCAATTCTTGCTGCCTTTGCGGGTCCGAGACTTCATATTGTCGAGCCTCGTCGACTCTCTTCAAACGAGCTTCTGTTCTTGTCTGGTGGTGTTCCTCCTGAGGCTTTCTCGAGGAATTGGACTGATGCTGTCTTTGAAGATCTTCGTCAGCTTCTCTTCTGTTCTCTGTGGGAAGCACGAGCGACTCTGGACGGGTGACGTTTTTCGAGGCGTTCTCCGGGTGCACGGGTCTTAACACTCTGTCCTCACGAGTCTCATGACCCAAGTGACGGTGCCTCCCTCGCTCTCGGCTTTGTTCTGTGTTCCTTTCTCGCCTTCGCTCTCTGGGTGAATGCCATTCCTCCTCGACTTCCCGACTCGCTATCCTCTGTTCTGGACTGTTAGTTTCCCAATCCACATGTTTACTGGGATGTCTGTTAAAATCATCCGCAGTCTTTTCTCTCTTGCGGATCTCGGAGGGCAAAACCGCTTTCCGGCTCTTCAACAGACCTTCGGTTTGGACTTCTTCTTTGGAGGCTTGCTCGATGTCCAACCTTGCTTCCAGCCTTGCCTCGAGTCTTGCCTCCTTGTGGGCTGTGTAGATTTGGTCAGAGCTCACTCGTCTTTGTGGTTGAATCTCTGGTGGACTGTAGAGTTTGCTGGTGGACACAGGTAGGTTTTGGTGGTCAACGGCAGGGCGGTACTCTTGAGCAGACTGAGGGTGACTTGGCCAAGGTTGACAAACAGTTCTATGTTGGCTGTGTTCCGGGCCGACTGGGAGTGGGTTCTCCTGAGTCCAGTGTCTGGTTCTGTGGTGTCTGTCTGTGCTCCACTCAGGAAGCCTCTGTGTACTGCCTCTGATTCTTAGGGAAAGGAATGTACAAGGGCCATCAGTAAGTAAAAAAAAAAACTGCCTCAGAAATATTCAGCCAGTCAGATGATTAAATTCGGGTGTAAGGTAGGTGAACTGCAAACTGATTTTTGATCTCCATTGGTGGATTAATCTGACACACATGCTACCTATGGCAAATGAATCATCAAGGTAAGGACTGTTAGGAGCGAGTGAGTCGCAGCATCCACACTGTCTGAGGTGATTATGTGCGGTACAATCAGTAGAAGTTAATTAAGAAATGTCTTCATACTGATACCTCATACCTTGGCGGCCAACTGACGAGTGTCTTTGCATCGGCCTTTGTGTCTGTGTCAAGAGACCAGTCGCTTAAGGCTACGGATAATGTCGAACTGTCACGGATGCTTCTTGCCAGGATAGTCAACTGTTGTGTCAGGCTAGTGACTTCTTCTTGTTAAGTTCCGTGAAGATTAACCAAGGCGAGGGATAGGTGGTATGGGAGACCAGGAAAGGGGTGTGGAGTTTATCACGCGAGGTTCACTATTTACATTGGGTGTAGTGATGCATCAAATTATCTAAAGCAGCAACATTTGCACAATAGTGTCAGGAGGGATCATCAGGTATGCTGCGGGAAATGATCTCATTTCATATTATTGGTCAGAAAAAGATCATTTATTCAGTCCAAATCATCTTGATAGTGGTCTCTACAAATATGTATATGATAAACCAAGTTTGCAGTAGCTCTGTTCAGAAGAGGCTACCATAATCATGGCTTTGAAACTTGGTTCATCCACATCCCAAGGAAGAAGAAAGAGACCTCAGCCTTGAGAGCAGAGCAGAATGAAGGAGACATTTCATGAACTCACCCCTGCCTGTTGAGGATGCTCTGTGCCTGCTGCTCAATGAACAAATCCCCAGGCGAGATACCGTAACGGGTTGATGGCAGTGAGGCCCGACGAGCAGTGCGAGGTGAGCTGGGCACCGCTGCCAAGCTGTAGTCGTTGCTTGAATTTGGACTCTGCTCTGGATGCGTTGTATCGATGTGGGGGCGGTGAATAGGGTTTTGCCGCTTTTGCTGCTGCTGCTGCTGCTGCTGCTGCTGCTGCTGCTGATGATGATGTTGGGGTATAGACACGTGGTGCTCCTGGGCCCTGGTTTGAGATAGGTATTCTTGAGCGCCACCTCTCCAGTAGTTCTCCATGTTCATGGCTCTTTCCTGCTCTGCCAATCTGCTGCCTTGCGTAGGGGCTGGAGCTTGGTTTGTGTTGACTAGGCCTGCTGGAATTACAGGTGCAAGGTCTGGATGAGTCCTCATGTAAACCCTACCCACACCAGAGCGGTACGGGCCACCGGTTTCACGATGTATCGGTTCCGTTTGACGTCTATCTCGTCTTCCGGCCGAGTGTCTGTCGGCAGCGGCATCTTGGTCGAGTCGTGCGCGGTAGCGTGACGCGTAGTTCATGTCCGCTTCCTGGTTTAAAGGGATGCCGTACCGCTCCGACAGCTGCCGCCGTCTCTCGGCTTTGTAGCGGGCAATGCGCTCGGCCTTGGAATTCAGATCGGCCGGGTCCGAGGGTGCGTACGCGGGTGTCGTCGATGTCGATAGCGCCACAGGGTCGACGTACACCAACGTCGGCTCTGTACGGCTGACTCCTTCTCTAGACTGGCACTGCGGGGACGTCACCGGCCTTTGGGGTGCGTCCAGCTCCTCTTGACTGAAGTGCCTCACTGCAGTCGAGAGTAAGCGAAGACACGGTGATTTTTCAGTGAATCAAGTCCAGCAAAGTCCCGCATCAGCTCACCCATCACACAAGGCTCGGATGTATCCGAGGCCCTGGTGTACCGCGGTGGGTCCTCTTCTAGCATCCTGTTGGCAACCAAGCCGCCAGGCAGCAGAACTGGCGGAGGGTCACTTTCAATCCCTTCAAGACGCCGGGCGATCCTCTCCTTCCTGAAATAAAAGGCAAAGTCTGGCTTAAATAGCGTACACACATATGGATAGTCGTTGAGAATAGGAGCATTTTCTCTCCCTTCCTGAATACTGTAAAGTTCAAAAAGGCCCAATACCTGTTCATCTGGAAATCTGCTGGAGGCGCTCCCTCAAAGTATTTCTTCAATTCTGAAACTAAATGTTAAAAGTGTTTTAAGAAAATGGAGGACACTAAAAAAACAAGCATGGAGATTAAGATTCCAATTCGCACCCTTGGGAAGGACCACCAGGAGTTTGGCATCTGTATCTGAAACGCTCTTGACCAGGGCGGCCTTGTCGTGCAGGGAGAAATCACTTTGAAAACTAAACGTGAGAAGACCAAAAGAAAAAAAGTCAGCTGAAAAAAACCCTTAAACACCTGCTTAGCATCTCAAAGGGTTTATAGTAAATGACTGTTGACCGGATTATCTTTAAAGGGTGACACAAGGTGAAAGTGTCATTTAATGCTGACTGGCAGTGTGTGCTGCTGATATTATGTCTTTGTCTTGATGACCAAGTACAAAGAATTCCCCCAAAATAGTAAGCTATTGTTGTGTCGTTAGCTAAATTATCGGCTCTGCGCGGCTGGCAAATGATGCTTTGCTGTTGATAGGTTGCCAACCAAAATGCCAATATTGTCCCATGTCCGCATAGATCCATTTGAATCATCTGGGGTACCTTTGCTTAAAGTTGCCATTAGCCAGAAAATCATGTCATTGACTTGTTAAACATGAGTCTCTTCCCCTAGCTACCGTTTCTTACCTTAAGGCTTCTGTTGGCAATGACGTTGAGGTACAAAGTTTGCCCACAGCTTCTGATCCAAATCCTGCCAAGACACAACACTCAGTCAAGACCATAAAATAGTGCGAATGTTTGAAATTGGTGATGTTGGTGGATGTTTCAAATGAATACTTTGGACCCATGTTTGGATGAAGTCATACAAGCCGTACTAAATTGGTTCACTGTTACGTGTTGCAACATTTACCTTGAAAAATGTACAACTTTTATAACACAAGAAACAATTGTTGTTGTTTTTTTTAGGGTAGGTAGGAGGTTGATTAGCACTCCGCTCTACGTGCAGTCCGTCCATAGCAACTCCCCTGACGAGCAAAACAGTCTGTTGTTTCCCTTTTTGTCACAGGCAGATTCAGTTACCACTCCAGACATCACTAGAACAAATCTGGGTGGGTCTATTTTTTGGCCTCACTGAACCTTTAGTAGGTGACAAGCAGATTAAAAAAATGACACGATCCCAGGCTGTCAAAACCAATCATGTGTACTAAGCTTTTGCAATGTGTTCGGAAAGCCCCGTGCACGTCAAGTCAGTTCGGTTTTCCTCAGAAGCTGCCAAGCAGCCACGGAAGCTCAAAGCCGCCAGCGCCAGAAAACAGCTTAGCAGGCGCCAACTCGGGTTTTCACTGTATCTTTATTTTCTGCTAAAGCTAATTTGGGTCGCAAAGGAAAACAAGAGACCTGGTCACCTGAAAACAAAGTTGAGTGCACAGCAAAGAGTCGTAAAAAACAAAGCAAAAGTGAAACCAACGTGTACTGTACCCCGATACCATAAAACATTGTTTTCCAGTTTGAATCGGCCGCGATGATTTTTTAGGTCCTAAAGGACTCATCAACTGGAGACACCTGGTCATCACACCAAGCCTGGAGTTTGGGGCACGCCAGACATTTTGTACAAATTGGACCAAAGGTCCAAAAGCAGAAAACAGGACAACCGCCACCAGGCCTTACCTGTGCCGCAATACTGCACATGGTCGATGTGGTAACCAGATATCCAAGGGTTTCGAAACATGTTTAGCAGCGCGGATAACGGACGGCCAGAGACGAGCCGACGCCAACCGCCACCCGAGGGGTCACACCGCCACCCGCCAACAACACGGCCCAGCCTGGCCTCCAGGACTGGTCGCAATGTCACCAGAGTCGCAGAACGACAGCGCAGCGGGGCGCCAAAGCTGCTCAGCGGCCTAATCAGATTACAGTCAGAAATTAGCCGTGATGATCAAAACAGCGAGACAGGGGATTGGATGCAATGTGCCAGCGAGGGTGGCTGAGTGTACGTATGTTGCTTCCCAGGCCACCGACTGAAGGTGAAGCTTCATGCGTATCAATTCGCTTTAGCAGTCGAACACATTTGTGCCATCATCTTGTCTAAGATTGTGTGATAAGAGCTTCCAGGCTTTCACTGAGTTGAGCTGAGTTTCAAGAGTTGTATTGCTAACTCTCAACTCAATTCAACTCAAGTCAACTCAAGCCAACTCAACTGATTTCATCTCAACTTTATTTATAAAACAACCACATCTGCATACAAAGGGTTCAAATAGAAATAAGACTTATGATTGATTGATTTTGCATTCTGTAGATGCAAAAGATTTCTGCACAATGTGCATGTGCTGAAGTACAAAAAGTAGCCTGGTGTCAAATCACACTGTTGACTCTGATGCTTTTTCTCACCCTTTCACGCAGGCAGCACGCTGGCTCGCACGCTCGCACGCACACTTGTCCCAGACGGCTGTCCCCTAATAAGGCAACGTGTGTTGTGAGTGGTTGCTGCAAAGTCACCCTGTCTGTCTGTCTGTCTGTCTGTCTGTCTGTCTGTCTGTCTGTCCGCCAGCACAGGCTTGTATTTACAAGACGGCAGCCTGCCTTGTTGTGTCAAAAGCTCCGTCCTGCTCTTTCAATGTTGTTGTGGAGTGTGGATGTGGGATTGCGCAGCCCATATTATCTTATGCAATAATGGCAACGCCGTGTTGTCGTTCCAGGTAAAGTATCAGCTATTTCATCATCAGCATGGTGGAGGCCAGATGTGCTGTCCTCACTCCGGGTATGCACAAGCAGCTGCTGTCATAATTCCATCCATTCTCAACATGGCTTTTCCTGTTTAGGGTCATGGGGGATGCTAACCCCTATCCCAATGGGCAAAAGAACTGGTCGCCAGCCATTCTCAGGACACACAGAGACAAACAAGCAGTCACACCCCACATCCACATTGTCAGTGAATGGGAACCCAGCCCAGCCCAGCCCAGCCCACGCTGCTCGTCAGGCAAAACAAAATACATAACGGCTGAAGTCTTTTTAGCAAAGTTCCACATGAAACCTGCAAACCGATAAGAGGACATTTGAAACTTTCCAGTCAATGAAAGAAAGATTTTCAATATGGACAAATTACATTCATAATATATGCTCTTCCCATGCAGTGCTCTGTCTGTTCCATCAAAACTACCATTCAAGGATGGCCCAAAACTGCTGAACATTAAACCAGAAGTGGTTGGGATTTTTTATTTATTTTTTGCATTATTTCACAAAAATGAACACACTCAAAGTGAGGTACTATTTTGTCCATATCATTCGTCTGTGGCAATCCTGATGGGCAGAGCAGGTGCTGGCGTCATCCTGGCCGCCGCAACTTTCAGCACAAACAACGCGCTGTGTGACGAGCCAACTGCTGTGTGAGAACCACACGTGACGTGCTCATGTCATGATATGGTGATGTCACTTGCTCAAGTGCATTACACTTGGCAGAAAACGTTCACTTTTTTGAGACGATAAAGACATTTCAGTGGGGGATTGTTAATCTAGTTTATGAAGAAAATTACATTAAACTGAAGAAAACAACGTGTTTTTTTTATTTAAACTCGGTCTTGTTTGATTAGGAGTGTGATGGACACCAATTTGCTTATGTCTGAATGTTATTTCATGAAACCCTGAATGTGCACAATTGAGAGCCCTCAATCAGGTAAGCCAATGGAAAAAAAAAAAAGTAAAGTTGGAGAAAAGTTGTGCATAAGTGAGTAAAGCATCTCCCACATTCCAATTGCTTCTGATTTAAATGTCAAGACAGGGAAGGATGACCCGGCTGGTGCTGTACTCACATGCAGGACAAGTCCAGGGTTTGCGGATTCCTCTTCAGGCGCTGCACAAACTGCCGATGAGAGCAGGTGAAACACAATCAACATACAGTGCAGCGTCTTGGCTTTGTGCTGTCTGGAGAAATAAATCCATAAAGTTGAAGTTGTTGGGCAATATTCACCCAGGAGCGAGTGGAAGAGGTGACCCACCGGCGGGGAGGGGCGCTGCGTCGTGCTGGGTAACCCTACCTCGGGGCCCACCATGTATGGGCTCAAACCTGGATCGGCCGGCGTCTGCCATAAATAGCCGGGAGGAGCCCGGTGAGACCCCCGGCCAATGGGCTGCTGGGCCGCCCGAGGGTCCCCACACCCCCCAGGGGCAGGCGCATGACAGGAGGGAGGGATTAAGTCAAATCTCAAACACATTGCAGTCAGAAGTGGGATTAAAGACAGACAAACAGGCACAGAAGGTCGCTTCAAGATGGAGCAACATCCGAGTGCATTTGCTAATTGAATTGTTTGCTGTCAAGAGTCCAGTTGGGAAATCTCTGTTCGTCCTTTAGTGCCATCTAACGGTGATGCACTGCTTAGTCAGTGAATCGTTTGAAAATGGAAGGCCGAGATGTATGGATTGGAATAGTGTGGCTTTCCCATGAATGAATAGCATTGGTTAGGAACACATCTACGTACAATAGTAAACGTAATTGGAGCTCGTTTGTTTTTTCAGCAACTAATCAGTACCCACGATTGAGCTATCGGTTTGAAAAAGGTTGCTTCTTGATTGATTTACTGGATGATTCATTGCTTGATGAATTTCATGTTTCACATCATGATTTATAAAGGACAATCTTCAAAAGAAAATGCATCAAATGTATTCAATTAAATCTGAAATCAGTGCAGGAAGGCCACCCTAATGGACGACGGGCTTCTTGAAAGCCAATGGCCGCTCTCCAAGCCGGCAAAATGGGCCAACTTGTCCAACACTTTGATGGCACACAAGTGGAGAGCAGCGGGATGGCGTCACCTGACTGGACCTGGCTGGACTGCACAGACCTGCTAATTAGTCCAATGTGGGCAACAAAGAGACAAAAAGGGAGAGAATTTCTCTGGGAGATCAGTTTGTATGCAAGTGAGAAAGTTGGAGATGTTCAATGCCCAATTGATGAGAAAAGAGGCGCTTTCATGCAAAGAGTTTATTTGCGAATGGGACTGCAGTATCATACAACAGTAGCACAATCATAATGACTCCATGGATTCTCTTGCTATACGTATAGATACACAGATCAAAGGCATGTCCAAAGAAAACAATGAATGACTTTTCTTCCACTTTTTTTCTTGGAATTTACTCTAAAAATAGCTTTTAAATACTTGGCATAGTCTCGTAAATTAACCTACGAAACAGACACACGTTTTGCCCGTCGCTGCTTTTATTCTAAATTGAGTTTTTTGGTGTGTTTTTTTTTTTTTTTTTTTAATTATTTGAACTGCCGAGAGAGTACCAAATGCAAATATAGTTTACGGAAAAAAAAAAAATGTTTTTTTGCCCCCTCGTCCCTCTCACTTGCACTCCATGCAAGGAAGAAAAAAGATGTAGAAAAAAGCACTTAAATCTCTTATGAAAATAGAAAATATTACAAGTGTGCATAATCACTGCTCACGTTGCACCTGTCATAGAAAAAAAAAAAAAAAAAAAGTCCAACGAGACTCTTATTATATTGACGTTCAAGAGTTGGCGCTCACATGCCAATCGCAAGGGCTGTTTCTGGATGATGGGGGCTAGTTTGCGTACCTTTCGAAAAAAACACGCGCAAAAAAAAACGCAAACTATGCTCATTCTGCTACAGCGCCCCCAGTTGGAGGCTGACAAGTAAAACTGCTAAATGACCTGTGACTAAAGTGTTGCGTAGACTTGGAGAATAGATTTGGCTGCAAAGTGATGCGATGTTATAATCACAAAGGAATATTTGGGCCACACTAATAAAGGCTAGAAAAAACAGCAAACATTGAAAACAATGCTAAAATGCTTTGTATTTTTCAGAAAAAGTTCATATATTTGCAGGAAAACTTTGCTTATTTTCGACAGAAAACGAAATATTTTCAAGCAAAGAAGGCAGCCATTTTTTGTTTTTTCACCTTTTGAGTTTTTTTTTTTTACAGCAGTTAAATATTTGGGGGAAAAGAAAAGTTGAAATCTTGCGAGAAACAGAACAGTATACGTTCAGATAAAAATGGACAATTTCAAGAAATGTCATGTTAGAAACAAAAACAATTTTTCCCCCCAAAAAATAAAACCTTTTGTTCTCAAACAATTATGACTTCAATCTAAGAAAAATGCTTTTCTATGTGGCCCTAATATTTCTTTGTATTTTTTAGTAAGGCGACATCAAAATTTACAAGAAATGCTGAGACACAACTGCTAAAATGCTACAAGTGTAAAAAGGCTACATAACAATTATGTTACTTTTGCACACATCCGTTGTTGATTCGTTACAATGCAATGCTGGATCATGCCAAAACACACACACACACACACACACAACTTCTCAAACACATTCTGACTCCTACTGCAAAGTTTTTTTCATTATTGTCTATTTAAAAAGTCTTATCTAAAAACCCTGTATGTATTGAAAAATGCCAAGATATTTTGGAGCATTTGCGTTTTAGCTGCAGCATTGCATTGTAGCGTTGAAGTACAACTGCCAAAGAATTGCGATTCTCCCCAGGAAAAATGTGTGAATGCTGAGAACAGAGCAGCAATAATGATTTTAAAATGGATTTGAAGACATTTTTAGGAGCAAAACAACCAAAGTGAATTGATGTTGTTTTGGGAGATACGTACTTTTATTTGAATGGACATGACGCACATTAGCATTGTGGTGTATGCTAGCCTCTCAGCCTTCACACAAGAGGTATGGAAACAAAGATGGAAACCATCCATGTTTTTTTGTTTTTTTTCATGGGATCAACAACAGAAGAGTCGGCCGGGCGGGCGAGTGTAAGATGGAAGACGAGACGACAACGCGACGCACGAAACACGGCGCAGACGATGCGACAAACGCCACAAATAAACTTTTCCATTGGCACGCTCTAGAAAATCGCTCTTCGTATGATTATCAGAATCTACACACACACACGTGGAGAAATAAAACTTTATGGTGAAAATACAAAATACCTCTTAAAATATTTAAAATATACTTTATATATATTTATTTTTTGTACATTATGCAAACAGATTAAAAAGCTGATGATCGGAAAAATAAATACTCAGTGAAATGTATGATGATGCAGTGCTTAACAAATGTATTAGACCACCCACCGCCCAATTATGAGTTGAAATTTAATCCCATGTCCTGAGTGGACCCACACAAAATGTCTGAAAAGTCTGTCATTTTGGTTTCAAATGGCTATTGTAGGGTCATTTCACTTTGGCAATAGAAACTCACTTTCCCTTAGCTACATAAAATCCAATAGCAATGTCTATCGTTTAGCCCGGCAAAAGACCTCTCGAGAAGCCGTGTCGGAAAATACTCTGAATGTCGGCCATTTTGTTTTGAAGCAACGCATTGCATTTCCAGGGTTCCTTAAAAACAAATGCCATCTACTGATTTTGTCTTGCTACCAAATCTGAATCTGTGCCCAAATTGCCAAGAATTGAGTCTCCGTCGTCGACCGCAGGCAGAAACTGCAAGCCAAGTTTGATGACTTGTGATGAAACAGAGAAATCCACAAGTCTCATCCAATAGGCGGCGGTGGTCAAATAAACACGTCAAGCAGTGTACATACTACGTAGAGCTATATGATGACGTAAAGCAGCAGCCCAAATACCCTGACACCGTGTCCCTGTAGAGTGATCACAAGACGACGCTTCCGACAGGTAGCTAGCTCCACGACACCGCTCAGCTTATTTGTACAACAATATTGCTCTATCTGGCCTCTTTTTTTTTTTTTTAAATGTGTTGTGTTCTATTTGTTTCTCATTGTTGTGATAGAGTTGCTGTCAATCTTTATTGCTTCCTGAAAGTACCTGCGCGGCGAGGCGGGGCGGGGCGGGGCTGGGCGGGAGCTGCACTATCAGGTCACCTGAAAGCAAAGCAACCGGCGCGCTATGGACTGAGCGGGCGATCGTGTGATTAGCTTAGCAACTGGAGGGGAGACGGAGGGAGGGGACAATGTCGCCGACTTCAAGAAAGGCCGAACCATGTCGGGAAATCAAAAACAGTTCTCGAGCCAAACACAGTCGCGATGAGTGGTGCCACCACCGCAGCAGTCGCGACTTTATTTTGGTACAGCAAATCATAACAAAACCCTCAAATTAACGCTTACATTCATAACGCGCAGATTCTCGAGTGTATTCGTATGCATGGGTGAGTTGCATAATGTCTGCCAATGAGAAAAGCATCGGGAGAAGACTGGGGCGTGGACGGAGGACGGCCGGCTAGCTAGGGTTGGGTGGGGGCGGACGGGGCGGACGGGGCGGGCGGGGCACCTCCCTTTTGGCAGTGGAACAGCACTCTTAGAAGTCAAGCCGAGGGTGAGGGTGTTTACACAATGCTCTCGTCGGACAAGAAGGCCATTTCAGTGTCAAGAGATGAAGATGAAGGCATTCTAAGTTAGGCAGCCAGTTCACAGTGTTGTGTGGAGCGCTAAAACCTCAAGATGGGGAAACGATGGACGCCGTCTTTTTCCATACCATCGCCGCCGTCCTCAGCTGTCACAGCGTTCTGCCACGTAAAAAGAGGGAGTCATTAGTCCATCGGACTCCCTGAACATCTAAAGTCCTAGAGCAAACCCACCTTCAGCGTTATTTCGAGGTCAATTCATTTAACAATCGGAAATTTCCTAAAGCATCCTGGTATAAATTGTTTCCATTTTTGAGCACTTTCTTACCTGAAAGTAGACTTGTCACCATGCTTTGCAGTTTTGTCCTGTAGCGATCCATCAGCGGGGTCATCCAGGGATTCCTTGGCCTCCCCGTTTCCCTCCCCAGAGTCAGTGCTCCTGATGCTGAGGCGTCTCATGCGATACATCACGTCCACTTCCCGTATCTTGCCCGGCGGGCGTTCCGCGGCCCCTTGGCCAGGAGAAATGGCTAGCTTATTCTGGAGAGCTTCAAATTGATCAGATAGGGCATCGCCCCGCCGTTCCCCTTCCAAGCTGAGAGACAGCCTCCGGTCCAGCTTTGGCACGACTGAAAGTGGCAGTCTCTCTGGGGGGAACTCTGGCAACCCGGTGTGATCTCGCCCTGGATGGGTCCAAAGTACAAGTCTATGTTCCGCGAGAGCCATCGTCTTCCTGTCTTGCTCCTGCTTGTCATCCGACGCTGCGTCGGTTTCGCTCTCTCGCCCCGGTCCAGGATCGACCTCAACAGATTGATCCGTTTCCCCCTCCGTGACGTCTTTCTGCCCCGACTCCATCACCTCAGTTTGAGTCCGTTTCTCGGAGTCTGATGGCTCATCTGTGGAACCGTCTACTCTTTCTTCAACCTCTCCCAAATTGTCTTGTGTTGAAGAATCCTTTTTTCTTGTCTGAGTGTTTACATCTAACCCGGTGTTGTTGAGACTCGAGCTCTGAAGTTCCCGATCCCTCGCATTTTCAGACGGACTTTCGACCGCAACGCGCTGCGGCGGACTTCCATTTGGATTTACTGAGCTGTCCGAGCTGTTCTCCTCATGGAGAGGAGGCAGCGGACCCTGTCTCAACTGGTTCTCCAGCTCCCGTTTGCAAATAGGGCATTCCTCCTCCGAATCAAGATCTTGAGGAACTGCCGGGTCATTAGGATCGTTGGGATCCCGAGAGTGACGCAAAGTCTGGCATATGTCTTCATAGTCAGGAGGACTGGTAAGTGTGGAGGCATCCTGCATGGGCTGTCGGTCCGCCCATGGCACTTCCGCCGCAGCGCTGTTGGTGGTGGGACTGAAGTCGCTAAGCGGCGTCTCGATGGGTTCATCCGGCAGGTCCAGTTTCACAGTCCTGCCATCGTTGCTACGTCTCCGCGGAAGATGAGGAACAACCCTGTATTCTCGAAAGCCCGACTCCCGAGGGGGCACGGGAAGTTCTTCCCAAAGCTGTTTGCTGAATGTGACCGACTTGGTGGCGGGCCTGGAGAAGGCGCTCTTGACTTCCCTGTACTCCGGATCAACAGACCAGCTGACCGCACTTCGCCTAAGGCTGCTGGGTTTGTTGAGAGGCTGGGACGTCAGGCGGATCTTGATACGCTCAGGGATTTCAACGGAGCCATCTGGAACTTTATTGCTGGCAGCACCGAGCTCTAAGATGTCTTTGTAGGCCTCGTTGAGGTCCTCGATGCACTTGTCAACGCTTGGCTGTTTGTTGCTCTGCTGCTGCTGCTGCTGCTGCTGCTGCTGTTGCTGTTCCTGGACTTCTTTTTGGATTGCCTCCAGTTCTTTGACAGCATCCCACGGTCGCTGACTGACAATCGGTTTCAGCAGGAACTCGGGAACCTTGAACACTTCCTGCCCGCTGCTCGCTGCTGGTTTGCTCTCCACATTTCCTGAGGATGGCACTGCTGGCTGCTGAGCTGTGCTCTTGTTCAGCTGGTTGGAGAAAGTGGTGGTCAGGGAGAAGGCGCTGTTACTTGAAAGTTTTAGACTCTTCACTCCCTTGATAGGGAAGGTGAAGGCAGTGCCTGCTGCCGCCGCCGCCGCCGCCGCACCGACACCATCTGCAGGTGCATCAGGAGCAGCAGGGATAGGGTCTTCTTGTGCTTCCTTATTTTCAGCGCCAGGTTTTTCGGCCTCTGGGCTCGTTTGCGTCTCCTGGTCGCGGTACTGGTTTGCGGGCCAAGATCCGGACAACTTCAGCTCCTTGTAATGGTTTATTTTTGGGGGTCTACAGGGCAATTTTTTGAACATTTTACTGCTGGCTCGGCTGCTCGTCTTGCTGCTCGCTATGCTACCGGTCAATGCTTGCAGCTCTGCCTCAGCTGAAGATGTGCTTTGGAGACTTTGGTTTGTTAAATGGCCCGTTTTGTTTTCACTGGGACTGTCTGCTGGGTCCGGTGACTTCTCATTATTGTTGTTCTGATCACGAATTATTGTACCAGTGAGCTGCGGCGTGACCGGCACTGAAACCAAACAAAAAATGGTTTCACTGAGTCTCTTTTTGAGATTCTTGGACTTGTCTTTCTCCGGTGGTTCGGGCTGTTCGACTTTCTTTACTTCCGGCACGGTTTCAGGGACAACCTGATCAGTTGGCTTGCATGGGGGTGGTGGTGGCTTACCCAGAATAGATGAGGGGAAAAACTGACTCCGATTTTGTTCAGGACCTACACTGTCACTTTTTTTGTTCAATCCCCTGCTGCCCCACCGAGCACCGCTGTCATTCTCAGCAAGAGTCGTCTTGCGACCGGCATTGAGAGATTGTCCCTGTTGGGGAGGAAAGGCACTATCACAGGTAGATTGTCCTAAATTTTTAGCAGATGGATTCTCTTTGTTGATGTTCCGGATCTTGTCTGAGTCAGTGAGAGAATTTCCAGCAGGCCCTCCTGAGATTTGATTCGCTCTGGTGTCTTCGGCTGTTACCTGACGAGCTTGACTCGGTTGCTCTTTGTTCCCAGAGGGTATCTGTTTTCGGTAGGACGCCCCGCGATCTCCATATTGTTCTAGCCACGAATCGCCCGAGTGCCTTGTCAGCCACCTCCCGGGGTCTGAGCTGGGTTGCAGGGAGTCTGACCTCCACCGCAGGTTGAGCATTTCATTCCGATTGATTGACACAGCTCGTGGGGGTGGGGCTCTTTTATAAGACGGGGGCGGGATGTAGCCCGGCGGCTCCATTCCAGAGAGCGAGTGTTGTGCAAAATAGTCGTGTCGCAGCTCCGCCCCCCTGGAATAAAAGATAGGCCTGTCTTTTAGCTTGAGACCCTGGTCTATAGCGAGCATTTCCGCGCTCCCCCTAATTTGCTGGTGAATCTCATATGACGGCGGCTTTAAAGGCCTGCTGAACCTGGGCTTTGGTAAAAGTGCAACATGGCTGCTTGGCCCGGCATTCCTGCCCCACCGCTCCCTGCCAATAGCTCCGCTATAGATATAGCGACTATAGGGCCCGGAGAAAAGAGTGCTGCTTAGCCTTTGCGGTCTGTCCGGTAGGCTCGGTCTGGATGGAACCAGCTCTCTGCCGTTTGCTCCGTCGGGTGACAAAACTCTCGGGAGGGACTGAGACTTGGCTTTTGTTCTCGGGTGAAAAAAACCTTCAGGTGTCCTCAGGCGATACTGCTCCAAAGCCCACCGTTCGCCGTCGCCATCTGACAACTGCCTGCCCAGGCCCACGGCGGGCCTCCAATCGTCAGTACCGAGGCTCTGACACTTGCGCTCTCCGGTCACCCTCAGCTGACCGGGTGTATCTTGGTCCCGCAGCCAGGAAATCTCCTCCCACAGCTGCTGCGCTTGCCTCTCTGCCCTGAGTTCCTCGGCCGCTATGAGGGCCTGCGGTCTCCATGCCCCCGCGGAGGCCCTCAGCTCCCTGCCATCAGCATAGTCCAGGAGAATGCTAAAGTCTTGGCCTCGCCTCCGCCAGTACGAAATATCCCTCTCGTCGTGGCTGAGCGGCTCGGAGTACGTCAAACTCGGGACATCGTAGAAACTGCAAAAAATAAATACAATGGCTCTGAGTAGGATGAGTCAATGATACAGGGTTTGAAGGCCATACCGTGAACCGTTAATACCTAGGTTGTCTTGCGCCTTGGTCATCACCGTCCAGTGTGTTAGGCACCACACCGGAATGGGGGGGGGGGTGGTCGAAGTTGAGCCAAGAATTTGCCGACGTATGATGTCTCAGTATTATCAGCTGCCTAATTGCCAGCCATGACCAGCGTATGAAGTTAAAGATTCAATGGCCATGCCTCTTTCTTTCTTGGCAGTTTTCGCATCAGAGATGTAACAGAAGCTCTGGTATCTATTTGTTCAGCTTTCACACATAAGCTAGTGAAATGGGGGGGGGAAAAGGCTGGTCCAAACTTGCTGCTATTCTCTTTCAAACACGCCTCTATTACGTTGGCCCAAACATGGGAAATGCATGGGTCACCTTCGACCCTCTCTTTGTTACACCTTGGAAAGGGGGAATTTCAAATATGTACTTAACCAAATCACTCTTGTCTAAATTTGCTGATTGTTATTGGACAATTTTTTTCCTCGTCATCATGTTAAAATAATGGGCAGATAAATCAAATTGCCAATATGCTAACATGTGACTGATCGCGTTCCACCACACATCGATGCGCTCTACATGCAGACAAACTCTACGACATGTGTGTCCAATGGCTTTTCCGGCAAAGTGCTGAAGTCAGCCATTGCTCCAGAGTCCCTTCAAGACACAAATTGTGATGTTTGTGCAATATGATCTGCATTTTTAATTGTGCTGACTATTGCTTAAAGGGCTGTTGTCAGAAATAGTGCAAGTCTGAATAAAACACGTACGTACATTTGAATACTTTGTAATTATGGCATTTATACAATGGGATCATTAGCATAATGCATATGTGATTTCATGGAGATATTTTGGGGGATGATTGGGATTGAAAGTATATCCAGGTATTTGTCTCTTTTCACTATCTATTGAAACCAATTGAACATGTGTAAAAATGAGCACAACCAATGAATGAACGAACGAACACGTTGTGTGTGTGACCTGAGCTGTGAGTGTGTGAGTCACTAGCAGCATATGCTAGTGTATAGCTGAGGAGGGAGCCGCGCACAATTGCCCAGCAACATGCTGACATCACAGAGCACGTGCTGGATGGGATTCGGTGTGCCAGTGTTTACAGTGGAGTGACTCTGCGCTGTGTCTTGACGCAAGTTCAATTCACCCCCCCAACCTTCATTCCCACAAAGGAACAGGCACACAAATGCATCAAGCTCTCGTCGGAAGGCCGGCTTGACAAATGTCAGCCGTGCCGCTGCGGGAAGGAGGGTGCGGTGCGCTTGGAGTTGGGGGGGTGGGGACCTGCAGTGCAGCTTTTGCATGGCGACCAGAAGAATGTCCCCCAAAAAACGGGGAGAAGCACTCACCCGCTGTCTGTAGCCAAAGAATCACCCAAGGGCTGAGCGTCACCTAGGATACCCAGGAAGGCCTCCTTCCTCCTCCTGTCGGCCTCACTCTCCAGGTAACTCTTGAGGGGCGCCGGCCTGCTGCCGTACAAGCCGCCGCCGGCCGCCCCGCCACGCTCGGCCTCGTAACCGTTGAGCGCCGGCGCCCGGCCCGTCCGGTTGTCGAGCAGGAGCTCACGCTGGCAGTCGGCGGGCCGCTTGTCGTAAGTGGCTGACGGCGGGCCGCTCCTGGGCAGCTTGTAGCCGTGCGAGATGAGCAGGTCCTCCACGCTGTACATGCTGGAGGGCAAAGGTGGGGGTTTGCCTTATGCGCTGTGCTGCACAGCAGAGGCCATCACTTGGAGAAAGGCAACGGCAAAAGAAAAAGACAAAGGGTTAAATGCAGAACAATCCTGATCATCTTGAAGCCATCGTTTCCTTGAAAGAGGTCACGTTCAGGCCATCACACTTGATTAAAGTTTCTCAAAAAGCCCGATTGGATTCATCCAATTTCGATCATTCATAAAATCTTCCCCTAACTTGACACTCAGAGTCTGAATATTGACGTCGTCGATGATGAGTAATGATGTGATAAAAATGACAAATTGATACAAGCTCCGTCAAGGTGACCTTAACATTTGTTTTGTGACATTACATTTTGGAAAATCTGTTCACTCAGCACTAAAACGATTCTTGACATGGACAAAGCGTTTGACTCAAGTTAGCGCGTTTCTGGTTTCAAGTCATTTGGACAGCTTTCAGGCACCACTTGTTGATTTCAGGGAGGTGTCTTTGTTGTTGATGCTAAAACGATTTGAGCTTCGACAATATGATCAAAAAAAATTAAATGGAGTTCTTTGTAGAAAACCATTCATTTCAATCTGATCAAATCCAATATGATTCAGTACAGTATTATATTGAGTACAAAACCATACGATGCACTTCATTAGCAGAAGTGTATGCAACCTATTATCAGATGACATGATCCAATGATACCATATTTTACAATATGGTATCATCCAATGATATGATATTCTACATTACGATGCAGTACAATTTGTATATGATGTGGCATGTGATACAAAGTTTGATGTGATAGGATCAGATACATCACGCTGTGATAAAAAGAAAAAAGGAAATATGACTTATTCTTGGAGCTGAGGACCAATGAAAGTGAGCACCACTTCACTTTTTATGAAGTATATGACTCGTTCCTGGAACCGAGGGGTAGCGAACGCACCATCAGTCAACTTACACAAGGTCATGACTTCAAAGTCCCTTGAATTTGCATAGCAACGACCACAGTTTTTTTTTTTTTTTTTAAACACATCTGCAAACTTAACATACTAACATTTGCCACTATCAAACAAAGTTGTTCATGCAGGAGGAGGTCACAATAAGTTCACTTCTAATGTGCTTAATTTTACAGTGCCAAATAACAGGCTACAAGATGGGGAGTGTACCTGGATCTATACCTGGAAACACACACGCACACATGCCCATCTAACCATGGACTCACTCTTTCAATTGGTCAATAGCCAGCTCCTCATCCTCCTGCCATGAATGAATCATGCAGGTCAAAGACGTATCATAACACACAGCCATCCATAATCCATGTTTAACGTCAACCACGCCTGCCCTGCCATGCCATGCCATGCCATGCCATACGTATGCTATTATGCTAAGCTATGCTATGCTATGCTATGCTATGCTATGCTATGGGAGGGGGGCACTGCAATATGGCAACATCTTGAGCCCTATCATCATACCTGCCTGGAGACAGCTGCATGCACCTGCACTTCCACTTGCACATGCTGCGACCCAACCCAGCCCTGCCCGTGCACGGGAGAGGGGGAAAACAACAACACCCCAAATCATAAGCAAGAACAAGCTATATTTATAAGAATCGGAGGTAAAACGCGCAAGTTGCAGATGCGCTAAACTGGGAGTGTTTACCGACGCGCTCGCACGCACGCACGCACGCACACATGCATGCATAGCAACCCCTCCCTAGAAACCATGCAGCCGGTGACGGGCTGCACATTGTTCAGGAAAAAAAAAACGCGTATAAGAGAGGAAAAAGAATGTCTTTTTTTTGGGGGGGGGGGGCTCGAAACATACCTGGCAAGATGCGTGCTTGCGTGCGTGCGTGCGTGGCCGCTCGCTGCGGTTCGGCTTGCTCACAGAGCGCGGAGCCCGAGCCGAGCATGCCGATTGGTAGGCGGGGAGGACGCGCCGGTTGCTGGCTGCCTCGGACTGCATGGGCTCCCCGAGACACACGCAGGGAGGGAGGAGGCATGGCATGGAATGGAATGGAATGGAAGGGAAGGGAAGGGAATGGAGGGGGGGGGGCGCGCTCCTCTTCGCACAAATGATTTTTTTTCCTTCTATGGAAGATCAACTTTCTAACCGCAAAAGGATTGATAGGGTTCAAGCATCCACAATTGCTGTTGTCATTAAAGATGCTACAGAAAATGATCAAATTATTATGTACGAATTCACTGCAAAAAAAAACGTTTCATCTATCTTTCTTTCTATCTGTCTATCTATCTATCGCAGTGACATATGCTGCAGAACAACTAAATGGCCAAGCACTAGAATGGAAGTACTATGAATCCACCTGTTGCCAATCAAGTTCATGATGCATTTCGTCAAACAGGCCAAAATTTCGCATTGACTAAGTCCAATTTTGGTTAAATTGAGACTTTTTTTTTGTATCTACAATGGTGCTTCCGTCAGATCTTTGTCATGTCAAATTTGTGTCTTGTGCATTGTTGCACATTTTGAGTGTGTGTATGTGAAGAATTGTCAATTTAATGACAGCGGTCAACAAATTCTTACATTTTTCTTCAATCATTTTTTTTTTTAAATGAACTTTGAACATTAACGACGCCGACTCGGAATCTGTTATCCAGCACATCATAATAATAATATGACTTGTGGTGCAAGATGTCAGGAAAAGCAGACTAGAACATCTGAACTTTATGTGGGAGTAATCAAAGGCACCTCATACGATGTGTGCTGATACCAAGTCATTGAATGAGATTGGTTCTTTCAGAACACAGCTACATGCTCATGTTTAAGAGGGTGTACACACTTGTGCAACCTTATTGTCTCCGTTGTTTGTTTCTATAGGGCTGTACAGGGTGAAGGTCAGGTTCTTGGTGGAAAGACTTTTACCATTTGCTTGCTGGCAAAAATTGTGCAGAGATTTGATCATTGTCGATTTGGAGCCTTCTAAACCTTGAAGTCACCCGCTCTTGTTCTATTTTGGGACTGAATGGGTCACAGATGACTGCTATTGTCTTTCTTTTTTTTTTAAACGTCATTCCTCCATGGCTCTACGTACGTCCATGTCAAGGTCACACCGAATGTTAAGGTCACTGTGGTGATCTCAGCAAACGTCACTTGTTAATGACCTACCCTTAGTCCATGAGCCAGCCCCACTGAATGTCTGCTGCAAAACACGCACACACACACACACACACACACACACACACACACACACTTAAATGGATATCCACACAAAGTGCTACACACTCTCTTGTCCCCAACCCTGGTTGCCTAGGAGACAGCTGATGGGTTCCCCATCTCATAAAACAGCACCAATAAGGGCGCGTGACAGCCAGGATCAGATTCAAGTCTTGGGAATGTTTGTCTTCCTCTAGCGGCCAGATTGAGGAATGAATCCAGCTGTGATTCTGCCTAGTAACCCAATCTGCTGATTTCTCCTGTCTGGCACCAGCACCAGCATCAATTCTGACAGAACGCAGATAGTCTGGAATATACTTGATTCTCTTTTTATTCTTGTATTTATATTCAAATAGGTATCATATAGGCTACGGTTGTTCCTAAAAGCATCGGGTAAAAACATCACATTTCTACACAGTTAGCTTGTGACTTGAGAATTTTCAGGGCACTCCAATTCCAATTCATATAGCATTAGAGTCGTGTCCGATGTGTCTGATGGCCTGGCCACTTTACATACTTTAGTATCAGGTGGGTCCACTATTGCGTCATATGAACACAGTTGGGTCAAATGTTGACTCAGATTGTCTACTGTAGTGTCAACTGGTCTGTAGTCTTAGAAGACGTTCTGTAGAGTGAGATGGTGTCAGATAGTCTCCTGCAAGGCACCACATGAGTAGCCCCTGAACCTGTTCTAAAAATACACCCTTAAAACTGCTGGGGGGTTTTTTTCACTCCTTCTTTGCAGTGGTGATCCATAATAGCTTTTTACAGTTTCAAGGGAATGATTGGAGCCATTCATTGGCCTGGAAACTGGTCGACTGTGTTCACTCACAACGGCGCAAACAGCCCTTTCTAACTTGCGTCTCCAAAAACAGCAAAAGAAAGAAAACTCTGGCCTGACGGCACGAAAAAAGGTCCGCGAGTCGACCGTAGCGTCAGATGCTTTACTGTAATGTCTGATGTTCCACTATACAGTATGTAGTGTCGAAGAATAATTGAAATAAACAATGACAAATTTCATCATCATCATCATAAGCCTCAAAACAAAGTCGGCGTATACTGTTTCCAAACGTTTTTGTCCCTTAATGGCCACTGTCTCAGACAAAAACGTCTTATCTAAGCACCCGGAAAAAAAGAGTGAATACTCCCTCGGCCTAGACTAAAGACAAATATAATCCCTGCGCTATATACGACACCACAGAGCCCCTTGTGTATTCACCTATATGTATTAGGAATTTCTCAGACAAACAGCGCCCCCGGTGGGCAGGAGGCTGGTGAATTTTTTAAATGCTCGAGCAAAGCTCGAGCAAAGCAGCTTCACTTGGTGATACATTTGCTTTTCCCCCTGATGAATACAAGTACAACTACCGATTGACTGTGTGACATCACACAGAGAACTATTAGCGCCCTGTGTTCAGAGTTGCTTGCAGAATGTCATTCTTAAGATGGCGAATCAAATGTGGCCAATGTACATCTAATAAATATCCTGCCTTATTCAAACCTCCAGGGTGGTTCAAAGGAGAAACGCCCACCACATATGCTATCTAAAAAGAAACCTCGTGGAGATCCAAACAAAGGAGCAAAAATGTAAACATTCTGTATTCTAAGCCTCGCAGGCCGCCGACTGGATGCTGCCGTTGAGTTCGCCGAGCCCTGGCAGCGGAGCGCTGACATCAGTCATCTCGCCCACGATGAAGGTGGGCGCCTCCCCTTTGTCGTTGGCTAGGGTGCTCTCAGGCGGCGGCGGCGGCGGCGGCACCGCCGCAGGCGGCTCCTCGGTGGCTTGCTGGACCAAGGTGGGCTCCTCGGTGGCTTGCTGGACCAGGGTGGGCTCCTCGTCCAGCCGGCTGGAGATGGACCAGTAGAGGTGAGCGTCCAGCCTGGCGGCAGCCAATGAGAGCTCTCGTGCCGAACAGGAGGGCGTGTCTACCTGGATTTGGAGTTTGTGTTTACGCCATGACATCTTACGTTGCATGAGTCACGATCATTATGATGACTATGATCAATCCTAACCAGGAGAGAGTACCTCGAAGGTGTGATGGAAAGCGCCGTAGTCCACATCGAAGAAGCCCTCAGCCAGCGACATCATGGGACTGAAGCGGTGGCCCCATTGCACCTCCTCGGCCAAGTAGGAACTGCGAGCTTGGCACGTCATGCCTGCACACGGGGAGCGAACATCACATCACATCACACGTGCAGCCATTTTGGGCCGAGAGCCAAGCGAGAACAATTTCAGTGACGCATGGAGTGATAAACGACGAGCCTTTATGATGAAGATTCTCTGCGGCAGGAAGTTGCTGAGCAAGGAAATCAATAGCCATTTTTACCCACGTAGCGTCAAAGAATAGCTCCAAACTTTTTGCCGTAAAGGAATCATTTAGCAAAAACTTTGAATGAAATAAAAGGTATTTTTGCACCTTTTTTTTGTTGTTGCCCATTGCGTGAGATTAAAAGTTTGACAGCAATGTATGAGCATTTTGCAAGTGTATTATTTTGCTTGGAGCATTTGAGACAAGGTTGAAAGCGGTCACCTGTTGCCTCCACCATTCCCTCTAGGATGACCACAATCTCAAAGTCCTCCTTCTCGAGCTGGGACTGTGACATGTCCCAGAAGGGCGAGCGAGCGTCAATCTCATGCGATATTACCAGCGGCGACACCAGGAAGAGGCGGTCGTCGCCGGTCTCGAAGCCCACGCTTATGTCCGTCTGATCCAGGGGGATGAATTCGCCTTCAGAGAGGAGATGCGGAAGGTGACAAATGAGTCATCTATTCACGTATTGGACACTGCTATGGAATTCCAGCGGCAGGCTCACCCTCCTGCGTCTGCTTGGACTTAATGAGCTTGGCCCGCATGTTAGCGCCCACAATGTGCGAGCTGCGCAGGTCGCCCACCCGGAACATCAGACACAGCTTGTCGTCCCGCAGCGAGATGACGGCGTGCTTGGAGAACACCAGCGTCTCGGCCCGCTTGTTGGGCTGCGAGATCTTCACGAACATGCAGCCCACCTGTACGTACAAATCACGTCAGGAATTTCACAGCGTAGGACCGGTGGTCATTTCATCACACGAATCATCAAGAGTCGTGAAATCGTATGAATGTGAACAAATCCGCCACCAGCACTGAAAGGTGAGCGTTTTGTAGTATTACGCCACATCTGCTGACCATGAAGGCGTTGACCATGGAGCCCAGGATGGCTTGCAGCAGCAGCAGCATGGTGCCCACGGGACACTGGTCGGTGATGACGCGGTGGCCGTAGCCGATGGTCGTCTCCGTCTCGATGGAGAAGAGGAAAGCCGAAATGAAGCCGTTGACATTGTTGACGCACGGTGTCCACGTCTCGTCCTCCAGGTGGTCCAGATCGCCCCTTAAGGATGATGACCACACCATCAAATCCCTCCCATCATCAAATGCTTACTATGTACGGACGACCCGTTTTGTGAAAGTCAAGCTCCTTGCAGCTGCTCATTTACGCCTCAATAGTTCAACAAGTCAAAGTCAACAAAGCTTTATTGCCTTTCTGAACACAGAGTAAAGAATGTGTTTTTCCACGGGGGTGCCGAGGAGATCTCAGAGGCTTCGCAAAACGATGATTACAAAGCACCCAAATAAAGAATCACTCTATGTTGCCTTCGAGGGATGGGTGGGGAAAAAACAAAATCGGAAGAATCGGGAAATAATGATCTGGTCTGGCACCCTGGGTGGGTCCGAGCATATTTCAGGGGAGGGTGGGGGTCAGTGCCCCTGCAGGCCACCCTTTAGCTCTGCCACTGAGCACTTCTGGTAACATGCTTTTTAAAGCAACACCACTGTGACAAACTGCTGTGTGCGACATGTGCTAATAATGTCTGATGAACTGAGTGAGGGAGTTCATCCTTTCATTTATACCATCCGTAAGCGTGAGCGAGGAAGTGCGCAAGAAGCAGCAGCTGCCGTTGGCCCTCCGTCGATACGATAAGGTCAGGATTTTACGAGGTCGGCCCCTTAGCTAATTGGAGCGCGGCTTCCGCGGGAAGCGACACGTGGCCGTCGTCAGACGACTGCTTGGTCATCGTCTTTTTCTTTTCAGCCTCGGCAGCAGAAACGCCTCGGAGGCTTCCTCACCCAGAGGTTCATAGAAGAGGTGACGTAGCCCCCGTGGTGAATTCATTAAAAGATGTGCTTTTGTTATATCCGTGTCCCGCCGAGTTCGGGATCGGGGCGCTCCATTAGTCGTGTCTGGTAATAAATAGGATGTCACAAGGCGAGTACATGGCAGCTTTGCTCGCCGTACGCCTTAGCTAACGCTCGCTAAATAATTACCTAATTGTCTTGAAGACAAATAGTGCGCCAATTAGCATTTTGAGCACCCCAGCAGAAAGTAAAACGCAATCAATATTGTTGGCGAGGTGCACAGTCAAGTGATATTACTTTTGATTTATTTAGAGCATTGTATCATAAAAGAAAAGAGCAGGTTCATCGGATTGTTGAGCTAAGATTACATTTCAATGTGAAATTCTTGACTAATGAATGAATGGAGGGAGGGCAGTACTGACCTGCAATAGGCGATGAGATACCAAATGGCGCCAAAGAAGAGCCACGTGACGGCGTAGGCCATGACAAAGACAAAGAGCGAGCAGCGCCAGTTGAGGTCAACCAGCGTGGTGAAGATGTCGGTCAGGTAGCGGTACGTCTCCCGCATGTTGCCGTGTTGCACGTTGCAGCGGCCGTTCTTCTCCACGTAGCGTTGCCTCTTGCGCCGAGCGCGAGCTGGTACAAAGACAGCCAGACAAATGCCGCTACCGTTTTACATCAATGGCCATAAAAGGTAGGACTGACTGATCAAAAGTCTTGAAGATCACTCACCCCACCCAAATCGCCCTCTCTCTTTCTCCGGTTGGATTTTCTTCCTGGTCTGATTGACTGTGGCCTCCCGCTCGGCCATCTTGGATTGGAAGGAGCGCTTCACTTTGGGCACTTCACCGGTGACGACGTGGCCCAGCTCCTCAGACACGTCGAAGACGCCGCGATTGTCGGCGGGAGGCATCGGGGCCTCGTTGACCCTCTCCTGCTCCCCTTCCGACTTGTGGTCCACGGGCAACGAGAGCGAGTCCGGGCGCGGGGGCAGGACGGAGTTCTCCACCGCCATGACCGGCGTGTAATCGATTGTGTGTTATTGAAATGTCACTTTGGTCCGCTGGATGTTGGTTGTACTACCATTTGTTTGCTGAAACGTGAGAAGGCAAACATGCAAGTCAAGCTGTTGTTCTGTCACAATGAATGAATGAAAACAAAAGCAAAATATATGTTTGGTCTACTCTCATTATCTGGATTAGCAACACATTTTGCCATGGCTGAAGGCCTCTGATGAAACAATTTATTTCTCATTTTTCTTGTCCTTCCAGTTCTGTGGATAAGGTAAAGACATACAAAGGTGCTAATATGATCAACAAAAAGCGTCTTAATGTTCCATCACATACAACGGAGTAACCCCTACAAGAAAAATGCTTGCAAGTTTTAAAATGTGTAAAAACGTACAATCCGCAACAAAAAAATAGGAGTCGTGGATTATGTGTGATGATCAAATCTTGCATGTTTTATACAGCAGCTGGGGTGAAGTGGATGTGCGTGCGTGCGTGCGTGCGTGCGCGAGCGTGTGCGCGTGCGCGAGAGAGAGCGAGAGAGAGAGAGAGAGAGAGAGTTTATGTGCGTGTGTATGCTTATTTCAACGTGCATTGCTATCACAGCAGGCCGTCTCAGGTGTCTTACATAATGCACGCAGCAGGCAGGGCCTGCCGTTTAAAAAATAACTCCCTGTTATTTTTAGTCCTAAGTCCATTCGCACAATACAAATGATTTTTGTTGATGTGCGCGTCGATCGTGGTGACACTGATGGAGGCAATCACAATGAAATTGGCCACAATGTGTGAACGGGGTTGATGTACACAAGCAACGGTGCACATTTGGTCAACAAATTGGTTGCGTATTAAAAGATTGAAATCTCTAACCTGATGAGTTTACCCTCATTTGAAGAAGAAGATGGGTATTCATCGTATGGAACGGTGGTTCGACGCGTTGATCCATTTTTTGCTATCGATCCGGTCGATCCTCCAGGACCGAAAGGGCTGGAAAAAAAAAAGACGGCTTCACCCTGAAAATGGACCTTGCGCGTCCGCCTTCTCGATCCTCGCGGCTTGCTGTGGCGGTGAGGTGGAAGAGTCTTCCGCCGTGCGTGATACGATGGAGGCGGGCAGGTGTCGTCAGCCCAGCCCCTTGCACCGACCGAGCTTTGGCGAAGTGCGGTGAAAGGACAGCAATTGTCGATCTTTCTTTTCAAACATGAACACTTTTCCCCTGCCCGCGTTCGAAAATGTGCCTGTTTAAAGAAAACTAGAATAAAATCTAGCTGTGTAGAAATGGATGGTATACGATTCATTCACTCACGAGACAAAACATGAAATCCATCAATATAAGTGACCCAGAAGACACTAAAAGGTAACAAATCACCTATTTCCATTGATATACACAAAATAAAATTGAGATTTTAATTTGCTCGTGTAATACACACTCCAACCCAGAAGACGGCGGTAGAATGCTAGACAGTTAGCCCAAGTATGGGACGAAGAAGTTCCTCCTTTCTTTTTCTCCTCCCAAAATGTCGGTATTCGGACCGGTTGTGAAGGTTCATCCCGTCGTTATCGCCTCCATTTGTGACTCGTACGAGCGACGAAATGAGGGAGCGAGTCGCGTGATTGGTACCTTGCTAGGTACGAAGCCATTTTATGACTCCAATTTCGTCGTCCTATCCTGGTGCTAGTGTTAGCATGTTTGCTGCTAACGCCTGCGTGCTGCCCATGCTGACTGGTCTATCGTCTAAACCAATTGTGTCATTTTCTCTAAACTTTACGAAATAAGATCAAATTGGGCGAGCAATATTGATTGTGATGTTCCCGATGCGGTTGTACTTGTAACGTGTGTGGTAGCCAGACTGTGGCTAACAACAGTAAGCTGGAACCTTTCCAGTACGTGTTATTTGTGATAGCATGTGTGATGTGCCCCTTCAGGTACCATTGACAAGCACTCGATAGAGGTGACCAACTGCTTCTCTGTGCCCCACAATGAGTCTGAAGACGAGGTGCGTTGTCCCTACTGTACGTAACAGTACAGTACGCGACGCTATTTGTCAGCTCAGCTCCTGACTTGACGTTCCTTGTCTTCAGGTCGCCGTGGACATGGAGTTTGCCAAGAGTATGTACGAGCTTCACAAGCGGGTGTCGCCCACTGAGGTCATCATCGGCTGGTATGCCACGGGCTTCGACATCACTGAGCACTCTGTGCTCATCCACGAGTATTACAGCCGCGAGGCCACCAACCCCATCCACCTGACGGCTGACACGGCTCTGCAGAGCGGCAAGATGAACATCCGCGCTTACGTCAGGTCCTTGCCTCCCCCTCGTTTGTTTTTGTGCGAGCGAGAGACCGCACGCTGACACTTCATCTCTTACACAGTGCGCAAATGGGCGTGCCAGGGAAGACGGTCGGTGTGATGTTTACTCCACTCACAGTCAAATACGTGTACTACGACACGGAGAGGATAGGCGGTAAGGAAGGAACTACTCTTGATGTTTCTACCAAGCAGCCTGTGAGCGAATTAAGCTACGTTACCAAAAAATGCTGCACTGCTTGGTGGAAATGTGGAATGTTAGAATGATTCAAAATCTCCATTCACAATGTTGTTGTTTTTTTTTTAGTGGACCTTCTGCAGAGGACACGCCTCATTACCGGTCGCACCAAGGGACTGACGTCCGATCTCTCCCAGGTGGTTGGCTCGGCCGCCCGCGTCCAGGACATGCTGACCACCGTACTGGCGTACATCGAGGATGTGCTGGTGAGTCTTTGTAGAGATTTTGGCAATTGCCTCCATCTTGTACTTCCAGAAAGTTGATGTCGGCTGTGTTCGGAATACTCCCTCTTCCGCTATTTAGTGCCCAAGGTTGCCATTAGTGGGCAAATTTTAGTAGACACAAATCAGATCAGGGTGAAGCAGGTGTACTTCCTAGAATTCCATATTAGCGAGCAGTCCGCTAATGGTGACCGCTTGATCCGTCTCAGTCTGGCAAGGTGACAGCGGACAACAGCGTGGGCCGCTTCCTGATGGACCTGGTCAACAAGGTGCCCACCATCTCGGCGGAGGACTTTGAGAATATGATCAACTCCAACATCAACGTACGTTTATTTGTCTTTCTGTTTAGGGATGAGTTGTGGATGGTATTGATTTTTCCTAAGAATGCGTGTCAAGTAATGTCATGTCAAATGTTTCCTCTCAGGACCTTCTGATGGTGACCTACCTGTCCAACCTCACCCAAGCACAGATTGCCCTTAATGAGAAGCTGGTGCTACTTTGAGGCACTTTTTTTTTTTTTTTTTTTGTGAACAAGTTTTCCTTTTCTCAAATGAATTAAAGCAAAATTTGCCCCGAATCAATTCCCCACCAAGTATCTCGTGGAGTCATTTGCTCAACAAACACCTTTGCAACACTGTAGTCTTGGAAGAGTTTGAAATGTGTGGTTATTTATTGATTCATTCATTCTCTGCATGAATCTACATTCTAATTGTCCAGCCTGAGTTATTTTGGTACAACACGCAGGAGTGAACAACTTTTGTCTTCTTGCTTCGGCGACCCTCCCTCATCGTTTCCCTGCAGAGTCGAGGCCCGGCTCGGCCTTTTTGTTTTGCGGCTTCATGAAGTTCTCCACGGCGGCGTAGCCGTTCACGGCTTTCTCGTAGAGGGTGTCCTCGGCGGACCTGGCGATGACTACCGCACGTTCCGGGTAATACAGAGAGGCAGTGGTGGCCATAAGGCCCACCGGGTAGAGGAGCCTTTTCAACCGCGAGCGTCTGGCGAGAAGCAGCCCCAGCAAGCCAGTACAACCGATGATAGCGGCCTTAGCGTGGAAATCCCCCGGTGGGTTTTTGACGAACGCCCAAGAGTCGCCCGCCAGCTGGACTTTGGGTTCGATGCGGTCGTAAATTGTCCGACACCAAGTAGTGTACGGCTCCGCGAGCTTCCGCAGGGTGGCGACACACTGCTCCAGTTCCCCGGGGACGGGCTCTTCGAGCGCGGCTTTCTCTTGTCTCGGCGCAGCGTACAGAGACAGGTCTTCCCAGTTTAACTTTGCAGGCTGGGCCTTATTTCCGTCACCGGCCGCGGCGTAGACTGTGGTAGGCCCCAAACTGAAAGCTCCGACCATGAGTCTACCTGTCACCTTCAACATGATCCCCGGTTGCCATGCGTGGCCAGTACGGCGACTCGGGAGGGACATTCTTCCTCAAGGCGAATGCATCCAAGATTATCACCAAAAGGCCATTTAGGTTTTGTTATGTGGACTTCTTCCGCAACTTGTTGGTACATCTGTAATAATGAACAACACAAATGATTTTCCTCTCGATCGTTGTATGTGCTATCAGTATCGTCACGTTTTGTAGCACTTGTTCCTGAGACGTCACGGTTACCTTGGTAACAACGACGTTTACACGATACAAGCGGGGCTCTCTGCATGCAAGAATTGTACTGCACAGAAGAAGAATAGTCGCGATACAAGTTGAGAATTGAGAAAAATGGAATATCTTGACGTCTCGTCCATTAACAATATGAAGGCGTTGTCTGCCTTGCTTTCCCCTGAACAAGAAGATGACGAAGACTATCAAGTGAGTATAATTTCCCATGTAAGTGTTGTCTTTTTCCTCCTCTGATGTAAAGTGTCATTTTTCTCACTGTAAACCTCTCCTAGGATGTAGCTCCTTTGGCAAAAATGGGCCCTGGACATATCGGCCCCCCGGCCAAAAAGGAGAAAGAAGGTAACTCCAGAATGAAGAAGACAAAATCCTTCTAAAACCAATTTGTATGTGCATTTTAGAGGTGTCGTCATATTTGAAGAAGAACAGCAAAGACGTGTGGAGCGAAGAAGAAGTGGCTGAGGGCCCGCAGTACGAAGATGTCACTGACCCAAGGCCGCAGCCTCCGTATGGATTGACCAAATTGACCTTTTACTGCTAAATTAAACATATTGTCTGATTTGAAAGTCAAACTAGTCAATCCCTAAGACATGAAATCAAACATTTTTTTCTGCGATTGTGGACAGATATGAAATCGTCCTCAAACAAAATGTCGGCACAGAGGATCTTTTTTTGGGCTTGAGCAGAAAGGACCCTTCCTCCATGTGCTGTGAAGCAATGTTGGTAATAAATCATATTATGCGTATGCGTGACCCTTATATTCTGAACCCATTCAAGACACATCATGTTGTTGGATATTTCTACCATCAGGTGAAAATCAAACTTCCAGACAGCAAAGCGGCCGACGTGACTCTGGAGGTGAAAGAAAAATTCCTTGATCTTCGGACACCGAAATAGTAAGAAACATGAGGTCTAATCTCTCCAAAATGGTTCCTACTCTTGATGATCTGAACATCAACCTGCACATATTCTAGTAGACTGGGGCTCCACCTTCCACACCCTGTTCACCAACAGGAGGGCAAGGCTCAGTTTTTTAGTGAAAGAGAGGAGCTCGAGGTGACGCTGCTGATGAATCGACCACTGGACGCCATCAACATGCAGTGAAACTTGACGGCCCGCAAGATGGCACCCGGCCGGACCTGATCGAATTCTATTGAACATCTGACTGACAACTAATGTAGACAATCCATAAGCATCTCATACAGTATATAGTGCTTTTACTCTTCAGTGTATAATACTTTTTGACAAATGTTGTCATTAAATAACAAAAATAAAGTAAAGTTAAAAAAAAGCCTTAACTTTTACTTAGGTTCGTGTGAAAAAAGAAAGATTATATTTATGTGTCTAGTTATTAAATTGGGGCAAATTCACTCGCGTCTCAAACTTTCCCGGCATGCACTTGTTCTGCTGCGCAGGCGCAGACGGCTTTATTTAGTACACAACTAAGGATACCCACGCACACACACACACACACATACACACACAACCCACTGTTCGTGATAACCGGAAACTTCAACCCTGTGGAATTGACCACACTTGGTAAAGGTGATCACTTCATATACTTATTTCGTCAGTACTGCGTTCTAAATAAAACTTCGTTGAACCTCTGCTTTAAAGATGAGCGAAACAAGCTAACGGAAGTGGCATTTATCGGCTAGCAAAGCTGCAGTATCGTTAGCACAAACAGCCCCTTCAATTCAGTGCTTAGCCTGTTTTTCTTTTTCTCTAAAACACGTTTAGTGACAATACCCAGTTTATACTCGTGTATAATATAAGGCGAATCTGTAAAACCGCGCTTACATCCGCTCAATCTTTATCGCTTGTTTCTATTACAATGTTACAACAGAATCACTGTTGTAACACACTTCAAGTGTTGTTTAAAGACTTAAGCTTAATATATAAAAACACTATGGAACTGATAATAAAGTTTTGAGTGTGGTATTGTAGAAATATTGATACATCAAGACTTTTAAGACTCCTTTGCATTCCGCTAACTAGGTTGAATTAAATGTTCATTCACATAATCTCCTTATTGGTGATTTATCGCTGCCTTGTTATTAAAAGACTGGAATTATTTATAGCTACGTTTCCACTTAAAAAGTCAAGTTTTAGTTCTAGGTAGGTTTGATATGTCCAGAGCTTCAGATTCCCTTTGCAGAGACTTCTTTACGGTACTAGCTTTCCTCCCAATAAGGTCTTGGCTGTAGAAGTTGTACAGTATTGTTGATGACCATTTTTTTTTAATGAAAGGAGTCATAATTTTGACAGTCATGTGTCAAGTCAAACAGAAAAATGTGAAATTATTTGATAGCTAAGTCCCTGTATTGAGTCTATGACTGTTCGCCAGGTGTGATGGCAAGAACGGCATGATTGGCGCGGCCCTGCCATCATGACAGAGTGCTTCCTGCCACCCAGCAGCAGCCCCGCCGAGCAGCGGCGAGCTGAGCACCCGGGTGGCGTGGCGCGCACCCCCAGCTCCGAGGAAATCAGCCCCACCAAGTTTCCTGGGTTGTACCGCACCGGTGACCCGTCGCCACCGCACGATGGTCTCCACCATGAGGCGCCCGACGCATACGTGTCAGATGATGACAAAGAGCACAGCAAGAAGAAGAACAAATTTAAGAAGAAGGAGAAGCGCAGTAAGTGGCAATTAGGTCAAAAATGGTCATGTGTATATGTTAAACTAATATACTGATTGACAATTGTTGTGGCGCATTAAAGGGCACTTTAGTTATTGTTTTGATTGGCTGTGTTTGTGAAAGTGTGTTATTCGTTCCAACTTTAATTATAATTTGACATAATTAGGAGAATATTCTGATGTATTGTTTAATCTGTGTCTATTAGTGTGTACATTTATTGTTCCAGTTTTCCTCAGTGGGCAACATCCTTTTTGCCACAGGTTTTTTGACGGGGTAACCGTGGCAACGTCAAGAGAGCGCTCATTTGTTTTTGGCTCTGGCGTCCAAACATGTTTGGGAAGGCTCTTGCCCGTTCACCAACCTTTTGTTTTTGAAACCTCCTGGCATAAATGAACTTTGATTGTTTTGTTTTTTAAGACGATAAATGTTTTCAAATTAGGGAGGTTACGGCACAAGAGAGTTGTTCTACATTACTGGCTGACCTCTTTTTTCCAAGCGCCCTTCCTCCCTCCCTCCCTTCCTGTTTCTCATGTAGAACAACTAACCAGGGCTATCTCTCTCTCTTTCTCTCGCTCTCGCTTGCAACCCAGCGGAAGGATATGCCGCCTTCCAGGAGGACAGCTCGGCAGATGAGGCCGAGAGCCCGTCCAAGATGAAGCGCTCCAAGGGCATCCACGTATTTAAGAAACCCAGCTTCTCCAAGAAGAAGGAGAAGGACTTCAAGGTGAAGGAGAAGGGCCCCAAGGAAGTCAAAGACAAGAAGTCCAAGGACCTGACGGCTGCCGATGTGGTCAAACAGTGGAAGGAGAAAAAGAAGAAGAAGAAGCCCTCCACCGCTGGCACCCCTGCCGGTGAGGTAGAAACATTGCCGGCAGAGATGCCTGCCTTCAGGCCCATCTTCGGTGTCCCCCTTGCGGAGGCGGTGAAGCGGACCGCGCTATACGACGGCATCCAGCTTCCCGCAATCTTCAGGGAGTGTGTGGACTACATCGAGAACTACGGCATGAAGTGTGAGGGCATCTATCGCGTCTCAGGTATGCTGACACCGCGAGTAGGGTCGTTAGATATTTGACTGGAGTTTGCTCATAGCGGACAGTCAGAAAGAACAAACGACAACACTCGCTAACACTCGCTTTCATCAGGTATGAAGTCCAAGGTGGACGAGCTGAAGGCGGCATACGACCGGGAGGAGTGTCCGTGCCTGGAGGAGTACGACCCTCACACGGTGGCCAGCCTGCTCAAGCAGTACTTGCGCGAGCTGCCCGACAACCTGCTGGGCCGAGACCTGCCGCAGCGCTTCGAGGACGTGTGCGGCCGGCAGGGGGAAGGCGACAAGGTGAGCGAGTTCCAGCGGCTGCTGGCCGAAGTGCCGCCCGAGAGCCGCCTCCTGCTCGGCTGGCTGATCACCCACATGGATCACGTCATCGCCAAGGAGCCCGACACCAAGATGAACATCCAGAATATCTCCATCGTGCTCAACCCCACCATACAGGTGCCTGTCATTTTTTGCATCGCTCGAAAATGGATCAGTGACCTTTCTCTTAGAAGCGCAGAGCATGTTTTATGAACGTCGGCTTGGTCTTTTCTTTTCTTCTTTGAAATCAAATAGTAGCAGTTTTCAGGAAATCAACCCTCTTCCCGCTCACCATTCTTTCAGATCGGCAACAGAGTCCTCTACATGTTTTTCACGCACGTTAAGGATCTGTTTGGTGACGTGGTCTTGAGGCAGGCAGTGCGTCCGCTGCGCTGGTCCAACATGGCCACCATGCCGGCTTTGCCCGAGACTCAGGATAGCATCAAAGAGGAGATCAGGCGGCAGGTGAGAAGATGCATAAATGTTCACTTCTCGTCTGTCGATTGGCTGACCTTGGTCTTTTTTGACAATTGATGGCGAGGCGTCACTAGAAATAGCTAGCTCGCTAAAATATCTGGAAATGATGAAAATTGGAGTCAATTGAACGGCGCGCTTCGCCAGCCTTTGTCAGAGCGGTCACGATTTCCTCGTGGTACGAGCTGTGACCATCCAACGCAGCCTGGCTTTCATAGGCAGCGCGGTGTCTTGTAGGAGTTCCTGCTCAACTGTCTGCACAGAGACCTGCAGGCTGGCGTCAAGGACTTGTCCAAAGAGGAGCGTCTTTGGGAGGTCCAGAGAATCCTCACCGCTCTCAAACGTAAACTGAGGGAGGCCAAGCGACAAGTAAGAGAAGCTCACTTTCAAACGTCACCGCCCAGGGTGACTCACTTTTGCCACGCTTCAGGAATGCGAGACTAAGATCGCCCAGGAGATCGCCAGCCTGTCCAAGGAAGACGTTTCCAAAGAGGAGATGACCGAGAATGAGGAGGAAGTTGTTAACCTTTTACTGGCACAGGTGTGTGAGCGCCAACATTTTCAACCGATACGTCACTCACCAGATGAATGTTTGAATTTCACCTTTGTCTAAAATGATGAATCCACACGTGTGGTCAGGAAAATGAGATCCTGACAGAGCAGGAGGAGTTAATCTCCCTGGAGCAAGTATTGCGCCGGCAGATTGCCGCAGAGAAGGAGGAGATTGAGAGGCTGCGGGCGGAGATCGCCGATATCCAGAGGTAGGACGCTGACGGCCATTTCCTCACGTAGCAACTACGAAAGAGCCCTAATATTCCTCTCCAGTCGTCAGCAGGGCCGCAGCGAGACCGAGGAGTATTCGTCCGAGAGTGAGAGCGAAAGCGAGGATGAAGAGGAGTTGCAAATGATCCTGGAGGACCTTCAGAAGCAAAACGAGGAACTGGAGGTAAGGAGGAGGGAAAGAAATGCCATGAAAGGAAATTCAAGCCATCATTTTGGGAGATGTCAACAAATCTCATGATGCGTACGTAATTCCACACATTTTTTATGCCACCATACGTAGAGGGAGAAAATGATCTTAGGACCAGATCTAATTAAGATCCTCACTGGATTGAAGTGGTTTCAGAAGATGGCCGTTGTCGCCAGGGTAACGCTGTAACTTTGACCTCACAGAACAAGAACACCCACTTGAACCAGGCCATCCACGAGGAGCAGGAGGCCATCTTGGAGCTGCGCGTCCAGCTGCGCCTGCTCCAGAGCCACAAGCCACCGCCAACGACGGCAGAGCAAACCCTCGCGGCCGAGCAGCCGAGCCCGGAGGACCGAGGTGGCGGCGGCGGCAGCGGTGGCGAGGAGCAGGCGAAAGTTTCCGACAGCAACGGTAGCAGTACAGCCACCGCTGCCCCCGTTGTGGCACCCGCCGGAAAGACGGTGAAGGATCCTCCCAAGCCGTCGCCCAGCAAAGACAGGCGGGACGGCAACATGTGAGGCAACCTTGAAAGAACGGTGTTCACTTAACTAGCGTGGTTTGTGCGTCAATGCTTCATCTTACGTGAGTGACATATTGACCAAATCATTACGGATCAGGAAAGACCTTGCTCTGGCATTTAATATTGTGTGAGTCAATCAAGTTGGCTGTACATTTTGACACGGTTGACCAAACAATTACAAATCTGGAAAGGCCTTTTGTATGACACTTGAGACCATAAAAGGCTTGGGAATTTCATTTTCCAAGCAAGTACAAGCATTTGTTTGTCATTGCTTCATCTTACAGCACATTGACGAAATAACGACAGATCTAGAAAGACCTTGTCATGGTCTTTTTAGTGTGTGTCACTGAAGTTTCTTGCAAATTGATTTTTGATCTGGTTCATTTAATTGCTGAAATTAATGACAGAGCTGGAAAAGTCTCTCTGATGTTTGAGGCACACATTTATGGCATGAACTGGGTAGTAACGGTTTTCCAACCTGAAAACCAAATGTTTTCATCTTTGCTTCATCTCACATCATTATGACGAAATAATTCTACATCTTGGAAGCCCACCATGATTCTCTTCACATGTGTGAGTCCATAGGGCTTGTTGCAAATTATTATTATTTTTATACAGATTTAGAAGCACGCGATAACACAAAACTTCGGCATATGGGTCATGCTTGTCCCACAAGAAGGTTTGATTCATCTAAAACTAACCAAACCAAGAAGCCCAAAAATACTGTCATATATTTTGCCATGTCACATATTTTCTTAAATTCATGTCAACAGTACACTGTGCCAAAATGAAGACTGATTTAATAAACAAAACCTCTTTGAATACATATGATGGCTCAAAATATTTAAATCAAAGATATACCTGGATTAAAAAGACAAAAAAAAAAAAACTTTCTGGTAATATATTGTAGATAAATGCCTGGAAAGGAGTGTTACTGTGCAATCATCTCCTTGGGGATTTTTATGATGGATATGTGGTTCAAAAGATGGATGGATGTCTTTCTCATGCATTTTTTTTTTTTTTTACAATCTAGTGTTTGCTTCTGGCTTGGTCGTGACATTTCATATTTTCCATTTACATTCGGTTCTCCCTCGTTAATTGTTTTCTACATGCATTAATGGACTTGTATGCTTGCATCTGGTCTCATGATGGTGTTACTATTAAAACTGAAACACTGATATGCTGTGAGGAATAAAGAAAGCATCCATTCTGAGTGACTTGTTCGATTTATATCCAAATATGGCCAGAGACATTTTTGTCAACTCTTTTCCGCCTGGCATGACCTAACTAACTACAAGTGTGCAATTCATCTCTTTTTCATGGATCGATTCGTTAGCTCTGCGCATTCGCAAGTCAGTCTGACGTCAGGCATTGTTAATCGAGCGCCGAATCGCTCATATCTCCAAACAACAGCGGTCGTCCCATCTGTTTATTGACTCTATCTGGAACCAACGTCAACCCTCGGGATGTTTTTGTCCTCCTTGGCTCGATCTGCGGTCTCTCAGACTGTGCGTAAGAGAAATATTTTGCCACTTTACGCGTATTTAGGGCTTTTTTAGTCTCGCCCTAAGCTTGACAAGGGCAAAGCGGTGGAAGGCCACTTAGCTAACAGCTAACGAGAGCATGCTAGCCGGTCGGTTTTGCGAGGGGATACTTTTGTCTTGTTTAAATCTTTACTGTCAAACATTTATTAGAGAAACAAGAACTCAAGATGCTCGTTCTCTACTTCCCAGGTGAGGTGTCTTCATCGATCTGCTGCTCGCGCTGGAGCTGGAGGCATCTTTGTGGTGAGTCAAACCCCCCGAGCTGGATTTGTAAATAAAATAATACGTTCACTTTTACGTTTGTTTCCATGTAAAAACCTTTAACAGGAGAGATTCCATTTTTTAATGAACAAACCAACATGTTTATCATGTCTCTGCTTCGATCACGTTCCACAAATTCAATATTAATCACAGTACCGTGTTTAGACCAATGTTGACACAAATTGAAGAAGTCTAACTGAGCTGCAGTTAAAGACATTCTTTGACGAACCAGAAGAGGGAGCTCGCGTGCCAATCGTGCGACTTGGTGGACAGTTTTGAGAAGAAGTCAAGGAAAAAAGCCACCTGTGGCGTTCATCGCCGTATTCTCTCGCCGAGGGGATGATAATGGAAGGTTTGTTATCTTCGAGCTAACTCCCAAAAGGTTGCGAATTTCCACCGGGAGCTTGCTGCCCGCCCGCCCGCCCACGAGATGGAAAGGACACAATGGAAACGTGCCATGGTTGCGTTGTCCCTTGACAGTGACACCTCCGCAACACGTTTGTCTGTTCTACTTGTCTAAAATAAAAATGCCCCAAATGCATCAATCTGTGATTTGCGGGCAACAATTTGGAAGAAATCCAGCGTCATGGAACAGATTGCGTTCCACTTTGGAGGTGGTGCCGCACTTTTGCAGTGTTTGCATTTCTTAAACAAATGCACCGTCTTCTCTCCTGGTGGTCTTTTCAGCACAGAGACACGCCGGACAACAATGCCGACACGCCGTTTGAGTTCACTGAGGAAAATAAAAAGGTACCCGTTTGCTTACTACTGAATTGTAGCGTATGCAGCTGTGAGGACATAACGTTCGCATTGTTACTTTAGTGAATTTATGGGTCGTCTCCATTTGTGTTGTCATCCTCTGACATCTTTGGTTTTGTCCACAGAGAATTGAAGCTATCATTTCCATGTACCCCATTGGCCACAAGCAAGCAGCCACCATCCCCGTGTTGGATTTGGCCCAGAGGCAACACGGATGGCTCCCCGTCAGCGTCATGAACAAGGCAAGTTTCGCCGTCACGGCTCACGAGAGAGAAAGGCAAAACGTCGGTTGTCCCACAGGTGGCCGAGGTGCTGGAAATCGCTCCCATGAGGGTGTACGAGGTGGCCACCTTCTACACCATGTTCCTGCGCCAGCCCGTGGGCAAGTACTTCATCCAGATCTGCACCACCACGCCGTGCATGCTGTGCAACTCGGACAGCATCCTGGAGACCATCAAGAACAAGCTAGGTGAGGACAGACGCCTATCGACGGCCCCGCGCTTTGTGAACACCGGCCCGTGTGGATTTTTTTGTGCCCGGGAACATACCGATTGCGGGGGGGGAAAAAAGACCCACGGCACTGATGCACTTTTCAGATGTTTTATTCAACACAGTGTGAACAGTAAAAGGAACTGCCGTCAGCCATAGCTTGCATGCTGAAGCTCGAGCTGACCCACTCGAGCATTTTTCACTCAATAGTTGGCGTGCGTTGTTCACAGGTATCAAGGTGGGCGAAACGACGGCGGACAAGATGTTCACGCTCATCGAAGTGGAATGCCTCGGCGCTTGTGTCAACGCGCCCATGGTGCAGATCAATGACAACTACTACGTGAGTGCCGCACCCACTCACAAGTCGCTCATTTAGCTCACCTTGGTAACTACACAAAGGCTTGTATCTCCCAAAACCTGAAAGTATCTTTGTCCCCCTAGGAGGACCTCACCCCAAAGGACATGGAGGACATCATTGATGAGCTCAGAGCAGGCAGAGTCCCGCCACCAGGGCCCAGGTAAAATCCAAACTGGTTTTAGCGTATCCATGTACCCCGCCCGACTGACTGAGCTCATTTATTGATGTTTGCATTTCCTGATGCAGAAGTGGCCGTTTCTCCTGCGAGCCTGCCGGCGGACTGACCTCATTGACGGAACCTCCTAAAGGGCCCGGCTTTGGTGTGAGGCCGGACCTGTAATAGACGTGCTGATTCCTTGTCCAAGAGTAGTATATGTAAATAAATTCAGTGACTGCAGCTGGTCAGTTTTATTTCAGCTCCAACAGCCTTCCTATCCTTTGCCTTCCTACCTTTCTTTTGGACCTCTTGTTTCCTTCCTGTCTTCTGTCCAATTTGAAGCCAAATTGGGTTGTTTTTAACCCCGCATTTTGAAGGCTGTTTGTTCCCCTTCTTTCAGATCGGGTTGCTCAAAATTCATCATCTGCCTTCCTTCCATTCATCCCACTGTCTTTGTTCTCGAAGTTGTTTGCCATTATTGACCGAGCCTGCAATTAAAAGGTGTACTGTACACCTACATTTGGCTCACCCAGTGAATGGAAACAACCGGATTCCTTGAACAAATCCAAACAAACAAACACGCATGAATGAAGGGGAGCGAGCCATTGTGCATGCTGAGCGCCACTTGTCACACGCACCGCGTCCCGTTCACTTTCGTCATTGGCCCCGGTGGCGCTCTCGTGTCTCGCAGGGGAGAGGTGCCTACCCGTTCTCCCCCTTTCCCGTCCGTGACCAAAACCTGCTCTGCAACATGTCATAAGGGCCTGGCCTTGGCACATGCGCAAAATGGCATAAATAAGAGCCTCTGCGCATGTGCGTGATGCAAATGTCACTGCGCAACAGACATGGAACACATGGCTTGACGGTCTTTTGATGGAAGCATGGTGGCTTTTCGTAAAACAACATGCGAGGGATTATTTCAAGGACTTTTGATCATACATTTCTTCCAGAAGGTTCTCCATTATAACACAATGACGTCAATGCTCTTCCTTTCTCCCCCCCCCCCCCCCTCCCCACTCGAAAAACTGACACTACGCCCTTAAAGGTAGCACGACAACAGGATGGCGATTATTCTTACCAGCCCAACGTTTTACGCCGAGTAAACGCGGTTAAATGCCCTTCACGCGTACTGTCGGAACTGCCCCGCCGTCCAAAACACCATTGAGGACGGGGGCCAGCAGCCAACACGCAGCGCCGGCAGGAGAGACTTTTCAGCTCGACGTGAAGCTGGGGCTGGGTCACATGGCCTCTCGCACACCAATCGGAGGAGCCATGTTGCGTCACATGTCTCCCACGAACCAATCAGACGGGCCGCTGGCGTGTTTATGCTGGTCTTTTCTCGGCTGGGAAGGAGGAGGACGAGCGAACTGGCTGCGATGTTTTCAAAAGGCAACGATGAACGTCACACTGCCGTAGGCTACGGTTAACGTCCGAGCATTTCCCCCTTTTGGAAGCGGGGGCGGGTTGGGGTGGGGGGGGGGGAACCAACACACAAATAACGGTTTCACGTCAAGCCACCCACGGATGAGACGACGGCGGCCAACGTAGAAGGTAAGGCTTGTTTATCCCCCGGACGGCGAGGCGAGGCGAAATCGTGCTAGTTGCTGTTAGCCCCCGTGTGAGCGAGCGCCAAGCTAAACTGACGTAACGTACGTAGGGGCAACGTCTTTTCATGTCCTCTGACGTAGGGCTGCCACGTATGGTCATTTGTAGTCATTAGCACTTAGCCTAACTAGCGGCTCGGATATCGACGTCAGGCGTGGAAGAGCTGAAATGTCTCCCCAATTGGGTAAAAGAAGTCGTGGAGCTAGCTCAGATAGCTTCCTAGCTGGGGACGGGAGGAGGGAGGGCTACACTGGTGAGGGTCTGCGGTGCTGGTGGGGGCTTTTGTCTCGCTGTGCTGGGCTTGTTTTGCCCTCAGGTTGGACACAATAAAACCGTAATGGACCATGTAGTAACATGCTAACTGTATCCGGATTGTTATTACTTAGCGTAATGTCAATTGAGTAGACATTTTAAGTCTTAGGAGCATAAGCCCGCACTTGTATTTCGGGTGGGCGCCGACCTATTGACAAAATGGCAAATGAAATGTCCTTTTAGATCCTTTACCATGCACCATTAAATAACAGGGGTGTGTTTTTGAATAGCCAGATCCTTCTTCCCAGTCACTCAGTCCAGTCTGACTGTGACATGCTGGGGGGGTGTGTTGCCTGCCTCCTAATACAAAAGGCGCCCAGCGCCTGTCTTTTTTACATGGCGACTACTCACACAAAACGTCTGCCTGCACTCTAAACTGTCACTTTAGGGGCCATAAAAACGTTCAAAGCTGAAAGAAGGGCTCGGCAACACGGCAACGCGAATTGGTGCGACTGTGCTGATGGGAAAAGCAAATCTCAAAACAAATTGTCTGGGATTTGCTTTATTTCTCCAGATACCAAGCAAGCTACGGAACAGATTTCCTTTGAGCACAATGTCCCCTATTGTCAAAGCATACGTGTCAGTCTCTTTCAGAAATTACAATTGTACATATTGATCAAATTACTATGGTAAACTGAAGCATCTGACTGAATGGCTCCCTTCGTAGGCAGGCACGGTGACCTCGGCAAAATATTTAGGGCTTGGAAGCACATACCTCGGCTCCAGTGGTCCCAATACGTCGCGAAATAACTTGGCATTTGCCTTACTTGGAACTAAGGAAGCGGCAAAAAATCATAAAACTGATTCCTCGCCCAGCACTGTGTCGTATGTTTTAGGCACGAAAATAACAAATGAAATGTGTAATAGCTGCCCAAAAAAACAAAACAAGTGTGGGTATATTGCTCCTGGTACCGTATGGTGATGCAAATTGGTAACTACAAGGTTTCCTCTTTTCTGGAATATCAGGTGCTGGTTGGAACCTTCCTCCTGTGTGTGTACGCTATAACCTGGATGCAATACGAGGATAATATAGCCGCTAGACCGTAAGCCTCTTAGGTTGGAGAATAGCCCGATGACCAAGGGACAATTATATAAGGACGGGCACTCCACAAGGGAAATGATTTCATTGCCAAAAGGCACTTTTTGTTGACGAAATAAATATTTCTTCTTCACATTAGGTGTCAAATTGCTTCATTTGCAAATCATCATTGCTATTACTTTAATCATCAAGTCATATCTTGATTTTGATCAATTGCGTATTTTTTCCCTCCTTTCGAAAAACACCTGCAAAATTGGATTCTGATTTGTGAACCTCACCTTCGCCATCTGTGAACCTTACCTTCGCCCCTGGATGTGATTTGGCACACATTTAAGAGGGCTGGTTTTGAAACGCTAACCTTCGTCAGACCCCGATGACATCACCATTTTGCTCAAATACATTTAGGAAGTTGCACGGCGCCTCGTGAAAGCAGCAGAGCGCATGCCGAGACAGACGGAGCCGGCATGCAGCTGTGCGGAGAGGCCTGCGTCGGCGCGGGAGGAGAAGAAAGATTATGCAACGCGGACTCACTCGTAGGGCTGACCGGCGGCCCAACGTGCTGCGCCGAGCGTGTCGTCGTACCTCGTCGTGCGAAATGCCGCCGCCACGCAGACGTGTTGCCTGCCCTGCTTTGATCATTTAACAGACTGCGTAGAGAAAAGAGCGTCGCGGCAGTAACAAGCAAGTCTCGGACTGCTTGGGACGGATGAAGTGGCTTTTGAACGCTCTGCCGTAGGACTCGCGTGATGACATCCACTTGCCCTCCTTCCAATGCCTTTCAAACACTGCCGTGTTTCTTATTCAGCAAACCTGACGTGCAGTGGCGGAACCTGGACTGCAAATATTTCCCCCATTAAGTGAGCTCCCTTCGCATCCTAAACTTTACTCTAATGCCCAACTTGTCCCCCCCCCCCCCCTCCCCATTTAACCCATAATCGCCAGCAAAGGCGTCATTGTTCTTGTCCATCGCTTGCATAGCTGAGCATTAACCTACATTCTCACTCGCCTTTTTTCACACTACTTGATGAAGAATCGACGAGAGTTTCACAAACCCAGAAATGAAAGAGGAAGTTGACCGTTTTGGCTCAAAGCACTCTATTTCGCACCCGTATTTTTAATTGTGATGGGGAAAAAACTTGAATATGTTTTGTCGGTGTAAAAACCTCCATCTCCCATCCGCGTCACACGTGTATTGGAACAAAAGGCCCGGTCCGACGTTAAAGAGGCTGATGCGCTAATTGTAGTGTGACGCTGTCGTGGCAGTAACCATTTGAAATGTTATCGCAGTCAATTGGCGGGACGCTTTTATCACTATTTGGCCAGGGCGGAGGTGCCTATTGTCCTCCCGTGTGCTGTTTAATCACGTACGTTGTCCGAGGCCAATTCCTTTGTGTGGTCTTGACAGCGCACACATTTTAAAGCGGCGTTGGGCCCATGCCCCGAGTAGCGTCACACCGTAGGAGCGTCTTTGTTGCGGCCCCGGCCCCTCTCGTCTGGCGTAATCGGGCTTTTTTTTTTTTTGCGCCTGCCTTTGTCCTGCTCCTCATTAGAGAGTCAGTGGTGGAGGAGGGGGCGGCGACCGGGAATAGATGCGCAACCCGCCCCCTCTGCACCCTTACGCCATCATTTAGCCTGTCGCCATACAAGGCGAGAACCATGTGACGGTTGTCGCAGCCAGCGCGCCACGCCCCCCCCCCCCCCTCGTGTTGTCGTCGCTATCGCAATATTCTGTGTGCGAGGCCGCCACGATGCTTTTCCTTTGTGCCGCCGTGTCGTCGGCACCGCTGCGGCTGCTCGTCCCTGCGCTGCGTTTGTGTGTCAGGCCCCCGCTGCTATTCTTAGCCCTCGTCCCATGCCGCAGTCGCAAGATCAGGTTACTACACTAGAAGCGCTTTTCATGCAGGCCATCCCTCCCAGCGTGGTGCTCCTCTCTTTTGCCTCCACCAAGGACGCCCCTCAAGGCTTTTACATGTCACCGTACAAAGCTTTCGGCGCCTTCACGTTTGCGAGGCGTGCCATTCTCGGGTCCTTCTACCCAAGCGGCAGTTGAATAAGTTCGCATCTTCACCATGGCACTGTGCCTGCCTATAACGGCGTTCTAACCTTACAACAGATATCTACTTATGCGGACGCCATTTGTGCAAACTTGCGCAACGCATTCAACATCTGTTCCACAAATCCTCTGCATTTTGGCCTGTGATCCGATGTGGCCTTCGTGAGAGCAGAGAACCCGTGTGGCCTGTTCGCACGCTTCGATGGTCGTTTGAAACAACCTTCAAATAGCCGCCGCGCCAAGATTATTTTGTCGGTGTGAACCGTGTCCAGGTTTGATCCAGACTGGAAACGACTCGAGGTTCACGGCGACCCCCTTGATGATTGTAATTGCCAGCCCCCACTCCTAATTCTCGTCCATCTCGCAAAAAGCTGACCGCTGGTTGAAAGCGCTGCTGATATTTTGCGGAAGTGGCACGTGTTTTTGCAGAATGAACAGCAAAAATGAAGCGCTTTTGTTTCTGTGCTAACTTCTGACCAAAATGCATTTCCTGCCCTTTTTTAAGAAGCGTTGCTTTGGTTTCAGGTGCACGATGAACCCGCTAGGCCGGAGCTGTCTGGGCTAGTCGGGTGCCACACCATGGCCAAACCCGGGAGCGACAGAGATGGCGCCATGTTGGAAAAGCAAGCGGGGAAGAAGGTAGTACGCTCTTCCCAAGTGCACGACGGCTTGTAGCCTTAAATGTCAGACATTCGTTTGCTGGCAACATTAAAACGTCACTGGGGTATTTATAGCCACCGTCATGAAATTCAAGACGCCGTATCCCTTAATTATTGCCTTCTGTTTTGCCGCACATTCCATATGTCACGACTTTTTTCCTCCCGCAGTCGACGGTCCCGGCTTCGGCCCGCCTGCGCGTGCCGCGTCTTTCTTTTCCGAAAGCTCACGGGTAACCTTGACTTTGTTTGGGAGGGGGTGCTCGGAAAAGTCTTGCATCAGCGTTTATTTTGGAGGCAAACGTTTTGCACAGTTTCTGTCAAACTGCCAGAGCAGAGGTGCTGTTGAAAGCAAGAAAAGATTAGATCAAGGATATGGGTGACTTACTTTTCAAAGTAAGTCAAGAGACGGAAAAGCTCATTGCAATTATTGCCCATTGTAAAAAGAGATAAATAAATACATATATGTATGGATATCAGAGCGTTTTGGAAAATTGTCCAATTCCACTGGCATTGATCCAGAGGAAGAAAAAGAATGATTTGGTGTGCAACTGATTGAACAGTTTCAAACTTTGAGACTGACAATAGTGACATGTTTTTTTTCCAATTCTGCCTTTCCAACAGTGCAAAGACAAGTTGTCCCCATTCACCAAGACGCCCAAGCTGGACCGGAGCGACTTGCTGCCAAAGGAAGGCAAAATCAAGTCTTCCATGAAGCGCAAGCTCTCTTTCACCAATAGTCCGCCCCGGACCACCACGGACGAGCGAGACTCGGACACCGGTAACCACTCCTTACACTCCTTGGATTGTTTGAACTTTGTCGTCATTCGTTTGCTTTATCGGCCGTGATAGAAAGTCAAAACTAGCGTGCTTTAAGTTAAGACTCATTAGAGACTGCGAGGGAGCTCCTAATTTCCGGAGGTCCTCAAAGGCACCGTATGTCTGGCTGCCAGAGCCAGAGAGTGAGAACAAAAAGGGCTTGAACGTCTGCGTGGCTCTCAGAGGCTTGCGATATCTTTTTTTGTTGTTGTTGAAATGTTCTATTGCTGCGAGCTGTGTGAGAAGACGCAGCAAATGGCGCTCGCTGCCTCCCTCAAAATAGCTAAAAGGCCAATCGACCGCAAAGTTTTATGACATTATCCGTCATTGTGATTGAGGTTGTCATCCCGCCGCCATAAATACTCCCTGCGTTCATTCTCCATCCTGCAACTGTGCCCAGCTGTTTTTTTCTTTTGTCCACGTATGAGCTTTGAGGGCCGGCGGTCGGAAACGGCTCCAACGTGGTCTGCTTTTTTTTTTTTTTTTTAAGCGGACAAGAGAAAGAAGGCGATCTTATTTGCTTCCATATGGATGCAAAGTGGAGTCTCTCGTGAAGTCTCTCACTTCAGCCCGTTTGCAGCATGTTTGGTTTTGATGGAAACGCTGCAATTACAGCGAAGTGCGCCACGGGCGTTTTACAACGCCGTTGCCCCGCTTGGCTTTCATCTTCGCCGGAGGCCGGCCGGCGCTTTGTATAGATGTGGACAGCGCCTCGCGGGCTGATGATGAGATTTCTCAGAACCGCTCATGAGGTCTCATCCACTCCATCCGCGCAATGATGATTTGCAAACGTGGACTAACTACGACCCAAACTGGTCACCGCTCGATTGGTGTGCATAAAGAAAAACAACCCGAGTGGATTACTAGTCACTACTAAGGCCGTGTAATTCTGCACCATTTTTGCCCAATTTAAGAAATGAAGGTCAGCCGGTCGGAAGGATTTTGAGAACTTTGAAGGAAGGTGTCACCGGGTACGGTCATAAAAACAAAAGTGGCTCGCATCGGGACGGGGTCTTATCCGAGTTAGCGGCACCGTAGACTGGAGCTCACCTAAATGCTTCACAGAGCTCAAGCGGCACGCGCATCTCAACATCAACCGTTGGGAGGCGGATCTGCGCCCATCTCTGCTTTATGGTCCGACCGCTGCAAGGAAACGCTGTCGACGCGAGGACGACAACAACAAAAGGAAGTGAATAACTTGTGCCAAGAAACGCAAACAATGGTCAGTAGAGCGCTGGAAATCCGTTCTTCCCAATGGGAGATTGTTGGCTCTCGTCGCCTCGAAAAAGGTGAGCGGACGGTTCCCGCGGTGACGTACGGAGGACTCGGTGCGAGGCCGCGGGCGGGGATGCTTTCCAAATCCGAGGCACGCTCAAATGTTTGACTGCGACTGTAAACGACATTTGGATGGCAGCCGTTGAAAATGGAAACATCACTGAGGGATGATGTTGCCGCGCGCCACCATGACTCATACATAATGTGTGTACGTGAGCAGGGCGAGCGTTTTAACGTGGTGCTTTCCCACGATGCTTTGCACCGCAGATGAGTCAGACCCAGGCCAGTCCGCTGAGACCTGGGGTGAGAGATTAGCGGCCCCTTGCCGGACGTACGCAGGTAATCATGCCGCTAATCATGCCGCCGCCGCTGCTGCAGCAGCAGCAGCAGTCTTTTTTTTTTCTATCCCCCTTTTTCCGCCTCGCCTGCCCGCCGCAAACACACAAGCTCGTGCGTGCGTGCGTATGTTCACCCCGCATCTGCCCATGCATGCATGCGTGCGTGCAGAGGAGGTGGGTAGCCTTTTTTTTTTTTTTTTCCTTTTGACCTCATACTTGTAATCTGCCTGTAGATACAAGGTGGAGGGCCTGTTGTCAATACAGCCATCTTTGCCTTTGTAAAGTCTAATGTGCTGTTTTGCTTTTGTTTGGCAGATAAGGATGGACCAGATAAGAAGAAAGTGAAAAAGGAGGCCGGGGGCAAGAAGTCGCAAGCTCCCAACCTTTTGTTTGGTTACCCGCTGTCCGAGCGCAAGCAGATGGCTCTGCTCATGCAAATGACGGCCAACAGTCCAGGTCTGTGCGCTCGTGGAGTCCAAGCAGAAAAAAAACAAAAAATCAAAAATACAGCTGTTATTCTCCGGACTGCCGCTTTCTTTCAATTGGACCGTCTAAGCTCTCAATGGCTCTGTCTGCCCATCACAGATTCCACGCCCAGCCACCCCTCGCAGACCACGCCGGTGCCCAAGAAGGTTCCCAGCAGCGCCTCGTCGCGGCAGAAGGACAAGGTCAACAAGCGCAACGAGCGGGGCGAGACGGCGCTGCACATGGCAGCCATACGGGGCGACGCCAAGCAAGTCAAGGAGCTCATCAGCTTGGGAGCTGACGTCAACGTCAAGGACTTTGCAGGTGGGACCGAGATGGCGAACTTGAGCGAGGGGGGGCTCTTTTGGTTTCACTTGTCCCAAAAATAAATGTTTGGGTGTGTCGGAGCAGGCTGGACCCCGCTTCACGAAGCTTGTAACCTGGGTTACTACGACGTGGCCAAGGTGCTGATCGCAGCCGGCGCCGAGGTGAACACGCAGGGTCTGGACGACGACACGCCTCTCCACGACGCGTCCAGCAGCGGCCATAAAGAGGTACGTCCAGCGCCATTCGTTCGCCCAGGTGTGGATTCATTGCGCATCCCGCCATTCTGCTCCAGATTGTCAAGCTGCTCCTACGCCACGGCGGAGACGCCTTCCAGGCCAACAAGCGCGGCGAGCGACCGGTGGACGTGGCCGACTCGGAGGAGCTGGAGAGGCTGTTGAAAGGAGAGTCGGCGCTCTCCGAGCAGGATGACAGCTCCTCGGGTGAGGGACGGAGGGAGGGAAAGACTTAAATAATAGTGAAGGCCGCTCACGTTGATCCCATTTGTCGATCCCATCGCAGACTCGGAGGATTCGCCATCCGTCAACCCGTCCAGCGTGGACGACTCTGACGCAGAGAAGGACTCTGACGCTAAAGCTAAGTCGTCGTCGTCGTCGTGCATGCCGGACCTGGACGAGTACGAGTTCAAGGACGAGGAAGAGGAGGAAGACCTGAGTAAAGCCCTCAATGACCGACATGTCCTGCGGCGAGAATTGCGGCAGAGGGAGAAGGAGGACAAAGAGCGCGGCGCCGTGGCCGGGAAGCAGAGCGCCAAGGGGGAAGCCAAGTCCAAGAAGCCCAAGATCCCTCGGCTGCACTGCAGCTCGGACTCATCCAGCGACGAGCGGGAGAGCCTCCCCGACAGGAGGAACTCGCCCACCTGCTCGCAGAGTTCGGAGGGCATCAAGGTCAAAAAAGACAGTGGCGAGCAGAAAGACAAGGGCAAATTCAAGAGGAAGAACAAAAGCCAGAATAAAAACAAGGAAAACCAAGAGGACGGGAAGGAGAACAGCAAGACGCTGGTCCTCCAGCTGGCCGCCGCCGCCGCGGAGAACACGGACAAGGTGCGCGAGGAGGACTCCTTCAAGATGTCCTTCAGCCCCAAAGACGACTCGTCGGTGCACCTCTTCCACTTGTCGGCCATCAAGTCACCCAAACTCAACCACGGCCTGGCCGACAAGCACGCGGCGCCGCTCAAGCAGGAGAACAGCTCGTGTCCCACCGACGCCATCAAGTACAACCACTACTCGGACGTGGACTTCTCCATGGAAGGCTCCAGCGCCAAGGCCCACAAGCACAAGGAGAAGAGCAAGCACCACCAGCGTGACGGGGAGCGCGATGACGCCAGCCCGGGCCCGCTCGCCGCCGTTGAGGCCGCCGCCTCCGCGCGCAAGACCGACCTGGACGTCAAAGCGGCCAAGAAGCACAAAGTCAAACATAAGGAGAAAGACAAACACCGGAGAGAGTACGAGGCCGAGTGTAGCCGTCACAGGCAGAAGGAGGCCAGGAGAGACGGCCACAGGAATCTGGAGTTTGACAGAGAGTTCTGGAAGGAGAACTTCTTCAAAAGCGACGAGGCGGAAGACACGGCGGCTGCCAAACGCCAAGCGGAGGAGCACTGCTCCCTCCAGAGGATGTGCGCCGACGGCAAGGAGGACAAGAGCGCCAAGGAGAAACATTCCAGTGGCAAAGACAAGCGGCCGAGGGACGAGCGTGACAAGGAGAAGGCGCTCAAAAAAGAACGCAGGGAAGAGAGGGCCAGAGAGCGCGACGACAGAGCAAGCGAGCGCATTCCAGATGCCGAGAGCAACCAACGCGTGAAAGAAGAGACGGAGGAGACGGCCGTAACTCTCGCCGCCAATCAGGAACATCTGGAGCCCGCGCGCGACAAAACAGACAAGCGGCTCCCGGGAAAAGAGAAAGAAGCGGAAAAAATGGAGAAAAGGCATCCGGACAAGGAAAAAAAGATCAAGTCGGAGCACGCCGACAGAGCCGAGCCGCAGACTCAGTTGGAGCGCTGGAAGGAAAAAGAGCGAGCCGGGCTGGCTTCCGCCCACTTCCCGGGCGATAAACTCAAGACTCTGTCCGCCGCCAAGAAGCACGAAGACGGACGAAAAAGTCGAGACAAGCGCTCCGATACGGATCACAGAGAAAAGGACCGCGCGAGTTACGACAACAAGAAGAAGCCGGCGGAGAAAAGCTCCGATCACGGCAGATCCGATCGCTCCAAGGAGAAGGACTGCGAGCGAAAAAGAAAAGACAAGCTAAAAGATGGGACGCTTTCCTCCACTTCCAATCTGAAATCACTTCTGGAGGAGAAGAAGTCGTATCTCTCTGAAAGTGGCAAGTCCTCATTCACAAAATCCAAAGAGGAGGCGGCGGCGGCGGCGAGGATGCCGGAGAAGGATCGGGACCGGAGGGAGCGAGACAGAGATCCGGACAGGCACAAAGACAAGGAGCGCCACAAGGACCGGTCCCAGCAGCAGAGCAAGGCCAACAAAGGCAAGCCCAGCGAGATGGAAGGCGAAAAGGCCAAGCTCAAACCCCCCGCCGCCGCCGCCGCCCCCCGAGACACCAGGCCCAAAGAGAAGCGCCTGGTCAACGATGACCTGATGCAGACCAGCTTTGAGCGAATGCTGAGCCTCAAGGACCAAGAGATTGAGCAGTGGCACCGCAAGCACCTGGAGAAGATTAAACAGAAGGAAAGGGAGAGGCTCAAACAGAGATCTCTGCCGGACCCCGCCAAGCCCAGGCCCAAGGACCGGACTAAGACGGACGCGTGCTTCAGCAAAGAGCTCCTGCGCTCCAAAAGCTCCGAAGCTACTGACGCCCACTGCAGAGAGAAAGCCCCGAAGGACGTCCCGGCTCTCAGGGCTGTGTCTCTAGACGGAAAGAGCCTGCCCTCCATCGGCGCCAAGGTCATGTCTGCAGTCGAGAACTGCCTGAGCAGATCCCCGCGACCCGAGGGCGAGCACTGCAGCCTCATGTCCAGGTCCGTGTCCCTGCTGTCGGTCGCCAGCTCCGAGGACTCCTGCCAGGCGGCCACCTTGACCCCTAAGCACGCCGAGTACGACTCCGACGTGAACTTGGAGCCGGCCGACGCGCAGCCCGCCTTCCTGCAGTCCTCCCTGGTCATCCAGGCCCCCAGATTGCCAACCGCTCCGGACAAGGACTGCCTCGTTCTTCCGGATGCGCAGCGGCCGACTCTTCCCGGCAGACACGAATCGCCGTACCTCAGGGCCATCCTGGACGAAGACGCCAACGGGTCGACCGAAAGCGGGGCGACCGACGGTCCACCGAAACCCTGCGCAGAGGCTCCGAGAACAAGGGAGACGTCAACAGAACCAGAAGAGGTGAGCGTCGGCCAACCGTGTTCAAACGGCGAGTCGCTCGCAGAGTGTAAAGATTCAGCTGGCGGCTCCTCACCCAACAGAGAGCCTCCAAGTCTCACTCTCTGCGGTAGTCCCGCGCCAGAACTTTCTGATGCCGCTGTCCCGAGGGACATCCCCTGTCTGGAAAGTCCGACTTCACAACCGGAAGGGACCGACAGGGACTTTGACCCGGCGTCTCTGTCGATAGAACCGCCGGAGCTCACCGACCCCGAAAGCCTCCAGCCCGTGGAGCCTGTCCTTGTGAGCAGACCGCCGGTGGACTCTAATTCTTCTTCAGGCCCGCTTGCGGATCAGACTGAAAAAAACACCAACGCGGATGGCGCAGAACACCTTAGTGCCGAAATTGTCCCTGAGAGCGTCAAGATGGAGGTGACGGAAAGTTCAGTACCCTCCACCGGCACCACCAAATCTCAAGCAAGTGCCGAGTTGAAATGTTTGCAAGAGAATCTGGATCCCAGACCTCCCGTTGTAGTCACTCCCACGGAGATGTCGGACGACGAGTCCGGCGCGACAAAGGATCACGAGATGTGCGACGCCCAGAAGTCTGAAAACCAAGTTCCAAGTTCTTCCCTGGAAGAGCAGCTGACTAAAGAGTTATCTTCCGAGTTATACACGGAGGCGACCCCCTCGGACCGGAAAACCGAGTCCTCGTATGAAGACTCCAGTCTGGCCGCCATCCAGCCGGCAGGCCACAGTGACCTGAGTAGTAGCAGCTGTAGCAGCACGAGCGGCGGCGGCACGAGCAGCTGCAGCAGCACCAGCGGCGGTGGCGGCAGCAGCAGCGGCAACACCTCGGGCAGTTCGTCTCCCCAGTCCGCAGAACCGGAGTCGGACTGCTGCGGCGGCGGCGCCAAGCTCAAGCTCCGCTCCTCCGAAGAGGAAGCCGACCTGCACTTATCGCACCCGCGTAAAAGGAAGATGCCCAAGCCGCCTTCTTACCAGCCGGGTCCGGGCCCAGCGCAGGAACTCGAACGGGAGAGCGGCGAAGCCGTCCAGCGGCAGCAGCAGCAGTCGCTCGCCGCCATCGTGGCCTCGGTCAAGCTGGAGGAGATCGAGCCCTACCAGACGGAGCGCGCCAACCCTTACTACGAGTTCCTGCACATTCGGAGGAAGATTGAAGAGAAACGCAAGGTGCTGTGTAGCGTGGCGCCGCAGCCGCCGCAGTACTACGACGAGTACGTCACCTTCAACGGCTCCTACCTCCTGGATGGGAACCCGCTCAGCAAGCTGTGCATCCCCACGGTAAGTCCGCACAAACGCCCTTCAATGCAGACCTTGAGTTGAAAGCAAGCAAATGTCCTGGACAGATAACTCCGCCTCCCTCGCTACCCGAGCAACTGAAGGAGATGTTCAAGCAGCAGGAGGTGGTCCGCATGAAGCTGCGCCTGCAGCACAGCATCGAGAGGGTGAGGCGGCCGGCCGGCCGGCCATCCATCCGTCCGTCGAGTCTCGCGAGGTCCGCCCACGTCACGGCTGCGCTTCTTTCTGCGCCCTTAAAGGAGAAGCTGATCGTGTCCAACGAGCAGGAAGTCCTGCGCGTGCACTATCGGGCGGCGAGGACGCTGGCCAATCAGACGCTGCCTTTCAGCGCCTGCACCGTGCTGCTGGACGCCGAAGTCTACAACATGCCCCAAGACGTCCAGGTGCGAACCGCCGGAGCCGCCGGGTCGAGCGGCGGCCCGCTTGACGCGAGCGTGTCTCCGTTGCAGAGCGACGACGGCAAAACCTCGGTGAGGGACCGATTCAACGCCAGGCAGTTCATGTCCTGGCTGCAAGATGTCGACGACAAGTTTGACAAGCTCAAGGTCAGTCGCCGCCACGTCACGCTTGGTTTGGATTGATTGTAAGGAGTGAAAAATGACTTTTGCAGACCTGCCTGCTGATGCGGCAGCAGCATGAGGCGGCGGCGCTCAACGCCGTGCAGCGGCTGGAGTGGCAGCTCAAGCTCCAGGAGCTCGAGCCGGCCACTTACAAGTCCACCGGCATCTTCGAGATTCCCGAGTTCTACATCCCGCTGGTGGAGGTCAACGACGACTTTGACCTCACGCCCATATGAGCCCAGCTGGCGCCGGCAAAATGCTCGACCGGCGTGGCGAGGAGCACTTAGGACCCCCCCCCCCCCCCCCCCTCGGGGCCCAGTCGCTACGCAAGCCCCAAAGGCCAGCGAATAGGACGCTGAAGTGGACAGCACCGCCGTCGTGTCGTGTCGTGTCGTGTCAAGCAGGGTCACTTACAAACGCGCACACGTCAAAGTTGAGTGCGGCTAATTTTGTGTACAGATTGTGCTCTTCATTTTTTGTAACTTATTTTCTACATCCTTGTGCATTTGTACATAGCCAAAAAATGATGTAATTATTGTTTAAGAAGCGCTGTACAAAACCAACCCAACAAAAAAGTACCAGACTGTAAATGTTTCCTGTTTTAATGGACCAAAGTGTTTGTTGTTTTCGGCGTGTTTTCCTCTTTGTCCGTGACGTCCTCGTGTGCTTTTTCGTTTCCGTTTTTACTCCTTACACCATTTGACACTGTGCATGCCTTTTTCGCTGCCCCAATCTTAACCCCCCCCCCCCCCCATCTGTACTCTCCTCCTCGTGTGTGTTTGTGCGCGCGCATGCGTGCGTGCCATCCCTCGTGTGCGTTCGAGTCCATAGAGGAGAGTGAGGGTGTTTTAAAAAGAAGACAAAACAGTTTCAACGAGATCACAGCAAGAAGCTATTTTTTCAACATAATGCCTTTTGATGAACGATAGTTCTAAAAAATGTCTATTTTAATATTTACTTGTTACAAGACCTGTACATACTTGTAATATATAATTGAATAAATTTTATTTGTTGTGAAACTGAAGTTTGATTGTGCTGTGATTTTCCTTTTTTTTTTTTCCGGATGAGAATATAAAAATATAATATATAAATATATACATAAATATATAATACATAAAATGTATATATATAATATAAATATAAAGTCCGTGTTCCAAGCACGTCAAGCCAATTTGCAGTAAACGTTTTCGCCAGCAGGCGGTGCGCAAAACTCAGTATTAAATTATGGCATGACTCGTATTATAGAATGAAAATAAAATAACAATATAAATGATATAAAATACACAACCGATTCTAATTTAGATTCCGCGTCGAGGAAATAAAACGATTACATGAAAAAGCAAACGGATACCGTGATAAGACGTCATCGGAAGTGGACTTCAATGGCCCGGCAGGTGAGGTGACGTCACAGCAGGTCGCCCCAAGACAAAAAAAGGCGGAAAGGGGCGACAATAACAATGGTGCTGTTTTTAGTTCCGATCCTTTACAACTTGTTGTTAGTTAGGCACGGTACTAGTGACACCCACTAATCGCCACAGACCGCCCTCCCTCTTCTTCCTCCTCCTCCTCGTCGAGTCCACGCGTGGGAGCCAAGGACCAAAATGGAGCGTGTGCCTTTAAGGCTTGTGACTGACGCCCCGTGTTAGCCCGCACACACACACACACGCACATCGACTGTCCGAACCGAACCGAACCCGAAGCAGTCGAAAAGAAAAGACTTCTCAGCGCATCCTGGTGAGTTTTCAAACCTCTTTTCGAACGCACGTCGTGTGTGAGAACGAAAAGAAATATGCGGGGATTTGAATAGTTTAGTTTGAGTGTGGAAATGAGTGAGAAAGAAAAAGAAAGAACATGTTTGCGTGGAAATCGGCGAGACTGAAGATGTTGCCAGATGTTTGTTGTTCCTTTTCTTCTTCGCCTCATTCCACCACTATTTTAGTTCTTCTGCTCCCATGATCTTGTCTTCAGTCCTTAATACACTTGTGTTGCCTTTAGTGACCGTCTGGAAGAATTGTTGTTGAAAGTTGAATTTAATTTCTATGAATGGAGTCTGGTGTTGCCTGCAGGAACAGTGTAAAATCACTGATGACAAATTCAATCCAGTTGAAACTCCCACTTATTTCCAAATCATTCAACAGTGTCTGTCTGTGATCTGCTGTCCATCCAAATTAGACCACGCCAGGGCAAAGTAGGGCCCGGGTTACACATCTGGCCATCTATCTATCTACCTGTCTATCTTTTTGTTGATGGTCCTCCCGCCCGCGACGGTAGGTGTTCCTGTGCCGTGCAGGTGAGCCATCAGGATGAGGCCCGGTCAGCTGATTTGTCCCGCCACTGCCGCCACGCTCCTTGTCACCCTCCTCTCGACGCTGTCTCTCACCTCGGGCTGCAACAAAGCTCTGTGCGCCAGCGACGTCAGCAAGTGCCTGATCCAGGTAAACGGCCATCCCGCTCTCTGCTTTCGACCTCGGAATGTGGGGGGGGGGGGAATTGGTAGCGTCTGTTTTGCTCGTGAAGCAACAGGCCGACAGACGTGAGCGTCAGGTGTTAAACGGCAAACGCCCGTCCCGCCATCCAAAAGTAAGAGGCAAAATCTCATCCTTTCTGTCCTTGCCTTCCAAACTTCCGTAAGAGTGGCCAAGTAGCCGTGCCAACATCTGCCGGCCGCGTCGAGAGTTTGGAGCCCGCAATAAGTTGCAGGGCGGACCTTTGATCCAGGCTCGCTTCCTTTTGTGCCACATGTGTGCGCCAGTGCAAGATGGGACCCAGACTGAAATGGGACGTTGCCGCATGAGCTGTCCGCTTGGCTTTCCTCCATCCGTCACATCCAATTCACTCACAATCCACTCGTGCCTGCTTGCTTGCGTGCGTGTTGCAAACAGAGATCGACGCGTGTTTTTTTGGGGGGGAGCATCTAGCGTGAGAGTGCGGACTGTGGATGATAGAGGATTGTCATAATCTTAATATTCTAACAAGAAAATATATCCAATTGTTTTTGTGTGCATTTTGTGCTCCTTTGAGAAAATGATTGCACCAAATTTTCCCATGGTTGGCTTTGTAAATATTTAGATGTTAAAAATAGTCAGGCGCCGGCTCACGCTAATTGAATCGGTCAGCGGCTTGTTTGGCCTCTGGATTCACTTGAGTCGCAACCCAAAACATCTGCCTGCTGCTTTCTCCCCCCTCGCTGCTCCCAGGTGGCTTTTCCCCCTGCTTGTCTCTCTCTCACTCTCTTTTATTTTTCTTCTTTTCCTTGTGCCCGATGAGTCATCGCCCAGCGAGGCAGCTCGCGCGACCTCGCTGACACCAACTTGCTAGCTGTCAAGAGGCGCAAGGGCTCGATGCCTCGTTACGTCGCCCGCCCGCCCGCTCGCTCGCTCGCTCGCAGCTGCGGTCCAAATGAAAAACACTTTGGAGACAGCGCCAGCTTTCTTACGTTGGCAAGATTTTAGTTGGCGTTCTTGGTTCATTTATTTTGAAAACCCTGCACTTTCTTTCCTGCGCTACTTTTATTGTGAAATAGGACGCAAACTTAGTAAGTGGCGCCACGCTTCCGTTACTCTTCCGTAAAGGTGGAAAACCATCTCGAGTGGACCTTCGATCAGTTTGCTGGCCGATAATTCAATCGAAATAGAAGCTCGGGTGGGATGGAAAAAGTGGGTGAAGATTTCAGCGCCACCCCCAAAGTGCACGCAGCCCTACCTCCCCTCCTCTTGCTTTCTTTCTTTCTTTCTTTCTTACCCGAGGCGGAACAGAGAGCACATTCCTCCGAGTCAAGGTCACCGCTATGAGGGAGGCGGGAGAAAGAAGTGGGGGGAACACCTGGGGAAGAGAACATGGCTCCACTTTCCCCTCCTCCGGCCCCCCACTCCGCCCCATGCTGTTGCACAAAGCTGCAGAAGCATTGTTCCATATTTGGAGACTGTCGAGGAATGAAAACAAACACGCAAAGAGAGAACAGGCACAGCGAGTTGAGGCTCAGAGCTGAAGCCCATGTTGGGAATGGACTCGCAATTCAAATCATGCGCTTTACTCCACCATCAGCTCTGTATGAGCAAGCCCCGAGTTGTCCAACAAAGCAGGGTAGACGTCCCTCCCCCCACATAGGCGACGTCCCGGTCCAGTGTTTGTATCCCCAGAACAAAGATGTTTCCCCCCCTGAATAAGCCCCAGTGATACATAGGTATTTCTTTGTTTGATGAGTAACGATGTGAGCGACCGATCACGCAGGAGCTGTGCCAGTGCCGCCCCACCGACGGCAACTGTTCCTGCTGCAAGGAGTGCATGCTGTGCCTGGGACACCTGTGGGAGGAGTGCTGCGACTGCGTAGGTAAGGAGGGCCCAGGGCAGAGAGTGTGCTCAAAATCACCTCCTGATTGAAAAGTCAGTGGGATGGATCACTGGATGCTTTGCTTGCCCAGGAATGTGCAACCCCAAGAACTACAGCGACTCTCCGGCCACGTCCAAGAGCACGGTGGAAGAGCTACACCGGCCCATCCCGTCGCTCTTCCGCGCCCTCACTGAGGGCGACGCGCCCGTCAACATGATGGTGGTCTCCTTCCCCGTGGCCGAGGAGCTGTCCCACCACGAGAACCTGGTCTCCTTCCTGGAGTCGCTGGACGGCCCGCACCGCAACGTCTCGGTGCCCGCCAACAGCATCCACGCCAGCTACGACGCGCAAGGCGAGAAATGTTTTTCTCATGAGGAAATAGGAATCGACAAAATGATTACAGATGTGGGAAGCTTGAGTCCATGAAATGTCTTGCCCCCCCCCCCCCCCCCCCAAAAAAAAATAACAGCCTGGCCTTCTTCTCCCGCAGAGAACATGTGCACGGTGGTGTACTTTGACGACTGCGTGTCCATCCGCCAGTGCAAGCTGTACTGCGAGTCCATGGGCGGCTCCAAGTACCGCTGGTTCCACAACGCCTGCTGCCAGTGCATCGGGCCCGAGTGCGTGGACTACGGCAGCAAAGCCGTCAAGTGCATGAACTGCCTCTTCTGAGCCCGCGACCCGCAACCCGCCATGAACTGCTCCACGGGACTACAAGCCCCCCTTTCACACTGCCGTTTTCTGCCTTTTCAGCGTCGCTCTTTCATGTTCACGGCACCGCCGCTCGAAATCGGTCGGACCGAGTTAAGCCAGCATTTGCCAAGCGACTCGAAGCCATCCCGTTTGGCTTCTCCCCTCTGTTATGATGAAAAGGATCCTCCGCCAGGCCCTGGCAATTTCCCGTCTTTTGTCAGAGCATTAACAGAGGCAGGCCAGGGTGGGGGACATTTTCAAAGTTTAGTCCGCGACTGTTGTAAAAAAGGGAAGGGAGAAAAAAAAGAAGGATATCTCGTTAGCACCTCGATGCAGGAACCTTTCTAAAAGACCAATGTAGATCAATTCGGCTGCTTTCTTGTATGGCGCCGATCTGGCCGGGTCTGTGCATCAAAGACAATGCAACACTTCAAAGACGTAAAAGGCAACCTCGGTCGACTTGCGTCGGTTTGTGTTGCGGCGCCGACAACCGCGAGCAGTAATCCCGCCGTCGCCGTCAGTCCCTGCAAATGTTTTTAGTCTGCTGTTGTCTGCCACTGTATAGTTTTCTATTGGTGTTTATTTTGACTCGAGGTGTATTTGATACTATATGACGTCTAATGTATTTTTACATGCTTCCATTTCTCCCACCAAAATAAAAGCTTTTGGTGACGTGGACTTCAAGAGAAAGTGTGTGAGCGTGCGTCCCCTAAATTTAGCGACAGGACAGGAAAGGCATCATTTCCCGCGGGCGCAAACAAGGCTGTCTTTCTGGCCTTGCAGGTGTTCCACAAGCAGAGAAAAGGAGAACGTTGCTCTGTGCCAACCGGCCCACAAACCATCTTTTGTTGCAGGCGCTCCACGGGCCCCTCTTGTGGTCACTGAAGAAAGGCCTTTTGCCCCATCCATTTGTAATCCCAGAGAATAGGTCCCTACTATGAGGTTTTGGGCCCGAGTCCTATATTATAATGTACACCAAATATTTTGACACCTGAATGAGTTATCTGCTCACGGGAGAATTCATTAAATGCGCGATCTATTCATTTTCTTTGGTGCTTGTTCGTCGGGTTGGAAACTGAGCTGAGCTGAGCTGAGCTGAGCTGAGCTTCGTGCGGGCTACCCCAGAGGAGGAGAATATTTAAAAATCCTTGGATGCCTTTTTATTTTATTTTTTATTTAGTGTTTTAGAGCCACCTAGTGGACGAACGTTGTGGGTGCAGCCCACATCAGTTGACTCGTAAAATGATGAGTGGACTGGAGTGGAGCGTCAATGTCGAAGAAAACCCTGTATTAGCACGAGAGGAAATAGACAGGTTTTTACAGAATATGGAAAATGTTGTCATTTGAATATGAAATACATTGACAAAAGTAGGACTGGCGCGCATGCACGCGTAGTCACCTCGGCAGCCTGGTCACGTGATGCTTGCATTTCCGCCACAACAATACATCACACTCGAGCAATCAAGCGCCCCTCGTCTCGCTCTCTCCCCACTCTCCCCTCCCTCCCTCCCTCCCTCAGCACCAGGCTCTCTCTCTCTTTCTCACGCGGTCGCTCTCGGCATGGCGGACGGCGAGAGGTCCCCGCTCCTGTCCGATTTGGGCGATGGCGCCCTGGGCAGCGGCAACGGCGGCCTGTCGCCCAGCTCGGCGCCCTACGGAGTGGCTGGCAAGCCGCAGAGTGAGTTAGGCTTCTGGTCGCCGCCTTCGCGCTCGCTCGCTCACTATCCATCCTCCGCCCTGTCTCGCCCGATGCTAGCAGCTAGCTCGGCGCTATGACAGTGACGGAGGGAGTAGCGGCCGGCCTATCGTGCTTGTGTGTACCCCGGGAGAGGACGCCAGCGTTCGGCGTTCTAGCGTTCGGCGTTGTGTCTACGTCGTCCGCAGGGGGGGGGGTGACTGAATTTATTGTTTTGACTCTGGATATTTCCTCCCCAAACCTGAACGCATCACTCCAGCCTAGCCACTGTGTTGTGGTAGTTAACGCTGCTGCTTGTCATCCCATATTGCGACCTAAGCGTCAAATTGGAGACTTTACCATTCATCTGGAATATGTGTTTTAAGTACTTCTCGTCATTTCACGCGAACACAATTCAGGTCATTGTGCTGGTTCATTGGTTAGCAAAAGCGAAACACCACGTCCTGCAGCCAATCGGAAGACGGCAGAGAGCGGCACCATTAGAGCTCTGGCCAATGAGACGTCGATTACGGACGAGTTGCGTTCAAATGCCGTGTCACGTCCACGTAATGTTTACTGTCTTCAAATCTGGTTTTCGAGCTCTGGCCAATGACACGTCAATTACGGAGGAGTTGCTTTCAAATGACATGTCACTTCCATTGAAGGTTTTTCATGTAATGCATTTCAAGCATGTCTGCAGCTTGGAGTTCCCTCCCAGCATTCCTCGAGTGTTTTCCTTGCAAAAGCTGCTTTCACAAAGCAGAACTCGAGACCAAATCTTATTAGCTTGTTAATCATAAATCAGTCACTTGTCATGGGAACTTGGACGTCTTTTTTTTCCCGTTTGTAATCCGTTTGCACTACGGCCATTGTCACTCTTGTTTACGAGACAAATCCAATTTTACACCGGTATTTTTCACGAGAGTAAAGTTGTGACCAAGTCGTGGTGTTGCGAGAAAGTGTATCTATAATAAAAATAATAATCATGCACCAGCAGTACGAGGAGGCTGGTTGGATGTGCAATGCATAAAATGGCCAATTACCACTTTCCACTCAACTGTTTTGGATTCAATCAAACCCATTTTAAATGCATATGTGGCAAAATGTTTTCCCCTCTTCAGACTTCCCACCCTTCCCCAGTCCTGCGCAGCCCTCGGTACTCCTGGGCGAGGACCCGCCTCCGTACTCGCCCCTCACTTCGCCCGAAAGCGGCAGCGCGCCCGTCATCAGCTGCCGGGTGTGCCAGAGTCTCATCTCGGTGGAGGGCAAAATCCACCAGCACGTGGTCAAGTGCGGTGTGTGTAATGAGGCCACGGTACGTTGAAAAAAAAACACACACGTGCGGTTTATGCGACCTTTTGCTTTCATTGAGAATAATGTCAAGTCAAATAATCCATCCAGGCTCAGACTGTTGCCATTCCAAAACCTTCACTAAGTGTACACACTTGATTTTCATTCTTAACTCATTCACTACCACCTCAAATCCAAACGAGTAAACCTGAAATTGATTGCTTTGGCTGGAAGCGTGAAGTGAGGAGTTCCTTTGTGCGCGCAGCCCATCAAGAACGCTCCGGCGGGGAAGAAGTACGTCCGCTGTCCGTGCAACTGCTTGCTCATCTGCAAAGTCACGTCCCAGCGGATCGCGTGTCCCAGGCCCTACTGGTACTCGCAACATGACGCACTCGCTCCAGCGCTCGCGCTGTCTGTCGCTTTGCTCTTTTTCAAGTGTGTGTGTGTGTGTGTGTGTGTGCGCTTGCAGTAAGCGCATAATCAACCTTGGTCCCGTCCATCCTGGCCCGGCCAGTCCGGATCCGCAGCCCGCCGGGGCCCGCGTCTCCTGCGGTCATTGCAGCAACACCTTCCTGGTACGCCAAGCAAGCCACTTACTTGTCTTTGGAACGCTTTCATTTCCATTGGCTTGGTTAGTGTAGCATCAAAAGCCTCCATGGTAAAAATGTCATTGCAATGAGATCATTTTCAAGGATGAAAGGATCATGGGCAAGAAAAGATGCAATCCCAGCTTGTGAAAAATGATTGCGGGACTTGCTTTGTGCTTGCAGTGGACCGAGTTCACGGACCGCACGCTGGCCAGATGCCCGCATTGCCGGAAAGTGTGAGTAGAGTACTTTGCATTGTTTTCGGGGAAAGTTGAGTTCAAGTCTAACTTGTAAAAATCACCCAATCGAATTGTGTAGTTTTGAACATTTCACACAGTACAATGAATGTGTATGCTGTGAAGTCACCTGTCAGGCTCTTCTAACAGCAACATTGGCTGACCTTTTGCTGCCCTTCAATTTAGTTGTGCTGGAATTTCTGACTGAATTTGAATGGCGCATTATTTTCAGCCCATTATTGAAAAGTCTGGGGGTTTTTTTTTTTTGCTTAGCACCCAAGTATCTGTTTTGCAGAGATAAGATCCTTTTATTGCTTTAGTGCAACATATTTTTGAATACTAACGGGACAATGATTTTTGCAACCATCCGCAGCTCCTCCATTGGTCAGCGCTATCCCAGAAGGCGGAGCTTGTGGTGTTTTCTGCTCTGTTTGCTCTTCTGTATCTCCACTGCTGGTCTGATTGTGAGTAAAATGACCACGCCAAAGTTTGGATTGTATTTGTTCCGGTTGAATGAGATTTGATTCAGGAAAAAAAAACTAAACCAAGGGAAAATAAGTTTATACAATGACCAGCTGAGGGCGCCAAAGGAGCACAAAATTCTTGCATTGGCTCTTTTCCCTTCCTATTGCGCAACTCTCCCGGAGTTGTGCTTTCAAATCATCTCTCTAATCCTTTCTGTTAGATCCGCAACAGCTGCCCTGCAATCCGTTTCATCATCAAGTGGAATTGTAGCGCTGGGCTAATTGGACTTGAGCTCTTTCTCAAAATCCTTAAGCAGCATAGGGTGGAATATTTCAAAGGTCAAAAGGAGGTTTTTAAAATGTCCGCTTGAGATCCATCCGTCTGTGTCTTTTCAGCCGTAACGTTTTTCATGATTGTTTCGTGCGTCTCCTGCTGGCTGTTGCTATCATCTTTGGCCACGGGCCGTTTATCTCTTTAGGCTGGCACGTGGCCGAAGGCTGAGACCTACCCCGGCATCTACGCCTCCTGGGCCGTTCTACTGCTTCTGGTGCTGGTGACCCTGGCGCGGGCCTTCTACTGGGCCTGCATGCGTGTCAGCCAGCCTCTCCAGAGCTTCGCGTAGAAAGCCTCACTTTCCTTGAGCGGCCAGACGGGTCGCTGAATGAATGGCTTTAAAACAAGAAGATAAGAAATATTTATTTCCCGATACTGGCCACGTGGCGACTCCCTGTACTCGTTTCCCCCCCAAATCATTTCCGCGCCTTGAATGAAGCATTTAGCCAGCGACATCGATGCCGCCGTCAAAAGGATGAAGGAGACCTACGAAATGTTTTGAGGCGTGTCAAGGTCCAACGGCACCCGTGAATACCCCCGAGAGGAGACACTTTGTTCCTCAAAAAGTGACGCTAATGGAAGGAAACAAAGCAAATTTCCGGATGCTAGCTAACACGAAAAAGTGGTCCTCGCTGCTTCTCCACAGCTTTTTCTTTGCGATTGCTAGCATAACGCCTGAAGCAAAACTACTGTTTGTCATAGCACATAGCTTTCTGAAGGAAACGTTGCAATCCCTGCTTTCAGGATGGGGGATGTTACTTTTATTTTGGAGATGAAAAGCTTTCTGATTGCTCACTGCGGGAGGAGCTTTGTCAAATGGAAGGAAAAGGCTCTGCATTTTGCAAAAGCTGAGAGGGAATTGAAAAGGACTTGAGCATAATAGCAATGTCGCTTTTATTTACCTTCATGAGCCAAAAAGGAGGCTTGCTTTCCATTTCACTTGTGAAGGCTGTAACGCCTCGCTCGGTAACCACAATGGACCGCCATCAAAACCGCCGTATGATTTGAAGCTACCTTTAACTGAATTCGTATCGAGAAGGATGTTTGGCTATGGTAACCGCAATTAAAAGGTTGGACGAGTCTGTTCCGTTGCAAACTTTTGTATTAAAATTCCTGGAGCGCTTGATTCTTAAACCAGGCCATCGTTCTGTCGCTAAGTGCTTAAGTCATTCTTGTTAAGTTGGCAACGTCCCCTTCAATTTGTTTTGTTGAAGTAGCGTTGCCACGGTAACTCCGCTCAAAACAACCGTCGAGCCTGCGATGTCGCAACGCATTTAGCTGTGATCATTTAAATCTGGCGAAATTCTCAAACGCGTGATGAACCTTTTGTTTTTCTGTAAATAATCTTTGATTTTGCTGCTGTGAAAGGAAGTGATTAAGCCAATCACTTAGAGATGCGAGAAAAGAACACTAAAAGTGGGATTGCTTTGACTTCTGTTACATATTTAATGATGTTTTTTTTTGGATGAGCTACTAACCCGATGAGCCTGCAACACGAACAAACACGTACACGCACACACCAGGCACACACCCAGCACCTTACACTGCAGCAGTTATTTATTTTTACACAGTCAAATTTTGTGCTAAATTTTTGATGACCATGTTAGAGAAAAAAAGCCTTAATGTTTTATTGTTTTTCCAATCATGTTTTTTTTAATCTGTTCTCAAATCAGTGCAGTAATTTGGATGGTGTTTTAATAAAGCAGTTAATTGTTTGCGGCCTGTCTGGGGACCAGTTTGTAATTCATGGACCATGTGAACCAGCAGGCTGCCAAATAAAGACATGTCAAATGCTACTGTGGCTGCTTTTTATGGATTTTTTTTTTTTTTTATAAACACCATGCACACACACACACACACACACACACACTGGCCATCAAAATGATTTCAACATAAGTAAGGCTATCCTTATGATATGCTGTGCTCCAAATAGAATCCTTTGGCACATAATCACTGTCATGTCTTACTTGAAAAATGATTTTATGCATAAGATGCTAAAAGAATTCAGTTGTTTGCTTTGCTGTCTGCTGCAAAGTAGTTTGTGTTAAAAGTAAAATAATGCTATGAGCGGTAGCTTGAATGCTAATATTATGCATTGCAAACCCACCGGTAGTCTGTCATGAAGTGTGTTATCTGTTTCAAAAATAAATCAACTCAAAATGCCGTGTAGCACGTTAGCTCAAAATTCTAATGTAATGCTACATCTGCATACTTGGCCAAAAAAAGAGAAGCATTTTGAGCTATGTAAAAAGGAAAGTCCTCTTTGTCTGGGCACCTTTTGGAATCTGTGAGGATGTTTTTTTTTTTTAAATCCTTCCAGGAGACAAAAGAGATGAAATGTCTGGCTGCAGAAAAGCTTTAAGAGACCACACAAGTCCCCCGAGAGACACCTGAACCACCAGCAAGCCTTTGTAACCTTCTAAGGACGTCATCAAGTGTTTTTTTTATGGCACACACACACACACACACACTTTATTGTGACTTGCTGCAGGTCTTTTTCTTTATTGTCCTTTTTATTGACTTAATTTTTCACTCGTTTTTTGACTTGGCCTGCGGGCCTGCGCCAGAGCTTCGTCTTTGTCATTTGTCTTCATGATGGAGACGAATGACTATCAACCCTCATGGATGGAAGATACATTATAGTCTATAATAGAATGGATATAATGTACGTATATGGTGCTGTGACCAAGTTCGTGACTCTATTTTTTCAAATCAATTTTCACCATTAAAATTTCATTCATGTGTTCCAGCCCCTGAAAAAAGTGGCTGATATTTAATCAAGAAAATTAAAAACCAACAATGTAATCAAATTAGCTGGTCTTAAAAGTGCTGCAACTAATACATTTCAATAATCATTTGTTTGGCCAATTAACTGATACAACTTTTTTCATTCCCATCCTCTTAAAAAAAAAAAAGAGGACATTATTTCAAATTGGCAGTCCAGTAAAAGCACAGCAAATCAACTAGAATTCACTTGTTGGTTTGGCTCCAAAAACTATTTTGATTCAGTGCAAAGATCATCAGTCTGCTCTCGTCAAGGACTACAGACCTCTCTCACACACACACACACACACACGCTCACTAAAGCCTCCATCCCTCTTAGACGCTAACTCGATTTGAGCCGTTGCAGTGTGACCCTGGTCTTGTGCAATAACATCATCCTCTTCAACACACAGGGCACAATGTGCTGTGTTCAAATGTAGAGGAAATGACAGACGACAAGATTGGGTAGAGGCTAAGATGCAAGGCCAACAGAAGTGTGTGCATCTGTGTGTGTGTGCACATGATAGGATTAAGATGAAGGGCAGGATGAGGATAAGAAGCGTAAGGCTAAGCGCCAGATTAAAGCGAGCGCTTGTCAGCCGTAAAACAAACAGTCCTTTTAGCGTCGGATCAAATGCAGACTTAGCGCAAACACGGACAGTTTGTCACAGTCGCAGTAATACTGTCTGTCGATGATATTATTTGGCCTGCTACAATATTAGGATGTTCACCTCTGCCAAGAAGGTCAAGAAAAAGATCACAGTTGGTTCCCAGGAAAAGCTTCATGGACAGGATAAGGGATGAAAGAATTTGGAAAAAGGTGCAAAACAATCCATCCATTCGCTTTTTGAATAAGCGTGCGCAAATCAGGCCCCCAAAAATGGACTCATAGCTGATTCCGTGAATGGCCGCTGTAATACTAGCGATGATGTCACGTCTGTCAGCCAGACATCTGTGATGTGTGTGTGTGTGCATCAAGGTGTGTTGGGTTTCAGACTTGTTTTTTTTTTTTTTGCAAGTGACCCCTTTGCTGCTAAAAGTCAATTAGCCGCATCCATAATTGATGTGTGTCTGGCAGACTATTTGTGTTTACACTGGAATTGAAAGCCTCCGGTGTCAGCTTTTCCATCTCAAAGACACGCATGTGTGTGTGTGTGTGTACATGCTAATCATTTGGATTGTGTGTATTGCCACGGGCAGTTTCTGTTTTGAAATTCCATTTAGTGTTTGATCTCTTCATTTGTTGCGCATAACTAAAATGATGCTTGTAAAATGCCTTTTGTTCATTTTCCACTGCTTAGCCAGGTGTTAGCTTCAGGCGCAGTCTAAAATGATGCCTGTCGAGTCAATCATCAGATTATTCCTTGTTTTACAAATGAGTCTGCTGATTTGAGAAAGCTATTTTGACGTGCCGGAGACGGAGCTAAGACGAGCAGCTTCAATTGGCTCGTCCTGTTTCTTATGCAAGCACCTTATTCGCTTTTTATGCTAAAGATAGACAAAATGCTTGAAAGATTATTCGATTTGCAATGTGAAAAAAAAGTTGCGTGTGACCTTGATGAAGAATTTGAAATCAGGCTTTTCTTTCTTTTTTTTTCTTTTAAGGACAGTGTGGAATTTGGCCTCCCTCCCTCACACCTTCCATGTACGTCCACTGTTGCATTTGGGGTGAAATCAGGTGTTGCCTTCAGAGATCCAAACTGCAGCACCGCCTGTCCCGTTGTGGGACGAGAGGAAGAAGGAGGGAGTTTTGGCGGTGGGTGAGGTGGGGCGGGGGGGTCCAGGAGGAGATTTTCAGATTGAGCTACATCCATCCATCCTTCAGTCTTGTCTCACTCGTGAAAGCGGACCACCACATCCTCATCCTCTTTGTCCTCTTCATCAAGGTAACTTTTTTTTTTTTTTTAACAATACTATACATGGCTTGAATGTCCTTTTATCGGAGGGGAGGCATCAACGTGGTCCCTCCCATCCAGCCAGAGGTTTGCTACATCCTGCTGTTTCCTTCCTCAGATGCAGTGCACGGCCTCGCTCGGTTCTTGTTTGTCACCGTGCTGGAGTCCAAGTAAGACGTTGTGACCTTTTGGAACGTCGGCCTCTGCGTATAAGACTGAAATATGCTACCTTTGTGACTCTAGCACATTGTTCACGGTAGTAAAGGAGGCACAATTTGTGTTCCCGGCAGCGGTGGCCTTTCCCGACTGGGCTTACAAGCCGGCGTGGTCCGCGGGCTCCCGTCAGGTGCAGCTGTGGCACTTCCTGCTGGAGCTGCTGGGCGGCCGGGGCGACGCCATCGGCTGGGGGGGCGAGTGGGGCGAGTTTGTCATCCACGACCCCGAGCGGCTGGCCCGCCTGTGGGGCGAGAGGAAGGGAAAGCCGCACATGAACTACGACAAGCTGAGTCGGGCGCTGAGGTGAGGCAACGACAGAGTTCAAAGTACTTCTGGGCGGCACCTGAAAACGGAGTTTTGAGTTTTGCCGCCCGGAAGTACGTCTGGCGTCGCGATGCAAAATGGATGACGTGCTGACATTTGACTGTAGATACTATTACAACAAGCGCATTCTGCACAAGACCAAAGGCAAGCGATTCACCTACAAGTTCAACTTCAGCAAACTGGTCCTGCTCAACGTCCACCTGCCGCCATCTTGTCATCAGGTCTTCATGACATCCATCATCTGACGCATGCGCATGCACTCGGAATGTATTATCAGAGATGTGTTTTTTTTTTTTCTGTCCCCTGTCGTGACTGATGCGCAATTCCTCATTCCGTCCATCTGGTCCTCCAGATGCTCCAGAGCCGCCCTCTTGCCTTGTGCGACCTTCCAATCCAGGCATCCTGGCCTCACCTGCTCCTGCAACCATGCTGCCATGCTTCGTCATTGTTGTCAATATCATGTTCCTTTTGCCCCACCCAGCGTTGTCTCTTCCCCCTCAGCCCTCAGCACTGATCGCTTGGCGAGACCATCTCAGTCGTCTGAGGCTTGGGAAGCAAACTCCATCAGAGGATGGAGAGCTTGAACATGAGCGTCACAAAGTTGTCCAAAATTATTTTTGTAGATTTATCACTTTTTTTGCACTCCCACTAAGTGCATTAACAATGTATGTGTGCGTGCTTGTGTATTTTGTTGTGCTAAAATAAATAAGTGGTTTTGATGTACCCGCTGAAGATCTTGATTGTTTTATTGCCGTTGTGACGTAGTCACGTATTTTATCAATTCATACAAAATAATTGAAGTTGATCACATCATGTTGTTGAAGGTTGAACAAAACTTCAACATTTACAAATGACCATTGGTTCGGGTTATTGGAATCTTGTTTTTATTCTACTCACACAAAATATGAAATTAAAGAAACAATTCAAATAATCATATTTTCACCGGAATATTGGCGATTATTATTTAGAAAAAGAAAAAAAAAGTTTCCAACGTTCACGTGCTCGGATTTCCTGCCCCTCAGGCACCTCATAGTTCTCATAGGCGATCTTTGTCGGAAGAAGCATTTTTGGCGCGAGTGTTTTTGATTGCCATCTGTAGCGCGCGAGTCTGGGTCCTCACTTGTGGATTATTTGGGAACATTTATGCTGTTGATGGAGAAGAAATATTTCACTTGTTTATTTGACGCATAAAGGAAAAGTTTTGTGGACAACATGCAGCGCAGTATCGCGTAAGTAGGGCTGCTGAAATGTTTGCTTTGAGTGCTGCTAGCTAGGGAGAGCAGTTGAGTTGTTCCTGGTTGCCTCACTTTTGAAATCAACAATAACTTGAGTGAGATATAACGTGCCATTTTATCTAGCTGAAGCCAAATATATTGTGCTAAATTCAGTCTTTAGTGTAGTAGTAACATCAAGCTAGCTCCGCTTGTTGTTTAACTGTGACGTCATATGACGAAAGCGGAAGCGCAGCGGCATCATTATGGGCCAAACCTCATGAGAGAGAGAGAGAGAGAGAGAGAGAGAGAGAGAAACGCAAATTATGAATGTGTGTATCAGTTGCTGGTAATAAAAGAGCATTAATACATTAAAAAATGACTTTTGACTTTTTTTCTTCTAGATCTTTTTTCCAGCCCAAGGCAAAGGACAAGGATGTTCAGAAGAAAGCCAGAAACGAGCAAGTGAAAAAGTAAGACTTTGTAATTGCTCCAACGTAAATCAGTTAAGTTTAGTACCGAAATTATGAGACCATTTAACTTGATTTAAAAACAAGCAAAGCCGCATACATAGTGCTGCACATAAAGTAAAAACAACATACATATCAATACAGACAGTTAAAACAATAAATGAAATATAAGAATGCTGAGTTTCATGCCAAGTTGGAGGTTAAAGAATGGAAATGTGTTTTAAGATGAATTCCCCCGCCCCCCCAAAAAATGTGCTTGGTATCCATCAGGCCTGTCAAAAGCCCACTCAAGGCCCAAAACGGGGTCCTCCAGGATGACTCGCCGGTCAAGAAAGTTGCCAAACGCAGCCGGCGAATTCTGGACAGCGATGATGATGATGATGAAGAAGTGACCGCTGCCAAACAAGTCAAAGACAATGACTTCAAGGCAGTGCCAACACCCATGTCTCCTCCGCCGGCCCCCGCCACGCCCACCACGCCCACCACGCCCGCCACCTCCACATCCCCGAGCACCCCCAACTCCACCTCGTCTTCTGGAGGCAGCAACAAGCGCAAGACAGGTAAGAAAAAGACAGAGCTGCTTAAAAGAAAATAAAAATATCATTCTGTCAGCATGTTGGCGCTGGAACAATTCAAATCTGACAGATTAAATGGAAATCCCTTCTCCGTGTATCCTGGTGGCCAGTGATTATGTTTAGGACATTTCAAAAAAGCTTGTGCTTGTTAAGGCGGTGATGGGGATGATGATATCACTGAGAGTTTTCGCAAACGTAATACTCAGAAGAAAAGCTGCTGGGCTTTTTTTTTTTTTTGGCCTCCCGTCATTAAGGATGCCTCGCATTCCGCATCACATAAAGCAGAATCGTTAAGGCGTCCTAAGTGGAGCGCTTTGCATTTTTAATGACACGCAGAAATTGTTTTTTTTTCCCCTTCGCCATTTGATGCCCATCGTGTGGCGCGCAGCATAATCATTATTGCCACGTTGTCGCCAATCAAGCTGGAATTGCTTTTCCTTAATGAGGCTTTAATGTCAAAGACAAAATGAATCTATAGGAAGCTCTCATTGTTGGAGATATTTTGTTTATTGTTTTAATCATCTTTCCATTTTGAATCATATTGAATTACATAAAACATGTTTTTGGTTTGCATTCGTCTTATAGAGGTCATATGGATTTTTTTTTTTTTTTTTTATAAATATGTCCTCCATTTGTCCGTATGGCGTCTACAGCCAGGAAGATGCTCCCCAAGAGGAAACTGGATGACAGCGACAGTCAAAAGGACGAGGCTGCCAGCGTAAAGACTGACACTGTCATGGAGAGGCCGCAGAACAAACGAGCTCGCGTGGACGGTGAGTTTTTGGCAACGGCGACAATCTGCAAGTATTTTCAATATCGCCATCTGCTGTCATTGTATATGCATTGCAAGTTTAAGTGAAGGCCACTTTGTTTGAATGTCATTATCGCTTATAAAAAAAAAAAAAAAGGTCTCACAAGATCCTCTGAGGTCTTGCGCGATGCCCTCACTCAGCAACACGGCACGGCCTCGCTTTGTGCGCAGATGAGGTCGCCGAGGAAGAAAGAGATGAGGAGGCGGCGACGGAGCAGGTGAGGACGCCGGACAAAGACCAAGAGATGGCAGAGGAGGCGGACAAAAAGCTCAACCGAGAGGAGCAGAAGAAGAAAGACGAGGTCACAAAAGAGGAGGCGGACAGAAAGCCCGACCGAGAGCAGCAGCAGAAGAAGAAAGACGAGGTCACAAAAGAGCAAGCCGAGAAAGCGCCAGTCAGCAGCTTCTTTGGTCAGTCCGCACAAAATTGCCTTTCAGATAACGGTGACGTGTTGTATGACTACCACACTTATTTTTAGCTCCCAGAAAGGTTGCGGCCAAGACCCCCAACAAGGGTGCAGAGAAGAAGATGGCGACCGTGGTGATTTCCTACCCGGAGAAAGACTGCAAAAGGTGCGCAGACTGCAATTGACATCGAGCAGGAAGGTGAATTTTCCCCACGTCAATTGTTTTTCACGCCGACAGCGAGTCGACAGAAACGGACTACAACCCGTCCAGGGCCAACTACAACCCGTTGGAGCACGCCTGCTGGAAGGAGGGACAAAAGTTGGTCTTTTCCACCATCATGCCCTCCTGAACTCCTCCTGTAAATTGTGCGCTCTGCTCTGCTCTTCCCCCAGAGTGCCTTACCTGGCAGTGGCTCGCACCTTTGAGAAAATCGAAGAGGACTCTGGCAGGTGGGAGCGCCACCCGCTGACACATAAATATGCGCAAAATACCTCACGTGAACCTTTTGGGTGACAACCCAGCGAGAAGAAAGTTGACTATTTGGGTTAACTCGAGCTTTGCCAGCAGTTTTTTTTTTTAAATGGAGCGATTGAAATGTGTGGCCGTTGTAAATAAAAAAAAGTGTCCATTGAAGAGGATTTGTAAGTGGCGGCTGCTGCCTTTCAACGTCTTTCAAAGCGCCTTCACAGACAAGGACGTTTTGACCGCTTTCCACTCGGGACTTAAAACCGCCGCGGAAGAACAAATCTCGTTAGCCGCCTCGCCGCCATTGAAGCCTCCAAGGTGTTTTCTTTTCCTCTTTTCTTCTACCCAGACTGAGGAACATCGAGACTCTGGCCAACCTGTTCCGCTCGGTGATTCTGCTGTCTCCAGGTAAGCGCCCGCTCTGCTGGCGCCGGGCCTGCGCGGCGGGCTGATGAATGAATATATGCATGTATGGATTTGCGTGCTTGTGTGTGGGCGAGATCGTCACACTGAAATTCATCTGCGCCGCACATGACATCATCCACAAGCAACACTTTGCAGCAAGTGCATCCAAACTTTCCCCCTTTTTGTTGTGTGTGTGTGTAGACGACTTGCTGTGCTGCGTGTACTTGTGTCTGAACCAGTTGGGCCCCGCCTACCTCGGCATGGAGCTTGGCATCGGGGAGACGGTGCTGATGAAAGCTGTCGCGCAAGCCACAGGTAACACGCGCATACGCGCACACACTTTCAGTATTGAGCCGGCCCACTCTTCTCTGCGGTTGCTAGGACGACAACTTGACAAGATCAAAGCGGAGGCCCAGGAACGCGGCGACCTGGGTCTGGTGGCCGAGAGCTCCCGAAGTAACCAGCGCACCATGTTCAGGCCGGCCAGCCTGACGGCCGACGGCGTCTTCAAGAAGCTCAAGGAGATCGCAAGCATGAGCGGCAACTCGGTCAGATGCCGCAGCTAGCTTAGCTTTAGCCAACAAATACTACACGCTAGTAGACTTGACAGCTTTTCTTCCGTACTCATGGGTTACTTAGTAGCACTTGAGTCGCTAGAGTGAGCATCTTTTGAAAATGTCACTCTTCAGCTATCCACGGAATGTCATAGTTGCCCGTCGGCCACGAGGGCAAAAAAGAGTTTCTTTGAATGAGCAACGTTTGACATCAAGTCTCGCGCGCCAAGCGGTTTTCACTAGCTAAACGCAGCCTCCGGCAACAAGCGCCCTCCTCATCTTTTGGGCCGAGTTTGTTCCTTTCCTTTGACCCGACGTCTTTGCCCAATCTCAAAGTCCCGTCCCTCATCTGCCGCAGGCCATGAATAAGAAGATCGACATCATCAAAGGACTCTTTGTGGCCTGCCGCTTTTCCGAGGCCCGCTACATTGTCAGGTAACGCCGGCGTCCCCGTTTGAGCCCGGCCCCGTTTGCTATCGATTGATTGATTGATTGACAGGTCGCTCGCCGGCAAGCTGCGGATCGGATTGGCCGAGCAGAGCGTCCTGTCTGCGCTGAGTCAAGCCTCGTGCCTCACCACAGCCCAGAAAGGTAAGTTTCCTCGCTTTTTAAATAGTCGTCGGCTCTCATGACTGAATAGAAAGAAAACGGCTGTGTCCGCTGTAGTGACTGACGTCTGCATCTTTCACATCGAGGCTGATGCATCAGGAAGAAACAGGGTTTTTTTTTTTTTTTACTTCCCGGTTTCCACTTTACTAGACATATTTCGCTTTTTCTTCAACTAAGCTCGTGTAAGAATTTCTCCATCGACGAGCGTGATGTCAGAATGCCTTTTTGGAGAAGTCAATCATCCGGAGAGTCGTCCTCCTTATCGTCGGATGAAACACGAGTTCCATTTTCTTCTCGGCTGCCCCACTTCACTTGATGCACTCCTCCCCCCCTCCCCCCTCTCAAATTGCACTACCCGTGCACCATTTAAATAATGCAACCTACGAGGTCGGATAGGGGCCATGTTTTATTTATAGAACGCTCATTAAAGATGTTTAAATATCCTTTACAGGAGTCACAGAAGAATTTTAAAACATCCAATTTCTGCTTCCAAGTTTCCAAAGCACTCAAACATGATGATTAGGAATCACCCACCCCACATTTTTTTTTTCTTTTTTAATTTGTTGCTGACGTTCCTGACGGGTTTCATCTTCTCACCAGATGCTATCGCGCGCACACACACAAACACACGAAGACCCAATTAACTTATTTTACGCCAAGTCAATTAGCATTCAGAGCTCATTCGCCAGCACTTTAATAAGAGCCAATTAGACCCCAGGCTCAGTGGGTAAATTTGCATTGATCTGCAGCCCGCGCCGGAAATGTTGAGCTTAATATTAGATATTTATTTGTTTATTTTTCCATCTGAAATGTTATCTAATCAGACAGGTTAGCGTGCGAACGCCGCATCCTCCTCGTGATGCAATATGCTCTTCCACTCCCGTGCCACAAGGGATGCTGTTGCGCCTAGAATATGTTGAATAACGTTTGAATGAAACAAGCTAAAAGATGCACTTGGCCGGCGTATACATTTTTTTAGTTAGTGATCACTATAGTGACTGATCTTAATTGAATGACTTGTGACTCATTGGTGTCCCAAGACTTTTGCCCGTTCCCTGTACATGCCTTCTTATATCATCTGTTTGTGATGCTGCGAGGTGTTCTCTAACATCCCAAATAGACCCTGCAGATTTTCGGAAACGCAACCAGGGGTTCATCCTAAAATGGTCTCCGTGGCACGTGATAGGATCAGCCACCTCATAATGAGCCTGTTTGCTCACAAAATGGACGGCGGGCCATGTGTCTTGTTCCAGGCACGTCCCCAGCCGTGATGGACGCCGGCAAAGGGATGACCACGGAGAGCAGGCGCGCTTGGATCGAAGAGAAGTCTCTCATTCTCAAGCAGACTTACTGGTAAGGACAGTTGCTAATCTTTGTGGTTCTTGAAAATGTAAAGTTAAAAAATGCATTTTTTTTAATTGACAAGCATGTTTTTTTCTTGAATAAAAGTAGCCCAATATCTTAAAAAAAAAAAAAAAAAAAAGATCCGTAGTCCTCAAAGTGTAAAACAACGGGTGGTTTTAACACACTGATGGCGTGTTCTTCAGCCTCCTTATCAAGGTGCACCTTTTTCCGCTTCTTCTTCTTCCCCGCGTACAGCGAGATGCCCAACTATGACATCCTTCTCCCCGTCCTCCTTCGAGAAGGCATCGACCAGCTTCCCAATCACTGCAAGCTCACCCCAGGTAAGCCACCAATCTGGATAATGCGAGTGAGTGTTCATTGATCTGTTTGCTGGAGGCCTGCTGATAATGATAAACAATTATTCCGGATGACGCAATCCGATAAGTAAAAGGACCTGTAAGTGTTACCTATTGATCGTGTGAAGCAGCCATTTTAGGGTCATTCAAAGTGAGTGGACGACCCCCCCCCCCCCCCCCCCCCCCCCCAAAAGTGCTTTAAGCGGCCATTTTAAGGTTACTCTGCTCATTTCCATGAGTCCTTCAAAGATGAATTTTTGCTGAAAGCGAATATGAATTTTTTTTGTCCTTCTTCTTTAACCCCCGTCTCCTGCCGTGGCAGGTGTACCCCTGAGGCCCATGCTGGCACACCCCACTAAGGGAGTCGGGGAGGTGATGAAACGCTTCGACGAGGCTGCGTTCACCTGCGAGTACAAATACGATGGCGAGCGTGCACAGGTGAGTTACGTTTGTGTTTGGCAAGTGTTGGACACACACACACACACACTTACACACTGGTTTCTGTGTTCACCGGAGTGGGGTGTTCCTCTCCCGTGCGTGCACCTATTCTTTTAAGATAAACATTAGCGCTGCCGTTCCCTTGGGCCTGCTGGCAGAGAAAGCGGCAAGCTTCTAAAGGCGGCATGATGATGAAGAGGAGGATTTTTTCCAGGGGAAATGTGTGTGTGTGAAAGGAAGAAAGAGGTGAGAGAGACGCATAAGAGGGAAAGAAGCAAACACGCAAGACGCAGCGGGAGGCGTCTGCATCGAGAGACACTCATTGTAATGCAAAGCCAATCCAGCTCGCGGCGTTCATTCCGGACGGTCACGCCTATCGAGAGCTTTTCAACCTGGCTCTGTCCAAAGAACAAGGCGGCTCAGTGTCTTCTGCACTACACGCAGCGGCCAGCAGGAGGACTCACGATTCACCGCATTCCGTCACTGTGTGTGCGTGTGTGTGCATGGTGAATAACAACAGTAGCCCAGTGAGTGATTGAGTGCATATTTGGTGGGTTCATTCATCAAGGTGGACGTTCATTGATAAGCGCGCGAGGAGAAAGGGGCAGTAATTGAGATGCCGGGTGGACACGTGTAGCGCCAGCCGGCCGTCCGGCACTCACTGTTGACGCACGCGTCTGTCTGGACGAATGATGTGCGCGAGCAATCCACCCGTGATGTGTTTTTTTAGCTCGCACAGGTGAAGGAAGAAGCGGCCTGCATTGCTAATAATACGTGCGCACCTTTTGACATATTTTTTCCCGTCTTTGCGCTGATTTGAAATTTTTGGGGGGAATTAATACATTGTCATTCTCTTCGTAAATAACTTCTAATTGTAATGAGTTCATTTTGTTTGTTTAATTTGTACCTGATGTTGAAAAGACACCGAATTTTGGCTGTCTCTAATGGTACCGTGTGGGCTCTTTGCATTCGTCGGAGCGGCAGAGCGCTCGGTCGCCGCAGCGGCTCCAGATTGTTTCAAGTCGCACGCCTCTTGAGCAGTTCAGTCGTTGCCGATGCCGGCCGAACAAAAAGCGTCACATCTCGCGGCAATTAGGCTCCTCTCTCAGCGAGGAAAAACAGACGGCCAAAAGCCGGCAAATGAGCTGAAGCCTCTTTTGGACGAGGCCGCTTGAAATGTCTGCGATGTTTCCATCTGTTACGTCGCCGTTTTGTTCCGGAGCTAAGTGGCGCTTTGACGCGTGGGGCGCATCTGTTCGGAGCGGCGCATAAGCACGGCGCCGCGTGAGCGACCACGGCCCGACATGAAATATGCGAGTGCAAATTAAGGAGAGATCTGATTAAACCATCCCAAAAAAATGTTGGCTAAAATGTGATGCTGCGCCAGGAAGTTTCATCTCATTCCATTCCATTACATCTGAAGGCGATTGTTGGATTAGCGCACGTCAGCCCGCAGACAGGCCTAACCACTGAGCAAGAAAACTCTCATTTGTCGCCACCCACATCACTCACCGGGCCAGGCTCCACCTTTTCCAGAACACGTGCACTTGTTATTCACTTGAATACAGCAAGATCCAAATCATTGATAGAATACCGGAAGGTTTCCCTTCCGTCACTCGGCGGAGGTCTCGTGTCTGGATCCCGATCATTCGATGACCGTTTGACTGCCCGTGTTTTGATTTTGGCCCGACAGATTCACGTCCTGGAGAGCGGCGAGGTTCGCGTATTCAGCCGCAACCAGGAAGACAACACCAGCAAGTACCCTGACATCATCTCTCGTATCCCCAAGGTGAGTTACGCTCTGTTGAGGTATTTAAAAACCAAATGAGCTCTACCTCCACCTAAAGCTCTCCCTTGTCAGCTGTTTGGCTGAGTCTGTAGCTGCTACTTTGCATCGCACGCTTCGATGTGGAGACTCATTTAAGTTGGCAATTGCAAGACGGGCCAGAGCAGCTCCAGGGATCGCCCTGAGGTTAACCGAGAATGAGCGCCCCCCCCCCATGCCGTCTAGTCAAGAGCTGCAATTAAATAGCAAATGAGCCTACACGGCTTTATTAGAGGCGTTCTCATTGTCGCTCGTTGGCGCGTGGCTGTTATTGAAATGTCGGTTTGCGGGCCCGTGCTTTAATTGCCTTCAAATATTTCATTGCCTCAATCGCACCAGTGGGTTGCTCAGTAGAGGTTGCTTGGTTGCTTGGTTGGTTGTTTGTTGTGCCGCCTAGCCTAGCCTAGCCGCCAAGTGACGTTTGTGTATAAAACAGAAGGAGCACAAACGATCAAATATTCTTTGGCCATAATGAAAAATGCCACGGCGCTGTTTTTGCGGATGACCCCCAGGCAGCCGTAGTCGCCAACGTTCAGATTGGTGTAGCTCTGACAGCCTTGCGGCACTTTCTTTCATCCTCCCTGCGAACCTGCCACGGTGTCGGTCCTATCTCGTCTCTTTGTGACTTTTTAATGAAAGCTCCCCCGTGTCGTGCCTCTCATCCATTTTGGTGGGGAGTGAGTGCGTGCGTGCGTGCGTGCGTGCGTGCGAGCGAGCGAGCGTACGTGCACGCGGAGGGGGCTTTGATACATTCTTGTCACCTTTTTTCATTTTCGCCTCTGGTACCTTCACTCTGTCCTAGCACATTCCTTCTCCACTTTGTTTTTTTTTTTTTTTTAGCCTGCCTGCCTTCTCACTTTTTTGTGTTTCGGGGCTGTCTGCGTCTCTTTATCGCCTTTGCGCAGCTTCTTCATTTTGCTTCTCTGTACACCCCGACCGAGCGAGCGAGCGAGCGACTCTTGGGCCGCCGGATGTTTGGCTTTCTTCTCGTCCCTCGCTCACTTTGTTTTTATCAACGTCCCACCTCAGTCTACCGACCCTTGGCTTAACGCCGACGGCATTGAATGCATTGCGACTGTTTTTGTGCCTCGCTATGTTTGGGTGGGTGGGGATGTCACCAGTCAGTCACTCACAGGAAAATTAGCACGGGGTTGTCACGGAGACGCGGCAGCACAATGGATGTCGGAAGTGAGGCTGCTAGCGGGCGGCATAATTGCGACTGGTCCAACTTCAGTTAACTTCTTTCAAGGACTCCCCCTAGAAGTTGTCTCCCATTTTAATTAGTGGTGAGATTAAAAACAAAAAAATCGAATTCATTAGAAGCTCTGTAATAAATCACAGATTCAACACTTATACGTCATTAAAGATTTATTGAAGTTCTTGAGTGATCAGTATGGTAGCACACTTTGAGCCTGTTGCAGACTAGCAAAACAAATTTCATTCTGTTTGTCTGTTAAAATTGAAAAGGGTTTATTGGCTCAATTTAAATCCGTTGCTTCCCCCAAAAAATCACGACATGATTGTGAGTCCATATAAAGACTTAGCGTTAGCGTCTTGGACTGTGCTTTTATTTTTATTGATGACGTTCCTTCGCAGGTGAAGAAAGACTCTGTGGTCTCCTGCGTGCTGGACACAGAGGCGGTGGCCTGGGACCACGAGAAGAAACAAATCCAGCCATTCCAGGTCCTCACCACACGCAAGAGGAAGGTAGGAATAACAGGAGCCTGAATCAAAGTGTGGCGGGGTTCTCGTTATTCCTCGCGCCCATTAAACATGACATAGGAATTCAAATCGTTGCTTATTTAAAATAAATAAATAGATGGTGGCGAAAATATGCCAATAATTGACCTCCGCAAAATGGGAATTTGTAATTGCGTATAGATGCCACAAGATGGCGGCAAAACGCGTCTAATGGTGAGAATCATAAAGCATCGACACTCCGAGTTGCTAGCATAATACACAATCATGGAAAAAAATTGCTAGAATCACTTGATATACAAGTACATTGCAAGAGCAACATTTTTCTATTTTTAATTTTTGCATGTTCAAAAAATTCAACTTCTATACTTAAAAAAAGAACCCTAATAGAAATAATCAACCCGCATTCCACACATCTGATCATTTTTCCGTTGAAAAAGTAGTTGGACGATAAAGAACAGGAAAAGGTGGAGGAGGACGGCGTGATGGAGTGAGGTGGTCCATTCGCAAGAGGAGGAGATTGATAAGTTGCCGTCAAATGGACGGAAGCGAAGGCGGGGTGAAGATGAGATGGCGAGGGGAGAGCCTTTGTGTGATTGCAAATGTCAGCCCGGCTTTTTCTCACTTTTGATCAGAATAATGGCGTTCGCACGCTACACAAATCACATGACGGCGACGAAGGAAAGCATCTTCTGTCCTCTCTCTCCTCTCATTCCGCGGCTCTGACACGGGCGCAAATGAAGATCAGGCCAGGAAGGATGAGGCGCTGGCGCTAATGGTAGAACGTCAAGACAAACGCTGCCGTTGTGCTTTTACTCTCGGCCTCCTCCGTAGACTCACCATTACTCGAGATGGCGTTTTTATGCACCCACCGATGCCGTCACGTCTTTCACATACAGATGGCGCCGGCGCCGTTGCCTGCCGAGTAAAGCTAGCGGTTAGCGCCGCGCTAGGTTGTTACAACTGTCGAAAGGTTCCGCACGGGCGCTCCCACACCACTTGGAAAAACGAGAACAGAGTGCATGCCCAGCAGAAAAAAAATATATACAGATATAGATATGGTGTGATATCTAAACACACTTCCCCGGTGGAGATGATTTTTGTGAAATTATTTGATACCTTTAATGTAGCAAAAGGTTTTTTTTTCTTTTTTTTTTTAGCAGATCAGCTGTGACGATTAGCGCTTTGTCGCTTTGTCTGTGTTAATGTTTAATTAGTGGCTGTGAAGTGATGCCAACTTGACGGGAATAAATTTAGAATGAACTGAAGCTGTTCTCTTTTGGAGTGCCAAGGTTGAACAATTTAGTTTGTGACTAAGACGAGCGTCACGACTCCAGCTAGTTGCATGTCTTTTTCTGTCAGGAAACAAACACAATCATTTGCCTGCGCGTCTGTTCCTGCAGGACGTGGATGCCGCCGACATCAAAGTCCAAGTGTGCGTGTACGCCTTTGATCTGCTCTACCTGAACGGAGAGGTAACCGTGACAATGCGCCGCCTTCCGGTCATCGCACAAACAAAACACAAGCAAGGGCTGTTGCGTTAAACTGGAGCGCTTGATTATTTATTTATTTATTTATTTTCTCCCAAATTACTCGAGGACTAACTTCAACTCCATTAGCATTGGAATTGTTTATGTTGTATGCTTCCTTCTTTGTAGTGGATGGTGGCTTTTGTGTGTGTTTACCAATTTGTGTGTTTTGCGAGCCTGTCGTCCCTCCCTCCACAGTGTTGTTGTCCCTGAATGCCAATGACGCCGATGCTGCTGGGGGCCGTAAGCAGATAATGATGCCCGTGCTCATTGGAATTCCAGCACAGTGCGCCCGCCCGCCCGTGTGTGTGTGTGTGTGTCGGGGAATGAGATTGTGTGACATAACCTGTGTGTTTATGCCTCCCTCCAAATAAAACACAACAGGCCAGCCAGCAGATTCCCTAAAGTTGTCAGCGGCAAAATGCAAATCAGCACAATTGTGTTTCCCCACAAGTGGAGCGAAACAAATGAGCTAATTAAAACAGTGACGCCTAATTTGTGCCATTACGTGGCCTAACACAGCTATAACTTGTCTGACGCCACGCGATTAGTCGGCGCCGCCGCTTTGCACGCACTCGCGCCTTCCTCTCCAGTTTACGTGTTCGGCTCGCTGCGCGTGTCGAGATAACGTGAGCAAAAAGCATACGGCCTCTCTCCATTCGTGGCTTCTTCTAGAGCCTCTCGAACACAAAAAGCTTTCAGTCCATCTTTTCTAACGCCGAGCGTTCGCGTTTCGGTGTGCGCGCAGTCTCTGGTGCGGCAGCCGCTGCGTCGCCGTCGGGAGCTACTGCGAGAGTCCTTTGACCAAGCGGAGGGCGAGTTTGTATTCGCCCGATTCATCGACTCGGACAACACGGACACCATCGCCGAGTTCCTGGAGCAGTCTGTCCGAGGTTTGCTTTTGTTTTTCGCGTGGGTGGGTGGCTGCGATGCCGCGCCAGCCTGACAAACGCGTGTGCGCAGACTCGTGCGAAGGTCTGATGGTGAAGACTCTGGAGAAGGACGCTACCTATGAAATCGCCAAGCGCTCCCATAACTGGCTCAAGGTGAGCACGCTTCTACAAAAGCTAGCAAAATTCTAGCCCAATCGCTTTTTGGTATTCAAGTCACGTTTTTATACCCTGCAGTTGAAGAAGGACTACCTGGAGGGCGTCGGCGACACGGTGGACCTGTGCGTCATCGGCGCCTACCTGGGCAAAGGCAAGCGGACGGGCACGTACGGCGGCTTCCTGCTGGCCTGCTACGACCAAGACAACGAGGAGTTCCAGTCTGTCTGCAAGGCGAGCTAGCTTAGCACCCGTGCTAACGGGATGTCCCGCGTCAGCTGGTGGTTTCTCACACGTCGTCCGCCTCTTCTCCAGATCGGGACCGGCTTCAAGGACGAAGATCTGGAGCGGCACCACAAGTTCTTGAAGGTAACGCAATCCCATCGAACGTCGGCGACGCCAATTGTAGCAAAGCGTTTTCGCTTCAAGTCAACATAACAAGTGGCGTGGGCCAGCGCTATCCCTTTGAGACCGAGAGTGGTTGATTGTGTTTCCAGCGGGCTGCCGTCGCCCGCTGATAAATTAGCTTTGCTCGACTCTGTTCCATGCGGAAGCTGAGCCTACTTCAAAGTCCAGCCAATTGGACTGACCGCTGGGTTTTAAAAACGCATCGAATCACCTCCTTGGTTAAGCAAATACAGTTTGGAAAGCGGCGCTGTAAGATATTTCTGGTGAACAATCACGCTGATTGCGCAGGAGGGGGGGGGGGGGGCAGTCCCACGTCCCCACCCTCGCTCCATCGGCACCCGCCGCGCTGCTTTGTAATCAAGCGCTCCTTGCGAGCGTGATGGATGGCGGATTCAAGAAGGCTGATGGCAGCCCGGCCGCCGCCGTCGGTGTGATCGGTCGGTCGCCTTCTCACATCAGCGGCGAGGGCGCCGAATGCCGACGACACACGGCAACGCCGTTCTCAGCAAATAAGTCTTTATTTAGCGTACAGTCGACAAAGTTACATCGACTATTGCTGCACCGACATCAAAATTTTTTTGATCTGCCAGCGATTGGAGTTCGCACTGGAGCGGGAAAAAAGCTTCCCGTTTGAACCCGCGACTGGAAGTGGGCCATTTTGTGAGAAAGTTGCAAACGCGCGTTTCCTTAACAAGGCTCTTCTCTGGTTTCCCGCCAGGAACACATCCTGGCCAAGCCCCGCTCCTACTACCGCGTGGACCAATCGGCCGAGCCAGACGTGTGGCTGGACGCGGTGCAGGTCTGGGAGGTGAAGTGTGCCGACCTTTCGCTGTCGCCCGTCTACAAGGCTGCCATGGGAACGGTCAGTTGACCCCTTGAGGAAACACTTCTTCATCGTCATCTCCTTCCTTCCTCCCTCTTTGACCTTCTTTGTTTTGCTTCGGCCTTTGTCTTCTTCCGTCCTCCTTCTCCTTATTCCATCTCTTGTGTTCTCCAGGTGGATCCAGAGAAAGGAATCTCCCTGCGTTTCCCTCGCTTCCTTCGCGTGCGAGACGACAAGAAGCCCGAAGACGCCACCAGCGGAGCTCAGGTGAGTCAGTGGTGCGCCGTGCCGTGCCGTGCCGTGCCGCGTGGCCTTTGAAAGCCCAGCAAAGTGTTTTTGTTTTGTGCCAAAGATTCGATCTGTTAAGCTTCTTTCAACGTCAAGGTTGAAAGCAAGTACAAGGGCGCGGCAGGCGGCTTTACTAGGGGCTGTATAAGGCCACCTTTACTGCTGCCGCCCGCCTAATAAAGTGCACCACAAGCACGCCGGAATGAGTACGGCGCCCTCACTAAATTCAAAAAGTCTGGACAAGGCGCACAGTGCAACCTACAGCAGCACGCTCTCATATATTCAGTGGGCGTGTGTGTTTCGTTTTCCAGCCTCTAGGGGGCGCCTGATTTTAGTGCCACCTCGCTGATCAATCAACTTTTAAAAGCATTTGGAAGAATCCTTAGCTTGTGCTGGATTGGGCCCCGTCCCTTGAAGGCATCTCAAGGCTTGATGAAACCATGGATGGATTCGAGGTCACTGCTTTCAGACTGGCCCCTAAGTTAACGTGACTTGATACGATGGATGAAGAGAAATTCATCATCGGCACAATGAATCGGTAGTTGTGTACGGGGAAGTGCCATTTCAGACTGTCCTGGAAGGCATCGTGAGACTCCATAGACTCACTGATTCAAAAGCAAAAATTCAAGAGGACATTTGCAACAATCACCCGATTGTCGAGTGAGCAAAAGCTGCCATTTCAGACGGTCTCTGAAGGCAACTCGAGGACCCAAAGAGAGTAGGTTATGGATGGATGGATGGATGGATGGATGGATGGATGGATGGATGGATGGATGGATGGCGAGTTTTATTTCAGATGGTTTCTTCGCTTGACTTGAGATGGAGTGATAGATTTTTTTTCTTTTTTGGACAATTCTTTGATTTGAAACTGTCGCCGAAGGCCACGGCCGACTTGATTAGGATAGATGGGGGCATTCCGGCCAGCCGTGGCATTTGGAACAATCACTCAGTTGTTTGAGCAGAGCTGTGATTTCAGGCTGTCCGTCCCTGAAGTCAACTCTCAACTTGACGCAGATGGATGGTGATTTCATGAAAAGTTTGAACTATCACTCAGCGCTTTTGTGTAGGAAAGGTGGTGTTATTTCACATTGTCATTGAAGGCAGCGTGACTCTTGGACGAGTTGAGCGGCAGAAGAAATTAGGATTTGAGGACCACTGTGATTTTAGTCTAGATCTAGAGTTTAGATAAACATTCGGAACAATCTCTTGGTGGCCGCACGAGACAAGCTCTCACCCACTCGTGATTTCAGAATGTCCGTGAATGCAACACTTGACTTACCTTGCTCGTTTTGCAACTGAATACTCTCCCCGAAGGCAACAGTAGACTTGATTAGGATAGATCGGGCGACAGATTGACGAAGCATTTAATGATGTTTAAAAAATAGAAATAGAAAAAAATCCAGAGGTTGTTTTGTAGCGCCGGCTATGATTTCACATTTTTCCCCGAGGCAACGGCGGACTTGATTAGCTTTTCTTTCAGCGCTCAAGTTTTATGTCAGGAAGAAAGTTATTGATTTTCAAGGAGATTGCATTCTTCCTCCTCTTCCTCCCTAAAGATCGCCGACCTGTACAAGAAGCAGCAGCAGATCCAGAATCAGGGAGACAAATGCGACTTGGAGGAATACTATTGACCGTGCGTCGTTGAGATCAGCCTGAATGTAAATAGAAATGTATTTTTGGCAACTTGATGGAAATAAAAGCTTGTTTTACACATCCTGACTTGTGCATGCGTGCGTGTGCTTGGTTTGTGTCTGTTCGTTCGTTCGTTGGTCCATCAGTGCGCTTGTGAGTGAAATTCCAAAATGTCCTCCTCATCCCCTCCCTCTCCTCCCCTCGGTGGCTGTTGTCGCCGCTGAATGGAAATCAAGCAGGCAGCAGAGCAGAAAATATTGAAAATGCAAATATGGAATGAGGTGTGCTCAAAGTCGCCGCGTTATCGGCCTAAACTGCTCCGGCGCACTCCAAGTTGCTCTGGGAAAGCCTTTGCCAGAGAAAAATCTCAAATTGTCAAGTCACGATGTCGTCTCATTTTCGTCGTAAATGGAAGTTCTCTGCACGAAGATGAAGCCGGATCTGCAGGTAATTGCACTCGTCACCTTGAGATGGGAGCTTCCTTCTCATTTTTTCTTTTCATTTTGGCAGAGAAGCGCACCTGGATTCAAGGCCCGCTCGGTCGCAGACCGGCCGCTCGGCTCGCGTCGGTCGGTCGGGTCAGCTCAGGTCCGTTCTCGTCCACTTCCTGTAGGTGGACGTCGTCCCAACACTTTTGTCCGTCATGGTGTCTGTGTCTCGCCCTCCCAATGGCGTCTTTGTCAAGTGCGTTAACAAAGGCTTTGTTCTCCTCCGCCTCGTCGTCCTTCCGTGGCTCCTGGGCAACAAAGGCTTTGTTTTCCCTCCTCCTCTTTCTCTGTCCGTCCGTCCGTCCATCCCTCCCTCCCTCCTGGCGCTGGCTGTGACATCGCTGCCATTCCAGGCCGTGAGGGAGAGAGCGGGAGGGACACACGCCGCCATTGTTGCTTTCCCAATATCAATGGTGTTTTTCTTCACGGCGTTGGCCACTAACTAACCTTTTGGATCTCATTCTGTTTTTTCCAACTCTACAGGCTGCCCTGCTCATTGAAGTCAGGAAGCCTGCCCGCCTGCCCCACAGCAACTTCCACTTTCCAGAACCAATTTATTTCTTCACATTCTCTTGTGATTTTCATCATGCGTTCATGCCATAGAGTGGCTCCAAGATGTTCTGGTCTTGTCCAGGATCAAAGTCCACCTTGTAAAATGATGTCAACATCACAGAGGGAACATTGAGGCCTTGCTCCTGCACGCGATGCAGCTTGTGTCAGTCCCCCTCGGAGCAGCCCCAACCTGCCAGTTTCGAGTTTGACCGGCGTGGCGGCAGATGGTCCGTTTGCTTGACGTCGGCAGACTCTATTAGAGAAGAGGTGATTTGTCAACCGGTGGACAAAATGGCCACCGGCAGGACCTGTGAGCATGAAAGAGGTGCCAGGACCAGTGTGATGATCAAGACCTCCGTGTCTCCATTGTCCCCCGCCATCATCACTCACTCACGTGACGTGACGTGACGCGTCCCTCGGGTTTACATCATGACTAATGAGCTAGCGCCACTAACAGCAAAGCCAATGATGGCATGCAGCTCTGGGCAAATGGAGGCAAAATTGCTTCCCTGCCATATGTGCTCACATTACAGACACACGTGCGTTTTGAAAGCCGCCAACAAGATGTCCCACCTTCTCTGGCCCTTCATTTCTTTCTCTTCCCATTGTCCTGGCTTCAACCTTCTGGGCCAGCGGCAACACGTTCCGGCGTGGGGGCGCTCAATGCGCATCTTTGTGCGTCCCCTGCCGGGTGGGAGAAAGCGCCATTGAGGGCCCGGCCCGGCTGGGCCCTGCCTGGCCCCGTCCCCCTCGGGCTCCATTGTATCAGCAGGAATCTGGCGGGAGGCACTCCAAAGACTTTACGCCCATTGTTCTGACTTCTGAGCGGATTGGACCGCCGTGACCCGGACCTAAATGTCCTTCCGCCACCCTTAGCGCCCATCAAAATATACTCCTGAAGCTCAATTGTGGCTAAATATGCAAGTGATATGAAAATGATCCAAAACCACGAGACAATACTTTTGGACATGGAAAAGCCTGGTCTGCCTTGAGGCAGTCTCAAGTTGTCCAGGTCCTGTAGGTTCATGTCTTGCAGTTTTGTCTAAGGTCGATTCATGGCAGTCAAGGTGGCCCAAGGGTTAGGCTGCTACGGAGTTGGCCAAGTTGCACGCTCAAGGTAGTCTCAAGTGGTCTGTGATTCTCTACGCTGGGCTCGGCTTGCGTACCTCAAAGAACTCTGCCAACTTCCACTTGAGGAAGAAAAAGACAGTTGAAAAAAAAGAAAAGAAAAGAAAACGTCAGCATCTCTTTGGCTCTGCGTGGCCCTCTGGAAGTTGAGGGAGGGGGAGGAGGATCCCCGAGGCCGGCCCGAGCCAGGGGTGTGTCCCCCTATAAAGACTCCTCGCAGCGTCGGGCCTCCCGTTGCTCTGCTCCCTCCGTCCTCGCTCGTCCTCTTCTCCCTCAGAGTGGGACTCTTACGCCAGCGAGACCCTTCCGTGGCTTTTGCGTCCTCCGTGTCGGTGGGAAGTCCACGCTCGGCATCATGCTGACCCTGGTGGCGCTGGCGTCTCTCCTTGTCCTGGCCGCAGGTAAAAAGCAAACTTGTATGATTCAAATAGTCAGCATTGTAGGGAGAAGCAACCAAAAAGAAAAATGGAAGGTGCTATTCATATTTGTGTTCCATTTTCTTATCTGATGTCGTTTTTCCCAAAAAAAAGCCCAATAGGAGAATTCTTATTATGATTATTTTTGCAGTGTGTCATTTGTAAGGCAAGCATGATCCATTTTCCAATGCTTTAATTGTCTATTCATGGTAGTGCATGTTCAAATGATGCGGCTCCTCCCACCTTTAAACATGACAAGACGCCCCGATGTGACCCATCGTCTCCCTCTTAAGCGGCTTAGCGGAGGCTTCATCGAAGCCGTTGCTAGTTCCATCTTTTTATCAAGACGTTACTCCGTGCCCTGGTCGTTTCATTTTGACAGCGTCCTATTTTCCCGGCCAGTCAAATATTGATTTAGGGCCTGAACGCCAATTAGCATCAATCATCATCCGCACACGACTGGTGACTCGACACGAATATTTTCTCACCACATTATGCGTGATTGGGATGACTGTTGTTTTCCAAACACATAAAGGTCCCCGTGAAGCTGCGAGTTCAGGAGCGGATGGAAAGAAAGAGCCGTGAATTTTAGCCGCTCAAAATGTCTTTGGCAATTTCCCTGCGTGCAGTGCCCGAGCCGTCCCAGGCCATCGTGATTTACACGGGCTGGGAGCGTCACGCGCTGGTGGGCAGCGAGGTGCGGCTCTCCTGCTCCTTCTTCTCCTGGCGCTGGACCTCCGAGGACGTCACCTTCTCCTGGACCTACAGGCCCGACGGGGCCAGGGACAGCGTCTCGGTAAATGCAAATTCAGCGTTTGCACTTTGCTTGCATTAGCTGGCAATCTTTTTTTCCCCATTTTGCCGTCATCCACTTATCTCCCGTCGCTCTTCTAATCTGGGCTTTCATCTCCCTCCAAGCCCTCCTCCTCTTTTCAAATGCCTTCGTTCATGTTTCTTCTCCTTTGGCGGCGCAATTTTGAACGAGGCGTCGTTTGGTTTCTGGAAGGATGTCGAGCTGGCACCAGCGAGTGTCCCTAAGTGAGATGCCCATTTTCAGATCTTCCACTACACGGGCGGGATGGCCTACGTGGACAACAAGGGCCCCTTCAGGGACCGGCTGGAATTTGTGGGGGACCCGAGCCGCCGCGACGGCTCCATCCTGCTGAAGAATTTGGACTTCAGCGACAACGGGACCTTCACCTGCGACGCCAAGAATCCGCCCGACATCGGCGGACGGCCCTCCAGCGTGCGCCTGCTGGTCTTTGAAAAAGGTCAGAACATTTGGGAAAATTGTACATTTACATTTTTATTGTAGAATCGATGTTTGCGGCAGACGTGCTGACCACTAGTGCGGCGTGCTGCCGTCATTGATCCATTAAGTGCCGCGTGAATAATGCACGAGTCCTCGCCAAGATTCTTATCGTTTGCTTTAGCTGTTGACCTTCTTCTCTTCTCCACCACAAGTTTGCACCACTTTCATTTACTGTCACTTTTTTTTTTTTCAATTGACTTGCACTTTTCATTGTAACTTTTCTACTGTGTGTTTTTTCTTTGTTTTCTGGTGTGGCAGTGCCCATCCAGGCGGGCGTGATCACGGGTTCCATCGTGGGCGCCGTCCTGGGCCTGCTACTGCTGATCGTGGTCATCTACTACCTGATGCGCTTCTTGGTGGCGCGCCGCGTCTTCAGCCTCAGCGTCAGGTCAGTGCGGGGCCCCGAGCCGGCGCTGCGGCTGCCCGCCGGCTGCCTCGGGCTGCGCCCCAAGGCCGAACCCCTGCCCGGCACCGACACCTGCCTGGCCTAGTCGGCGCTAGCTAGCTAGCTAGCCAGCACTGTTCTTATTTGCCTCTTGGCTTTGAAGGACGTCAAGCTTATTTTCAAACTGATTCTTATCCTTTTTCATGTTGGTGTCATGACAAGAATGGTCCGGTGACACTATCAATAGAAGCTGAAAGGTTTTTCCAATTTTTCCTATCTTGGATTGATGTCACAGCAAGAACTCGATTTGTTTTGAGAGCCATGACCGTATCATAGGAACCCCACTAATTTGGAGATGCTTCAAAACAAAGGCATAGCCCCTGCCCCCCCCCACCACATTGCCAAGCCCTTAGCGCCGCCCCTGCACGCACGTCAAGTGATTTAGCGTGATCGTAATCTTCATCTGCGTGTAATCCGCCGGATAATCCAGCGCAAGGGTGCGATGGCGGCGTGTCCGTCATTCCGCCAGTAGATTAGCGCAGCAGCGCCAGGAAACATCCTGACTTCTATTTGTTTTGTCTTTTGTCCTCCAGCAAACACGGCAAGAAAAAGAAGGAGGGATCACAGCAGAGACAGGCAAGTTGACCTTTTTATTTTTTTTTCTCTGGCTCCTCTTCTTCCTGCCCCTGGCCCAATCACACACCGCCACTCAAAACAAACAAACAAACAAACAAAGCGAGCATCTCTCTTATTTTGAAAATAGCCTCATTGAGTTTGACTGAAGGGACATTCTCAAGCCCATTGATTTTGTGCACAATATGGAAGGAAGCTGAACGGTTTCAAGTGTCATCAGATGATGAATTCCGATTGATTTTGAATGTCGTGATTCTATAAAAATAATCATATTTGTTTTTGGTGTGGTGACATTCTGAAAAGATCCCTGTTGATTAGCCATTATTGATTTTGGGCCTTAGGGACACGTCACCCATCGCTTTTCAGCACTATAACATGACACAAAGAACCCAATTGATATATTGCCTGGCCTTATGTGGCCCAAGTGATTTGGGACAGTGTACAAAACAAAAAGCAACCCGAGTCCTGCGACTGTCTTGAAAGATCTTTCTTGATTTTGAGCATTGCCACATTATGGAGCGTGCCGGACGAGCCCTTGGCTACCTTTTGGGAATGCTCCTCGCAACCAGCAAAGCAAAACAAAGTCCTTCTTGTTCAGATGCTTCTCGCCTGCAGGGGGCACCAACCCGCCTCTTCCGTTCATTGTCAACACTGGAGAACCCCTATGCCTCCCCTATGCCCCCCCATTTTCACCGTCTTCTTCTTTTTTTTTACTTCTTTTTGCTGTCAGATGATTGTCAGGTTACTCTCCAGTGCCACGGGGCACTCACTGCCTGCCTGTGTGTGTGTGTGTGTGTGTGTGTGTGTGTGTGTGTGTGTGTGCAAGTACAGACAGGGCAATGTGGTCTTTGCTTGGTTGCCGTGACGACGCTGTCACGCATGTCATCCTTCCTGTTTTATTTAGTTATTTATTCATATATGCAAGCACGCACACACACACACACACACGCACGGCACCCTGTGACACTCAAGCACAGACACATGCCATTGCACACACACACACACACACACACACACACACACACACACACACACACGAGCGCGCATTCACATGCACACATGCAATCTCCCACACGTACACAGGCACACACACGCACACGCTTACACACTGAGTTGTGGAATGATAATTGCGGCAGGCGCTTTGTATCGATCGGCACTCCTCCTCCTCCCTCTTCCTCCCTCTTCACCTTTGACTCCCCCCGCAGGCCTGGAGGACCATCTGCCCATCCCTCCCCCCCTAGTTCTTTTCTCCTTCAGGGTCACGTGATGCGCTCGGACAGGAAATCACTCGACCTCACTCTTCGTCTCCCTCCCTCCTCCCCCCGAGCCTTAGATCCTCTCCCCTCTCCCCTGCCGTCGTCCATTTTAGCCTAGACGGAGGGGCCAGAAAGCTCTGGACAGACAGACGGCTGTTCTGGATGCGGGAGCACACGCATCCTCCTCTTCCTCTTCTTGGTCTTTGTGCTGATGATCAGAGTCCAATTAGCGGTGCTCAGCGTGCGCTTGATGAGAGACCACGTGTGTGCGATGCTTGTGTTTTAAGCATGGCCGCTGCTCCCCCAGTGGTCCCTTCTTTCAAAGTGCTCACAGTGAGAAAGCTTCACAACGGCCTTTGCAAATACCGCCGTTTTGACATCGTGCGTCTGAAAGCGTGACACCAACGTCAACATCAGGCAGCCCTCTCCCCAAAAAAAAACAAATTGCAGCCTTGCATGAATCGTGTCGGTGTGTGTGTGTGTGTGTTGTTAATGAATTGTTGCACAGGTGTGTGGAGCCCACCTGTCACTGTCCCGTCCTAATGCATGGTTACCTCTTTTGTCCCCCCCCCCCTCCGCCCCTCCAGCTGTGGACACCGCCCCCCCTCACTCTCTCCCCCCGCACTTAAAAGGACATTTCTCTTTCTCTCCTCTCTTCCTCTCTTCTTGTTTATAATGTTTTTTCTCTCCCCTTCACCGCAGTGTCACCCATCCCTCTAAAAGTGCTCCCCCTTCCTCCTGGCACTCCTTTCCTCCTCGAGTGACTCTCCACCCCCGTTCTGCCCCCGCCCCCCTCTCTGTCCCTGCTCCCCCACAGGCCCCTGCGCCAGCGGCCGACCCCGCCAAGCAGAAGGCCTCGGAGAAGAAGAAGCAGGAGTCCCGCAAGGAGCGCAAATAGGATACGGGGCGGGGCTGGGGCGCGCTCTTTGAGCGGCTGCTCCGGCCCGGGCGGGGGGCGGGTGGCGGAAGGGACGCGGCGACAGTAGAGGACGCCGCCGGGCGGGTGCTGATGACCATCGAGCTGGAGCTGACCCGCAAGAACGGCCAGGAAGGCTTGGGCGGCGCCTCCAAAGCGCCCGGCCTCCTTTCACGGCTCGCCCGGCAGCTCGCCCTCCGCTAAGGGGGCGGGGTGGGGTGGGGGGTGCGTGGGCACGCCACCAGTAATCAACAAGTGTAGCGGTACCAATTGTGACTTGTGGTCCCAGCGCTCTCGTTTTGACGCTGCCCCCCATCCCCCCGCCCCCACGGGCATTATCCTGCGTTCTGCATCGTCCCTTTTGCAAATATTTCCAAATGATCTTCTAACTAGTGTCTCCTCTCTCTCACTCTCTCACCCTGCCCTTCTTCTTCTTCTCTTCTTAGATAAAGGTCTGACTCCTCCGTGACGCCTCCTCCACCTCTCTAGTCTGCCCGACGCACCCCTCCCTCCTCTTTATCCCTTAGTCGTCATTACTTCCCATTATCTGTCCTCCTTTAAGGCAGTCTATAAGAGGAATAGACGCTCCTCCTGCGTCCCCCCCCCTGTCGTCAGCGGTCGTGTCAAATAATTTCCTCACCGGAGTCCCTTTATGCACTCACCGGGCGAAGCGTAAAAAAAGTGTTTAAGACCTAACGACGCTCATAACCGGCGCCACAGGAGCCCGCCAGACACCCCTCGGGCCGACCGGAGTCTCTTGAACCTTTTTTCTTTTTTATGACTCAATCTGGCGTAAAGCATGTGACCCAGCTCGGGGCAGCGTCGACAGTGATATCATTCCTGTCCTTTTTAACATCCATTTGGCGTCGTATCATTCGGGAGGGTCATCATTGGAGGGGAAATGATTTCATTTATCATCGAAAAATCCGACTAGATTCGTGTTTATTTCTAGAGGAAATGTACAGTATTTTTGGAAAAAGGTTTACAGGAATTCAATTGTATTTTTGGTGGGGAAATTCCGAATTATAATAAGATCCAAGTGACCTCATTAATGATTAGCCTGATGACAACTTGGATTGTGGCGGGGGTGTTCTTGGTGGAAAAATAAAATCCTCAAATAGTCCTAATTTTGCAGAAAGTATCTGACAACTGTTATATTACGACAATTTTGTGCAGCCAAATGAAAAGAAAAATGCCGTTGTCTCGAGGCAGGGGGCGCTACGTCGCCCTCCTCTGGCCCTCGATGGCGTCTATTTCTGGCCGTCTTCACTCGTAACAGCTGCGCATTTCTCGGAGGAGTTAGCGGGTCGGTGTTGGGTGGTATGATTTAGCGCCCGGCGCTTGGCCCGGCAGACCGACGATCGAGGATGACGTCAAGGGGCCAGAGGGCGGGCGGCGGACGGGACCTCCTTAAGATAGAAGCCTTTTTTCCCTGGGCCAAACATCTCGCTGCCATCCCTCCTTTCCCCGTGTCCTCATTGCGTCTTTGGCTTTTATCTCCTTCCGCTTCTTGACGTCCGGCGGCCGCGCACAATCCACTACGCTCATTAAGCCTGGTCTTATCGGACTTGCGGCTCCCATCCTCCTTCGCCTCCCTTCTCTTGCCCTTCAAAGAAGCCCGTCCTCCCTCCCTCCCTCCCTTCGCTCTCTCGGGGGGAGCCATGTGGTCCTCGCCTTTCCCGCTCTTTTTTTCCCGCACCCTCCCTCGTCTTTTGTCCAAATGCCAAGACGCGCACCTCTGCCCCCGACTGGCAGGTTGCATGTGCAAAGGCGCCTTTTCACCAAGAAGTCTTTTGTTGGGTTGGGCTGGGCTGGGCTCCGTATCCTTCGGCAGGTGAATCCTGGTACGACTTGACTGGATTCCCACGACTCGTGGCACCCGATTCCACTTTTGAATAGCTCAGTCAAGCTCAGAGCGCCATTTCCCCTTCAGGCCCCTCCAGGAACATATCGAGTGATGTTTGTGTCCACCGATCGGTAAATGCGGTTGTCGGTGAGAATGTGAAATGTTGTGTCCTGTTCTGAAGCCCAACGAGGCGACTTGGTGAAACCCGGTTCGCTACAACAATGTTAGCAATGGAACGCTACGGGGGCGGATGCGCAGTCTTGGCCAAGTCTCGGTTGAAGGTGGTCTTCAAAGGTGCTCCCCCGTCCTCCCAAAACCAAACGGCGAGCCGAGCGGCCGATCGGTAGACGTCAAGCTCGGGGATGGCTGAGACTTGAATGTTCCTTTTGAAAATGATTGGGAATGCTTATAATCTTATTAAAAAGGCCTTCTTGTATGTCTTATGAGCCGTATTAGGAGCAATGTAACATTACTGCGTTTGAATTGACTGGAGCTTCATCTCAAGCTGTTGTTGTTTTTTTTTTTACAGTCTATTTAATTTAACGCTTGTTGTCGCTCTAATTGAACGTGTAATATGTTGTAAAAAGAACGTGAATAAAACATTTAAGCCCATCTTGTTTGCCTTCCTTAATGACACAGTCCAGGTAAGAATTCCCAAATTCTGAATTACATTAGCTTCAAGTGAGAAAAGTGCAAGGCTGAGCTGTGTTGTTTTACACAAGTTGGACTTGTGCGTCAACACGCAGACGTTTCTAATAAAGTGACTCATCTGCCCGCCGAATGTACACCAGTGCAGAAGAGGCAACAGAAGGCAAGAAGCCCAAAAAGTCACATTGGCAGCTAGTGTGAAAATATGGCAGGATCACCGGCGACATCTGTCCTGTGGGCCCGCCGGCGTATGCTCCCAATATGCTAACACTAATAGCAGATGAACCCGCCCACCTGACTTTGAATTTTTTTTTACCTTGCGGTAACCAGACGTATCCGTTTTGAAATGAGGTTAGGTTTTCATTTGCACTGCTTTTCATCAGCCCTCTTCAGCACCTCTTTAGAGGTGAGCTGAGGTGAGGGGGATCGGGGGCTTGCCTAGCTCGGGTTACCCCTGTGGGCGGGAAGGTCAGGGCGGGATATGTTATCAGGCCCCCCTAAAACGGCACGAGTGTTTGGGGTGGCGCTGCTCAAGTGGCGTCCTTCATTTTTGAAGCTGGCGGCTTGTGGACATCCAACATGGGCAAAGGGGTAAATTTCTTGTTTTTCTCCCTCATTCCTTTCTATTTGAAATCAATCCGACTCAGCTGTCAAATTGGTAACACACGCTGACCACATTTGGGTCCAAAATGTGAGCTGCTGCTGCTGCTGCTGCTGCTGCTGCTGTTATTTCGCCTCGACTAAACACTTTGGCATTTGGCTTGAAAATATTTCTTGCAATAAAACAAGATTTGACTGAAGAGGCCACTCAAACATTTCATTACCGCACATCAGTGCGCATCCCCAAAAAAATAGCTGTTCAATTTAAATCCTGCAGTTTTTGACTTTGTTAATGCTTCAAGTAGAAGATGTATCATGTAAAATCCCATTTTTTTGCTTTTCTATTGATTGGATTGTGTACTTGAAGTCTCCAAGATTGCAGTAAAATGTAATCTATCCCTGCAGAGATATTTTTATGATCTGTTTGGGGGCTATTTTTTACTCCGTTCAGTTTTCCCTGTTTTCTATGACGTATTTTTATCTATTACATCACATCCGTTAGGGCGGGGCTATCAAACAAGGTAATGAGCGCGGCCAAACGGTTTCGCTACTCCGCCATCTTTGTTATTTAGAGAGTATACATACTTTCTTTCGTTGATTGTTCCGTTACTTCAATCTATGGAGACGACGGACAACACAGTAAAGCGGTAAACTTGAGATGACACACAAATAATCGTGTTAAATGCATTCGTCAGCTTCTCGCTAGCGTTAGCTTACTTCGTAGCTTCTACTTCGTAGCTACGTACAGTCACAGTAGGCTTTTAATACAACTCTCAAATATTGAATGGAAAATTTAGAAATATTTGCTGACAAAAAGTCCCAAAGCATGATGATGATGATGATGACGAACCCATGTAGTGTAATTGCGTTGAAACTTTTCATACAGTTTGTGAGGCTCCGATTGGGTTGAATCTTTCATTGCAAAGTTGTCGTAAAGTTTGTGAGTTTTATTAAACTGTGCTCTGATTGGGTTAAATCTTTCATTGCAAAAATTCCACCCAATATTTAAGAAAAAACAAAGTTTGAAACGGATCCAAAACATCTGCGGCGATGATGGGCAGGTCCAATGATTGCTGGAGGCGGAGCCTGAACATTTTCAATGATTTCCCTTGTGCGCTTTCTGAGCTGCTTGTCTCAGAAAGGAAGATAAGACTTGAGTAAGCCTTTATCTGTCTTGCATCTAGGAAATTCCACACGACCGTGGCCTCATTTGGAAAGTATGGCGTGGAAAAGTCTTCATCCAGCATCTGCGCTCACATCGGATGGCTGCTTTCATGATAGAACTAGCTACCAAATTTCAAGTGGCCAAGTGAAGCTGCCTCCCCCCCCCCCAAAAAAAAGGGCCTCTTTCCCGGAAAATAAATCCCCCCCCCCAAAAGCTCCCAATTGCCTTGTTCTAACTTTATTTCCGACACACTTAACATCTCAGGATGAGATGAGCAAATATCCTTCCCGGCTTGATTTTGATTTGCATAATGACGCAATTGTGTTTTTATCGGTCGCCGTCGGGCCCCATTCCATTTAGCTTTATGGCGGGACAGGAGGGGGTAATCTTGTCGAACAATTGCTCTGCCAGACACCCTTTCGGGCTCGGCGCTGCCGCTTTGGCTCCGTTTGATTACTTTTCCCTCCGTGCCTGTTTTGGGTGGCTTCGGACGCCATGCGCTTGCAGAGAGAGAGAGAGACTGACAGCGGCAGGTGACTTCCGAGATGATTAGCATGCGCCGCAGGGGCAAAGTGTGAATGCGCACAAGATGCAAACGTAGAACCTAACTCATCTGTTCTTCAAATCCAGGAAATACCTATAAAAAAAACATATCTTATATTGCACAAAATGTACAGTTCATAAAAATTACAATGACTCTGCAAAAAATAATGCTATTTAATTTTAGAACTTGGTTTGAGAAAGATTATTTGAAACAAGCTGTGATTTGGTAAAAATCTCAACATATTGGACAGATACTAGACAATAATATTTGGTGAAAAAATAGCAAATGTCAATCTTATTTTTGAATACAACCGTTTTACTGGACTGATGATGTCATCTTGGTCCTTGCAGTGTGGCGCAAAGAAGAAGAAACGGGATTTAGATGAGCTGAAGAAGGAGGTGGCCTTGGTAAGCTTCTTGACATTCATCAATAGCATTAGCATTTGGTGTTTGAGTTGGATGGAATGCAAAACGTAGCAATCTATAAAATGGTAAATAACATTGATGACAGCGGCATATGCCGACAATGTTTTTTTATATTGCTTTGTGTAAGATGTCCACCAAATGGCTAAGTGTCTGGGCTAACAAAAGTAATGCTTGGACGAAAGGTGCTGAGTCCCGGTGTCAACGCTATGCGTACTAGTGGGATTAGATTTGAGCATTTTTAGTCGTATATCAGATGAGCCACTCTCAATGGGCGCCACACACCTTCTTGCTGGGGCTGCTTCGTACTCCGACGCTGAATCATTTTTGGGCTACCGGCAGCGTGAAGCGACTCTACGCCTGTGTCAGAAACGCCAGCGTGAAATGCAGCCTCACTTCTTCGCCGTCGGTCATCTTCTGAAGCGCCACTTGCCAGACGGAGCTTTTTGCCGCCGCCGATCCTGACAAGTGTTGCGCTCGGCTTTCGTCAGCCCGCCCTCGTCCTCGCTGGCTCTCTGTCAGCGTGATATTTGCTCGCCGTGTTCGGTATAGCAGACCTTAGGAATGATTCAGTGACTTTGGAAATTACGTGCAAAAAAAAAAAAAGGGCAAATCCCGAGAGTGACGTTGAAATATTGGCGTGATGTGTTTAACGATTGAATAACAACACAGCTAAATAAATAGACTTTTAAATATAACTGAATCAATGAAGCCATTAATGAAAGTGACTCATTAATAAATTTCAACTTTGAAATATTGTTTTCATTTCTGCAACCTGCTACTTTCTTTGCCCTTATTAATTATTAGTAAGTGATTAATTATGGAAGGATTTTTTTTAATGTAATGTTTTATTTATTTATTTAATGGAACGTTTGATTATTAAATGGTATTTTAAATTATTCACTGACTTTCACTGCACCGCCGGGCTGTATGAACACCGCCGGTAAAAGCTTTTTTTTTTTTTTTTTAATGCAGGACGACCACAAAATCTCAGCAGATGAGCTGTGCAAGCGATATGGATTGGACCTTGCCACGGTACGTACACAAAGACGTACAGTATGTCGAGTGTCCTTGCTCACCTTGGTGGCGTTACCCCTCAATCAGCCACACTTTTTTTTTTTTTTGCGGCTGAGAATTTCGTTTAAAAAAATGGTGGCAATGTTCCAGACAGCCAATTGATGTGTTGACACACCAAACCGCAAGCCAAGCGGTCGATGAGTTCTCACAAGGATCATGTGCAAATCAAAGTATGACACATGCCCACACGCACGCACACACAGTGTGACCAAGGCAAAGCTACATCTCGCGCCTGATTTGTATTGGGTGTCAAAATTAGGACAAAATGTTCAATAAAGTTACATGTGGCAGTTTTACAGTGCGGGCTGGCAAATGGGCAAGTGTGGGTGTGTGTGTGGGGGGGGAGTATTGATGTATGAATACCTGGCAGTTATACTGTCTTTAAATACATTTGAAAATGCTCCCAAAAAAATGGAGCAACGAAAGCCACTTTGATGCAAGGAGAGACACAGGCGTCGTTTCTTGAAGGCTCTTAAAGATACAAAATGCCGTAAGTCACGTCCAGATGCTCACTGCCTTTGCCACGGTCTTCTTGGTCCTCTTGACTCCCGCAGGGCCTCACCAACGCCAAGGCGGCCCAGGTTCTGGCCAGGGACGGGCCAAACGCTCTGACGCCACCGCCGACCACGCCCGAGTGGATCAAGTTCTGCCGCCAACTGTTCGGCGGCTTTTCCATTTTGCTGTGGATCGGCGCCATCCTCTGCTTCCTGGCCTACAGCATTCAGGTGGCCACCGAGGATGAGCCGCCCAACGACAACGTAAGCCTGTGCCGCATCCGCGCCGCGTGCACCTCACAACCACCCGACGCTGTCCGCTAGCAAACGTTTTGGACCGACCAGGAAAACAAATTCTCGCTTTACACTGGTTCGGAAAAGGAGCGTGGTTCACTAGGTCAAGGATGAGGTGGGTGTTTTTGCGCTCACTCCTTGGTGGTCCTGTAAGTTATAATGGAGCGTCAGTAACAGAATAATGGAAGCCATCCCCCCCCAGGGACCCAAGACAAGCGTTCCTTACTTGGCCGCATTAGTCCGCCTAAATACGCCAGCAAATGTAGCCGAGTAGCCATCCGTTGTGCCTTTTATGGCTGCCGGCCGGCCGGCCATTACGCAATCATTATTTAGCATTTAGAGGCGTTGCATAATGGAGGGCGTCGCACGGGGGGGGGGGGGGGGGGGTGGCGTGCGCGGCGCCGATAACATTAATCTCCCCCTTCCGATTGCCATCTCGCCACGTTGTGCGGGCAACTCGTGTTCCGCCGCACACTTCAAAGCCGGCAGCTCTGTCACTTTCCATGCATGCATAAAGCACCGTCCAGGAACAGCCACGCTAGCTCTTAGCAACCATTAGCGCTAACAAGACATGTGGGCCATAAACACGCCAATGACGGACACTTTGAGAAATCCAAATACGCAAAGCAAATATTATGCTGGAGAGTTAGACAAAAAGAAACAATTTTCATTCCAATTTATAGGGCAAATTTGTCTTGGAAGTTGCGGTACACTGATTCACTCTTTTCCTCTTTGACGTTTGCGACTTTTATCAAATGCCCCCTCGTGAGCGCGGCGAAGTAAAAGAGACATTCGGCGGAAGCGCCGGCGGTAAGCCGAAGCGACGAGGCATTTTGCGAGGTAACAAATGTCTTTCTCGCTCCGCTGGATTTGTACACGCCCGCCGAGTGTGTCGTCGCTGTTGGATAAACGTGCAAAAAAGAGGCAAACTTTTCAAGAGGGATTTGATGTTCCGGGACGCTGGCTTCGTGAAGGCGGCGGCAGCTGGCTGCCAAAGATGCTCGCTGAAAATATGAGAGAGGCTTCATGAAAAAGAATCGGCGTCCGGCCAGAGTGTCTCTTCTCGGACTCCGTCGTCCAAATGGACTGGAATAGAACATGAGGACTCGCTTGCTTGAAAATCTCTTTTCATCAAAGTCTAGATTGAAGCAAGCGTTGGAAGTCCCTCAAAAAGTGGCCATTTTCCTGCATGCGGGTCGTGACGGCTGTCATGTCACCGCTGCGAGATTTCAAGGCGGATCAAATGAAAAAACAATCGACACGCCGTCAAAGTTTTGCACGAGACAGAAAGGAGCCGAACGATGCCGTGTCCATGTCTACTGTTTGCAGCTGTACCTGGGCGTGGTGCTGGCCGCCGTGGTCATCATCACTGGCTGTTTCTCGTACTACCAAGAGGCCAAGAGCTCGCGGATCATGGACTCCTTCAAAAAGATGGTGCCTCAGGTGAGCGGCGCCGAGTTCTTCCATCCAGAGAAAGACTCCTCGCCCGACTGCCGTGTCTTTGGCCGCAGCAAGCCGTGGTCATCCGCGAGGGGCAAAAGATGCAGATTGACGCCGAGTTGGTGGTGCAGGGAGATCTGGTGGAGATCAAAGGCGGCGATCGCATCCCGGCCGACCTGCGGGTTGTCTCCGCCAGCGGATGTAAGGTGAGGACGCACGCGCCGAGCGGGCTGAGATTTGACGCCGGCAAAAAAAGGAAACAACATTCTAGGTCATCCTCTACAGTAGTTGGCGCTATACTGAATCACCATCTTTCACAAAGGCTTCTTTTTGTTGTCATTGTGTTCAATGACATTTTATGGATCCAAAGTACTCAAGGTATCGGCGGTGATCACTCAAGGCGCTGGCCTTCCATCTGAAAACAAGTGCAATCAAATATCCCTTATAAGTTCATTGACTATAGTCTATACAAAAATATGATAAACATCCTCACAAAAAGGGACTCTGTCGAATTTGCCTCACAAAACCAAACCATACATCTTTCTTTCTGTGTCGCAATTTATTGTTGTGACTCTCTCTTTAATAATTGTCACATTTTATCAACCAAACTATTTGTAAACAACCTCATTATCATCATTACTGCTGAGTTATTTGATGCCATTTTTTATTTGAAACGCTTGACGACCTTAAATGATGACAAATTACAGCTTTTTTTTTTTTTTTTTGACCTGACAAGTGCGTTACCATACGTCTCCTTCCAAAGGTGGACAACTCGTCTCTGACCGGCGAGTCGGAGCCCCAGACTCGCTCTCCCGACTTTACACAGGACAACCCCCTGGAGACCCGCAACATCTGCTTCTTCTCCACCAACTGCGTGGAGGGTCAGTAGGCCACATCTGCTCGCTCTCACTAGCCACACTTTGCTTTGACTTTATCGGGCAGCGGGGGCTTCTTTTTCTCACATCTACACCCAGATTAGACATTTAAAGGTTTCGCTTGTTAGAAAGCTCATGTGGGCGGTGTCGATCCAGGCGCAGCCCGCGGCGTGGCGATCGCCACCGGGGACCGCACGGTGATGGGCCGCATCGCCACGCTGGCGTCGGAGCTGGAGGTGCGGCGCACGCCCATCAACATCGAGATCGAGCACTTCATCCACATCATCACGGGCGTGGCCGTCTTCCTGGGAGTCAGCTTCTTCGTGCTTTCCTTCATCCTGGGCTACAGCTGGCTGGAGGCCGTCATCTTCCTCATCGGCATCATCGTGGCCAACGTGCCCGAAGGTCTCTTGGCCACCGTCACCGTGAGTATATCATGTACCTGAAGAGACAAATGGATTTGTCTGAATTGCGGAGGTTTCTTCATAGAGTCGCAGTGGATGCAAATGAGCCCCCTGCTGCTTCACCAAGTCCAAACACACAATGTGTGTGAATTTCAATGACTCGCACGAACGCGCTTTGATGCATCACGCCGCCGTGTCCAACGTGCGCGTCGGTCATATACAGTATTTATGTCCCAGATGGCCCTCAAACACATCTTGCTCCACCGCTCCTCTTCATCATCTATGGCTTTCATCTGGCTCTTTCTCCTCCCAGGTGTGCCTGACCCTGACGGCCAAGCGCATGGCCAAGAAGAACTGCCTGGTGAAGAACCTGGAGGCCGTGGAGACGCTGGGCTCCACCTCCACCATCTGCTCGGACAAGACGGGCACGCTGACGCAGAACCGCATGACCGTCGCGCACATGTGGTTCGACAACCAGATCCACGAGGCCGACACCACCGAGGACCAGAGCGGTGGGTAGGAGTGGGGGGGGGGGGGGGGGGGGAGGAGTGCGAAACCACCTGCCGAAATTCATCTGTTCAGCGTTCACTCACGGGCTGCTGCAGTGGACGCCGTCGCGTCGATTAATTGAACTGCAGCAGCAGAAGCAGCAGCAGCAGCAGAGGGGGGCGCTTGGTTTACGCCGCCTTCCCAGCGCTCCTTGAGTAACATTGGGTGTTTGAAGCATAACAATAAGATGGCTAACCTGGTGAGAGCCACACGCGTTGAAGTAGTATTTTGGTCAATTGTCACGGTTTCGGATAGCTGTTAGCATCTGCTCTTTTGAAATCAGGTTCACAAAAATCCATTGATTGATGGATTGGAAATAGGCCTACTGGTAGTAGCTATCTTACTCAAAGCCATGATTCATCTTGGCCATCTTGTTAGCAAGACAGTATTTGATCAATTCTGATTCAAAAGCCTAGTCATATTTAGTTGGATGTAAAAAGGAAGGCGACTCATTGTTATGAAAGCAGCGGCACACTCGTCAATCCATCTGCCTCTGAATTCAGCAAACTGGTGGCGTGAAGTGAAAAATGAATGCAGAGGGTACCCGCGCTGAAGTGAAGGTCATTTTCACAGCGCTTGCTTCAGAGAAATCATCATACAAAAGATTTAAATGGAAAAATCCCAGTGGAAAAAAGTTCTTGTTACTGACCTGCAGTCAGTCCTCGTGTGCTATTGTGTGGGACGTGGCAGCTAGCCGCTAGCATACATATTGCATGACTCCATCATCACAACAACAACAACAACAACAACAGAATTTCACACTGCTCCCACCGCTGCTCTACTTGCAGGTTCGTGTTTTGACAAGAGTTCTGCGACGTGGGTGGCGTTGTCCCGCGTGGCTGCCCTGTGTAACCGGGCCGACTTCAGAGCGGGACAGGAGCGAGTCCCCATCTTGATGGTGCGCAAAAAGTTGCCATTCACAAGTTTCAGTAGGAATATTGAAGTTTTTTTTCTTTATGTGTGTCATTTGACCCATTCTAGTTTGATTTGTAACGTACGCAAATAAGCACAAATGTTAAACCTTGCACCGCTAGAGCAGGAGATGTACTTTACAGTTCCTCTTAGCACTTGTCCACACTGACCCAAGAGGAATCACCCAAATGATGGCAGGCTATCCTTTGCCTTTTTGCTCGGTGCCAAATTTAAAACGGCAACGCAAAGTTGTCATCTCAGTCTTCGACTAGAATTGCTTTGCGTTAAACTTTTTCGCCCCCGCTCATGAATCTCTCCGAGCTCCACAGGTGTCTGCAGCCAATTAAAAGTGCATAAAAAGCGTCAGTACTTTCACGCTCTAATGCAGAGTGTCAGCAGGGAGCAGACAAGCCTTCACAGAACTCTATTATTAGGATCTAAATAGCACTTTAATGGAGCCGCCGCCAGAGTGGACTTGAATTGATTGACATAATGCTGTATAAAAACAGCCTCCTCAATAACGTGTCATTACATTTTAGAAGTACCTTTACATAATTGGCTACGCGGACCATGTATGAATTTCAATTAGTCATTCTGCGGAGTTCGGGAAATGGACGACCCCTAAAGTGTTTCTGGAGATGACCTGCTCCGTTTCCTCGTCCCGTCACCTTATCAAGGGTCCGAGGATATTTTTTTGCATTGAATTGGCCCCTTAGGAACACATTTTTCAATACACAAATATGCAAAAAATCGTTACTGTGAAAATATTTACGTGCCTCGTAAGAAAATCCCAAAAGTTATTTTCAACTAAAATACAGCAAGCAAAATCCATCAATCAATGACTCAGGTTGCTATATATTGGCATGCTAACTGGTAGCATGTTGGATGGGCCTACCATAACTGCAGCATGCTAGCTGCTAGCATTGTTTGCTACCACGCTTGATTTTCGAATTGATTTATTTTTTGCACATTACGATTATGTCATTCTCGATTCATGTTGTCGGAAAAGTGCAAGAACAACAAGGCTACAATTGTGGGCGATGCAGATGTGGCTCGCTCAGCTCTACGTTGCATTATTAATGAGCGGCATAATGTGAGTGAACAATACTCTCTGGGGTGCAACTTTAATCAATTAAAGAACACCCGCAGGCAGGCAAAAGCTTCAGCTGCACCGTGACAAAGACAAGCCTCCTTTCGAGCTGAATCGCTAACGTGCGCTTCTGTGTTTCCTGCAGCGGGAGACGACGGGAGACGCATCCGAGTCGGCGCTGCTTAAGTGCATCGAGCTGTGTTGCGGCAGCGTTCCCAAGATGCGAAGCCTCAACGCCAAAGTGGCCGAGATCCCCTTCAACTCCACCAACAAGTACCAGGTATTTGGGGGCAAAAATGAACACATGAAAGAAGGTTTCGGGGAATTAAGAAAAAAAAAATACAATTAAGAATGCCCCTTCCAATTATTATTACCCTGGTTAAAAAATACCTGATGACAGAGAAAGGTATGATGTTAGATTTTGAAAAACTGCCCCAGCAAGCACAAAGAGGGCCTCTTCCTGTCCAGCGTTGGTGTCATGGTAAGATGGCAAATTTAAAACACCAACTAAGAGAAGCTCCAGGCCCAAGTAATCGACCTAAGCCGATCAGCCGCGAGGTCCCGCCCACTCGCTTTGATTAACTTTAATGGATGTCATTATTTCACGGTGCTATTTCCCTCCCGGTGGGGGCTAGGGTGGGGGTGCTTCAAGTAAAATGCGTGTCAAAGTAAATATTTAACATTGAAATCATTCATTTGATTGATGTTTATTTCATTTTGTCGCATGCCGCAGCACCGCAGGAGGACAACGGTGATTTATTGATGCCCTCTAACTGGATCTCGCTGCTCTCCGCCCCGCCCCCACCCCTCCGTCTCTCTCCTCTCTTAAAGCTCTCCATCCATAAAGCAGAGGACAATCCTTCCGGTCATATTCTGGTCATGAAGGGAGCGCCGGAGAGAATCCTGGACAGGTTGTTGCATCAATAATGGATCAATGGCAGACTCGCCTCGACACGTAGCGGTGCGCAAAAAGACTGCAAAGCTGCCCTGCGTTTGCTCTCGCAAACGGCCAGCGAGGAGGGCAAGCGCTTACGGCCCAGACCGCGCGCGCCCTGCCCGGCCCTGCCCTGCCCGGCCCGGCCCGGCCGGACCATGCCTGACCATCAATTTCAGACAAACACTACAGTCAAACACTGTCAAACTACTCACTGCATATACCAATAAGTGCATTTGCATATGAATGTTTGCTTGTTTGGCCGGCCGATTACCAATCACAAATCCAATTGACTGATTTGAATCGTTTTTTTCTCATTTGAGGATTTCTTGGAGATTGTGGAAAAGACAGAAATACAAATGTCTTCAATATATAATTGGCTCCACCTTCAAATACGTATCCTGAATTCAGAAACACTCTCGGAATTGACTTAAGCGGCCAAAAAGCAGCCAGCAAAACTCCAGATTTGCTGACAGTCTATATTTCACTGTCTCATTAGCAAATGGGTTCTTCATTTCCCCCCAGGTGCAGCACCATCATGATCCACGGCCAGGAGCAGCCCATGGACGACGACTGGCGAGATGCCTTCCAGAACGCCTACATGGACCTGGGCGGGCTCGGGGAGCGAGTGCTCGGTGAGTCGTGTTTTTGTTAGCCGCCGGGGAGGAGATAGATAGCGTCGAGGGGGGGGGGGGCGCCCATTATCTTTTATCTTCTCCTCGGCTAAGAGCCAAATGTCCCTCGTAAGAAGTGCGCCGTGTTTATCGCTGCACTTTATCCAAATGAGAAGGCTCGCCGCTTGGACCCGGCCAAACGCTGAGGAGACACAAAATGTTGGCGACGCCTTTACAGCGGCTGCAGACGTTCCTCAACTGCAACGTAAATCTATTATATGAAGACTTCAAGGCTACGGCGGACGCACGCCGCCGTTGATTAGTAGCGCAAGAAGTCACACTTTGGATGCAAAATATCGCAATCAATCCCAAAGCCTCAATATTTCTTGAGTACAATTTTGGGGGGGTATCGAACCCTTTTTAAAATGACAACTATTATTTAATAATATAATGGAAAAAAATATATCTATCTAAATATACACATACATATAATTTAATGTCACTCTGGGCAACATCCATTCGTCAAGCCATCCATGATCTGTTTTTAATTTTGGCTATTCACCTGTCTTGTGGGATTTGTTTTTGCAGGCTTCTGCCACCGGAACCTGCCGGCGTCTCAGTTCCCCCGAGAGTTCGCCTTCGACTGCGACGAGGTGAACTTCCCCACCGAGCAGCTCTGCTTCCTGGGCCTCATCTCCATGATTGATCCGCCGCGTGCCGCCGTGCCCGACGCCGTGGGTAAATGCCGCTCGGCTGGCATCAAGGTAATTGTTTTTGTCTTCCGTAGAGGCGAAAGCCGTTTCCCACCGCGTCATTTAAATACTGATGAGAAGCACGATCGGGTCCCCAAAGGCTCCTCGGAAACTTCCGTCCGTGTCGTCTATCTACATATCATATCCATATAGACGTGTTTGTAGGGCGGCGTGCAAATAAGCGGGCGGGCGGGCAGGCGGATGACGCGTGCTGCATTTAAAGCTCAAGCGTAGAAGATTTGCTGCCCAGGTGGAAGGCTTGTTGGCGCAAATGAAAGTGAGCCTTTGGTCTGCTAATATGCGTGCGTGCGTGCGTGTGTTCTACTTTGGGGAGTATGGCGTTAGCACAAACATTTTTCACCAAAGCGCCAACGTTCGCGGAATGATGCCGGAACGATGCCGTGCGCTCAGGTGATCATGGTCACCGGCGACCACCCCATCACGGCCAAGGCCATCGCCAAGGGTGTGGGCATCATCTCGGAGGGCAACGAGACAGCGGAGGACATCGCCGAGCGCCTGGGCATCCCGCTGGGTCAGGTCAACCCCAGGTAGCTGGGTTTCAACTTTCTTTCTGCATTTGCCGTGCCTGAGGAGGATGATCACGGCCGGCCCTCTCTGCCACACAGGGAGGCCAAGGCCTGCGTGGTCCACGGTTCGGACCTGAAGCACATGAGCGCCGAGTACCTGGACGACCTACTGAAGAATCACACCGAGATTGTGTTTGCCCGCACTTCGCCGCAGCAGAAGCTCATCATCGTGGAGGGATGCCAGAGACAGGTGAGGGAAACGTGTCTTATGTTGAGGGTCTTGTCTTTGTTTCAGGTCCCAATATGTGATTGTGTGCATGCGTGTGTCTGTGAGTATGGACGCGTGTATACACGTGTTCTTGTCCTAAATCAGAACTTTTTAGGTTAAGAGTCCCACAAGGAAGAGCTGTTTGCCTTTCGTCCATCTGTTGCTATGTTTTGTTTTTCTTGTGTGTTTCTGTCCATGTTCATTCATTGGGAATATGTCTATTTTCCGTGGCCATCCGCATAGAAGGACACAAGATATTCATGAGGATCACGAGTGCATGCTAAGGAGCCTGAATGTTGTCGTCTTAGGAAAGCATGTGGCTGCATACCAATGTGGCCGGCCGCTCAATGCGTGTGGAATGAGAGTCTGTTTTGAATGTCCAAACTGGCCATTGCTGCTGAAAAAAAGCTTTGTGTGTGTGTGTGTGTGTGTTTATTATTTCAGGTCCTATTGTGAGTAGGCAGCGATGAATAGCCGGTTGAGGATACGTAATTGTGTTGACGCGCTATATTTTAATCTATGCCTGTGGCGTCTGTGGGTGAGCACACTTGAGGTCAAGCTCCAATTTCCCTCCGGACTTCCTCTCACTGTGCCCGCCGAATGATTACGACTCAATTCCATTGCTCGTTTAATCTCCCCGGAGACTGTCTCCAAAAGACGTTATTAAGAGGAAAGTGCGTGGGGCTTAAATCACGCCACTTATCTCACTCTTCTTGACACCTCCCACATCCGGGGGCACCCAGGGGGCCATCGTGGCCGTGACGGGTGATGGCGTCAACGACTCGCCGGCCCTGAAGAAGGCCGACATCGGCGTCGCCATGGGGATCGCCGGCTCAGACGTTTCCAAGCAGGCGGCCGACATGATCCTGCTTGATGACAACTTTGCCTCCATCGTTACCGGCGTGGAGGAGGGTAAGTGAGCGAAGGGCTGGAGCAAGTCACTCGTGGAAAATACTCGATTCATAATAATAATGATGATGATAATAATATGAAACGTGTCGTAAACATGAAACGGCGTAACTCCAGTAATTGATATGAAAGCATTGCTAGTAATCACGGACCTGACCCGATCAGCATCTTCACACGGTTGTCGTTTTTTCCACCAAACTGGTCGACGTAGCGCTCACTTTCAACAAGTTTGCCCTCGGGGCTCGACAGATGGGCTATGCCAAATCGCAAAGCATTTTAGCCTACGCCGCCACGTGTGGGCGGAGCCTTCGACACCAGTTTGAGCAATCGACACGAAGGTTTTGCGTGGGCTTTCGTCTTTCAAAAACACGTGCGTGCGGGCGCGCGTGCGCGTAAAAGTAGCCAGCGGACACTCGGCGCGATTTTTCCTCAAGTCACAATCGCCAAACGCTTCTTGGTATATCAAAAAAGATCCCAGATGGCTCGGGGGTGTCTTGCATGAGCACCGAGCTTGCATATTTATGATCAGGCCTCGCTCGCGCACACAGAGGGGACTTTATGCAAACAACAATCTAAAGCGCTCTGAAAGGCGAAGGGGGCCGCCGGAGACTGGCGTTTCATCTAAAGCGGCGCTAGCCGTGCCTAATAAAGTCCCTCCCTGGCGCTGAAGGCAGACGCCTTTTCAATTGACTTCAAGTTCGGAACGCCGGGAAAAAGAAAAGCCCGTCTCCATGACGAGGATCGTTGACGCCTCGCTCGTTTTCTGTCCGTAGGACGGCTGATCTTCGACAACCTGAAGAAATCCATCGCGTACACGCTGACCAGCAACATCCCTGAGATCTCGCCCTTCCTGCTCTTCATCATCGCCAGCGTTCCCCTTCCGCTGGGAACCGTCACCATCCTCTGCATCGACTTGGGCACGGACATGGTGAGTGGCGGCCGTCAAACGGGCAAGCCCTGAAGAGCGGGCCGGGCCGGGCCGGGCCAGGCCGGGCCCTCTTTTCATGGCCAATCGTCAACATGGCCGCTTCACAACAATATGGCTGACTTGCTTTTTTTTCAATTCAAGCGTGAGTTCTTGATATCTTTCCGCTTCCACGTTTATCACGTGCAAATCGTTTGCGCTTGTACTGGCGAACGGAATCAAACGTAAACTAAGAAACACCAGTCAAGTCTTTCACTTCTTGACGTCTCTTCTCTTTTGTCGGTGACGGCTTACGGCCCGCAGACGAGCGACGTGTCGACAGTCTCTGGCGACAGAGGAAGTGAAACCCTTTCAACCTGAGCGCTGAGTGTCGAGCGCCGCTTTTGTTCCCGTTGTCGCTAATGGAGGTCGCCGCAGAGACCGCCGCTAATCCGTCCCGCTGACAGACAGTATTTGTTCTTTTTCTCCGGCAGAACATACAGAAGAAACAATGGCGGCTGAGACGATTCCTCCGATTCCCACTTTAGCGGTTGTTCCTCCGCACGCGTGAGAAAAAAAAAAAAAAAAAGTTGTGGCAGATTTTTAGGAGTTTGTCAGCATGTCGCCGTTCAACTCTGCGGCGAGCTGTTGTCAGTGACACCTTCTGAGGTTATTCTTAGCCTTTACTGGCAAAATGCTCATCAAAGTGCGGACGGCGGCTCACACTTGGATTGAAGAAAAAAAAATTGAGCGCCAAATCTGCTATCAAATCAGCGTGCGTCCACGTTGTGCTTTTTGGAAGGTGACGGCTCGAACCGCAGGTGCCGTCGAACCCGCGACATCCGCTCGATTGCTTTTCCGACACGCAATGCAAATTTCCAATGAAATGTACGAGCGGTCGTAGATGTGTGACCCCTCCGCCCGCAGGTTCCCGCCATCTCATTGGCCTACGAGACAGCGGAGAGCGACATTATGAAACGGCAGCCCAGGAACCCCAAAACGGACAAGCTGGTCAACGAGCGACTCATCAGTATGGCTTACGGCCAGATCGGTGCGTACCGGCGAGTGTGGAAAATGCGCCCGCCTACCCGACGTCAACACGGGGATGGCTCAATGCAGCGCTGCCTATCCATCCAATCCCAAAGAATCAAACAGGGCACACATGGATCTTGTGTGTTGCAGCAAATTGAGCGTAGCCAATGTGAGCGCGCGCATCTCCCGGGCTGCCTTTCATGTCTCCTCTAGCTCGAAATGCAGTCGACGGCACGGGGACAAAATCAAAAGGCTGGCAACGTTTCACAAGCCTCTCCAAATGGGTCAAAAGAAGGCAGGGCGCCACCGGACGCCGCCAACGATACGAGCCGACGATATCCCGTCGCCTCTTTGAGCGCCGGCGACGTCAAAACATTGAAGATTGATAACGGAACGGGGCATCCCGGAGTGGACTCTGCGGGAGGTTCCTAAACAGCATGTCCACCACGGTAGCCTGGCTTGAAATTAAAAGCGCTTATTGGCTTTTTGTGGCCGCTTCCCAAGATCAACCGATCGTTTCTTACCATTTTGATTTAGGAGAGGCTGAATAGGCTAAATAGGATACAAACTGAAGATGAAAGCGGCGAGAAAAAAGTGAAGGCGTCAGACGTAGCATCTTTGTCGCACCGCTGACCGATGACGTTCCATTCTCGACACTCTGTGAAGATTCAAAATGGGTTAAGTGGAATCAGTTGATTACATTTTGCTCATTTCAATTATTCCCCCCGCTTTTCATCAGTGCAATGCCTCCGGAACTTTTTTTTTTTTTTAAATGAGCAGAATTTCTATTAGTGCTCACTCTCTCAGCGTCTGGCTGGCGCCGGCGCCGGCGCTGGCTCCGGCGGTTTCCCTCTCAAATCAGTTTGCTGAAGAGCGTCTGCCAAATGATGACATGAAAATGCATCATTGCACACTCTGATGAGGCTGACGAGCCCAAGCTCGGCTCACTTCATTGGCCGCACCTGAAAAATCCCACGCTAGCGTTCTTGGATGTTTTGACTGTGTCTGGCACAACCACATTGCCTCATAGGTGTACAAATTTGCTCTCGTCTAAAGTGTGTTTTTCAAAAAATATCAACATCGAGTATTTTTGGGGGCGGGCGCCATTTCTTCACAACTTGAGTTCTGTCTCTTTGTGTGTCACCCACCAGGTATGATTCAGGCTCTGGCCGGCTTTTTCACCTACTTTGTCATCTTGGCTGAGAATGGCTTCCCGCCGATGACGCTGCTTGGCATCCGCATCAACTGGGATGACCGCATGGTCAACGACTTGGAGGACTTTTATGGGCAGCAGTGGGTGAGGACTCTTCTCGCGTACGTACGCACGCGCGCGCCACCGCATTAGTAAGAGCCGTCGGCCTTCCTCAGACGTACGAGCAGAGGAAGATTGTGGAGTTCACGTGCCACACGGCCTTCTTCACCAGCATTGTGGTGGTGCAATGGGCTGACCTCATCATCTGCAAGACCAGGAGGAACTCGCTCTTCCAGCAGGGCATGAGGTGAGCTCTAAGCTCAAGCTCAGGTTGGAAAATCAGACAAATCTTGGTCTAATTCACGACCAAAGATAAAGCCTCGGCAGAGACAGAATGGATTCATTGATGTTGGCGTTGCGATGATCCGTCCGTCCACAGGAACAGGATCTTGATCTTCGGCCTGTTCATTGAGACGGTCCTGGCGGCGTTCCTCTCTTACTGCCCCGGAATGGACGTGGCCCTGCGCATGTACCCGCTCAGGCAGGCCACCCGTTTGAATACAAGCGCCGTTTTGCCCTTGTCATTGTTGACTTGAATTCCTCCTCCGCTTCCCCAGGATCGGCTGGTGGTTCTGCGCCTTCCCGTACAGTCTTCTGATCTTTGTCTACGACGAAGTTCGGAAATTAATTCTGCGGAGGAGCCCCGGAGGTAAGTGCGCTTATTAGCCAGAGAGCCAGATGAAATGCTTTCCCGGCCGGCCTCTTTGTCTTGTTCATAAAGCAGCCCGAGAGTAAATTGCATCGGACTCGCGTGTCGAGAGCCGTGAGTGGCAATTTTCCCGCCAGAGCGACTTTGCGGCGTCTCTCATCTGGGCTCAGCCTTGTGATTTTGATCAAAATAAACATCTTGGCGTATCCAGAGACATTAGCAAGCAATCAGACGACCCTCCTGAAATTGCCTGGCTTTTGTTTTTTGAATCCAGCCCCTGAAGCCACCTTCCCATGACAATGTGAAATTTGGTAGGCATATCTTAGAAATCCAATCCTGAAAAGTCTTACATGATGGTTTGGAGCAGTCATTTTAGGGTCATTTCAAGGGCGCCTTGTCTTATTTCCTTTTCTAGTTGGGTCTATCATGAGGAGAAGTTTCAAAGACACGTGAAACGGACATTTTGAAACGGATGTTTTAGGCTCATTTCTAGTGCTCTGTCACTTGCTAGACATTTTGTCCTATGCTACTTCAACAGAAGAGAACATAACATTTCATAGCAAAGTGTATCATGACTAGATCCTCAAAGGAGGTCTTTCATTTTGCTTCCAAGCAGGACATTTTGAACAGCAAACGACAACGCCGCAGCGTCCCAACGTGGACTTCATTTGTGCGTGTTTATCAAGATGAAACTCCCAAGTTTGCACGTCGAGTACCGTTTTGTCTGTAATCACACGCGCGAGACAAACAGTCATCAATTCAAATGCTGCGGAAGCCTCAGCGTTGCACGCGGGGAAGAATTATTCAGCACTCAGACACCTCAGTTCCCGGCGCCGGGGCGACCTGAGGTCTCCTCATGAATAAAATATGGCCTTCATAATAACTCTGGAGTGACAATATTCGAGTCAATATCAATACAAAGCGAAAATGCCGGCCATCCGTGTTGATAGGGAAAAAAAAATGCAAATGGTACAATTTGCATGGCTATAAAAATAAAAGACTGAAAGGGCGAGCCGGCTGATGTCGTTACTGACAAGTACTTCTCAGAGAGTAAATGCAAAAATAGCTTGTGCCACTAATAATCATTGACGAGGCCCCGTTGAGTTATAGCTAACTGCACTCGACTCAAAACAGCGGAAATCTGGTTTTGGGAGGACGCTTTATTGTCGTAAAATGGACGCTTTTTTTTAGCAGCTGTCTTATCATTGTACTCTTAAAATGTAAAGACACAGAAAGTCAGCCGTTTTGGGCTCATTTGAGGCTTTCTAGTTCAAAACCCGCCTTATCTCACTTCTACGAGGAACAGTTCCAAACCAAGCGTTGAGCACGGCTGGCGGCTTTGAAGCCATCTGATTGTTATTGTGGGAAATTCAAAAAAGAAATCCTGCAATGAGTCGACCGACGCTTGCCTGCCGGCCGTGTTTACGTTCTAATCCGGCCCCGCCGCAGGAAACAGATTACGCTTGTCAACGGCGCGGGGAGCAAAATAACGAGAGAGGAAATTACGCGGCGCCCGATGAAGAGTTACGAAGACTGTGAACAATGGATCAAAATTTGCCGGGACGATGACGGCACGGGTCACAATAACAATTGATGGTGACAGTTAATCTTCTCTGTTAATGCGCGTGTCACGGCCGGCTGATCGGCGCGTCTGGAGAGTTACGAGCCGATTCATTTGCAGAAACAAAAAGCGCCGTCAGTGAATACCAAAGAGGATATGAAGGCTTTTTTTTTGTTTTTTTTTTGCTTTGCTTTTGTTTTGACGCTGCCACCTCTGTGTTTCTTGTCTTGCAGGCTGGGTGGAGCAGGAGACTTACTATTAGCATTCACACGATGTCAGCGTCCAAGTCCAAGAGTGAGTGAGTGAGTGAGTGAGTGAGTGAGTGAGTGAGTGAGTGAGTGAGTGAGTGAGTGAGTGAGTGAGTGAGTGAGTTTGTCTGTCTGAAGCAGTATTTGCATGGACCAGATGACAAAGATAATTAGCCTGAAATGATCAGTTTGTTTGTCCGTCTGAAGCAGTATTTGCATGGATCAGATAACAAATATAATTAGCCTGAAATGATCAGATGCTGATAATCGCCACTGAATTTAGGCTTTTGAGTGTTTGTACCCAAACAAAATAGGACACTGGGATTCGTCAATGTATCATGTATCATCTGCTTGGCTGGGGATTGGTTGCCAAATAAAACAAATGACACAAAACCCATTCTTTTGAAGTATAAATATACATTACAAAAAAAAATGGGACACTGGGATTCGTCAATATATCAGGTTCTGCTTGGCTGGGGATTGGTTGCCAAATAAAACAAATGACACAAAACCCAACTCATTTTTTTGAAGTATAATTATGCATTGTTCAGTGGGATTTAGGAAATGAAGAAATAAGTGCGAGAAAAGCATCATTGAATATTTTTGTAAAACAAAATTGGTTTCCTTTTCTACTTTCTATTACTTGCGCTATTTTTGTTCACATTGTTTAAAACCCAGGGATCCATGTTATTATTATTATGATTACTATTATTATTATTATTGGTTTTTATTATTTCCTGTTAAAAAAAACAACAACACGTGACATCACTTCCTACACATGACGTCACTTCTGCTCAGTCTACGTCAAACATGGCGCTGCTACTAAGGTCAGTATGTTTGTTTTCTCTCGGTGGAGATTTATTGAGGCTTTTTGTCGGTATTACAATGACCACTAGACATCATAGCAGCAGAGTTTCGTTGCGTCCGAGTAGAATCTTTCCAGCGTGTTCGGTTCGTTTCGACAGGGGAGAAATGATCGCGACTTAGAGCTATCTGGCTAACGCTAACAACGTTAGCACTTGACCAAAGTGCGAGTTGTAGCTTCTCGAAGCATAAACACGGGGTTTTGTTCGAATATGTTGGCTTTTCTTTGCCGTCAAATGTGACTGTTAGTGTTTGGTGTTATTCCGTTACGCGTTACATCTTTTGTTTATCTCGAAATGGTTCGTCCTTCAGTGAACCCGCATCGAGGTAATCTCACCTGCCAAGACGACCACTGTGACCTGATACAAAAACACAAATAAAAAACAAGGATGTGTGAAGAAAGGAGAGTCTGTTCATACTTTGAAAGCAAGGATGAATGAAGAATTTTGAAAGGAAACAAGTAGGTATGAAAGGACAGATGCAGGAAGGAAGGAAGGAAGGAAGGAAGGAAGGAAGGAAGGAAGGAAGGAAAGATAATAGGAAGCAGCTAACCTCCACTTTCAGGGTTCAAACAAGGTCATCTTGCACCAAAAGTGACTCACAAACTCTTGTAACCCAAATTTGAAACTTGAAAACTGAGCCTGGCTTTAAACCGTAATTGCAAACTAGCCTGGTTTGAAACGTCAACCCTTACTTGAAACCCTACTGTGAAACGGTCAAGCTGTATAAAATGTTTGTGACTGAGTCGCTTAAAACAGACAGTCTGTTATTTGAACGCCATTGACCAACTTTGACCTGTGAGTTACTTCCAAAGTTACTCTCTTAGCTCAGAACAGTCAGATTAGACTGTCATGCAGGTCATTGATGTGTTTTGATGGATGTCAGGTTTTGAGGAAACTTTTCAGGGATTTGTTTAACTTGCAGTTTGCTGTTGTATCGCATAGCAACATGAAATTGACGGCTACCATTTTGAAATGTAACTCTTGTGTACAGGACGTTGGCCCGCCAGGGCTTGTGCGCCTCCAGGCCGCAGTGCAGCGTCCTCTACGTCAGGCAGTACGTACGCTAATCAGCAAACTCAAGCATGAAGTTCAATACGTTGTCTCAATGTCTCGTCTCTTGCGGTTTCAGTGCTGCTCCAATGGGAACCACCGCCAAGGAGGAGATGAACAAGTTTTGGGCCAAAAATACCAGATTGAACCGACCCATGTCACCTCACATCACCATCTACAAGTATGACAATGTGTGCTAGTTATTGAACATGGCTCAGGCTTTATAACTGATGCAGAGGTCACCAAGTTGGGTTCCGGAGGAGAAAATAAAGACTGATTCTTTGAAATATATAGATATTTTTGTGAGGGAAAAGAAATGTACATTTGTCTCTAAAATAAGATTTATATTCCCTTGAACATTTTTGAAGACTGCTTTTAAAGGTGCTACTATCTGAGTGACAGATGACCATTGTGAAGGTGTTCATATTTTTTTCCGTCATCCCCCAGATGGTCGGTCCCAATGATGATGTCCATCACACACAGAGGAACCGGGGTGGGCCTCAGTGGAGGTAACGCATCTTATTAGTTTGATTGTGTCCTCCGCCAACGCTCACACGACTTCTTCGTGACCCCCAAACATTGACACCTGGAGAAATCTCCTCGCGGCTGTCCAAATAGAATTCCTGGGCTATGTGTAGTTGCGTGCCCAAGCAAGCAAGCAAGCAAGCTGGCCACGAAAACAGCTTGCCGTCGCGCATGGACGGCGGCATCGGCGCTGATCTCTGCCCGAGCTGGTTTCCGTTTGATTTGCATGCTGATGGCTTCTCGAAAAGGTCAGCTGGCTCGACTGCCAATCGGGGAGACAAATTCACTTGGCGAGCGTGCTCGCCTGTCTGGCCGTCAAAGCGCAAACGCGCACAAAACACCCTTTGATGAAAGCATCCGCTTGCTTTTCTTCATCGCATCGATTGAGTTTTGCGCCACATTTAAATTGCGAGAAACAGTCCAGATCTTAGAAACAGGACGTTAATACTAAAGCGGGCGGGGCTTGCCGCAACATTTGCGTCTTTGATGTGGTTGATAGGCTTTTGTTTTCCTTCCCGTGTGTCCCTCCCCAACAGGCCTGTGTACGAACCAAAGGAAAAAAGGAGCCCTTTGAAATATTGACACAAGCAAGCGGTGTATTTTTTCCTCATAGATCTTCTGGCAAAGAAAAAGAATGTCACGGCGTGACATGTATTGATTTGCGGCTCATTTTCCTCGTGAATGACTTGTTTATACCGCCGTGGATTGTATGGAGATCAATAACTCGGCTGTCTCTTTGGTCCCGGCAGCCATTTCCGCCTTCGCCGTGGCCGCTCTGCTCCTGCCCGGCAGTTACGCGCACTACCTGGATCTGGTCCACTCGCTCTCCGTCGGCCCCTTCCTCATCGGCCTGGCCAAGGTGGCCATCGCCTTCCCCGTCTCCTTCCACACCTTCAACGGAATCCGACATTTGGTGAGCAAATACACAGGGGAATTAGATTTGGGGGTTTTTTTTTTCCATTCTTTGCGAAAGCCACTTTTCAAAATGGATCGAATGAATTGATGCCCTTGAATGTTTTACATCCAATGCGTTGTTTGTTTTCAGACCGATCCCAGTAGATGTCACTGATATTGATATTAATTCCTACCACTTTGGATGCACACTTGAAATGATCCCATGTGAATATATTCCTTAAATAGTTACACAAAAATGGTGGCAATATTTCATCTAGTTTTCATTTTTGCATAGCTCAAGAATCTTTCAAGTCATAAGCCTTTAGTCTTTTTCTTGTCTTTCTTTCTTTCTTTCTCTTTCTTTTAAATGGCATCTGTGCGCCAAACGGTCAGCCATCCATCCACCGGTGACCTCTGCACTCGAGTTGACTTCATTACGTGCACAATCCCGCTGAGAGAGCCAAAGCGCTCTCCTTTGATTGCCACTCGAGCTCCGTTTGTACAAACACCTTCTCGAATCTCAAGTCCAGGCACTGCAGAGGCGCGCCGCCGTCCTTTTTCGCACGCCCGTCTATCTCTCCAGCTGAGAGAAAGGCCGGCCGACACTTTGATGAATGGCGCCTGTGCTCTCGTGACGCAGACAAAGCGCAAGTGTTTTTCTTCAATTATGACTAAAATGCCGCAGCGCAATCTTGCGCCGCCGTCGAGCGCTCCAACAAGGAGGGGAAAAAAGCTTCCTTTTATTCAAGCAAAATGGCCAGAATACAATTGTGCACTCGATTTTCAACACACATTTTTATTAGCTTTTCTCTGTGTGTGTGTGTGTGTGTGTGTGTGTGTGTGTGTGTGTGTGTGTGTGTGTGTGTGTGTGTGTGTGTGTGTGTGTGTGTGTGTGTGTGTGTGTGTGTGTGTCTGTGTGTCTGTGTGTCTGTGTGTCTGTGTGTCTGTGTGTCTGTGTGTCTGTGTGTCTGTGGTTCAGTGGTTCAGTTTCTGCAAGCCCCTTTGTTATTTTTCATATTTATCAAATTTGAAGCCAAACGACAGTGGAACCTCCAAGTTAAAGCAAAATCTGCGCCATTTATTGACTGTTTTTGAAACCATTTTCCTTGGCGGGATACCAAACGGAGAACACAAGTCGAAAAGCATGCACGATATTAACAGGACAAAAGGAAACTTGACTCATCAGCTGAACTCGACGAAATGGCCTTCAAATACCACAGCGAAAAAAATCTGCCCTTTGCCAAGTAAGGAAATGGCAGTCATTCTAAAAAAAGAAAAAAAAAAAAAAAAAACCTCCTCAGTTTGTTAAAAGGCAATAATTCAACGTCATGTAAAGAACCGTCAAGCTTCACGGCCGATGTTTGCAGCTCTTAAGCAGCTGCCTCGGGTCAAACGTTTTCCAACGTGCATCAAAATCAAAAGAGACGACATCCATCCCTCCCTCCCTCCCTCCTTGCCTTTCTTCTCTTGTCACCTTCTTCTTCTCTTTACGTGCACTGTGTGATGATGTCGAGGACAAAGAAAAGCCCGTCATTTTCAAACGTATTTGACTTTCCCGGAAACGTCGGTTGGACTTTGGAGGTTCTACTCCGTACGCCGTTGTGGTGTTTACCATGCTCAGCTCTTTCTCTCTTTGTCCCCCCCCCCCCCTCTTTCTCTTCCTAACCTTCCTAACCGCCCAGTGGTGGGATCTGGGCAAAGGCTTCAAAATTCCCCAAGTGTACCGCAGCGGCTACACCGTCATCGGCCTGTCCGTCATCGCCGCCATCTGCGCCGCCACGCTCCTCTGAGCGCCCGCCGAGTGCAAAGTGTTTTTGTATGTTCTGAACAAAAAGAAAACAATAAAGAGTTCTGCATGTGTATGATGTATGTATGGCCCAGAAAATGTCTTGTCCCTTTTTTACGTCGCAAAACGGATCTTCCCGACTGATTTTTGACACTTTGGGATCTTTCCGTTCATGTTGGCAACGGGACAGAAATGGCCACGCCATCTTCGTTCGTCATCTTCTGTAGCAAACATTCAACCTTTGCCGCCAAATTTCCAACTTTGATACATTGTCCATTTCTGAACTTTCTCCCAAAAATCAAATCCGAGCTTCTGCTTGGTCTTGTCAAAAATGAATGAAGACAAGCAAAATGTTGCTGCGGCTTTTGTGATCCCCTCAAAGGTGTTCCCTAAAAGTTGCACATAGCCTCACTTAACCTTTCAAACGTCTCCTCTTACGTAAGGTCTCCTTTTTTTTTTTTTTTTTGCTCTCTGATGAAGTTAGCGGCGCTAATGACTTTTCTTAAAGGCTCGCTACTTGTCATATGCCTGCCTGCCTGCCTGCCTGCCAGCCAGCCAGCCATTTCTATTTTAGCTTATGCAGGTTGCATTGTCTGATGTACCATGTGAGGTGTTTTCTTTTTATAAAGGTGTACGTGAACAGGCTGCCTGCTTTGCCGCCCGTGCGTGCCCGCGAGCGGGGGTCGCACCTCCCATCGGGAGACTGGAATAAGCGCTCTTTGCTTTGCTTTGCTTTCCTTTGCGACTGAAGAGCAAGTGCAGGTGTGGTGGCTGCTCTGCTCTGCTCTGCTCTACTCTGGCCGGGCTCCAACACGGGTGCCGTTGGGAATTTTAAGAAAACAACACGCAAGCGGCGCTTAGATCATCCACGGAGAGGATGCTGGTTTGCACAAACATCATTGAAGTGGTCCCCGAGAGACGCCATTTTTTTGCGAATGAACCACCTTAGAGGTTTTGGGGGATGTCTCTTTTATCATGCTAGTCCTGGAACCTTTCTGACTGATATTCAGTGGATGCAAACGGCCATGTTAGACGACCCCCGGCCGGCCTAGCGAGACTTATTAGATGTTGCAGATTTATCGTCATCCTTCACGAGTCCCAGCTTGTTTGAAATATGTTCCTCCTGCCTAAAAAACAAACAAACGTCACAGCATATTGATGGCGTGCTCAGGTTTGCGAGCGGCAACCGCGCAATTGCATTGGAGCCTCATCAGATCACATGGGAAACGTCTCCAAAAATGGAGCTCTTTGCCCGTGTGAGCACCCCTTCCCCCTCCCTCAACTCCAGATGAGCCAGTTATCCCGGGAGTGTTATTTGTTTTCCGCCGGCTCCGCTTTCCAATCTTGTGTCAGTTTCGATGTGTCAAGAAACGCATACCCGCAGCGTGCGGACAGCTGTGGAGCCAGTTAGCATTCGGCAAATTGCTTTATCTGTGCGTTAGCGGCTGGCCTGTCGGCTCGCGTTTTGGACTTGGAAGTTTGAAAATAAAAATTGACACAGAATACTCAATTAATAGGCAATGACTACACACAGTGAGTGCACAATTAGCGCGTGTTGTTTTTGATTGTGTTACTTGAGCCCACAGCAAGTGGCCCTCCTTAACTGCCGCCTTGATTGTTGCCAAGCCAACGTGATGAAGGCGCACTGTTGATTTTTGGCCCGGCTTGCTTGCTTGTGTTTTAATCTTGCCTTGCAGGGACACGAAACACAAGGCAAACGAGATTTCAGATTGATTTTCTTTCTTTTTTGTGTGTGCTTGTATGGCTCCGTTGTATTCCTCTGCAACACGATGCTGCTAAACTCCAGTTTGTCACAAAAGCATGGAACTATATTTGTTTCTTTTTGTGTGATGTACTTAAATGTAACTGTACAGCAATACTACTCACATACAAAACTTTTTTTTTTTTTTCCAATGAGTCAGTACATTTAGTGAGGCAGGACTGGCCACAAAAACGTTTTAATTCAAAAGAACAACAAAAATACAATCAATTTATAACTAATGCTATAGAAAATCGATAGCATTTTTATTTTACAATGCCTGTATTTTTTATGACATGTATTTTTAGTATGCTAGTGTTAATTTGAATTAATATTACACAGTTAATATTACATTATTTTTATTTTCGAATGAGTGCTCTTTACTTTTGATTTAATTAGTTTTTGTTTTTTTAGACAATTTTAATTGTGAATGTAATGCAAATGTTGACTATTTAATTTCTTATTTTCTGTTTTGGGGTGTTCTTTTCCGTGTTACATAAATGACTTCCCAGTGAAAATGTCATTTTCTTATTTGAAACCATATTTAAGTTTGTTTCTATTTGATTCAGTTGCACTTATTGAATGCGCCTCTTCAGCACCCCCTGTTGGTTGCCTGTGGCGTCGCCCTGACTCCAGCTTGCGGTCCTGATGCTGAGAGATGCGGGAGGAAGAGGAGGCAAAGGGGAGGGGGGGCTGCAGAGTGGGTGGAGTATAAACCCTCCGTTTTCGCTGCTCATTCTGCCAGAGTCTCTGTGGCGCAATGGAATAGCGCGCTGGACTTCTAATCCAGAGGCTCCGGGTTCGAGTCCCGGCAGAGATGAGCCCGATGGTGGCATTTTTGCAAATGTGACGAAGGCCGTCTGGCCTTCTATTTATAGCTTTAGGGGATGGGAGCCTTTTGAATGAAGCGCCTGCTTGTCTTTTCAACATTTGCGCTGAATAATGATTTCTCTCAGCAAAGGTTATGCTCGTTTTATTATGCAAATTCACATCTTATAAAAAGCAAGCTTTGTGTGTGTGTGTGTGTGTGTGTGTGCCATGCAGTCAATGTGGCAGCTCAATGACACAGCGTGCCTTCCCAATCCCCGTTTCAATTGAAAGGCCGTCTTGCTAGTCAACATTGACTCCTGAATGTGCTCCATTTTGACAGGTGGTAGATTGGTGTTATTTATTCTTCATCTGATTTGACCCTTTTTTTACTATCTTGCAGTGGAAGGACACGATGATAGTGAAAATCCATGTATCCTTAGTTGCCATTAGATTTGCGCAATCATTGTCATAGCAATAGCTCTGCTTTTAAATACCTAAATATGCAAAGATGTAGCTGAAATTACAGTTGTCATACATTGAATCTTTCAGATCCCATTTTATATGTGATGTGTAAGATATGTGTAAAATGTTTACTTTTTTGGGAAATATTTGTAATTGGGCAATCTTTTCTCCAAAGAAATATCATTTGGATTTCGTTGACACTTTTGGGAGTGGACCCTTGGCCTTGACCAAATGTGAGACATATTTTTAATATCATCATGAGTCAGACAACTGCGTGCTTGAAGATCTCTTTTTTTTGTTGTTTTTGTTTAGTGCTGGAGGCTTTCGTTATCCATGTTTAACCCCGTCATGCCACACACACACGCATTCGCGAGCGCGCGCGCACACTTAATCCGCCACTAAAACTAATCCTTAATCCTCTCTGGCTAGTTGAACAAGGCAGCTCGCACTCCAGCCGCCCACGCTCCATCCTCATTCCCAAATGGGACGGCCAACATGCAAATTCAGCAATAAGTGCATGCAAACGCACAACACACAACACAACACACACACACTCACGTATGTACATATTCAGTAAACAAATGGAGTGGTTGTGGCGACAACCACAATTATATTCGGAAATGATCAAAACCCCAGCAATTATTCGGACAATTAAATTTTCTCTGCAAACAAATCGGGTGATTTCTGCCAAAGTCCAAATATTGTTTCATGACCTATCCTTAATTAGAACTCTTATCTCTGTTGTTCTACATTTGAAGGGATTTTTTAAAACGACTTGTCGATCAACCAATGAACTATCACACCTCTCTGATGTTTTTCTCCTCCAGCCATCGCTGCTGACTACTATTGCTGACTACCTCGACTCTATTCCACTCCACAATAGTGTGACGTTTTATTCTCTCTCTCTCTCACACGGACACACGTCCCTCCTTCCTTTTTCTTGCTTGGGCTCGGGCCCCTTCCTGCTCTGTTCTGTCATTGTGGGCCAAATGCTATTAAAATCCCCTCCCTCCCTCCCTCTCGCTCCCTCTCTCTCCCTCCCTCCCTCCCTCTTGCTCGTCATTCCCTCCCTCCATCCCTCCCTCCCTCCCTCTCGATTGATCCAGCCCAGACTGTGTTTTGCTGCAGTGAGCGGCATCCGTGTGCGGAGAAGCGCGTGAAAACGGGCTCGCAAAAACAACAACATACAACGAGGAGGAGGTAAAAATCGAGAGCGCAGCAAAAAGAGTGGAGTAGGAGAAGAAGACGCAAAAAAAAGAAGAAAAAAAGGAGAGCTCATCACGCACCAGGGAAAAACGCCAAGAGCAGAGCTAAGTGGAGACGCTGGGAGGCGGACCGGAACGGTGCGTGTACACTCTTGGTCGCATTCTTCCAAATGTTAGTCTTATTTGTGGCCGCGTAGTGGAGACACCTGTCATGCGTCTGCAGGAATGTGCACGCATGGGTGCGTGCGCGCTCGCTCGCTCACCAGTGCACAGTGAAGCACGCTCTCCTTCCGTGTGCGCGCTAATCTGTTCTGCGACCTCATCATCATAATCCTTTTGTTTTGTTTTGTGTTTTTTGAGGGAGTTTGCAAAAGGCTCTTCACAGTCTAAAAAAAGTGCCTTCGTCTTTAGCATCGTGCGTTGTTGTGGTCGGCCATTATGACGTGATTAAAAAAAAGTGTTTTGCAATAATCGTACACCATGCCCCCCCCCCCCCCTCCTCCTTCCCGCTATCCCCGCCCTAACCGTCCGCCCGTCCCGCAGGCGCTCTGTGCGCGCGCGCGCGCGGCTATTTTCATACGTGCGCGTGCGTCATTGTGTGAGACAGACAGCAGGTGCACCCGAGCAACGCTTTGTTAATTGCTCTTAAAGGTAAGAGTTCTCCAGCTTCACTTTGCAGCGCCGCCGCCGTCACTCATTGATGCTTTTTATTCAGATGGGCTCCGTTCAGTTGAGTGACGCTTTTGCACCGCTCGCTCGACGAACCATTTTTGCCACGTGCTTTGCAATTGATGTTTTTGCTTTCCGTCGCTCGATAGACATTTGAGTTGACTGGGGTGTGCCCCACCCCACGCACGCGCCTGCCTGCCCGCCTCTCAAAGTTAGTTGGACAAGGCTCGCCAGCCTAATGCCAAGCGGCGTAGAAGATGGATGGATGGATGGACGGATGGACGGACGCACGGCTATTGACGCGGGACGCAGCGCGACTTGCTGGGCATTATTGCTGCTTCTCCGCTGTTCCGAGATACTTTCTTTCGTAGGTGTGTCATGGATACTAGATAGGCCTTTTTTGCACACTTGGTTGTGTTTAGCGCTCAGGCGGAGGCTTGAGCAAATTTCCAAGTGGGTGCTTAGCGGCCTACCGGGAAGTAGCCTGGGGGCTTCTCTGCTGGTTTGCCTGAAGCTGTGTTCACACTGCAGGTCAATTCCGCCCGCTTTTTGTCTTTGTCCAGTGCGTGGCATGCATCACAGCTGCCGTGTGAAAGTTGACCGAAGTTGTTAAGTTCTCTCTCCGCCAAGCCTTCCTTGTATTGTTTGTCACCTTCAAATGGTATTAGCTGCTAGTGATGTCAAATCCTCCAATCTCCAAGCATCTTTCAAACTTTCAATTTTCCACAGCACAGCTCGCAACACTCAATATTGGTCGCAATTGACACTTTGCCATGTCTCACCGCGTCTTTGGCCATTGGCGCTTTGACTTTTCCCACCGCGCGCATGCACGCACGCACGCACGCACGCACCCGCGCACGCACAGCTGGCTATTCGAAGGCCTTTCCACCACTTGGCGCGCCACCGACGCCACTTCCCATGGCACGCTTTGCTATTGAGTAGGACGAGGCTCGCGAGCGTTGCAGAGCTGGCCATTTGAACGGCGGGCTGTGTCAGGACGAGAGCAGAAAACCACTTAGAACCAAGCAAATGTTAACATCACAAAGGGAAGGACTATGACCCAGACTGAGCTTTTTCAAATGCGGGTAACGTCGGTTCCACTGCAGGTTCTACTCCTTCCTGGGCCTTTTTCATTTCCGAGTAGCCATCAACAGGCACGCTAAAGTCAGCGTCATCGTTGGCCAGGCCTCGTCTCCAGCCCTAAATCTTGCTTGGCCGTTTTATTCTCTTTTTGAGGCAGTCAACTCATTGCGCTTTTGGGCCAACGATGTTGTTTGGTCTCGTTCAGTCTCAGCAACCCCCCCAGCCCTCCCTCGTCATTCCTCTCCCGCTCATTACTGTCTTCGTTCCCGACTCCCCCATCCTTCCCTCCCTCGGCGTGTTATGACACACGAGCCGATCGATGCGCGGGCGAGGTGGTTTCTTCACGGCGGGAGAGTGCGTCGAGCAATAACAAACCAATAACCACCCTGATGTTTTCCTGCAGGTAACCTCCATCAGGACCCCGCCCCGCCCCTCGCCTCCTCCTTGGAACTCCCCCGCACCCCGCCAATTGGGATTCAACAAGCAGGATAGATAGATATCGGCGCCACCAAGCATGGCTTTCCCATCAACTCTGTTATGGATTGTCAGCGTAATGACGCTACTCTCGGCGGTTTGCAGCAACGTGGTCTTTGGTGAGTACACCCTGAATGGGGGTGGGGTCTCTGCCCTCCGCATCCCGCTTTATCTCTTGTTCTGCCTGTTATCTGTTGAGGCTTTTTGCGGCTTTCCCGTATTAAAACAAGGGGAGCGCTGAAGTGGAACTAACCACATGGGACACCCCCACTTGAGCCCACTTGCGTGTCCATGGAAACGCACGCACACACACACAGAGAACTTTGGCCTCGTTTCCACCACGAGGTTGTCTCGTTCACTTCGGGATCATTGTTGACGTTTGATGCGGCGCCCACAATCTCCCGTGTCTCTTCATCTTATCATCGAAATGTGATCGGCACTTACTGTGCCCTGGCCGAGTAGAAATTGAGTTTACGAGGCGTCCGCTTCCCGATCTAAACGTGTAGCACGGCTCCGGGAACTCCGGCGCCCTATGGATTGTTTGTTTGGTTGACCGAGACGTCTTCACTTCAAATATACTTTCAAAAGTAAGGTGAAAAATAATTCAGGCTTTCGGGTGCCTTCTCTTTGTGACGTGGAATAGTTTTGCGGTGGAACTGCTCGCGCGAGTCTTAGTGTTGTTTATTTGGAAAGGCTGAAGGGGAAGGAACATATTTTGCGCGTTGGCGGCTCACGTCTCAACATTTTATGCAAAAACAACAAGCAAAGCGCCGGGCCCATTGTCACCCAACCTGGCGGAGCGGTAGAGCGTGCCAAAGAAGAAAGCCCGGGGTGTCGGATCCCGTTTAATAGTCAACGCGTGCCGGCGGAGGTCCCGTATGAGCTCCGTTGGCCACGGGAAGAAAAACACCCAGTACACACTGCGGCGCTTTATCAAACATGCTGTCGTGCTCCACCTTTGATTGAGCAATGTGTTGACGATTGTAGACACAGATGACAATTTAGCTCCTTTCACACGGGACTGTCAGCAAAAGTGCAGCCGCCACCGCCGCAACACAGGGCTTGTGCCTTTCAGACACAACCGAGGGGAAAGCGAGGCGGGGATGGGATGGGACGGGATGGATGACAGAGAGAAGAGCCAAAGTTGACACTCCGTTCACTTCTTCTCTCGCCTTGTTGTGTTGGAAGCGTTTGTCACTGCTGATTCATTGCTGTGAAAAAAACAAGACGTGCTCATGCGCCACAGTCTCCCCTTGGCTGCTTTCTTGCTCTGCGTGTCGAGTAATAATAGCGTGTTTGCACTCCAAACACAACGTGGCTTCGGATATCCATCCAGCAGCGGAGCCAGAATGTTACGTCTGCTTGCGTAATCAGTCATTAGTAATGGTCAGTAATCATCAGTAACGGCCGGCCGGGCTTTCCGACTGGGGAGTGGACTTTCCGCAGTTGCATGGACGCCCACGCTTCCACCGCAACAGCTGGCTCCTCCACTTGATGAATTCAAAATCCATTTTGCATGCGCTAGCAGCGTGGGAACACTGAGCAAAGGATGGATGCCGTGCGCTCCCCTTTACTTTGTTGTCCACCATCTTGGAGGGAGGGACGGGCGGACGGACGGACGGACGGACGTGTGCCCGCCCACCGGGCGCTGCGACCCATTCTCGCTGAGCTCAGTCGGACTTGGGCTCTGTTTTGCCTGATCTGGTCTGCCCAGGTGAGTCACGATGCAGTCATTTCCAGCGTCAGGACACTGTCAAACAAAAGCGCACCTTGGAGTGTAAGCTGAAATCCGTCCTCTTTTGAAAAAACCTTGCCCCAATCCATCACCCTGAGCCCCTTAGTCTTTCATGGAGCTTTTTTTCTCCTCGTGTTTGGCTGGCCATCACGGCGCTCATATTTGTCTGACTTTGTATTTAAGTCGCTTTTGGTCGGTAAATGTGCCATCTCACCGGAGACACACGCTAATATTACTTACACTAGATCAAATAGGATGAGGCGTCTACCGGGAAATGAGAACATCCGCCCTCGTTCACTCCGCGGGCAGACATTCATCAGAGTTAAACTGGCTTCTTTTCTTCATCACCTTAAGTACGGGAATTTGTCGTAGCGCCGCAATAAATAGTCACGATGAATGGTCCGCCCCGGTCCCGCTGGCCGGCGAGTTGGCAAACGAGAGAGACGCCGCTGGCTTTTTCCCCGGAGCTTTGCGCCAGGCACACGGGACGCATGCCAACATTTTGACAGACGAGCCAACCAAAGGAGAAACATGGCGGATAGCGAGAGGTCGCGCAATGGTTAGAGCGCCAAAATGACCTCTTGTAATTGAAGAAGGAATCTTAGTCATCTGCCATCCGGACGGAGCAGCTGAGACTTCCTGATGTTAGTTCAACTGGACTTCTTGCTTAGGATGGCTATTGTTTGCGTATCGTACGCAGCGGGGCTCGCCGATGAGTCCACGGCATCCGCGTCAAGTTGACTCATTGCTAATCTCATTTTTGGCATCTCATCTTCCAAGCAGGCCAAAGACGGCCGGCGCTAGTTGCTTGCATAGCGGTTAGCTATCTTCATCTTCATCTAATCCGATCGCAGCTCCCCCTGAAAGATTCATTCCGGTGTGGCTAGCCAAGCAAGGAGGGCAGCGACGCAGTTATGCTGCATCGTTGTGGCCAAATTTGATCATTCCTGGACAGCGACGGGAACTTGATTCCCTCCATTATGACCACCGCCATTACGTAATAGCTTGAGTTAAGGATTAAGGTTTTGGTGTCGCTTTAGGCTTAGGGCTAAGATTCCAACCCGTTTGCCCTTCCTTCACTTACGGTTCAGGTTACAAAACAGAGTGAGTGTGGAGACGGCGGCGTGCTGTAAGGTGAAATCCGCCTTTTGTATTCTTCTAAATCTGTCGAATCTCATTAGCGCAAACATAAATTGTTGGGCTTTTGTGGGATCTTAACAGCTTAAAGGAGGTAGTCTCGTCAGGATCCCCAATCGCTTTTGGATCCGAGGGAGCAAAATGTCAATAGGGAGCCGCTCGCTCGCTCGCTCGCTCGCTCGTTACTTTCTCGGGGTGACGAATGGTAAAAAGCTTGTTGTTAGCCATGGTGCTGCTGAATCAATCTTCAGTCACTCGGAGAGGGGGAGGGGAGGGCAAGGCAGGGCAGGGCAGGGCGTGGTGGCTCGCGGGAGGGCGTCATAATCATAATGGAGTCTCCACGCTAAAAGGGTCCTGAGGCACAAAGATCTACTTAGCATAAATTATTCAATCTTATGTATTACAGAGATAGCGAACCAACGCCGAGCTCAGCAAAATCGATGGATGCACACATGAGACATCAGAGGACACAATCCATCCGTTTTCCATCTTTCTGTTTTCAGTTGAACGATCATCCATCGGTCGTCAGTCTTAACATGCATCCATCCATCCATCCATCCATCCATCCATCCGTATCCATCCGTATCCATCCGTATCCATCCGTATCCATCCATCCGTATCCATCCATTGGCATCTTTCCGTCCTCGGTGCTCTAGCGCCACCAGCCGCTGCTCTCGCTGTCGCCATTTACGCTGGGGTCTCTCTTTGAGAGCATCTCTTATTAATAGCCAGCCGCATGTCATATGTGAAGCTATTTTTAATATGCGTGTTTTGTTGGTGAAGATCTGCAGAGATCAAAACGCAACTTGAGCGTGAAGTAGCGGCTGCAGCGGTGAGGAAAAAAAAGCCAACAATCTTTATGGGGTTTTTAATCAATCAGCCGCCGCCTTTATTAAGGGCCGCTGCGAACGGGAGTACTAATTGCTTTTCTGCCAGATGCCTACCCTCGGAAAGCTAGCCGAGACACAATCCAGCAAATAGCCCGAGCCCGAGTCGGTCGGCACATCCAAATGTAAAGCGTCACCGTGGTTTTGGCGTGCCATTCCCTCGCTGAGGTGCATCTCGGCTAGTTCACGAGTCAGCGCTTGTTAACAGGCACAGGGCCCGGCTTCCGAGCCGCCGCTTTCTTGGCAGGCTTTGGGAGGATTCAGTGGTAATCAAACAGGAAATGGGCATCCAGCCACCGAGACAGGGCCGGCCCTGTAGCGGGGAGGTGAACCCGAGACGCTAAATCTTCCTGCCAGGCCACCCTTAATCTTTATCGTGGGCCTCAAATTGATAAATCATCAACGCTAAGCAACATCCGACTTTCCGGACCTCGCGCGGCCATCCGTTGGAGTCTGTGGATCCATTGTCTCGACAACCTGACCGTCCGTCGGTCCACCCATCCGCTATCCATTCATTCGTCCATCCTCCCATCTGTTGTCCATACGGTCCAGTCTTTGCATCAGCCGAGCCATCGGTCCTACCTTACGCACCTCCATCCATCCATCCATCCATCCATCCATCCATCCATCCATCCATCCATCCGGCCGAGCATCCATCTCCCCAGCCGTCGATACATTCCACCACTCATCTGTCCATCCTGTCTGTCTGGCCGTCTTTACATCCATCCACTCATCTGTCCATTCCTCCATCCACCTGTCTGCGTGTCCATCCGTTCCTCTACCTATTCATCCATCCATCCATCCGTCTGTTCATTTGCCCATTCAGCTGCTTCAGTCTGTGGGTCCACCTACTCACTCATCCGTCGGTCCACCTACTCACTCATCCGTCCGTCCACCTGTCCGCTCGCTATCCAGATGGCCGGCTTTGCCTGCGGACTCTCCTGAGCCCGGCGGTGGCACCTCGGTAATTGGGTCACCGCGGCGGAATGGGGGCACAGCCGGCCCACGGCGCGCCTAATCCGCGTGGCCTTCCAAGAGCCACTTTTCCCTCGGTACGGCTGCACATCCAGCTGCGGAATTGGCGGCGCAATTAGTGCCTCCCCTTCGAGGAAGCTCGGGAGCTGACACATTGCTCGCCGCACAAACGTCATAATAAGCATCGACACGGAATAGATGGGACTCGAGGAATCGCTACGCCGTCGGGAAGAAGAACTATACTCGGCCCATTGCTGCCCGATGGGGCTCATTATGGTGACTCTGTTTGAAGCCCTTACGCCGTCAGTTTCCCAGCTCGCCGTTTTGTGCGTATGAGGTAGCAATATTGAACGTGGCGGCGCTAAAGTCGATCCGTGGATTTGTTTTCTTCGGACATAAGCTCGTGTGCGAGGGAGATAGCGGGAAATTTAGCAGATCAAACTTGACACCCACGCCCCTTTGTGTCAAAAGCAATTAGACGATTTCACACTGGCTTTGCCTCAATTGACTTATCAGGGGCGTAACGGTACAGATTTGTTCGCTTGTCCCTTTCAGGAAAAATTTGCCAAAGTCAGCCTTTGCGCAGCTGCTGCATCCCGGCCGGCGCTTTGTGTTTTAGGAAGAAACTACTTTCAACGTATTACGGTGGCGCGGAGCGGTTAGCCCGTCCGCCTCGCAGTTTAGAGGGTGCGGGTTTGATTCTACTGATTGTTAAAGCTACCTTCCGCTGGCCAAGTCCAATCTTCCTCTTCCTTCTATTTGCAGATCATAAGCGTAGCAACAGCTGCGAGGAGCTTGGACCTTGCCAATTTCTCATATCGTGCTATTGATTGTAGCGCCCCCTGCTGCCCCAAAGCGGAGAAATAGATAACATCAGCTTAATGTTACTTTGAACGGCAACGCCGCTTGGGGGGGATTTTGTGGCTGCGCGCTCATCGGGCCTCTTAAGAAAGGCATCCATCAGTCTGCAAGCGTCTCTCAAGGTCGGCGAAATTCTGCCATCTGCCTTCCGTGCGTCCGTCCGCTCACATCTGCCCGTTCGTCTGTCCGACCATCCATCGAGCCATCCGGTTCGATTCGCGCCCGTCTGTTTGCATCTCATCTCATCCATCTGTCTGTCTACTCATCTGCCATTCACCCCTCCGTCAGTCTGTCCGTCCTTTCGTGGCCACACACCAGTCATGGATTAGTTTTTCCACGTGTCTTCCCAAGTCCTCTGGTTGATCCGGCTAGCCATCCGTTTGCCGGTTGTCTCTCAAGGTGGAGGAAAAATTCCGTCGGGCCTTGAAAGCATCGCTGCTGCCGATGAAACAAACAACGAGAGCGGTCTCGGGATGAACTCATTCGCATTGTTTCCACCAACAACAGCTCTCATTACCCCCCACAGGACGGTTTGGACGATTTCCCTCACCCGACTTCACCCCTGCCTCTCGTTATCCGCCGGAAATTCTCCGCCGGCCGTTTTTGAATTGATTGCCGTCAGGTCGTCGATGCATTCCCTCCCGGATTTAGAGACAGACGCGTGTTTGTCGGGCAGCGTGTGGCGCTTTGCTATGGATTGTGTCCGAGTGCCCAGGGTCCCGCTTCGGAGTATGAGAGCGCCGAGGTTGTCTTTGTGGATGATGCCATCACTTCGCCCGCTTCCTTGGCTAAGTGTTTCTTTATAGCCAGATAAAGGCGTTGTCATTCATCCAGGCGTCCCTTTGGAGGACGTCTTTGCCTTGGCATTGAATTTCCAGTCCATTCTTTTAAGGTGGAAGGCAATCCAGATTCCAACATGATGGAAGTGTCAGGCAGCTTTTCAACAGTGGCTGATTGTTTGACTGCGAGTCAATGATTCAATATGTTTTCGTATGTACCTGTGCCTGAAAAAAAAACCAAGCCTGGAGAGTCTGTGTCAACACTCTGTTGTGCTTCAAAAAAGTCTCCAAATATTGTTCCCCGATACGAGGGCGGGGGGGGGGGGCTGCTCTAGGTGGAGCTCGGTCGCCGATTACCCGCTCGCGTGGGAACCTTTTAAGGCGGAACGCAATCGCTCACGGCGCCTTCAGTCATATTCTGCTGGCGTCAAAATCTTGTTGGCCTTTTCCTTTGCTAAGTTTCTCTTTACTGCCAGATAAAGCAGCTCTAATCCACCTAGGAGGAGGTACACTCGCATGGAAATGAAACGGGACCGTTGCGGGAAGATTAGACAACCGAGCTGACTATGTCAGCGCTCTGCCAATCGTAGCGGCTTTCAAAGGGTGCCTTTTTTGTCTATAGGATGTTTATATTATATATGGGTACAGTCGAGAGGCCTAAACAACAGGGCGGCTCAGCCTCTGGCTAGACAAATGCTTTTGGCATCACCAAAAAGTCACAAATAAACAAATGACATCTATGACAGAGTTTCTTAGCCACGTTAAAGAGAACCAAATGGCTGAGTCCATCGTGTGTGTGTGTGTGTGTGCGCGTTTGGTAACATCTCATGCGAGGCCAAGTGAAAGCGGCTTACAGGCAGGAGCATATTCCTTTCCAAGTAAATCTCAATTAGCCGCACATTTAGCCGCACTTGGCTGGATACTCGGGCGCGGCGCTAATCAGAATTGTCTCGTGCGTCGCAAACAAAAAAGGTGTACGTAGCTTTGTAAAGACATCAAATTAAAACCAAATCATCATTGCTAATCCTAAAAAAGCTTGAAGACGAAATTGCGGCCTTGTAAATGGTCTTTGATGTTTCCAGAAACTTTTCGACTGGTCCGAGACTCCAAAATTGCGTTCAGGTACTTCTGAGTGAAGACGCTTGGTTTGTAGCAGTTTGATGTTTCCTACTTTAGTTGCTGTTGGCGGTCATTGATATTTTCAAAATTGCTTGTTGAAGACCAGCCGGCTGTTCAATTTCCTCCTGCGTGCTCCTTCTTCCTTGGGTGTTTTTTTTTTTTTTTTTTTTGTCCTACTTGCGAGGCGCTTCTTTTGTTCCGATTTTTTTTTTCTTTTTTCCCCCTCGCTTCCCGATGCTGTTGTTTTTGCCGCCTCTGCGCTTTGTGCTCGCCATCATTAGCTCTCGCTAGCTTCTTTTCTTCCTCCGCCATCTCGCCCCTACCGCGTTGTTCCCGCTCCCTCCCTCCCTCCCTCCCTCACGCACGCACGCCTCCATTACCGCCCGTGTCTTCCCGCTAATCAGCTTACGCGCCGTGTGTCCAAGCTGCCGTGTCTGCCTTCCTCCTCCCTTTTGTTTTGCTGTTCATTCAGCCGGCGGATTAGAGACGGCTGTTTGCCGCCTTTTGTCTGCGTGGCAAGGAAGCGATGGCCGAGACGGACGCGGTCGAGACGCTGGCTCGTTGGCTCGCTCACTCGCTCTGCGTCGTGTCTTGACTTTTGGTGGCCTTGATGTTCCGTCTTTGCTTTTCAAAGGCCACGAGGATGCTAAATTGTCTTTCATAGTCATAAAGGTGTTTGCAAATACTTGTCCAACTTGTATGTTGGATGAATGAAATAGTCAATTGTATTTACAAACACAAACTGGTCACGTCTTACATTCTTTCAAGTCTTTGAGGTCGATGGGATCACCAATGATTAGATTAAATGGTGGCACAAAATGAATAGTACTGTAAATTCCAATATTTGACGTTTTATTCTACGACGATGCCAAATGAACTGAATGAAATGTTGAGAAAAATGCCTTCATCCGGTTTGTTGAAGCCTAACTTGTCATCGATTGTTCACATCCTACTAAATTGAATTGAATGAACTACTTTTCAATTCTCCAAATTATGAAACCGTCTTCAATTGTCTTTGATGCTTGGGAAAAGAATCTGCTTTTAAAACCACGTGTCTGAATGTATATTGATGATTACGGAGCACGCACAATTCACCTGAGGTGCGTGCGTGCGTGCGCGGCCGTTGACTGACTGCCGATCGATGGCACGGCCTTATTTCTAACGATTAAGCGCCAGATGCCTTTTTTTTTTTTTTTTTTGTCCCGGGCTGCAGCTGTCACTGGCGAAAATGAGTCATCCCTCTTTAAGAAAGAAAAACAAACTCTCAAGGTTAACCGAGCGGAGTCAGTTGTGCCCATCGGCCAAGGGGGACGCCGGTTTACATTGGCAGCCAACGCGAGGACTCAATTATGCCTATTGACGTGGAGCTGACAAAAACGAGGAAATCATCGTCGGGAAGAAGGTTGCTTGGATAATGAGCCGGAGTGGCAATAAGGGCGAAAATAACAGTGACATTTCGCGTTATGACATCATGGTTTGTAGATTGCGCTAAAGTGGACCAGTTGCAAATTTGACTTGACTCTTTCATGTTGCCTTTGAAATGTTTCCAAAAGACGTGCATATTCAACAAAACTTGTTTTCACCTTTTGCCACTTGTCTTTGTTTTTCCCAAACCACCCAACCCACAGTTGGTCTGTGTTTAGTTTTTTTGTCAGGCATCTTAAGCAGTGTTCCGTCCGTCCGTCCGTCATCGCTCGGGTGCTTCCCAATCTCGGCGTCCCACATGGCGCGCCGCCATTAAACGCCGCGTGGTATTATTCAAATGCCCTTTTGCATTAATACACTAGCTGGCATTTAGTGTCGGCCATCATTTACGCCGCAGCTGTAATTGCTTGAAGCTTGTGCACGTGCCCTGTGTAAAGCAGAGGCGGGGAGGGGCTGTTGCATTATGGGAGGCGGGCGGGAGGATCATTAGACGCCGTAGCTATGTACTTTTCAAGTGGAAAAGGTCGTCTTTTATGAGGCCTTCTTGAAAGGTGACGAGAATGATGATGCCTGGATTCTGGCGTGAAAAGGGGCGAGCGAGCGTGGGAGGGAAGGAAGGAAGGAAGGAAGGCCTAATGGGGGAAAGGCTTCCTTGCAGTCCTGCTTTGGCTGAGGTTGAATGCAGCACATTTACTGGGGCACATTGCGGCCTTCCATTTGCGTGAGAATTGCCTTCCAACTTGATCAAAAGTATGTGCTCTGCTAGTGATGATACTCAACTATCCATTCTTCAGTTTGTCATTGGTACATTGTCCCCATTCTTTCCTCCTCCTTGGCACCTTTTTTGCTGTCCTTCCATTTTGTTCTTTACTTGCTTCCGATCTTTGTTTTTTTAGCCCATACTTGTGTCTCATTAAGATCTTTTTCTCTTCAGGCGTACAACCACACATTCGCCCCCGGTAGTCCCCGGTTACCACCCTTTTCCTCCTGGTTTCCCACTTGTTTTTCCCCCCCAGTTTATTATCTTCCATTCTCTTGTTTTGTTGCTCAGCCCAGCGCGTACTTGAGTGTCATTAAGACTTTTTTTTTTTTCTTCTTCTAACCGACAATGGCGGCGAATGCCAAAGGCTGCGGCAGCAGTGCCATTGTTTTGCTCCTGATTGCCTTTTTTTTTTCTTCCCCATCTTCTTCTCCGAGTGCGAAGCTTTATAAAGCGCTTCGCTCCAGTGGCTGTCGCCTCACCACAATAGCATCGCAGCCTCCAATTTGTGTCAAGTCAGGTCTTTCTGAAACTGAATCTGCATGTTGGATGGTACTAGCATTTTATTGGAATGCTCAATTGTCTTTTAAAAAAAAAAAACGGTCAAGTCACTAAAGACGAGATTATCTCGGAATGGATGAATGCCATTTGCATTTATTTCATTGGAGAAAGGTGGTTTGATATATAAATTGGTAGGCAGAAGATCCAGTTGCTATCTCAAGGCGCCACTCGGCTCCTCCGATGACGATGATCGTGACAATGATTTGTCGATAATTGGACGCCGATTCGTGGCTCCGCCGTATGTTTGATGAGCATGGAACACGTGACGATAGTGACGCTCTTCAAGTTCCTCCGGGCTAAAACTCTTCCTGATAGAAGCCCAGAGTCACAGTTTACCCCGCCTCCACTCTGTGATGAATAATGAAAGAGTTGTGCGGTTTGTGTATCAGCTCCGTTGTGATGTCTTCACGGGCACTAAAAAGAACCGGAACGTTTGGTGTCGTCGGCTCCGGAAGCTCTCGGGTTTGATCCGCGCTTGTCGAAAAGGATCAGCCACGTTTTGCGGCGGCGCTTGTTTTTATTCCGACCTCGTTTCCTTCTGTGTTTCGCCAGCCTCGGCCCGAAAGGATAACAAAGTAGGGTTTGGAGACTGGGTTAGCCTTTCAAAGCCCAGGTTAGCGTTTCAAGTTTGGCTGTTTCAAACCAGGGATCAGGTTTCATATCCTTAGGCCGGCCGTTCGAGACTCGGCTAGGATTTCATCTTATGGTTTCGAATTACCGCTTCGAGTTACGGTTTAAAAGGGATATGGGGTTAGGTTTCAAGATTGGGTTAGGGTTTGAAGTGGTCCGGTCCGGTCCGATCCGATCCAATGCGATGTTGTTGTCTAAAAGGCCGAGGGACATTTTGCGCGTGTTTATCTTTCGGGCTTGTTTCGGAAAGGACAATCGGGTTTGTGCCAGCGAGGGCGCCCTCCGTTGGAACGATAATGCATGAACATTTCCTCCAAAAACAACGAGGTGGGCTTTGAAATGATTGACGCGCCACGTTCCAAACGTTCAATATCAAATCAAGCGCGCCCACGTTTGTCACCTGGGAAATCAATGAGCCTTTCCAGCGGCCGTCTGTCCAATTTAGTTTATTTTATTGATTGATTAGCTCACACGGTCACCCCAAAATATCAAGAGTGCTTAAGACTGGCAAGGATCATTGAGGCGGCTGCCTAAAGTGCCCAAGGACTGGCAGATTATTTCCAGTGAAGGTCTGGGGCTTAAAATTTGCTTTTCAAGATAGGGTTAGCGTCTCATGTGATCATTTTGGTCAGATTTCGAATTATGGCTCGAAAGTAGGCTTTGGAGCAAGGATGAATGTTGCGGTTTATTGAAAGCCCAAAGACCTGATGGATGACACAAAGCTTTATTTGTCCTGACAAAAGACAAAAACAAGCAAAGGACGACACGTCCTCCTTGACCTCGCGTCTTTATTTCCGTGCTGAACGTGGAGTACGGTGGCGCTTGAGGACGCGGCGTTAAGGCGCTTAAGAGGCTCATTCAATTAGTGTCGGGTCAAAGCCCAACACTGACCTGCTTCAAAGTCGCAACAAAGACGCTCGCTGACTGACTTTAGCCGTTCGCCGTCCTTGACGCCCGCCCGCCCGCCTGCCTGTGTCGTATCGACAGTTCTTTTGGATTTGAATCAAAACGCAGAGTGGTGAAAATGACCATGATTGGAGATTGTCTCTGATTGACAGAGAAACACGCACTCTTCCAAGACTTCCAACTCTCTTTGATGTATACACAAACAGTCATACTTGAAGTTGGCTTTGCCCTTCAATCTTAGGAGGCTAATTCACAAAGTGCCAGGTCAAAGGTCAGGTTCCCTCCCTGGCTTTATCTCGTCGGCACTCCTCGACATTGTTGTGAGAAAATCTGCGCGCGGTTATTCCTTGACACTGTAAATCTCAACGTCATTCTGCACCGGCGCCAGGATGCTCTGGAGTGACGGACGGCTGCGTATTCCCCAGACAGACAAAAGACGCTTGACAGGACGGGGTGGCCGAGGGGAGGACGGGATGTCCAAAGTGACGGCGGCCATTTTCCTGTCAAGCGCTCATCTCTTTGATGGTTTTGGTTATGGAACACAAGGAAATAAATATTCACCGCTTGGGTTTGGCTTTCAAATGAAGCTTAGTGTCAGTGGCTGGGTTAGGGCTTCAAGTTAACTTTGTGTTTGTTGTTTAGAGCCTCATTCTCATGTCGCACATTTAGCTTTGAAACATAAAATGAAATATTCAGAACAGTAATCTTGTGTTGGAAGGGCCATTCGCTGGCCACACGGGCTAAATAAATGCCCCATTTATTATTCATAAATACTCAACAATTAGCTCCTTAATGCGCAAGCAAACTCAGAGTCATTCCAGCGCACAAAATCGACGCGGGACGCTCGCAAGGGGAAGGAACGGCGCCACAAACGTCACGCACATCGGGACGCAAACGGCACGACTCCTTCGGTCGGCCTTAGATGCACGTGGCGGCGGCGGCTGCAGAAGAATCAAATGGCCTTTGGTGTTTGACAAAATGCGGAAAATGTGCAATAGGTGCTGACATGCTCAACCGTCTTTGATGTTTTCACCAAAAGACTCGGAGGGCTCGTTGAAAAAAAAAACCAAATATGCTAAACTACCTTTGATGTTTTTGAGATGTTTCCCCAAACATGTTGACTTTAGCCATGATTTGTGTAAATGTCAACGTTAGGTCTTTTTAAACAACATTGATTTGATTTACAAAAAACTCGCACGTTAGGTTTGTTCAAGAGCGTTTTTGATGTTGACTTATTCGCTTTGTTTCTTGCCTTTGTTAATTGAGCCAACTGTTGTCCGTCCGGTTAATTGGAGGCGTCTTCAATCAGCATCTTCTCAATGTCGTCAGGTCCAAGCTAAAGTTTTAAAAATGTGCCAAACATTGCGGCGAGACGTGTTTTATTCCTCTGCTCTCGTCAACAAAATTGGACTCCGTGTTCCTTCCTCGCCGTTGTTCCCTTTTGTTACGCCACACGTTTCTAATTTGAGGGAGAGCCGCATTGAGTTGGAAAAAGGCGCGTCGCTTCTGGCACTTTGGCAGGATTCTTAAGAAAATGTAAACAGCGGCGTTTGGACAAGTAATTACCTGAAACAAATGACGCTATTAGCACTGAGATTCACTCGGTACTTTTTTTTTTAGCATGGTTAGCGAGTCGGAATGTTTGGGTTGGGGGGGGGGGGCGCAAAAAACAGTTTGTTATTGTACAAAGTAACATTGTTGCATAGTTATGAAGATGCTCAAAATAGGATATTTTGGAGCCAATCACCGATCAGTCAGTTAAAAAAAAAAACGATAACAAATCACTCATCCGATCAGAAGAAGCGCCGGCGTTGGCGAGTGGCTAAGGTCCGGGTTTCGAGATATGGTGTTTTCAAGTAGGATTTCAAGTTCTGCTTGTGGTTTTCCCCTATTTTGCAGATTGATACGGACACTGTATGTACTGAATGCGTTTGCTTTGGTCCAACAAGGTGCATTTTGCCACGGTTCTTTCCAATAAATTGCAGTCCACTTTTATTTACCCTGGGCGAGCCATCAATAAAGCCAGTGAGGACCATTGTAAAGCGCCCGCTGCTTTGTTTATGTGTCACGTTGGGAAAGGCGGCGGCGGGAGATTAATTAGCTCATTAGCCACGGCCGCTAGCGGCACGTCATGCTATACAGTAACAGTCAGTTAGCCGCTGATGCTAAGTAACAGTCCACAGGAAAGCTCATTGAGGAAACGGCGTCTTGGATGTTTTCAAAGCATTTTGGCTCCATTCATTCTCCAAATGACCGTTGTGTTTACAAAAATACATACGTTGGCTTTCTCCCGAGCGTCTTTTTTGTTCATGCATATGTTAGTCACTGAACGTTCAAAAACGTCTTTGATGTGTGGGAATGCATAAGTTCACCCGTTAAACACTTGATCTCGCATTTGATGTTCACGGATACGTCAGGTCATCCGGCGATGAATTGGGGATGATTCTACGGTTTTACGTCAACTATCGAAGAGGCGAAACGCTCTTTGATGTTGACATGTACGCCAGGTTCAGCGGCAGCAAAGCGGCAGCGGGATATTAATTAGATCATTAGTGACAGCCGTTCCACACAAGTGTGATACGGGAAGCTTCAATGGCGTCAATTTGCCACATCTTTGAGCTGAGCTGAGCTGAGCTGAGCTGAGCTAGCAGGTTGGCTGGCACTTGGGCGCTGGTCCTTTCAATCGGCTATTTGATGGTCACGTTTCCAGGGGTCCTTTCAAGACAATCACTTGAAGCAGATTGCTACCACCATGTGTACCAGACAAATGGGCTATGTGAAATTGTAAACAATTTTTGGTTTTTGGCCCGAGGTGTGCAAAACTATTTTGGTAAGAAGCGGTGTGTTTCATGAGTCACCATCAAATCAGGTCTCCAGCAATAACTCAACTCATGCCTTATTGCAAACTTCCCTCCCTGAAGCCAGTTTCATGAAAGTCGCTTGGCAAAAAAGAAAATGTCAAACCTGAAAAGACATGGAAAGTCTGCCATTTTTCGGACGACTTCCGGTAAAACACAAGCACAGTCATATCTCCGTTCATCAATTCTGCCCCTGAAGTCCGTTTGTGAAACCACAAAAAAAAGCCGTCACACCCCAAAATACTGGACTGTACAACTGTAGTCATATCTCTGTTGATGAAAGTCGGCCATTTTGCTTTTAAGCCCCCATTTCCTTCCTTAAGATGTGATCTGATGCTACCAAATGGGAAGCACGTACATGACACGCAAATGTGCAACGCTTCATTAAAAAAGGCTCCTCTTGTTGTCATCTACCTCCTTTTCCAAGTCAGCTTCTCTTGTTGCCCACCTGGAGGTCCACTCCCTTCTTTTGTTCTTGTCTTTTATCGGCATCTTCCTCCTCCTCGGGCTGTTTTAACATACACTCTGCAGGGAGTGCTCCTGTGATGCCAATTATATTGACTGGAGAAAAAAAAACAGCGTGGGGAGGGGGGTCGCGATTGATGGTCGGGATTGGAAAAGGCGCTATCAGCGCGGCTGATGACTGAGCCGACCGACGGACGGACGGAGGGAGGGAGGGAGGGAGGATGATGATGAAAGAGGGACGGGAAGAGGATGGAGAGAAATTGGAGGCCAGCGAATCTGTCGGGGAATTGTAATAGTCTCCCGTTGGCCCACCTGAGGGAATTCAGCCACTGCAGACAAGGAGGAGGAGGTGAGATGAAGACGGCAGCCAGATAAAGATGGCCGAGCTCACTCGGTTCTAGCGTGAAGGGAGCTCTGACAGCCTGTCCGTAAAGTTCTAGCACAATGCTTTGTTTTCTGGACATTTGGAAGCAATGCTGCGTTGTTGTTGTTGTTGTTGTTGTTGTTTGAGGAAAAGTTCCCATTTCCCATCACACCTGAAGGCAGCGCAGGGCTTGACTTCCGTGATAGACATTCCCGTCCACAGCTGCACCACAAATGGTCTCTGTGATTCATTTCATTTTGCTTTCCTTCTTCAAAACTATTCACCCTCGCTTGAAGCTAATGTGTCACGGTCTCGGGCCTTTGACTGAACGCCAGTAATCGGTCAAGGCATCTCGGGGCGTTTTATTGGAACAAAATGGCTTCTTTGCTTCTTTTATCACGCTCTAAGTGACTTTTTTTCCCCACCCACAGACAAGAAGTACATTTCCACCCAGACGGCGAATACATTAGATAGCACGCGGCGGGATAAAACGCCGCCATGATTGATGATTAGCCGGCGTTTTTTCTTTGGTAATTAACTTAGATTCATAACATCATTTACATGCATTACATCCCCGCTTACAAGTTGCGTGTGCGCTCGGCGATCCGCCGCAGCTATTTGTCTTCATTTCAGTCCTTGGCCTCTATTTCTGTCCACAAAACAGCCATCTTGCAACAGACGGGTCTGGTCCGTTCTATGTTAGCTTAGCTAGCTGGTTAGCAGCAGCATTTGACCAAATGTTTGTGACCAAATGACTCTCATTTGGCCAAGCACATTTAAATCAAAGTGCACTTTGTCACATTTTTGTGAACAAATGACTTTAATCTGGAACTTTTGTGACCTTTGGAGTCCATCTGTTTTGGGGTTTTTTTTGCTCGGAGCGCCGAGTCAAGTTGTAAACTGCTACATTGTGTTGTTCATAAATTAAGAAATGTATTACACACACACACACACACACACACACACACACACACACACACACACACACACACACACACACGTTGTGTCGCTGTTGCTAAGACTGGTCGTTCTTTATTTGAAGACAAGCCTCCTCTTTGTCTTTTCGCTGTCTTTTGGCAAGGACACTCAGTGTTTTGCAAAGTGTTTGTGTGTGTGCGTGTGTGTTCTTGGGATCCCCTCAGACACACACGCAAAGCTTTGTGTAGAAAGTGGTCAAAAGTTTGATTGAGTCGAGTGCATCGAATGTTTTCCCCCTCATCCCGTTGAATGCTTTCCCCCTCCCGAGACCGTGTGTGGAGGAATTTGCACGCCTCGTAATGGCTAATGAAGGCAACCTTTCAGACGTGGTTTGTCACTCCGAATCACAACACTGGAGATCAATGTAGTTCTGGCGGGAGAAGATAAAGACGACAAGTAGGGGGTGAGTCACTGGAAAGGGGGGGGGGGGGGCATCTTTTGGTGGGGGAGCAACAATGGCCGGCGGCCCGAACAATAGCGCTCGGCGGTTTGTCGGCGTCTACAGACACGGGACTAATTGACCACTGAGGGTGTTTTTCTGTGCCACTTTGGCCGTCATGGCCGCCAGCGGTGGTTGGGTGACGTGGTCCTGTAACCCAACTGACCGGGCAATAGCGAGGACAAGAAGCCTTGATTGATCACGCTTCTGCTGCCAAGTTGAAGTGATCAAAACAATCGGCAGCTATTTAAAACAAGTCGTGGAAAACCGAGCAACGGAACGTCTAATTGTCGTTCTTGATACTTGGGCTATTTTGACACGCAACTGTTATCGAGTCACCGAGAGTGTGTTTTCCACTCGTGTTTCTTTTGAAACAAGTCACCCTGATTTAATGCCGTGATGCTAATGGGTGCTAACAGCATAGAGCTGTCATGTAGATTTGAGTCGTTTGGATGCGCGCCATTGACGAATAAATTACACGTAAGGCACTTTACCAGCTAAACACTTAACATCCCCGCTCACGCATATACGTATTGATATTAATACAGGAAGAAAATAATGCATGATAAAGAGGGAGTCCTTCGGGAAGCTTGCGTCGCCGCTTTGGTGATTGTCGTTAAAAGAAGGGTAAAAAAAAAGCCAGACTCCGCGTAATTGACTGCTCATTTCTTTAAGTGGCCTATTGGCAGGGCAGCCCTGAGCATTTGCCAGCGCATTAAAGATTTCCCTCGCTTTATCTTAACTGTGTGTGGACGTGAACGTGGTGGTATATGACTCAATTAGGCTATTGTTGTCATCCAGTCTTGGAATTTACAGGACGCGGCGGTACCTTGAATGCCCCAGCGGACGGGAAAGCTACAATTTGGAGGAAAAACAACATGCATGACATAGCCCACAAATAATGGACTTTTGGTTTGAGCAAAGTTGTCACAATGTTGATGTCTAGCATGCTAATATGGAATGTGCTAGCAACCCAATGGAAATGCTAACATGGCTAACAGACTTTATGGCAGGATAGCAATCTGAGTCCAGAAAAGCGCTCAGGCAGATCAATAAAGACTTGAGATCTTGCCCTGCCATCTGATACTTTTTCTAATGCCAATGGCTCAAATGCTAACACGCTAACAGCGTTTCCCCTAAGGTCAATTGCGGTCATTTGTGGCGCAAGAACCTGAAAGTGACCGCGACCGGACTTTCTCTCTCTCTCTCTCACGATTCCGGGGAGCGGTCGTTGACTTCCCAGCAGGCCGAACGTTGCGGCGGGCCACAATGTGGACTTGACATTTCATTGCTGGAAGTCACTTAGTGCGCTTCGCATTCCTCTCTGGTGGGGTGCAGCATTTGTGGCGCCGATTCGCACACCCCGGATTTAGTGCCCTAAGGGTTGGATGGGATGGTAAGGAGGTTTAGTTGGGGGGGGGGGGGGGGGGGTCGTTGGCTTGTTTGTCTCTTGTTTGGCCTGCTTGATAATCCAATCCGGCTTTGTGCGGCGTGAGGACGGCACACTTGGTGTCAGTGTTCAGCAAGGGATCGCTGGGCTAACACTCGCACACAATCTGGGAACTGAGAAAAGGCCAAAGTTAATTACAGGAAGCCTCAAGGAAACAGCTTGTGTTTGGATTCTTCTGTGTTAGTTGATTGGTTGATTGCTAGATGCCCGCTTGCTTGCTTGGGTGGGCTTACAAAATGTACACAAAATGGCAGCCCCTCCAAGACTGAGCCTGCTAATTATTGATTTTGTATTGCGCAATTTGAGCTTGCCAGAGTTCTTGGCTCAAGAGTGACATTGGTCCTGGTTTGATTTTGTTTGGCTTATCAGCTGGCTCTTATGAGCCTGAGGTCCATCTAGTATATTTCATTTTTTTTTTTTTTTTGCTTCTTGTGTCTCCTTTGACTTTGGGCATTTTTCAGCACGCCTCTCTTGCCGTCACCCTGTCACGCCGCCTCATTGCCGTCATCCATCCATACGTGCTTATGTCTCCTGTGTCCTTCCTTCGCCATCTCCTCATTTTCCAACTCGTATTCTTTGGTTTTTGTCAGCGGCCGCGCCTCCCCCCGTCCCATCCTCTCGCCGAGCCCCCCCTCCCTTTTTTTCCCAGGATGCTCTCCTTCTGTTGTTTTCATGATGGCGGGGGTGCGACTCCAGGGGTGCTTGTCTTGGCTAACTGTGCTTGACAGGTTGTGTGGGTCCCCTTCTTCTAAAGTAGGGCCGGGCCGGGCTGGGCCGGGCCGGGCCGGGCTGGGGGGGGTGAAACAGGGGCCGTCAAAATTGTTTGTGCAAAGAGCACAGATGGGGGTGGTGGGTTTAGTTGATTTCATTTATTTATACGACTTAAATATGATTCTCTTTTCTGACTTTCCATGTACTGTCTATTTACTATGATATATGCTAAGGTTTAGGTGGCCGCTTATGTTTGTGACTTTGAATCGTGTTTGTATTTATATGATTTTTGTGGTCAACTGAAAAATACTGCCGATGAGCGTAGTTTATGGTGTCCCCTTGTACTGATATGTAAATTGAGGCGCCATCCTACAGGGGAGCAACATAAGGACTGGCATGGGGGGGGCTTTTGGAGGCCAGAGGTGGTCTGGAGGACACACACACACACACACACGTAGGCTTATTTTGGGGGGCTGGCTTTAGTTGGGAACAGATGGGCATAGTTTGGAGGGAGAATGTGTGTGTGTGTTTGTAGTTGTGTACGGATATACTTTGTGTGTGTGTGCATGTGTGAAAATCTCATTTAGTGGTTTTCCTACCTTTGCACACACATTTGTGGTCAACATACGTGCTTGTGTCCCATCACGCGCACACCATATGAAACACATCAAACTGGATCCCGCTGGCTGTCTCCTTCATACTATAGCTCGACCATCATCATCTTCGTCATCATCAGCGTGACACACACACGGGCGCGCAGGCGCGCACACACTTCAATGCAGATAAGAAAAAGGAGGCTCATAAATCAGCCAGATGCGCCTCTACAGTGCCTGATAAATTTGCGGTGTAAAACAAACAGCCTGCATGCAAACTCAGACACATAATAAGTTGGGGGGGACCCCTTAACACACACACACACACACCGCCCGCTCGCTCGCTCGCTATCGTCCAATCAGACGAGTGGCTTGTACCGCGGCGTTATCGCCGAGGATGAGGAGTCTCAACAGGAGGTGAAGATCGAGGGAGCGTGTGAGGACGAGTGGGCAGATGGAGAGGGGGCAGATGGGGGAGGAAGACAAATGGAGAGAGGAAAAAATGGCGGGAAATATGCAGGGACGCTTTGGATCCTTCCAGTGTGCAGTTTTGGGCGTCGGTGTGCCTAATACGGTGGCCATGGTAAAGGGGCCGGCCGGACCTCGGCCAATGCCACGTAAAAATAGCCTGAGGAAAGGTTTCAAATTAAAGGTTCAACACATGGTCAAGGTTTTCAATTAGGATTTGGATTTCCAGAGAGGGTCAAAAAGGTTCAAACGGGGATTAGGCTTTCAAGACAAGCTTAGCCTGTCTAATTAAGCATTTCAAGCCTAAATTCCAGTTTCAGGCCAAAGCTGGAGTTGGGCTTCAACCAGGATTTTATGGCCATTTTTTTTTTTTATTTAAACGAGAGTTTCAAGCCTGGCTTTAGAACAAGATTCCAGTTTGAAGGCGAGCTTAGCGTTGGCCACTGCCTGACGTCTTCCTGTGTCCCGTCCAGACGAGGACCCCCTGCAGCCCGTCACCTCGGACGAGACGGTTTCGGTGGGCGGAGCCGTCACGCTGACCTGCCGGGTGGCCGAGAGCGACAACTCGTCACTGCAGTGGTCTAACACGGTGCAGCAGACGCTCTACTTTGGCGAGAAGAGAGGTAAGGGCTACCCACTTGACATTTCCCCCCCAAATGCTCCAGTTGCCTACCGTGAGGTTGACCCCAGTTCCGTGAACCGCTATATCATCAATGACACAACACTCACCTTTCCTAGGGAAAGTGACGGAAAGTTTTCCTAGCTAGCGCAGGTCAAACGTCCAGCCGGGAGCTTTTGACGGCCAACGGCGAGGAGCGCTCAAATGAGAAAAGGAGCCCGGTCTCCGGCGCCACGGCAAAGCAAAGCCTTTCAAGGTCGCACTCGACTTTGCAGGCGGCCGACGAACGCGGCGGGAAACGAGGATCGCGCAGAAAGTCGGCCGTAATAGCGAGCGGGAGAGGCGGGGGAAGACGCAATCACAATGCCGCCGTGGTAAAAACCTTGTGATTAGCTCTCGTGACGCTTAGCTTTGGTTTTGGAAATACTATGTTGTACTTGTTGTGCGCAAAATGATAACAAGGTCGCAGTCATTATTGAGCTCAGTTCAAGATATTTCAAATGCTGCAAAATGGAGCTTTTTGTCCGCCATATTTGTGGGAAATCATTTCAAGAAGAAATAGTTTGACAGCACAGCGAGCGGCATGAGCGGCACGAGCGCCGACGCTCACCTCATCACGCCGGCACCTCCGAGAAAATGACCAAACGAGGAACCGGGCGGCAAATGAAGAGTCGCGGGGACAGAGATAAATAACCCATGACAGGATGATGGATGTTATTTTTGCCCGTATTTCATTTTCTTTTTTGAAGACGCCGCGACTGCGCCACGTAGATGTCGCGAGAGCAGGCTTGACACGCCGAGCGTCAATGATGGATGACGTGCGTGCCTTCAAAACACAAAGACAAGGAGGCATCGGCCTCGATTGATCAAAATTGCCACGAGCAAACGAGCTCATAAATCAATCATCTTACGCTATTGTGGCTTTGAATGGGACGGTGAAGGAAAATTGATCCATACTTGATTGGCGCCTCATTTGGATCCATTTTGAATGAGAAAAATCGAGCTCGTTTGATTGAGCAACACTTGAATCATTTGCATTCATTTCAAAGCCACATACAGAGAAAAAAGAATTTTGTTTTCTTTTTAAATAAGCGCAGTCACCAATAGTTGCGCCGTCTCGTCCTTAATAAATGAAATGGAAATCTTAATTGTTGCGGGACAGCGAGCCCCGTCGCATTATAAAATCCGATATGGGGATGACAAATAATCTTCCTTCTCTTTTTTTTTTCACACAAACGACGGACCCGGCGTAGCCAATGCTGATATATTTTAAGTCCTTAATTCTCCATCATTTATTTTAAGAGCCTTTTAAGGTCCCGCCGATCGCCTTGAGGGAATGCGTGGGAGCGCCGCCGCGCTGCTAATAGAAGAGATTAGCAAGGCTCGCAAACAGATGGTACTTTTTTTCATTTCTTTCCTTCTCCCGTCCGACACGAATGCCAAACTAGGGGAAGACAACGAGACAGAAAAATTAACGAGATTCCAATCAAGCAATAAAGCGCACGGCCACTCTTTGTTTGCCGTGAGTCTGATAAGGGAGGGAAAAAACTGAAACGGAATTGTCGAGTGAAATATCAGGTAATGGCTTGACATTTTCTGTCTTTTATTAAAGCAACCGCTGTTTGATTGAAGCAGGCGGTGTAAATAATAATAATCATCTCTCTCTTGGCACCAGAAAATACGAAGAACTTATCTTAAAAGTTGAACTCCTTACTATATTTACACTTAAGCATGCCTTTGCCATTTTCACAGATGGTGAAGAAAAAAAAAAAACGCACGCTCTCGAGAGATTTACAGTCAATAGGAACATTTACGACAACAAAAAAATGACGCACCTCTTCATATTTTGCATGTTGTTTAGCCAGAAGACAATAACTTGCACGACTTTGAGTCGTCATGACAACAGAAGCTGTTTCCGCAATTAAACATCACCTCCAAGTTGTTTGGACAAATGCAGATGACTTTGTTTGGAATGCAAAAAGAAAAGTGGAAAGGTCGCACGCCTCCACCGCCTCCCTCATGCAAATTCACTTGAGATTCAAAAAGGAATCAAAAACAAAGCGTTGTCTTTACCACTTAAAAACCACATTTTTTAAATCAAAACCCATTTTGGGATTGAGAAATCCTTGTTGCTGTTGCACTCCTCAACCATCACCTGGCGTTTTGCTTCCATTTTTGGGTCCTTTTGGAAACTGCTCCCAAATTGAGACCTTGTACAATTTCCCCGAATTTGTCTACATCAAAAATGCCACTTAGCGTCCAGAAAGGGTTTGTTGCTATCGGGCCACCTCGAGCCGCCTTCTATGGATGTATGTATAGCGCCGTTTACTTGTCGACAGGCATCGCAGGCAGCCTCCCTCCCTCCCTCCGTTTAACCAGCTAATGGCTCCCAAAGTGCCGCCGCCGCCGCCGCCACTGCCGATCTGGACGGGCTCGCTCACCTGGTGGGAGGCCAGTGCCAGTGTCGGCTTAAGTGCAGACCGTTAGTAAATCACTCCATTAAGTAGACGCCTCCTTCGGTTGGCCCACTTACAGTACCAAGCATCCTTTAAGTGAAACGTGTTGAAACTGAAGGATTGGGACAAATGCGGAAAGGGGGAAGGAAAGAAAGAAAGAAAGAAAAAAAGAAAAAAACGTATTGATCGACATTGCATCAGTTCTTCTGGCTCTCGGGAGAGTATATTAGCCGAGGCCGACGCGCCACTCGAAAAAAAAGTGAAGAGAAAAAAAACACTTTGAAAGTGGATACATGAAGGACTTTTTCCATATTTTGACTGCCAGAGCGCCAACGTGTTCTTCTTCTCGTGTCCTTAAAAATAACTCGGTGTGTAACGCCAGACGCCGACAGACTTCAAAGTTACAAGAGCCAATTTATTTTGATTATTTTTTTTTCCCCAGGTTAAGTAAGCCGACAAATTTGTCACTACGGGATTCAGTAATTGGCCTTTCTTCGCCGAATGCAAAAACAATCGATCGGGGCCGAACAACTTTGGTCGTTTTGGCTTTGAGATGCTCGCTTAGGCTGTTTGTGAAAACGTACTATCTTGGTATTTCAAGCGCATCGCCGATGAGTTGAAAACTGGAAAACTTCGGTGCCCACCAAATCCAAGCAAAAAAACTGCCTTTCATCAATTATGCACACTTGCAAAGGTGATGAGCGTTTTCATTCCATCTGAAGGCCAGGAGGATTAGGGAGGGGACAGAGGTGCGCGCTTAACACGTGTTTGATGAGCCGCGATCAATCGGCGACGGCCTTTGATGAGAGCGGACGCTTCGACGGAGCAAAGCCGCCGGCCCCTGAACCGCCATCGGCTCGTAGCTTTTACAACAAAGATCTCAGAGGCAGAAGAAAAAAATGGCAGGTTTGCTGTGTGCAAATTTACGTTTTCAACGTGTTCAAAATTTGTCGCAAGAAAAAAAAAAAAAAACATCTAGCTAAAGTTTTCAAACTTTTGTGACCTTTACAAGCCCCGATGAGATTTTTTTCTTTCAAAATAATACATCGGATCCAATCTTTATTTCAAGTGCATTGATTCAGTTGGGAAAAGTCTCAGCAATTTTCAGCACGCACAATTTGTTTGTGGGCCTTTTGCCAAGAAAACATCTCATCTTCCGCAAGATGGCTTTTGCTCCCGCCGGCCGCTGAATTTCAGCGCTTTGCAGCGTCAGCTAATAAATGTGTCAATATTTTGTAGCATTTCTGAGCCTCATTAAAAAAAGAAAGAAATGAAAGAAAATGACACCTGGCAAAGTGTCTCTCTCGCTTGTATTTGTTCAGATTTGAAGTGCAAAAATATTTGCCTTCCTCTTGCGCTTCCTCCTGGCACACAGCAAACAACACTTGCCGCCAGAGCCGCAGCAAAAGGAATTATGGATGTGCTGAGCCCACACCAAACGTATATCTTTTTTTTTTTTACATCTTACATTATTTATGCTCCACGTTTGAAGTTGAAAGAGCATGGCAGAGATTGAGGGTTTACGTTTAGACCTCCCGATACGTTGTCCAATTTAGTAGGAAAAAAAAAAAAAGCAGAAATGGGATGTCAATGTGGGTCGAGGATGTTTCTGTCGGAAGGCCTTGAGTGTGCGCTCGATAGCTGTTCAACTTGCTGCTCAGAGGTACTCGTGGAAAAAGTCTCCGTACTGACTCGTGTGCGCCGTTTAAAAAAAGAAAATCTAAGCCACAAAATCACAGTAGGTGACAAATGTGTGCCATGTCAGGCGACCACAACTGAATTAAAGAGCGCAAAGTCCAGGCCGCTCATGAAGACAAATGTAGTGACCTTGCCCACTGATAAGGCGTCAAGATAGAGAGAGTAGTCTTGGATATAATAACTGAAACAAAGACAGACACTTTAGATCAAAACCAGTCAAGTCTAACAAAACTGAAATGAAAAGAAAATAGTGATGCTGTCTTTTTTTTATTATTTTTTTTTTTTTGCATTTGTAGTAAGAAAAAAACAACAGACAGTCTGTGACATTTTTAAATGTCAGTAGCGCCGCAAAGAATTTCCCTAAGTAAATCTCTCGGAGCACCTTCTCAAAACTTATGAAAACTATGTGACCTTTGATGATGTCATCCTGTGTCAACCAATAGCGTCAGAGGTTCAAACCTGGCTTGGGGTTTGAAGTGCTTATAATGACCCTGTGACGTTTCTCTTCAGTCTAGCGCACTTTTGCCAAGTAGGTGCGCCTTTGTTCCCCCCCCCCAACAATTTCCTGCTGCTATGAGCCGTCAAAACGCGACGAGACGACAGCCGACGCAAACACGACAACAAAGTAGGACACGCTAGCAGATTAGCATGTTAGCCCTGCTGGATTAATTCCCTTTGGCGACATTGCCGCATGACAAGTGTGACGGCGCTTTGAAAACGACAACAACAAAACGACAAGGGAAAAAAAGCGGCGGAATATTCAAGGCACTGATCCCGACTTCTACTCCTTCTTCCACGTGTCACGCGGGCCCCTCTCAAGCGCTGCCGAGCTAACGCGTCACCGCCGCCGCGCGCTAGCTGCCTGTCACGTCGGAGGCCGACTGCGCGTCAACAAACACGTTGTCACGGCGACGTCAAAGGGAGCTTTCATGTGGAAAGCCGACAACAACAACAACAACACTTCTGCCGCTCGCTCGCTCGCTGGCTGTTGTTTTTCTTTCAAACCGGAAGGCTTGCGCATCCGTGGCCTGCTGTTTCAGGGAGACAAATGGGTACGGAGTTGGGAAGGGAGGCAGACAGACAGGCAGGCAGACAGACAGACAGACAGGCAGACAGACAGACAGGCAGGCAGCCACGCAGGCAGGCAGACCGGCATCGTTCCCACCATAGACAGCAAAGGTCATCATTTATCGCTATCAAAGAATGGGCTTTCATCCAATTGCATCATCATCATCATCGTCATTTTCCTCCTAATCTGAGGATTCCTCCTCTGTGACACACCCACACGTGTCACTCTTCATCCTCCCTTTCTTGCCGCCTCGCTCACTTCCTCTTACATCATTTCCACACGTAAATTCCATATTCCTATTTCACCTCTGCCGCTCTCTCCCCCCCCCCCTCATTTTCTTGCGCACCCCCCCTTTTGTTGGTTCTCCCGCCTGTCTGTTTTGCGTCCCGTCTCCACGGGCCTTTTCATCTCCATTTTGTAAAGCTCGGCTCTCCCCTTTATTGCTGCAAATAACCAACAGCGGCGCACATAAAAGTAGTGCAATATTAATAACGCCACATCCAGCACAGAAGCCTTTACAGAATGTTTGCACCCCGACAGAGCGGGCACCCCCCGCCCCGCCCCGCCCGCTGCTGCAACTCACCCTTAAGAAAACGTCAACATTGCACGAAATATAGTTCTTGTCTATTTATTGTATGACTTGCTGCATGTTTAATGTAGCGCACCCCCGGGGGCGCGTGCACACCACACTATCCCTGAAACACTTAACACTACTGTAAATATGAGAAATGCTCACGAGTTGAGGGATCCAGCATACATTTCCTGAACAATTAAGAAGGCAACTGCCGGCAGATACGATTCCACTCGTGCCCCACCTGGGGTGCGCACTCCGCTTTTCAGGTATTTACGGGCCGCAGTGTGAAAACAGTCGGACTCGGCGTAAATATGGATTCAAAAGACGGGATGCCGCCCGACTTGGCTGATGTACAGGATGCGGTGCAAAACTCTGATGAGTGCGCATAAACGCCCACGCGGAGAGAAGGAGGAAGCCGGCCGGCAATTAGAAATGCAGGCCAGCCAGCGGCAGGCGCCGCGACCGGCTTGAGCGTGAAATATTGATGAGCCTTGGCTGAATGATATCTAACCACAAGGTGTTGTCGCGGTGGTTGCAGCGCTACGAGACAACCGCATCCAGCTGAACCGCTCCACGCCCACCGAGCTGTCCATCATCATCTCTGAGGTGCAGCTGTCCGACGAGGGCGAGTACACCTGCTCCATCTTCACCATGCCCGTGCGCACCGCGCGCGCCACCGTCACCGTGCTGGGTACGTTTTTTGTCTTTACGAGGTTAGAGTTTTTTTTGTTTTTTGATAATGATGAAGAAAGCTGCCTTTAAAAAAGAAAGAAAGATCATAGTTATTGTATTTTACCCCCCCCCCCAAAAAATTCCATTAAAATCCATGATTTGGTGACCTTGTGAAAGTCGCCAGCCCGTCAAACACGGTTCTGAACCGCGACGAGGTATCGATCCGTTGAAAAGATAACACGTCAATACTTGATGTATGTGCGTTTGCTCCGAAGCAGCATCGCGTATCGATGAGGCAAGAGCGATCGTCATTAAAAATTGACCGAGGACGGGCTAACGAGCGAGCGCACCAGCGCACCTTTCAAAATAATGTGCGACGGATGATGTCGCCCGGCTCACTCCATGGTCCACACGTCTTCGTTCACGTGTGACACTTTTAAGTGTTGATGTGTCTCACTACTGTCAATTACACGCAAGCACCTCCCCCAAAACTGCACAATTACCACAAGTGACAATGCACTTTTTTTTCCTTGGCTGACAGCTTGGAGTCTCCAGATGCTTCTTCTCAAACAAAAACAAATATTTAGTCAAGCACGACATATTTTTGTTCCCTTGAAAAAAAAGCTTTTATTTTTTCCTTTTATAATGTAGGCATTCTTCTCACTAAAGTGAAATGCTTTATTCTGCTAACATTTTACCTTTTCTATTTGAGCATATTAACATGAAAAAGGCAAAGAGGCGGAATATTTGTCCTTTTTGTTTTTGGGACCGCGTTCCACTATCAGCATGCACCTCGGCTGACATTTGGGCCGCTCCCATGAGCTGAGGCTTTTAATTAACTTTGGTGCACCACCCAGTGACAAAAGGCAAACATCAACATCAACTCAAAACAAAACTCAAGCAAAAAGAAACATTTTGACACAAAAGCCACAGTGTGAGCGTTTCATTTGCGGCTAATTAGGAGAATGACAGCACAGCATCCCTGCTTTAAAGGCACAAACAAAAAAGAAGGAAATATGGCTACAATGAGTTGACAGCCAAATAGAGCACCTCACAAATCCATTCTTGAAAGATGTGCATGCGTGCAAAGATGATTAGCCCACACTCCAATCAATAAAACGCCAGCGTACTTTATTGCTCGTGTCAGAGAAGTGTCTCCCACACACACACACACACACACACACAATGCTAACCTTTACTTACTGTTGCTTTGGGAGCAACGCTGCGCTTACGCACATCCGTCACTGCAATAATTGGCGATATCTGTTTTAGGACAAAGAGCCGCTTTCGGCTAGCTTTCAAGTAGCATGTTTAGCACGTGACACGTTTGTTGCCGCCAGGTGTCCCCGATAAGCCGCACATCTCCGGCTTGGAGAATCCCGTGCAAGAGGGCGGCACGCTCACCCTGACCTGCACCAGCACGGGCAGCAAGCCCCCCGCCAGGCTGCGATGGTTCCGCGGCGACCTGGAGCTTCAAGGTGCCAACTCCTCATGTGTCAATCACCTAGAGTTACTTGTGCTTGCTTTGGGGATAAGCCACTATGTCGGGATGAAAGGATGAAGGGACGAGGTCGCTACCTCCTCCTCCCCGGGCGTCGTGACTGATAAACGGCGGAAAATAGGCAGCGAGGAGACGTCAGCGGGAGACAAATGGAGGGATTTCTTTTTTTTCCCCCGTCGTCTTATATTCCGACAAATTGCAGCCGCGTGACTTTTGACCCGCCCGCCTTGGCAGAATGGATGCTACAGGCCCCTCACATTTATTATTATTTTATTTTAATGATTTGGATGGGGAGGGGGTGGGGGGTGCGTCTGCGCCGTGACAGAATGGCAACGTGTCTGTGTGTGCATGTGTGAAGACAGTGTGACACAGTGTGTGTGAGTGTGAATGTGTGTCTTGATGAGAGAATGACAGCATGTTGTGTTTGCGTGTGGCAATGTGTGAAGTGTGTGAAAGCAAAGACTGCACGCGGGTTGCGGATGAGGGGGAATTAAAGGCACCGCAGGAGAAGGCGAGGCAAGGTGGCTTTGCAGCTGACTAGATGTGAGGAGGCGGCTGACGGATGAAGCGAAATTGGGGGGGGGGGGAACCCTTCGGGTTTTGAAGAAGAGGCGACCGGAGAGCGCAACGGGAGAAGAGTTAGCGAGAGGCTGGGAAAGGCTGATGAAATGGAGACAGAAATCGGGAAAGCGGATTTAGATAGCGAGATGGCCCGCGTGCGTACTTGCGTGCGTGCGTGCGTGTGAGGAGAAGAAGTGGTGTCGACTGAGAAGAATGAAAGAGCTGTGAGTGCTGTATTAGCTGGACGGCGGCCACACTTGAGGACAAAATGGCGGCATTATCCCACCCAAGTTCCAGCAAAAAGTTGACTTGGGCACGAGTGTCGCATTCTGTTGTCACAAAAATGTCTACATTTTGCAAAAAAGCGGACAAACGATCTTCAGAATGTCGCTAGTGTATTTGAAAAATTGCACTGATGTCTAAATGAAAGTATCAAAGTGGAAAAAGAACAACTCCAAAAATGTTGCGCTGCAGCCCTTTTCAAGTCGATATTCTCTCCACTTCATTTTTCACGCTTCACATCCTGCTGCGCTTTGGCAGATCAAAGCATTTTCTCCTCTCCAAAAAAAAAAAAAAGGTACATTTGGTTTCGGGAGATCTGCAGTTTGCATAGCGCTCGCCCCAAAAAAATATTAGGCTTGATCTTTACCCGGGGTCAAAAAAAAAAAAGACTTGTCTTTTCTGTTACGCAAACCACAAAGTGGAAGAAAAAAAAAAAAAAAACGTTTTGTGTCGGCCGCCGCCAACATCTATGCGCTTGACCTCCGGTTACGGATCATCGCTGCCTGCGATCTCCTCTGGAATATATATTTTTGATTAAAAATAAAATGTTTTCAGACTTTCAAGGCCGTTGATTAATGAAAACATTTTTTCATGACAGCAGAGTAGAAATAAACAGCTGCAGGTTTTCCCCCTCCCTTCCATGCTAATCTCGCTAACGTGATCAATTCAGATGATGAACGTAATCCCCAATGGATTGTTCTTTGTTTGTAGCGGCGCCCGCCAACTACTTTTGAAAGAGGCTAAAAAAGCGGCCAAGGCGGCGACCCCCGACTTTAACGTTTGTGGTGGCAAACCTCAGCGTCAAACATCAAATGCCAGGAAAAGCCCCAACACCTCACATTTATTAGACAGACACTCACAAAAAGAATGAAACAAACGCTTGACCGTCTCCTCTGAGACTTTTCTTCCCAAACCAGAGTAGAAAAAAATATTTTCTCTTTGGAACGGCTGCCCGAGGACGGAAGTAAGCTATTACGTTTACGTTATTGATGTTGGCCGGCCGAGCGAGTATTCATATCACTTTGGCGCTGAACAGTCATTTGAGTTGTTCTCCTCATTTTACGGACACTGGTGGCAGAAATTTGAAAAAGACGTTGCGAGGCAATTTGGATTAGCGCTAACAAAAAGCAGCGCAGACAATAATGAGATTGTCCTCTTCGTCCAAGGAACACAAACTTTTAAGCAGGTCATTCATTAACAAATGATATCCTAAAAGTCTGCCCCCTCGCCGTATTTTTTATGTCAGCAATTTTCCTGCGGGGCGGGGGATCTCCACATTGAGAATCCCGTTGATTTTCAATAAGGCGGCGTCTGAGTTACTCGCCCGCCATTTTAATCTCGCTTCGGCTCTGGACCAAACACGCCTCGCCGTCCGTCCTTGCTAATTATTTGGCGAGGAACCGTTGGCCGTATCCCCGTGATCGATAAAGTCATTGCTAATGAACAAAACATTTCCAATCGATGGGATGTGACAAGCGCCTACGCCGGGAGTTTAATTGAAAGCGAAGTCCGCTTCACCTCGGGCGCCGACATTTAGTCATGCCCTTAATTGTTTGTTGGCGCACCTGCGCTTTTTTTTATTTTACCTTTTTCGCTTGTATTTGTTTGCCGCATAAGTCGGCACGAAAGAAGGCAGGGGGCCAATGTGGCATTGTTGGGTGAGCGCTATATGCGGCGTGTCGTGATGGATTGGGGAAGAAAACACCGGGGGGTGCGTGGCATCGCCGCGCGCCAAACACATTTTTCATTTAATGGGAACAAATAGGCGTCGCCGTTGTGCCGCAGCGGCGGGTGCCGCAAAAACTAGAACATTCTAATTAGATGATGGCTGGAGAGGCTCTATTTGATTTTTTTTGTGTGTGTGTGTCGGGCCTTTTGCCTAACCGCAGGCCGGCCGGACGTAGTGGAGTCGGTGCCGGATGAGCCCACGTACAACGTGAGCAGCGAGCTGACGCTGGAGGTCAGCCGCGCCGACGACAACCAGGTGGTCACCTGCGCCGTGGACCACCCCTCGCTCGCCCCTGGGGACAAGAGGAGCGATCAGACGCTCCAGGTCTTGTGTAAGTCACTCGTGCACCAAATAATGACTTGATTCACAGTAAATAAGGACTGGGTGAAAAAACTGCTATCAATCGGCTTTACTGAGAAGGAGAAAATCAGGAGCAAGTCAAGTACAGATAACCTTAGAAAAGATGCTGCTGCTGCTGCTGGACGAAGCTGTAAGAGGAACCTTTGCTTAGGGAGTAGCTGAGAGGGGTGCGCACATTCAGGTGGCGGCGCTGCCATCGTGTGGCCCACCCAGGTACTGCCTTTTTGTGTGTAAGGCAGGGGAGGGGGGAATTATGTCATGGTGGGGGGGCGGCTAGCAGTTGCCAGTCCATGGCCATGTGCTAGAGCGCATATTTCCCTGGGTGTGCCTGCACCCATTTCACTCTTGTGTTGTCATTCACAGATTCCCCGAATGTCGAGATAGCGCCCGAGAGCGATCTGCCTCGCGAGGGGGAGAAGTTTCACCTGGAGTGTTTGGGCAATAGCAACCCTGAGTAAGACGCCATCAACACACACGCACACACGCTCGTGAGTTATAAATGTTTCAAAAGTCCCAACTCGACACTAAATGCGGCGTGCTCGGAGTCACGTTCACCTCTCAGCGAACGCGAGCTAGCTCCAGCGTTGACTTGAGTCACTGACTCTCGTCATTGCTCAAACAATGACACAAAGATTGCATGCGAGGTATGTGGAGTCAAAACGTGTAAACACAAGAGCGCCAGTGCACTCATTACATCTATTACCTCATGTCACTTGCTTCGAAAATATTAATCGGCCGCCTGGGGCAGATAAACGCAACATCGACACAACGCATGGCAAAACTCACACAAACACACACACACACACGCGCATGAGCCCAATCTCTCTCTCCTTGTGGCCTTTCTGAATTATAGATGAAGCTCCCCGCCCGCCACCCGCATTCATCGATCCAGTCCCTCATCCTCTCTTCCCCTGCTGCCTCACCTGCCGCTAATTTGCGCCTTTCCACTTCTTGTCACCTTGCCCGTCCGTCCGCCCGCCCGCCCGCCCGCCTCCCCCTTCACACACACCTTACGTCCTTCCCCATAATGATCTCCACTGGCACCTTTTCTTTCCATCATAGCACATCCAACCAGACTCTCTCCTGTCAGTTTGATTGACAGATAGAAAATAACGGGGGTGGGCTTATTGGCGTGGCGGCTGAAATACTGTAGCTGGATTTACCCAAGGTACAGAGAGCTGGGTTAAGATATTCTTTTAGGTAGGCAGGTGAACCCACCTGAATTGCTCGAGGGAGATTGCTTATTTAGCAGGCCGGGTCAATCGCTCGCTAGGTCGTCGTTTAGGGTGAGCGAGGGAAGGAGATTGATTAGATTCCAGCTTTGAAACTATTCGTCATTCTTCAGATACTCTCAAACAGAAATAAAAACAAAAGTGATGATAACGGTAGTTAGCCGTCATAAAAATATAATTAACAGTCGCGTGAACGTTAATAATCCCAGAGAAGAACGAGCGGAGAGGGTCTCCCGCTGGCCATAAAAGGCGATGGGCTCCCCGTCCCCCGTTTACCGCCTCGCGGTGACAGATCGTCCGCAATTAAGCAAACAATTAAGTCGGCATTTAGCGTCTGTAGCTAAGTGGCTGTTATGAAACATTACGCTCAAAAGTCAATGTGCGTTTTACGGTCCCGCGAGCGCCCCGCTAATCGCTCAGAGATGCTGCCGGCGCCGCCTGCCTGCCGCCCCCAAAAAAAGAAACGAAGCAGCCATTGGCTGATTGTTGCACTTTTCAAAGGCGATTGTTGCACAGTAAGGGAAGGCAATGAGATTGCGATGAGAGCAAAAGTTGCATTTTTTTTTTGTAGCTTTCATGTCACACCTGTTGGGGCGGGACGTGGCGAGCGAAATTCAAAGTGAGATCACGTGTGTGGATTGCAGATGAAAATAATTCCAGTATTTTGCTGTACAATTTGACAGCTTTAACCAACAAAAGCTGGGGGGGGGGGGGGCAGCACCTTGTTTTTCTATGGGGGCGGGGGGCACTTTTTTCTTTCTCTTGGCGTCCCAGCTAGCCGTCGTCGTAATTACCGACGAGCGGCGTCAGGATGGCCTCATTTGCATAATTGATTTATTTTTTATTTTTTAATCAAGGAGCGCGGCCGCTATCGCTCTCATCACTCTCATCGCCGATCTTTGTTCTTCTTCATCCTGCCTTTCATCCTCCCGTTGAACGGCTGTCCGCTCTTCTCAGCGTCTTGTGGCCGTCTTGCTTTTGATTTCATTTCCCCCCCCCCCCCCCCCCCCCCCTCTCCCCTTCCAGGCCGTCGTCCTACATTTGGAAGAAGAAGGACGGCGAGCTCCCCCCGCTGGCCAAAGCCGAGGGCAACTTGCTGCGCTTCGAGGCGCTCAACAAGTCGGACAACGGCGTGTACCTGTGCTTCGCCGACAACGGCATTGGGAGCAGCGTGGGCGAGTACGTGCTGTTGGTGCAAGGTAAGCCAAATTCCACCAATTTGACCAAGTGGCTTTTGAGTTAGCGTCGCGCAGCAGGAATGTTTTTGGGGAGAAGTCCTGGATTCTCTTTTTTTGGTCTTCTAATTTTGTTTCATTTGTTTCCTCTGATCCAACCGCGTTGCCTTGGCTTGACTTCCGCTTTTGCCTGGCGCTTGGCTCCCCTTTGTCTCCCGTTTTGTTTTGTGCGGTGCGCCACCTTTTCTCCAACTGTCCCGCAGAAGATCCCAGCGAGTCCACAAGCGCTCCCCCGACCCCCACATTTTCCACCCTGGTGACCGACGCCACTTCCTCCCCCCTCGAGCTCTCCTCCACGGGGTCGCCGTCCGAAACAACGGCGCTTTCCAATGACCTTTACCCCGACTTGAGCGACTCCTCGACAACGCTTGCGCCTTCCTCCACAAACGTGGCTAGCGCCGCTACTACGGCGCTTTCCAATGACCTTTACCCCGACTTGAGCGACCCCTCGACAACGCTTGCGCTTTCCTCCCCTTCCTCCACAAACGTGGCTAGCGCCGCCACTACGGCGCTTTCCAATGACCTTTACCCCGACTTGAGCGACCCCTCGACAACGCTTGCGCTTTCCTCCCCTTCCTCCACAAACGTGGCTAGCGCCGCCACTACGGCGCTTTCCAATGACCTTTACCCCGACTTGAGCGACCCCTCGACAACGCTTGCGCTTTCCTCCCCTTCCTCCACAAACGTGGCTAGCGCCGCCACTACGGCGCTTTCCAATGACCTTTTCCCCGACTTGAGCGACTCCTCGGCAACGCTTCTGCCTTTCTCCCCTTCCTCCCTCACTCCCTCAGTTGTTACCGACGAGCCGAACGGACGCGGCACCCCCACAGGTAAAACTAATCATCATTATTGGTCAACAAGTGTGAGGCCCCTGCTCACCCGGGCAGGCAAATAAATACGCTGTTGCTCAACTTGGAGACAAGGACTTGATACGCATGTCGGGATTTCACTGCTTTTTTTTTTCTTTCTTTCTTTCTTTCTTTCTTTCTTTCTTTCTTTCTTTCTTTCTTTGTCCCCCCTTCCCACTGCATCCACCCGACGATAACACAACACCTCTACACACACACACACACACTGACCGAACAATCCTCCCCGATTTCTTCACCCACCAAGATGGCGCTGAAAACATCGCAGGTACAACACCTTGGTATGGGCCGGCTGGCCGCTTATACACGAGTCTCACAATCTGATGAGTTGTAGCAAGAGATACTTGCGGATGGCTCCGTTGGCATGTGAGGAAGGATGCCGGGGACGTCTGGAGTTAGGTGCGTTGCTTTAGAGCCAGGCAGTCAGGCAGTCAGGCAGGCAGGCATGTCGTAGCCATTTGGATATAATATGGAGGTTATTGAATTGGGTCTCGGGAAGTAGATAAGTACCAAAGTCGGTGCCACTGGGACAGTAGCTAGCGGGGACGTCAATTTGCCTCGGCTAGAGTACGGCCGCCAGGTAGCTGGTTGTTGACTTTGTTTTCTGCACTACTGCCATCTACAGGATAGGAGTGGAAGGAAGGCAAGCAAGCAGTCATGTCATTAAAAGCGCTCTTGTATCCATCTCATTGGATTGTGTGCGCTTGTGGCCCTTGAGTTGATGTTATTCCGTCCTTGCTTTTCCCCCTTTTTGCTTGTGTCTGTCTGTCGTGGTGTGTTTGCCACCACACACACTCCCTCACGCAGAGTAAGTAATGAATGTTTCATGGCGACAGACGTGTGTGTGTGTGTGTGTATGCGACACACGTTCCAGCAACACAGCAGCCTTTGAGTGCTACTGCTCAATTACACTGTGTCCGCTGCGTGTCCGCTGCGTGCGTGCGCGCTGCCTTTGCGTACCTTTGTGTGTTTGTGTGCCGACACTGACAAATGGGATTAGCGACCTCCATTGGTAGTCTTGCCTCGTCAGCGCACCCCCACCCCGTGCGTGTGTGTGTGTGTCCCATCCTGATGTGTGTTAAAAATCCTCATTCAGTGGCAGCCTTTTTCAGAACGAGCACCCCAAATAAAAGTCGCTGCAGCAGTTTGTGCTAGATTGAATTACATGCCATTGACATTGTATGGCTCGTTTCTGATTGTGTCCTTTGCTTCTCTTCTGCTTCTTGACCCCCTTTGACTTCTTTTGGCCTCCTTTGCTTTTCTCCATCTTCATCCATCCATCCATCCATCCATCCATCCATACTCCTCAAAACAATCCCTCATATTTGACCCCTGCTCTCCTGAACCCGCCCCGCCCCTTTTCCTCCTCCCACTCAGACCCTACGGCCATGTCGACGTCATCGAGCGTGGACCACGCGGTGATCGGCGGCGTGGTGGCCGTCATCGTTTTCATCCTGCTGTGCCTGCTCATCGTCCTCGGGAGATACCTCATCCGACACAAAGGTCTGGCCCCTTCATACAAACGCACGCATGCACGCAGCAGAAAAAGAACCCTCCTCCTTTTTTTTTTTTTTTTGCCATAGGAACGTATTTGACCCACGAGGCCAAAGGCTCGGACGACGCCCCCGACGCCGACACGGCCATCATCAACGCCGAGGGCGGAAACTCCGGAGCCGAGGACAAGAAGGAGTACTTCATCTAGGGAGGAAGACGAAAGGAAAGGAAAGACGCAGGAAAAAACAATCTTCCATTTTGTTTTCACCACTCTCAGTTGTTCGAGGGAGGGGCGAAGTTGGGGGTGAGGACTTTGTCTGCATCGATACAGGGACATAAGATTTGCACTGACACGCACGCACGCACGCACACACACGACGACTCACTAACACCTTCTTGTTCCGTTTCCATGCTTTTCTAACTAACTCCAAAATTGTAACACATTCCTTCCCGAGTTGCTTCCGACATCAACCCGGCCGGCCCGCACCCACTCCAAGGACATCCTCCCCCTTCCTCCCTCCCCCCAAAAATGATACGAGCCGCCGCCACGCACCAGCCCCGAGGCCTCTCCCATCTACACTACACACCTATACATAGAAATATATATATATATACATATATATTAAAATATAAGCATTCTTTTTACTGGGCGGAACCGTGTCGGGCATGTGAGCCTGTAAATAGAAAAAAAAGGGGCGGGGGAGGGGACTTGTCGCTCATGCATCTCACTTCCTCAAATACTCTTATTGCGTGCAGAGTATTTGAAAAAAAATACTAAATAATTGTCATAATACAAAAAAAGTACCAATAATGGTGTTGCAATGTAAACTAACTTCAACTGCAAATATTTGTATCCGTTTTGTTTTTATATTGTTGTTTTTTGGTTTGATTAATTTTTGAGTCGAACGATAGAGCTAACCAAAACCACTCAAACTAATCCACAGTCCAAAGCTGCTCACGCAAAAGCAGACGGGCACGCCTCGTGTAACACATTCCTTTCTTGACACTTTCTACCCGTGCACAATACAAGTCCACCAGAAATCAAAAGTTCATGATATGTTTGGCCATAACATCGTTATCAATGGATGCAAGCGCTCCTCCTGCTAGTTGATCTTGCATCGTAGGAATCGACTGAAACCATCCACCGGCTCAGGCTGGACTGGAGCTTTGGGCACCCCTGTTTTCGGCTCATTGGTACGTTCCGGTTCCCGTAACGTAGTGTGTCACATTGGCTGGGGAAAGCCAAGGTAATCTTGCTAAGAGGCTGCGGGTGCTGTGCCAACGCAAAGTCACAAAGTCAGCCAACAACTTCCATGTCCTCGTCTTTGCGCTCGTCCATTTCTTTTCATTCTTTAATCACTCAGCCCGGGGTGGGGCGGGGCTGCGTCCTGATCCCTTTTGGCCCCTCCCAATACTGCCCTCACCTTTCATATACGTGATGTGCTGCTTTCGTGGTGGGCTGCCCTCCTCCAATTTATAGCATGTATGATTGTGCGAAAAATCCCCATCCCATGTTGTATAGGAAGTCTTCACGGAGAGAGAAGCTGTTATCGCTGCAAAGTGTCCCAATACTTTTGTCCAAAATCCACATTCTTTCATGTGGTGTCCCAATTTTTTTGTCGTACTTCCTGTAGGTATTTTGTAAGAAAAGAAAAAAAAGGTCTCCCCACCTCCACCCACACACACAAATACACATTTCTCCCTTTCCACTTCCATTAGGTGTTCTAATACTTTGTATATGTTTATCATATGTTTTTTTGTTCTGGAATGTTCAGGGAATCTTCTTTGTAATCCAGTAAGCCCCGCTGCCAATCAAAGCCGTCTTCTTTTCGGTCTGGTTTTTGTTCTCCGTATGAAAGGTATTGACATGGGCTGCTAATTGACATGGATGTTGATGTTGAATGCAACGCTTCCTCCCTGTGTTCTGTGTGAAAGACCCTGCCTGTCAAAGACAGCTTTTTTTATTGTGCATTTGCTGTTCTCTGTACAAAACCGCCAATTTCCTGTCCTTAGAGGGCATGTCACAATGTTACTATGTGAAATGTACATTCGGGGTAAAATGGATGTGTGAATTCACACAGTTGCCCTGGACTTTCACACAAAACCCAGCAAAGATCCTCCTGTTTGCTGCTTTTGTGTGATATTGACCAATAAACGCTGTTAATTTCCCAATTTACTGCAAAAACGGACTTGTTCTTTTTTTAGCCCTTTGTTTACTGTTTTGCGTATGAAAGGTGACAATAGAATGCAAATTCCCTAACTGCCTGTCGATGCTGTTTTGCTGATTTGTGTGTGTGAAAGGCACCCAAACGCAGCAGTAATTTTCTGTCAACACATCAATGACGTCTTTTCCCCTCACTTGACTGTATGAAAGGTTCCCAGAGGGACTGCTGATTTTTTTTTCTCAATTTGTTTTCTGCGACTGACTGATTTGATGTAAAAAAAAAAAAAAAAAAAACTAATTCATTTTCCATTCCATTTTCGTTCTGCCTGCAATTTTGTCTTATGGAAAGTCCTGCGTGAAAGGGGCTAGCGACCGTATGGTAGCATAGCTTGCGTGCTACCATATGCTCAGCTAACCGCTACAACAAAGGCGTATAAAGTAAAATGTCAGGCAATTTGTAGCAATTCTAGCGGAACTCAACACTTGTTTTGTTTTGTCCGCTGCCGTCTGCACACCAGAGGGGGCGCTGTTGTCAAACACCCGAGATGAAACGGCAAGAAGAAGCATTAGCTGCGTTGTGCTACCAAAAAAGTGTTGTTTTGTAAAAAAAAATAAAAATCTGCAAAAAACCCAGCGGACCTATATTTGCCTGTAATCAATCGTCCTGTCCTTCGTCTTAGCTAATGTGCTAGCATGTAGCTTGCATGAGAACCAGTGAGGTGGTGTGTAGTGTAGTGCGCGCGGGACAAAATGTCCGCTGTCCTCTGGTCTGCAGACGCTGTTCCAAAATGTTTTTTTTAATTATTATTATTAAATTATGTCATCTCTTTTACTTTTGTTTGATTTATTTCTTTAGATGTTTAGATGCTCCTAAAACTGTACTGTAGACTTGGTTTTTTTTGTATATAGTATTTCATATCACAACATTTATGTTAATTGGTTGAATGGTGATGTCACCAAGCTGCATGCCGTGGTTGGCTCCTATGTTCAAATCGTACTTATTTTGTTTTTTTTCCTTTAGTTTTTTGTTTGTTTGTTTGTTTGTTTGTTTGTTTGTTAAAAATACAGTTTTGGGTTGTTGACTACAATAAAGATGCAATTGGGTTAATTTCACTTATCTTGGTCCTGCATTTTTGTACCCCCAAATTGTGCTTTTAAATATATCACAGAAATGACGCTGACGGTTTTGAGGTGTTCCTTTCTCTAAAATCAATGAAATTTGTGCTCTTTTTTTGTGTATTTCGATTTAAAAAAGGCAGGGTTTTAAAAAAATTAAAGGCTCATTAATTTGTAAATATGCCACAAAAAATGCCTTTTTATGTTGACTATTTTGTACGAGCTTTCAACCGCGGCACTTTGTTAACGTGCTACAAAATGCCATATTGCAGTTCACAGTGTGGCCAGCAGAGGGAGGTACAATCCAATGTAAATTCCAACGCGCGCTATTGACCATAAACCGTTGACATTTTTCAAGATTATTGCATTTTTCTTGAATTTCAGGCCTGCTGCATGACGTCATATTGTCATTTTTATTTTTATTTACATTTGTGAATTTCATTTTGACTATTTATTTTTAATTTTATTTTTATCTATTTGCGTGCTGTTGAGCTTTTCTGATTCTTTAAAGAATTGCTCTATGATTACTTTAATTGTTTATTATGTGGATTTTGTCTTTATTTTTTGTATTCTACTTCTGTTATTGTCTATGAATTAATGAATGTGCACATACTCGTCAGTTTGTCAATGTGCATCTCTGAAGCGCAGTTTCCTTGACGGCCACTGGAGGGAGCCCTTTGAGTGCCATCCCAAACGGAGTTTTTGCAAAGGTGGGGGGTGCTGATGAGGGGGGGGGGGGGGGGGTGATAGCGAGAGGTGGGAGTGAGCCTGCTGAGGAAGAGGAGGCGGGGGGGTTGAGGAGGCGGGGAGAGCGAGAACAAGTGTGCCTCCGCTCAAACGCCAGCAGAGCGTTCGCTGCGAGAGGTAGACGAGCGTCAATGCAACTAAAAAGTGCACGAGGACGTGCAAGAGGAGGATTTCGTCTTCTCTTGATTTCCCAATATTGATCACAATAAATAAGTCTTGCTTGGCCTCTCTGATGAGTGGAATCCAGCGGGAATTGACGGAGGTTCGCGCGGCGGCGGCGGCGGCGGGCAACGACGTGCACGCGCACGGCTGAAAGCATCATGAAGCAGCCTTTGTGGATCGTAACTTTGCTCGTCACTTTGCTGCCAGGTAAGAACAAGCACGCGCACACAATATGCATCTGCTTTGTTTGATTTCTTTTTATGGAGTGGTGATGATTGGCAGTTGATGGGTCGCATCTGGAAAGCGTTCAGGTTGAATAATTGCTAATTGATGGCCAATTGATGGCTAAAGGAGCCCAGTGGCGTGACGTCATATTGTCATGTTTTGTTTTGCTCCAAAAGGCGACATGAAAGCTTTGAAGTAGTTTGGACGGACTCTCCCTCCACTTTGCTTTCTTTCTGGTGTCCTTGTCAGTCAACGGAGGGAGAGAGAGAGAGAGAGAGAGAGAGAGATGATGGTGACGCACAACAGTTGGCTTGGGTGTTATGTGTTGACGGACACATGGTTTGGTCTCTGTGTTTGCCTGAATGGAGCCTGATGATCTTAGCGTGGCACTTGACCAAAGCTGAATATTGGCTGGACTTGTAGTTCCAACTGCTGCGTCTGTTCTTTGTGGGAGGAGCGATGGTAACGAAATGACTTTGTGCGTGGTGGTGGTGGTGTGTACCTGCCTTGCCAGGTGGGAAAATGTGCCTCGCCACCTGGGCCCACAAAAGCGTCCGTGGCTGACGTGCGCCGACAGCTTGGAGACTTGGTCGTCGTCTGAAGCTTGACCTCGGATGCATTGCGCGTTCATGGATGGATGGATGGTCCGGGCAGGAGACTGAGATGTGAATTTGATGGCTTTTGGGTTGCTATCAGTGAGGGTCAAAAGTCCATTTTCTGCATCTGGTATTGTCAGTAAGTCAGTTGGTCCATTTTGCCGTCTTCAGCTGTCATTTCCGAACGAGCACCTAAAATGGTCTCGTGCCTTCCTTCCTTCAGTGGTAGTATCAGATCAAAGGCTGGCAAACTTTGCTCTTCACGATTATCTTTTGCCGCATTGAACGTGCAAGCGCCACGTCAACCTGTAACGTAGGTGCAAACCCACCGAGACTCCTTCCACCCTCCAAAAAAAGATATCAGAGGAGCACGTGAAAATCCTAAAAAGCTGCATTCTTCCTGCCTTTTTCGCTCTTTTTTTCCTAATGCATCAAAATGGCGGTCAAGAGCCATGTCAACAAAAAGCGTGACATTTCTTTCCTTCTCTCTTTTGTGTTTCTCCTGTTGCTCGCTCTGCCCATGGACCACCCACGTAAAAATCCATCGAGATTCACGTGGTGACCAATAACTAGCAACTTCTTTCGTCAAAAGGTTACAACCGTGCATTTTCTTGGAGGGGGTGGAGGAAACGATCAAAGTGCCAGACTTTTGTTACAATGTGCTATCGTCACTCGGGACGCCCCAAACTGTTTCAAGGATGGAATTGCACAAAAATGTCAATATTCAGATAAAACAATATGGATATCTTCTTTATTTTGTAGATAGATGTGAAATACCGCCATTGTCGTCAATCTTATCAGGAGTGGCGATGACGGACGGAGTCGCCTCCCCATATGCGGGCGGGAATTGGGGTGGCGACCGATCCCATTTGCCATCCTATCCGATCATCACGGTCGTGGCGGTTTACGAGAAAGCCGCCAAAAAGAAGCTCGTGCGAGAATGAAAGGCTTTGCGGCCAGTTCAATTCCAGATAAAGCCAACCGAGGCCATGCTAATATGGCCAGCGGCGGCTCAACGCACATTCCATATCAAGTCGGCTGCTGGAGCGTCCCCTCGTTGGAACAATATGAGCGTGTGCCGCTCTCTCGTTTGGGTGACGTCGGAGCGTAATCAAAGTTACCCTCTCGAACCTTGAACGACAACTTTAGCGATCAAAGCGAGAAGAACCAAGTCACAGTCAGTGGGTTGCAATTTTGAAAATGACACGTGACATGTTAGCCTGCAGTATGGAAGGCCTCAATTTTTACAGACGGTGTGTTTGAAAAAGAAACGTCAAGAGCTAGGTCCTTTAAGGCGGCAATTTTGTTCTTTCTTTTGGACCTGAGGGAAGGTGTAAAAGGGAACAACAGACACATTGCCCCCCCCCCCTTCCCCATCTCGTCTACGGTGTGCCTGTGTGTAAATGTGTAGCTCAAGTTTAAGCGTAATGCAAACGACAAGCCACGCCAAGCTAACATGAAGAGCACATACCAGAAAGCTTCGTGATCTTTGTGTGTGTGAGAGAGAGAGATGGACCGAGTGGCAGGATGTGGGTGGGGGGGGGGGATGATTTAAAAAAAAAAAAAAAAAAAGATAATTTCTTCTCTTCTTTTAAATAACTGTGTTTCTATAGCAACCGGCCTCTGGAGGAGAGAGAGAGAGAGAGAGAGAGAGAGAGAGAGGAAAGTGGGGGTGTACCAGCGGGAGAGAGTGAGACAGCGTTACCGTGGCAACAGAGGAAGAGGGGAAAGTTTGAAAGGAAGGAAAGAAATACGAGGGTGTAAAAGAAAAAAACAAGTAGAGCAGTTAAAATTAATTAAACGGCAGAGAGTTAATTGAAAATGTAATGAGGTAGTCGGGGACATCCGCAACGGACGTCGGCCGTTAAGTCGTGGGAAGACGTCGAGAGCGGCGCCCTACCTACCAGATGTGTTTTCATTGGACTGACCTGACGAGCGTTTTCAGAAGCGGCCCTGGCGGAGGTCGTCGTCAGCCCAATGCAACATTTTGCCTTCTGGTGGCTTCGATGCCTCTGCAGGCCCCTCACCAAGTGAGCAGGTGGGGGGGGGGGGGGGGGGGCGCACTTAGAGCAGCTTTGATTGTGAGTCACAGTTCAGAAGGCGGCGACCTCCTGCCAGAGCTTGTTGCATAAATGTTCTGGCCATTTTGTTCAATTTCTCCAAATTTCAAGCAGTCTGAGGCATTTTGTGTGGTAAAAAAGCACTTAAGAAATAAAAGGCTCATTTTAGTGCCGTAAATCTGAATTCAATTGTAGTCACATGTTTGAGATGGCAAACAAACGTTTGGTCTGTCAAGTCGTCTTTGACTTTTGCGCCTCTGCGGAACGGATAGCCCTACGTTCTCTTAAAAGCCACAGAAAAAGTTTGCAGACTAAGTTGGTGAACAAAAGGGTTCTTTTTTGTGCCAGAGATTTTTTCACTATTCCCCGCGCCGGCCAGCCGGCCGGCTGCCGCTTAATCCCCAGTAATTAGTCTACTTGTTTGCCGAGGAAGAGCCTACTCTCTGCCGCGTCTTCCCCCCGGTGAGCAAGGAGATAAAAGCACGTCGAGAAGGAGACAGAAAAAAACCCACAAAAAAAAACGACGGCGTCCTCTTCCGCCTTGTAAACACTCTGCGCCTCTTTCATAAGCGCACTTATGTGACACGTGCTCATTAATCATTTCTGTTTGCTGCACTCAAGCTCGCCAGGCTAATTATTTTCCACGAGGAACGGCCATTAGAATTCCTAGCGCATAAATTCATTTTTTTTTCGCCCCCCGCGTGCGCCCAGACATAAAATGGGAAATTGTTTTTCTTCCCGGATTTTTTTTTTTACGGCGGGATAATGAGACGCGAGCGCGCCCGGCCCGGCCCGGCCCGCACCCGCACCGCGCGGGACATGTGTCTATTTTAAGCCGGAGCTGCCGGCCAGCCGCACGCCGGCCAAGCGCCGGCCTGTTTTACATGGACAGCAAATAGCTATTAGGCCCAACTGCCAGCCAGTTAGCCGGCGGCCATCTGCCGCACGCCGCAATTATGCGGCGGGAAATATACTCGTTATGAGCACGCCGCGCATTAACGACCCGGCGCGATTTGGGGGGGCGGACGTGTAGTCGGGGTTTCTCCGAATATGCGGTGCAGTGAGTGCCAACGTGTAGCTAACGTGTGTTGCTAACGTTAAAAAAAAAAAAAAAAAGTTTGGAGACAAGGTTAGGATTGCGGGTCAGGGTTCGTTTGGCTCTCCAATTCTGCTTTGAAGCCGGACGATGGGGCTGGGAAGATGCTTTTTCAGCCCGCTCTGAAATTGGGATGATTGTCAAGGCTGCGTTAAGTTTCCAAATGAGCGTTGAGCCTTCTGTGGTGCAACGGGCGGCTTCCTCCTCGGATTCCTTGGATTGCCACCGGCCGTTTTGCTTCGGCACGATGCGCCGACGAGCAATTAGAAGCTTGTGATAAACGTTGCCAGCAAGCGCTTATCTCAATTCCGTGTCATTGTCTTTGCACAAGCACAAAAAAAAAATTGGCCTCACCGCCGGCGTTGTTGCCGCCGCCGCCGCCACCCTGGAAGCGAGCGGCGTCTGACGATAATCGCACAGATAGCAAACGTCGAACGAGCGAGCGGGGAGACCAAACCATTCATAGTCGGGTTGCAAGATGCTTTCAGGTTTAGGATTGGCCTTTGCCCTTTCAAATGCAGGCAAATGAGGGAAGATCTCAAATTGGGTGAGGGTTCGCTTGTGGCCGACTCGCCGCACTCGACACTCGCTGGCGTGCATGCCATGTGAGGAAAGACCTTTTTCTCTCTCTGTTTGGGCCTCGCTCCGATTCCTGCGTTACCATGACGACGGCACGCTTCCCTCATCTCTCCTTTGTCACTGTTACCATGGCAACGTGTCTCTTTGCCTGCCCACTACCTGTTTGCCTCTTTGTCCTCCCTCCCGCACTCCTCGTCTGGCTTTTGCCTTTTGTTTCCCACCATTTGTCTTTTCGACTGTTGCTTTATTATTTTTTCCTCCCTCTTTGCGTCAATTGTCGATTTGCAACAAAATTTGTTTTTGTTTTGTTTTATAACTATCGAGAGGGATTTAGGTAGATTTTACGCACGGCCGCTGTTGCCATGGCGACACAAGTTTTGGATTTGCTGGTTGCTGGTGAGAGATGAATGTGTGTGTGTGTGTGTGTGGATGGAGAAATGTCAAAATGTAGACAGCAGACTTCAAGGGGGCAGTGGCTCAAACAAACACGGGGGCAGCGACGGGAATGTAGAGCGCTCGTTTGCTCGCTCGCTCACTCGCTCTCTTGTCCAAGACAAAGTGGCTCCTCAAAGGTCACGCTTGACACTCGATGTGGCTTTGGCCAGCCCTTTGTGTGACCCCAGCCGCCCCCTCCCCTTTGCAGGTCCCCCAAGCATTTCAAGAATCGGAACTCCTCCATCAGCACCTCCTGGGCTTCTTCAAAGTCCCGTGTGATATTTTGCCAAGTGCGCCTCGCCGTCCTATCGGGGTCGGCCCGTCCCGTCCCGACCCTCAACCTTCTCCGCTTTGGGAATTCCCCGTCTTTCAGATTCCAGCGCGCGCAGCTTGAGTCAATAGCGCTTTCCCGGCTAATTTGCGCAGCTCTGCATCAATACCCCACGGCTCCCGTCTTGCTTCTTATAAATATTCAAATGCGTTTTCATTTTCTGAAAATACGTGAGTTTTTCTTCTTCCGTTGGTTGTCGTCGTCCTCGTACGTTCAGCCAATGAGAATAATAAGTCAAAATGGCTTAGCTTCCCAGAAATGTACCTTTGGAGGCCTTCATTGGAAAGTCTCCCGATCATAGTTTGAAACTGAACATTTTGTCAGTACTTCCTTTAGATTCATACAAATGAACTTCACATGGTGACAGACAAATGTGAATGACGAGGCAGTCGCACAATTACGAACAGTTTGGAAGTCGAATCACAGGAAAAGCCTTTGTCAGAATTCTGCAGACGTTTGGCTCCGCTTGTGGCAAAAACAGCATTTTTCTTCATTGATGTTTTTTATAGGCAACTGGAAAATTCATCCAATTGGAGGAACATCGCAGGACCGCCGCAAACTCCGAAGCTTACGTGCACGCGACTTCTTATCTTTCCACGCGCGCACTTACAGAGCACAACGCTGCGCCTGAATTGGACGGGAAAAGGTCCACATTTGCCTGAGTCAGATAGACAAAAGCGTGCTACTTGCTGTAAACACGTTGTTTGTGTGCGTGCTGTCACGCAGAGGAGCAGAGATTGACCTCGGGCTAGCACAGCTAATTAAGTGTTCCAGAGAAAAGCAGGGAGGAAAGTGAGTGGGAGGTGAGGAAAAGCAGAGCAAGAGATGCGCGTACATGTGTGTGCCATGGTCACATTTGCTCCCTCCCCAACCAACATGGATTGCTTTCCCCATGCAAAGTGGAAATCCAGTCTTGAAAAACCAAAATAGCCTGCGCCGTTTCAGAGTCCACTCCAGAGTGGCAAGCGCGAAAAGTCGAGGAAGCGCCAAGCCGAGTGTGAAAATGTGCTAAAGTGTGAACAGGCGAAATCGGGAAACACCTTTTCGAATGATGATTTCATTTTCCTCTCAGCCATTGCTGTTTTCTTTTCTTTTGTGAAGTGTGCCGGTGGTCAATGTTTTATGAATGGTGCCGCAAATACACAATCGATGTCTGCTTTTCTATAATTCATGGCCGCCTTTAAATATTTCACTGTCAACAAGCCAATTAGCTTCACATGTGTGTCACGCTTTTTAAGATTGAAGTTTGATCTGCTTCTTGTCCCACTTCCACTGCAACCCCCCCCAGGGGAGGAGAATGTAGGCGGCGTGTGCGCGCTTTTCTCAGCGTGCGTGGATGAGACGCAGCAAGGCAACCTCAAAGAGGCAAAACAGATAAACAGATAAACAGACGGATGGAAATAGTCAAAGTGACAGCTTGGGGGAGGCGAGGGGGGTGAATGGGGGGGGGGGGCTGTCTACCAGGGGCTGAGCTGCCATCATTTGGAAACTTAACGGATTACATTTATGTACTTTAGAAATAGTTTTCCCACTTTATTCACACAATGTAGTATATTTATTTCATCATTTATTTTGTATTTGTTTGAGATTTGTAACAGCTATGTCCATATAAATGAATTGCTTTTGTATGATCATTGTGCATTTCTTTTTCCAATAGTGATGCTTTCCAAATGGGGCACTGCGGCCAGCATCTATGGAAGCGCCAACCATTATTGACGTATTTCTTAAGCATCTCGGCTCAGAAGTTCAAAAAGCAAACAATCGCGATCTTTGCGGGGGTACCAGATGAAAGACGACTTGACTCGTACGTGGCGGCGCTTGGAAGAATCACTCCTAATGCATTCCTCGATTTCCATCTGCAGAACAAAAAGCGCTTCCGTCGTCTCGCTCGAACAAGTCGCACATTAGAAATCAATTGTTGGAGCGCCCGCGTGCAGAATCAATCGGTTTTTGGGGCCCGCCGGAGCCCCAACTAATTTGCATGTGCCTGCTTTCAGAAATTCCCTTTACATTCCCGTGGCCATTTTTTTGTTGTTGTTGGACCTTTTCCTCTACATAGCGGCAGCCAAAAAGCAACTTGGCAGCCCAAAATTCATTCATGGTGTTTCCCCCTCTGAAGTCGGCAGAAGCTACTTTGAACACGAAGGAAGAAGTTTGCTTTCAGCTGTCGGGTTGCCCATGGTCTTTCATGTTAAACTGTGCTGGAGCTTTTTGATGTGCGTGGCGGAGAAAGGAAATCTTTGTTTTCCCGCCTAATTGCCGCTTCGAGAGCCACGCGCTCGTAATACAACTTGTCGATGGGTTTTAATTAGATTATATATATGTACTGTATCTTAGGAGTGGGAAAACTCGTAGTTTAGCTCTTTGCTCTCTTAAGTGGTCCGACGTTCCCGTTTGTGCCGTCCTTAGTAAGCGTTTGACGACGCAGCCGTGCTTTTCATGACGACCCACCCGAGTAGTCGACTCGTCGTCTCTTAAAAGGTGAAATCATGAAATATGAATGACGTGTGTAGCGAGCTCCAATCTTTCCGCATTGTAATTGAAAAATGCATATTTGACTTTGAGCAGACTTTGACTTGTAACATTTCATTTTGCTTCATCTTGGCTTCCAAGTTTTGTTCTGTGAGCTTGTTTGCCCCCCAGCCCATTTACTCCGCTGGAATCTCATCATGTGGTTCCGCCTGAGCAGAGCGCTCCCTCGCTCGCTCACTCGCTCTCATGGCCGATTCTTATTGAAGAGGAAGTAACGGCGCGGCGGTGGCTGCTGACTGAGCGTAGCGCTTATTTGGATAATGACTCATCGGGCCGGGCCGGGCCGGGCCACGCTGGGTCCGTGTTGCTAACGATGGCCGCCTGTCGCATTGTCTGGACTGACGCACGCTTTTGCTTTTGTAATACTCGGCGAGCCTCACGGTCTTGTCTGTCGCCGGCTTCCACTTTTTGGAATATGATAGATCTAACATGTTTGTGAACCGTACCCTGTGACGTTAGCATTTTGCTGCAAGCTAGCATAGCATTGACTCAAAAAGGTACGTTTTGATGCCGGTGCGGATGAGCGCGCAGCTCGATGGGGAAACTCATAATCTGCGACGGACGCGCTCACGCACACCACTCTACGCTTCCTCTCGTTTTTATCGACCCCTCAACATTTACGGCCTTCAGCCGCGCACGTGCTCGTTGGTTGACGCTAACGCTATCAGACGTGTACAATGCACTCACGACAAAGGTCAGACGGGGGGGCGACGTGTGTGCATGTGCACACGTGCACGCTCTTAAAAAGCAATTAAGGGCCTGCAGTAGTCGCAGATGACAAGGAAGAGGTGAATTAAACATCAGCGCCACCAGATGGACGGCAAAGAAAGAGAGCAGATGAATTATTGAGAGCGTCATAAAAAGAAATGAAAGAAGTGAAATGTAAGAAAGCGCAAGCCAATTAGAGACAAGGCTGCAGGGAGCGTGCGTGGGGGTGCACTAGGACGTGCACGTGTATTGGTGTACATGTGTGTGTAGTATGTAAATGTGTTGTGTGGTCAAATCGATAGGTCTGGAGGGTGAAATGGCTCGTTCAAAGAAATCAATGGTGTTCCTCCTTGCAATGCCACTAGGTTGGCATGATTTCAAAAACACACGCACACACACATGCTTACGACTTGTCTTTTCTGTAATTGATCCTCCTAAAACATAAATAGTGGGAATGCTCATCCCCACTTTCTTTCAGACCGATATCAGGATCGGCTGTTTACCGATACCGAGTGGCCATACCGCATACATGGACTTTCAAAAGAGGTTGCACGTGTCGTAAACTTTGTGTTGGCCCGTTTGGGGCAACCTGGTGTGTTTCCTCCCTCCCTGGTGAGTGTGAGCATCAACAGCGATGAGTCAGAGCCACTCACACAATGTGAGTCACAATTAAAGCTTACACAAGCTGGACCAGTAGTCCCCAATTGTTTTCCCTTTTTTGGCACAGTGACTTTCTGACAAATATGTCAGTCACATTTGAGTCACCAACAGGTGGCGATATTGTGGCTCGTGGGACTCATGACAATTGATCAATTATGATGGGTGGGATTCCTTACAATGGATCAATTATGATGGGTCATCCACAAGCGCAATATGAATCAGAAAACCATGTTTGGATCAGCACGGATAAAATATTCTTGTGTAAATAAATGTGGCTTGAGTTCTCCTTCAAAACTATGGCTGAAAATAAATTGAATTGATCCAATGAGTTTTTGCAAGCACTGAACATGTTTTTCTCACTCTGACACGTGCAGTCTTTGTGTGGGCCTTGAACACAACAGCGAGGCTCCTCGCTCATGTCAATGAGCTAGCTGCACTGAGCCACAGCAAAGCCTCAAAATTCAACCAACCAAAAGTCACTCAGTCAAACCCGTGCAAATGACAAAGCACACACGCACACAAAATGTGTGGCGCACTAAACCTCTGCGGGAAGGCCTGCAGGCTTTTTTTTATTTTTTTTCTGCAATCTTGCAGACGAGCAGCATTCTCATTTGGAGCATTCCGATAACTGGATTGTCAGAGTACGAAAGAAGGCAGAGAGAATCCAGGAAAGATGTTGTAAATAAGAGAGAGGAAGCACACGGGAAAGGAAAGGAAATCACCAGGGAATGCTGATGGTGGAGAATGCTGACGAGCGTGTGTGTGTTCCTTGTGTTGTGGGAGGAGGATGAGAAGGGTGCTGATGTATCCCGTAGGGTTAATTACATCTCTGTTCTCTGTCACTATGATTCTCCCGTCTACAATGTGAGCCGCCGCCGCTGCAGGCTGACAGGACGCACACACCCAAACACACACACACACACACACACACACACACACACACACACACACACTCTTGTATCCCGGCCGGCCCTGTAATGTCCATAAATGAGCTAAAAATGAAGCTATGGTTCGACCTTGAATATTTGAATAAGATCAAAGAGTTTCTGTGTAATTGTATTGTCCATGATGAAATTTCCATACCGCCATTCCTCAAAGGCTGTTTCACTTTGCCACCTGAAATTCAGTAGCTCGAGAAGGCCCGCCAGACCAGAAACCAGAGCGGGAATGGACCTCGTTTTAGGCTGGTTTCCTCCTAAAGCCGTGCTCTAGAAGCCAGGTCGGTAAAGGGCCAGGAAGTTGGCCATTTTGGCTCAAATTGGGCATTTGCGTGAGTGAGTGAGTGAGTGAGTGAGTGAGTGAGTGAGTGAGTGAGTGAGTGAGTGAGTGAGTGAGTGAGTGAGGAGAAAGAATGAGTACGTTTGTGTGAATGTGTGTTTATGTGTATGAAGCGCCTGCCTTAATTAGCACGCAAGACTTGCTTTGAGAATATGAAACAACATTACCTGATGATGCAAACGAGTGCAAACTGTCGCCTCCGCACCTGAAACACGATGATGTGTGTGTGTGTGTGTGTGTGTGTGTTTGTGCGCCTGCTGCACTTGTAGTCTTAACACGGCGCGGCGGTAGCCAAAAGGCTTATTTTGCCGGGGGAAATGCGAGCGTGTAAGCAGAATCCTTTGTACTGTGGGATGGGGGTTGGAAAGAAGAAGGAAAAAAAAAAGAAAGAGCAGCTCCGCAAAACACAAAATCAAATGCCTGCATACACCAACACACAAACACACATTCGAGGAGCAGTGAAATGAGTTGAGAGACCTTGAGAAGTCGCAAAAGGAACAACAATCGGATGGCAGAATGAAAATAAGACTGTCGTGTTGTTTCAAGTTGACTGCGCATTAGGCTTAGCTTTTGCTCTTAGCTTTAGCCACCTTTTTTTGAAGTCAGAAAAGTGTGACGAAATTCAGCTGCTATTATTGGACTACGTTCGTGAGGTTATTATTTTGCACTTTGTTTACAAATGAATGTCAGTCATCTCGATACGGGACGCCGTTTTGTCTGCTTTTGTTTGCAGCGCCGTGCGTTCGCTTTTCCCAGGAGCCGGCCGACCAGTCCGTGGTCCTGGGTGAGCGCGTGGTCCTCTCCTGCGTGGTCTTCAACTACAGCGGCATCGTGCAGTGGACCAAAGATGGCCTGGCGCTGGGCGTGGGCGAGGGCCTCCGAGGTCAGACACTTTCATACACAGCGCCAACATTTCTGGCCTTGTCATACCAAACCAAAGAGGCTTCATACAACTATATTTCTTTTGATTAAAATGTTCCAGATTTTGTGAGTTAGAAAAAAGATATACTAAAGAGATTTGTATACACTTGTGATGAGCTGTAGTTGGGCCATCTTCCCCACACTCGTCGGTTTCCCGCTGAGTTAGTGCCGCTAGCCGCTAAGCTAAAAGGAAGCAAATGGCCCGCCCGACGAACCTTTTTTATATTACTCGGCCTTGACGTAGGTTTTCTCGCCTTTACGAGCGGCGATTAACGTCGGGGCGACACTTGAAGAATGGATGCCCTCTTGTACTCCGGCTCGCCGTCTTTGTGGATTTTTATTGTCCGAGGCGAGCGCGGCGGCGGCGGCGGCATCTGCAGTCGCCGCCGGAATCTCAATAAAAAGTTATTAAATGTCAAGTGCCGTGGCTTAATGGAGGCTTTATAATCACTTTAGCGTCTCCTTCGGAAAAAAATGTGTGCTGTTTATTAATTGTGGCGAATGGACCTCGGGGCTTTTGTAGAAGGCTTATCGCCTTTTATTGGTCGTATTTGAAAAATTTCAAGCTTTCAAAATGGACGCCGCTTCATTCAATACCGCATGACTTACACTCGCCAATCCATATGGATGGACGGATTTTAAAAGCACCATAGCAGATGAAATACAACCATTGTTGGAAGTGTAAATCAACAAATACAATTAAAAAGTTGGGCAATAACATCTTTTTACAAGCATCCGTGCACTGGCACTCAGACGTGTGCTTTTCTGACCTGATGCGAATTTTGTCTTCTACTCAATTTAATTCACAGGTTCAGTAAAGGCCAATACAGACACACATGCACGCACACACACATAGACACACACCTCCATCATCTCTGGCTTTATGTGTCTGCCTCAGTCCCTTCCTCCTCCTCCTCCTCCTGCTCTTTGTCCTTGCAGCGGTGTTCTCCAGCAGCCAGAAAAGCGTCTGCATTTGATCAACATGTCGTCCCGGTTTCCCCGCCAGCATGGGCTGTCACCCGGCCGGATTGGTCTTCTTTAAATGGGATGCGAGTGATCTTGTCGATCTCCCCTCGGTTGTTGTTTTTACCACTAGACGGAGACTAAAAGCACCGCTTTTGATGGAAATCATCCTGCCTACGAATGTAGCGCTTTTGATGTTGAGATAACTCAAATGGTCTTCCCCTGTGGAAAATATTAGAAATGCAGTTATTCTGTCGCAGCCACAAAAAAAGTGTCATACTATAAATCTGTCACATTATATTCTTCCCCCCCAGCCCCACCCCCACCTCTTTTTGCGATCGCATGTTAGCTTGTTCTCATCATTCCGGCCATGTTTTGCACCTGGCGGGCATGCCTTCCTTCCTTCCTTCCTTCCTTCCTTCCTTCCTTCCTTCCTTCCTTCCTTCCTTCCTTCCTTCCTTCCTTCCTTCCTTCCTTCCTTCCGTCCTTCCTTTCGTCCTTCCTTTCACCTCATCCTCCACCGGGGTGCCGTCACGTCTCTGGTTGCTATGCTGCAAGGTACCCGAGTGGATGATGTCATCTGGGCTAATACTTTTGTCCAGCATTGCCCCCCCTGGAAATCCAGCTCCCCCTGCCTTTTCTCCCTCACTTGCTGCAAGCACCTGCTGGCCTGCCTCCGCCATCTGAATCCATGATGTGATGCCCACACGTCGGCGTGCGCCTCCTAGTGGAAAGTCTCACTCGTAATTATTTGTCAGAATCAGAGGACAGTGTAAGAACAAAGTCTACAACAGGAAGGTCTGCTGTAAAGTTGCCAAAAATAAAATTAAAAAAATTGGCAATATGACCAATAAACAGCCCAAAGTGAACAGGAACTCCGGCAATCTCCGACTGTGGACAGTAGTACGGGCAGAGAGGGGTTTAAAAGTCGTATCATTCCTTGGATTCGCCGTGAAAAGTGGTGCGAAGGTGCCAACCCACCTTGCTGCTTCGTTTCATCTTTTCATTTGTTTTTCAGCCATCCTGACAAAAGCTGGCGCAGCGCTTCCACATGCACCTTTCAAAAAAAAAAAAAAAAAGGTGTACAATCAAAGTGCGCCACCAGCAATTTGCCTCATGATGCAAAACTTTTATCTTCCCCTTGGGTTTGCAAATCCCTGACCCCATGACATCTTTATGATGAGCACGTTTGAAACGTTGCCCCTCGTGAGCTCAATGGTTGACGCTTTGTTTCCAAAGTAAATTTTTGTTTTCTTCCCCCAGCGTGGCCACGGTACCGAGTGCTGCGCGCCCTGGACACGGGCCAGTACAACCTGGAGATCTCCCGCGCCGAGCTGTCGGACGACTCGCTGTACGAGTGCCAGGCCACCGAGGCCGCCCTGCGCTCACGCAGGGCCAAGCTCAACGTCCTCAGTGAGTCACGCAGACAGCTCAGCACAATTCCACCCTCGCGCGGTCCTGGACGTGACACTATGTCAGAAAGCACCCGATGATACATTTGATGCGCTTGTATCATTTGAGCCATGACATTACATTTTGGAAGCTGTCATACGTCGCCATATCAATTTTCTTTTCACCGATAGCTCGGCCGATACGATAAATCACGTAAATGGAAGTTGTTTGAAATGGAATGAAAAATGAACGCGTGAATGAAAACCATGTGTGTGTGCGTGCACCCATTCGTCCTGCAGTCCCCCCCGAGGACCCGGTGGTGGAGGGCACCCCGGAGCTGCTGCTCATGGCCGGCACGCCGCACAACCTCACCTGCGTCACCCGCGGCGCCAAGCCAGCTGCGCATATCCAGTGGCTCAAGAACGGCCTGCCCGTCGACGGCGCCCACCAGTCCACGGTGACTCAAACACGTCGTCCGTCCGTCCACCCGCAGCGTAGGCTCTGGTTAAATACGAGAGATGTCTGTCAAACTGTTGCTCGGCTAAGCAGAGCTGCAGTGTCGTCGCCTGCGCTTAGTCACTTTGTGAATTTCCGACCTCGTCCAAATGGTTTAGCGTCACGTGCTGTCAAATTGGGACACTATGTACCTGGTTTGGATTGAATCCAGATCAATTGGTTGTTTCGGACTCCGCCCACAACGGTTTTTGCTAAGTGAATCAAGTACGACATAAAATCTAATCTAAAGCCTTTCGCAGGAAGAAGCACAAAAAGAGACGAACAAATTCTGTGAGAGCCGCACTTAATCTCACACGCCGAGCGACGGATTAAAGAGGGGTTACGGCTACAAAAGCAGAACAAGTTCACTTTCAATTCCCAGCAAAGCTACTTCATCTTGTTTGTTGGCTCATTTTTATGCTCGTTGCCTCCGGCGCACGAGAGGAGGAATTTGAGAGTATCTAGCCCAAAGCAAACTCAGGAGGCTCAAAAAGAGCACCATGCAAACAAAAGCTTTGAAAGAAAGAAAGAAAGAAAGAAAGAAAGAAAGAAAGAAAGAAAGAAAGAAAGAAAGAAAGAAAGAAAGAAAGAAAGAAAGAAAGAAAGAAAGAAAGAAAGAAAGAAAGAAAGAAAGAAAGACAAAACGTCAAAAAAGTGCCTTGTTTCAAGGTCGCTAAATAGGTTTTTGTCAACTGTCAGTCGTCTCTAGTGTTGAGCGTCTTGTCGTTTTTGGGAGTAACGTTTTGAGTGTTCAGTCCACGTGAACGGATCACATGCGTGATTTTAATCCTTGTTGCTGCAACATTGTCGACGATGAAACAAACATGCGACGGACTCCCTAAAGTACTTTGGAAAAAAAAAAATCATAATCAGGCATGTTTTTATCAATAACAAGTGGAAAGCAGCTAACCTTTTAAATGTCATCATTTGCATGATGGGAACACTTTGCCCTCTTTCTCCCACCTCCACACACACACACACACACACACACACACCACCACACTTGCTCTCCCTCCCTCCCTCCCTCCCTCCCTTCCTCTCGACTCCACTGGTGAAATCATGCCTGAAAGCTCCGCCGCAAACACACTGGCTCACGTATGCACACGCAGCAGCAGCAGCAGCAGCAAAGCGTGACTCACCCTCTTTGACATGTTCTTGCACCCGTTTTTCCAAAATGCAATGTTCCCGTGCCGTCCTGCCAGGAGGTGCTGCCGGACCGCAAGAGGGTGACCACCAGGAGCTACCTGCCCATTGTGCCGCTGGACACGGACAGCCACAGCAACTTCACCTGCGTGGCCAGCAACCCGGCCGTGCCCATGGGCAAGCGGGTCAACATCATGCTCAACGTGCACCGTAGGTTCTTGTGTAACTCATAGTACCGCCCACTAGCGTACTAGCTAACGCACAATGTAAGGCTAACTAATAGCAGTGTGAGCGACAATTGACATATCTTCTTGATCCTCTGCAAAAAAAAAAAATAATCATCTTGACTGCAGCTTTCACGTCTCTGTGTATCTCTCCATTCTACCGCCCCCCAGTGGCCAAGTGGTGCAAATAAAAAAAAAACGGTTTGCTCAATATGGTCTATATTTGGCCGTGTCTTCAGATCAGCCGACGGTGACGCTGTCCATCGAGCCTCGCTCGGTGCTGGAGGGCGAGAGGGTCACCTTCACCTGCCAGGCCACGGCCAACCCCCCCATCATGGGCTACAGGTGGGGATGAGCGCCGCCTCGGCCGCACTGGCGGCGCTTTGGCTAAAGACCGCGTCTTCTGTCCGTGTCAGGTGGGCCAAGGGCGGCGTGCTGCTGGAGGGCGCCCGAGAGAGCGTGTTTGCCACCACGGCCGACCACTCCTTCTTCACCGAGCCCGTGTCCTGTCAGGTGTTCAACGCGGTGGGCACCACCAACGTCAGCATACTGGTGGACGTCCACTGTGAGTTTTTTGGATCCTGTCAATTAATGATTGACTGGCTTGCCGCCGTAGCCGTCGGCGATGCTTCCTAATGGGCCATTTTCCCCATTTCTGACGTCTCTTTGTCCCAGTCGGACCCATCCTGGTGGTCGAACCGCGACCCATTGCAGTGGACGTGAACTCTGATGTCACCCTGAACTGCAAGTGGTCTGGAAACCCTCCGCTCACCCTCACCTGGACCAAGAAGGGCTCCAATATGGTGAGAGCCTGCCTGACGGTCTACGTATTCCAAACAGAACCTCATCCAACTCTCAACTTTATTATTTGTGACGAGCGGCTCTCAAAACAGGGCTAGAAAAAAATAATGGGCAGGTTGGAGTCACGGAGTATATCGCAGCCCGACCCAGTGGGAATTCACCAGAAACTCAGGTTTAGTCACTCCGGGCTTGCCTCCGACTTCTCCAACTTTTGTCCCAGTCGAGCTCATTGCTGTCCGGTCACGTGGTTGGCACAATGCAAAAAAAAAAAAAAAGGGGACACGCTTGGCCAGACGGAAAAGCGTGTCACCGGCAAAGACTTCAATTGATGTTTTCTTTTTAAAGGCAGACTTCATAAATGTTTGCTCAGTTGTAAAGTAGACACTTTGTCGAAAGACTCTCCGTGTCTTAAATCTTTAATTCATGCCCAACAGTTTAAGAGAAAGCTCCAGGAGAAAAAAGCTAATGGAGCCTGCTGAGTAAATCAACATGTTTTATGAATTAAATATGCGGCTCTGGCTGGCCGGCCCAGTCTGGCTGCCTCGATTCCTCCCGAGCCGTTGACTCTCGTTTGTGTGTGCGTGCGTGCAGGTGCTCAGTAACAACAACCAGCTTTACTTGAAGTCGGTGAGCCAGGCGGACGCCGGCCAGTATGTGTGCAAGGCCATCGTGCCGCGCATCGGCGTGGGCGAGACCGAAGTCACGCTCACGGTCAACGGTGAGTCGCCAGCTACCTTTTGTGATGCTACAAATGTCTTTACAGTATTCAAGCTACCAGCTTTTTTCCAAATACACAATGTCTTTGTAGGATTAGTTCGACGATAAGGGGGGGGGAAAAAAAAAAAAGAACGATACGTATTTAACTTGTCTCGCCCCAACCAGGCCCGCCCATAATCTCCAGCAATCCGGTCCAGTACGCCGTGCGGGGTGAGCGAGGCGAGATTAAGTGCTACATTGCCAGCACGCCCCCACCGGACAAGATCGTAAGTCTCGCTTACATCTTTTTAACTGTACCAAGCGACTGCTGATTTTTTTTCCTCATACTAGCGCTGCTTATCTGTTTTTTTATATGTCGTTTTTTTTTTTTTGTCCTGAGTGTCACATTTACAACCTCTTGAATACAGCACGAGTTTCATTCTTGGAAAAAATGTTTTTTCCCCTTCAAAGCACACTTGATGGAAATATCTCACAAAGTGATGGATCATTTTGCGTGTGTGAGAACATTTTTATAAAAAAAAAAAAAAGCGGCAATTACCCAATTTTCGCTTCGCCGACATGACAGAAATCAGAGCTTTTAGGAGGTTTGCCAAGCCTCAAGCCCCAGGCCCGGCCGGACCCGCCAGCGTATAATGCGATGCGACATTATAGTAGCGGCTTAATGCACAGACACAAGGACTTATAAAAAATGCAGCGTGTCAGAGTGTGTGAGAGTGTGCCGCCCGATATTCCGAAAGAAATCCGTCGATGTGCACATTCTTGGCCATAAAGAGGGAAGATCTGCAGGAATTTACGCCACGCAAGCCACGAGGGCTAATGCAAGGTGCGACTAATCACATTTCACTTCTCTTTTAGCCAGCCGGCGCACACGCCGAGCAGGCCCATCCGTCCCGTCTCGGTGTCTTAACGTTGTGTCTGTGGTTCTTTTCCAATATCTGCCTATTTAGTTTTTCTTTACATCTCGAATGGCAAGCGAGCGAGCGAGGTCCCTTAAGCGTACGTGTTGCAGGTGTGGGCGTGGAAGGAGAACGTGTGGGAGAAGGAGAAAGGCACGCTGATGGAGCGCTACACGGTGGAGCAGAGCAAGCCACCGTTGCAGGGCGGCGGCGTGCTCTCCACGCTCACCATCAACAACGTCATGGAGTCTGACTTCCACTCGCCGTACAACTGCACCGCCTGGAACTCCTTCGGGCCTCGCACCATGATCATTACCCTGGAGGAGACCGGTACGGAAAGGCAACGAGAGCTCCAAAAAGAACGGGGGCTCGCTCGGGATAAAAACTTTTTTTCAGACATCGTCCCGGTGGGGATCATCGCCGGTGGCACGGTGGGCTCGTGCATGCTGGTGCTCCTGCTGCTGCTGGCCGTCGCCTTCTTCCTGTACCGCCAACGCAAAGCCGGTGAGTCGCTCGCCTCTGCCGCATATGCCGTCCGTCCAGCCGCTCATAAATATTCCGACCGGGTGGCAGCCTCCGAGCGCCCGCCTCTCATTATTCCATACCTATGTTGTTGTTTTTGGACCAATGATAACGGCCTAGTGTTTAGGTTTCAAAGGCTGATAGCATTCCGCTTAAAGTGGACGGCGCAAATGTCCCTCGCAGGTCGCCGAGGGGTGACGCTGAGCAAAGCCGACATCAAAGTGGAGACGGTCAACAAGGAGACGCGCGGTCTGGAGGAGGAAGCGGCCAGCGTCTCCACGGCAACGCGCATGGTCAAGGCCATGTACTCGGTGAGTAGCAGTCGCCACAACCCGCCCTATTCGTTTTGTTTTGTTTTGTTTGGCTTCTAAACAGACAAATTGGGAGAGCTCATTTGTAGATGAGGTAGGGAAAGGAGCGGACTAGCCAAATATTAGATTTCACAAATAATTGAGTCTCATTTCAGTTTTTGGTTTTCACTGTGTATCGTTTAATGTAGTAACTATGAATAAATGTTCCAATTGTTTTGCTTGTTTTTGTCATCATTTCCAAGAAATCCTTCAACCAATTATGTCGTGACATTATTTGTAGTTGTGATTGGGAATTCAATTCTTGAATAGCATTTTAGCATCAATTCATTCTCGTTTTATTGGCAGCTCATCTTTGATTGAATCAAATCAATATTTTGTGACTTGACAAGATTCTCCTTTTGGTTTTCACGACTAACTCAATGAATCAAGAAAAGGTTCCATGCGCATGTCAAATGGTAAACATTTCATGTGATTCTTCGTGAGTCAAACAGGCAAGACCAATGAGCTCAATGAATAAAAGTTGCAACTCTCTTTTCCTCCCTGTCTTCCTTTTCTCTGGACGTCCGTCCCTCCTCCTTTCCCTCCGTCCATCCGTCTGTGTGTTTTGTCGTTTTGACGGTTTAGTTTCTGCCCTCTGTCTCCCTCTCTCCCTCCACTCAGCCCTTCAAAGACGACATGGAGCTCAAGCAGGAGGTGCGCAGCGAGGGCGACACGCGCGACGACTACGAGCTCAAGGTAGGGCGCCGACTCGGGCTTTCAGGTTAGGGCTTCGAACGAGCGAAAGCCAAGCTCGCTCACACGCTCGGACGTTAGCTTTTGGCTTACTAGCTAACTAGGCTGAGGGTTTCTAATAACTTGTGTTAGGATTGCAAATGAGGGATTCAAACGAGATCGCACAAGGTTTCACACTTGATCCTTTTTGGAGGCTAAGACTTGCATTTGCAATTTCAGGATCCGACAAACGGCTACTACAACGTGCGAGCGACCACCCACGACGAAGCTCGCCCTCAGTCTCGTGCCGTCCACTACCAGGGAGACTTCCGCTCCCCCAACTCCAACAGCGGAGCAGGCGGTGGCGCCGTTTCCGCCGCCCTGGCCGCCGCCCCCAGCGCGGTGCCAGGCTCCCGGGCCGGCTGCTATGACCCGCGACCCCCATCCCGTATGTCCCACTCCACCTACGCCCAGTTCAGCACCCTCACCCGGGCAGCCGCCGCAGCCCAGCAGGCACCGCCTGACCCGCCGGCGGACTACCCGGGTGATTACCCGGGGGACTGCGGGTTACTGGACGGCACCACCCAGCTGGCCTACGACAACTACGGGTACCCCTCGCAGTATCACGGCTATCGCGTGGCCTTTGCGCCGCCCGTGGAGGAGGGCCCGGCTTACGAGATGTACCCCACGGGACCGGGGAGCAGACCGGAGCAGCAGAGCCCCGAAGCGGAGAAGTACGGCACGGCTACCCGCTTTTCATACTCGTCGCCCCCTTCTGACCACTCGCAGAAACACACGCAGAGGATGCAGACTCACGTGTGAAGGCAAACCACATGCGCTGGCGTTAGCGATATGAATGCTAATCGGCGCTAACTACAATCAGCAAAGAAGAGCACTTCTGACCATTTTGGCTAACTTGAACTTTTATCCCGTGTAGACATGCGGTTAACCCAAATCTAGTTTCTAAATGATAGGAAATTGAATTGCAATGACAAAACCTGGAGGACTTATGTCTAAAATTGAACAGGTCGGCCATTTTGTGTCCAAGTGACCAATTGGGGCGAAAGCCGACTCGAGTGCCTCACCACTTACTGTTGTTACCTCACTGATCCAGTGAGCGGCTCATTAGAAAACCCATGAAAAAGTCCCACATCCAAAATTGATCAGGAAGTCCGCCTTTTTGAATGATTTCCAACTCTGCTCTGAGCGAGCTATGTAGCCCCGGGCTAGTTGCGCGAACTCGTTGGGAAAAAAATACCGATTAGTCCAAATGTGGTGGCTGTATCTGTCAATCAAAAAGGACTATTTTTTTTGTTTGAAAACCCGGACACCAAGCGAGTCGTTCCACAATGAAGCCCTCTTCTAGCAATGAGGGCATTTAACCATTTTGAGAACGAGGTCCGTGCTCGTATGTTGACATTTTGTACAAAAACAAGCCACATATCTTTCCATGCACTGCAGCAACATGGCAGCTTGTTGAAGACATAAAGCCGCGAGGGCACTCTCTCTTCCAGGAGCAGGTAGCAAAGCAAATTTTCTACGCTCATTTTGACATTGGCTTTTAAGTCCATTTGGTGACTTGAGGTTTGTTTTTCAAAAAGAAAATACCTCTGCACCCTGGATCCTCAAGTGTCAAAGTGTGTTTGTTTGTCGTCACTTGCCCAGTAGACTAGTCTTCTCTTTTTAATTTATCCTGAAATGAGGAGTACTTCATAAAAATGATTATTGTATTTTTATTAAAAAAAAACAAAAAAAAGTCATCATAAAAAAAAAACGGGACCAAAGTTTCAGAGTTGTGCGACACTGGATTTTTAAGACCAACATTTTCACCAGGGATGGATGGACGACGGACAACGAGGGGTCTTTTTTGTTTTGTTTTGAATCTGAGCCCCTCAGACCACCAGTCCCCCGTGACTGGAATGCCTTTTTGGACAGCAGGTGACTGCTGGTTTTCCACAGTGGAGTCTTAACATATCAAGGTGAAGCTGCAAAGGCTTCTGTGGAGCTCATTTTGCTACTGTAAACATGTCAATGACATGCCAATATAATGGGAACGACACAACATGTAAACATGTAATGCTTCCTGAATGCAGCAAAAAACAAAATGGCGGTGTTTGTTTTTACTTTATGGTCTTTGCCAATTGTGAGTGAGCTTGCAGTGTTCACCGCTGATGTCTCATCCATATTTCTTGTCTTCGTGCTACGCCCTCAACATGCAAACTGGCTCATCAAAACGCAGCACATGACAGTACTCGGTCATTTCATCCGATTTTTTCATTCTCTCGAAGTTTTGGATGTATTTCAGAACAAGTATTTTTGTTGACTCGATATTGACAGTCAAGATCGTATCATGTCCATGGTCCAGTTTTGATTTTTCCAGTGATGTTTGATATTCCGCCACATAAGATAGCCTTTGTCTTTTAATTGTATAAATGTTTTAGAAAAAAAAAGGTTTTTTTTTTTCCATGTGTCAAATTATTTTGTATTTTTTCATACAATTCCAAAAAATAAAACTGTTTTCATACAAAAAAGATGCAAATTTTAACTCGTACTCAGTTGTTAGCTTATCGATTTTATTCTTTCCCCCGTTTGAAAATGATTCTCGGTAAAGGAAAAACAACATATACCCAGTTGCTGTATTGAAAATAATTTTAGTCATTTGTATGGTTAAAATTCTGTGAAAAAAAAATGAGACCCCGATCGTTTAGTCTGTTTTTCATGTTCATTTCTGTCTTGCTCATCTTGCCCACCCCCCTCTCCACACACCATTTGCCATTTCTCCTTTCTAATCACGTCTTTTTTCCCACAGACTTCTCCTTTATGCCTCATTCGTCTTTTCCAACATGATTAGAAAGCGCAGTTAATTGCTCTTTTTTTATTGAAAATAATTGGGTATTTTGCTGAGGACAAAGATTTGTTTTGTGTGTTTTTCATGTTATTTTCTACACATGCCTCTCAATATCGTCAATCAACCCCCTACCGATGGATTTCCGCTTATGTCTTCCCGATCTTTTGTTTCTTCAACTCATGCATTTCCACACTTTGTTTCCTTTATTCCTTATTTTTCTGCACTCCCGTTCACCTTGGGAAAACTCTCCTCTCCTTGGTGCCCGGGGATGAAAAATGAAGAGGAGGGCAAGCGGCTGGCCCTTCATTACTTTGCGCCACGTCGCTGATATTTCTGCTTTCTCCTTTTGCCTGAGATGTAATGTGGAAAATAACCTTCACAGCTCCTCTTGCCCACTTTTTTTCTCCGATTTTATTTCCCCCTTCTCATCTCACGCGGTCGTCGGGCGGATTATGGCCCCTCTCATGCCTGACACCGTCGAAGATATATTATCATATTAGTACAAAATGATATCATGCAATTCAAGACGTTTGTCCTTCGCGTACCCTCTGAAGCCCCCCCTGCAGATGATGTCACGCCCCCCCATGTTCCCTGGGTTTGGGAGTCTGCCGCCATCTTGTGGGATGAAATGGAAATAAAGCCGTGCCATCTGACCAGATTTCTAGGTTGGTTTAAAACCAAAGTTTCGTCTGAACATTTTACCTTACCTTGTTTTCCGCACCATAAGACGCACTTAAAAGCTTTTAATTTTTCCCAAAGTCTGAAGGGGGGGGGGCTTTTAACAAGGTCCGTAGGAGTAATAGGAGACCCGATGAACCTATCAGAGGACTGTACGTGTTACTACTTCCGCCATCGTCCGCGCATTTGCAATACCGCGTGTCCTCGATGGTTGCGGGCTTCGGACGACCACGTTGACCCATACGTATGAATACCGATTGACAATTTGATTTCAGTACAGTACATGGTTAAACGTAGGGTGACCAGATTTGGGTTTCTGAAAAAGAGTACACCTTTTTTCATAAGGATTACGAACCTGGCGAAAGCACGAGTTTTTTATTTTTATTCAACTCCTCCGCGAACGTGCATTTTCGTTTCGGCATTGCGTGTAAACACTCGGTGTAGACTGGCCACCGAGTAAACTGGCGTGCCTACGGTAATTGAGAAAGCTAACTCGCTAACTTAACATACACTATTGTTATGCATGTCATTTCTTCTGGTCTACTATTTTATTCCAATCTTTTCACTGTTCAAAACTCATTATCCATTTCCATAGCCATTCCCTCCAACTGAAGCCAAGGCAGTTCGCTGCGCAGCTTGACAAAATGGCCGATGTCGGCCAAGCCGGACACCACGCAGCAACTCAACGCACTTCGAGATACAGCCATGTCGCAAGCCGGGAACCAGGTGGCGGAGTGGGCATCATAGTACTCCACCAGGTTGGTGGACGACACACCCGTGTTGCCTCCAGCCACGAAGAGGCGGTCCTCCACCACCTGGATGCCAAAGTTGCTGCGTGGGCACTGCATGGGAGGTAAGAGCATCCAAGTATCCGTGTTGGGGTCGTATGCCTCCATGCTGCACAGACGCATGTCGCCGTCAAAACCGCCGATCTTCAGGAGGGAGAGGAGTGTTACAAATCAGAGATCATACTCTAATTTGACCTTTAACCGGAATGCCCAAACCTAACTATGTTGGTCTGTTTTGACCTAAATTCAGTCCTCGAGCCTGTCAAGGAGGCTGGATTGTACGGAGTGCATGGTACGGGACGTGGACACCTCTGCCTAACGCTAACATTGACCCAACTAACCCTAAAATGGGTGACCCAAACCGTTACCACGCTATCTCAGCGTATTGCACCTACTGCATAAACATGGTTGGCATACGCGATGACTCCGGTGCCACTGCGACAGCAGTTCATTGGGACAATCATGGTCCACGCGTTGGTCTCTGGGTTGTAATACTCGGCCGTTCGCAAGGGCTCGTTTCCATTAAAACCACCGCAAACGTAAACCTGGAAATCAAACGTGAACTGAGCATTAAATTCAAGGCATGATAATACAATCTATATCCTAATCCTAATAAGTAATATTCCATCATAATAAAATGAAAGATATTTTAAGCAAGTGAAATGCTCTCAAATGAAGCAATATATTAACTAGCAAAGAATTTCAACCTTAGATTTTTGATTTTGCAGTGTGCCTTCAGTATCACCAACCTTGTTGTTGAGGGTGGTGCAGCTGGCGTCGCTTCTGTGCTCATGCATACTGGCGATAAGAGTCCATTGGTTTGTCTCAGGCGTGTAGTACTCTGCATTTTTTAGTCTGATACGACCATCCACGCCCCCGATGGCGTACACGCGCCCATTTAGTACCGTGACGCTCACGGAGCAGCGGCGAAAATGCATGGGTGCCACCTGGTGCCAGGTACGAGTGTTCACGTCAAAGCGCCTGACAGTGTTGTAGTGCCTGCGGCCGTCAAATCCGCCCACACAGTAGACAGAGTTGCCCAGGAAGGCAGTGCCGAAGTAAGCTTGCGGTTGCTCCATGTTATCGACCAGGTCGGCCCACGTGTTGGCGTGCACGTCGTACGCCTCGATGAGGTGCGTCGGGTTGGGGCCGCTGAAACCGCCGATAGCGAGCAGGATGGCGGAAGGCAGGCGAGGACGGGCCACCAAGTTGCGGTAGCCGCATACCGAGTTTGTGGTCATGTGGCACATGACACGGGTGGCCAAGGCAACTATGTCCAGGCATTTCCTGCTGTCCTGGATCAGTTGATTGGCCAGCACCTTGATTGCAATGAACTCCACACTTGTCAATGCAAGACGGACCTACGCAGTGGAAAGCAGAATCAGGTTGGCAGCAACGTGGGGGGGGACTATGAACTGCGGTCAGCCAGACACCTAACCCCAAATCCGAATGATTACGAATAGCACCCCGACCTATTAACTTACACCAAACCCCACACCTACCCTTACTATAACCTGTAACTCTAAGACTAACTGACCAATTCCTTGATTTTACCTCATCCTAAACCCAAACATTATAGATGGTGTACTGTGGACTGCAAAGTCCAGTTTCCAAAGTGCTTGTTTGACTTACTTTGGCCAGCAGCAACGGCATGTTTTCACCTCGCTCCCAAGGTGCATGTGCGATCCAGTGCAAAATGGCTTCATAAACGGTGTTCTCTGTTTTCACCATAAGGTCATCCCTGTCCAGAATGTCACACAAGTCCTGTACAGAGAGTTGCTGCAACTCGTTTGAACTCGCAACATCTTCAAAGTGGTAGAGGATGTACCGGTAGGCGTTTCGCTGCAGATCCGGGGTGTAGCAGTTCCTTGTGAACTGCCAGATGCCAATACAGTTTTCTGGAGAGAGGTGTTCCGTTAGAAATGCGCAGCAGGTCTGGACGATGCCGGTTATGTTGAACCGGTCTGCAGCCAGCAACAAATCCTTGACATTGTTTTTTGTCACTGACACTTTGCCGGCGTATGCAAAGTCGACAAATAGTTGCATTAACTGCGCCGTCAGACCACGTATGACGTAGACCCTCTGATCTGGAGCCGACCAACGTAGAAAGAGGGCTCTGAAGATTTGATAGAATGAATATCATTAGTTTTTCCTCTCGAAAACATTCTTCTCGTTTGCTTACCTAGAAATCATCAACTCACCTGAAGTATTGACTGCACTTGCAAAAAATAATCTTGTGGATATAAAATTCAGCATTGTCAACCCTGATGACCGCATCGCTTAGTTTTCTTGTTAGATGTAGTTCGTCATCGACAGACCTGTATGAATATTTACCATCGTAACTCATCTTGATAGTTTTGCCATCTCGGAACACTTTATTGGGCCTCTTCTAGCAAGTGTCAGTGGGCAATATTAACACGAGGGGGGGTGCTCCGATTACATCATGGTGGCCTTCTATGTCAAAAGACTCCTCGTCATCAGTGGTTACATCATTGGCATCATTAAAGCAAGCGCACTTTGGATTGAAAGAAAACATCACTGTTCAATTTTACACTCCACATGAACAGGAGCAGAAAGACTAAGTTCCTCGGAGCCTATCCCGGTGGATTTGGGGCTGATTGAAGACGACACCATGGATTTCATATGGCACAAAAGTCACCTGCTTTCTTTGAACTCGCCTTCCTGGATGAAGAAACACTCTGAATCTGAATCCTTTTCTGTTCTCAGAGAATGTTCCCGAGCTCCAACAACCGCCAGACGTTTCAAAGGTTTCTAACTGTAGCGTAGTTTTTCATGCCAGAGTCCAAAAGAGGTGGTGAACATCGTCCTCAGATAATTTGCGCTAGAAAACAAAGTCAATTCCAGTTCTTACCCCACTGTACCAGGTCTAAAACTTTGGAACTGTAACAAGCTGATGCTTTGAATTGTCGCGGTGGGTAGGCAGGCGGGGGAGAGGTCCTCTTGATTGGACCCATCTGGTTCACTCACACTCCTTTTTATTTATCGACTTAATTACAATAAATCCGTTTACCTGTTGTCTGCATACCCTAATTTTTGTCAGTCTTTGGTTCAAATTTGTCAGTTTTGTAATATTGCGGTTATATAAAGTATTTCGGTATAATTGAAACGTGTATATGCTGTCCCATCACTTCAGTTTCTCAAATTTTTGAATATGCAATGTAAGAATAGCATGTGTGAGACAAGTGGAAGTTTCATAATATATGCTGGTCAGAATTAAACAAGTGTAAAACATTTAGACATCAACCCATGGCTCTCCCCGATGCAAAACGTTCTTGACTTTGTATGCCAAAAACTAATCTTTTGCTAATTCAGTGAACTGTCCATTCAGTCACAAGCCAATTGTTCCAAAATGCTATCATAATTTATTTCACCAAACTATTAGAGTTTTAATATTGACAAAACCAAACACTCAATGGAAAGCTATCAGCGTGTGGGTATGATTTCACATTTTCCAGTAATCTGTTAGCACAAAGTCACTCCGGTATTTTTTTTAGACATCATCTTCCATATCAACTGTATCGTCCTCCAAGAACAGCAAAGGCAGATCATTACGAAGCATGGTATACTGGGCAATGTTGGGCAAGCCGGACATCACGCAGCAGCTCAGAGCGCTTCGAGAAATGCCCATGTCATTGGCTGCAGACCACGTGCCGAGTTTTAGATCGTAGTACTCCACCAGGTTGGTGGTGGAGACACCATTGTAGCCACCTGCCACAAAGAGACAATCCTCCACCACTTCGATGCCAAAATTGCTGCGGGGGCACTGCATGGAGGGCAGTGTGATCCAGGTGTCCATCTCGGGGTCGTAGGCCTCGGCACTAGCTAGGCGGTCGTCACCGTCATAGCCTCCGACCTTCGGGGAAAAAAAGCAGGATTAAATTCCTCTGATATGATCAGCCGTTCGGATGGATGGATGGATGGATGGATGGATGCCCATGCGGGTATCAGCCTTCTACTTACAGCATACACGAGGCTTCCGTGCGCGATGACTCCAATGCCACTGCGGCGACAGCTCATGGGGGCCGTGGTCATCCACTGGTTGGTCTCTGGGCTATAATATTCCGCCGTTTGCAAGGACTCGTTTCCGTTAAAACCACCGCAAATGTAAACCTGTAACCAAATGTGGCTGATCATTAGTGAGGTGACTCAAATAGAAGTTTCCCAACTTCCCTGCCCTGATCTGTACACTCAAATTGTGAGCAACTGAGAATCATTCTGTTAATAACCATAAAATGGCAGACACCTTGACTTTTCAAGGTCAACTCATGATAGATGTTAGGATTACATTGAACGCTGAATATTTTTAACAATTCCGAGGCACAATGTGTAGTCACCAAATCTCAAGACAATGATTCAACCACAAGCCACGACCAACTCTAGAGCTCCAGTCTGTTGCTGAAGGACCACAGCAAAACAGAGAAATTCCCATCTTTTCTGGTTAGGGTTGGGTTACCCACCTACCCTGAAGCAGATCCCTGGGAACCCCGTTTGAGAGCTACAAACAAAACACCTCTGCCTACCTTGTCATTGAGGGCGGTGCAGCTGGCATCACTCCTCTGTTCCTGCATACTGGCAATAAGAGTCCACTGATTGGTCTCGGGCGTATAGTACTCGGCCGTCTTTAGTCTTACACGTCCATCGTGGCCTCCTATTGCGTAAATGCATCCATTTAGCACGGTGACGCTCACATAACAACGGCGGAAGTGCATGGGTGCCACTTCCTGCCAAGTACGAGTGTTCAGGTCAAAGCGGCTGACTGTGTTGTAGTGTTCTGTGCCGTCAAAGCCGCCCAAACAGTAAATGGCATTGTTGAGGAAGGCGGCACCGCAGTACGCCCGCGGTTGGTCCATATCGTCCAAAAGGCTGACCCAACTGTTGGCGTGGATGTCGTACGCCTCGATGCACTGCGTCGGGTTGACTCCGCTCCAGCCGCCTATTGCCAGAAGGATGGCGGAAGGGAGGCGAGGACGGGCCACCAGGTTGCAGAACCCGGACACGGAATTGGCTTTCATGTGACGGATCACTCGAGTGGCGAAATCGACCATGTCTAGACACTTGCTGCTGCTCTGTACCAGATGGTTGGTTAGTACGTTGACGGAGATGAACTCCTCACTGGTCAGGGCCAGACGGACCTGCACAATAGACAGACAAGACAATGTACGTGATGTGAGTACTCAGTTCTAAACCAATTGATCAAACCGTTCTAGCCACGGCTACAGTTTTGAATGAATATTTGAAGGCACGATTGGGGTTTTAAGTTTGCTTCACACACGGAACGGGCTAGTGACAATCCTAGTGGGTGTGAGTGGTTGTTTGTCTCTATATGTGCCCTGCGATTAGCAGGCGACCAGTTCAGGGTGTAGTCTGCCTTTCGCCCGATGTCAGCCGGGATAGGTTCCAGCACCCCGCGCGACCCTGAACAGGATAAGCGGTGTTGAAAATGGATAGCTGGGTCTTTAACAGGTTCCCTTTCTTCCTTCAACTAGATTGTGATTAACAGTCTGATAGGTTTCAAGTTAGTGTTTCAAACCTCGCTCTGAGGTTAGGGTTTAATATAAGGACAATAAAACAAAGGTTGGGGTTGGAAGGTATTGATACTCAAACTCTGAACCCGAGGCAAAGTGTTCTTCTGCTAGGTAACAATTCTTGTTAAATTCTGGTGTCTCAGATACCCTTGAATGAGTTTGTTCCACTCACCCGAGCCAGCAGCACGGCCAGGTTCCTGCCTCGCTCGCGGGGCGCATGCGCGATCCAGTGCAGGATGGCCTGGAACACAGTGTTCTCCTTCTTCACAATGAGATCATCGCGGTCCAGGATGTCGCACAGGTCCTGCACGGAGAGCCGGCGGAGCTCTTGCGAGGCGGCCACGTCCTCAAAGTGGTAGAGGATGTACTGGTGGGCCTCAAGCTGCAGCTGTGGAACGTAATAGTTCCTGGTGAACTGCCAGATGCCCACGCAGTTTTCAGGCCTGAGCTGCTCTGTTAGAAATGCGCAGCAGATTTGAACAATGGCAATCATATTGAACTCATCGGCCGCGATCAACAACTCCTTCACATTGTCCTCTGTCACCGAAACGGTGCCGGTGTATGCAAAATCGACAATGAGCTGCATTAAGCGGGCCGTCAGACCACGTATGACATACACCCTCTGGTCTGGGTTGGACCAGCGGAGAAAGAGGGCTCTGAACAACCAGGAGACACACACACAAATAAGATCAACTTGAAATGAAAAGGTCCATCATCTTTGTCCGTCGACATTTCCCACCAACTCACCCAAAGTAGGGACTGCAGTTGCATAGGATGATTTTATGGATGTGGAACTCGGTGTTGTCCACAGCGATGATGGCATCGCTGAGGCCTTTGGTGAGATGCTGCAGTTGGCCACACGCCAACGGACCATCGGAACTCATCTTGAAGCTGTCGCAGTGTCTTCATAGTGCGGCTGGGCGTCGGCCCCGGGGTCCGAGCGGCGGGGGTTCATGGAAGAGACATTCTAAGAGGAGAGGGGGCAGTGGAGAGATTGGGCGGTAGTGGCGATGGGAGATAGCATCATGCTGGCATTCTGTGTCAAAAGACACCGACGAGTATGGCAGCGACCTCGCCCGCATCATCAAAGTCTCAATGCTTTAATAGGAAGAAACGCATCACATCACACTTTGGACCACATTCCCACTAAAGATTGGTTGGCACTCAGTGGGTGTTGGAGTTGCCCACTCCACTCTGTTGTCTTCAGTTATATGACTCAGGGGTGGGTGTTTTCTGAAGGGCTCAAAGTTTGGAATCTAGTTTCATCGGAGAGTTACTGTGTGAAGTTGCTTCATTCAATGTGTTGTTGCGTCATACCACTGGAGGCTTTGCAGCTTCTGTTTGTAGTGAATACCTGGAATGCTGGAATGCTGGAATGCTTGTTTAGCACTTTTCAATTGTTTTGTTTTTATTCACTGTATAAAAATCCACTTCTAGATTTGGATTTCCAGTTGGACGTTTTTCAGCAGCCTGGGTCCTTGTCTGGCATTCATCAGTGCTCAGCAGATTGGGTGTTCGTCAGTAACGGACAGACCATTCAGTCGGTGACAGACATAAGTTCACTTTAGTCTATCATTTTGCTGCTTTAAAAACCTATCCCTATGTGAAACTTTACTTTCAGCGATGGGCCATTTCATCAGAGGGACTAAAACCCATTTCCGTTTGTTCTTAGGCCGTCTTTTTTTTTTTTACTTTCTCATTTGTCATTTGTCCTTTTCCACCCAACTAGTTTGAAACCCCAACCCTAGATTGAAACTTCATTAACCCCTGAAACCCTACTTTGAAACCCCAAACCAATTATAAAACCCTGATTTGAAACCCTAACCTTAGTTTGAATGAACTGAAGTCATTTCATAACAAAAATCTTTATTCACCTGAGGAATAAGGAAGGACTTATGTAAAAAGGGAAATAAAAAACAATCTCATTCAAAGCAACCACTTTCCATTGTTTCTTGTTGACCATTTCCATTCTGAGCCATTGAGGCATTTTTCCACATTACTTCAAAGTCATATACCAGTTTATTTCAGGGTTTTTCTAGTGTCAATTTTCAATATATTTCAAGATTGTCTTTGTCTAGACGTCATCCTCCGTGTCCATCTCATCCTCCATATATAGCAGCGGTAGCTCATTCCGGAGCATGGCGTAGTGTGCCATGTTATAGAATCCCGACATCACGCAGCAAGTTAAAGCGCTTCGTGAGATCAGCATGTCACAGGCCGGAGACCACAGACCAGTGCTGAGGTCGTAGTACTCGACTAGCTTGGTGGTGGAGACCCCGTTGAACCCCCCGGCCACAAAGAGGCGGTCTTCGATGACTTCAATGCCAAAGTTGCTCCGGGGGCAGTCCATGGGGGCCAGGATGATCCAGTTGTTTGTTTGCGGGTTGTAAGCCTCTGCACTGGTCAAACGAGTTTGACCGTCATATCCGCCAACCTTATGGAGTAAGAAGCATACATATTAGGCAAGCGTATTCACAAGGTCAGCAGCTCTAACACTGAAGCAGCATTATGGTTTCAAGTTGGGATTTCACCTCCCCTAGTCCTTACACACTGAGGACATTGTCCTGAGGCCAGAATCTCTCGAGGCGAGTGCTAAAAAAGTTCTTTCAATCATTGCGATTGTCAATCATTGTTTTACGCATCACTTACAGCATAAACGTGATCTGCGAACCCGATGACTCCGATGCCACTGCGACGGCTGCTCATCGGCGTCATCATGGTCCACTCGTTAGTGTCGGGACTGTAGTATTCTGCCGTTTGCAGGGGCTCGTTTCCATTAAAACCACCGCAAATGTAAATCTGGAATGAAGAGACGCTCTAGTGATTTGAAGTGGGCCTGCCTGCCTGACTGATTTTAGTGCCACCTACCTTGTCATTGAGGGTGGTGCAGCTGGCGTCGCTCCTCAGTTCGTGCATGCTTGCAATCAGAGTCCATTGGTTGGTCTCAGGCGTGTAGTACTCCGCCGTTTTAAGTCTCACCCGTCCGTCGTACCCCCCCAGTGCGTAGATGCACCCGTTTAGCACCGTGACGCTCACGTAGCACCGACGGGAGTGCATGGGCGCCACTTCCTGCCAGGTGCGTGCATTCAGGTCAAAGCGGCTGACGGTATTGTAGTGTTCGGCGCCGTCAAAGCCGCCCAGGCAGTAGACGGAGTCGTTGAGAAAGGCGGCGCCGCAGTATGCCCGCGGTTGCTCCATGTCCTCGATAAAACTGATCCAGCAGTTGGCATGCACGTCGTATGCCTCGATGCACTGCGTAGGGTTGGCGCCGCTCCAACCGCCGATCGCCAGAAGTATAGCAGAAGGCAGGCGAGGACGGGCCACCAGGTTGCAGTATGCGGATATGGAGTTTGCCACCATGTGGTGGATCACTCGGGTGGCAAAGGCGACCATGTCCAAGCACTTGTTGTTGCTCTGCACCAACTGATTCGACAACACGTTGATGGTGATGAACTCCTCACTGGTCAAAGCCAGACGGACCTACAGAGGACAGACTGATATTTCAATGAAGATATTAAGAGACCCATTTAGTTTCAGACCTCATTTGACACTGCTTGGCACTGCCATGGTTGTACTCATTAGGTAACTTACTTCCAGGCATGTCTTACAGAGAACACATTTTGTCTGTCAAGGACCCAATTCTGAATCCAAGTTTCAATTTTACTTGGTAGCCAGCAAGACGTACTGGGCGTACTCAATGATGTTAGACTAATGTCTCTTATCAGAGCTTTTAATTGAATCTTGGTTGCTGAAGACATCTCAATCTTAACCCAAAGAACTGAAGATGCCTTTTGGATTAAGCGTAGTGCTCAATTATTTCTTTTTATACCCCCTCTCTGGGGGGAAAAAAAAAACCTCGCGCACCCCCGGCTTTCCTCAGTGACTAGAAATAGTATCATTTATCTATAAAATCGCAAAAAGTACACCTCTGTACAGTGTGAGACATCTTGATTCAATTCTTAAGGACTTTGCTGCAAGACCTGTATGACTGGGAATTGAACTTTTTTTTTTTTTTCTCGGGGGAAGCTGACTTACTTTGCCCAGGAGGATGGCCAGGTTCCTGCCTCGCTCCCTCGGCGCGTGCGCAATCCAGTGCAGGATGGCCTCGTAAACGGTGTTCTCCTTCTTCACAATCAGGTCGTCCCTGTCCAGAATGTCGCACAACTCCTGCATGGTGAATTGCGGCAATTCCTCAGAGGCTGCGACGTCCTCAAAGTGGTAAAGAATATACTGGTAGGCGCTAATCTGCAGCTCTGGTGTGTGGCAGTTTTTGGTGAACTGCCAGATGCCGATGCAGTTCTCCGGACAAAGTTGCTCTGCCAGGAACATGCAGCAGGATTGGACGATGGCCGTCATGTTGAATTTATCGGCGGCAATCAACAAGTCTTTGACGTTGTCCTCGGTCACCAACACAAAGTTGCTGTATGCAAACTCAATGAAGAGCTGCATTATGTGAGGTGTAACACCTTGTATGACGTAGACCCTCTGGTCTGGGGTGGACCATCGTAAAAAGAGGGCCCTGAGCACCACAATACAGACACAGGTTGTCAGCCAACATTTAGTAGCCAAGTGAACATTTCTATATTTTTCTTGTATACAAAACAGTTGGTGGGAAGGAACAAAGAATTTAGGTCTCTCCGCTTTACTTCATCATTTTTCTCACGACTTTCTCCCAATTTTTGGAAACAGATGTCTGAACCTTCTTCTCCTTACATTGTCAAAATGGGCTCCAACCCTTCTTAGACCCTCGATTGATACTACTCTCCAAACCAGAGTGCTTTTGCCACTTCTGAATGCAAGTCATTAAAAACCCTAACTACTCACCCAAAATATGGGCTGCAGTTGCATAGGATGATCTTGTGGATATGAAACTCAACATTGTGAACCTTGAGGACGGCGTCGCTCAGTCCGCCGGTCAGCCGCAGTTCGTTATACACAGAGGCAGATTTGAATGGAAGTTTACCATCATAACTCATCTTGAATTTGTTGCCATTTCTTAACACTTCTGGCATCTGCAGAGTCTCAGCAGAAGTCACGTAAAGCAATGTGAGGGCTGCGTAGTGAGCAGACAGGCAAGGGCTGCTCTGGCATTACATCATGGTGGCATTCTGTGTCAAAAGCCACGGTCGCCATTAGCGGCGACATCATCCACATCATCAGAGCATCGTGACTTTAATGTCAAGAAATACATCATCTTTCCACCAGGAAAGCCACATTTTAATCAGAAAATCCAATACTCACTTCGTTTTTGTTTCATATTTTTCCCATTTAATGACCACTGCTAGTCCAACCAAGTTTGAATGTTCTACTGACACGATGCACCTCCAAGATAGCATGGGAAAATTTACTTGTGGAACGGCTTCCAATATTTGATGATCAGTCCAGAGTCCAGTCCCCGTTGCGTCAGATGTTTGAACCTGGGACGGTCTCCCAAAGGTTTAAGTTTGACACATGGTGCCCCATGGACTTACCCTGAAATGATCTTGGCCACCGTAAGAACAGCAAGGCCAGCTTCATAGTTTAGCGTCCGAACAATTTATTCAGATGCAATCAAAGACTCATTAGGGCTTTAGCTCCACCACCAAATGATGGAAGTCACGGATGCTTTATACATTGGTTTGCTTTTATAATGGCCGTGCAGTTCCACAAACACGATTAGCAGCGTATTGTTGCTGGAGTGAAGAAAAGTTAACAGAGAAGTTTCCAGGATGAGTAGACTCCTCCTTTGTTTTATCTGCGTTGTTTTGAGTAAGAAACACGCATCTCCCGGATAATACTCGTATGTACCGATTCAGCCAATCGGAGCGTCGCTATAGTTTTGTCATCAGCTGATTGACAGTTGTGTTCTGTCAGGAGAGAGAGCGCGTCTGCTAGAAAATGTATTCGACATGCAACTACTGCACAGAATTTTCTTACAAAAGATTGGTGTTTCCTATGACTTGGAACTTAACCTGGGTATTAGGGATATATGGAGTCAATGCTCAAGTGTTTTACCATGCATTCCTCAGTGCTATTTCCAAAACTGCTACTAATAATAATGTTCATGTAATAATAGGTTTAGAAAGCATGAGACTAGACATACAAAAATTCAAAGAAACTATTTACAACTACAACACTAACAAAAAAAACATTAAATTCCGAATGGGGGTTTGAACTGAATATAAAGCATCTAATAGTGCAAAGGCAAAAGGCAATTGTTTGCTTCATGTCATCTTAGAGCAGCTTGTCCCCTTGTTTTGGTTCTGAATGTAGATGTCATTTTGATGTATATGAAGCTGGCTCATGACATAAAAAAAAAAACTCAAGTTGAGAGATTGTTTTTGTCTTATATTTTCTCTTTTGCACTTTTCAGCATAATGGTCCTTGGTCTGGTTTAGTCCTCGTTACTCAGCATTTCTTCATCCAAGTCTAGCAAAGGTAGATCATTCCGGAGCATAGCATATTGGACTATGTTGCAAAGTCCAGACATCACACAGCAAGTCAAACCGCTTCGAGAGACCCCCATGTCACTGGCTGGAGACCACAGACCGGTGGTGAGGTCGTAGAACTCCACCAGTTTGGTCGGGGAGACGCCATTGTAACCTCCGGCGACGATTAGGCGATCCTCAACAACTTCAATGCCAAAGTTGCTTCTGGGGGATTCCATGGGGGGCAGCACGATCCAGTTGTTGGTCAGGGGGTTGTAGGCCTCGGCACTGGCTAGGCGGATATCACCATCATAACCTCCGACCTTCAAAGTGCAATAGAGTGGAAACATTTTCTTAAAACAGGACTCCAATCAAGTGTTTTGCACAGTTCAATTACAGCGACACCCGTTTCTACAGTGCTTGCAGTGATCGGCCTTGATGGGTTATTCCACTTTAAACTATTCATATAGGCAATTATGAACATTTTCAAGCGGGCGTCGAATACTCGCGTCATTTTACCATTCATGGCAGGGTTTACTGGATCATGCTATGCTTACTGCGTAAACATGGTCAGCAAAGCCAATGACTCCGGTGCCGCTGCGACGGCTGCTCATGGGGGGCATCACTGTCCACTCGTCGGTCTCTGGGCTGTAATATTCTGCTGTTTGCAAGAACTCATTTCCATTAAAACCGCCACAAATGTACACCTGGAACCACATGAAGGTGACTGGCCAATTAACGCAAGGTCAGCAAAATACAAATGCACCTTCCTGAGCTCAACTACCTTGTCATTGAGGGTGGTGCAGCTAGCGTCGCTTCTCAGTTCGTGCATGCTGGCGATAAGAGTCCACTGATTGGTCTCGGGCTCGTAGTACTCGGCCGACTTAAGTCTCACCCGTCCGTCGTGACCTCCGATTGCATAGATGCACCCATTAAGCACTGTGACGCTCACATAGCAGCGGCGAAAGTGCATGGGCGCCACTTCCCGCCAGGTGCGCGTGTTCAGGTCAAAGCGGCTGACGGTGTTGTAGTGTTCCGCCCCATCAAAGCCTCCCAGACAGTAGATGGCGTCATTGAGAAAGACGGCACCACAGTATGAACGGGGTTGATCCATGTCATCTACCAGGTATCCCCAGCAGTTGGTGTGCACATCGTACGCCTCGATGCGGTGCGCGGCGTTTCGGCCGTTGCGACCGCCGATGGCCATCAGGATGGTGGAAGGCAGGCGAGGGCGGGCGACCGTGTTGCAGAATCCAGACACGGAGGTGGCGCTCATGTGATGTATAATTTTGATCGCAAAATCCACCATTGCCAGGCATTCGTTGCTGCTCTGCACCAGCTGATTGGTCAGCACGTTGACAGTGATGAACTCCTGACTTGTCAGAGCCAGACGGACCTACAAGTCAGAAGAAGACGCAAGTGTATGTTATTCATTTGACATTGTGGGGTTTTTTCCTCACTGTTCTGCATATTGCAGGCAGACCTCACGCCTCCAAAATGTCAAAAGGGTTTGTCTTACTTTTGATAGGAGCAGAGCCACATTTTCTTCTCGTTCTAGGGGGGCTTGTGCAATCCAGTGGAGTATGGCCTCGTAGACCGTGTTCTCCTTTTTCACAATCAGGTCATCTCGGTCCAGGATGTCACACAAGTCCTGCATGGGGAGTTGCCGCAACTCATCCGACATTGCGATTTCCTCAAAGTGGTATAGGATGTACTGATGGGCATTGTCCTCGAGCTCCGGGGCGCAGTAGTTCTTTGTTAACTGCCAGATGCCGATGCAGTTCTCCGGGCAGAGCTGCTCTGATAGAAATGCGCAGCAAGATCGAACGATGCCAATGACGTTGAACTTATCGGCCGCTATCAACAAGTCCTGTACGTTGTCCTCTGTCACAGATATGGAGCCGGTGTATGCAAAGTCAATGAAAACCTGCATTAAGGGAGCTGTCAGACCATGTATGGTGTAGACCCTCTGGTCTGAGGAGGACCACCGTAAAAAGAGGGCTCTGAAAAGGAGAGACGTTTGATATTTCATTCGTCGGGCCAAGCAAACCGTAATGCTGGTGACTTCAGCCTGACCCGATCGATCGACTTGTGCCACTCGTCTGTATCTGACAAATGGGTCCCGTTACTCACCTAAAGTAGGGGCTGCAGTTGCACAGAATGATCTTATGGATGTGAAACTCGACTTGATCCACCGTAATGACGGCATCGCTCAATTCTCTCGTAAGGCGTAGTTGGTTGTACACGGAGCCAGACTTGTATGACAACTGTACATCGTAACTCATTTTGAATTTTTTGCCATGTCTTCAACGCTTTGGACTTCTGCCGAAGCCTCAGCGGAAGTCACATAGTCTACCGTTGCAGTTGGGGAGTACATCGTGCTGGTATTCTGTGTCAGAAGCCTGGTTGGTCATCTGCGGTGACATCATCCACATCATCAAGGCCTCCGTGCTTTACATTCAAAGCAAACATCACTGGGTTCAACTCCCATTAATATTACATTGGTGCCATAACAAACAAATCCCGTATTCAGTTGCCAGCTTAACCGCAGACGTAAGAAAGGAAAGGGTCTATAGACCTAGAGTCAGAATATCAACTGATGTGGAAACTGTTTCTAAACCTCAAATCCCCTAAATATTAAACTGCCAATGCCAAAGTTCCACCTTTCCCCAACAATCGAGCGAGGCCTTCTACGCTAAAAAAATAGAGCCGCTTTTGAACAATCTACCATTTTACCCTGCTTTTGGGCACAAAAATGCTACTAATCAGTCAAGTCGGTCAATGTTACATTGAGTTCAGATTTATTTTAAATACAATTTCAAACAAAGATGGTTTGCAGAGAAGGCTCCATCAGTTCATGCAATGACGATCGCTTAGAACTGCACCCAACAGTTAAGATATTTCCTTGTCTCACTTTATTTGTCCCTCCACCCCACCAAGCATGAATGGTTGTCACCAAATTTTGGCTTCAGTTCCTTACTTAAGAGGTGAGAAAAAAATAGATTGGAAATATTTTACAGATAGATCTCAATTCTTCATGTCTGAGAAAAATATATTTAAAAACAAAAAACAAAACGATGAAGCCGCATGTTTTGTAGTAATGGCTTTTTTCCTCTTTTATTGAATGTTTTCCTCTTGGTGGTGAAAACCTTTTCGGTTGACTTCTCAGGGCAGTCCCCATGTGTTCTGTTTAAACATCATCGTCCATTTGTGTCATATCGTCTTCCAGGAAGAGCAAGGGTAGATCGTTTTGAATGATGGCGCATTGGGTCATGTTGCAGTGTCCAGTCATCACGCAACAAGTGAGACCGCTACGGGAAATACGCATGTCGCTCGCTGGAGACCAGAGACCGGTCGTCAGGTCGTAGTATTCCACGTGGCTGGTGGTGGAGACGCCGTTGTAACCCCCGGCGACAATGAGACAATCCTCCACTACTTCGATGCCAAAGTTGCTTCGGGGGCATTGCATGGGGGGCAACACGATCCAGTTGTTAGTTCGAGGGTTGTAGGCCTCTGCGCTGGTCAGACGGACTTCGCCATCGTAGCCTCCAACCTTTCGGCACGAAAGCTACTCTTACCACCATTGTAAGAACACGACCTCAAATTTCAAGTCTGGTGTTGCACATATTCCCGTCGAGCTCTTTTACTGGTCAAAACGTAAGAATTTATCTTCAAAGTATTATGACACTTTGGTCACACATTTATAACAATGTTTTGTGTTTGGTCACACATTTTGGGAGACAAATCTTTGACCGCACATTTTGGAGCAAACTTCAGACTGTACTCACTGCGTAAACATGGTCAGCAAAGCCAATGACTCCGACACCACTGCGACGGCTGCTCATCGGAGCCATCGCTGTCCACTCGTCGGTCTCTGGACTGTAATATTCTGCCGTTTGCAAGGGTTCGTTTCCGTTAAAGCCGCCGCAAATGTAAATCTGGAATCACAGGTTGGGATGGGTCAGGCCTGAACGACAGACACCCATCCATCCATCCATCCATCCATCCATCCATCCATCCACGTTCAGGTTCCACCCACCTTGTCATTAAGTGTGGTGCAGCTGGCATCGCTCCTCTGTTCGTGCATACTGGTAATAAGGGTCCACTGGTTGGTTTCGGGCCTGTAGTACTCGGCTGTCTTAAGTCTTACATGTCCGTCATAACCCCCTAACGCAAAGATGCACCCGTTTAGCACGGTGACGCTCACGTAACATCGGCGCGAGTGCATGGGGGCCACTTCTTGCCAGGTGCGCGTTTTCAGGTCAAAGCGGCTGACGGTGTTGTAGTGTTCCGTGCCGTCGAAGCCGCCAAGGCAGTAGATGGCGTCATCGAGAAAGATGGCGCCGCAGTACGCTCGGGGTTGGTCCATATTGTCAAAGAGGTAGTCCCAACAGTTGGCGTGGACGTCGTATACCTCGATGCACTCGGTGGCGCTCGGTCCGCTCCAGCCCCCGATGGCTAGCAGGATAGCAGAAGGCAGGCGAGGACGAGCCACCAAGTTGCAGTAGGCGGACACAGAGCTACTCGCCATGTGACTAATCACGCGTGACGCAAAGTGCACCATCTCCAGGCATTCACGGCTGTTTTGCACCAGTTGGTTAGTCAGCACGTTGATGGTGATGTACTCCTGACTGGTCAGTGCCAGACGGACCTACACAATGGCAAGAAGATTTTTGGGGATCGTCACAAGTCTTATTCAGATGACATCGTCAGGGTTCCTCAGCATACTACACGAAGAATTTGTCTGTTGTGTGGACGGTATACTGAGGAGACTGAGTGTAGAGTGTGACATTGTCGACGAGCAGCTTGACCGTCTACGATATACGGGGGTCAGTTAGTATTGTTGGTTGTAAGTTTTAGTTAGTCTGGCGTCACACGTTACCCAAAGCCCAACGATTGTCGTTTGTTTTTGGTGCCGTCGAGACGAGCGCCACTTACCTTGGCCAGGAGCATCGGCATGTTTCTGCTCCGCTCCCAAGGTTCTTGAGCAATCCAGTGTAAGATGGCCTCGTAAACGATGTTCTCCTTTTTCACAATCAGGTCATCTCTGTCGAGCATATCGCTCAAATCCTGCATTGAGAGTTGCCGCAACTCGTCCGTGGTAGCCACCTCCTCAAAGTGGTATAAAATATATTGGTAGGCATTGGTCTGCAGCTGCGGGGTGTGGCAGTTCCTGGTGAACTGCCAGATGCCGATGCAGTTCTCTGGACACAGCTGCTCCGTTAGAAATTGGCAGCAGATTTCCACCACGCCTATGACGTTGAACTTGTCGGCGGCTATTAACAAGTCCTTGACATTGTCCTCTGTCACCGACACGTAGCCCGTGTATGCAAAATCAATAAAGAGCTTCATTAAGTGAGCTGTAAGACCTTGTATGGCATAGACCTTCTGGTCTGGGGTGGACCAACGTAGAAAGAGGGCCCTGAACATCGGGAACACAGAGAAAAGATTTCAACGTTTCATAAAATGGACAATTGGACCGTGACCAGGGTTCTCAAATTTGAAGCCTTGAGAAACGTTTTTCCTGGCGCCTGTGACGACCACGTCTACCCCTGAATGCCAAAGGAATGAAAGTTGACCAATTGTGGCAAATTTTCATTTGGAACAACTAATTGCTTTACTATCTTGGTACCCGGACCCCAGTTTGAGAACCACTGGGTCTGAACTTTAAAGCATCACATCACAGTGACAAGAGTTAGGTCTTTTTTTCCCCCCAGCTGTTAAACTCTTCTAATGAGGCCGGATCTTTGACTTGGGATCTTTGACTTTGCACTCACCCAAAGTACGGGCTGCAATTGCACATGATGATCTTGTGGACGTGAAACTCCACATGGTCGACTACTATCAGTGCGTCGCTGAGTCCTCGGGTCTGACGTAGCTCTTCGTACACACATTCTACGCACTTGCTTGCAAGTCTACCATCCACGCAATTCATCTTGAATATTGACCATTTCGTTACACTTTGGAGTCCTGCCGAGTCGCGGCACAAACGACAGCAAAGGGCTGGGTGGGGGTTGGCGGGGTTGCTCATGTCATGACATCACAATGACATCCTGTGTCAAAAGCTACCTGACGCATCATCAAAGCGCACACACGTTAGAATTAAGGAAAACATCACTGGTCCACAGTTGTTTTGTCCCCAGAATCACAAACACCAAATTTGTAACAAATTCAAGCAAAAGAAGTGCGCCAAAGTTCAGGCAAGGCAACAATCTTCTTGGTTGTTAAAGGCATTTCAACTTGAATCAAAAGGCCTTTTCGCTTCCAAATTTGAGATCAGTTGGGGGTGGTCACATGACTGACAACCGCTCGGTCGGTCGGTCGGTCGGTTTCTCACCTGATGCTTGGTGGCAAAAAGGCTTCGAGGCCACTTTTATCATCCAGTGGGACTAGAAATGTCAGAACGATGTCATTCGAGACGTGTTGGCCTCACCTCAAGCAACTCTGCTTGAAAAGGGTCGCAGTCAAACGCCAAGTGTAATCTAAGGGGAGGTTTTCTCTCGACGTCACTCTTGAGGCTCCGGTCCTTCGCTGTGCAATTTTTGCAATTCAAAAGCAGCAATTATTTCTCTTTGACGTCCTCCTCAGTCCAACTCAACTTTATTTACATAGCGATTTCACGGCAGCTGCAATAAAGAACATAGCAGAACATTACAGAAGACATGATTGATGTCGCTGTCCACAGAGTTAAAGAAGACCACTAAAGCGTTTTCCATATGGTAATATGTTGTATGCGCCCCCCACTAGTCCAAACACGCTATTCTGATCCACATTTCGCCACCGTCACACGTCCAGAAATCAGGTAAGCCATAGCGGTCGCAACCTGAGCCCTTAGTCACCGCCAGGTGGGTCGACACCAAGTGGCAACACAAGCCAAAATGGGAGGCCCGTCAGTAACCTTTATCGTTACAATTTATTTTGCGCTTTTACAGCAGCTGTAAAAATTTGGAAAAATGACTGCTGAAAAGTAGTCCCGTGCATTTCACAGAAACCTCAAGTAACAGTTCGAAGAGAGCCACCCACTGAAAACATAACGAGGGCAAGCATTTTGCAAAAACGGAAAATCTGCAGGTACGGAAATGTGTGAACCTAACGTAGGCGTGGTTACAATGCCACCAAGGGATTCTTGTGCCCAGGGACCAGCAACGAATCCGCTTTCTGCATCTCCCGAGGTTTTGCAGGTTTCTGAACTTGAGCGTACGTGGTCACGCTCGGTCCCCTGTGATGTTCCACCAAGGAGTAGATCAGGTTCGGACCCATCTCGTTTTGGATATTATGGCCATCCACATTTTGTGCCAGGGTGAGGTCCTGCAAACAAATCAAAAGTTTGACTATACTTTGGTTTCTATGCCTTTGAACAGATCGTCGGATTCAAGGACTTACCTCAGGAACCTCTTGTTGCCGGATGACCCGTCTTTTTCTCCGTTTGGTGTTTGCACAAGAAGTCCCAAACTCTGAGAATTTGGTCAACATACACCACAGATTATAATTGTTTTTTACGCCATCTCTGCGGTTGGTTAGTGAGTCAATGATTTGGACTATGCTAAGGGAAGGAGGACAAGGGTTCCCATTGCTCTGCGACACAAGAGCAATGATATGTTACATTGTAAGGGGCACCCTGGGTTGGACAAGGTTTAGGGGAGGCGATCAAGTGCTTAAAACTATAAACAGCTTCAGGACATGAGTCTAACTTACTTCTTAAAGCAAGTCCAATAAGAACAGCAACAAGGACAGCAAAGCCTACTGATATCCCGATCCAGGTCACCGTTGAGATTTTGTTGGATTCTAGGGGGGAGGTACAACAAAAATCAACCAAAATATTTTGACTTTTCAAGCCCCTTATACGCTGCAGGATCTCTGCATAAAAGTGGCTACAAGTAAGAATCCTGACTTTGCTGGGGTCTGTAGAACAAACCCAACTTATTCGGTTCCGGTGACACTCACCGCCTTGTTGACGACAGACTTGTTGAAGCGCCTTTGCCTGCTGGCTCTTGCTAACGTGGTTGCTTTGCTCGCACATAATGGAGGAATTGGAGACGAAGGCTTTGAATTTCGCATCCTTCACCTCGCCTCGGGCCCGGGTGCAGTTATCATGACGGCATCCAAAAGTGGCGTTGATTTTAGCTTTGTCGGTCCTACAGGTCACCGTGAAGTTACACGAGTCCGAGTCAGCCCACACTGACACCACCTCCAGCTCGATGGGAGATAAGGCGGCTGAAAATTTCGACTCGTTAGCTTACAGGTAGAAAGTTAACCTGCGGTTATGTTGTTTTGGAGGGGGCAAAAATAATGTTACTTAGTCAATGTGATCCGGAAAATGTTTGACCCGGTCTAATAAATGGCTATAATGGATCAAATTGACCTGCTTGGTTCTTTTGTTAGGAACCGATCACTTTAGGGGTCAATCTGATGTTGACCACAGCCTCACGATTTTCAATTTTCAGGAGTACCAATGATGTTTCTGGGACAATTCGGTATGATATGTTGTTGGTTATGTTCTGGGATTAAAAAGACTTCAACAACCATTTCAATTGACGACGTACCTTGAATGTGAACTTGGTATTCGGCTAACTTCTCCTCAGAACTCTCACTGAGAAATGCAGTGTATAGTCCAGCGTCCACATATTGTACATTTCTTAATATCAAGGTGAGGTTTTTTAAAATCTTCACTCGTTTCTGGTAGGGTGGATAAATTTTTGTTTTATTGTCAATTAGTCTTAAAATGTTTGAAGATCCATTGATGCGCCAAAAGAAGATGTTTTCCGGTGTAAAATCGAATGTGTTCACGTCCAAATTTAGATCAGTTCCCAGCTGAACAAACTTGCTTTTTACTTCAGACCCTGGGGGAAAAAAAACAAGACCAGAATAAATATCAATATGCCAATTAAAAATATTGACTTATTCTTATGTAATTTTTGTCTCAAGGGAAAAAAAATCCACTTTACATTTCCACAATGCCCCACCCCCCAGACAAAATGCAGCAATTTATTTTCATTGTTTTGGCATTGAATAGCATGTTACCAGGTTTTATTTTTTTTATCGACAGAAGAGGAAGTCAATCATTAGATATAAGGGGTATGGTAAGAGAAACTGCAAGTGCTCTCTTTTTTTCGTTTTGTTTTTGTTCATGAGGTACAGCAACTTGTGACTGCTTGTAGACTTCAAATCCAACTTGTCTACATTTTGTCACGTTCCGTGCCAGAGACGCTCGGCTGGCAATTGACCTCAACCACACCCTTTCATCACCGTAATCCTTATGTATTTAAGCCCTGCCCGTGTGTTTCTCCCTGTCGGTGTCTACTGTTGTCTCCCGTCTGTGTTCCTGTCCTGCTCGTCCAGTTTCTCTGGAGGCTCACGGTCAGATCCTGTTCCGCGTCCGAGTGTAAATGTACTATTACTGCATACTCATCACCTCCTAAAACATTGTAGTCAAGGCTTTGTTTTTTTCTGTAGACTATACATTTTCGTGAAGACGGAGCAAACCAAAAGTGACGGGCTTACCTTGAGTTTTGTTCGTTAGGAGCAGAGAGACAAAGAAAAATGTGAGCAGGTTCATGTTGTCGTGACAAAAAGAAGAAGTTGAGCGCGATCCTGTTTGTCCTCCACGTCAGCGACAATTTGCTTAAACAAATTCAGTCGGCTGCCGACCTGCCCACCTTACTTCCTGCTAACAGTCTATTTTCAAAACGTTCCAACGTGGAAAATCAAAAATCACAAAGCATATGCCAAAAACTGTAAGTGACAATGAGAAAACTTTTATTCTCCGTGCTTATAGTGCCTGCAAGTTCATTTCCAACAGGATTCAAAGGAGCAGCCTCCCTCGGTGTTGGCGTTAGGAACAGACTCCGACAGTATTTACAGTAAACATCGGCAGTGTTTCGACTCAAAACAAAGTGTCAGTGGTGTTTAATAAAAACAAAAACATTTTGTACAAACTGAACATCACACATCCTCAATGAATGCACCTTGGGCTCGCCGGGCCCGCACTTCATCAGACGATAACAACTAGAGCCGCAGTTAGTATTTTTCAAGGTCCCATTTTGGTGGACAGCGGACAAAAATCTCTCAATGCTAATTCTCACGACTAGCCTTAACTGGCTTGCTGGAAGAAAAAAAAGGCTAACTTTCAAAAATCTTTCAAGGCACATGCCTTTTTTTTTTTTGCTACTGTTGTATTTTCACTTTTATAAGTGAAAATGGCTTGGAATTTTCCAAAAGAAAAGAAAAACTGAGAGAAGACATCACGCAGCAATTTCATTTGCACTTCTAGTCAAATGGTCTGGCCAGTTACAGTGAATGTAAGCTGGCACATTTTCTTCAAAAGTGCATTTTGAGCCTTTTTGTTTTCTTTTACATATAATCTGAACATTGGCTATGGAAAATTCAAACACAGAGTGAGTGTACAAGAAAGAGGGAGCAGGTGGCAGGGAGGAAGTTGTGGGTAGGTGGGGATTTTAACAGTCACTCAACTGTGGTTTTGGCTTTCCGCTTCTCAGCACTGTGTCAATACTTGAGTTTTTCCGATGACAGGTTAGGACTGACTCTCGTGTACTCGTTAGCCTGTGGCGCGTTCGCTTTCTCAAGGTTCCATTTTTTGTCTTGTAAAGATACAATAAACATACCTACACAAATATGCGAAAAGACAAAAAAGTGCAATACATTCACTCGAGTTTTGTGCTCGCCTTCTTTCCATTTGCTGCTTATGTAAATAGCAAATGTTGAACCACCCACCTCTGGGTTGGGAGACCCCCACTCTCCCAGTAATACAACGGAATAAAATAAAAAAAACTCTTTTTCTCTCTGTAATATTTTGACTTTGTTTGAAAAATAATTTGAAGGCTATGCTTTTTTAGCAAAATAAAATAAAAATATCTCCAAAAATATAATTGTAACTCGTAAATGTATAAATTCTAAGATAATTGTCAAAAAAATGATTCTATGAAGATTTTTTTTTTAACAAATTCTTTGTCTAAAAGCCTTTTGTCTATAATTTGATTCTCATGATTACCATCGCCTCAAAATACAACCTGTACAAAAACATTTTTAAAAGATAAGTTTGACTATATTTAAACTAATTAAAATCACTGATTATTTGCCTCACCCCCTTCAAAACCTTTTTCATAAGTGTTAATTACAAGAGATTTATTTTTTTTATGTGACTCTTCCTTGTTTTTTTTTTGCAATATCACAAGATTTTGTCCTCATAGTATTTTATTTGTACTTTTCCCCTTTGTGACCCTGAAATGTGCAAATGTGGTGTTTGGGCAAAAGAAAAACACAAAAGTAATGGGACACATTTCCAGGGGCAAGGTGGATTTCTTCCTGTTGTTCCACCCCCTGCCACCTCTCAGCTCAGCAGTTTACTTTTCAGTGCAATTTGATTTTCCTGAGTTTGTTCTCAGGTTTTGCGAGGCGGACTGCGCTACAGTCCAGAAAGAAATCCCATAGTAGGTTTTCACACGTTGCTGATGCGAACGCTGACGCGGCCTCGCTCCTCTCTGTAGCTTTGCTCCAGACGGATCTTCTCCGGGTCAGACCCGTCTGCGAGTTTGCCGCCACCGTTGCTCTGGTAATCGCGCGGCTGGCCAGCTGCCGGCTTGAACACGGGCGCCGCCTTGCTCTTAGCCACCTTGTCGAAAAAGGCGAAGTCGGCCACGTATTTGCCCGACGGCGACAGGGAGACCACGGGCGGGAACTCGTAGCCCCACAAGATCTCATCGGGCAAGTAGGAGGTGCGAACCTGGCAGGTGGCCGACGTAGGCTCGATGGTCGCGCTCAGGATGACCAGCAGTTCAAAGTCGGATAATTCCGGGTCAGTCCAGCCGCCGCCTGAATGCAAATGGAAAAAGACTCGCATCGTTAAGGTGACGGACTTCGAGCAGAAAAAAAGAAGAAAAAAAAACGCACCCTTGGCCGCCCAGGCTTTGAGGGGGCTGTCGTCGTCGATGACGTGGTAGAAGGTGAGCGGCAGGATGAGGAAGGGGCTGTCGCTGGAAGTGTCCACCTGGAAGGCCACGTTGCGCTGGTCCAACCGAACCGTCTCGCCTTCCTTGGTCAGAGACGACTGGAGCAGCTTGCCCGTCACCTGTGGCCCCAAACGTTCACGTGATTTGACTGACTGGGAGGGGCTTGATGTGATGCGACTCGCCTGACATCCCAGCAGGAGGCTCTTGCGCATGTTGGCCACCCTGATCATGAGGCACGGGCGTCCCTCCTGGCTCGACACCACGGCGTGCTGGCTGAACTTGACCGTCTCGCCTCGCTTCTTGGGACGCGCCACCTGACAGCCCGCAACACGCCGCCGCGTCAACTCGACATTCCCGCCGTCCAGCTCGACCCGTTTGTTCAGGCCCGAGCTGAAGCCTTCACCTTTGCCAGGAAGGTTCCAGTGATGAAGATCTCCATGAGGGTGGTGATGAGCAGCTGGATGATGAGCAGGACTATGGCGATGGGACATTCTTCAGTGATGCAGCGGAAGCCGTAGCCAATGGTGGTCTGCGACTCCAGCGAGAAAAGGAAGGCGCCCGTCAGCGTCTGCATCTGCATCACGCACGGGGTGTGGTTGGACGGTGGCTCGAACTCTGCAACCCAAATGGGATGGGGGTCACACGCTTCTTCTTTCACGTTCCCAATGACATTTGGTCTCCTCCTTACCGAGCAAGTCCCCGTGCACCAGCGCCAGCAGGTACCAAAGCACCCCGAAGAGGAACCAGGTGCCGGCAAAGGTGGCGGTGAAGAGGAAGAACTTGTAGCGCCACTGCATGTCCACAAAGGTGGTCCACAGGTCTCGCATGTAGAGAGAGCCACGCCCGCTGACGTGCTGGATGCGGATGTTGCTGCGGCCATCTTTGGACAGGACCCGCCGCCGCTTGCGCAGCGCGCCGCCCAGCAGGGGTTTCAAGACGTCCGTCTGTGTCTGGGAGTGACACACCTTGTGGGGGGAGGAGCTACGGGAGGATGGGGGGGCGGTGGATGTCATCTGGGCAAGACAAGAAAGTCTCAATGAGACATTTTTTGAAGCCTTACTTACACGTCATCGAGTCTGGTCATTTTTAAAGCCTTACTATAGTGGTCATTGTGTGAATGCATGGCAAATTTCATATCGCAAACGTCAAACTGTCATGGGGTGCAGATTTGGGTTAGGGCCGTGATGTGCAGTCGCTGATTTGTCGCCACTTCAGGAAACGGGACATCACAAAGTTGCCTCTCTGCGTTTTTATGGCTTTATGCGAACATTGCCAAGCATAGCTTCCCCACGCCGAGGCGAACAAACGCTCGGCTGTACTGGCAGCCATTAGACACGCTCGCCGGCCATCCCGGCGGGGAGGGCACGGCGGACAAAAAGACGAGACGGCAGGGCAGGGCAGGGAAGGAAGCCAAAGAGAAGCCGCGCTGCGTTCAAAGACCGACCAACTGAGTGAGCACGGGACAAAACACCGAAGGTTCTGTCCGTTCACGGCGCCAAGAAGAAGAAATGGAAACTGGAGCCGATCGGAAAAGGGCCAAAAATGTTGTCCATCCGGAAATTCTCAACCGCTCCACCACTCAACACATTTTGACCACCAGCTATGCAACTTTCGAGAATCAAGATTGTTTCGGGGGTTTTTTCCGAGCACATCAAAACATTTTCATCCTCATAAAATAATATGAACATAACATGAACCATGAAAATGTAAATGAGTTACTTTAAAGCAGGGGTGTCCAAACTTTTTGCAAGGAGGGCCAGATTTGATAAAGTGAAGGGGCCCGGGGGCCAGTAGTTTTTTCGGACATTTTTTTAACTACAATTTCATCCAAATAAACACTGTTATAAAACAAATTTCATTCTCCCAATTGTCTTTATTTTTTAAATGACAAAATAACCAAATATAAGCCACTCAGGCAGATGTGAACAACTCTAAAAACACAAATTCTGCCTTTCATTCATATCTGAAGAGTCCGATAACATTGAACAAACTGTATGAAATTCCTTCAATTTACATGAGTTTGAAATTATTTTCGCCTCATGAACATTTTAAACAGGAGTTATAAGTAATACATCAAATACGATAACATTGAACAAACTGTATGAAATACCTTAAGCAGCTGCTGTGGTTTTGATAGTCACAAAAAAGATTTTATACAGAATTTTAGAATTTAATCGTCTCAGTTGACAGATGACTTGCCTGCACTAATGTGAAGGGTGATACTGAGATCTGGACTGCAGTACAAAGGCAGTGCTTTTGATGCGCAAGATGTCACGCAGGTGAGAGTCACTTAGTCGTGTTCTTTAAAGTTTAAAGATTACTTTCAGATCATATTAAAAGTTACTTGAATCTGTTACATTGAGCAAATAGCAACAGCGCAAGCATTTATAGGTCAAAGTTCAAACTGTTTGATTCGTTTGCTAGTTGTGTAAAAGGACAAACGTGTTCTGAATGGGCAGACGCTTTAGTTGCCACGGACATTTTGTCAACATCTTGAATGTGTTTACGTTAGCCTGGCTATCTTACGGTTAGCCCAATTTGTTGTGTCAACGTGTGAACGGACAGACCATACATTAGTGGGGCCGGGCCGGGCCGGGCCGGGCCGAGCCGAGGCCTCCCTTTCGGCCGCCCGCCAACAGATGACATAACCAATCGGCTTTCATTACTTTACTTCTTTTGGGAGGGGGGCCTGAAAAGCTTCGCACTCACAATGAGACCATTCAAAAGTGGCCACACGCGCATGCACGCACACACGCGTCCAATCATATTGGGAGCGCCCTCTCGGCCAGGATGTATTCCATCTCCATGGCAACGCCCGCTCGGTGATGCCACTTGTCCGACGCCCAAATGCAAACTTTTTTCCTTCTCGGTCGCCCAGAGGACAAAAGCGGTGTTTCCGCCCCCCCTCCCTCCCTCCCTCCCTCCCTCTCTCCCTTGACATCCTCCTTTGCTCGCTCTCTCTCTTGCTCTTGCTCCCTTTTCTCCTCTTTTCCTCTCTCCCTCCTCTCCTCTCCTCTCCTCTCCTCTCCTCTCCTGCTTGTGCCTTCTCTCCTCCATCCACACAGGAATGCTTTGTTTGGCTCACACATGAAAGACACAAAAGACGCCATTGACAAAAAGCATCACAGTGTGTGTGTGTGTGTGAGTGAGTGTGGGCAGGCTATTGCATGCAAAATTGTGTGTGTGCGTGTGTGTGTAAGGCAAACTGTAGGCAAACTTGTGATTTTGTGTTTTTGTGCATGAGAGTGAAAGCAAACTTTCGATTGTGTGCAAAGAAAAGGCCGTCCTCATTAGTATTCCGCGGGCAGGAGTGATGGACCTCCATCAGCCAGCTGCGCCTCACAAACACACAGCAAGGCACTTTTTAGTCAGATGTGTGAGAGTGCTCAGGAAGTGTTGTTTTTATTGTGTGAGAGGGAAACGGAGCGTTTCAGCACAAGCGTGTGAGAGCACATGTGAGAGTGCTTCAGTCACATGTTGCATTTTAGTTGTGTGTGTGTGTGTGTGTGTGTGTGTGTGTGTGTGTGTGTGCGTGCGTGCGTGCGTGCGTGCGTGCGTGCGTGCGTGCGTGCGTGCGTGCGTGCGTGCGTGCGTGCGTGCGTGCGTGCGTGCGTGCGTGTTCCAGTGGGATGTGTGAAAGTGCCTTCGTAGAGTGTGTGTGCAAGAGCCTTTAGATATGCGCAGTTCAGAAGTGTACGATGTGAGAGTTATGGTTATACAGAGTTCTTATTTTTTAAGGATGTGATTCTCTTTAAGGATCAAATATTATACAGAAATATATTTAAATGTTGAAGTATTTATTTGTACACATACATCATTTATTATGAGTAACAGAAAAGCCATCCAGTCAATTTGAGGAAATGCTCGCTCTGCTACGATTTAACTTTTGATTTCATAAAAAGAAAAATGGGAGATGAAAAGCAAGATACAATTTTAAAAAATGTCATTTTTCCAACATTTCTATTTTATAATCACCATCTGCCATAAAAAAATAAATAATTGCAGCATCTTTTGCAGGTGTGCTTACCTTTCAGAGGCGGGCCCGTGTTGGAAGGTTGGCGTGCCGGAGGACTTTGCACGGCGTCAGCCGCTGTTGCGCATGCTGCTGGTCCAGTTGAGGACCGCGCGGACGGTCTCGCTGTCCCCTGAAAGTCTCTGGGACGTGACCCCCTCGCGTCCCTATAAGAGGCCGCTCTCTCTCCCTCCCATGTTGCTCCCCAACCGGCATTCCTGTCGCGTCGCGCTCACATCCGAGCCATCACCTCTGGAGCGGGACGCCGGGTTCTTACTGTGGCCGCCAAGAAGCGGGAGCCTGGGTCGTGCACGTGGAGTGGCAATCGCACGTGCGTGCTGCCCCCGTCGCCCCGGACCCCCCCCCCCCCCACACACACACACACACACACTCCCCTCCAACTCCTGTAAAAAGAAGACACAAATGTTCTTTTTTTTTCTTCATCGTCATTCATGAACGGCTTGGCCGGAACAGAGCGTCCCGTTTGGGTTGAAAGGGGAGCGATCGTGAGGCGAATGTCTCTTCGGGATAAGCTGACCTGGCATGATTTAAGGGCATGCTCTCCCGAGGCCGTTCCATCCGTGCCCACTTAACGTTTGGAGAAAAGAAGGCCTCATGCTGGAGCAGTAGAAAACTCCACAAAGTTCTAAAAATTGCAAAGTCACACATTCCAGTCATCACTACTCCACTTGACTACTGACTGTCTGCTGTATGCACAATTGCTCCATTTCAACCAAGTTGCTCTTATTTATTCATTGCTGTTATTTATTCAATGTATAGTTGTATTGTTCTTGGTTGTTGTTCTTTATTTTTGATTGTGTATCTTTAGAACCTTGTTTTATGTATTTATTTCTTTTTTAACACTCCATCCCCCACTCCACTCAAAGTTAACTTGTTCTTAATTGTTTGCCTGGGTAGATAAAGGTTAAATAAAAAAACAAAAAAATCATTGTATGTGCCTTTTTAGTTTTCCTTTTTGTATTGTTTACTTGAATGTTTTGTTTGGCTGTGGACCAATTGGGTGTAATTTGTCTTGTCACCGTGGGATAGTAGGAAACGCAATTTCGATCTCTTTGTATGTCTTGACATGTGAAGAAATTGACAGAAGAGCAGACTTTGACAACTGCCACATTGCACAATAGAAAAAAAAACTTGACCACTAGAAAGAATCCTTAAAAAAGTCATCACATGATGGGCTAAAGGTACCTCATGTTTTTCCTCATTGAGTTGAGCTACCCATACAACGCGTAGGCACTAGGGGACGTGCTTAGACAACACAGATGAATATATGAATGTGAGCAATGTCACCACTAGGTGGCGGTAATCCTCCAGGATTGTGTGCGCTTTCAATTCAATGTGCATTCCAGTTCTTTTAAGTGAACTGAATCTTTAGAATCTTTCGTTCCTAATAACAGGCCACTTCATTAGGGAAAAATCACCGTCAAAGCTTAAATGAAAGTGAAAAGTGCCCCACCCGCCCTCACCCCCACTTTCTGATTGGCTGGTTCATCTGTGACGTCACTTGGACACTCCATTAGGTACACCGCCATTTTCAGGTGTACCTAATCACAGGCCACTTCATTAGGGAAAGTCATGGTCAAAGCTTAAGTGAAAGTGAAAAGTGCCACACCCAAACAACCCCCCACTTTCTGATTGGCTGGTTCATCTGTGACGTCATTTGGACACTCCATTAGGTACACCGCCGTTTTCAGGTGTGCCTAATCACAGGCCACTTCATTAGGGAAAAATCATGGTCAAAATTTAAATGAAAGTGAAAAGTGCCACACCCAAACAACCCCCCACTTTCTGATTGGCTGGTTGATCTGTGACGTCACACGGACACAGGTGTACCTAATCACTTCATTAGGGAAAAAGTTTAAGTGAAAGTGAAAAGTGCCACACCCGCCCTCACCCCCACTTTCTGATTGGCTGTTTCATCTGTGACGTCATTCGGACACTCCATTAGGTACACCGCCATTTTCAGGTGTACCTAATCACAGGCCACTTCATTAGGGAAAAATCATAGTCAAAATTTAAATGAAAGTGAAAAGTGCCACACCCAAACAACCCCCCACTTTCTGATTGGCTGGTTGATCTGTGACGTCACACGGACACAGGTGTACCTAATCACTTCATTAGGGAAAAAGTTTAAGTGAAATTGAAAAGTGCCACACCCGCCCTCACCCCCACTTTTTGATTGGCTGGTTGATCTGTGACGTCACTTGGACACTCCATTAGGTACACTGCCATTTTCAGGTGTACCTAATCACAGGCCACTTCATTAGGGAAAAATCATGGTCAAAATTTAAATGAAAGTGAAAAGTGCCACACCCAAACAACCCCCCACTTTCTGATTGGCTGGTTGATCTGTGACGTCACACGGACACAGGTGTACCTAATCACTTCATTAGGGAAAAAGTTTAAGTGAAATTGAAAAGTGCCACACCCGCCCTCACCCCTACTTTTTGATTGGCTGGTTGATCTGTGACGTCACTTGGACACTCCATTAGGTACACCGCCATTTTTAGGTGTACCTAATCACAGGCCACTTCATTAGGGAAAAATCATGGTCAAAATTTAAATGAAAGTGAAAAGTGCCACACCCAAACAACCCCCCACTTTCTGATTGGCTGGTTGATCTGTGACGTCACACGGACACAGGTTACCTAATCACTTCATCAGGGAAAAAATTTAAGTGAAATTGAAAAGTGCCACACCCGCCCTCACCCCCACTTTTTGATTGGCTGGTTGATCTGTGACGTCACTTGGACACTCCATTAGGTACACCGCCATTTTCAGGTGTACCTAATCACAGGCCACTTCATTAGGGAAAAATCATGGTCAAAATTTAAATGAAAGTGAAAAGTGCCACACCCAAACAACCCCCCACTTTCTGATTGGCTGGTTGATCTGTGACGTCACACGGACACAGGTGTACCTAATCACTTCATTAGGGAAAAAGTTTAAGTGAAATTGAAAAGTGCCACACCCGCCCTCACCCCCACTTTTTGATTGGCTGGTTGATCTGTGACGTCACTCGGACACTCCATTAGGTACACCGCCATTTTCAGGTGTACCTAATCACAGGCCACTTCATTAGGGAAAAATCATGGTCAAAATTTAAATGAAAGTGAAAAGTGCCACACCCAAACAACCCCCCACTTTCTGATTGGCTGGTTGATCTGTGACGTCACACGGACACAGGTGTACCTAATCACTTCATCAGGGAAAAAATTTAAGTGAAAGTGAAAAGTGCCACACCCGCCCTCACCCCCACTTTCTGATTGGCTGTTTCATCTGTGACGTCACTCGGACACTCCATTAGGTACACCGCCATTTTCAGGTGTACCTAATCACAGGCCACTTCATTAGGGAAAAATCACGGTCAAAGCTTAAATAAAAGTGAAAAGTGCCACACCCGCCCTCACCCCCACTTTCTGATTGGCTGTTTGATCTGTGACGTCACTCGGACACTCTATTAGGTACACCGCCATTTTCAAGTGTACCTAATCACAGGCCACTTCATTAGGGAAAAAGCTTAAGTGAAAGTGAAAAGTGCCACACCCGCCCTCACCCCCACTTTCTGATTGGCTATTTTCATCCGTGACGTCACACCAACACTCCATTAGGTACACCTCCAGGTGTTCCTAACGTCACATATGTCAATATGTAATCGGTTTTGTAGCAGTTTCGTAACGCCTTCCATATCATACGGAAGTGGAGGGGCTCTTACACACGCGGACTGGTTCGCCTCTCTCTAAGCGATGTGCATGCCACCTGTCTGACAAATAAATGGAGTTTGATAACCACACCATTCGGATCATCTTACATATATAACAGAGGATTTCTTTATTTTTATTATTTTTTGTATAAATGATGGGTCTTTTTTTTTTTAATAGTTCACAGATCTGAGAAATCTGTGATATCAACCAACTCATAACAACGTAATACACGTACATATTGTCATATAAAGCCGTTAACCAAATGAATGATTTTTATGTTTTAATTGGCAAATATAAAAACAAGGAAAAAACACACCAGACAAGTTATAACATAAATGTTTATTAAAATAATATTAAACGTACATTTTAAACCAGCAATCTAATGTGAAACTGCAGTCGGATAACAATATTTAGGCATGCATACACGTTATTTAAAAACTACTACATTCTGGCTTCCATAGTTCACGCCAGGAGGGAGACGCAAAACGTTCACTGCCTGATCCGTTGATGCACGCACGGGAAGTAAGGCAGTTCACCCATTGACTCGTTCGCCAAAGGGAAAGTCAGGATTCGTTCCCTCACTGATCCGTCCGTTCTCGTGATGAACTGGAAATGCAAATCACAGATCCGTTCAGTTGATGAACGGGAAATGCAATTCACCACTTGTTCGTGAAGGGGAAGTTACGTCATTTTCTTCTTCGTTTTGTTTTACGGCGAGGTGGCGCCAGCCTCAATGTGCATGACCGACACTTACTGGTTGAAGTCATATGAACTGAAAAAAGAACGGTTCACTCTCGTTCACTGAAAAGATTTGTTCTTTTGAACGAATCGTTCACTCACGAGCCAACACGACTTTCAATGCAGCATACCTGCTTTCATTTCTTGAAGGGAAAAAGGCTGATCTTAAAACGTATGTCTTTGCATTTGCGTTCGAAACGCGGAAAGTTGCATGCACGTTCAATTCATCCAAACATTTCATGTCAATTTTTGTACCTTTTGTGTATGTATCGCCTACATCCGTTTCATCAAGATATGGATAGTCGTGTTAATATTGCTCAATGCTGGTGTTAAGGAGACTTTCAATTATTTCTTGCAGAATCGCACACCTTATAGCTTTCCTCTTGGGCAGCGACCAACTAAAAGTATGTCCACACACACACACACAAAGTCCGACATGGGGGTTGAGGGGGGTCATCTTAATTGTGTTGCAGGGGCCGGACAACGCTGTCAGGGTTTGTGCGAACCATTCAGGCGAAACCAAACCCTTTGTGTCCTACAAAAGGGCACTTACGTAACGTTTGGGAAAACCACAACGGGGCTCTATGGAGAGCGGGCGCGTGCGCACACATACACACTCAAAGAAGCTTTATCAACTTTAGATTTGGAATTTCAAAGTCAAGTCAGTCAGGTGTTGCCTTCTGAGCGCATCGGACATAACCCGCGTCTTTCTGTCCGTCTGTTTATCGATCGAGGGACAAATCACAATACTTGTCATGAACACCTGTTGATACAAGGATCGTCGTAGGTATTTCTTGTTTGATTATGTGAAGCTACACTGTGACCAAACAAACGGAAACATGACCAAAAATATCTCAGTCGGTTTGCTGTTGCGTTAGTGAGAATCCAATTGTTGCTATCGACTCAACTATCAGCCGACCCATCTGTCTTTCCCGTGACAGTTTTAGTTTGTACTCTTCCTATAATACCCCTCTAAAATTGTTCGACATGCACCCACATGAACGCAATAAAGTTCCTAAAAAAGTAGAAAAAAGGAGCTGTCCGAACTGTTCTTCTGCTGACATTTTAAAATGACGAGTGGCTCTTGAACGCAGCGGCCCGGTGCGCCTGCGTCATGGCGACG